>NC_068424.1:28232696-29487696 GCF_023373465.1 Oncorhynchus keta | reverse complement strand
AGAGTACAGTACAGTAGAGTACAGTAGAGTAGAGTACAGTAGATTACAGTAGAGTACAGTACAGTAGAGTAGATTAGAATACAGTAGAGTAGATTACAGTACAGTAGAGTAGATTAGAGTACAGTAGAGTAGAGTACAGTACAGTAGAGTACAGTACAGTAGAGTACAGTAGAGTAGATTACAGTAGAGTAGAGTACAGTACAGTACAGTAGATTACAGTACAGTAGAGTACAGTACAGTACAGTACAGTAGATTAGAATACAGTAGAGTAGATTACAGTACAGTACAGTAGAGTAGATTAGAGTACAGTAGAGTAGAGTACAGTAGAGTAGAGTACAGTAGAGTAGAGTAGATTACAGTAGAGTACAGTACAGTACAGTAGATTACAGTACAGTAGATTACAGTACAGTAGAGTAGAGTAGAGTACAGTACAGTACAGTAGAGTACCTACTTGATTACCTGCCTTTTGTATTCAGTTGTGTTTATTTATGAAATCACTCACTCCCTGAACTTGCTTCCCAACTCTCAGCACACTCCTTGCACCCGGTCATAGAGTTTGTTTTATACACGTGATTCATAGCATTGCGTGGTTTAAGAGGAGTTACTTAGCCACCTCATTAAGTGAGCCTCAGTTCCGCCACAACAAATGAACTAGGCCCAACTCCCCCACTTCCCTCTCCCGCTTCTTCCCCCGTCCGTCACAGCCATGCCATGTTAAAAGACTATTAGGGCTCTGATAGCATGCTGATAGCATGAGCAATCACCAGGCGTTCTTGGCCGGAGCGGGTTGAAGTTATTTCCTCAGGCAGTGTCCCAAATGGTACCCTATTCCCTACGTAGCACACTACTTTTGAGCAGAGCATTGTTGACCCTGATCAAAAGTAGTGCACTAAATAGGGAATAGGGTGCTATTTGGGACTCGGACTCAGTGGGTCCACCTGGTAGAAGGAGAACAGATGACAAAACAGAATCATCAGAATGTAGTGTGGAATGTGTGACTCAGTTTCCCTTTGAATGCCTTTCTTCCCTTTTCACTTCCTCTGTCTGTTCATCCTCTCCTTCTCCCTCCATCCCTTCATCCCTCTTTCACTTCCCATTGAACAATGGTCTAATTCCAGGTCTTCATTTTGCAATGTGATGGCATTCCTTTATTTTGCCCTGCTCTCCTCCCTCCCTCCCTCCCTCCCTCCCTCCCTCCCTCCCTCCCTCCCTCCCTCCCTCCCTCCCTCCCTCCCTCCCTCCCTCCCTCCCTCCCTCCTCCCTCCCTCCCTCCCTCCCTCCCTCCCTCTCTTTATCGCCAGAGAGCCAAACACCAGTGCGACTTCATCTCGTCCAATCATCCCCCCTCTAATACACTTTAAATGGGGCGGCCGCGAGGGTCTGGACGGAGAATTAATAACAGCCAATAAAGCACACCTCCGGGGCATGGCGGCGAGTCTTTAAGTAAACATTTGGACTTCTTGGGGGGGAGTCGGGGGCTAGCGACTTGATGAATCGTCGCGGAGCTCGGCGAGGGCTAATTTCTCACTTAGCCGTCCTGATGAGGCCTGCCTAATAGGGGCCTGTGCTGCCTGCTTTGCCTTGCTGATTGTCTGCTTCATGGGTTGGGTTGATTATTGTGCTGCGTTATTATCACGCTGGCCCCTGGCTGTTGTTCCCCCGCAGAGGCCCTGCTCTGTCATCAATCACATCATTCACTACCCTCCTCTCCTCCACTCACTCTGGTCTGTGCTGTACCGTTTCTACCAGTGACAGAGAAGAAGGAGAGAGCAAAGAGGTGGGGTGGGAGGAAAGCGGAGCGAGAGGGAGAGAGGGCGCGCGGGAGAGATTTGTGAGAGAAAGAGAGGGGGAAAAGAGAGAGAGAGAGAGAGAGAGAGAGAGAGAGAGAGAGAAAGAAAGGAAAAGACAGATATAGAAAAGAGAAAGAGAGCGATGGAAATATAGAGAGGGGGAAAGGAGGGAAAATAGACAGAGACAGAGGGAGAGTCGGAGAGCCCAGAGGGAACTGGGGGATTAGAGTGTGGAAATGAGAGAGGGACCAGCAACCTGTGGGCACAGCCTCTGGACAGACAGACGGACACGGTCTGGGGGAAGTTGAAGCAACAACTCCATCACTCCACTGGAACTGCCTCTGTGTCTGCATCCCAAAGGGCACCCTATTCCCTACTTCTTTTGACCAGGGCCATAAAATAAGACCCATATGACTCAAGAGGGAGCCAGAGATCAAGATGACCAGAAGGAAATAAAGGTAACCTGACCCGACCGTCCTCCTCCCACTCCTGCTGGCTTTCGTAGATTCTGCCATTACTCTCCTGAAGTTGCTGGTAATAGGCTACACGAGGAGTCGGGCAACCTTTCTCATGTGGAATGCCAATTGATCGTACTATTTCTACCGATCTGCGTGCCAGTTATGGTTTTCATATTCACATTTTCATGGAACAGTTCAATTTCATTTATAATAACGTCTTTGTATCTCAAAGTCATTGTCAAGTGGTTAATCAAAATTCGATCCAAATCTAAATGAAAATGATGCAAACCTTAAAACGTTACTTCTATTGCCATTGTCAAAACGAACCTACATAAAGCCAACAAATAAAACATTGCAGCCTGCAGGTAGAAAATATCCTAATAAAAATAAATATCCTATAAATAATATAATAATAATAATATAATAATAATAAATCACATTGGCTTCGCATGGCCTGTCTGCAATGAACTTGAAACATTGTATCAAATATTAACTTAGGTCAGGCCTGAAGCTGGTGCTAGCAAACTTGCAACATTTAATCAAATATTCTAGGCCCTCGGAGTTTCTCACACTTCAAGTGAGCTCAGGACAGACACAACTGTAGGCGATTTGCTTAAGGGATAAAAAGTAATCAGGTAGGCCTATTTTATGATGTTTCCACTAGATCAGAGCATGACATTTTTCCCTTTCACGCTGAGTGGTTATCGAAAGGGAGAGAGCTGGAAAGATTTTTCAAATACATTGAGGAACTATTGTCATTCTCTATGGATGGAAAAACAGACTTTGTTTGCTTGCTTGTCTGAGATGAAGAAAAGGATTACTTTGAGAAGCTCCACAGCTCATTAGTGGTGGTGCTTTAAGCCAATCAGAAACACTATCAGATCTCCAAATGGGCACATGTATAAGTCAACATTTTTGGTGCAGGCCAGGTAGCCTATAGGCCTACTTCTTTCTATGTGTAATCAGGTGTACCTCGTTACTCAACATTGACACGAGCGCTCCAAACTAAAGACAATGACGAAATTGACAAAACTCGAAATGGAATTAAATAAACCAAAACAAAAAAGTCCAATCCGATAATGAAAACGATAGAAGACTGGAATAATCATTTGTTGAACGCGTTAACAGAAATGACTGTAACCAAACAAACATTGTAGCTTAGAAATGAAAGGAATTAACAGTAAATGTAATACTGGTGATATATGTAATGAGGAATTGATACACTAACAAGCAAACGCAAACAATTCACACAATTAAGTTAGGAGACAATGAATGAGCACAAATTGGTGTGAGAGAGAGCGCATTCAGGAGAGAGATGTGCATTGTGCATATTAGCCACGCTCCCTTTCTTGGACTGCGCCATCCCCTAGGCCTGCGCAATGGATGAGTCTCGGCCTGCGCAATGGATGAGTCTCGGCCTGCGCAATGGATGAGTCTCGGCCTGCGCAATGGATGAGTCTCGGCCTGCGCAATGGATGAGTCTCGGCCTGCGCAATGGATTAGTTCACTGAGATGGGCACGAATGAGACAGGTGTCTCATGTGCCATAAAAAATAAATGTATATAAACACTACATGACTAAAGGTATGTGGACACCTGCTCGTCGAACATCTCACCCCAAAATCATGGGCATTAATATGGCGTTGGCCCCCGCTTTGCTGCTATAACAGCCTCCACTCTTCTGGGAAGGCTTTCCACTAGATGTTGGAACATTGCTGCTGGGAATTGCTTCCATTCAGTCACAAGAGCATTAGTGAGGTCGGGCAATGATGTTGGGCGATTAGGCCTGGCTCGCAGTCGGCGATCCAATTCATCCCAAAGGTGTTCGATGGGGTAGAGGTCAGTTCCTCTTCGACAGACCATTTATGTATGGACCCCGCTTTGTGCATGGGGGGGGGCATTGTCATGCTGAAACAGTAAAGGCCTTCCGCAAACTGTTGCCACAAAGTTGGATGCTCAGAATGGTCTAGAATGTCATTGTATGCGCGTTAAGATTTCCCTATAGTGGAACTAAGGGGCCTAGCCCAGACCATAAAAAAACTGCCCCAGACAATTATTCCTCCTCTGTCAAACTGTACAGTTGGCACTATGCATTGGGGCAGGTAGAGTTTTCCTGGCATCCGCCAAACCCAGATTTGTCTGCCGGACAGCCAGATGGTGAATCATGATTCATCACTCCAGGTAACCTGTTTCCACTGCTCCACTGCTTCAGCACTCAGCTGTCCCGTTCTGTGAGCTTGTGTGCCCTACAACTTTGCGGCCGAGCCATTGTTGCTCCTAGACGTTTCCACTTCACAGCACTTACAGTTGATGGGTGCAGCTCTAGCATGGCAGAAATGTGACTGACTTGTTGGGAAGGTGACATCCTAGGACGGTACCACTTCGAAATTGACTGAGCTCTTCGGTAGGGCCATTCTACTGCCAATGTTTGTCTATGGAGATTGCATGGCGGCGCGCTCGATTTTATACACCGCTCAGTAATGGGTGCGGTTGAAATAGCCAACTCCACTAATTTCAAGGGGTGTCGACACATGTATATATAGTGTATTTGCTACTGCTCGACAAAAAAAAAGTTTTGGTCGATCCAACAGTCTATTCGACCAATCGACTAATTGTTGCTAGCCTTTAGCACCCAGTGTGTCCAGCTGTATGAGTTGTATGTAACTGTATGTAACTATGGAAGTACATTATCTTGGGAAGGACGTCTGCTTAACGCAATGACACAAGTCTAATGATATGAATGGATCCTCTATGGAGACATTGCATTAGGGATGACAATGCCAATATGAATGGAAGTTCTACTGTATGTGGACAAACTGTTTAAGCTATCTAGAGGTCTTTATGAGTGTGAGTAGTTGTATGTGGAGACATGGAGAGGAAGGCCTCCTGTGGAGATGGAGGGAGGAAGGGAGGCAGGGATGGAGGGAGAGATGGAGGAGAGGAGGCAGTTTGATGGTCCCCAGGGCCATGCAAGGAGACCCCCTCTCAAAGCCGTACCTGCTCCCTCTACAGCCCCCCTACCATCGCTCTGCTTGATCCCACTCACTATGAGGTGTGTGTGTGTGTGTATTAGTGTATGTGCATTTTTTCATCAACAAAGGAATTCCTCTGCTTCCCCCCTTCCACTCTCTAGGGTCCCCTCTCTTCCTGATGCTGTGCATACATACACTTGTAGATGAAAAGTCACACAAGCCCATACAGTGTACATACACTCGCACACAGAACAGCTCACACACTCTCAAATACAGTAGAGAGCATCTCTCGCTCTCATTTTGACACCTGCAGAGGTACCCAGAGTGAGAGAAAAACCACAGTGGTAAACATACTCAGCAAAGTACAGGAGAGATGTGTGGGTCGAGTAGGTTCAGGTTTTGTGGTGTCTTGCTTGAGAGCCTTCCCGACGCGTGGTGTGTCGTGTGCCGATACGACCCTCAATCTGTGCTCCGCTCTGAATTCCATGCGGTCACTTAACCCCATTTTAGGGCCAAAGACTCAAAAGTGGTGAATTTAGGCGGGAAACGTGTATTCACCATGACGAACTGAGAGGAGCGAGTTGGAAAGAGAGGCTTATTTGTATAATAATCATTGTTGTGGGGATTCAAGTCAAGATGGGCCAACATCTCAAGGGCCCACGTACTGGTTTCGGAATTACGGACAAATGACGGCTAGACATTTACATTTACATTTAAGTCATTTAGCAGACGCTCTTATCCAGAGCGACTTACAAATTGGTGCATACACCTTATGACAACCAGTGGAACAGCCACTTGCATCTAAATCTTGTTGGGGGAGAAGGGGGTGAGAAGGATTACTTACCCTTACTTACCCTATCCTAGGTATTCCTTGAAGAGGTGGGGTTTCAGGTGTCTCCGGAAGGTGGTGATTGACTCCGCTGTCCTGGCGTCGTGAGGGAGTTTGTTCCACCATTGGGGGCCAGAGCTGCGAACAGTTTTGACTGGGCTGAGCGGGAACTGTACTTCCTCAGTGGTAGGGAGGCGAGCAGGCCAGAGGTGGATGAACGCAGTGCCCTTGTTTGGGTGTAGGGCCTGATCAGAGCCTGGAGGTACTGAGGTGCCGTTCCCCTCACAGCTCCGTGGCGAGCACCATGGTCTTGTAGCGGATGCGAGCTTCAACTGGAAGCCAGTGGAGAGAGCGGAGGAGCGGGGTGACGTGAGAGAACTTGGGAAGGTTGAACACCAGACGGGCTGCGGCGTTCTGGATGAGTTGTAGGGGTTTAATGGCACAGGCAGGGAGCCCAGCCAACAGCGAGTTGCAGTAATCAAGACGGGAGATGACAAGTGCCTGGATTAGGACCTGCGCCGCTTCCTGTGTGAGGCAGGGTCGTACTCTGCGGATGTTGTAGAGCATGAACCTACAGGAACGGGACACCGCCTTGATGTTAGTTGAGAACGTCAGGGTGTTGTCCAGGATCACGCCAAGGTTCTTAGCGCTCTGGGAGGAGGACACAATGGAGTTGTCAACCGTGATGGCGAGATCATGGAGCGGGCAGTCCTTCCCCGGGAGGAAGAGGAGCTCCGTCTTGCTGAGGTTCAGCTTGAGGTGGTGATCCGTCATCCACACTGATATGTCTGCCAGACATGCAGAGATGCGATTCGCCACCTGGTCATCAGAAGGGGAAAGGAGAAGATTAATTGTGTGTCGTCTGCATAGCAATGATAGGAGAGACCATGTGAGGTTATGACAGAGCCAAGTGACTTGGTGTATAGCGAGAATAAGAGAGGGCCTAGAACAGAGCCCTGGGGACACCAGTGGTGAGAGCGCGTGGTGAGGAGACAGATTCTCGCCACGCCACCTGGTAGGAGCGACCTGTCAGGTAGGACGCAATCCAAGCGTGGGCCGCGCCGGAGATGCCCAACTCGGAGAGGGTGGAGAGGAGGATCTGATGGTTCACAGTATCGAAGGCAGCCGATAGGTCTAGAAGGATGAGAGCAGAGGAGAGAGAGTTAGCTTTAGCAGTGCGGAGCGCCTCCGTGATACAGAGAATAGCAGTCTCAGTTGAATGACTAGTCTTGAAACCTGACTGATTTGGATCAAGAAGGTCATTCTGAGAGAGATAGCGGTAGAGCTGGCCAAGGACGGCACGCTCAAGAGTTTTGGAGAGAAAAGAGAGAAGGGATACTGGTCTGTAGTTGTTGACATCGGAGGGATCGAGTGTAGGTTTTTTCAGAAGGGGTGCAACTCTCGCTCTCTTGAAGACGGGAGGGACGTAGCCAGCGGTCAGGGATGAGTTGATGAGCGAGGTGAGGTAAGGGAGAAGGTCTCCGGAAATGGTCTGGAGAAGAGAGGAGGGGATAGGGTCAAGCGGGCAGGTTGTTGGGCGGCCGGCCGTCACAAGACGCGAGATTTCATCTGGAGAGAGAGGGGAGAAAGAGGTCAGAGCATAGGGTAGGGGAGTGTGAGCAGAACCAGCGGTGTCGTTTGACTTAGCAAACGAGGATCGGATGTCATCGACCTTCTTTTCAAAATGGTTGACGAAGTCATCTGCAGAGAGGGAGGAGGGAGGGGGGGAGGATTCAGGAGGGAGGAGAAGGTGGCAAAGAGCTTCCTAGGGTTAGAGGCGGATGCTTGGAATTTAGAATGGTAGAAAGTGGCTTTAGCAGCAGAGACAGAGGAGGAAAATGTAGAGAGGAGGGAGTGAAAGGATGCCAGGTCCGCAGGAGGCGAGTTTTCCTCCATTTCCGCTCAGCTGCCCGGAAATGGAGGACTTCGCGTATTGTATTTCTTGGCTGCTGCCGTACTGTGTTTTACCTGGATATCAGTTTGCAATTGTTGGGTTCTGCTTGGAAACGAAATAACTGAACTAGCATCTTTTCCCTCTTTTATGCCAAGTGCAGAAAGCGTGTAGAACAGATACTCTGTGGCTTCGTGGGGGGAAATGAATCGAGTCAAAGTAAAAGGAGGAGAGAGAGAGACCCAATACCACGTAACCGTTCCACCAAGGGAAAAGGGCTGACTGCTTTTTCCATTGTTTCAGTCTTGGGGACTTTTGGGGTCCCAGTTGCTCTTCGTACACCAGTGCGACTCAAACAAATACAGTGCACAATAAATAAATAAGCTAATAGGCGGAGGGCTGGGGGAGCGGGGGAACGCTAGAGGATGCCGGAGGTTTCCATTGTGGCCCGGCTCTTTATTTGCCCCTTATCTATTGGGTAGCAAGCGCAAAAGAGGCATCGTGTAAGCATTAAGATTACATCGTGTGGGTTTGTTACCCAGGAATGTAAGATGCACTCAGCTCGTCGCTGTGTGAAACGACACACGGTCCCTCGCCAGTCCTCCAAAGCATCTTAAGTAGAGTGGTCTGGGAGACGGAGGCACTCGACGAGCATAATCGCATTAGCTCCGCCGAAAGCCACCGATGGGCTGCGTTGTTGCACTGTTTGTCCTTGACAACAACATTTAAACCAACCCTCTCCCACGTGCTTTGCAGTCGCACCTCCCCACTCCCAAATAACCGCATGGATTTGGTACTTCGGACAAAAAGCCCCAGTTTTGTTGAAATGACTCCTCTTGAGGTGTACCTGTCGGAGACGGGTAGATGTTTGTGGACTTCTTTGAAGGGTAACAGACGAGAATCATAGCTAATTCACCCCTCCATTTCAGGTCTGGTTCATTAGTCACTTCATCTAGAACTCATTGCCCCACAAACAGTTCAGATGTCAAGGTGTGGTGTCGCCCACTCTGACAGAACAATATCTAAACGTGTGAACGACTTAGAGTTTAAACAGCCCGACCATGTCACTGAACACAAAAGGGTGAGAAAGGGCTAGACTGAACAAGTTGAATGGCATGTCTGTGTGGGAGTGTGTGTGTGTGTGGTGAGGCGTAACTAATTGCTACTAAATGGCCCTTACTTCAGGGGACGATCCCCCATCAGCTGTAGGCCAGACTAAGTGCCATCTGGGCACAATGTTAAGTCTCATCCCTTTTGAATGGGACCCACCACCCAAATCCTCCATCCAGCAGAGAATCCCTCTTCCCGTTCCCCTCCCATAGGGCCAAGGGCATCCCCATATCCCCATCAGTGCAGTGTTGCACACAGCATGGCGACCTAAGTATGTGCTATTCACTCAATGACACCATTGAGCTTGTAATTGTGAACGTCTCTCTAGTCTCTTCAATGTGGGGATTGACTTGGGGTTTGAACCGCCAACCTCTGACCATTAGGTCACACTTGAGGTTCGCTAACCGCTCCACCTCTCAGCTGTTTCTCCGGGCTTGCCTCCCGAATGGCACACTATTCCTTATATAGTGCACTACTTTTGACCAGAGCCCTATCCTTCAACCACACCCCCCCCCCATCCCTCTCCAAAGCGAGTACATGGGGGCCCAGGCCCCTTGCAGAGGGTTTCTGGTTATACCCACTACCTCCTCACCCCACAGTGTTTTAGTTATTCCAGCTGTGCTTGAGCTCTTAATGTTGTTGGCATAGCTGCACAAAGTGCAAACACACACACACACACACACACACACACACACACATACACACACTCATGGATCTCCTTTGTCTTGTTCACGATGAGGGAGAGGCCAGGATAGCACCCTCTCCCTCAACGTGATCAAGACAAAGGAGATGATGGTGGACTACAGGAAAAGGAGGGCAGAGCACGACCCCCATTCTCATCGACGGGGCTGCAGTGGAGCAGGTTGAGATCTTCAAGTTCCTTGGTGTCACCAACGAACTAAACACTCCAAGACAGTCGTGAAGAGGGCACGACAACGCCTATTCCTCCTCAGGAGACCGAAAAGATTTGGCATGGGTACTTAGATCCTCAAAAAGTTCTACAGCTGCACCATCGAGAACATCCTGACTGGTTGCATCACCGCCTGGTATGGCAACTGCTTGGCCTCCGACTGCAATGCGCTACAGAGTGTAGTGCATACGGCCCAGTACATCACAGGGGCCAAGCTACCTGACATCCAGGACCTCTATACCAGACCGTGTCAGAGGAAGGCCCTAAAACGTGCTAAAGCCTCCAGCCACCCAAGTCATAGACTGTTCTGTCTGCTTCCGCACGGCAAGCGGTACCGAGCGCCAAGTCGAGGTCCAAAAGGCTTCTTAACAGCTTCTACCCCCAAGCCATAAGACTCTTGAACAGCTAATCAAATGGCTACCCGGACTATTTGCATTTTTACGCTGCTGTCACTTTACCTCTACCTACATGTACATATTACCTCAATTACCTCGAGTAGCCTGTGCCCCCGCACATTGACTCTGTACCGGTACCCACTGAATATAGCCTCGCTAATGTTATTTCGTTGTTGCTCTTTAATTATTTGTTCTTTTTCTTTTTTCTTCTTTTTAAAAATGTGTATTTATTTTTTCGTTTTTTCTTGTAAATACTTTCTTAACACTTATTTTTCTTAAAACTGCATTGTTGGTTAAGGGCTTGTAAGTAGGCATTTCACTGTAAGGTCTACTACACCTGTTGTGTTCGGGTTGTATGTGACAAATAACATTTGATTTGATTTGATTTGATACGCGTGCACCTCCTCACTCTTTCCGGATCGAAACTTTTGGTCCATCGATGGAACGATGCCTGTTACTTTTTTCCTCTCTCATATTCCTCTCGTTTTCCATTCTTTCTCTTTTTCTCCCCTCATCTTTAACCCTGTTCATCCCTCTCTCTCTATTTATCCTACATTATTCCTCCATCTCCCCCTCCCCGCTCTCTCTCTGTGCTGTAGTGTGTTTGTGTCAATGAGCGTCAGATAAAAGGATCTTGGTGGTCGCTGATGTAATGATGATGAATGCTGCAGCACTGCCAGTCCCCCCTCAGGGATCCCCCGGCACCGTGCTGCTCCCCCCACCCCCCAATTTGGAAGTACACCCTCAGCATTTTTCTCACAAGTATTATCTGAGTGTATAGAAGTTTCCATACAATGTAAATTCAGGACAGCAATAGATTGTGACTAGTTTGATTTCTTCGATAATGTTCTCCTTAAGCAGTTACAAAAATTGAAGGATTTTTCAAAGCCAATGTTTGTGGCTTGTTGTTTAACCCGGTGTGAAGGGAAAACACAGATTCTCTTTTTTGATCAAAGGCAAAAGTTTATTTCGGTGTTTGACTTTGATGTGCACCATTTGCAGATGACTTTCAACTCCGAGCCTTTGTCACCAAAGCGTATAATTTATGTTAAATTGATTTGCTTAATGTGCTTATAAAATAAGAATGTTTTTTCCCCCTTACCAACAGTCTGAATTGTGGTATTTTAAACCTGTTTAATCGCCTCCCTTTCTGTGGGAAAGGATTATGGTGGCACACAAATAAAGAATACACCCTTTCATTCTCCCTTCACTAATTGAGTGTGGGACAGTCATTTCAAGGAATAAACATTAATATGAAATGTACATTTTATTTTGGGTAACGACTGCAACCGATGCGTGGTTCATAATGCCTTCTTTTGTAAGGTGCTTACTGAGCGAGCAAAGACCAAACCCTTCTGTTAAACAGACAGAGAATAAACATCATACAGCCGCTGTAAAATGTTGGTGATTTTTTTTTTGTTTTTGTGATGTCTCATTGCAAACGTGGCGGAGTATGTGATTTTCTACCCACTGGGCACACACTGGTTGAATCAACATCGTTTCTGCATACATTCAAAGAAATTATGTTCAACCAATGTGGAAGAGATGTTAAAATGACTTTTTGTGCCCAGTGGGTATTGACATGTAAGTAGATTAGTGTGTATTCCCTAACAGCTAAGGTTCAGGGTGGATGCCCTACAGTACATGACGACATACAGTATTGTGAAGTACTGTATAATATTATGTGCCTCCCTGAGAGAAACCGTCAGGATAGAAAATATCGTTATCATTTCCTGGCCTAGATTGGAATCGCCCTCCATGTACTTACAATGTGTCATACTTATGACTTGCTCACTAACGATAATGGTTATAACTAGATTAGGTCATAACTGGGGCCCAGAGTTTCCCCCGGCCAGGTGACATAGGAAAAACTCTGGGCACCGCTGATAACCCATGTACTGCATGTGTCCAGAAAACACAACTCGGGTGTTCAAAATCAGATATCAGTTACATGGCTTGCGTGTGAAGACACTGATAAAAGGTAGCGAGAAGTAGAAAAAGAGAGGTTTTCAAGAAAAACAGACAGAAGGAGAGAGAGAGACAGACAGAGAGGAACACCTGCAGGACGGGGGTGATTGTATGTAGCAGTGGCGTCCACGTCAGAGGGATTACGGGTGAAAAGGTCCCGCTTTTAATTGCCGCTCTGGAACCACGGACCGCTCCGACCGCCTCGTGGAACACAAAAGGGCGGTCAGCCACGCTTGAGTGGCCTGGAGCTGTGAATATTTGCTCTAGCAATGGAATGTTTATGCCCCTGCTTTCTCCTCACCCCTCACTCCTCCCCCAGTAGATTTCCCCCTTCTGAATCGGGAACATCCGCCCCCCCCCCCCCTGTCTTCCAACCTTTTCTTTCTCTCTTTTTCCTCCCCCTCTCCTCTGACTCACCTGGGAGGAGGCAGAGAGGTTTGAGGGCTCAAACAAGGAAGGGAGCACATGCAGACACGCACGCACCGGCAACAGCACGGGCATGCCAAGGGTCAGTCTATGATGGGAGGAGTTTCTTTCCCTTCTCCCTTTTCTTCTTTTTTTTTCTCTTCTTCTTCGCTTTTGCAAGAAGTTCAATCGTCCGAACGGTGTAGCGTGTAATTTAAAGGAGGGGGGAGGGGGGGCAGAAAAAACCTGACTCAGGGGCTCTATTGTCTGATCTCCCCTCTGCCTGAGATGGACTGTCAGTCGAGGGGCGCCTCACGTTTGAGTTTCTATGGTTGCGGGCCGCTGAAAGAGGTTGAGCGGCTTGCTGTCTCTCTCGACCCAGGACCTAAATCGATGGCGAGCTCAGGAACTCTCTCTCTCTCTCTCACACACACACACTTGTTGTTCTCCCAAAAATAGAAAAATCTCTGAATCTAACCCAAAACTAAAACACTCATCCTATCGAAGGCATACCAGTGATTTGAGATGAGATCTGTTGTAGAAAGGGTGAAACAATGTCTGGAGTGACATGGTACACATGTATTCATGTGGGAGTGATTAGAGGAAGAGCTCTTGTTTAATTCTGTTTTGATTGGTTGGGGAGTAATTGCTGTTTTTTTTTTGGTGGTAACGCCACGATTGCTTACAGATGTTGTTGTCAGTTAGAAATGGACGGCAGACTGAGTTTTTTCAGGAGGGTTGGACAAAAAATGAACAAAACGCATGTTTGTCTTTATTTGAAAGAAAACTGTTGCATAGACTAAATATTTCCAGCAATTATCCTTGAATTATGGCATGTTCCGGGGTCTAAAAGAAGCAGAGGCATCATGCCCATAGGGGGCACGTGCCCCCTCAGATTTATCTTTAAAAAAAATATAAATAAATAAACATACCAAAAAACAACAATCTGCAATACCAACCACTTGAAGCTGGCTTTAGCTAGTCCAGACAGGTTCCCAATCTCCCAACCACATAACTAGCTACCAGGAAGCCCTTTCAGGCTATCAATCAAGTTTTACCCAGATTTTTGAAGAGATCCAGAGAAGCATATTTTGTTTCTTTAAAAAAAGAACCACCAGTCAGGACGATACAGACAGTTCAAGAGGTATGCTCAGATATGCAGAAAAATAGACTTAAACAGAATTAAACAGAATGATTATGGCTCTAGATTGCAGGAAAAAGCTGTTTCAGGTGTTTTAAAATGCAAACTTATAGCCCCCCTCCAGACCACCCCCGTCATTATCACGTACTTTGTGCCCCCTCAGATTTCTGCGGTGCATGACGCCCCTGAAAAGAAGGGCTTGCAGTGGATTTCAATGATCCCATGTTTTAAGTGGTTTAGCACCATGTTGGGTTACTGTCTTCATGGCTAAGATTCAGGGAAGACTTGACCCAAGTCGAGGTTCTGAACTAAGATGATGTGCTTACTATAGACTGTTGGCTGAACTCCTCTTTAAAACGGAGAGACGGAATTAACCAAAGTTTATTCTTCGAGAGAAGGAGAAATTGCCTGGCAGCATATTATTCCCAAAAGGACCCCCAGACAAGCCTTCATTTTTGGGGTTGTGAATGTTTCTCTGTAGTATCCCCTGAAGGTTAGTCACTTCTTTCTCTCTGAAAGAGGGGGAATTCTCAGTACGTACCTATCCACAACCTTCACTTCTATGTACTCTAAGATATAACCTAAAACTTATTGTACAGCAACTTCTTTAACTAATTTACTTTGAAATAAAACATATAGAACTGAATTCCCTTGGTTACTGGAAGTTTACTTTGTCACAGTTGGGTAAGACGAGAAGTTAACTCGCTCTGTCCTGTTTGTAGGGTTGAAAAAGGACCAAAATTCCAGTTGAAGGATTCCCCGATTTTCCTCTTATTCCAGGATTTGTGTAAAACCTGTAAATTTGGGGAAAGTTATCAGAATACTATATGACCGTTGGGTGCGTTGAGAGGGCAGTGGGAAGATCAAACGTAACAATTATGAGGGAAAATAAACACAGCAGAGCTGGTGGATTGACCTTCGCTGTGGCTGGGGACGAAATGGGATTGGCTGGGAGGACTTCCTGATGGTATAGAGGTCAGAGGTCAGCAGACATGAATGTCAGTACCATGTGATTGTTTTCTTTTCAAAGCTTTTAGATGTCATGCCTTTAATTCAACCCAGTTAGTTTCTCAAGAGGTGGAGGCACACTGGCGCAGCTCTATTGTTGAGCGAGAGTGTGACATCATCAGCCTTTCGAGCAATTAATTGATGCTTCATCTTTTATCTTGTTAAAACATTGGTTGTTTAACAATGGTATGAAGCTTAAACAAAGAAACACATTTTTTAATTTTTTTATTTTAATTTTTTAAAACTATGATAGAGACTTACTGGGCCATCCTCATTCAGAGAGACCAGTGTATCTGGAGAGAATGTTGGGAAAGTCTGTGATGAGACAGTGTGTGCTAATGGTGTACTATAATGGGACGCTACATCATTGGTCTCCTCTTGGTTGGGGTACTTACCTGTCCTCTCTCTCTGTCATCCCCCTTCCCCAGGTGTCCTGTCTCCATGACGTGCTGAGGAATGAACAGTCGTCATGGAAACCCAGTCCCAGGCCAGTTCTGCAGCTGAGAAGAAGAAGAGGGTGGAGACCATCGTGGCGACCAAGGGCTCGTCGGCGCGCGCCGACATCAGCGAGAAGGCTGTGGCCTCTAGCACTACGTCAAACGGTAAGAGTCTAATTTACCTTAATCCCCCCTTCCTTACCCGCTCTGATCCTCTCTCTTGTTCTCTTCCTCGCTGGTTCCTTCTATCTCTCTCTCTTGTCTATTTCTAATTTTGTCTCACTCCAAACAGGGAGTTAACAATGAGTTGAATGTTTTGGTCATGAAGTTGAAATATTGGTGTTTCTTCATTTAGAATGATGTTTTTAGTGGATCATGCTTATACAAGTGTTTTCTGAATGCATATCAGTTATACTCATGTGTAAAACAAGGCTCTTCTGTAGGAGATTGAGTTCATATGCAACATACAGTGCCTTCAAAAAGTATTCAGACCCCTTGACCTTTTCCACATTTTGTTAGGTTACAGCCTTATTCTAAAATGGATAAAATTTTTATTTTTTTCTCATCAATATACACACACAATACCCCATAATGTCAAAGCAAAAACAGTTTTTTAGACATTTTTACAATACTGAAATATTACATTTGCATAAGTATTCAGACCCTTTACTCAGTACTTTCTTGAGGCACCTTTGGCATCGATTATTACAGCCTCGGTGTCTTATTGGGTATGACGCTAAAAGTCCTGAGCGCTCTGGAGCAGGTCTTCATCAAGGATCTTTCTGTACTTTGCTCAGTTCATCTTTCCCTCAATCCTGACTAGTCTCCCAGTCCCTGCCGCTGAAAAACATGATGCTGACACTACCCTGCTTCAACATAGTGTCATGACGTTGGCCTGGGGGATAGGTTTATGACAGTCATAAATACCTCTTTCCCCCCTTTTCCTCTCTACACTACTGAGGTTACATTTGCAAAACCCTTGGTTAACATAGAGATTCTGGGAACGTCAGAATGTGGGGGGAAATGAACTATATTCTGGTAATCCGAACAATTGAACATATGCGGTGATACTTAATGAATATGATGTCAGTTCGGTTGTCATCTGAGACATTCTCATCAATGATAAGATGACATAAACTACAGTGGAAAGTCTACACATGAGAGTTATAGGATTCACATGGAATTTTTGTTCAATTTAAATGTTTGAATATGAAATTATTTGTGACGGGATGAAATGTGATTTTAGCTTCTAAAATGTGAGATGTGTGTTTTCATAAGTTAGGGCTGCTCACTCAGTGGCCCACCTCTGTGAAGGGACAAGGGCTATAACACTTTTCAAACACACCCTCCTCACCCTTCCTATATAAAGCCTTGACGACAACATAACTTCCTGTTCCGAGGATATGAGGACGCCGGTCCTATGTCAGAATGGTTCAGATAATAACTACAGAACGAAGCCAACATCAGCGTGAGCTTTGGTTGCGAATGGTATGAACGTTGAACTCTTATTCACTACAGAAGTGATACCTCTTAGCTGTTGAGTTAGCGACCGCAGCTGCAAACGCAGGTTAGGAAGGAACAGACAGAGTATCCCTGTAAGGGATTTCTTCCATTGACGGAGAGGCGGACCAAAGCGCAGCGTGGTTATTCTGATTCATGTTTAATTCAAAGATAAACACGAACACAACAAAACAAAACAAGAAACGTGAAAACCCAAAACAGCCCTATCTGGTGCAAACACAGAGACAGGAACAATCACCCACAAACACACAGTGAAACCCAGGCTACCAAAGTATGATTCTCAATCAGAGACAACTAATGACACCTGCCTCTGATTGAGAACCATACTAGGCCGAAACATAGAAATACCCAAATCATAGAAAAACAAACATAGACTGCCCACCCCAACTCACGCCCTGACCATACTAAATAATGACAAAACAAAGGAAATAAAGGTCAGAACGTGACAATCCCGTCTATCACACAATGACGTTACTACAACGTATCCAATTGACAACCAGAGACATTCTTCAAAGGACAGAGGACTCGGTTTTTCCTCCATCTACCACCAACCTATTGAAGCGCAGCTCAGAGTAAATATTTATTGCATTTTCCTTTTCCAAATGGTCGGTCATTTAGAATGCATAAGATACTGTATTTACAATAGCACAGCTTCGCCTTTGTTCCTGTCTTCCCGCTCTTTCACTCAACCCAGCCCTTTTCCTTTGTGTAACAAGCTGTCATATCTGTTCCGCCCGCTAGGGACGTTTTCCTTTATGACGTGATTTGTAATCAAGTTATGATTTAATTATGTGTATGTGTGATTAGTTAGGTATTTAGTAAATAAATGATTAAACCCAATTTTGTATTGCTGATTCAAATTGTTAGCCAGGGTTCTTGCAGATAACCAAGAATTTACAACTTTCAGATGAGACTGAAGTAAGATGAAGATTAATGTTGACAGCAGTGGATGTAAAATATTACTAGGTCTTTAAGAGTTTATTCGGAAGATAACAGCTCTATAAATATTACTTCGTGGTGCCCGACTCTCTAGTTAATTACATTTACATGATCAACTCAATCAGGTGATAGTAATTACGGATAAATTATTTTATAGAATAGCATGTCATATCACATAATCCGGCATAGCCAAAGACACAACAATAGGGATGGTGCCAGGTTTCCTCCAGACGTGACATTTGTCATTCAGGCCAAAGAGTTCAATCTTGGTTTCATCAGACGAAGTGAACCTTGTTTCTCATGGGGGTCTTTAGTCCATTTTGGCAAACTCCAAGTGCGCTGTCATATGTCTTTTACTGAGGAGTGGCTTCCGTCTGGCCACTCTACCATAAAGGCCTGATTGGTGGAGTACTGCAGAGATGGTTGTCCTTCTGGAAGGATCTCCCATCTACACAGATCAACTGTAGTGCCCTGCCAGAGTGACCATCTGATTTTTGGTCACCTCCCCGACCAAGGCCCTTCTCCCCAGATTGCTCTGTTTGGCCCGACGGCCAGCTTTATGAAGATTCTTGGTGGTTCCAAACTTCTTCCATTTAAGAATGATGGAGGCCACTGTGTTCTTGGGGACCTTTAATGCTGCAGAAAGGTTTTGGTACCCTTCCCCAGATGTGTGCCTCGACACAATCCTGAGCTCAACGGACAATTCCTTCGACCTCATGGCATGGTTTTTGCTCTGACATGCACTGTCAACTGTGGGACCTTATGTAGACAGGTGTGTGCCTTTTCAAATCATGTCCAATCAATTGAATTTACCACAGGTGGACTTCAATCAAGTTGTAGAAACATCTCAAGGATGATCAATGGAAACAGGATGCACCTGACCTCAATTTCGTGTCTTGTAGCAAAGTGTCTGAATACTTATGTAAATAAGGTATTTCTGTTGTTTACTTGTAATAAATGTGCAAAAATGTCTAACAACCAGTTTTTGCTCTGTCATTATGGGGTATATTGCGTAGATTGTTGTGGATTTTGATTTATTTAAGCAATTTTAGAATAAGGCTGTAACGTAACAAAATGTTGAAAAAGTCAAGGGGTCTGAATACTTTCCGAAGGCACTGTAGGCAACATCTTGAAGACACACCAAAAGAGAGGTAGGTTTTGACTGTGGACTCATTCACATTTTCATCGTTCAGTCACGACACAGCTGCAGAAATGAAGAATATTAGATAACACGATAACTTTTTCTCCAGGAGTGACTGGGACTGCCAGACACAAGTCATAACAAACCCGGAGAAGAAATGACCATGACTTAAGTTGCAGCTGTGCTCATTAGCCTGAGCTGTAAGAGTGAAGTTTTTCTTTTGGGGGGGGGGGGATCGAGGATTGGAAGAGTTCGGGGAGGTTCGGGAGGTGGAGTAGAGTTAGGGGATGTCCGCAGAAAAAGAGAGAGAGAGGGAGAGAGAGAGCACTCTGTCACCCTTGGTTTCCGTCTGAGTTGTAGGATGTGAAATGTTATCTTTCCAGGTCCGTGGCGGGAGACTTCAAACACCCCAGGAGAGGGTTAATGACTACGAGAGTCTGCCTCTCTCACTCTCTCGCGCTCTCTCTCTCTCTCTCTTTCTCTCTCTCACTCTCTCTCTCAATATGCCAGTTATAGCAGGAAGTTGAGTGGGGTGGGGTGGGGTGTAAGAGGGAATACATCCTGATGCATCTTGGGAACTCTCTCCCTCTCTTACTCATTCCCAGATGGCCAACACTATTTTATTAATTAAAGGGGAGAAAGAGGGAAAAAAAAGTTTTATGGTGTGGAAAAAGCATGGATGTAATTTAGCTCTGGTGATTGCAGATTTCTCTTTGTAAAGCTTCGACAATTACTAAATGCTGTAAGGTTTGTCTTGGAAGCTCGCTCCCGTAATCATCCACACCTGATGGAGTCACACACACACACACACACACACACACACACACACACACACACACACACACACACACACACACACACACACACACACACACACACACACACACACACACACACACACACACACACACACACACACACACACAGAGTTATCCACAGGGAAAGAGTGAAGCACTCTTCTAGATCCATATCTCTGAGAATCGTAAGATAGCTTATACATTCTTTGTGCAGGTTATAATGACAGCACATTCCCCAAGTGGCCCCAGAACTCATAACCTCTTATCAGGTGTAACCTTACACCCCGTCAACTTTAACCCCTGTATCCCCCCTGTCCCCGCTCCCCATACAAACAAAAGGTAATTGTGAGCAGCTGTGGAACCCCAGTGGCTAGCTCTTCTCGGGAAGGCCCAGGCAAATATTTCCCCTGTCAAGCTGCAGAGGAGTAGTGGCCCCTGAACCCGCGCAGGGGAAACCCTGTAGGACACCCCTCCGCCACAGCATGCTATTAGAACTGAAAAGGGGGAAAGTGAAAAGGGGCAGTTATTGGTGGACTTATGGGCTGTTTAGCTTTAGGCATCTCTGAAGTGTTTTCTTTTGCAATACAATTACAACATGATTGAGTGCTTTGGTTTTGTTTGTCATTAAAGCATATGGAAATAAGTTATTGGAAAACCTTGCCTGATAGGCTTTGAGTCAAAGCTGTTTTGGACGTAATTGATTCAAATGGTGGCAAGACCTGAAGGTTATAATTTGATTAGAAGACTCCAATTTTCATTTGAAATGCCGTTACTATCCACTCTCCCGAATCTAATTCCAGAACACAAAGAACAAAGAGGACAGATACAACTTTTTTTCTTTCTAAAGATTAGAAAGTTAAAAAAAAAAAAAAAAAAATATTCAGTAGATAACACAAGTAAATTAGTTGTGGTTTGTAATTATGATAAAAATACTGTACTTATATTCAGTCAAAACCCTAAGGGCTTAGTGTAGTTATACACTTGCAGTATGTGACAGTGTGTGTACATATGTCCTGGGGAGTTTCCTAACTTAATAAAAATCTGAGCAGTGGAAATAAAAAATTGGCGAAACTTTTGTTTCTTCCTTTTTGTCCTTTCTCTTGCTTTCTTCCTTTCTCTCGCTTCTTTGTTATCTCTCTCACTTTCCCCCCCAAAAAATCCCACTACCCTCTCTTTTCTGTCGACGTGCACTCCTCTCACTTCTGATCTCTCTTCCTCTTCTTCTCTGTAAGTTTTGTCTGAGTTGAGAGAGCTTGCTTGGTGCTGTAACGGAGTATTGGAGGGGGAGCTAGCTGTAGCTAGCGTTCCCACATGGTTGGCTAAATGGTGGCTTCATCCTGTGTGCCATTCATGTCCTCGCCCGCTCCCCTGGCCTGACAGCTCAAAAGGACCGACTGGGCCACAACAATGCTGTGATTGGTGTTATTTAGGAGGGCAGGGAGGAGGCATGGGGGAGACCCCCCCCCCCACTCTCATCATTCTCCAGGCAGGTGGACCACAAAGTCTCCTGATTCTTTTGTTGCTTCCCTGGTCCCTCCAAAAAAAGATGTCCATGCTCTTTGGCTGAATAAATCCTGTCGTCATGGGATAATTTGATAATAAAAAAAAGTAAGACGAAGGGAGGGAAGAAGGGAGGGGAAGGCCTATTGATTGAAGAGAGAGAGAGGGGAAAAAAGTTTCTGGTTGGTTGGTCCGTTGGACTTTTTTGCTATGGACGCTGCTGAATTAGGGAAAGCGAGGGAAGAGAGGGACAAAGAGGATTGAGAGAGAGAGAGAGAAAGAGAAGGCTAGAAGAGACGGAAAGAGTGAGCGAGAGAGGGGAAGTAGAGATAAAAAATTAGAGACATTTTTTTAAAGAAAATTTGGAGTGAGAGGGCAGGGTTTGAGTTAGCGAGCTAGTTTAGGAAATTGTAGTGGAATGCATGGCCTAAAGTAGCAGGGTGTCTGTGAACCTAATAGTTTATGAAGGAAGGACTGGAGACCTTTAAACGGTCACGCTTGGAAGGGCAGGAGCAGGAGTCTCAGAGGCACAAAAGTTAAGCCTTGAAGGGCAAGGAATTTTCTGCTTATGTGTAGTAGGTTACCAGCGATATCCCTAACCCAAACGGAGAGCGTGGCAAAAGTGTTTCGGAGAGAAAAGGAGCTGTTGACTGCTTTGAAAATAGAAAAAAAACCTTCTGAAAGAGGGAAGGAGAGGAGAGGGAGAGATACAGAGAGAGAGAGAGAGGGGAGAGATACAGAGAGAGAGAGAGAGAGAGGGGAGAGATAGAGGAGAAAGAGAGAGAGAGGGGAGAGATACAGAGAGAGAGAGAGGAGAGATAGAGGAGAAAGAATAAGGGGCCACCTTCTTTTTAGGGAGCCATTTAAATGATCCACGGTAAATAGAAGGGGGATGTCATCTGACAGAAATAAAGTTCCCGGTTAACAGCGGGGATGGAAAGTCATTTACAGATACGCTGTCCCTGGCCATCTTTGTGCTGCCCAGATAAGGTTTCATTTCAGAAACGGATAGGAGACATTTTCACTTACGGGGCCCCCATTCTGCGACACCTGTGATAACAGCTTGTGGACCCTAATTGAAAATGGGTTTCAAAATGGATTTTCACTTTTCTTCCACTGCCTGCCTCACTCCCCCCTTCCTCCATCATTCCCTTCCCACCTCCTCACCCCCATCAACACAAACCCCCCCCACCTCTGCTCCCATCGCTTTTCCATTGCTTTCCTTGTGTCTGGAAATATTGGAGGGATGGAGGGCCAGGGAGGAGGGAGAGAAGGAGGGAGTGGGGGGGGTGGGGGGGCTGGTATTCGATGCGTTGGGGAAAATGGAGCGTGGGGAACAGATGATCCCTCAGCACCCTGTCAGCGGGATGACAGCCGCGCGATCCATCTTATTAATGAAATCATTGATCACTTAATGGGACTCATAATCAACTGTTTCTCCACTGTCCTCCTGCCTCTTTACTCCCTCCTTCGCACGCACGCACACACACACACACACACACACACACACACACACACACACACACACACACACACACACACACACGCGCGCGCACGCACGCACGCGCACGCACGCACGCACGCACGCACGCACACACACACACACACACACACACACACACACACACACACACACACACACACACGAGCATTGCCACCATCACCACTCTCCGCTTTTCATTCCACCTTTTCTCTCTCTTTACCCCCAAAAGTCTGATTTTTTCGTTAACAAAGAAATGGAGATTTTATGAGTGGCTTTGAAAAATATGGATGATATCAAAGAGAGAAGTGGGGTGGAGGAGATTTGTTGGTGAAATTGAAGTAGGCCTGTGTAATCATAATTTATTTCATAATTTAATGCCAGCTTGTACAAGACTTTCTGGCTGGCAGCTCTGGTATGGTAGTGGTGTCGCCATTTCTTGTGAGAAAATCTTCTAGATATTGTTGATTTACAGTATGTCTATGTTTGGGGCTGCGATTGCATGAATTATACTTGTAGACTTGTAGTCTGCTTGTGGTAATAGTAGATTTGACTGTGAGTGTGCAAGTGTGGGCTGTATACATGTATGTATAGTGGTGTAGTGAGGACCATGTGGCTCCTGTGGTAAAAAGCAGGGAGGTGGGTCCCTCCTCGCACTCTCTCAGCCAGCCAGCCAGCCAGCCGGGGGTTAATGAGAGGGGGTCTGACAGAGCCCTGATGGAGGGATAAGGGACAAACAGCACAATGGAGGAGGCGAGAGAGACCCCCTTTGACAAACCCACCCCATGCCTCTAACGAAAGGGTGGCTTCTAGGCTCTGTCTGAGTCACACACACACACACACACACACACACACACACACACACACACACACACACACACACACACACACACACACACACACACACACACACACACACACACACACACACACAGAAGGAATGACCACTTTACGTTATTCACGTTCACAGTGTTTGAGATAAACAGTATAATGATACAATACGATGGTAAGAGTGAGAGCGGTTGTTAGATACAGAGATATGAACAGAAAGTCAATGTGGCCCTATACACACACACACACACACACACACACACACACACACACACACACACACACACACACACACACACACACACACACACACACACACACACACACACACACACACACACACACACACACAGTTGTGCAGTATGCTGTGGACTCCACTGGTGAGTCAGCCGTTTCATGGACCTCTGCACTGAAGGCAATTTCCTGCAGCAACGGGGCGACGGGCTTTGGCAGGGACGCCTCACGGGGGCCTGAGGCGCAGGATTAGGGCGGCCCCGCTGCTCGTCAAGGCGGAGGGGCCCTTAGCTAGCCCAGGCTCTGCCCAGCAACCTCAACCCAGCCTGACCTCCCCCTGCCTGCATGCCTGCCTGGAGGACCCACAGTGGAGGAATCACACTGATCCATCCAGCATCCATCCACCTCCGGACTGGGAAGAAACTCCACTGCTTCCACATAGCCTCTCGCACTGCCTTTAGCAGTACTCAACTGTAGCATGCAGAATCTGAATCGCGATACTTTTTCTCTCTCTCTCTGGCCCTCAGGGGTTAGGGGGAGGTGGAGGTGTTTTGCCCACCTCTCTTATGCCCACTGTCTTGCGGGGATCTGGCAGGAGTGTTTGCTGGGGCTTGGTGTTTCTCAAGATTCTGGTGCTGGCATCATGTAGTGAAGTCGTTCAGTATGGGTCACCTTCTTTCATATGTCCAACGAAAAGGGAGTGGAAGCAAACACATTTGGTATTGGTCATTTTATTCATTCAGCCGGTAGTATTATATTGCAGTATAATCTGTCAGTATAGTTTGTATGAACCTTTAAAATACTGTCCATGGAGCAGTGGACCCCATCCTTTTCAGTGATGAATGGTGAAAGCCGTGAAGGCCTATGAAGTCAGGGGTCAACAAGGTCAGGAGCATGAACCTCAACCAATGAACATCCTCAATACTCACAGAGGGGGATCAAGCCTGGCCTGTCTGTGCAGGAGGTCGGAGGAGGTGGATAGCAGTCTCCCCCTAACTACTGACACTGGATCAGATATTCTGTCCCTTCTACGGTTATGGTTTGGGAAAGGAAGTAGGGTAATCTGATCATAGACCTGTTGTTAAGAACAACTTTCTACCTAGACCTGTCTGTGTAGTTTAGAGAGCGAGACAGACAGACGGGCCGGCGGACGGAGAGACAGTCAGGGGCCTCGTAAAGACATAAAGTAGTAAAGTAGGAAAACAGTATTATTCTGCCACTGTGTCCATTTGTCGGTAGGCATCAGTGACCTCCCTCCTATGGAGAGGAACAAAGCAGGAGTGTCCTGACCCTGCCAGCAGAATGTATTGGTCCGTGTCCCTCTTCACTCTTTCTTTCTTTTCTCTCATTCTTTTTCTTGTTCCCTCGCTCGCGCCTGCTTACCTCTGCTGGATGAGAGCGATAGAGGGGGATGTGAGGCTTGGAGAGAGACAGTAACTAGTGTGTGTGTGTGTGTGTGTGTGTGTGTGTGTGTGTGTGTGTGTGTGTGTGTGTGTGTGTGTGTGTGTGTGTGTGTGTGTGTGTGTGTGTGTGTGTGTGTGTGTGTGTGTGTGAACCATTTAATATGGCACAGCGGTATAAGGCACTGCATCTCAGTGCTAGAGGCACTACAGACCCTGGTTCGATTCCAGGCTGTATCACAATCGGCCGTGATTGGGAGTCCCATAGGGCGGCGCACAATTGGCCCAGCGTCGTACGGGTTCGGCCATCATTGTAAATAGGCTTGCCTATTTAAATAAAGGTTAAATAAATGTACAAAAAATTAAAAGTCTTGTGTTTCAGGGAGAGGGTGTGTTATGCTGCATGTGAACTTTGGTGAGACAGTGTTTTAGTGTCTGTGAATGACTTGTCCCTTGTCCAGAGTGTGTGCTGGTATATCTATGATTGAGTGCATATGTGTGTATAAGTTGGCATTCAAAAACATCTATATGTAAAACTTGTCCATTTACCCCGGATCAAGATGCATGAAAATGAATCAAGACGTGATCTTAGGTTTCAGGTTTGAAGGGTAGAGGGGGAGGGAAGAGGGCACCATGTGCTAGTTTGCACCCTAAACCCTGTAATCTCTCCCCTCTGACCTCCCCGACCCTCTGCCTCCCCCGTCTCCCCCTCTCCTCCTCTCCCTCCCCCTCTCCGCCTCCACTCTCTCCCCTCGCAGTGCGAAAAAGGAGCCAGGATCAAAGAAAGTAGAACCATGGCAGTGATTTCTGGTGATTGATTAGAAGCAGAGGAGGTTGAGAAGCGTCTTTTCTTCCCACTCTCTCGCCGGCTGTGTGCGCACCCTCCCAGGGCCCTCGTAAATAGCTCAGGTTTTCAAGTGTGAAGACAACTGCCGCGATTGGCAGCCAGTTCCAAGAAATACCAAGTAACGACATCCATGTTGGAACGAGCTCCACGCTCAGGTTGTTTCAAGTTTTGGATGTGCCTGTTGGAAGGCGGCGGAACCCAGGAAGGAGAGGAATGGAGAGAAGAGGTGAGGGAGTGATTTTCAAAAAAGGAGGTCACGCGGAGAATTGGACTCAGATGTGTAGCGAAGACAGGGGGGTTGGAAAAGAGAAGAAG
Organism: Oncorhynchus keta; assembly: GCF_023373465.1. Taxonomy (NCBI): domain Eukaryota; kingdom Metazoa; phylum Chordata; class Actinopteri; order Salmoniformes; family Salmonidae; genus Oncorhynchus; species Oncorhynchus keta. The sequence continues at coordinate 29,461,378 of NC_068424.1, read as the reverse complement.
AAACGTCTGACTGTCTGGGAGGACTGAACTCACGGCTGTTGCTTACAGCAGAGGGGCGGGCAGTTTGAACTTGAGCAAGGCCCTTCTCATGTTAATCAATGCCATAGCTGTCTCTTACCATCTCCTCCCCCTCGGTCCTAACACAAGCCAATCCAATGCCCCGGGCCACTGACAACTGAACGACCCTCTAAAGGCATGTTAAAGGGCCGTGCCTATTCAATGTTATTGAGATAAATATGCTGTAATGGGAGCAAGCAAGCAAGCGCGCACACAGGCACACACACGCACGCACGCACGCACGCAAGCACGCACGCTCGCACACACACACACACACACACACACACACACACACACACACACACACACACACACACACACACACACACACACACACACACACACACACACACACAGATTGTATCTGAGGGCTACTTTTCTGTCCTCTCTCTCTCTCTCTCTCTCTCTCTCTCTCTCTCTCTCTCTCTCTCTCTCTCTTTCTCTCTCTCCTCTCTCTCTCTCTCTCTCTCCCGCTTTCTTTCTCTCTCTCTCTCTCTCTCTCTCTCTCTCTCTCTCTCTCTCTCTCTCTCTCTCTCTCTCTCTCTCTCTCTCTCTCTCTCTCTCTCTCTCTCTCTCTCTCTCTCTCCTCTCTTTCTCTCTCTCCTCTCTCTCTCTCTCTCTCTCTCTCCCGCTTTCTTTCTCTCTCTCTCTCTCTCTCTCTCTCTCTCTCTCTCTCTCTCTCTCTCTCTCTCTCTCTCTCTCTCTCTCTCTCTCTCTCTCTCTCTCGCTCTCTCTCGCTCTCTCTCGCTCTCTCTGTGTCTCACCTGAAGCTGTGAGCCTAATGATGTTGAGAGTTTGGGCCTCGCAGCGACAGCTCCAGTCCAGGGGAGATGTGTCTCATGTCAGACAGAGAGAAAGGGGGACATCACTGGAGTCAAGCAGGAAACTACTGCAGCCACTGTCACTAGATGGCATTACGTTTTAACAATGACCTTTACAGAGTAATTGAACACAATCTGGAATGAAATATTATTAGGTGTCGGAAGTTAATAGATGATTTAATATTATCTACAGTACAGTACCATGGTGTGTACAGTAGAGCACACAGTCATTAATTCGCACATGCAAGTAATTACACTGGCAGATACACACATCCTTATGGAAAAACCACATGATTTCACGTGTGAAAAGAAAATCACATTTTTTGGGGGGGACACTTCACATGTGATGATATTTCACATGTGGGTTTCCACGTGTGATCACATAACTATTTGCAGATGTTGAGCTGAAATGTTCACATTTGAAAACAAAAGAGACACGTGAGGCCATATGTTCACACTATTCCATATACGGTAGAGTTCACATGTTAACCCCACCTTTTTACATGTTCGGAGAACAACATGTTTTCACCTCACATTTGTATTGCAAATATTTGTAAATCAATTTTGCACTTTCACCTGAAAAACATTAAAATTATTGTCACGTGTAGTTTCATGGTGTCACATGTTGACTTGTTTGCATACCCATGTTGTCACATTTATTTCACATCAGATCATGTTTTCACATGTTATCACATCAACTTCAAATAAGATCACATGTGAACAGATGACATCACATGTGATCACATGACATCACAGGTGATCACGTGAAATACATGTGGTTTTTCCATTAGGGCGCACGCACACACACACACACACACACACACACACACACACACACACACACACACACACACACACACACACACACACACACACACACACACACACACACACACACACACACACACACACACACACACACACACACACACACACACTCTCCGGGGGCAGCTGAAGGAGGATGGGCCTCCTCTGCTTATTAACTGTTTGGCGACCTCATGACTTCATCTGTGGTGCTGTCAGACCGGAGTAGAGGAAGCGAAGAGAGATGGACCACGTTTTCCCAGCCCTGGCAGCAACGCTGGCTCAATGGGTTCTTTGTTCTGGTCTGGCTCTAGACCAGCTCAGTATGGGGCTACGGCATAGGGCTGCCTCAACCCTACAGCCCCAGAGAGAGAAAGACGGAGGAGAGGGGGAGGGAGGAGGGAGAGGGGGGAGAAAGGAGGTGGAGATGGAAGAGGGGATGGAGAGAAGGAGGGTCGGAAGAGAGGAAGGAGATGGGATGGGGGAGAAAATATCTAGGGGTGTGCAATACAATACGTATAGGACAGTATGTACAGTTTGCAAAAGTTTCAAAACCATCTAGACTAATGAGGAGCTCCTATCCTTACAGTGTTGGTCCATTATGTAAAGCACATGTACGTCCAAACATCCCAACAGTCCTTTTCCACCATGTCACACCGATTATTCCCTCTCTGTGTTCAAGTCATGATCATGTAAACCATAACAGAGCTTAAAGACAAAGCTGTTTTCCTTAGGGGGAATAAATTGAGAAGTGCAATGTGTCGGTCGGTCATCCCAGCTGTGTGTGTGTGGAATGTTGGGATTAATGGGAATTTAATAGGTTGATTAAAGATGAGGGGAGTTTGATGGCAGAAACATCTCTGGGGCGATGGCAAGGAGGAGGAGGATTCCACAGGCCGGAGTGACAGGATAGGTCACAGAGGAGTAAACCTCATTACTGAGAAGGGACAGCAACAGGAGGCAATACTCCCAGAAAGAGTGGGAGGGAGGGAGAGAAAAGGCTGTGGGACATTGAGAATGAGTGTGACATGGAGAGAGGAACGTTTTAGGGAGAACGGGGAGAGAGTGATAGAACAAAGTGGTGATAAGAAAGTGACAGAGAAGTAGAAGACAAATCTGAGAAAGGAGGGATAGTCATTGAGGTTGACGGACCTTAACCTCTCCCTTCTCCTCTCAGCACTCTAACTCTCATCTCTCTCTCTCTCTCTTCTTTCATCTCTCTCTCTCTCTCTCTGATTAGAATAGTCTTGTTTACCTACTATTGTGTGACTCCATCAGTTTTGGAAATTTGCGGGAGCGAGCTTCCAAGACAAAAACCTTGCAGCATTTAGTAATTGTCGAAGCTTTACAAAGAAACATCTCTCTCATTCTCCGTCTCTAGCATGGTGGCCTGGCTTTGACTAAGTTAGCTATCTAATCATAGGGAGAAAGATTGTGCTTTTTTTCCTCAAGCCACCTTCTCCGCCTCCCACCTCTCCTCAGCTCCAGACTTTGGTTGAGTCTGATCCTTTAATCTCTAAGGCTTCTATGGCTGCCTGCGACAGTGTAATGATGGGGTCCGCGCTTCACCTAGGTGTTTTGGGTGGGCTGAATTACGTGCTGTTTACGGAGTGGTCACTCCCTCCTAGGGGTTGTTCCACCTCAAAAGGCTGAAGAAAGAGGAACTTGACACCCACCACTTCAGATTATTCTGAAATAGTTTCTGTTGTTTGAAACAGTTATATAAGAATGGCATTCCTGCAACATTATTGTGTTGAAATATACTTTGAGTTTTAAGCTAATTGATTGCATCCAAAATCCATATGAAGTGCGAAAACCATTTCTTTGGATGTCTTACACACTGTTACAAAAAAGTTTGCTCCAAATCGGATGTTAGCTACTCCAGTATCCTATAAATTAAAATGGTCAATTCAGGTGCAATCAATTAGCTTAATTTCTCCGTTTCCATCTACAGAAACAAGTTCAGAACCATCTGAGGTGGTGGGTGTCATGACTTGCTGAAATGACATGGAACGACCCCTAGATCACAGGAGGGGAAAATGACCTGGAGTTGGTGGTAGAAGTTATCCAAATCTGCTCTATAATGAGGGCTGTGTGGGGTAAAAGGAAGACTGATACCTTTGTAAAAGGATTCATTGTTGCCTGTGATTTGTCGACGCAGAGAAGCCAAGTCTTGAGCTGTCAGGAAAAGTGAGGAAAAATGGCCTGGTAAATCAACCGATGACTTTCAAATGATTATCGTGTCAAAGTAGAGAATGTCGATTTACCTTGAAGCGGGTTTTCTTTCTTCTGTTTTTTTCCTTTTCCTTTCTGACATCAGGTGACTGGATGTGTTCAGAGTGTTCAGAGCCCCTGATTGCCGGGTTGGGTTGTTTTTATGGCTTTGGGCAAGCGGTACAGAAATCTGTTTGGTCGTGTTATTTTTATGACGTTTGGCATGTAGTTTGGAATTCTGATTCTCATGCTCTCCCTGTAAAAAGAGCCCGTATGTCTGAATGCGGCGGGCGAGAAATGGTAAGCGTTAACAGCTGCCGCATCAAAGGCGCTCGGGCATGTTGTGCGTTTAACCCAAATCCGTCACACTCGCACAAAGCCCCTGATTCAACCTGTAATGTAGACATTGAACAGAGAGCGTCAAGACCACAACCAATGAGAGGTTACAGCCTCGAATGAACTCTTAACACCTCTCCTCCACATGGCAGGTCAGAGGTCAGCGAAGCTCGCACCTGATTGGTTCCCTGGAATGGTTACTGGGGGTGAGAGGTCATTTGTGTCTAGAATTTATTTTAATTTCGCAAAATTATGCCTGAAAGCGCAAAAAATGGCTACTGGAAACTATTACAAAACCGCCATGTCTCTGTGGAAATTGCTGAATCTACTTCAAACACTTTGATTCGACCTCTACACTGTTGGTTGAGCTGTTAAGCAGGTAGTTACAGCCAGAATAGATCAACAGCTAACTAAGTGAGTACCGGCCAGGGCAGTGGACTGATCCATACATTGGATTTAACATCAGAAGAACCCTAATCACCATGGCCACTGAGCTGGGGAGAGGGAGAGAGGGACAGGGAGAAGAACCAAGCGATGGATGTTCCACTCAGAGCCTGAGACATTTACCAGTCATTGATAAACTGCTTAGCAGCGGGCAAATTAATGAATCCACCATCCACTCGGCCTGACACAGAGAGGGAGAGGGTGTGTGTGTGGGGGGGGTTGGATGTAGAGGAGGAGGGCAGCAGAGGACCGAAGGGGAGGGGGGATGAGGGAGGTAATCCGGTTCCAGCTAAACGGCTGATCCCTCTCATTCCTCAGATATCAAATGTCAAAAGTTAAATTAGCCTGCTAGCCTCAGATAGGAGTTAACATGCTTTTAAATGGGGCAGGGGGTGGAGGGGGAGGGAGGATGCGGGCGATTCTATCCCCCTCTGGGACGGCAGCGGGCAGGTGCCTTTGAAGTGTCTAATTATCCCTCTGACTAGTAAGCACTGGCTAACTGTCTTAATGGAGCCTGCTCTGTCTGATCTCCTCGCATGTATTCAGACACACACACACACACACACACACACACACACACACACACACACACACACACACACACACACACACACACACACACACACACACACACACACAAACACACACACACCATCCATCGCAATGTGTTAGAAAAGCAGCTCTGAGAGGCAGCCATGAAAAAAACTCTTCATAAAGTTTGTAGAAACTATTGTGAGATAAATGTATTATGTATTTTAATAATTCTGTATTGTTAGGTGAGAATTCACCACAGTGACAGTTGGACCTAATTCACTATAACTATTTTTTATTTCGCTCTAACTGTTGGTTGGCACTTCCCCACCTCTTTGCTTTGGCTGGGTGTCCATGTTCTCTTGGCGAGCGCCTCCTAATCTGAGTGCCACAGGCCCCGTCCGGATCACAGTGGCGTCAGAAGTGGGATTCCAATGCTCCGGCCCAGTGGAAAGCTGGCCTAGTCCGGCCTGGTGGGCTGGGAGCCATGCATGAATCCACCCTCTACCCTAACAGACCCAGTTAGCAGCCCGTCCAGCCCGTCCAGTTCAGTCACACTTCTGTCATAGCTGTACGGTATCACAGTCATATTATATTGTGGTGGAAGACTGGAGGTCAATAACGATAACAGACAAGGTTGTCGGATGCTGGCGACCTTGTTAGTTGAATATGAAGCCATGTCAATGCTGGTCAGACTTCGTTATTGCGTTTGTGGTTTCGAGCACTGAGAAAATGCATCTCCTCGGTTTGATTCTTAAAAGAGTATATGAGTCAGGGTGCCCTTTGAGTGAAATTCTTAAAAATTCAAAAAGGCATGGCCCCAACTCATCACTGTTATTTTTGGCCAGTGAAGCTCTGCTCCTTCACAATGTGCTCCTGATGAAATAGCCTGGGGGGGGGGTTGTAGAGAGTGGTTCTGGCCCTACGGATGGCTTGCATCCGGCCCCTGATGTATGAAAGGTAGTCAGTAGGGATTGGAGTGGGGGTGAGGCACGGCCCTGCTGTGAGGCTGATTTGAGGTGAGCAGGGAGGGCAGAGAGACACGGGAAGGGGCGAAGAAGCCTAGATTTCTTTTGATTCCTCTCCCCTCTAGGCTATGGGCTGGGACTGAGAGCCAGGGGCCCCTGGTAGGGTCCCAGCAGAGCCCCAGCGGCGGAGTGAGGGGTGTGGGACTCCGGGCCGGGGAGATGAGGCCTGGGGATGCCGAGGGGAGGGGGCGGTGTGCCGCCGAGCCAAATTGAGACGTGGGAGCCGTCGAAATTAGCCTAGATGATTATCGAGGAGAGCAGTAGTCGGGCTGTGGGGGGAAATCAGGAATCTTCCCGACCTGCCCACCGCTTCTCACTGCAATTACTCTAAGCATCACTCACAGCAGCTGTATTTACATAATGCGCCACTATGGGACCACTCTGCAGAGGGGAAATAAGACAAGGGCGGAAAGTTACTGACAGTGAATTCTGCCGTGTTGCGCCACAGCTAACTTTTTAGTGCTTTTTTTATTGACATTTTATAGATTGGTGACGGTCTCCTTTTCTCGCTTGTTATCCTGAAAATAAACATGATCCAAATCATGTAATTCCACAGCTATTGCGTTGGTGATTGATACATGGGAAGATGGCCAGTAGTCGATTGACCAAGATGCTACAGGTCATGACGTGTGAGGTTAAGCACGCAGGATCCCCTGAGATGTTGTGCCCCGTGTCGTGACGTTCTACGAAGAGTTTCTTGACACGTCTCCCATGTCACTGTAAACAGACGTTGGGAGAAGCTCCATTAAGACTCAGTCACCTTCAACACAATACACAACTGAACTCTGTTGTGGGAGATACCACTGAAGCTCCCTCAGCGGGGGGGTTAAAAGAAAACATTCTGGCAAAACCTGCATCCTATGGGACCGGCAGCCAAAAAGTCGATCGGAAAAATACCCCACACAATTGCACTAATCTTCCCCGTTCTCTTCTCTTGTTGTGTTTGCGATTCCTCCTCTTGGTGGAGTTTGAAGGTTCTCTCTCTGTCTCTTCTTTCAGCCTGCGCTGCTAATCGTGAGTGATTCCCTCTCTCTATAGCGCAGGTGCCATGTACAGCGAGCTCTTCCTAAGCCGCTTGGAGAGGTAGCTGCTACGCTCTTATTAAACTCTAGCCAGCCGCTGAAATGTTTGCCTCCCTCTCATTGTTAATTGGGCAGTCTTCAGTCTTTTTCGCGGGAGTTGATTTGCAAGAGAAAGAAGGAAGACGGAAAGAGAGATTATCGCACAGGAGGAGAGGAGCTTTGAAGAAGTGTTTTGTGTTTTCCTCCACTCCTCTTCTCATCTCCCCCCTTTGTCGGGTTCCTCAGCCAAACCCCCATCACCGTGCCACAGACAACACGGCTTGCAAATGTTCGCAGGTGGAGGAGAATGGTTGTTGTGTCGCTGGCGCTTGTTCAGAGGCAAACGACACCTCCTCGATGGTAAAGGTTCCGCAACAACAAAGCCAGTTCGGGGGTAGAATGTGCAAAGACTGATGAAAATGCCCCTTTGTGTTCCTCTGACTAAAACACATGTAGTAGCTTAAGGCAGCGGAGACTCCTACATGGTGCTGGCTGTAGAGTACCAAATCAAATGTCTGAGAGGCAGGAGCAGATTGGCACTCCGACCCTTGTTCTACACAACGGCTGCCTTTGAGAAACACCAACTCCCTCCGAAGCAGAGGCTTTTTGTCTTCGCTCCCTCTCATTACTTTGAATCAGCCAGGCACCCTTAACTTCAGCTCCCTTGTCCCAGGGCCCAACTCTCTCTATCTCTCTCTCTCTCTCTCTCTCTCTCTCTCTCTCTCTCTCTCTCTCTCTCTCTCTCTCTCTCGTTCTCTTTCCCCCACCTCTAAGGAATTGGCTCCACTCCATTCCTCATTATCTCTTTTATATTTTCATTTTGTCATTTGTTGTATTCGTTCCCTCCTCCTTTCCCCCCCTTCCATTAAAGGCCCTCTCCTCCCTGCTCAGGCATGAGGGCTTTCTCTGAAGGTATCCAGAGAATCCTTTTACAATGGAAGGCCCCAACATAAAAAGGGGAAAAACCTGGGCATTAGGACTTAATGAGCGGCTGGCTGGGCGAGAAAGAGAGATAGAGAGTGAGAGAGAGAAAGTGAGAAAGAAAGAGACACTGAGAGAAAGTGAGATAGAAAAAGAAAGAATGAGAGAGAGGGGGAAAAAGATACGGTGGGATAGAGAGAGAGAGAGAGAGAGAGAGAGAGAGAGAGAGAGAGAGAGAGAGAGAGAGAGAGAGAGAGAGAGAGAGTCACTAGAGTGATGGATAGGAGAGAAGAGAGGAGGAAAGGAGAGAGAATGCCAGGGAGAGAGGATGGAGAGAGCATAGGCTCCATTATAGTGGCAGAGAACTCCTGAAATACTAGAGCCGGGCGTGCACTCTGATCAGGACTGCAGTGAGCACAATTACCTTCTTTTCAAATCCTTCAGTGACACTGCGGGAGGAAGGAGGACTTTGAAACTTGAAAGGCAGGAGCTCGCTTTCAACCTCAAACGCGAGCAGGAAAGGGCTCTGAAATTTGTTCAGTGCTCCCCATCCACCATTAGCTTGTTTCTTCCTCTCGCCTGCAGGCATTTAAGCAGTTTTTGAAAAGATGTTAAGAAATTCAATCACCATAGAGAGTCCTGGATAGGTCTTTTTTTCCTTTTTTTGTGTGTGAGGCATGCTTCCCCTTGGTCCACCGAGGACCGGCCTCCTGCTTTGTGTTGTGGGTGAATGGACTTGTGAACCGGTGGAGGAGAGGAGGACGGGATGGGGGCAACCATGGGAAAAAGGGAGGGAATAAAAGAGGAATGAAAAATGAGGGAGGGAAGAAAGAGAAAAAGCCAAGAGGGTCTGTTTGAGGCTGATGGTGTTCAGGGTTGGAGAGGTGCTCCTGAAGTTCAGGCTTTTCAAAGTGTTTGCAGACACCTGAGTCCTCCACATCAGAGGCAGAGTACGCTGCACAGCCACAATGGATGAGAACACTGACTATAAAGCCTCCAGCTATCCAACGCAATACACTATGAAACACCATTGGACATACATTAGACCAAAAAATACATATTATAATCATTATCAGTAAACTGTGCCTATGAAGCTCAAGAGGGTTCAAGTATAGTCAAGTAAAATATAACCACGTTTTCCAGACTTTTAGGTTGGATGACATGTGACCGGGATAAAAAATAGAAATGGGGATAGGACTGGGCCTTGGGGGATCCCTCCTATTTCAATTTCATCATTCAAGTTTTAGTTCTTGACCTTCTGCTGCCCAGTATTTGTTTAACCTTTTAAAGTGCTATACACTGAAATAATGAACCCATTTTAGGTAGTATGCACTGAAATAATGAACCCATTTTAGGTAGTATGCACTGAAATAATGAACCCATTAAAGGTGGCATACATTGAAATAATGACTCATTACAGGTGGTATTCAGTGAAATAATGAACCCATTTAAGGTAGTACACACTGAAAGAATGAACCCATTTAAGGTGATATTCACTGAAATAATGAACCCTTTTAAGGTAGTACACACTGACATAATGATCCTACGTAAGGTAGAATACACTGAAATAATGAAGCCATTTATGGTGGTATACACTGCAATAATGAACCCATTTAAGGTAGTATACACTGAAATAATGAATCCATTTAAGGTGGTATACACTGAAATAATGAATCCATTTAAGGTGGTATACACTGAAATAATTAACCTTTTTAAGGTCTTATACACTGAAATAATTAACCTTTTTAAGGTGGTATACACTGAAATAATGAACCCATTTAAGGTGGTATACACTGAATTAATGAACCCATTTAAGGTGGTATCCCCTGAAATAATGAACCCATTTAAGGTGGTATACACTAAAATAACAAACCCATTTAAGGTGGTATACACTGAAATAATGAACCCATTTAAGGTGGTATACACTGAAATAATTAACCCATTTAAGGTAGTATACACTAAAATAACAAACCCATTTAAGGTGGTATACACTGAAATAATGAACCCATTTAAGGTGGTATACACTGAAATAATGAACCCATTTAAGGTGGTATACACTGAAATAATGAACCCATTTAAGGTAGTATACACTGAAATAATGAACCCATTTAAGGTGGTATACACTGAAATAATGAACCCATTTAAGGTGGTATACACTGAAATAATGAACCCATTTAAGGTGGTATACACTGAAATAATGAACCCATTTAAGGTGGTATATGGCAGAATGACAGTTCACCATGGTGACGTGGAGGGGAGAGGAATGTTGGAGTGACAATAGTTTGATTTAAATATTAGCTGCTTGACCTCTCCGAGACATAAGTGAGTAGGGCTGGAGTTCACTGAGAGGGAAAGAGAGAGGGAGGGGGAGGGAGGGAGGGAGAAAGAAAGACACCCACCCAAATGGGGGAAAGGGGAAGAAGCCAAAGAGAGACACAGGAACGTAGTGTAATAATATCTTTGGGAATAATTACCAAAATATTTTGTCTCCAGAAAGAGTTCATAGACGGTGTTAGCTGCATGGGCTTGTGGGAGTTTGACTTCACTTCCAAATGTTCAAACGTTATTGCTACAAGCACATTGTGTATGTCAAGTCTATGGAGCAAATACATAAATAAACTAGACCAAGAATTAGAAACTTCTCCTGGTCTACCATAAGATATTATTCCCGGGCCTCAACTCTGTGTTCACTGGATCAGTATTCAGTACATACAGGCCCACACTCCTCTCAGCAGCATAACCCTGTCCTTTGCTCTAGTTGCTCCCAGCACAGTTTACAGTCCCCACTTTCTTCCTCAAATCCAATCCATGCGAGAAGATGAACCCCGAGTCTGAAATCCCTTTATGTTAATATTGCGCTTTGCAAGAGCAGACCCTATTAATCCAGCTTTAACAGCATAAGTGCCATTATTCCCTTAATAAGATCAGGGGCTGTGCAGTATAGGATTAAATACTTATATCATAACTGACACTATAATTTCCTGCGGAGGAGAGCATGAGCCTCTGCTCTCTTGCTGGTTTGTCAGTTCTGTGTTAAGTCTCGTGAAATTTGCGACTCCCGAGCGCTGAGGCACCAGTCGGGCTGCATGGCTGGGCCCTTACACAGGTAATGGACGTGGGAGAGTGAGAGGGGGTCTCTCGTTCTCTCTCTCCTTCACTCTCCTCTCGACCCATCTCTCTCTCCGACTCGGGGTAGCGCTCTTTAATCTAGCCCTCTCCTCTGCACTCAATTGGCTTTTGGAGGGCTGCAGTTCTCCATCGCCTCCAGTTCATAGGGGGGCCTTACAGCGCTAGGCTGGTAAATGCTACAGAACCTTTGGCGTTGGCACCGCGGCACTCTGTCAGGGCCCTCAGTGAGACGTTAAAAAAGAGAGAGCAACAGGGGGCACCGAATCAACCAGGAACCAGGGCTGGACCAGAGGAGATTTCCCAGCAGCCTCCAATGAAGTGGATCTTTTGCTCAGTCCAGATAAGGCCAAACTCAATGGACTCTCTGGATCAGGATGGAGGAATAGGGTGGATTTGAGGCATTTAGGAAGACAGAATTGTACGTGACTGAATCAAACAGGTTTTGCAATAGTTCTGTAGCGCATTCGGCTAGAGCCAGTGTAAAACTTTAGATGAGCCAGTGTAAAACTTTAGATGAGCCAGTGTAAAACTTTAGATGAGCCAGTGTAAAACTTTAGATGAACCAGTGTAAAACTTTAGATGAGCCAGTGTAAAACTTTAGATGAGCCAGTGTAAAACTTTAGATGAGCCAGTGTAAAACTTTAGATGAGCCAGTGTAAAACTTTAGATGAGCCAGTGTAAAACTTTAGATGAGCCAGTGTAAAACTTTAGATGAGCCAGTGTAAAACTTTAGATGAGCCAGTGTAAAACTTTAGACGAGCCAGTGTAAAACTTTAGATGAGCCAGTGTAAAACTTTAAATGAGCCAGTGTAAAACTTTAGATGAGCCAGTGTAAAACTTCAGATGAGCCAGTGTAAAACTTTAGATGAGCCAGTGTAAAACATTAGATGAGCCAGTGTAAAACTTTCGATGAGCCAGTGTAAAACTTTAGATGAGCCAGTGTAAAACTTTCGATGAGCCAGTGTAAAACTTTCGATGAGCCAGTGTAAAACTTTCGATGAGCCAGTGTAAAACATTCAATGAGCCAGTGTAAAACTTTAGATGAGCCAGTGTAAAACTTTCGATGAACCAGTGTAAAACTTTAGATGAGCCAGTGTAAAACATTCTATGAGCCAGTGTAAAACTTTAGATGAGCCAGTGTAAAACATTCGATGAGCCAGTGTAAAACTTTAGATGAGCCAGTGTAAAACTAAAGATCATACAAAACATGAACCTAAAGCATGTTAAAATGTAATAATTGATCATAATCATACTCAGGTACAGATGATAGGAATAATCTCCTTTTATTTACAATGAAGCTCAACATTCATCATTTCTTGGACACTATTCAAGTGTGTAGGAGTTAGTGTTACATGAAGAGCGCCCAGAGTATGCTCTCTTCAGGGACTACTCAGAACTAGTCGGTACAGTAGCACTCACCAGGTTAGGGACCGGACCATGTGACCCCATGAAGGCCAGGGTCAGTGGTCAGGTCAAAGGTACATTCTTTCCAAAGCAGCTCAGCCCTTGAACTCTCTTCGCTTTCATCCCCACTAACCCAGCACACCAGGGATAGCTTCTCAGGGGGACTCTCCTTTCCGTCTTTCCATCTCTCCGCTTAGTTTCTCTCCTTCACCTGGAGAGAGAAGTAGAGAGAGAAAGAGATTACTCTGGCAGAGAGGGGGTGTGGAAAAGGGGGGTGTGTGTGATACCATGAGGCCGCTTAATGGGCAGTTTGGAATGCAGGCGGAAAGACCCGGTTGCCTTCTCCATGGGAATCCATTTATTTTATAAAAGGAACAGACGAGGCTGACTTTAACATCCGACTTGGGAATCGCTCCCCTTGAATGTGGCTGTGATGCAGGGGGTTCGTTTAGTTGGTGAGAGCACCAGAGATGAGTCCTATTGGCTTGAGCTGTCTTCTGCTTGAGTCCTATTGGCTTGAGCTTGTCTTCTGCTTGAGAACTCACATGTTCAGCTGGCTTATATGGAGACCAAACCAGCGTGGATTTGCAGGGAAGACCCACTGTGCATACTTGGTTGGTTGCATGTGTACAAAACAAATCCCCTACCCCTCATAGGAGTATGCTAAATTATCTCATTTGTGTGTGTGTGTGTATTGACTCTGAGAGGTAAAGAAATTCCCCTTGATGGCAGGATCCGTAATTCATCTGTTCTAATTCTGCTGACTGTGAAACTACTACCCTCCACCACCAAAGGCATTCAGAACAGGTTGAGAAGACTTCAGCAGACTTTATGCTCTGTACAGTAGCTTTAAATGTACAGGGATCAATTATGGTGTATGTACCCTCAATAAGTTAGGACCTTACCCTCTCTCTCCCCTCTGTCCCCTTACAGAGGATGAGAGCTCGGGCACGCCATACCACCACCACCACCACCACCACCGTGAGAGGCGCAATGCCATCAGCACCCAGGCCCCCACACCCGGGCCCCCTGGCAGCAAGCTGGGTGAAGAGCCCTCCACCTCCACAGAAGAGCGCCCACCGTTGGTAAAGAAAGAGTTGCACAGCTCGCTGCCCCACCTGGTCGACCACGGCCTCCCGTACCGCGGCACGCTGTTCGCCATGGACCCTCGCAACGGATACCTGGACTCCCACTACGGTGAGTACAGACAACGGACCTCAGTTTACAGAGGAGGGGTTGGATAGGATGTTCCATTTGATTGTTAGAGAATGTTTGTGATGCCAAAAGTAGTGGGTACTTGCTTCAGGGTTTTTTGGTCATCAGACAACTTGAATTGTCTCAGTGAGTTACTGAATAGATTGATGGATTATTACATTTAACAAAAAAACTGGGGGTGAGATCAATTATAAGTCAAAAAATGAACCGTGTTTGTGTGTATTTGTACTGTAAGTTGAGTGAGGCGGCAGGCTCAAAGACAACATGCCTGTAGACCCCCCAACACCCTCTGAACAGTGGCACCAATGTTCTGTAGAATAATAGGTAGAAGGCAAGGCTGCTAGTCGCTTGATTAGGCCTGACAGATCAGCTGCTCTCTCTCTCTCTCCCTCTCTCTCTCCCTCTCTCTCTCCCTCTCTCTCTCCCTCTCTCCCCCTCTCTGGGAAGTTAGTATGTGGAGCATTCAGCACAGCTCCTTAATTCCCTCATTAGGGGCCTGTCTGAGCCCAGTACTCCACTTCCACTCATCAACACACACATCAAAACCCCAACTCTACACTACACTGCATTGCGCAGTCAAACCACACTCACTCCCCCCTTCTCTCTGACTAGGACGGAGAGACTGTGGGTGAGAGAAAGGGAGAAGAGAGAGAGACACAGTATATATAAAGGGAGGAGTGAGCAAGGTACATGAGGTTTGAGGTTATGATAGAAAAATCATAGGAAATAAAATATGAAAGAGAGCGAGAGCAAGAGAGAGAGAGAGAGAGAGAGAGAGAGAGAGAGAGAGAGAGAGAGAGAGAGAGAGAGAGAGAGAGAGAGAGAGAGAGAGAGAGAGAGAGAGAGAGAGGGAGAGAGAGAGAGAGGGAGGGAGGGAGAGATAGAGCCCGGGAGAGAGAGAGAGAGACAGAGAGAGAGAGAGAGAGAGAGAGAGAGAGAGAGAGAGAGAGAGCGGGAGAAGGAATAAGAGAAAGGTGCAGTAATAGAATGAAAGAGAGACAGATGAGTGGAGAGCTGGGGGCTGTTTAGGAGGTTCATTTCGCCGCCACCATAGCCTGAATGGACGTGGCCTCCAGGATTTGATCGGACGGTTTGTTTACTTTCGATACATTGCCTGCGAATTGGGCCTGACAGAGGGGTTTTAATCCGCAGGCCGTAATGAAAAGGTCTCTCTGTCCCTGGCTCTGGCTCCGTTTCTTTACTGTAACTCTATTTATTTAGTTAGTTCATAAGCCGGCGTCTCCTTTGTGCACTGGTGCTTCCATCCACCACAGAGCTACAGTGCTAATCTGAAAGGTTACTTAAAGTCAGGCCCTGGGTCTGTTCATTGGTGTAGTGGACAGGATCCTCGCAAGCAGAACATTACTGTCGATTACAGCCCGGTCTTAGCTCAGCAGGACTGCCACTTTTGATTGCGTGTGTGTATGTGTGTATGTGTGTGTGTGTGTGTGTGTGTGTGTGTGTGTGTGTGTGTGTGTGTGTGTGTGTGTGTGTGTGTGTGTGTGTGTGTGTGTGTGTGTGTGTGTGTGTGTGTGTGTGTGTGTGAGTGTGAGCACTGGGGGTGAGCACTTGGGGTAGGGGGTTTAAGCCCACTGAAGCCAAGGGGAACTAGGGGCGAGGGCTTGGGGGGATGGGTGGGTGGGGGTGGTTGGGGGTCACAGTGAGGGGTGGCAGCGCCTCAGGGTCATGCGTAAAAGTCAGAGTCTGAAATGGAGAGTTCAGAAGCAGCAGGAAAAGTCAAAGGGGTCGTAGAGCCTCAAAGGGCTCCATTCTTTCCACTTGGGGGCCTCCTGGGCCGCAGGACAGCAATCAGACCAGGCAGAGGGCAGAGTGGATAGAGAGATGACTGGTGCTATAGGCCCCCCCTGTTCTGTGTCCTGTTTTCTCTCTCTCTCTCTCTCTCTCTCTCTCTCTCTCTCTCTCTCTCTCTCTCTCTCTCTCTCTCTCTCTCTCTCTCTCTCTCTCTCTCTCTCTCTCTCTCTCTCTCTCTCTCTCTCGCTCTCACTCTCTGTCTTGTAATCAGATATTGATAAAAGTATCAATTTCATCCCAATGTTTTAGCACAGGCAATTATTTGACCGAATTGAGATGACTAAGTTCTGAAGTTCAGTAGAAAAGTACAACTGGAGTACATGCTGAAATGTGAAGACAGTCGTTTTTTCCTCGGAGGGTGAAGTGTAAAGTAAATGGATGTCCTTGGGACGTGCCCTGACCCTGACTCAGTTCAGAAAGAATTATGACCCGAGGTCAGGGAAGAGAGCAAGCCGGGGGCTGTGTAAAATGGCTTCCTCTGGTACCAGGTGTGGGGAACACGAGGTGTCCCTGAAGGCGCCTGCCGGTCAGCCCAGTCCCATTCTCTCTGATTGGACCCAGGCAAGACCCAGGACCAGGCTCCAGAGCCTCCACCTCAGCCCCTCATGGTGCCTTCAGTCAGGGGGTCAGGAAAGGGCGAGGGCCCTAGCCCCTTTGAACACGGAGCCCACCACCACCACCACCACTAGCCCCAGAGGTGTGAAGTACATTGACCCTGTGCTTGGTTGAACCCCTCCCAAACCTACTTCCACGGTCCACTCCACCAACACCCCCTCTCCCCTGGGGTCTCTGACTGACTGTCACCTCCCTAAATGTATCCCAGGTGTATGTTGCGACTGTGAGGGTGATGGAGAGGGGAGCATGGGTCTTTGTGCTGTGCTTGCAGAGCGCGGGGCGCCACACGGCCTGGCCACGGCCGACAGCCAGGTAAATGTGATTACTCTTCCCTCCGTTGTACTGTCAGTGCTTAATGCGGCTAAACGCGCCAACACCTGCAGCCTCAAGCGCACCTGGACTGCCGGGTCGTCATGGTCATAACTGTGGCGGTGATACGAGTTGTGGTGGCTGTTGAGAAGAAGAGGAGGGCGGATATTGGGGGTCGGAGGAGGGGGAGTGGAGTTTGTGTTCTTTTTAGAGGTCGCTGCTTCTCTTCGCAAATCTTTCCTTTTCAAGCAGCCCCTTCTGTGCTCTCTCCCACTCCCCTGTCTGAGGCCTATAAGACTCTGATGTTTGTGTTTACTCTCATCTTTACACCCACTTGCCCACATAAAGGAGGAGGCATTAAGGAAAAATAGGCCCTATTGTGTGCATTAGCTAAATCGCGGTGATGCCTAGCTTCTTAGCCGCTTTTCTTGGGCAAACACAGGATAAGAGTCCATATCCTGCTTACCACAACACTAATACGTGGGGCTTTCGCCCGGATAAGGAGGAGGAAGGATTGGGGAGGAGGATTAATAAGAAAGAGAGAGAGACTTGTTAAAAAAGAAAAAAAGATTTCTGTATTATGAGAACGTGTGTATTGTGAGGACGTTTGTGCGGCGGGCTGCGGCGCTAGCGACATCTGTTTACACCGTGGGCTGATTAGCGGGTCAGTGGTCCTCAGCAACAGTGGAACACTTGCTGGAGATCCGTCCGTCGTCTCCGCTCTCTCCCTCCTCCGGGATCCCTCTTCTTCCTTTAAGTGTTTTGTCTTTTTCTTAAACACTCGTTCGCCCCTTCCTCCTCGGGCCAGTCAAAACAGTTCCCGTTACGGGATCGCGAAAGCGCATCCTCTTCAATGGGCGGCTTTCTTATGTTTCTTACCAATCCAAACAGTATTGAAACATCAGAAGATGTTTTGTCAAAGGAAGGCGACTGGGGAGGGAAGGAAAAGCACTAAGCTGTTGAAACAATCCTTAAGCATGTTGGTTGGTTCCTTGACAACCAAGGCTGTTTGGTGGTTGCGTGTATGTCTGTGATGACACAGTATACTAGGTCATTGTGTGGACCGAGACAGACTCTTATAGCTGAAGTAGAAGAGGGAACATATCAGCATAATAGTCTGCTGTCTGGAATCAAGATCCTTGGCCAAGCACCTCCAGCTGGTAATCCTCACACCAAAGCCTTGTCCATGTCTCACCTCTGAGACCTCTTAGACCAGGGCTTCTAATAGCAAGGTGGAAGTAGAGTAGAGTTCTATGGCTGGTCTAGTGCGTAGTCTGGATCCCGACAGGCTGTATCCCTGTAATCCTGCTCTTTGTAGCCAAAGCCCTGGCAGAAGTGACCATTACCTTGGATTGTGAAGACCCAGAGCACTGGGAGAAGGGAAGGAGAGCGCAGCCAGCACTCAACCAGACCCAGGGTTTATGCAGTGAGGGTGGGTGGTGGTCTGGTGATCTCCAGCACCAGACAGGGGTTAGGTTAACCTCCATGGCTGCTTTGCAGAGGATATTTCAGGTCTACAGGTCCGTAGCACGGCGAGGCGAGACGAAGACTCGCCCATGTCAGCCTCAATATTCAACCACAGCAGCTGACCACTGAAGTGAATGAGTTGGCTGTCACAAAACCCCAACGTGAGCTGCACCACAATGGACCAGGCTCTGTACAGTTAATGACTGCATTACTGCACTCTCTGATTCAGAGTCACACATATAGGCCATAGAGGAACTATAGGAAAGCTTTCCTGGCACAGAAAAAAAGTAATGGAAAAAGATGGAAAAAGTCATTTATAATCATTTTTTCTCTGACAACCCATTCAAAGAGGCCAACTTTCTGGGTTCCACATCACGAGTGTTGGCGACACAGGTTCAAGCTCTCCTCCCCACAGACATTAGACTACAGAGGAGCACGGAGGGGGGACACGTGCCCGTTTCAAGGGTGATCGAGGGCAAGTCTTTGTGATTGTTTCAATATTGGCTTCTGGAGCGGCGGGCGGTCCTGGTGAAACCCCCTAGTGGGGCACAGGGGGGCAAGAAGGGGGGGGTGAGAGGAACCGGGGGGAGCCCGGGGGCGCCCTGCAGGCGATGGAAAGGAGTCTCTTCAATCCACCACCTTTCATCAAGAAAGAGAACCATGGCCGGGCAGCTCTTGAATTAGCCCCGCAGTCCAACACACCGGGGATAATCGTCCGTGATCCTCTTTTATACAGCTTATTAGAGAAATCTCACAGTGTAAGATAGGCCATATTCTCGCATGCATGTGCCGCTTGTAGGCCGTTTGATGAATGAAGGAGTTAGGCAAAGTTTGAAGTAGTTAAGGAACGCCACGTTCGCTCTGAGTGAAGGTCAGACTTTCTTGTGGTTTCTCTTAGTATCTCAGAGCCCAAGAACGTGCGTAAAATTGCATTTTTAACAATGCCAAGATTAATTTGGAGTGGCTGGAAAATAAATAACAAATATTTAAGAAATGAATATTCAGCATTTCCTGATATCATTCTTGCAACATCTGTCTGTGTTTTGGACCCCGGCGTCGATTGAGGAATGGCTAATCGGTCGGTAGACACACAGAGGCATCACATGTCCAAAACAATAGGCGTGCTTTGAAGTAGCGAAGGCTTAAAAACGAAGACTTGTTTTTCGGACTGTCCGTAAGGATACGCCGCCACCAACACCAGCACTAACACCACCAGAAACAACAATAACGCCCATTCAACCACAGAGACCATAAAGACGTGAGCGCATGTATGGACAACATAGAGGCTCATGGGTCTTTCGCTTCCTCCTCCTGCTGGTTTTTAAACCATGACATCTTGTGCCTTCCTTTTCTCTCCCTCCTGAAGTGGCAGCAGTGGGATAATCACTCGGTGTGGAGTGGGAGAGTCACACTCAATTCGCGACCGCCTATATGTTTGTTCACTCTATGCAAATCTCACCGCCGGTCTTGTAGAGCAGCGATTCGTGTCCCTTTTCTCATAGCGTTAGCTACAAGATTAGCACCTTTATCCCTTCAACCCCCCTGACGCTTCCCTCCCTCCCTCGCTTTCATCTCTCCATCTCTCCCGAGGACGGACTGCACCTATTGTTCTACAGGAGGAGAGGGCTGAGGCATGCTGGGTAATTAACATGTTTCCTCTCAGCTCTGTTACCTCTGTTGAGGCTGGAGCAAATAAGTCGACGACAGTACATCCTCTTGTCTGTACCACAGGGGAGAGACTTACAGAAGAGCGAGACGAGAGAGAGGAGGAGGACAGGAGAGAGGAAGAAAGAGAGAGAGACGGAGAGAGAGAGTCAGATAGAGAGATGGAAGTGCAAAAACGGCTGTGAGAAGAAGTGCCAGTGAGAAGAGAGTGAGACTGGAGAAGGAGAGAGGAGTAGGGGGGGGGGGTGTAACAAAGCAGAAAATGAAGAGAGACATAAAAGAATGGGAGCTCGAGGAGGTCAGGCCCATCATAGGCTTAGTGTTGCCTTCAAAGATGGCTGGGACAGGTGGCAGCTCCAGACAATCTCGCTCTGCAGAGCAGCATCCTCTCAGGAGGAGATAAGGGATTCCTCCGTCCAGCCCCCCTCTCTTTCCTCGTCTCTCTCCCCCCCCTCCTCAGCTCGACTCCCCCAGCCGGGGCAGCTTTGATGTGACTCAGTGTGAGCAGGCTGAGCGGTGCGGCTGGGGCCTGTTGGGCCGCTGGGAGCCAGACTCTCTGCCTCTCTGGCCCGGTTCAATCAGCGGGGCTCTCCGGTGCCCGCCACGTTCAGGTCTCATTAAATCACTCCGGCAGGGTTAATCCTCTTTAAGGTTTTACACGGTGCCCCGTTTGTCTGTCAGCCACAGCCACCGAGGCCATAGGGACCCCCAGAGGCGCCACCTGCGTGACAAAAGACAAAAAAAAGAAAATCACTGTGACACCAAGTTCTACTCCTCTCTCCTCTCTTCTACCCCGTCCTCTTTCCCCTGTGTACAGTACTGTATGTTCTGCTCTCCTTTTCTTTTCTCTCAGTGCTATCACTCCTTCCCTGCCCCATGTGTGCTCTCGCTCCTCTCTCTCGCCCTCCGTTCCCTTGATAGTACCTAGCTCTGGTTGTAAGTCTTTTAGGATTATTTTGGGGGGAATTTGTTGACAGGGGTGGAGTAAATGGATTACAAGTTATCCTTGTTTTTGGGAGGAGGGAGACAGGAGAGATCAGGCCCTGCTTTGAGTAAGAGACAAAGAGAGAAGGGGGAGAGAGAGAGAGGAAGAGGAAAATATGAGCGACAGAGAAGGTAAGAGAGACAGAGATGTCGGCCTATGGGGAGAGAGACAGAGAATGACCGAAGAGTGCGTGTGAGAGGGAGAAATGAAGAGAGTCAGAGAGTTACAGAGGGAGTGATGCTGTGCGGTCGAGGGAGAGCGGGGGCTGTAATTGGCCGGAGGTGACGACCCCTGTCTGCTCCTGAGACCCGACAGTCATTTGTCTGATTGCTGTGACACTGGGGTTGCGTCCCAAATGGTACTCTATCGACTAAATAGGGCCCTACTTATGACCAGAGCCCTGGTCAAAAGTAGTAAACTAAATAGGGAATATGGTGCCATTTGGGACACGGCCCTGGGTTTCTCTCTGCTCTACACCGCGTGGTGTGACCAAAAAAGGTGCTGTCCCCATAGGAGAAATAAATAAAAACATGAAATAAAGGATTTTCCTGTGGGGACAGCCGAAGAACCCTCTTGGAACCCTTTTGTCTAAGAGAGTAGACACTCATAATTTTAAATATGTAGACTGTGTCTGCAACATGCAGGTGCACTACATTAACGAGATGCACTAAATCAAATTCCTATCAGCTTTTGTTTATTTTTTTTATGGGCCTAAAGTATTACATTCTTGAATCCTGAATCCTAATTATCACGTGTAATAAATGAAGAATTCTGTCCGAGCGAACAACAAATCAACACATTTACAGAACTAATGAGAGGAATAGATAAAAGTATAGTTTAGTTACTCGTTTATTTTATTTGCCACTTACGCTATTTCCTATGCTGTCTGTTCTTTCATAACACATGTGGATATCAACTTGAATGCCCCCGGGCCACAGTGACCAGTCACGCTGACCAATGCCTTGCTGAATCCCAACCCTGCTCACTAGCTAGCCTCACTCTGCGTGGGTTACAATTGAGGTGCCTCTTTCCCCTGCCGTACCAGGTCTGTGTGTTATTAGCCTCACAGTCACTGACTCTCACAGAGTCAGGCAGGGTTACTCTTATACACGCTGTCATGCTGGGTCAGCCCCAATATGACCTGCCGTGGGGCCCACGGTGGAGCTGCACTGTGGAGATATGGGGGGCTATAGGCAGGAGCCAGGACAGGATCCGGCTCCGTTTTGGACTGTTTCCTTCTGGAACCTATTTGGCCGGATTCGTTATCTCTTGTGGCATTAAATATAAATGTCACTTTTTGCAATGTAAAAATTTGAATAAACACAATCAAAACACAACCCCCCTGCAAACTCTCATTTCTCCAGCACTGCACTTCCTTTCCTTATAGAGCCACGCAAACACTTCTGGAGGAGCTGCAGCACGTCTGATAAATGTCAATACATTTGCCAAAGTTCGAGTTTTTATTTAAAAAAAATATATTTAACATTTATTTAACTAGGCAAATCAGTTAACAAGTTCTTATTTACAATGACGGCCTATCCCGACCAAACCCAAAGTTGGGCCAATTGTGCGCCGCCCTATGGGACTCCCAATCACGGCTGGTTGTGATACAGCTTGGAATTTAACCAGGGTCTGTAGTGACGCCTCTAGCACTGTGCCTTGGTCCGCTGCGCCACTCGGGAGTTACTGCTGTCTGTTCAGAAAGAAATGAAATCATTCAGAATAGCCTACGACACCATGAGAAAGAGGAGAAATAGCTTCTTTTAAAAATAGCCTAGCTGTTGTGTGTAACCCAATAACAAGGCAAGGCCTGCAGTCGGGAACGCACAGCAAATATGTCAGTGAACAAACAGCATGCAGACAAAACGGGCCTTTCGCAATATTTCAAATAGTTTACAATCGCGGGAAAACACAGGTTGGAAAGCAAATGTCTCCTGCTGAAAAGAGAAGACTCTAATAATCTTTCAGCGGTAGGCTACCAAAATATTAGATCAAATTCCAAATATTGTCTTACAAAGTAAAACGAGAGAGAGAGAGAGAGAGAGAGAGAGAGAGAGAGAGAGAGAGAGAGAGAGAGAGAGAGAGAGAGAGAGAGAGAGAGAGAGAGAGAGAGAGAGAGAGAGAGAGAGAGAGAGAGAGAGAGAGAGAGAGAGAGAGAGAGAGAGAGAAGCACATAAGCCATAACCCAACCGAAATGGAATTCAAATCATTAAACCAATGTTGGTCAATAAGTTATTTACAAAATATTGGTTAATCTCTCTACACTAATAGACAAAAAATGACATCTTGTCTTATCTTATTTCAAGTGTTTGCTGATATCCACATGGATATTACCATACACACACAATAACACATTCAAGTTGAAATCACAAGTAAAATTCATGACATTAAGGACACTCAAAGAGTTTTGTTGATTCATTTGTACAGGTAGGCTGTGGGTGACTTTATTTAATCATATACTGTATGGTGCTATATACTGTATACACCATGCATTAGCCATGCTTAAAATACATCTTTAGTGAATGGCCTGGCACAAAATGTTCCTCTTTATTTACTCACTGGGGTTAAATACTTAAACATGGGCCTTAAAAACAACACAGATCTGAAAATAGGATAGTCTCGAACCACCATAAATCACATGGGAATAAAACACAAATATGCGTATAGCATGGGCCTGTTGAGTTAACCTGAGGTTTAAGTCATTTCCTTTCCACCGCGAGATGTATCATTGTTTGGACTGGCTGCTCGGGGGACCAGGCACTAAGCAGAGAGAGAAAGCGGGAGAGAGATGGGAGAGATGGAGATGGGAGTGAGAGAGAGAGAGAGAGGCAGAGAGAGAGAGAGAGACAGGAGTTTAGTGCAGTGTAAATCTCTACCCGGCTGGGAAGGGGGAGAAGGAGGAGGGTGGGGAAGGAAAGGGAGGGGAAGGGGGAGAAGGAGGAGGGTGGGGAAGGAAAGGGAGGAAAAGGGGGAGGAGGAGAAAGAGGAGGGCGAACCGACGCAATGCGCTTTGTTCTACCCCCCCCCCCCGCAGTTTAGGCCGATCTGTAGGAATTCACCAAATGCAGTAGATAGATTGGCTCTCTGCAGAGGACTCCACAAAATAGCCTCAACTTCTACTCAGCTGCTCTGTGCTGGCATGGAGGGAGGGAGGGAGGGAGGGAGGGAGGGAGGGGGAGGGAGGGAGGGAGGGAGGGAGGGAGGGAGGGAGGGAGGGAGGGAAGGAAGGAAGGTATGTCAGGGGAGCTGGTGTAGGGGTACAGTTTGCGGAGAGTGGTACAGTGGTACATGTGTAGCTCCATTCTGAGACAAAGCGAGGGCTCTCACTGGGAGCGCAATTTGTTAAGATTGACTCCACTTGGTAAATGTCTTGCCGATGCAGGACTTCCATTATGCTATTTGGGGTGGGGTAACAGGAGTACGGGGGTAGGGGGTAAGAGGAGTACGGGGGTAGGCGGTATGGGGTAAGAGGAGTACGGGGGTAGGGGGTAAAGGAGTATGGGGGTAAGGGGAATAAGGGAGGGTAAATTGCTTTGACCAAACATATTCACTGCCTAATCTCAACCCTCATCTCTATCCTGCTTCCTGATTGGTTTAAAAACATCTACACTATATGCCCCAGTATGTAAGGAACTGTCAGCAATACATAGGCACCACACCAAAAGACCCTGCACAGAGTGACTTATGCAGTGTAAACTAGAACGTTCTTTGCTTCTTTGAGACAGCGAGAGAAAAAGGAGGTAACGAGAGCGGAAGAAGAGAAGTGTATTGATTTACTGGGAAAGGAGAAAGTGCAATCTGCCAACGTTTCTCTCGATGATGAATGGCAGAGAGATTGGCAAGCCAACACTTTAAACACACTTCTTTTATTTAACCTCTACCCTCTTGCCTTGTCTTCTCTCTCACAGTTAATCTTTGCTGAGTAAAGGATCTGTTTTCTCCCCAGTCAAACACACACGCACACCCACGAAAACACACCCACACGCACACTAGCTGTTTTGCTGAGTCTAGGCCGCTCACACACCTCGCACAGTACTGCAGAGAGCCTCAGCACAGCGAGAGCATTAGGCTAATTTATACAGCGGTAATTAGCCCATTAGACGTGCAACAATCTGGGACAGTAATTCAGCAAAACGCTCCAAAAGTCAACAGGAACTCCCACTGAGCTGAGCCGAACAGTCCCCGGGAATGTGTTATTTACATGTTGAAAACAGCTTGAGGTCTCAGTGGAAGCAAACACAAGCAAACAACTAGAGCAGTGGTGCAGGGGGCGAGGGATTGATCTGGAGGCGATGGGGACGTTCCGCAGCCCTCCATCCCAAATAACAACCTCCGACATCACACACACTCCTCGCCATGTTGACACAGTCCGCATGGGGTTCCCTTCATGTGAACAGTTGTAGCCGAACAGAGACACAGGTGTGCTGGTGTGATCCTCGATCACGTGGAGGTGTTTTGGGAGGGAAGGGTCGGCGTCGCACAGTTTGTGGAGTTGAGAGAAGGTGAGGGGATTGTAGGGGCCGCAGAGGGGGTCTTGTGAACCGAACGTCGCGTAGGCGTACACGCGCTCACTCATTCACGTCCACATGCCGTGACTCGTAGTCGGTCCTACGCGCACTCAGCGAGCATCTCTCAACGAAGCCAGCGCTCTCCCACTCGCTCGTCAGTCATCATCTGGCTCCGGGCAGCGGTGAAGGCGGCGTGCCTGAGTGTTGAGATCATGAGCGAGGAGAGAAGTGCCGTAATGAAACCTGGCAGTGCTGCAGGCCCCAGCGCCGCTGTCATATGTTCCACATTACCCATTCACAAACCTGTGGAGCAGAGCAAGCCCCGGCAGCAGCCCCTTTTCTCACTCCGCTTCAGTCGGTTATGACAATCTGTCAGTGCGTCTTTGTGCTTTTGCACCAGAGCATAGAGGAGCGGAGGAGACTCGGTGGGTTCTGGATGACTGTTCTTCCTCAGTGTCAGGCTGCGGATGACACAGTGCGCGCGCGTCCCAATGGGCTCCCTTTTCCCTATTTAGTGCCTTGGTCAAAAGTAGTGCACTGTGTCGGGAATAGGGAGCCGTTTGGGGGGCGCGACTCAAGGGGCGCCATTCGGGACGCAGGCACAGCGCTGGAGGAGAGCCGGGAGCAGTCAGTACGGGACAGGAGGAATCTCCCCTTATGACTAGTCGTCAACCTTCTGAAGAGGTAACACGGGGGACATTGTTTACGTGAAATTGCGGTTCAAATTCGGTGAGAGTATGGTTGACTCCTCAGATTATTTTCAAGCGCCGGCAACACACAAACTATAGCCATACTCTAGACCTTACTAGACCTTACATTGAGGGAATACATGAGCTAATAAGAAACCACTAGAATGATCTGCTTTAGGCTTTATTCTCTCAATCCCCCTCCTCTTTAAAAACCCTTTTATGTGTCCAATAAAAGACAAAGTAATTATCATCCTCTTCTTAACGAAGGGGAAGCAGTAGGCTTTTGGTCCTCGGTAACAGTGTGTTTGTGTTAGAATTACAACTAATGAGTCTGGTCAAAGTCGCCAACTAATTGTCCTTTCATTACACACCCATTTGTAATCACGTCTTAATGAGTTCCGTCCCTAAAAAAAATATGAAACGAAAAATTAATACTGCTCTTATGCAAAGTTATTCAGGGTCATTAAAATACTTCAAAAGAATGTGAGACTTATTTGGTACTGGTTAGTGATGAATTGCTGTTGAGTTGCGGTTTTGGAAATGTACTCAAATTGATACATTTTGATCATTTCCTTTCCCCCAAAGCAAAAGTTGCCAGACTGTGCCCATTATTTCTGAGGATTTCAGCCTGTTAGGGACGTACTGTATTTGGTTGGTAAAGTACAGGATGCGTCTCAAATGGCACACTTGTCCCTATATGGTGCACTACTTCTGACCACCCTATGTGCCCCGGGCAAAAAACGAGTGCACTAAATAAGGGAATAAGGTGCCATTTTGGATGCAGAGTTCTGCTTTACCCTATAATGGTTTACTTAATCATAGTCACATTGCCATGGGCGGTTATAGGACCTCTGTGCAGTTGGGGCAAATGCACACACATTACACTCTCTCCTATGGAATGCTAGTCCATACAGTGGTGTTGTGGCAGCAGCGGTGGGGACGCTCAAAGCTGTGACACGCGCATTAACTCTCCCAGCTGTGTCTGTATTCTAAAGAGAACCCCGGAATACATGCAGTGAATATCCAGAAGAGCAGGGGCAATTTACTCCCAGAGTCAACAAAGTAGTCCCCACAGGAGACAGTGGTGATGGATTGTGGGATGGAGCGCACTCTCTCTCTCTCTCTCTCTCTCTCTCTCTCTCTCTCTCTCTCTCTCTCTCTCTCTCTCTCTCTCTCTCTCTCTCTCTCTCTCTCTCTCTCTCTCTCCCGGGCTCTATCTCTCTCTCTCTCCCTCCCTCTCTCTCTCTCTCTCTCTCCCTCCCTCCCTCTCTCTCTCTCTCTCTCTCTCTCTCTCTCTCTCTCTCTCTCTCTCTCTCTCTCTCTCTCTCTCTATCTATCTTTTCCCTTGTTCTCGGCACTGCATACATTCCCTCAAGTGGCACACAAGGCTGTTAGCCTGCCTAATGGAGGTAGTGTGGCATGGGGTAAAAGAGGTGGCAGAGCTTATTTAGATAGAGGCCCTGCTAAAGTAAACTTCAGACAGGGATTCAAATAAACCAGCTGCCCTAATCGACTGCTGACTGCTGAGGCGAAGGAGGACTGTGGGCTGACACCAGAAGGGAGGGCGGGAGGAGAGGAGACCGATGAGGGGGGAGAAGCAGGGGGGACAGGGGTGTGTTGAGTGAGCCGCTCCAGAGGGATAAACAGAGGGGGGATCTGGGTAATCTAGAGTAGAGCGGCGGATGTAGTGAAGGAGGAGGTGAGGGAGGAGATGAGGGAGGATGGGGGAGGTGAGGGAGGAGGTGAGGGAGGATGGGGGAGGTGAGAAGGGAGGTGGTGTAAGAGGAGCTGTAGCACGCATTCAGTCTGGAGAGGTTCTGCAGTCCGAAAATATCTATAGACCCTCCATAGACCTCTCTCCTGACTCACGGGTTGAAGTTACAGCCCAGGGTTTGACATGAGCGGTCAAGGATATGGCTTAGAGACCCTAGCCAACCTATACTGCTTAGTGTATCGGAGCTAAGAGTTGTTAGGTAAACACAGGTGATAGCAGATTCCACCCTTTTACCTCCTCTCGTTCAGAGAAGACCAGGCCAAACATGAGTCATCAGAAGGAAGCTATCAAAGAGACAGATACTCAGAGGTCAAACACAGTGCCAGAGAGCTGCTACAGTAGGTATTTAGCTAGCACGTCTCTTTGCTTTCTTGTCTTTCTTACAAAAACAAGTTCATTTCAAAGGATTTTTCACATTTGCGTAATACAGTGGAACTTTTTTTGGGGGGGACTATTACAGACTTGTTCCATAGCATGTGTTTTGAGCCTCGTGATCCGTTGCCATGATAAGACATGTTAAGACCACTATACACTCTATCTTGCTTTACAATGCAAGCCATTATTTATTATTATAACTGGTGTGCAATCATAGAAAACATTCCTAATCTATTCACCGGGATGCATCTGATTTATGGCTGTCTGCTTACATGAAACGTAATGCAACTCAACACACTTCTCTTTTAAGACATGCAAGCCCTGCAGTTCCACTAAACGAGGCCTGTCTGAGTTGTGCCTGTTGCTTGATCAGGGGCAGAGCAGGTAGCCAAGCTGTAAGTCATGTATTAATAAGGAGTGTTGAGGTAGTGTGTGTTGAGGTGGTGTTTAAGTAGTGATTGTTAAGGGTAGAGGGTGTCAAAGCAGTGATTTTTGAGGTAGAACAGCAAGTCAGGGGGGATAAACCTCTCGATGTTGTTGCCCAGCGTTGTGGGCCCTGTGTTTGGCATTGACCAGGGGGCACAACTAGATCCAGCTGTTGGGCACCACTCCCCTGGCTGCCTGCCCATCCTCCTGCTGGCACACGGGCGCCAGATGTTTACACACTAAAAACACATCCTATCACGAAGCCCCCTCCTCCCCTCGCTGTTTGACTGTGTTCTGCCAGTTCAGGCGCCTGCTCACAGATAAAGACTCACTGTCTACAGGTCTGCAGACAGGCTTTTCTATTGTGATGTGACTCGTGTGTATGTTTGTGTGTGTGTGTGTGTGTGTGTGTGTGTGTGTGTGTGTTTCTGTGTTCATGTACACTAACATTCAAAAGTTTGGGGTCACTTAGAAATGTCCTTGTTTTTGACAGAAAACGCACATATCCATTAAAATAACATAAAATAAAATTGATCATTGCTCCAGATACTCAACTAGTCTAAAGAAGGCCAGTTTTATTGCTTCTTTAATTGGCACAACAGTTTTCAGCAGTGGTAACATAAATGCAAAAGGGTTTTCTAATGATCAATTAGCCCCTGAACTTGGATTAGCTAACACAACGTGCCATTGGATCACAGGAGTGATTTTTGCTGATAATTTGCCTTTGCATATATTCCATTAAAAACCAGCCATTTCCAGCTACTATAGTCATTTACAACATTAACAATGTCTACACTGTATTTCTGATCAATTTGATGTTATTTTATTGTACAAAAAAAAAAGTGCTTTTCTTTCAAAAACAAGGCCATTTCTAAGTGACCCCAAACTTTTGAATGGTAGTGTATGTGCGTGTGTAATTGAATCCCTTCCACTTTTAAAAGGGTAGGGTTTCAAGTAGCCCCTCGGGTAGTATGGGCAAGATGCACTCACATAGACATAGCCCATGTTTGAACTTGTCTTACAATGGATTTACAGTACGATGTGTTCAAAACACAACATTCCAGCGCGAGCTCCGGGGATTATATACCAGAGGATAGAGCAGGGATCATCAACTCGATTCAGCGGAGAGCCGATATCTTCTCGAGCGGATGGTCAGGGGGTTGGAAACATAATTACGAATCATTTGTCGACTGCAAATTGGCTGCAAGAAGTACAAACAGATATAATATTTGACTAAAACATAATCGTTTCAAACCTTGCTTACATTTGTATACGATCACATACACAGTATCTCTTTATTAAGTGTGGGAATACTTTGGAACAGATTTCCAAAATTAAAATCACTTGGAGATGATTTTCTGGTGTGTTTACAGTCTTTTATATCCCCCCAAAAATATACACTACCGGTCAAATGCTTTAAACACCTACTCATTCAAGGGTTTTTCTTTATTTTTTTTTTTACTATTTTCTACATTGTAGAATAATAGTGAAGACATCAAAACTATGAAATGTGGAATCATGTAGTAACCAAAAAAGTGTTAAACAAATCAAAATACATTTTATATTTGAGATTCTTCAAATAGCCACACATTCTCTCAACCAGCTTCACCTGGAATGCTTTTCCAACAGTCTTGAAGGAGTTTGCACATATGTGACTCAATGCCTGGATTCGGTCTTACGTAGCAACATTTTAAATGGTGTTTTTTACATTGGATAAAAGTAGACACTCAGAGCTACAAAATGGTATATCATACAGTGCATTTGAGGAACAATGGGAAAGTAATTCTGCTTTGAAAGTTGATCAACTTGTAAACTCACTTTTGAGAAAATGGCCTTTTAATGTTTTGGTATCTCGTGAAGAGCTCTTTTTTGTCTACACTCCTTCAGCGTCGGAGCCCACACTTGACGATGATTTGTTTACCTCTGAATAACATGAAAACAGCCCAATCAGCTCTGCTGGCAACAATTGCATTACTCTTTTTTTGCAGACGTTTACTGACACCAGGCCATATTCAATGGGAGTTGTACACACATCACGTATCGTTAGCTAATGAGCCAGCCAGCTAACGTTATCTAGTTAAACAACAATGAACCGTGCCAACAATGCCACAGTGCTGGGAGCTAACCAACCAGGTTCAATGTTAGCTAGCTAACATTAGGCTCTAACTAGAAAAGCAAACGGCTCTGGGAAACAAATTATAACGTCAGCTAGGGAGCCAGCCAGTGAATGTTAGCTAGATAGCTAATAGTACACTCAAGCTTGAAATGAAACCACTTTCTGTCAAAATAGAAACATGTAATATCTGAAAATGTTGCTAGCTATCTTACCTGTATACATCATCATGCATGATGGACACGTCGACCTGTCAGGAATGCCGTACCATGGTTGCCCTTAGTTTGAAGATGTAATCCTGTGACAGGTGTTTTCTCCATCTCTTTAGCTATCGTACTCCAATTCCACTGATTTTAAAACTTGATCCTCCGGAAAGTGGAGAGCAACACTTATGCAGCTCCACTACACAACACATAAAAAAGCTTTGTTTGACAGGATTACCAACACAGACTGATGAGCTCAAATAGACAGAAGCCTTCTATATGGCAGACCAATCCGAACTCCTCTCTCAGCATGTCCAACACACTAATTATCTCAGCCAATCATGGCTAGTTAAAAAAAATAGTTTTACATTCAAAGGGCTCTCCTGTGAACTCATGAGTTGTGACATACACCTAGTTTCCTGAATCGGGTCACATATGCTGAGCACTTTGTTGGCTGCTTTTCCTTTGCTCTGCGGTCCGACTCATCCCAAACCATCTCAATTTGGTTGAGGTCAGTGGATTGTGGAAGCCAGGTCATCTGATGCAGCACTACATCACTCCCCCTCTTGGTAAAATAGCCCTTACACAGCCTGCAGATGCGTTGGGTCATTGTCCTGTTGAAAAACAAATGATAGTCTCATTAAGCCCAAACCAGATGAGCAGGCGTAATGCTGCAAAATGCTGTGGTAGCCATGCTGGTTAAGTGTACCTTGAATTCTAAATAAATCACAGTGTCACCAGCAAAGCACCCCTATACCATAACACCTCCTCCTCCATGCTTTACGGTGGGAAATACACATGCGGAGATCATCCGTTCACCCACACTGCATCTCACAAAGACACAGCGGTTGGAACCAATAATCTCCCATTTGGACTCCAAACCAAAGGACAAATTTCCACCGGTCTAATGTCCTTTGCTCGTGTTTCTTGGCCCAAGCAAGTCTCTTCTTCTTATTGGTGTCCTTTAGTAGCGATTTCTTTGCAGCAATTTGACCACGAAGTCCTGATTCACGCAGTCTCCTCTGAACAGTTGATGTTGAGTTGTGTCTGTTACTTGAACTCTGTGAAGCATTTATTTGGGCTGCAATTTCTGAGGCTGGTAACTTCAACTTCTTGACGCAACCCATCCCGTTAGCGGGATCATTTTTGTCAGCAACCGCTGAATAGCATAGCGCCACAGTCAAATAATATTACAAAAAAATATTAATGAAATCACAAGTGCAATATTGCAAAACACAGTTTAGCCTTTTGTTAATCCACCTGTCGTCTCAGATTTTGAAATTATGCTTTACAGCGAAAGCAACCCAAGCATTTGTGTAAGTTTATCGATAGCAAAGAAAAACATTATGTACACTAAGCATTAAGTAGCTAGGTCACGAAAATCAGAAAAGCAATCAAATTAATTGTTTACCTTTGATGATCTTCGGATGTTTTCACTCATGAGACTCCCAGTTACACAACAAATGTTCCTTTTGTTCCATAAAGATAATTTTTATACCCAAAATACCTCTGTTTGTTTGTCGCATTATATTCAGAAATCTACAGGAAAGAGCGGTCAAAGCAGACGTATATTCCAAATAATATCCATAATGTCCACAGAAACATGTCAAACGTTTTTTATAATCAATCCTCAGGTTGTTTTTAAAATATGTATTCGATAATATATCAACCGGGTGTGTAGGTTTTTCAATCACACCGGGAGAAACAATGGCCGCTTTACTCACTCTGAGAGCCCCCACCTATCCACTTACGCAATGTGATCTGTCACGCTCATTTTTCAAAATAAAAGCCTGAAACTATGTCTGAAGACTGTTGACACCTTAGGGAAGCCATAGAAAAAGGAATCTGGTTGATATCCCTTTAAATGGAGGATAGGCATGCATAGGAACAGAGAGGTTTCGAAATAAGAGGCACTTCCTGATTGGATTGTCCTCAGGTTTTCGCCTGCAATATCAGTTTTGTCATACTCACAGACAATATTTTTACATTTTTGGAAACTTTAGAGTGTTTTCTATCCTAATCTGACAATTATATGCATATTCTAGTTTCTGGGGCTGAGAAATAGGCAGTTTCAAATGGGTACGTTTTGTAGCCAAAAACGAAAATTCCGCCCCTTACACGCAAAAGGTTAATGAACGTATCCTCTGCAGCAGAGGTAAGTCTGGGTCTTCCATTCCTGTGGCGGTCCTCATGAGAGCCAGTTTCACCATAGTGATTGATGGTTTTTGCAACTGCACTTGAAGAAACTTTCAGTTCTTGAAATTTTCCGTATTGACTGACATGTCTTAAAGTAATGATGGACTGTCGTTTCTCTTTGCTTATTTGAGTGGTTCTTGTCATAATATGGACTTGGTCTTGTACCATTTATACCCCCCCTACGTTGTCACAACACAATTGATTGTCTCAAACGCATTAAGAAAGAAAGAAATTCCACAAATTAACTTTGAGGAAGGCACAGCTGTTAATCGAAATGCATTCCAGGTGACTCCGTCATGAAGCTGGATGAGAGAAAGCCAAGACTGTGCAAAGCTGTCAACAAAGAATCTCAAATATAAAATATATTTTGATTTGTTTAACACTTTTCTGGTTACTACATGGTTCCATATGTGTTATTTAATCATTCTGATGTCTTCACTATCATTCTTCAATGTGGAAAATAGTACAAATAAATAAAAACCCTTGAATGAGTGGGGGGGTCGGGGGTCATTTGGGAAACCCTGGGATAGAGGGTGCAATTGAGGTGAGGATACTTGAACTTCTGTAGTTGTGGTTTCCAGCTCTGGAAAAAAATTCAGCAGCTTCTCTCTCAAGGGTAAAAATAGCCAAGTGCTTGGGAGCTGATATTATGCAAATGTTTTAATGTTTTATATGAGGAATTAGACAGCCTCCCACTTCTTTCAGACAGTTGTGACGAATCATTTCCCTGCTTCCAAACGCATCCTCCATTTTTCTCCCAATTCCCTCAGTGGTTGTTCCTCAGTGTTAGTCTTTGTGTAAAAAGTGTATTTATGCCTGATCAGCCTTACAGCATGAAAAATAAAAATGGCGCCGTCCCCTTGCAGTTAATTTGTGTCTCGGTTTATTTTGAGTTATATCCCTGAGTTGTTTTAGGTGGACTTCCTAGTGAACATTCCAAGGCAGTGAGGCTTTTTAGTTCAGTTGTTTTTAATGAGGTCTCATTTGGGCAGGGCCTCCTGAAAGATAGCCATCAACCACTGCTTTTCATTACTCTGCCCTTAGACCGGCTGAAGAAGCACATTACTTAGGAATGCCCATAAAAACACATTGAGTCAATACATGCAACCATGATTCGATGGTTGGTAAAGAGATATGTGCTTTAAAGCTGATGGTCTGTTTAACGCTCTTTTTTCTCTATTTGTCCCCTTGTCTTTCTCTCTCTCTCTCTCTTACCCCTATGCAGCCCCGCCACAGTTCTTTCCTGCCTTCCATCCGCCGGTGCCCATCGATGACAGACACGCCCAGGGACGCTACATCTACGAGCCGTCCCCTGTTCCCCCGCTGCACGTGTGAGTGTCACAGACTGTACACACACACGCACACACACACACACACACACACACACACACACACACACACACACACACACACACACACACACACACACACACACACACACACACACACACACCCACACACACACACACACACACACACACACACACACACACACACACACACACACACACACACACACACACACACACACACACACACACACACACACACACACACACACACACACACACACACACACACACCTACACACACAAACACCTACACACACACACCGAGACACTTCTTCTCAACAGAAAATAATGCATAGGAGTTTGTTAGGCCTACTGAGAAGTCTTTTGGATATCAGTATCATATCATTGGTGTCAGTATCAACTCAAAGTAGTGGTAATGACAATATAAATATGTTTCTCCTGTTTTTCTCTGGGAGTGTTGCATCCTCCTCAGAGATGCTCTGTGCTCCCCAGATCAAAGGCCACGGGCCCTGTCTGGCAGCAACATGATCCACATGTCAGAGACAGGCAAATGAACACGTGTCAGAAACATGGAGACGAGAGCCCGGGGCGTGTGATTCTCATAAGCACAGTGATCAAGCCTTGTCAAGACGAGACGATGCAACTTTCAACCTGACATGCACACCTTCACTGATACACGAGTAACTCTACTGACATGCACACCTTCACTGACACACAAATAACTGTACTGACATACACACCTTCACACACACATTTTCTGGCATGCACTGTACCATGTATACACCCCCCACCACACATACATGATCACACATAAGTAAGTGTATTAAGCAGAGGAACATGTATGGGTTGAGTCTCCCATTCCCATAATCCTCCTAAGGCTTCACTGACGTGGTTGGCTAGGTCAGCAGCTACACATCAATGTCCTCTGTACTAGGGGATTCCCTCAGTTTCTGTGCGCGCACACACACACACACACACACACACACACACACATACACACTAGCCTCTCTCTTTCTCACTCTCATTCACTCTCCCTCCTTCTCCCCTCTCTTTCTCTGTCTTTCCTTCTTCCGCTTTCTCCCTCTGTTCTGTCTGAACAGTGAGGACTAGCAGTGGATGTTCTGTTGCCCTTGCGGCGCTAGTTTCTAACCCAGAGACAGGAAGGAAGCGATCAGTGCGCGACGGGGACAAATTGGATGGGGCAGCATTATGTTTCATATTCTTCATCATTATCAACTCCCCCACTCCACCCTCACCCTCCCTCGTGCTCGGGAGTCATATCTCTCCCTTGCCGATGTGCCACTAAGCGTAATGAATTTTTTATGCCTCCCCCCCATTCAACCCCTCTCCCTCTCTCCCTGAGGTAAGGAGAGAGGGAGAGGTGAGGAAATAAAAAAGAGTGGATGATTGATGCCCTGTGTCACCGCAAACAAAATACCAAATATAATTTAGCATTTAGCTTATGTGGAGATAATGGGGAGAACACGCGCTGCCAACACGGCTCAAACAAACAGTCGTGCTTGTTATCAGTCAAAGGCGCTTTGGAGAGACCTGGAGCACAGGTTAGGGGGAAGTGGGAGACATGGAACCCACTGAATTAAATTAGGGGGGTGGGGGGGAAGAGAAGAGAAGTTGCGCTGCACCGAACAAACGTGTTCAGTCACTCGATCTCTGTCCAGACAGGAGTTATCTGGCTGGCGCGCTTCGTTTGCTCAACCAGTCAGTGGAGGCGTGGTCGTCGCTGTACTTTACCGCCTGTTCATCCACTTGTATTGCTGCTTAACACGACACGCCGCGCTGAAAGGCCCCATTTCTCATGATTACAAGTCAGTTGTTTAGTGGACGGTCTTATTCAAATTGACTTGGGTGCTAGGTACACACACATTACCGAGTTACACATGTCCCTTTCAAATTGGAACCTACGGTCCTCCGCTCACAATGTCATTACTTAGAGTAGGCAACAGTGTTACACGCTATTGAGGTTAAGTTTACCGTCTGTATAGTCCATCTACAGATGGCACAGTTATGTAGGCTACTGTAGTTTTGCTTCAGATTTTGACTGTAACAGTACTCAGTATTGTTTTGGAACCATACATCTGGCGATTTGGTCTCATGCACAGTGTTTTTAAGAATTTCTTATAAAGGAGCATTCTGATCCAGTCACCCACAACAATGTAGTCAGTGGTCTTGCACACAGAGAGAACAAGCACGGTCCTTCAGGGACCAGGGGGACAGGTGGGGGGATTTCAGAGAGAAATATTGAATTGTTTTAAGACAAGCTCTCCTTAGTGAGCAGAATGAATCGTTATTAGCCCTCTTAAAGATATGGCTAAGTACACAGTAGAGTATTATTGCCATTACTTCCCCATGCAGGGCTCTCATTATAGCTGGTAATTACAGTGGGCCTGGCCCTGCGGCGGTACAATCAATCCAGCCTCGCTAATGCTAGCTGCCGCGCTAAGGCTAACAGCGCTAACGCTAGGACTGTGTCCGGTAGAAAAACAAGCTGCCACCGCCGGCTCATTTTCCCATGATATGTTCTGCCGTCTAACCGACGTCGCAAATGAACAGAATCCTATCCTATTATTGTGATGGGTATAATTGAAACATGTTTATTTATGGCCTGGTGCCGCAGACGAGGGAGGAACGAAGGAGCGTTAGGCTACGCTAACAGCACTGGGCGATATGAGGCCGACAGAATTAAATTAAAAGCTCATAAAATGAAATATGCTCTGTATTAGCTGCTTGACACTTAATTTGCCTTCAAATGAGCGGAGGAAATCACAAATTAACTGTCCTTTGTGCCCCCCCCCCCCTCTCTCTCTCCTGCTGCACACCGCCTCTATTAGGAAGGGGAGAGTACAATTACAGGCAGGAGCTAGGAGAATTGTTTACTTTATAAATTCTTGCAGGGAAGGCACCCGCCATTCAATATTAAAGATGGAGGGTCAGGGGTTGCCATCGTCGTGTGGGTGCAGGGCATTGATTACGTAAGGACACATAATAAGGGGTTGTAGTCCTGCATGTCTAAAATGGGAAACTGTGGAGTCTTAGAGACCAGCAGAGCTCTGACCAACCACTTTTTATAACTATTGAATCATTGAGTCAGTGCAGCTGATCTAGGATCAGCAGGCCTTTCCTACACTACTGTCAGATCAATATGTGTGTCCCTTAGTGTCTCTGGCCTGGGAACAGCTGACATCCAGTCCCATTGACGAATATCCACCCCTCCACCACTCTTCCTCTAGAGAAGATGCTTCCTCACTTCCTGCTTAAATAAACACACAGACCAGTGAAGAGCAAGCTCTCCATGGGAGCTCTCGTCCCCACCACCGCTCCCATTGTGTCAGCCCGGCTTAATGGGGGGCTGCATGGGGGAGGCCGGGGCCAAAGAGAAGAGACCGCTCCTTTCATATGGGGCATTATTGGACCGAAGACGGCCAAACACAAAACAAAAGGCCCTCTCTTGTGACTCAGCGCCTGGTCTCGGTCACCCGGAGACGGGCCGGGAACAAACAGAGGTATTCGACTACAAGTCAATTATCTGCATGAGAGTTTACTTGGGAGTTAGAGGCCCTTGTGCTTGAATGTGGCCACTAAAACAACAAGATGCTCTTAGGGAATAAGTAATTGACTCATGGCTGTTTGCGTAGCCACGGTCGTTGCGATATAGTGATTTGCTTAGGAATGAGCTCAAATGATCTACTCCTGAGTACACAATGGAGTGTGTAAACTAAGGTATCTCCACAGACTCGCATTCACTCGGATAATGTTTGCATATTGTCATGTTAATGTTAGTTCTGCCATTGTCTCAGATAACATACTGTATGAATACTGGTTATTTTCTTGGACATGGCAAACGAGACATTATGAATCTGGTGCAAAATATATTAGATATGTGCCCTTTCAACTGTGGGTCCCTCAGACACTACAGTCCAATATGGCAGTTAGTTGTGACATGATTTGTAACTTTTTCCCATTTCTTAGTATTTTCTCCTGAGGATTCTCTCTGGCATTGGATGTCTTATAGTAATGATGTCAGAAAGTCACAATATAGAAAACATACTGATTTGGCACAATGTTCTGTGTTTAGTATTTCGTATTTTATTGGGATCCCCAATTAGCAGCTGCCAAGGGAGGGGCTAATCTTCCGGGGGTTCAAACAGGAAACAAAACAAATAACATGCGTAATAGACATAATATACTGTACCTAACACAACATAATACTACATAACACTACATAATCTACTGTCTCTGCCTCACTCCTCAGAAAAAGGAGATGGCTCCTGCCCTTTGAGCCATTCCGGCTCGCACTAGCCAAGGCTCGTGCAAGGCCACCCACTTACATGATACAATACATAATACAGTGCAAATTACAATACAAAATATATAAAAATGGCTGTGTCTCGTAAGTTGTTCTTTGATCTGGGTTTTGAATCTGGTTTTACTGCTAGCTTGAGTTACCTGGGGTGGCAGAGAGTTTCATGTAGTCATGGCTCTTGGGACTGTGAAGAGACCTCTGATTGCATGTCTTGTGTTGTACCGCTGAGTGTCTGAACTGTGTGCTAGCTGCTTTTCAACTTTGAGCCAGGAGAGATTGACATGCAAGTCCCCCCCGTGTAAATCTAAGTGCAATACGTGCTGCTCTATTCTGGACCAACTGCAATTTACTGATGTCTCTCTTTGCTGCACATTAACACACAACTGGGTAGTAGCCCAGGTGCGACAAAACTAGGGCCTGTAGGACCTACAGTATCTGGTTGACTGAGATGTCAAGAAAGCAGAGCAACGCCTTATCATGGACAGACCTCTTCCCATTTTTAGCAACAATTGAGTCTATATGTTTTGACCATGATAGCTTGCTATCTAGGGTTACACCCAGCAGTCCAGTCTCTTCAACTTGCTCAATCGCTACATTATTTAATAGTAGCTCTAAATTAGGTTTAGCATTGAGCGAGTGATTTGACCTCCCAAAAATGCTTATAGTTAGTTACCCATTCTAAAACTGACTGGAGGTCTATGTTAAGGGTGTAAGTTATTTATTTTACTGTCGTAGCTGATGTGTATACTGTTGAGTCGTCACTGAACATTGACACAGGCTTTATTCAAGGTCAATGGAAGGTAATTAATAAAATGCAGAAAATAATAATGGCCCTAGCCGCCTGCCCTGCGGTACACCACACTCAACCAAATTTGCAATAGAGGTTTTCAATGAAAGAAACCCCTCTGTGTTCTATTTGATAGGCAATGATAAGGCAGAGAATGCAAATCCATAACTCCTACGTTTTTAAAGCAATAGTGGCCTGGGACTTTAATGCAGGGAAACTTACATTTGTTTTACATCATTTCTACCAGCATGTTGAATGTGCAACCAGAGGGGGAAAAAAACTCTAGACCACCTAGGTCTAGGTCCAAAATCATCTCAACAGTTTCTACCCCCAAGCCATAAGACTCAAGAACATCTAATCAAATGTCTAACCAGACTATTTGCATTGCCCCCCTTTACGTTGGCACTATTCTCTGTTTATTATGTATGCATAGTCGCTTTAACTCTACCTACATGTACATATTACCTCAATTTCGTGGACTAACCAGTACCCCC
Source organism: Oncorhynchus keta (assembly GCF_023373465.1). Taxonomy (NCBI): domain Eukaryota; kingdom Metazoa; phylum Chordata; class Actinopteri; order Salmoniformes; family Salmonidae; genus Oncorhynchus; species Oncorhynchus keta. The sequence goes on along the minus strand of NC_068424.1, from coordinate 29,421,361 downwards.
TGTATATAACCTCACTATTGTTATTTTACTGGTGCTCTTGAATTACTTCTTACTTTTTTTCTTATTTTGTGCTTAGCTATTTTTTACTTAACACATATTTTTCTTAAAACTGCATTGTTGGTTGAGGGATTGTAAGTAAGCATTTCACTGTAAGTTCGACACCTGTGGTATGTGAGAAATTTGATTTGATTTGCTCAATGATATCAAAAGCTGCACTGAAATGTAACAAAACAGCTCCAACAATATTCTTACTATCAGTTTTTTTCAGCCAATCATGAGTAATTATTGTCAGTGCCAAGCATGTTCAGTGCCCTTCCCGATAAGCGTGCTGAAAGTCTGTTGTTAATTTGTTTGGTCAAACACAACTTTTTCCCAAAACTTTGCTAAGCACTGTGGTGTTAGTGGTGAATATACTTGTGAACCTGGTATTATGTGTGTGTGTGTGTGTGTTGGGCATGTAAGGGTATGCTGCTTCCTGTCTGTGTGGTTATTGCATTCAGAAGTGTGTTTGTACAGCTGTGGTCTCCAAACGGACTGTAAGGTATTCTGTGAGTCTACCAGGGGAAAAGCAGGTCCCATTCATTTCAGTACAACATCAGCACTCTGTAGTCAGCTGCAGTACAACCATAGTTAACTACCCAGAAAGAGGGTGTAATTGATTTTCATGCTATTCCGAGAATGATCATTCCATCTGAGTAACAACATACTGAAACATTTTTGGACATTTGAAATGTAATACTTTGAAAAGCGGCACAAACATGTGGAACTCCAACTAACGGCCCATGAGCTGTCTTTTACCCCACTATCTATGCAAAAAATAGTTTAGAATATTTCATGAATCGTACATTTTCCACCTCCCTATCTACATTTTTGTGCTCTCTCCCTCCCTCTCTCGTCTGTCTGTCTGTCTGTCTGTCTGTCTGTCTGTCTGTCTGTCTGTCTGTCTGTCTGTCTGTCTGTTTGTCTGTCTGGTCACTCTCTGTCTCTCTCTCTGTCTCTCCCTGTCTCTCTCTGTCTCTCTCTCTGTCTCTCCCTGTCTCTCTCTGTCTCTCTCTCTGTCTCTCCCTGTCTCTCTCTGTCTCTGTCTCTGTCTCTCCCTGTCTCTCTCTGTCTCTGTCTCTCACTGTCTCTCTCTGTCTCTGTCTCTCCCTGTCTCTCTCTGTCTCTCTCTCTGTCTCTCCCTGACTTTCTCTGTCTCTGTCTCTCCCTGTCTCTCTCTGTCTCTGTCTCTCCCTGTCTCTCTCTGTCTCTGTCTCTCCCTGTCACTCTCTGTCTCTCTCTCTGTCTCTCTCTGTCTCTCTCTGTCTCTCTCTCTGTCTCTCTCTCTGTCTCTGTCTCTCCCTGTCTCTCTCTGTCTCTGTCTCTCCCTCTCTTTCTCTGTCTCTGTCTCTCCCTGTCACTCTCTGTCTCTCTCTCTGTCTCTCCCTGTCTCTCTCTGTCTCTCCCTGTCTCTCTGTCTCTCCCTGTCTCTCTGTCTCTGTCTCTCTCTGTCTCTCTCTCTGTCTCTCCCTGTCTCTCTCTGTCTCTCTCTGTCTCTGTCTCTCCCTGTCTCTCTCTGTCTCTCTCTGTCTCTGTCTCTCCCTGTCTCTCTCTGTCTCTCTCTCTTCTCTCTCTGTCTCTCTCTCTGTCTCTTCTGTCTCTCTCTCTTCTTTCTCTCTGTCTCTCTCTCTTCTCTCCTTGTCTCTCTCTCTCTGTCTCTCTCTGTCTCTCTGTCTCTCTCTCTCTCTGTCTCTGTCTCTCTCTGTCTCTGTCTCTCTCTGTCTCTCTCTGTCTCTCTCTGTCTCTCCCTGTCTCTCTCTGTCTCTCTCTCTGTCTCTCCCTGTCTCTCTCTGTCTCTCCCTGTCTCTCTCTCTGTCTCTGTCTCTGTCTCTCTCTGTCTCTCTCGGTCTCTCTCTGTCTCTGTCTCTCCCTGTCTCTCTCTCTTCTCTCTCTCTCTGTGTTCTTTAGGTGTACGCTATGTTGTTTGGTTATTTACATAAACTGTTGTCAGAGAGCCCAATCTGCACATTGAGGAGCGTCTCGCTGCTTAGCATAAAGACCACAGTCTTATCTCCACTCCTCCCTCCAGATTGCTCTTCTACTCCAGAATGGAAGAGGCATTGCTACACATATATACACACACACACACACACACACACACACACACACACACACACACACACACACACACACACACACACACACACACACACACACACACACACACACACACACACACACACACACACACACACACACACCATGACAAAAGAAAGACAAAAGGCATAGTGCATGGAGTTTTTATAAAGAGCTACAGGAAAATACTGTTAATGTATGTTGAGGCTTTCCTTTCGATTTTTCCTTTTCAAGTGTTGAGGGTTGTATTTATTTTGGGCTGATGTTTCATGTTTTAAAACCATTTCCTACTGTAAGGGAAGGAGTATCATTTTGTTGTCAATCATGCATAAAAAAATATGTTTGTATTTTCTGTTTTAAATACATTTCTGATTTGTAAATCTTATAGATGTATTGAGTATACATTTTCTAATGAGTTCATTCATGTCTGTAAACCACATATAAGCCATTTGAAAATCCCCGATCAATGAACCTGTTTAGTATAAGACTATATTTAGTCCTTTACAATAAATAGAATCATAGTCATATTAAACCTAGATCGAATATTAAGTGGGACTATTAATTCTATTAACATCTAATGATCATTTCCGTTCCGATCATCTAGACATGATCTCTATGTGACTTCTGTCATTAATGCGCATGAAGAGAGGAAGGCGGGCAAGTCACTTTCCTCCCCTCATCCCTAGTTCCCTGCCACTTTCTAGTGGATTCGCCAGGTTCCCCTTTCCTCCTCCTCCTCCCTTTCTTTTTGAACACTTTCTCTGTGGCGTCAGGCTGCAGTCGTTGGACAGGCAGTCGCGCGGTAGCTGGCTTCATGATTAATGGTGTTTATTCTTGACAGAAAGCTCCTTTATTTATCTGCATTGCAGTTTCACCGATACTATCAGTCACCTGAATGAAAAATATTCAGTCATACCAATTTTGCAGTATAATTGAGTAGAGTCACTTCCTTTTCAGTTTTTCCTCCTCCTCCCCTCTCTCTCCCTCCCCTCTTCTCCCTCCACTCCTCTCCCACTCTATCTGGCAGTCTTATCATGGCCACAGTAATATTCGCGCCTTGCGTTGCTTGATATGGAGAGGCTGACTTTAGCCTTATTTGACATAAAGCCTCTTCAATTTTCACTGGAGAAAAAAAAGGGAAGAAAAAGAAAGTTGCGCGCCACTCTGTGAAATGGACGAGAGAGGCGGGAGAAGTATCTCCCCCCTCTCTCTCTCTCTTTTTTTTTCTCAAGCAATTTCAGGATTTAGAGAGAAAAGGAGATAAATGCCTATAAGCAGAAATGCGGGCAGATTGAAGTTATATCTATTTTTTTTGTAATACACCAGTTTTGAAAACCTAAATGGACGGTGTCCTCTTTTTTCCCTCACTGACAGTGCAATGAAGGGTGATATTTTTGAAGGCACCTGTGCATTTTGAGGATGATGGATACCAGATGAAGGATGCCGAGAAAGTATTAGGCAGATGACATGTGACAGGCCCTGCTCAGGCTTACGGTTGAGCCATTACCCAGGAAAACCTGTTTGGCCATGTTGCTAAATTCTACTTATGAGCTGCTGTTACTACCATACACATACAGTATATTCTAGAAATGATATTTCTATGGTTACTACACATAGACTGTTGTGGACAATATTGCATACATTTTCTTAGGACATATGGAATACATATTTCTATTTCTGATGGTTATTGCATGTGTATTGTTGCTGATATATAAGAAATATACATTTTGTAAAGAAATATAGGATATTTATTAATATTAAATTCACAGCTTCATAGCTATTTTAATAGAAATAGTAGGTGGTACTGTATAAATTGTTGTTAAATGTTATTTTGCCGTACATCATATATTTTTGTTTCCACCCAAATCAACATGCAAAAAAAAAATACAAAAAGATTAAAATGTCCCTTTCCTGCTTTTGAAATATACCAAAATAAATGAGAACATGCCCCTGGCGATTGTGATTTTTATTGAGTAGTAAAACACAAGGTAAAATGAATAACCCAGTTGTTTCTCTGTACATTTCCATTGGTCTTTGTAGGTTTAATTCCTTTAAGACTACAGAAAATCATTTATTTGACTACAAGAATAATATTCATCTGTCTACTAGTGGCTTTTTGAATTTCCACATGTAACATATTAGTACATTAGATTTTCTGTACAGAAATCTAATACCCTCCTGTTTTATATTTGAGATCTCAATTTGTAGCTAGTCCATGTTGCACAATGGAAGAGAGAGTCTGGAGGAGAGGAGATAACAGACAGGTGCTAACAGCTAGCCGTGTGTGTCAATCAGCATGTCAGTTTGTGTCTGTGTGTGTGTGTGTTGTGTGTGTGTGTGTGTGTGTGTGTTCAATCTGCCTAAGGTTAACAAAGCACTTGTGCTCAACTGTCAATTTCATAATGGGAAGATTCGACAACCATGTCATTACATCACTCGCCATTTACAATATTAAGTAGGGTTAGTTGAATAATGCTTTCCATCTTCAGATTTTTCTTCCAAATAAATGAAGATTCAGAAAATAAAAAGCAGATACAATTGTAACTGTGCAAAAGAAGTGTATGGACACGATATGCTATGAAATAAATGACAACATTGGAAGTGATTAATTGTGATTTCAATTGACCTTTAATAAGTTTTTTTAAAATACCACCAAGCAACCATTATCACAGCATTCTATCTTTGACATTCCCTCTGTTTATATCCCTTTCATATACAGACCAAAATCCCACTAATTGACCATGTCTGCCTTTTATTCCAGCCTTTTCGTATATCTAAAAGGGGCAGCGGGTTAAAAACATGTCAAATTAAAAGAGACACCCTGTTTCGAATCAAGGCTGTATCACAAACGGCCGTGATTGGGAGTCCCATAGGGCGGCGCACAATTGGCCCAGCGTCGTCCGGCTTTGGCCGGATAGGCCGTCATTGTAAATAAGAATTTGTTCTTAACTGTCTTGCCTAGTTAAATAAGGGTTAAAAATAAAAATAATAATTTTTAAAAAGCCACACACACAAAAAAGGCATGATTCCTGCATTTTCACAGACCCTGTAATCAAAATACAGGTATTGGGTCTATGTGAATGGTTCTCTGCTTTTTTTGCAGGTAAATCCATTAACACTTCCATTGTTTAACACCTCCCTAAAATGCAAAAAGCCCCCATGGTTTAACAACACCCCACCACCCCTCCTTTATTTGCTAGTTACCCGCTGATATGTATAAAAGGGATATTATACCTGCAAAAAAGTGGTAAATAAGGGGCTGTTTGAAAGGGGGTCATATAAACATTGCCTTGTATTTTTTTGTAGGTAAATACCACATCTTCTGTCTGAAATGGGAATTAGTTCAAATGTCATTTTAATTCATATTTACCAACATTATTGACAATTACAAATTTTGGAAAATGTACTCAGATTTTTAAAAAAATAGATTATCGTAATGCTATTGATAAGGAAGACCTCAGTATATCCCAGCATTCCAGGGCCGTTTCATAAAGCCTCTCAGAGTATGAGTGCTGTTTGAGGATCAGTTTTGCCTTTTAAATTATAACGAATACATTTATACGGACAGGAAGATCTGATCCTAGATCATCACTACTGCTCTGAGATGCTTTATGAATACTCTGTTGACTGGGGGGATACCAGGCTTGTGGGAGGAGCCAGCTGTCACATTAAAGGGCTGTACATTCTATTAATTGGCTTATTAAAGGCCCCTCCCTCCTCATTAGCAGCTATTACAAAACACTTGGGCCTATTACCCACAATGCACTCTGATGCTCTCAGAAACCAACCAATCTATTGCACTGGAGGTATGGGGTTCAGAGGGAGGGCAGAGAACAGCTGTTTGTTTTTGATATTTGTTTCATCTTAGAATATTATTTTGCATGAATTGTTTTTATACAGTAACATGCATTTGTACAAAAGAAAAACTGGATAAGAGATTTTGCTATACACAAAGTTATACTTTTGAGAAAATACACCAAATGTCATTACATCCTGTCTGTTGTACCTTATAATAGTTGTTAGGTTAAGAAAATTCAAAATAATGTGATTGAAGAGAGAGTACAGTATGTTGTCAGTGTTGTGACTGAGACCCTTGTCCTGTGCAGGCAGGCAGAACCGGTCCGGCGGGCCGTCAGATGAAAGTGTAGAAATGTGGACTTCCCATTATTCCGTCTTGGGCTCGGGGCCCTCTGATCTCACTCTGGGGGCCAGTTATAGCAAGTAACAAGATCTAGGGAACAGGGCCGTAAATTCTGCCTGCTATTCGCCAGAAAGCCCCCCAGTCCTCTCCATCCACTTCTCCCCTCATCAAGCTTCAAGTAAACGGAGGAAAACATTAATTTAACACGATATAATATTACCACAGGTTGCAGTTTAAAAAACAAAACTGTCTGTTTAACATTTGTTAAACCGTTCCGATGACCATCGACAGCTTTAGCAGTGAAGGAAACGAGTTAATGATCTTCTCTCCACAACTGACCCTAGCTCTCCTTTTCACTCCTCCTTATGAGGCCATTTCTCCATTCCCATTCTTTCTTTTGAGCTATTGTGGCGTTTCACCATGTTTCTTCTTCCGTTACCTCCCTTCACCGAGGATACGAATCACATTCACATAAGGTACTCTATTCTTTTCAGCGCCGTATCTCTCTTAACCAATGAAATCTGGAGTCAACTATTCGTATAACGTGAGTCCATTCATTCTGGTGGGAGAAGAACATTCTCACCTGTCCCACTGAGCTTAGCTGTTTGGATTGAGCGACAGAAAGAGTCCACCTCTGCTGCCTTCGACTCCCCGCGATTACCGCGCTCTCTCAGAGAGGGGTCAGCGTGGGAAGCACCCCACACATCATCCAGCGGGAGCTGGCACAGTCATGCACAGTCATGCACACAGCTACGGCGCGTCAGAACTGTTGAAAGCAATGCAACTAGCGTTTTGGTGCTGCTGAGTCTCTGTGTGCCTATGTCAGGCTGAAAGGGATTGCTTTTTACCAAATGAGAGACGAACGTTGATGGGAAGTGGACTGGTAGACTGGCGAGTTCAGATATCGATGTTGTCTGTAGATGTGCACACGGGGCAGGGTGTTTTTTCCCCCCGTTTGACTCGTGTCTCAACCTTCGTAGTAGTTCACCTCGATTTAACTCACCAAAGTACTCTGAATATATGGAGAGCTATTTCATATATGTGCTGTGTGTCCTCCTTAACAGTAGCATAATGTGGCGGGTGAGATTGTGTACGGGTGTGAAATGTCCTTCTTAGTGATGAGGTTCCTCGCGTACTTAACCAGCCCGAAGGTTGATCATGCAGGGCCGAGGCCTGGGATGGTGTGGGCTGAGGCAGAGGAGCAACACCACCATGTGGCCCAGCACGTTCATGATTAAATATCAGGCAACTCTACTTGACATTTTATTAGTCCAGCAAGATGGATGAAATGGCATGAATAAAGTATGTTGTGTGTCCGTTCACTTTCCCACCCGCTTCTGCTGCCTGACTGCCTCCTCTACTCTGTCCAGGCAATGTTTTATTTACCTACCCCCCTCTTTCCTCTAACGGGTATATGTTAGGAAAAATTGAATGGATTTGAAGTTGCTTTTTTCCGTGCTTGAAGAGGAAATAGTTGATTCCTCCTCTTTTGCTTTCTTTTTCCTCCTCTCCATCTCCCTCCCTCTCCTCTCCTCTCTTTCTCTCTCTCTCTCTCTCTCTCTCTCTCTCTCTCTCTCTCTCTCTCTCTCTCTCTCTCTCTCTCTCTCTCTCTCTCTCTCTCTCTCTCTCTCTCTCTCTCTCTCTCTCTCTCTCTCTCTCTCTCTCTCTCTGGAGGATTAGCTCTCTCCTTCCTGGTCACTGTGTGTTTTGTTTGTGATTAGCTCGGGTCCGTCTGTGCAGTGGCTCATTTCTGAGGCCTACTGTGACAGAGTGAATTGCAGTGGTTCACAGGGAGCTCTCTCTGACCACTACACTGATACACCGCTGCCCTAGCAGCCCGGGGCAATGTTACCTCTCATCTCTCTCACCTGGGCCCCCACCCGCACTAACACCCTGACTGGCCCCAACCCCAACACCACAACTCATTACAGACGAGTAGAGTTAGTGAGGCGATGGGTTGTAGAGGATACCTGGCTATTTAAGGCACTGTGTGTGTGTGTGTGTGTGTGTGTGTGTGTGTGTGTGTGTGTGTGTGTGTGTGTGTGTGTGTGTGTGTGTGTGTGTGTGTGTGTGTGTGTGTGTGTGTGTGTGTGTGTGTGTGTGTGTGTGTGCTAGGAGGATGGAGACATTTTCTGAGAGGATGTGCTGATGATAGATGTACTTCCCCTTCTCTTTCTGAAGTTGTTCTCTTTCAACACCCAGGAGTCCCCTTTTCTCCTCCCTGTAGCCCGGGGCATGCCAGAGGAACTCAAACAAGCCCTGTGAAAAAGGTTAAGTCCACTTGTATTTAATGTTGACTCTCACTTTGAACAAGGGCAACCAACTGTGACTTTTTTGCAAAGTGAGATGAAGGGGATTGGTTAGAGTGGGTTGTTCGGTGTTACTTGGGAGTACATTTAGCAAACCGTAAAGAACCGCAAAGGACCGTCAAGTATGACAAAGGAGCATAAAAAAGTGAGAAGAAAATCGTACAATATGTTACGAATTTGTAAGTGCTTAAGATCCTGAACTGCATCTTTAACTTCCAAGCCCCCTTAAAATCACAGGGAAAAAAGGCAGAGTCATTTTGTATAATTTCACTTTCATGTTGTGATTTTTTTGTTGTTGTTGGTGTGTACACTTTGTTCATTCGCTTTGGTAGACTTCCTTATCTCGATGGCTGAAACTACGTTTAATTACGGTGTGGAAATGGTTTTCCAAACAGCCTGTGAAAAAGCCTGCTGAGAAGCAAGCAGCAACATAAATGTTTCTTTTAAAAAGGCCAAAAACATTCTCTCATTCATGGCAATTGTGTTTTGCCACAATTTGGAACAAAATGACAGGGCCTTTTATAGACAACTGAAAAGTGTGTACTGATCCAGTTGACCTTGCCTAACATTAACTCAATGGTCACTTCCAAGGTCACACAGTACAGTAAGTATGGAGGATGCAGTTGCCCTTAGACACTGATCTAAGGTACATTTTCCATCTCCCTCCCTAATGATTAAGGTACTTGAAAGATACAAACTGATCCTAGGTCTGTGCCTAAGGGAAACTTCTACCCAGAGTGTACACTGATGGCTTTCACACGTTTGTGACTTCACACTGTCGGAGCGGTGAGTTAACAGGAGTATGTGTGTTGTGTGTGTGTGTGTGACACCTGGGCCCAGCTGTTATGACTTGAGCCTGTCACACTCACTGACTCCTGTTTAACAAAGCTTCTTATCCCAGTAATAGCATGGAGTATCGTGCCTGCTGGGATGTGAATCCTCCTTGCAGGACAATTGTGCGATGTTCGCCTGCGTGTGTGTGTGCGTGTACGTGCGTGTGTGTGTGTGTGTGTGTGTGTGTGTGTGTGTGTGTGTGTGTGTGTGTGTGTGTGTGTGTGTGTGTGTGTGTGTGTGTGTGTGTGTGTGTGTGTGTGTGTGTGTGTGTGTGTGTGTGTGTGTGTGTGTGTGTGTGTGTGTGTGTGTCGACGCACATGCATGTATGCGGAGCAGGGATTTTGTTGTTGTTGTGTGTGTTCCTTGTGTGAGACACAGATCTAGCGCTCTCTCTCTCTCTCTCTCTCTCTCTCTCTCTCTCTCTCTCTCTCTCTCTCTCTCTCTCTCTCGCTCTCTCTCGCTCTCTCTCTCTCTCTCTCTCTCTCGCTCTCTCGCTCTCTCTCTCTCTCTCTCTCTCTCTCTCTCTCTCTCTCTCTCTCTCTCTCTCTCGCTCTCTCGCTCTCTCTCGCTCTCTCTCTCTCTCTCTCTCTCTCTCGCTCTCTCGCTCTCTCTCTCTCTCTCTCTCTCTCTCTCTCTCTCTCTCTCGCTCTCTCTCGCTCTCTCTCTCTCTCTCTCTCTCTCTCTCTCTCTCTCTCTCTCTCTCTCTCTCTCTCTCTCTCTCTCGCTCTCTCTCTCTCGCTCTCTCTCGCTCTCTCTCTCTCTCGCTCTCTCGCTCTCTCTCTCTCTCTCTCTCTCTCTCTCTCTCTCTCTCTCTCTCTCTCTCTCTCTCTCTCTCTCTCTCTCTCTATTTATCCCACAGAGGGATTTCCTCCTTGTTGATGGGACCATGAATAGAGAACCCCCCTTCTCTGACCCTTTGATGTTAGGGGTCACAGAACTCCCAGCCCCCCCCCCACCTCTTAGTGCCAGGGGGGCATAGTTACACCCGGGCATGCTTGGCAACCCCATAGGTGCCACTCCTGTCTCTCTCCTCCTGCTCTCTACCTTAAGCACAAGCAGACACAGGCAGGGTTCATATTCGGGCAGAGTAGAGAGACATTCTAAAGTGGAGGTCACCAACCGGTCGATCACCAAACTTTTCTGTAAAAAACCCAACGATAAAGCCTTGCGTTCTTATTTTGTTTGACATTTGTTTCTTGCTTCGTGCACTTGATTCAGCAGCCCTGGTGCCGGGAAGGCAAAGTGTTGCCATGTTGAACCATTCCATGTGTCTGGAGATAGGACTCCGCCTACCCGGCAGGCCCAGGGAGAAGATCAAGTGCACCTATAGGCCTATCGCTGGCCAATCAGATAGATCACCAAGTCTGCACAATTTGCTCGAACCATAGACATAAACTTTTAGAACCGCGACTAGAGAGAGACTCAACGAATATTCAGCACCGTCAACACTTTGTTCAAAACTTTTATAAGCCATAAAAGGCGTGTTCTCCCTACTTCCACACGCTACAACCAACACTAAACCTGCATTGTTATGATTAGCGGTTTGTGTCTTTTTTAATATCTAGTAATATTCCAGTGTATTTGGTCATAGGAGTAACAACATGAGTTGGTGGATGAGGCAGACTTGAGTTTCGCCATCAGCTGGAAGACTGTGTCCCCTTTTCTCAGCGGAGGGACGGTGAGTAGGGTGAGAGGTATCCTCACCACTGCTCCCTCAATCCCCTCAGACTGACCATCAGATGAAGGCCATCCGTCCAGTAAATATATAAATACATATATATAATGCTCACTCAGCTGATGATATATTACCATTGTGATTATATAATAATTTTTTGAAAATCTATCTTTTCAAAATGGTCTGAGAAGAACAACATTAGCAGAGCTATTCAAGCGTAGCGGCGGCAGGGTAGCCTAGTGGTTCGAGTGTTGGGCTAGTAACCGAAAGGTTGCAAGTTCGGAATCCCCGAGCTGACAGGGTACAAATCTGTCGTTCCGCCCCCGAACAAGGCAGTTAACCCACTGTTCCTAGGCCGTCATTGAAAATAAGAATTGGTTCTTAACTGACTTGCCTAGTTAAATTAAATAAACATAGCCAATATGCAGTGATAATGTAATGGGCCCGTAAACCTACTGCACAAACCTGATTGCTACAGTACTGTTTTGAATGGGTTAATGTTGCATAGCCTTTTGCATAGTTTAAGTAATAATAAAATATCTGAGCTGTAGATCTCGGCTTGACCCCTGTTCTAAATGGTGTTGATCACTACGGTGGTGGGAGACAAACACAACATGAAGGTGAATGGTAGGATGAGGATTAGGGTTTGTAGGTGCCCCTTTGAGTTACAAGTACACTACAGTCCTATAGCTTTGCCTTTGAAATCACTGGACTGTCTAAATCACACATTTACCCTTCCTTGCATAAGGCAATAAACCAATACCTGTATTTCAAACCAGCTTTAATCTGATTTGTACACACAATGTAAATGTGCTCGGTTCATAACTACTGCTGCTGCTGCTCATTAGTCAAACTCTCTTCAAACCATGCAGCCACGTGGAACAATGTTATTATTGGCTTGACTTGAGATGAGGATTTCTTGCTGTCAGTAGCCCCCAAATGACTCCTGAGAAGTGACCATATACCGTTTCACTTTGAGCTCCTCGCTTCCATCTTGCCTGACTACGAGTCTCGTGAACGCCTTTCACTCTTAGTCTACACCTGTCGTTTCACCAAGCATGTGACAAATAACATTTCATTTGATTGGAGGCCGTTCTCTCCTGCAGATTACATGTCAAGCTGTCACGGCAAAACACGACACTGGGTCTAACGCGCACACACTCGCCCATGCACGGACACACACATGCACGGACACGCACACACACACACAGCCTGTTAACCAGCTTCAGTAGTTAATGACGTGGCTGTGCTATAGAGACGATTGCTAGGTAACAGTTTAAAGCTAGGCAGGAGTGTGTGTGTGTGTGTGTGTGTGTGTGTGTGTGTGTGTGTGTGTGTGTGTGTGTGTGTGTGTGTGTGTGTGTGTTATTTTTTGTTTTGGTGGGCGTGTGTGTGTGTGTGTGTGTGTGTGTGTGTGTGTGTGTGTGTGTGTGTGTGTGTGTGTGTGCCATTAACTCCCTGTAACTCCCTGTAATTGGGACCAGAGGTTTTACGTCCATTATATCTATAAGTGGCAGTCTGAGTCAAGGCAGACTATTTGGATTTCAAAATGAAATAAGCCTAAGTTTAATCACCTCTGCTATATAATTGTCATTACTAATATGGAAAAGGCAACTCAGTTTATATTCGGTAGGAGTAACGTGGCGCAATGCCAAAATGTAGAAATGTCACGATTTCCATACTCATTAAGGTTAGTAAGCACCATATTAACATACAGGCACTCTGGCGATTTCTCTCGTATACCCAGACCACAAATACACACTTTCTCTCAGTACTGAAGGAGTCATGCTCTCTCTCTCTCTCTCTCTCTCTCTCTCTCTCTCTCTCTCTGTGCTCCTTCTCTTTCTCTATTTGCTCTCTCTCCTTTTCTCCCTCCTCTTTCTTTATCTCTCTCTCTCTCTCTCTCTCTCTCTCTCTGCTCTCTCCTTCTCTCCCTCCTTGTCGTACTCTCTGTGTCTGGGCTGGCTCAGGCTCTGTATAGCCGTGGCCTCTTTGATCTCAGTGAAAGGGTAGGAGCTTTAAAGCGGCTGCTGTTTCCGCCGTCAGGAGCCCCTCTCTTCCTCTCTGGTTTAGACTTTCAGAGGGGTGGCAGGGAGGGATGGGGGGCGCTGTCAAGCTGGGGCCAGGAGAGGCCTCTGTTGCCCGACTGATCTCGGCTCCTCTCCTCTCTCACCCGGTCTGGGAACAGAAGCAGCCAACCCACCATCTCCCTTTCTCTTCACATTTTCTCTGGTGGATGGATGGATTGATGAAGGGTGTAGGGAGTGTTGTAGTGACCTGGTTCTGTGCTGTTTCTATGTGATGTATAGGGAACTATACATGCACTATATAGGGAATAGGATACCATTTGGGAGGGTCCCTCTGTGTATACAGCAAGTGGTAAGGGTGGTGCTGGGAGTTGCACTGTTGTTCAGATTTGGTTGTCCATAGGATGTTGTTTTGGTAGGGCAGTCTCTCTGCCCTACTGTAACTCCTCCCTCCGCCACAATAATACCCTCTGTGGTTCCGTGAGGTCATCATCCCTCGCCACAGTGCTGTGTTGACATTGGAGCACTCCCCCAAAAACGATATAATCATCGTAGGCATAATGTTGATACAACCTTGCTCCATTTACAGAATTAGACCAGATTTACATGGAGACACACACCGCGGGGAAAAAATGGTATCATATTTATATTAATATAGGAAAGTGTATATACTCTTGCCAGAATGAGAACAACAGTCCAGAATCCACAGACCGCTCCATGTCAACATGCAATGTGCGTCCCAAATGTCACCCTGTCCCCTATTTACTGCACTACGTTTGACCTGGTATTGGGCCCTGGTATAAAGTATAAAGCCCGATGTCTCTGAGAGCAGTTCTGGCAGGAGAGGAGAGGCCATGTGAGAGGAAATGGTTTCCATATGGAGGCAACTCCCTCTTTCCTAGGGGCCAGCATGCAGGATATCGCCTTAGAGGAGCTAATAGGAATTGAGCAGTGGAGGAGTGGAAGAAGGGAAGTGGAAGAGAGCGTCTCTTTTTTAAAATGTTCTTCTTCTTTTTTTTTGTTGTCTCGCTGCATACCGTGACCCTGCTAAGCCAGGGCTTCTCGAGCTCCCCGGGGTGCAGCTTTGATGTAAATCTTAAATCAGGTGTAACTAAGACGCTAGGTACCTCACTCGCCGGGTACCTCTGGGTTGCGCACACGCACAAACACACACACACACACACACACACACCATCAGATTCCTCCCTGTCAGAATGCACTCCATCATAATGATTCATGTGTACAAGCAGATGCAGAAGAGATGGACTGATCCACTGATCCACTCTCTCTTTCTCTCTCTCTCTCTCTCTCTCTCTCTCTCTCTCTCTCTCTATTTATCCCCTCTCACCTCTTCTCTCGCCCACACACACATGCACAAAGACACCCCTCCCTACCATCTATCTCAGTCCTGTCCCCCTCAAATCCCCTCACACCCAGCTACAGACCCCCTGAGTCCACTCCTCTTTCCTCCTCCTGTCACTCCCCCTCTCCCTCATACTCCACACTGGCTCACAATGGCTAAACTACTCCACTCCCCATCCTCCCTCCCCATTCATAGTCCACCTGCACACCCTCCCTCTTATCTCCTTCCATTTCTCCCCCTTTTCAACTGCTGTATCAGCCCTGACTCTCTCCCATCCCCTCCCCTCGCCTCACCTCACCAACCCTCCTCTATCCCAACTCTGTTCCTCATACCATATACTCTCCCTCCCTCCCCACAACTCTCCTTTCATTATAACTCTACCACTCCCCTCATCTCTCCCACATACTGTATACCCTCTCCTTGGCTCTTCCCCTAAAACCTCACCTCCCCTGTCCCACATGTTGCCTCTCTACCTCCTCCCCAAAATACGTCCCCCTTCTCCTTCCCCCTCTCCATCTTTACCACATGTCTTCCCTCTTTCTCTCCCCCTGACCACATGTACTGCGTTACCCTCTCCCCACATTCTCAACACACGTCCCCCCTCATGTACTGCGTTACCCTCTCCCCACATTCTCAACACACGTCCCCCCACATGTACTGCGTTACCCTCTCCCCACATTCTCAACACACGTCCCCCCCTCATGTACTGCGTTACCCTCTCCCCACATTCTCAACACACGTCCCCCCTCATGTACTGCGTTACCCTCTCCCCACATTCTCAACACACGTCCGTCCCCCCCCCTCATGTACTGCGTTACCCTCTCCCCACTTTCTCAACACACGTCCCCCCCCTTATGTACTGCGTTACCCTCTCCCCACATTCTCAACACACGTCCCCCCCTCATGTACTGCGTTACCCTCTCCCCACATTCTCAACACACGTCCCCCCACATGTACTGCGTTACCCTCTCCCCACATTCTCAACACACGTCCCCCCCCACATGTACTGCGTTACCCTCTCCCCACATTCTCAACACACGCCCCCCCACATGTACTGCGTTACCCTCTCCCCACATTCTCAACACAGGTCCTCCCCCACATGTACTGCGTTACCCTCTCCCCACATTCTCAACACACGTCCCCCCACATGTACTGCGTTACCCTCTCCCCACATTCTCAACACACGCCCCCCTCATCTCCGCTTCCTCCCCCTCTCTCTCCTTCCTAACACCCCCCCAGGCCCTTCTCTTTAGCTCTTATGCGCTAAATTAATTGGAAAAACAACGGGACGAGAGCCATTTAGCCGGGGTCACCGTGTAGAGACGCGGCCAGCGCGTGACAGGGTTAATCATCGTCATGACGATGGAGGGGAGGGCTGGCTGGGCATGTGGAGCCTCGCAGCACTCTGTTAGTCCCCTCCCCTAGACACTCTCTCTCTCTCACTCACTCACTCACTCACTCACACTCTTACTCTGTACTGATTATCCACAGTTTATGTGTGTCCAGTAGTCACTTAGTTGCCCAGTTTATATTGTAATAAGTGTTACAGACCGTTAGTCTTTCTCTGAAGTAATTGTATTGAAGCCATTTTGTTTTCTTGCACCAGTGGGTGATGGGTATTAGGGTAGGTACAGGTGGTGAATATTGAAGCTAGACTGTTGTTGACGATATCTATATTCTGCACTCACTTTGCTTAGCGCTGATACTGTTACACATTCTCAGTGTAGTGTTCCAGTAAATAATGTGTGGGTATTGTTTTAACACTGCATGGTGTAAAGCCTAATATGCATATTTCCCAGGGTGCCTTTTCTTTTCGAGTGAATTCTAAAGTTACCATCCATGACTGCATTTGTTAGTGACATTGTTATTGAATGATTGCGTTTTAAATGCCTGTGGCCTATGCAAATGCTAGCGTTAAAATACATATAGCATAAGGCTTTACTTTGATGGCCTAGTTATACCCTAACACAGTGGTGTTAGGAAACTCCTGAGTTGCAGGCCACATCAGGCCTGCAAGTCACATTATGCTGGCTTGCAAAGTGATTTGATTCAGAATGATTCAGAATGACTGTCAGGGTTAGGAAAGTTGATAAGACTACCCAAATCACTTAAACTGGAACAACCATTTCAGTAACGTATGCTATAAATCTAACTAACTGATTGGATTAGTTTAGAATAATGTATGTTATTTATCTTTTTGTAGAAATCAATGTACATACAAAAACACAGATATCCAAAACAATCCTAAAACAAATCGACCAGATTTGTTTGAATAATAATCAACCTGCTGTAGAGCATGCTGGGAAATATGATAATGATGGGTGTGGTTTTGATGGGACTGTTTTAATCTCCACAGTGTACAACAATAACTCTGGTTATTAACACCAACACTGGGGGTTATTGTACACCACGGAGTGTTAATTTCACTCGTACGTAACTCCTGAATCAACACTAGAAATGTTACACTGGCCGATTTGCTGTGTGCACACACACACACACACACACACACACACACACACACACACACACACACACACACACACACACACACACACACACACACACACACACACACAAGCTTGTGCCCCGGAGTGGAACAGAGAGAGGGGTGTCCTTGCTATGCCCTCTGCCAATGATAGAGGAAGTAAAACGTTTCTCATGACTCCAAATAGGAGACGTGCAGAACCAATCCTTGAGGATGGAGGTGGTGTCATAGTCAACGTGACCTCTGATACTAGTGGAACCATCAGTTTCATTGACCTTGAGTCACTCGCTAGTCATTCGTTTTCAAGCCTACTGGTTCTCAAGAAGCCCCAAGCTAGTCCAGAAGCACATAAGGTTGCATTCCCAAAATGTATATATTTTTTTCCCCCTGAATACTCTTTTCCAACCTTTACTTCAATCAGCTTCCTTTGCATTGTTTCCTGAATAGAAACAACTCCACTTGAGAGGATAAGAGTACTCCACACTTAACTGCTACGGCATCACAGAGACGATGTCGTCATGCACTCCACACGGAAGGAAAGAGAGCGCTTTCAAACTCCTTGTGGGTTATTTGCCGCAAGCTTGTTGAAAAATATAGAGGGGTGTGTGTGTGCTCCAGTATTTCCGCTCCTCAGGGTTCATTGTTGGCCTGAGCTCTTTCATTAAGGGGCTGTGATAGGGAGGGAGGTGAGGGGACAAGAGTAGCCGGTAGGGGACTTGGGGACAGGGTCCAAGGGTGTAATTGGGATGTTCCGTTCCCCTGGCCTTGCTGAAGATCACTCCGATCCAAACTCTGGACCCTTCCTTCACATTACATTACATTTCTGACTCTCTCTTTCTCTCTCTTTCTGTTGACCTCTTTCTTTCTTTCTTTCTTTCTTTCTTTCTTTCTTTCTCTCTCTCAATTATTCACTTGCTCATTCACTCTTTTTTTTCTTCTCTCTCCTCTCTCTCTCTCTCTCTCTCTCTCTCTCTCTCTCTCTCTCTCTCTCTCTCTCTCTCTCTCTCTCTCTCTACCTCACTCTCTCTCTCTCTCTCTCTCTCTCTCTCTCTCTCTCTCTCTCTCTCTCTCTCTCTCTCTCTCTTTACCTCACTCACTCTCTCTCTCTCTCTACCTCTGTCTCTCTCTCTATCTCTCTCTCTCTCTCTCTCTCTCTCTCTCTCTCTCTCTCTCTCTCTCTCTCTCTCTCTCTCTCTCTCTCTCTCTCTCTCTCTCTCTCTCTCTACCTCTCTCTCTCTCTTTCTACCTCTTTCTATCTCTCTCTACCTCTATCTACCTCCCCCTCACCTATTCCCCTCTCTCTCCTGGGGACCATAGTGACAGGTCAGTCCTATGAAGAGCCACAGTGGAGGAGTGGAGGGTCTAATTCACTCTAATCTCCCAGCCTCTTAATGTCTCGGCTGATATGTGGATTTCTCCTCATCCTCCAGGGAGGGGCTTTGTCTTCAAGGCCATCATTATGAAGTTTTCAAGCTCTCTTAGCCAATTATAAAACTGGACCGGTATTAGTCGATTCTTCTGAACTTCTTCCTCAGGAAATTCACTCTGGTGTAGCGGAGACAGATTTCTAGGTTCTAATGTACACATTTGCTGTGTAGCGAACAGGATTTTTCATACAGCACATTTAGTTTCACAATGTAGTTTTTGTTAGACAGATATTGTTTGTGGGTCCTACTCATTGGTAATGACTGAGTTCACTACCCTTACCACGTAAAGCTATTTAGACACTTGAATGTGCCCTAAATACAACCTAAATAGATATCTAATGGGTTTATATCTAATTGATAAATGCTTTTTTGACAGGAATGCAAAGTTATGAGAAGTGCTAGCTTCTATAGCGAGACATGGTGGCTAGTCTAGTGGTGAAAGTGGCCTGACGTTTTGGTCTGATTAAGACACAGTGGTGAATGCAGCCTTTGATCTGAGGAAATGTCTGTGGAGGGAGCAGGAAGAATGCAGCTCTCTCTTTCCCCCCTCTCTCTCCCTCTCTCTCTCTCTCTGCTCGGGCCCTGTAGAGTGCAGATGGAGGGCGATAGTGTCACCATTCATTTGCTGGCATTGCCAGTCGGCTGACTGGGAGTGGAGAGAAGGAACACATGACTATTTCCATAGTATTTCAATGAGCATGATACTTATGTGTGTCCTAAACCATATAAATATTAGTTGGCTGACTTTTGTGCTTCCAGAAAGTATTCACACTGCTTGACTTTTTTCCACATTATGTTGTGTTACAGCCTGAATTTAAAGTGGATTAAATGTAGATTATGTTGTCACAGGCCTACACACAATACCCCATAATGTCAAAGTGGAATTATGTTTTGGGATTTTTTTACAAATGAATTAAAAAGAAAAGCTGAAATGTCTTGAGTCAATAAGTGTTCAACCCTTTTGTTATGGCCTTAAGTTGAGGAGTAAAATTGAGCTCGACGTGTCACGTAATAAGCTGCATGGACTCTGTGTGCAATAATAGTGTTTTAACATGATTTTTGAATGACTACCTCATCTCTGTACCCCAGACATACTTAAGGTCCCTCAGTCGATCAAGTGAATCTCAAACATAGTTTCAACCACAAAGACCAGGGAGGTTTTCCAATGCCTCGCAAAGAAGGGCACCTTATTGGTAGATGGCCAAAAGTAATACAAGCAAACATTGAATATCCCTTTTGAGCTCGGTGAAGTTATTAACTACACGTTGGATGGTGTGTCACTACACCCGGTCAATACAAAGATACGGACGTGGTGACTTTTTAAAACCGTTACGGTTTAATGGCTGTGAGGAGAAAACTGAGGATGGCTCAACGACATTGTAGTTACTCCACAGTACTACCCTTATTGACAGAGTCAAAAGAAGGAAGCCTGTACAGAATAAAAATATTCCAAAACATGCATTTTGTTTGCAACTTAAGGCACTAAAATAATACTGCAAAAAAGAAACGTGGCAAAGTGATTCACTTTCTGTCCTGAATACAAAGTGTTATGTTTGGGCCAAATCCAACACATTACTGAGTACCACTCTCCATATTTTCAAGCATGGTGGTGGTTGCGTCATGTTATGGGTATGCTTGTAGTCATTAAGGACTGGGGAGTTTTTCAGAATAAAAAGAAACATAATGGAGCTAAGCACAGGCAAAAGAGGAAAACCTGGTTCAGTCTGCTTTTCCACCAGACACTGGGAGATTAATTCACCTTTCAGCAGGACAAAACCTAAAACAGAAAGCCAAAGCTACACTGGAGTTGCTTACCAAGAAGACCGTGAATGTTCCTGAGTGACCGAATTACAGTTTTGACTTAAATCTGCTTGAAAAATCTACTGTAAAACTTGATCAATAACCAATTTGACAGTGATTGAAGCATTTTGAAAATAATAATATTCTACAATACATGTGTGCAAAGCTCTTAGAGACTTACCCAGAAACCCTCACAGCTGTAATTACTACCAAAGGTGATTCTAACATGTATTGACTTAGGGGTGTGAATACTTATGTAAATGTGATATTTCTGTATTTAATTTTCAATACATTTGAAAAAATGTATAAAAACATGTTTTCATTATGGGGTATTGTGTGTAGATATATTTAATCAATTTTGAACTCTGTCTGTAACACAACAAAATGTGGAATACTTTCTGGAGGCACTGATCTATGTACAACTTCCGATGAGCTTTTACAGAACAGAGGTCTGAATATACTGTAATATCTCACACTGTCAAAGAAGAGTTAATGTACTTATTTCCTCTATACGGTTTTTCTCCCCATTTGTCTGTGTAGGCCTCCTTCGCTGGCCGGCAGCCCGGCGTTCTCCGACATCTCCCTCATCCGGATCTCCCCCCACCGGAACCCCTCCGTGGGGGCCGAGTCACCGTTTAACCCTCCGCACCCGTACATCAACCCCTACATGGACTACATCCGCTCGCTCCACTCCAGCCCCTCCCTCTCTATGATCTCTGCAGCCAGGGGCCTCAGCCCCGCGGACGGTAAGTCCCCACACTCACAACACGCTAGCTGCTTCCCGAACGCCACCCTGTTCCCGACAGTTCCCATAGGGCACTGGTCAAAGTAGTACACTTTAATTAGGAATAGGGTGCCATTTGGGAGGCTGAAATTCTTCCTCTCATGAGTCCCCATACAGTCATGCATTATGTTAAGGCATATCGGAGTCCCACCATATCCGTTGATTCAGATCAACATGCTACATACCTTTCTGTAATCTATCTTTCACTAGACTATACATCCCAGCGCTAGCTAGCTGTACTTAAAACAATGCAATGTTGTACAGTACCACAGAGACCTGCCCCCCCCAGAGTCCCTAAGGGCCCTTAGCTTTGCAGGAAAATGGTCTACTGTGTTGGTGATCAATAGGTTCAGCTATTAAGAGTGCACAGTTTGATCCCTGTTACGAGGTGCTTCATGTCGAACAAAGGTCATGACAGAGGTGACCGCATTCATTTACTTTTTGCACGTGTCTGTCTGGCACGTGCGCATGTAACTTTCTTTTGGTGTGTGTGTGTGCGCAGCATGTGCAGTGTGTGCATAAGGGGAGATTTGACGGAGGTTCTTCTCTGGAGGATGCGTCAGGAAGCAGGGGTCATGTACAGTCCAGAGAAAAGGAACTGGGAGGCTCGGGTTCAAGGACCAGGGAGGGTAGGGTTAACAGGGGTGCAAATGAGCTACGTCCGAAATGGCACTAGGGCTCCGGTCAAAAGTAGTGCCCTGCATAGGGAATAGGGTGCCATTTGGAATGCTGGCATGGTGCCCTGCAAGGACCGTTTTGGTTCCGGTCATAGATACAGACTGGGAAATCAATTTCAGTCTGTAGTGCATGTGCTTTGAAACAGCCTCAGCAGGGCTGCTCCGCTCCATCCTCCTGGCCTGGACCTTTAATTGAAGCCTGGAGCTCACTTACTGAACAAGGCCAGCCTCCCCTACCTCTCTCAGGGGCCATTGGTAATCACAGCTGTGGCTGGCTGTGTTCCTTTCAGCTCTTGGAAAATTTGAGGTGATTGTATTTGAGGTAGTTGAACGGAATGATACGACCACGTTGTTATGACATTGTCACTACACAACACAAAACCATTTTGTGGTGTTCAGCTCACACGGCTTGGTTACTGTCACGGGTGCAGTCAGCTATGTCATGTGCCACAAATGCCACCCTATTCCCTGTGAAGTGCACTACTTTTGACCAATAAGGCTCTGGCCAAACGTAGTGCACCGCACGTGGAATAGGCTGCCATTTGAGACATGTCAGGGTCTCCAACTAAGTCCCTCAGTTCACCTCTGAACTACAGGTCCTATTAGGGCTTTTACTGGTCTCCTACCTTGTCCTCAAGTGCCTTTGTGAAGAGTTGGATAGAATGGGGGCACTTCCTCCACGCAGGAGCTGAGAGCCTCTTCTCATCCTGATCTACCACTCTCAATCGCTCCTCCTCTCAACATGCGTGGCACTCTGTGCTTCAACGTGAGGCGGGCACTTTGGAAGGGGGTTTTATTCCTAGTTTCTCTGTTGCAAAGGGAACTCTCTGCTAGCGTTGCGTCACATCGAAATGCTCTTTGTGCTACATCAACTGTAAAAAAATAAAAAATAAAAAAGGGAAATGAGGCAACTATTTTAATTAATCAAACAGTTAATGAACCTATCAGCCTTTTATGTTGTTAGTGTATTGTCGCGCATGTAGGTTTTCTCCTATTTCAGTCTGATTTCTTTTTTTTACTGGAAGTACATGTGAATAATTATGAATTAATTAGCTGAATTGGTGGAAGATTTGAAGTGGGTGGGATTTAGTACCACCGATCTCTTGCTCTTTTTTTCCCCATCTACCTCCCACCATCACTCTCTCTAACCCTCTCACTCCTCTTCTTCTCACACTGGTGGTGATAGAGACTGTACTTAACCCTCTCATCCCATTGTTGCTCTGAAGGAGGGCCCTGTGACACCACCTACCACCAACTCCCGAGGCACACTTAGCTGCTTCTCCTCCACGTCAAATGCCACACAAGTCCCCCATCCTCCCCACCGCCACTTCCCCCCAGGATGGCACTACCCATGCCAGGAAATTCTGCAAAGCCCTTTCTGCGTACGAATAGAGAATGAGGCACATTACAGTTGAATGCAGAAGCAAAGCTAAAGCGGAACAACGAAGACAATTAAGAAACTCCCCCCTCCACTTAAGACATAATACCCAAACCGAATTAATTTGGGAATTTCTTCTTCCATCCAGTGAACCAATCAGAGATGCATATTGCCAGGCATACAGGCCGGCCTTGAAAGGAGATCTTTTCATCCCGCGTTTAATTTCTTTATTTATTTCTTCTCTTCTTTCTTTAAAATGGGAAGAAAAATAGAGGAATTAGCCGTAACACTTTGTGGGCTAAACTGATTTCATATTTGCATCCAAAACCACAGTGTCAGTCTTTTGTTCTCTCTCTTCTCTCCCCCTCTTTCGAGCCTTTTCTTGGTAGGAATATTTGCATATGGAAGAACGATTCCAGATGTTTATTTTTAGGATACGGTTCAAGGACTTATAGCTCTCTATAACTAAGGGAAGAGGTTTGAAAGAGAGGCAGATTCAGAGGGGGAGAAAGAGCGAGAGAGAGAGAGAGTGGGGGAGTGGAGGAGAGAGAGAGAGTGATGGAGATGGAGAGGGGGCAGATTCAGAACGTGTTGCTGTTTCTTTATGCATGCAGATCTGGGCAGATTCGGAACGTGTTGCTGTTTCTTTATGCGTGCAGATCTGGGCAGATTCGGAACGTGTTGCTGTTTCTTTATGCGTGCAGATCTGGGCAGATTCGGAACGTGTTGCTGTTTCTTTATGCGTGCAGATCTGGGCAGATTCGGAACGTGTTGCTGTTTCTTTATGCGTGCAGATCTGGGCAGATTCGGAACGTGTTGCTGTTTCTTTATGCGTGCAGATCTGGGCAGATTCGGAACGTGCCACTGTTTCTTTATGCGTGCAGATCTGGGCAGATTCGAACGTGTTGCTGTTTCTTTATGCTTGCAGATCTGGGCAGATTCGGAACGTGTTGCCGTTTCTTTATGCGTGTAGATCTGGGCAGATTCGAACGTGTTGCTGTTTCTTTATGCGTGCAGATCTGGGCAGATTCGAACGTTTCTTTATGCGTGCAGTTGCTGTTTCTTTATGCGTGCAGATCTGGGCAGATTCGAACGTGTTGCTGTTTCTTTTCTTTATGCGTGCAGATCTGGGCAGATTCGAACGTGTTGCTGTTTCTTTATGCGTGCAGATCTGGGCAGATTCGGAACGTGTTGCTGTTTCTTTATGCGTGCAGATCTGGGCAGATTCGAACGTGCCACTGTTTCTTTATGCATGCAGATCTGGGCAGATTCGAACGTGTTGCTGTTTCTTTATGCTTGCAGATCTGGCCAGATTCGGGCAACGTGTTGCCGTTTCTTTATGCGTGCAGATCTGGGCAGATTCGGAACGTGTTGCCGTTTCTTTATGCGTGCAGATCTGGGCAGATTCGGAACGTGTTGCTGTTTCTTTGGGCAGATGCGTGCAGATCTGGGCAGATTCGAACGTGTTGCTGTTTCTTTATGCGTGCAGATGGAGATCTGGGCAGATTCGGAACGTGTTGCTGTTTCTTTATGCGTGCAGATCTGGGCAGATTCGGAACGTGTTGCTGTTTCTTTATGCGTGCAGATCTGGGCAGATTCGGAACGTGTTGCTGTTTCTTTATGCGTGCAGATCTGGGCAGATTCGGAACGTGTTGCTGTTTCTTTATGCGTGCAGATCTGGGCAGATTCGGAACGTGTTGCTGTTTCTTTATGCGTGCAGATCTGGGCAGATTCGGAACGTGTTGCTGTTTCTTTATGCGTGCAGATCTGGGCAGATTCGGAACGTGTTGCTGTTTCTTTATGCGTGCAGATCTGGGCAGATTCGGAACGTGTTGCTGTTTCTTTATGCGTGCAGATCTGGGCAGATTGGGCAGATTCGATGCGTGCAGATCTGGGCAGATTCGTGGGCAGATTTGCTGTTTCTTTATGCAGATCTGGGCAGATCTGGGCAGATTCGAACGTGTTGCTGTTTCTTTATGCGTGCAGATCTGGGCAGATTCGGAACGTGTTGCTGTTTCTTTATGCGTGCAGATCTGGGCAGATTCGAACGTGTTGCTGTTTCTTTATGCGTGCAGATCTGGGCAGATTCGAACGTGTTGCTGTTTCTTTATGCGTGCAGATCTGGGCAGATTCGAACGTGTTGCTGTTTCTTTATGCGTGCAGATCTGGGCAGATTCGATCTGGGCAACGTGTTGCTGTTTCTTTATGCGTGCAGATCTGGGCAGATTCGGAACGTGTTGCTGTTTCTTTATGCGTGCAGATCTGGGCAGATTCGGAACGTGTTGCTGTTTCTTTATGCTTGCAGATCTGGGCAGATTCGGAACGTGTTGCTGTTTCTTTATGCGTGCAGATCTGGGCAGATTCGGAACGTGTTGCTGTTTCTTTATGCGTGCAGATCTGGGCAGATTCGGAACGTGTTGCTGTTTCTTTATGCGTGCAGATCTGGGCAGATTCGGAACGTGTTGCTGTTTCTTTATGCGTGCAGATCTGGGCAGATTTGGAACGTGTTGCTGTTTCTTTATGCGTGCAGATCTGGGCCTTTTGTTTCTTATGGAGTTTGAAGGAACATAGTGAAAGAGCAGGTTGAGTATCTGCATCCTGCAGCCCTGCTACACTCCATAACACACACACACACACACACACACACACACACACACACACACACACACACACACACACACACACACACACACACACACACACACACACACACACACACACACACACACACACACACACACACACACACACACCCCTAGACTTACCCATTGGCAAAACAACATCGGATGAGATATGATATGCATACCTGCATGAATGAACAATTCTGTTTAAAACCAAGACGTACAGTACTGTAAACTCTGAGTAAGCAGCTTGAAATCCCATCTGGGACCTAGTACACTACCTCAAAGCATGTCTGCGTCCCAAATGGCACCCCATGTACTTTGGAATGCAGATCATGCTCCTCATACATCAGTTCTGTTCCACTCTATAGATGATGGTGTTGCTAATGTGCTCATTACGTTACATTACATTACAGATGTGCTGAGTGTTCATCTACTGTAAGTTATCATGTGTTTGCAGGTGTTTTGTGGTAGGTGTTGTAGGCCTCTCTTATGGTGTCATTATCTCACCTAACACGCATGTCCCCCCCCCCTCTCTCCCTCTTTATCTTCCTGTCCTCTGCCTTCCCTTCACCTCCTCCCCCCTTCCTTATAGTCCCTCACACAGGCCTGACCACTGCAGAGTACTACCACCAGATGGCTCTCCTGGCGGGCCACCGTAGCCCCTACACGGACCTCCTCCCCTCCGTGGCCTCCACAGCCGGAGCCACCAGCAGTGCCCTGCACATGGAATATCTGCAGGCCGTGGAGAGTAAGTCTGCCCTGAGCTCAACATACTGACCCAAACTTTCAAATTCAATGGCTGTTTGTGTGTGTGTGTGTGTGTGTGTGTGTGTGTGTGTGTGTGGGGGGGGGTCTGTCTGTCTGTGTGTGTCTGAATATTGCAGATTGTGCAGGGAGAATAATACACCTATCTACATCAATCTGTTTTATATGGAGCAAAACAACAATCCTACCAAACGAGGAAGGAGTAGTAAGCGATTTTAAATTGACATGATTTAAATGAGCCATTGTCTTAATGTGCTGGGCTCAGGCCTGCCTGTGCAGAGGACTTATGCTAATGAGTTATTTTAAAGTGTAAATAGGAAATTAAAGGCACACTGAATCTTAGGGAAGGTCGGACAGCCTCACCCCTCTCCCTTTGATGAGAAGGTATTTAGTCAGCCAGCCGTCGCTTTCATGGAAATCCGGGGTGAATTCACCCCCCTATTCCTCCGAACAAACTAATTAAAACTAGCCAAACTTGCACGGCTATCAGAAAATTAATTGCTATTAACTGAGAATTGGAATGTCTCACCATTCATCATCACAGGGAGAAATCCTTTCTTCTGTGTCAACGTTTAAGATTAATAAGAGTGAAACAAAACAATTAGGACCACAGTTTCAAATGGGAGATGATGCCGTGGCTATGCTAGCTCTTCACTACTTCACAATCGCCTGTGATCATTGCCAGTAATAACTCGTTGTGTTTCAACAATGTGTGTTCCACACACACGCCAGGAAAATTAACACTTTAAAGCTCTTCCTTTGTGATATATAGATTTTAGAGGAGAAAAAAAGGCATATAGAGTGTGGCGTTATCATATCAAGAGGTTTTGGCTAATAATGGGGCCTAGTTGCGTCGAAGCTATCATAGTTTCAGTCAGTCTACTTCACATCAATGTAATTAGCTTAGGAGAGAGCCTGCTTAATGAAACAATGGTGCTGTCCTGGCTGTTTGGGGCTTCAATGGACCATTGTCACATGTTTTTACGCTCTAATTAGCTAGTGCTATTAGCTAGCTCTAATAGTTAGTGCTATGCTAACATCTGTATTTAAGCTGTATAATTAAAAAATTGGCAATTTTTCTATTGCAATAGTTTGTTGTGTTTTTTACATGAGGTAATTGTAAGCTTACTGATAAAAAGGTCCCACCCTGTCCTTCCAACCGCCCCATGAACCCTAAGAACGACAGTGCTTTATTTCATTCAATTCAGTTGAGGTAGTGGTTGGACAGGATAGCTGTGTTAGTTTTCATATTGCTGCTAATTTATGCCCATGATTTATCATGTAGGTTATGTCCAGCGTATTGTTTAGAGGAGGAGGAGAGGAGATGGGGAAAGGAGAGGTGTTGTGAGAGGGCCAGAGGCCTCTTAGGTGGCCCTATTTTGGGGGTTTTGGGCTCCAAGCTCATGGTTTATTTTTACTGCCGTCAGTCAGTCTAGCCTGTCTGGCCCCTCCCTATCCCGTCCGTGTGAATTAATGACGCTGTGCCTAACCAGCCGACCCATCCATAAATCACGGGGAAATTAGAGGGACACTCCGGCTACCCCGCTACGGGCCACGACGCTCCCCTCTCCCTCTCTTCTACCCCTCCCTCTCCTCTCCTCCTGGTTGGGCCATTTATCATGTGGCTGCAGCATTAATAAACACAACTCCCAGGAGGCCCATGCTGTGATGGGACAGCCCCCCTCCTCTACCCCCTCCGCTGTTCATTCCCCCCCTGCCCATCCTAACTCACCACAGGTGGAGGCAGTCCCTCACCCGTGGACGAGGGGCGTAGTTTTTAGGAGGTTTGTTACAGAGAGATGCATGGGGGATATGGTTTGTGAGAGCGTGCCACAAGTCGACCAGGGGGTAGGAGTTTGACTGAGGAGTGTGGCAATCGGAGGTTCACGAGAGTCAGTGTTTGCGTGAATACAGCTGGATTTCCGAGGAACAAATTCCTCAAGTGACGAACACATTTTCTGAGATGTATTGTTGTCAGAGATTGTGTGTATGTATGTGCGGGGGGGTGGGGGTGGGGGGGAGATTGTGTGTTTGTATATGTGAGTGTGTGCCTCCAACCTCCATCTCTGAGACGTCAAAGAGACAGAGGCAGGTTTTTATAGAGGCCAGAGCAGAGACAATGTAGAGAGGTTCCTCTCTCCTCTCTTCCTGGGGCTCCATGCTCTAAATGCAGGCCTACGTATGCCAGAAACTTCACCACACACACACAGTCAGACACAGACGCGCAGACACACACACACACACGCATATGTACAACTGATTTCCATGTGAATGGATGCCTCTGTAATCGCTGGATGTGTCAGGCGAGAGCGAGCGTTTGAATTTGAGGGAGGGAAGGATGGAAGGAGCGAGAGAGGGAGGAAGGGAGTGAGTACAGGGTAAGCTGGTTTTGTTTGCCCACGACAAAATAGAAAAGGGAAAACAGCTGAAATGTTTTTCTCTACCGAGTCTGAGTCACGAAGTCATTGTGTCAGTTCACGCACAAAGCACAACATCCCCGCAGTGTCTTCTCCCTCTGGTTTCTCCTCCCTCTGGTTTCTCCTCCCTCCGCTTCTTTACTTCTCCCCCTGGTTTCTCCTCCCTCCGCTTCTTTACTTCTCCCCATGGTTTCTCCTCCCTCCGCTTCTTTACTTCTCCCCCTGGTTTCTCCTCCCTCCGCTTCTTTACTTCTCCCTCTTGTTTCTCCTCCCTCCGCTTCTTTACTTCTCCCCATGGTTTCTCCTCCCTCCGCTTCTTTACTTCTCCCCCTGGTTTCTCCTCCCTCCGCTTCTTTACTTCTCCCCCTGGTTTCTCCTCCCTCCGCTTCTTTACTTCTCCCCCTGGTTTCTCCTCCCTCCGCTTCTTTACTTCTCCCTCTGGTTTCTCCTCCCTCCGCTTCTTTACTTCTCCCTCTGGTTTCTCCTCCCTCTGCTTCTTTACTTCTCCCTCTGGTTTCTTCTCCCCCTGGTTTCTCCTCCCTCCGCTTCTTTACTTCTCCCTCTGGTTTCTCCTCCCTCCGCTTCTTTACTTCTCCTTCTGGTTTCTCCTCCCTCCGCTTCTTTACTTCTCCTTCTGGTTTCTCCTCCCTCTGCTTCTTTACTTCTCCCCCTGGTTTCTCCTCCCTCCGCTTCTTTACATCTCCCCCTGGTTTCTCCTCCCTCCGCTTCTTTACTTCTCCCCCTGGTTTCTCCTCCCTCCGCTTCTTTACTTCTCCCCATGGTTTCTCCTCCCTCCGCTTCTTTACTTCTCCCCCTGGTTTCTCCTCCCTCCGCTTCTTTACTTCTCCCTCTGGTTTCTCCTCCCTCCGCTTCTTTACTTCTCCCCATGGTTTCTCCTCCCTCCGCTTCTTTACTTCTCCCCCTGGTTTCTCCTCCCTCCGCTTCTTTACTTCTCCCCCTGGTTTCGTCTCCCTCCGCTTCTTTACTTCTCCCCCTGGTTTCTCCTCCCTCCGCTTCTTTACTTCTCCCTCTGGTTTCTCCTCCCTCCGCTTCTTTACTTCTCCCTCTGGTTTCTCCTCCCTCTGCTTCTTTACTTCTCCCTCTGGTTTCTTCTCCCCCTGGTTTCTCCTCCCTCCGCTTCTTTACTTCTCCCTCTGGTTTCTCCTCCCTCCGCTTCTTTACTTCTCCTTCTGGTTTCTCCTCCCTCCGCTTCTTTACTTCTCCTTCTGGTTTCTCCTCCCTCTGCTTCTTTACTTCTCCCCCTGGTTTCTCCTCCCTCCGCTTCTTTACATCTCCCCCTGGTTTCTCCTCCCTCCGCTTCTTTACTTCTCCCCCTGGTTTCTCCTCCCTCCGCTTCTTTACTTCTCCCCCTGGTTTCTCCTCCCTCCGCTTCTTTACTTCTCCCTCTGGTTTCTCCTCCCTCCGCTTCTTTACTTCTCCCTCTGGTTTCTTCTCCCTCTGGTTTCTCCTCCCTCCGCTTCTTTACTTCTCACTCTGGTTTCTCCTCCCTCCGCTTCTTTACTTCTCCCTCTGGTTCCTCCTCCCTCCGCTTCTTTACTTATCCCTCTGGTTTCTCCTCCTTCCGCTTCTTTACTTCTCCCTCTGGTTTCTCCTCCCTCCGCTTCTTTACTTCTCCCCCTGGTTTCTCCTCCCTCCGCTTCTTTACTTCTCCCCCTGGTTTCTCCTCCCTCCGCTTCTTTACTTCTCCCCCTGGTTTTCCCTGTCTTGTTTGTGACATCTCCGAGTGAAAATACAACAAAAGTAATTTCTTAATCTGTACATGCGGCTCATTGTGTGTGGAGAGAGAGAGAGAGAGAGAGAAAGCAATGGAGAAAGGCAGTGTTGTTGGCTGCTTGGTACCTTTTCAAAGCCACTCATAGTAATTCCATTCAACATTGACTGCATTTGAGTACTTGATTGACATAACCCAGTCAGTAAAGAGCTTTGACATAAAAGGCATCCCTGTGTTGTCTCATATGAAGTTCATCCATTGTCAGTTGCACACTTTCATTCAAAATAGCCTTTTGTGAGATAACCTTTTGTTTGCTGATTGGATTGAATTAGGTATGTCTCAGTCAGTGAAGCGCAGTCTATGGCCCCTCTATGTTTGTCTGTGGTTAAAGTCAAAGTAGGCTACAATGCTATAAAAGCACTCAAGAAGACAAGACAAACCAATAAGACAAGCCAACAAATAAACATACAAAACCCGTATATGATGAAACACAACAGATGAATTCATCTCTCTCTATCACCTAGTAAGTTTCTAACCAAAGAGGTTCTGTGGACTGCAGCTTCTTTGGGTCTAATGTCTCTACTCTACTGCTGTCCTCTCCTGCAGGCTCTCGGTTCCCCAGCCCCAGACTGACAGCGAGGCCCAGTCGGAAGCGGGCCCTGCCCATCTCTCCCCTGTCGGAGCACAGCTTCGACCTGCAGACCATGATCCGCAGCTCGCCAAACTCCCTGGTCACCATCCTCAACAACTCCCGCTCCAGCTCCTCCACCAATGGCTCTTACGGACACCTCTCTGCCGGGGCCATCAGGTACGGGATAAGGGCTGCAAAATTTCAGTAACTTCCAGTTTTTCCAGAAATTCTGGTTGGAGGATTCCCGGATTTCCTGCTTATTTTAGCGATTTCTGAAAAACCTGGAGATTTTGGGAAAGTCGGGTACAGGATGAAAAAAAAGGGCCAACATCGTACACAAACATATCTTTCGGTCACTCTGGAGGACTGTGGGTACGGGGATGGAGGGCCTGGGGCAGAGCCTATGTTTGTGTGGGATGTTGTTATAGTGTAGGCGGGGGGTGTATTAGGATGTGGTGGACCAGTGAGGTTTCCCAAGTAAAGGCAAACAACATGGGAGGAGGGCTGGCTTAGAGTCAATAAAGTTGGCTATACAGCACGGACAGATTTGTCACCAGGCTACTGTGTGTGCGTGTGTCTCCTCTGCCGCCCCATCTCCTGGTGGGCCTTGTTCACCTATTTACCCAGTCTCCCTGGAGGCATGTGTCAGTCATCCACACACCCTCCCAAACACCACCCCCCTGATACACACTATCACCGAAATGACAGAGAGAGAAAAAGAGAGAGGGAGATCCATACCCGGAGCCATTGATCAGCGATCTGAAAGGAGAACCTGATCAATCACAAGCCACTGTGGCCCATGTGACAAGGCCAATGATAGGGTCCCCAGACTGATGAGTGATATGACAAGCGGATGGGCCCCCAAATGCGTCTCGGCCCATTGATTTCCACTCGGTGCCTGTAATAAGCTCAGCAGACATATGGGTCCGGGCTGAGAGGCTGAGAACAGGCGTCAGGCAGGCAGAATGAATGGAGGCCCATCACGCGTGACTGCTATTGAAACATAGAGACTTGTGTTTACCTGGCGCTACCTCTGTTTATAGAGAGAGCTTTTACAGTACGGTGGGCGGTTTGGATTCTGTTTTAATCTATGGTGTATGTAAACACCCTAACTTTAATGTAGACCTATGGGGAAGGAAGGGTACCCGTGATCTAGGTCTTTTAGAGTAGGGGAAAGCTAGCATGCAGACTGTGCAATGTGAAGGGACTGTAGTTATAGACTAGGCCTGATTATACTGTTGAGTTTGTACACAGTGGAGAGATGATGTAGTTTAACTAAGGTTGCACATTTCTAAGGTTCCCTACATTTTTATCCTTCTGATTCCGGGAATCCGCAAATAGGGATTTCCAGAAAACCTTAGAATTTGGGGATTTAATTTTTTTTTTTTTACATTATTTGTTTACCTTGATTTTACCAGGCAGGTCAATTAAGAACAAATTCTTATTTACGATGACGGCCTGGCAAGGGACCACAACGGTAATTCACGGTGCTAACAAGCTGATCATTCATTGCCAGGGATCTGTCTTGGTCCCTGTGGTTCCAGTGTTACAACAACTCCTGTCAGATTGTCCTCAGGGATGAGGAGCTAGCCAAAAAATATATATTTATTCTCTCTCTCCCTTTTGTTTCCCCCTCATTTTTCCTCGGTGCCATTTCAAATACATCCGAATGTATTTTCATAGAGGTAGAGTAAATATTGATAATGGGAAAGGTTGTTTAAAAAAAAAAATCCAGCACCTGCACAAAGTCTTGTTGTATGTTTCTCGTCAACTAAATACTAATCATGATATTGTTTCCCTCCAGTCCGGCTTTGAGTTTCGCTTACCCTCCCACCCCAGTGGCACTTCAGATGCACCAGCAGCTGCTTGGTCGGCAACCAGGGATTGTGGGTTCTGCATTCGGCCACAGTCCGCCCCTCATCCACCCCTCCCCGGCCTTCGCCACCCAGCGTCCAGTCCCAGGCATCCCTCCCCCTGGCCTGACCCCCAGCGAACGCTCCGTCATCTCCAATGACTCCTCTCAGGTGAGAGACTTCTCCCTCCACTGCGGCAGAAGCCTCTGCGATTCATCATCACAGGTAATAGATAGATAGCGCTGCCATGTGCTAGCCACACGCTAGCAGCGTTCCGGGTAGCCTAAACAGGTACAAGGCACAGACAGGAAGAAGTAGAAGCAGGCCACT
This sequence comes from Oncorhynchus keta, assembly GCF_023373465.1. Taxonomy (NCBI): domain Eukaryota; kingdom Metazoa; phylum Chordata; class Actinopteri; order Salmoniformes; family Salmonidae; genus Oncorhynchus; species Oncorhynchus keta. Next base: position 29,387,994 of record NC_068424.1, on the reverse strand, counting down.
CCGCGCTCTGGCCTCATGGGAGTGGGGGTCTCCTGGATGTGTTGTTTTGGACTGGGAACGTTGTTTCCGGAACGTTCTGTTTCACGTGAGAAACAACAAGGGCCTTGTTAGCATAGGATCCCATCACTGACACCATTAATCACACAGGAGGAATACAAGGATTCAAACTGGAATATTGACATGGATGGATGGATCCCACGGTGTTTCCCTTTACCTCTCTCCATTCCTAATGTACGTGGGGGCTTGCATTTCAAGCAAATATTCAATTATTCCTCTTTATTTATACCTTCCAATTTATTTTTCTTTTTTCAAAATGGCATCTGGTACGTTCTTCACCCTCTGAGGTGCCTAGTTGTGTTAGAGAACTATATAAATAATCTTCTGAAACCATTCCACCATTCTGTCCAACCCTGGGGAAACAACCAGGATCATATACTACCTTGCATTTCATATACTACCAATTTAATTTGTTCTATTTCTCCAAATGCAATTACGCTGTATCTATTAGCAGGATCTCAGTGACTCTAGTGTCAAGATGTCTCACTGTTAAATGGAAATGACATTCCATATTCCCGGAGTAAACATTCTAACTAAGAAGTCTAATTACACAGACACGAGCCAAGGAATCTTTCCAGGCCAGTTCAGCTTTCCTTTTTCCTTTTTTAAAATGTATTTCTGTCTCGCCTGCCTTGCAACAGGGAACTCCCCTTTGGCTTGCAGGGCCAGTCAGGCCAGAGTCAGGTCATCATCCAAAGGTGAAGCCGGATAGACGACCCCTGTATAAAAACTTTGGCTTATTAAATTGCCTCAAATGTAATAGTCAACAAGCTGCGTTATGCTCCCTTTTAGTAGGATAAACTAGATCCCTTGGAACAGTATCAAGCAGAATGTAATCACACAATTGCATGTAAATGTTCATTTATGCTCATCATTTATGGTCATTCCATCATAAAGGATGTTGAAGTGAAGTTATTGTGGTTGTTCCTACAGACCAAACCCACTAGCGAGTCAGCGGTGAGCAGCACTGGGGACCCCATGCACCACAAACGCTCCAAGATCAAACCGGACGAGGAGCTACTCAGCCCAGGGGCCGTATGTTGCCAGGTGAATCTAACTGCTCCACCATTTATCATGCAGTCCAATGAACAGGTACTCTTATGCAGTATTAGAAAAAGGGGTATGCTTATGGTATTATATGCTACAAGACGAGATGAGGATAATGAACAGAACTGATGGTTTACTGCGTCGGCAGCCGTAGAATAGGATGTGTACGCTTGTACTGTTCAATTCTGTTCACACAACGCATAAACGGGCGTGCGCACATACACACACTCAGTCATTCACTCAGACGGAGAGCTTTGGGGCCAATTATGTGACGTACTGTAAAACGATTTATTTATTTGCCTGTTTCATTCGGCTGCTTGTTCGAGCTACCGCCTCAGAAGCGATAAGCCACATTGATCTTGGCGACACCAGAAGGAAATTGTTTTTCCTTTTAATCAGATGCTTAAGTGAATGGGGGAAAAATGAAAGAGAAATTAGACTGCATGTTTTCTAAAGGGCTCTCTGTGCGCTTGTGTCTGCAATGAGGCCTCTAAAGTGACTCTGTGCACGTACAATAGAAGCAAGCCTGTAGACTCAGAGATCCACATTCGGTGAATGAAACTCTTTTCTCTGTTCTCTCTCACACTCTCTGTTTCTCTCCATCTCTCTCTGCCTTCCCCTGCCGTTGCAGGCCGGTACTAGCAGTAGGCCGAGGTGATTTTCACGAACCAGAACTTTGCCAGAGAAAAACCTTGTACGCCCTAGGCTCCCGTGTTGCAGTCTCCAGTACTCTCCAGGCTGCCCAGTCATGTAATGTTAACGGTGACAGTGAAATATGTCTTGAGTAATGGAGCAACATTGAGCAGGAAGTTAGGGTTAGATTCCTGAAATACTCGGCTCAGACCTGTCATAGCTCAACTCCCAACACAGAGCGGAGCTTTCAGTACTACATTTCCGCTCCCAGACTGACGTTTTACTCCCTGTGTGCTGAACAAGGCCAGATTCACACGATTACACCTGTGGAAACGCGTAACAGAATCAGCCTGGTTGGTTAGGGGAGGGTACAGTAGGGGGAGAGAATGTTTTGGTTGTGACTGTGGACTTGACTGTAAGGAGGTCTGTGAAAAGCATGTGTAACCACAGCCTTTTACGTAAACATATATATTTTTTTCAGACGATAAGTTCCGAGCTGACATGGTCTTACTTACTGTATGCAATATTATACAATATACTTACTGTATGCAATATTATACAATATACTTACTGTATGCAATATTATACAATATACTTACTGTATGCAATATTATACAATATACTTACTGTATGCAATATTATACAATATACTTACTGTATGCAATATTTCAAATTTGGTTGTTCTCTGCGCTCTAACTCTTCTCTAGTGTCTCAATGGTTAACCTCTTGGACAACCAGGTACATTTTGTAACAACTCTCCGGTTGTTCTCACCTGACAAAATAGAGGTGGCAGGTTAAAAAATGAATACGTTGCCTGTCAGTGAAGTGTCTTTTGATTTAGATTTATTAGCATCCCCATTAGCCGACGCCGAAGGCGACAGCTCGTCTTACTGGGGTCCGACACATAACGAAAAAGACATTACAGACAAAAGATTTTATAATTTACATACATTTAAAAACGTGAACATGTAGTGTGTGTCCATCTATCAGTTACACATACCTGTCGGTACATACACACAACAAGTAGGTCATACACTTTATTTGTTTTTTGAAACCAGGTTTGCTGTTCACTTGTGCTACATAAGATGGAAGGGAGTTCCATGCACCCATGGCTGTGTATAATACTGTACCTTTCCTTGAATTTGTTCTGGACCTGGGGACTGAGAAAAGACCTGGTCTGGTGGGGTAAATGTGTGTGTCAGTACTGTGTGTACTTTTACTATGCAAAACAGTTTGGAATTTCCAACACATACAAATAAGTGATTCAGTCAGTCTTTCCTCAACTCTCAGACAAGATAGATTGGCATGCATAGTATTAATATTAGCCCTCTGATTACAATGAAGAGCAAGATGTGCCGCTCTGTCCTGACCCTGAAGGACTTGCTTTGTGGACTGTGATGTCAAAAAAGCAGAGCATCTCTTTATTACGGATGGACTTCTGCCCATCTTCACAACCATTTAATCCACACCATTCATTTCCAGATTCAGCTGAGGTCTAGAATTTAGGGAATGATTTGTACCAAATACATGCTCTTAGTTTTAGAGATGTTCAGGACCAGTTTATTACTGACTGTCTATTCCAAAGCTGACTGCAACTATTTTTCGTTCAGTGACTTCATCAACAGTTTCTCCTTATTTTTGTTGAGTTTAGTCACATAATTTCTCAATTTGCAGTACGTTAGCCAGTCAGATGTCCAGCCAGATTTATTAGCCACTCCTTTTGCCCCATCTCTTTCAACCATACAGTTTTTAATTTCCTCATCAATCCATGGAGCCTTAACAGTTCTAACAGGCCGTTTCTTAACAGCTGCATGTTTATCAATAATTGGAAGAAGTAATGTAATAAATTCCTCAAGTACAGCGTCTGGATGCTCTTTGTTAATCACAACCGATCAACAAATATTTGACATCATCCAAATAAGAGTCACAGCAAAATATTTAGCATAATCTCTTATACACTATTTTAGGCCCCGTTTTTGGAACTTTGGCTTTCCTGGACAAAGCCACTATATAGTGATCACTGCATCCAATGGGTACGGATACAGATTTAGATCAAAGTTCTACAGTATTAGTAAAAATGTGATCAATACATGTGGATGATTTTGTTCCTGTGTTTATAGACACACTAGTAGGTTGATTAATAATCTGAACCAGATTACAGGCACTGGTTACAGTGAGAAGCTTCCTCTTAAGTGGATAGCTTGATGAAACCAGTCAATATTCAGGTCCTCAAGAAATTAGATCTCTCTGTTTACATCACATACACTATCAAGCAATTCACACATATTATTTAGACACTGACTGTTAGCACTTGGTGGCCTACAGCAACACCACAAAATAAAAAGCTTTAGATATGCAAGGTGAACCTGCAATCACAACACTTCAATAACACTTGACATAAGATCTTCTCTAAGCATTACAGGGATATGGCTCTGAATATATACAGCAACACCTCCCCCATAAGCATTCTTCTATAGATGTCATATCCTTGTATTGCTACTGCTGTATCTTCAAAGAAATGATCTGAGTATCAGAAATGGCTAATATATGAATGTTATCTGATGTTACCAAGTTATTGATTTCACGAACCGTATTTCGCTACATATAATATGGGCTATTTTCAGCCCTTTACTGAGTATCTTATCAGAGATAGACATAATATGGAAAAGCGCAAACCAAGCAAGAGAAATGTACATACATTCAGTAGTCCATTAATCAGTGTGTGTGTCTCTGTGTGTGTGTGTGTGTGTGTGTGTGTGTGTGTGTGTGTGTGTGTGTGTGCGTGCGTGTGCGCGCGCGCTGTGGGGCTGAAGCTACAAACCCATAGGCTTGGCACTCTCATCCCTTCCAGGCTTTTGGGAGGGAGGGTGGACAATGAGCCTGTCTCTGGCAGCTTTCATGGCTGGGATAAGTTATTTCCTCTTCTGGCGCACAGCTTCAGGATTGTCCTTGTTGAGGAAGATGCACATTCCTCTCAAGTTCTTGGCTCTTTCCAGAACAGTTACCTTGTCCTTGAACCTCAGGAACTTGACCACTATCGGAATGGGCCTGTTATCTGGGCCGGTGGTTATCTGGGCCGTTTTCCAGTCCTGTGGGCGCGTTCCACCTCAATCATCCTGTGGTCTCATGTGGAGATTGTGCATTTCCATCCACAACAATGTTGTTCCGCCTTGATTGTCCCTTGAGATAATGTGATTTCTCCGTCATTGTGAACATGGATTCCCATACCGAACTGATGTCCTCTCGTAATGACTTACACCTTTGCCGTTCTCCTGTTTAAACTCATCAAGCTGAGCCTGGGAGGACTTTGTTCAGGTCCTGGACTTCTCTGGTCAGGTCATCCATTATTTTATTAGTTGACTCCACCAGAATTTAGACACAACACACAACAGCTATTTTCTTGTTGTTGTAACAACTGTTTGTAGAACTCTTTTTGTTAGTTTAAAAGATCCTTCGCCTGTGATACAGAGACACCACTGTCCTCAACGTTACTCCCGTCCGGCTTTGGTCTTTGTCATAGTAGCAACGTAGGTTACGCCGTTACTCCTAGCAGTTCCAGACAGGGCAGGTCACAGGGAAGTTTGAAAACAACAACAACAACAACAACAACAACAACAACAAACATCGGGGATCTCGACAGCCACAAGGCCGGGACAATCTTCTAAACCTCAAGGAAAACCCCACTAGCTTGATAGGCAGCTAGCTAGCAGCTAGGCTAGACCCAGCCTTGGTCAGCAGGATCACTGGACAGATAGTGGCGGTCCCAGCAACTGATGCCAACCGTGTCGCTGTAGCTAGCGAGGAACCAAACTTTTTCAATAGACTGTAAAAACGTTTTTTTTCTCTCTCATTTTATTCAACTGTTACAATGCACCTGCAAAAAAGATAGCTCAGATGTGCGAGTGCCTTTGGAATTTTAAAACTTTCCAAAACAAATTACTTTCGAAAACAACAAACCGAGCTCTCCCTCGTTCCACGTTCAACAAGAAGTGACGCGAGTGGGGAAATCTGTTCTCGCTGTAACACAATCAGTGTTTGGTTATTGTAACACGGTTAGTGTTGGGTCACTACTGTAAAACAGTCCGTTTTGGGTCCTCTTTTGTAACTCTGTTGTGTTTCTGTACTGTAGGACCATCCTGATGGGATGACTCTTGTGAAGGAGGAAGGGGACAAGGACGACAGCAAGCAGGAGCCAGAGGTGGTGTACGAGACCAACTGCCACTGGGAGAGCTGCCACCGGGAGTTTGACACCCAGGAGCAGCTAGTACATGTGAGTACCTGGTCATTCAGTATTGAAGCCTTCAATTCCAGGAGGCAGAATCAATAGGAGACTATGGTGTCTGGTTTTGCGATACAAACTCTGTCAATTTCAAGTTCAAAACGTTATGACACATTTAGAATGCAGATACTGTGCAAATAATAGAGCAGTAAGTAGGACACCCGGTTTAGAAGTGCATTTTAGGAGCCCCCTCCTCCAAGTCAACTGGTCCTATAGTTCTCCTGGACTTCTGTCCCCAGTCATAACACCCTCTCCACACTCTGGTCCAGCAGCCTCCCCCTGTATGTCACCATGTTCAGTGTTCAGTGCAGAGTGTTCTGCAGCCTACAGGCGTTGAGTAATGCCCTTGCCGGATTCCAGATTGGTTTCGGGGACGATGGTTAATGGGCTCAAAGGCTGCCGAGCACGTCTCTGTTGTGCTACGACACTAACTGATTTGGCCGGCACTGACTAGACTAAATCCTGCACAACCAGGCCGTGAGCCTCCACTGTTCTGTACTGTCTACACGTCTGTACCGTATTGACTGTAATATACTCCCCCCATCTGTCATACAGCTCCTCACACTGCCCAGGACTCTCATCCTGTAGAGCCTGAGGGCCTATTCTTAACCCAACTATTAATGATATTGCTGATGCCGTTGGTGTTGGTCTGGTCTCCCCTGTGACCCGGCTGTGTGCTACTTACCACTAGGCCCACTGAGAGGGGAGATTTGACTTCACTCTCAGTGTTTGATACATGAGAGCTGGAGCTGAGGGGCTGATGGTGAGAAGGAAGCCACCGTGGTGTCCCTTTTAACTACATGTATCTTCAAGCGCGCGCGCACGCACGCACACACACACGCACGCACGCACGCACGCACGCACGCACGCACACACACACACACACACACACACACACACACACACACACACACACACACACACACACACACACCAACCACCCCCATCAGCACACATCTGATAGATAGCTCCCCAGCTCTCCACGGCTGTCTATCCCGGCGTCTGACATTGCAATCCGCGGCCGCGGCGGTAACCCCTATCTATAATTGATATCCTCAGCGCGGAATGGGCTGCCTCCCGCGTTTGAAGGGCTCTGCTCAAAGGTTGAGGATCTTGACAAGTTCTTGCCCCTGTTTCCGGGGGGCAGGGCGATTTGGGCCGGGGTGAGGGCGGTGCATCATACTGGGTAAGAGCTTGTTCACTCTCCTTTTAGTTCCACTGGGTGAACATCTGTTTTACCCTAACAATGTCCACTCTCCACACACTAACTACCCTGACCTCGCGTAGGTTTCACTGCTGTGCATCTGAGAAGAGATACTGCTCCATGTCAGGAAATAGTCAACACGTCCTCATTGTCTTTTCCCCTTGCAAGTTCACTCAGAATAGTGTTTTTCTCTCTCCGACATTGTATTTTATTTCTCATTTTATGTGCCCATGCAGATAGGGTTAGCCGGGACATGCTAATGAAACTATTTGCCTAGCGAACCCCTCCCCTCAAATTCAGCAAGCGGGGGAGAAAACCCTCTTATCTCCACCCCTCCCCCTCCTCACCCCCACCCCAGGGTTGTAGGATAAGTATAGTATTTGGACCACAGTGTCTCTCCTCTAATGCTGGGAGGGGGGTCCATACAGCCAAACAATGGGATATCCCTTCCCCCTTTATTTAAGCTCATCTTATAGAATGATTATGGAGAGAAATAATAGAATATGCCTCCAGCCTGGCTTTGATTGGTAGTGTGAGGTAAAGTTAACGACATAGTTTTCAGTTCTGATACATTTGGAATTGTTTGATTGTTTTCAATCGATTGTTCTTTGTCAATAGTCTGATATTAGGCAAAAAGTCTAAATTAAACTGCTATCTGAAGCAAGTGAGGCAAGTTATACACTTCAAAACTACTATTTGAAGTGTTAAAAAAAGTGATGGTTACGAAGATGAAGATGAATTGGAATTCAAATCCGCCGTACGCCACCCTCATTGCTTTCCACCTTGGTTCAAAAGCGGCTCCTGTCGCGCTCCTGATGCACATTTTTACACTCTACAAATGCACTGGCGCCAGGACACGCTGTGCCCGTTCCTTTATCATCCGCGTTTAAGCGCTCTCGGTGCCGCTGATAAGATAAACATCGCATCTACGCAATTTAGCTCACTTATCTGGCCTACCCAGTCAGCAAAAGCGAGGCGGGTGTCAATTTTCAGTTGCTGTATTTATTTAATTTCTTTCTCCCTCCCTCTCTCTCTCTCTATCACTTATTTCAACTCTGCCTCTCTACATCGACCTCCCTTCCCCCACTTCACCCTCCTAAAACTCCAATACCTTTTTTAGCATCACTCTCACGCTCACGCTCCCGCTCGTCTTCTCTCCTTTTCCTCTGTACCCTCCGAGGGAGCACTTTTAAAGATAAGCAGTCGGTGCTGGATTCTTTAATGTCTCTGTCTGAGATGTTTGGGGGGTTTTGAACTGGGGTGTCTTTGGAGAGATGTTGCAGAGTCTAAGTGGGTGGGGGGTCAGAAAGGGTCTCAAATGGGGTGACCCTGAGCTGGGTTGTGTGTGTACCTGCGTGTTGAAAGTAGCAGTCAACTTCGACCCCCCCCTCCCCCTATTCTGGGTCATCTCCCTAGGTGGCGTTGTAATGCCCTTGCTCTTAGATGGAGATGGCATGATGTTAGCGTTAGCTCCCTTGTTAGCTCCCCCAGTATACAACCATGCTATAAGGCGGTGGTTGCAGCCTGCGTGCCTCCCCGGTGTTGAGGGGAGATAAAGTTGGGCTCAGTCAGAATGCGGCCCCCTCTCCGCCTGCTGGCGCAGCCCTTTAATTGGTAAAATGCAGATTCTTTTTTGATCAGGAGAAGGATTAGGCACCTTATCTGTCTGGAGTATCTTACTCCAAGATGAAAAGGCTGTGCTGAATTACACATGCCAGTTCTAAACCCCCCCTCCCTCCTCCACTCCCTCACTCTCTCCCTCCCTCCTTCCCTCCATATCCCTCCCTCCCTTGCCTCTTTTTCCCAATTTTTTCTTTCTTTGCACAAAGCACTTCAGCAATTGACATCACAAAAGAGCATATGATTTATTAGGCTCAGTTTGATAAAGCTAAACGGTGTTGCGGGTCCCACAGCTTAGTGAAATTGCCTTGTAAACAGGCCCTATTTTCATGCACGCTTGCATTCTAATGTATGTCCCAGAAAGAGTTTGATAAGGATGCACTGTAGATGGATTTTGAAGTGGTTGGGGAAAATGGAGGAAAGTGGTTAAGTATTGATGGGATTCTGTGTATCTGGTGTGTTTATGTGTATGCATGTGTAGCTATAATACATGCACAGCACATTCTCCAGAGTTAAATCAACACCAAGTGTTTAACACTGAAAGTGTGGACCCGTATAGACACTGGAACAGTGTTACATTAACACTTTCCTTAGTATAATGCCTTATTTGCATATTTCCCATGGTGCCTTGCCTTTCAAGTGACTTGTAGAGATACCACCATCCATTTTCAGTCCTTTGGAATTCACCAAGATCCTAAGCGAGTATGTTAACATTAAAATGTAATTCTTTAACACAATACAATATGTATTTTATAAGGCCTTATTTTGAGGGCCTAGATTTACCCTAATACAGTGGCCTAAAATGCATGGTTTACAGGCCACAGCAGGCCCGCAAGTCACATTATACTGGCTTGCAAAGTGACGTGTAAATCCTATTGGAATCTAGTGATGTTACGTTTGATACTGGAGCTCTGAGGCATGCGTCGAAATGGCTAAGTAGTTAACTTCGAAGTAGTGTGCCGATGCGCGTGTCACTTTATCAGATGTACGTCATCTATGACGTCCGACGCTTCGTCTGATCAAGTGCTTTTTCCAAAATGCGAGATCCCACTGATTTCGATGTGGTTCCGGTGCTTTCTTCGATGCTGCTTTCAAACACTGACCTCTACTGGATACCGTACTTATAAATATAGTTAGGATTTTTGTACTTGTTGTTCCACCTGACCGGTAGCTTAGCAGGTAGCATAGGGAACTACGGAACATTCAGGAACAGATATGAGGTCGAATCCCGTTGAAGTCACACTATTTCAAAAATGGTTTTATGTGAAAGCACACTTTTCTGCACTGTTGTCCAAATCATTTGTTGTATTTAGTATAGTATAAGCTTCTGTCTTAAGCATCCTAAATAGTGCCATAGATTCCGTTTTTGAAAAATAGTCAACTTGAAGGCAAAAAAGGGAAGCATGAAGTAAGATGCGAACCTGCTAATCCAACTGATTGTAGGCTATTAAAGCCAACGACTTGCCGCTGCGCCATGGTGTTTTGATAAAAGCAGTGGAGGGGGGAAAAATCTGATAATCACACGTTGCTATTTATTGCTGACCAGCAGATGTCACTAATTGTGAACAGATAAGGAAGCTCTGAGTAATGAACTTATTTTCGACAACATTGGCTGGAAAGCCTCAATACTTCAGGAAGCCTCGTTTCCCCATCACGTTTGGAAATCAGCCAGAGAGGGGATAGCCAACCTTTGTAATTTGTCATTTGTAGCTACAGCCTGCATTCAGAATGACTCCCAGGGTTGGGAAGACTATGATATAAGACTACCTAAAGCAATTGGAACAACCATTTCCGTAACGGGTGCAATAAATCCAAGTAACATATTAGTTTAGAAAATGTATGTCATTTATATTTGAGTAGCAACATATGAATGAACCAATCAATGTACAAAGCACAGATATTGAAACAAACAGTTCTAAAAAAAATCAACCTACAATAGAGCATGCTGGGAAATATGATAATGGTGGGCATGTTTTTGGTTCAACGCTGTTATTAACACCAACACTGGGGTTATTTTACACCAATGAGGGTTAATTTAACACTTGCAGTGTTAATTGTTCTGTTACACTGAAAAATCAACACTAGGTAACGCTAGCCAATTTGCTCTGTAGGTGTAAATCCATGAAATTATCTGGAGTGAGTGAAAATAATAAATAATACAATTTCCTTTGAGTATATTCTGTACCTGTCCTATGCAAATTATGCATATCAAATTATGTGTGTGTGTTTGTATGTCAACGTGTTATATCAGTGTGTTATACACTAACATTGATACGTCAATCTATACCTGTAAGTGTATGTGTACTGTGTGTGTGTGTGTGTGTGTGTGTGTGTGTGTGTGTGTGTGTGTGTGTGTGTGTGTGTGTGTGTGTGTGTGTGTGTGTGTGTGTGTGTGTGTGTGTGTGTGTGTGTGTGTGCGTGCGTGTGCACTCTGTGCTCATCCCAGCCCGCGCCTGTGTCTCCCTCTGGCCCTCTTACTCCTGAATCCATCTCAGTGGCCAATAAGCTGCCAGGGTGAAGATGAATAACCCGCTTGTGTGCTGCCGCCACCGCAGCTATCAGCCCCAGTTTGTCCATTACGCAGGGTCCAACACGTCCTGTCTGTCCATCCGCTCAACATTGAGATTATTGATTCAATACAAATTGCCATTAGATCATGACCATTAGGGTCGTCTGCGGTCCGGGCCCCTCTCTGTCAGCGCCGGGCCCCATGCATCACATCCGTCAACGGCCCCTGGTCATTTGTACGGGCTGGCGGGAGGGGTTGGGGGGGTCGAGGGGGAACAGGGGAGCGGGTGCCAACAGCGCAACAACACTGAGGTGCTCCCATCCCTCCCATTGCACTCAGCTAGGGGATATGGAACGGCGCGCGACGCAGACTGATCGCTTGCCACAGGGATTCCCTCACAGAGACGGAGGGGAAAGGGAGGGGAAGGAGTGAGGAGCGGTTTTGTGACAGGAGGAGGGAAGATCAATCTAAGGGAAAACGAATGTCCACGGCTCTCAATCTGCAACCCCCCAATCGTTTTCTCTCTGGGATTATAATTTTTTTGTCACTCCAAAAATGTAAACGTGTCAGGTTGAAATGAATGGAGGACCCTTGTTGATACGTAAAGTCAATTGGAGCCGGAACTTAACGATTGCATTGTGTAACGGATTGATGTAGTTGGACTCTGAGAGCAGAACAGGGCAAGAAAGTGCACGTGGCTGGTGAAGAGATGGCAGTTTTAGCGCTCTTGTTCTGTCATCATATTGCCTGTGTAGGACACCCCTGGCTCCCACTACATAAGGGGTTAGTTAAGTGCAATTGTTCTGAGTCTCGAGGGCCCATGGGGGCCTTTCTCTTGAAGTAAGGTCCGACTTCATAGGGTTCTGTCTGTTTAGGGGTACGTCCCTTCCTTTGATGGGAACAAAAGTCTGTGACGGTGCCCTGGTCAGGACCCCACAGGCTTGAGTGTTGGGTCACAGACTGGACAGGGGGAGGGGCTGCTGGCTGGGGACAATGCTACCTTTGTCTGGACACACACACACACACACACACACACACACACACACACACACACACACACACACACACACACACACACACACACACACACACACACACACACACACACACACACACACACACACACACACACACACAGCCCTGACTTCTTGGGAGTGTCTTTATAAGTATGTGGGTTCTTCAGTACAGTAGTTGAAGAGGCAGGACACTACAGACACAGGCTGCCTTTGTGTCATAAAGTGGAATGGGAGGATGAACTCCCCTCCCTCTGCACCTCTTTACCTCTAACACTCGACTGACTCCCCCTTCTTTCTCTTATTCTTGTCTTCTGCTGTTCTCCTCCTGTTGTTTGGTTGCTCAAAATGTGTTACAAGACAACACAAAGATACTCTAACAATGACTTGTTTCTCCCAGACGTTTAAGACCTCTCAAAGTCAAGTCTCTATTTATCCCCCTGTTTCTTTCCCATCCCCCTAAGGCAGAGGTCTCTCTCCCCGTCTCTGCTCAGGAATGTAATAAGACAGGTTCCTTTTGGTCAGGATATTGTGTCTGTCTCCCTTGGTTTAAATTGCTCTCGGAAAGGCCCTTCAGAGGCCACCACACTACACTGTTGTCTTTGTGAGAGGGCCAGATGTTGACTTCATCCCCGGAGGATTCCAAGTCTGTGTGCCTTTTTTTTCTCTTCTTCTCTTTGTCTTTACTCTCTTATCCCCCTTTAACCGTCCACTTACCCCTTTTTACTGGTCAGTGTGTAAGACAGACAGAGAGAGACAGAGAGACAGAGAGAGACAGAGAGAGAGAGTTTAGAGAGGGAGGGATGAGGCGAGAGAGAGGAGGTGAGAGAGGGAAGAGGAGGTGGGAGAGAGAGAGGAGGTGAGAGAGAGAAACCAGGGCTGTGTCGTGCTCACTAGATATAATGCTTTGCTGGAGATGTAAAGCTCTAGCATTTGAGACACTTTGAGTGAACTTTAGATCCCCCCCAAGCCTCAGATTGGAAGTTGCCACGGCAGCACAACTGTCAGCACTTGTCATGGAGGGGCAGGAGCCCCCATGTGATGGGAAGTGACAGGGTTTTATTTGAAAAGCCTGTTCAGATCGGACACTGAGACTCACGAGTCTCCCCTTTATTCCTCAGAGTACAAATTTGAATGGAAGAAAAGGGAATGGAGAGAGAGAATATGAAACAGTGGGAGGAGATAGAAAGTTAGAGAGAGAAAAAATGATTGGGGAAACAATGATGGATGATAACACTGAAAAGAAAGCTAAGAAAATATCTGATGAGGAAGGAACTTCAGTAGGGATTTACTGGACTTGGCACAAAGTAAATACTAAGTCTCTGTCAACTGTGGGATTTGGTCCTTATTTTGAATGTTCCTTTTCCATTAAATACGTGGTTACCCCGCTCTGTCATGTGTATACATACATAATGTGTGCAACAGAAAGAGTTCCCTTTCTCCCGTTACTGCCGTTATTTGCTTCCTACTGCTTCGTTCTCTGTAACACTCGGAGGATGTGAGTTGAGCAGTCGGATTTCCCGCTCATAGCTCGTGGACTCCTTAGCGCTCCGGCGCTCGAAGTCCTTTCCAACTGCTGCGCTAAAACTGCCGCTTCAAAATTATTTTAATAAACATGAAAAGGTGATTGTAAGAAGCTCTCATCATTTCAAATAGGCTACATGTCATATTAAACAGCATATAAACACTCTAAATAGGTCAGGAGCCAGACAGGGAGCCTAAGAAGAACAGACATGAATTATTTAGGCTATATTAATTATATTATTTCAAGGCTATAGCCTACAAAGAAATATATTGTGACGCATTTTCAAGTGCAATACACCAGGCTTGTATGGATTCGGGGACATTAAGCACTAAATAACATTTTGTTGTATTAATTCATCACAGTCTATAAATTGTCATCATAGGCTGTGACTTACTTAGAATTAAATACAAATTAAACAAATTAGGTAGTCTACATTTTTAGAAACACGAGTTTGGCCAGTCTGTGGCTTCAGGATCATGAGACGGTGCCTGGAGAGCAGACTAGCAGCGGAGGATATCCTCTCCTCCCTTGCAGATTCACTGAGGATGCTAAACACCCTTTTGGCCACTCTTGCCAGGCTGGACAGGGATTCAGAGTTTTCTTTTTTTGTTGTTTTTAATATATATATATATATATATTAATTATGTAGGCCGGAAGGTTTTTAGGCAAAATAACCCAATCAAAATGGAAAGCTCCTTGAAAATTGGAATATGCCAGGCCTATTGGGCCAAAATCAATTATGGCCTATTGTATAGATAATATAACATAAATGAAGGACACTTTTAAGAGATGTGCATTTTAGTTTATAAATACTTTGCTACAATGACACACTTAGTTTTCTACCCACCTCATTCCTTTATTTTAGCATGTGCACATAGTAAGTACACCATCATGCTTTTGGGATTCCAGTCTTTTCAGATTCCACAAAGTACCCTCTTGCTCTTGGTCCTCACCTTGATTTTGCACCTGGGTTTTTTAAATCAGTTTTCTGAAAAGATTTAGCAAACTCCATGACAGTAGCTAAAGCAAGGGGCTATAACAACACACAAGTAGACGTGAGTGCTACTGGAGCGAAATTGGACAAGGCGAGAAGGCCGATGCTCCACGCTCCAGTCAAATTAGGCACGCTCTGCTCCATGCTCTGCTCACATACTCTGGTAACACTGCACCTTTTCTGGGTCCCTTGGCCTCCTTGTGGTGCTCGCCAGTCACTACACGTCTGGTTAAAGCAGCTTCTCTACAGACAAAATACTGTTGACTCCTACCGGTCTTGATTCATAATGAATAACGAATCAACTGAATCATAATGAATTTATTGAATCATAACAAATCACATTGAATCCAGATTGACTTGTGATTGACCTCTGCTTGTTTCCTCTCTCAGCACATCAACAACGACCACATCCACGGGGAGAAGAAGGAGTTTGTGTGTCACTGGGATGAATGTTCTCGGGAACAGAAGCCCTTTAAGGCCCAGTACATGCTGGTGGTCCACATGAGGAGACACACCGGGGAGAAACCACACAGATGCACCGTGAGAACGCTCCCACAACACTCCCACAATGTTTATTTTACATCATGGGCTTAGATATGGGAATACATAAAGAGTTAGCTGTTGTTAGATGGTTGTGGGTATGTGAGGATGGTGCATCCTTACATTTAATAAACAATCTGTCACACTTCTACCTTCGTCAGTTATATATATTGTTGAGGTTAACTGGTCTCGGCCAGGATGAAGCATTAGAGCAGTGTTTGACGAGTGTTTGGGTTCCAACTCCTCATCGCTCTCTTTTCTCATTCTTCTTCTTCTTCGCAGTTTGAGGGATGTCCCAAGGCCTACTCTCGCCTGGAGAACCTGAAGACCCATTTGCGCTCCCACACTGGAGAGAAGCCGTACGTCTGTGAACACGAGGGCTGCAACAAGGCCTTCTCCAACGCCTCCGACAGAGCCAAGCACCAGAACCGCACACACTCCAACGAGGTACACACACACACACACACGCAAACACACAGGTTCACTCACACAGCATGCACACACACAGCTCGGCAACAAGTCATCTCCGTATGCCACTGACTGTATATGTGTATGCGGTTCATTGCTGGAGGCCTTTAGAAACAGAAGCATCCTGTCACTGGCCCCATCTGTTCTCCTCTCTCCTTCCAGAACATAGAATTAAATAGAACCGTATACTAACATAATATCCTATACTAATAATATAATGCAATATAATGTATCTCTATGTTCCAGAAACCCTACGTGTGTAAGATCCCTGGCTGCACCAAACGCTACACGGACCCCAGCTCCCTACGCAAGCACGTAAAGACCGTGCACGGGCCAGAGGCGCACGTGACCAAGAAGCAGCGCAGCGACGCCTTCCCACGTCCCCCGCCGCAGTCCCGAGAGGGGGGCAACGGGCAGGGCCGGTCGCCGGGGCAACTAGGGGGATACGCAGACCAAAGGGAGTACAACCACGCTACCTCGAAACAGGACGAATGTCTGCAGGTCAAGTCCATCAAGACGGAGAAGCCTATGGTGAGCCCCTCTCTGAGGGCACACAGTAACATACACTGCATGATGGGATAACCCGAGAAATATAATTACTGCTGTTGGTTCACCCATCACGGAATGGTAAATTGGATGGGGATTGCCCGATTTAGTAATTATATTTCTATGGGGATAGCAGCCCATCTATCTGAAATGTCACCTTAATAGGTTCTAACAATGCTCTACTGGGTGGACAAAACATTAAGAACACCTGCTCAAGTGAAAGCTATGATCATTTAATGTTGTTAAATCCACTTTGATCAGTGTAGATAAAGGGGAGAAGATTGTTTAAACAGTGGGGGTGCAACTAAATGGTGTTCCTAATGTTTGGTATACTCAGTATATATTCACTTTAACTCTAACCATGTACTATGCCATGATGCTCACTTAAACCGAACATGATTACTGGGACGTCAGCCGGGGACGTGGACAGCACATGGGTTTTACGTGTGATCTAACCTCTTACGAATAACACTATAACAAATGAATGTTTTCTTTTGTCCAATGCGCCGTGCTTTGCTCTTCCCTTTCTCTCTCTCTCTCTCTCTCTCTCTCTCTCTCTCTCTCTCTCTCTCTGGACAGTGGGTAATCAGGTGAGATAGGTGTCCCTTCATGTTGCCATATTACATTTGTGAAAACCCTCGTGTCTCATTCACCTTGTTAACATCCTTTCAGTAGCCATTTCATTCAAAATGAGTCTGTTTACCTTTTATCCTCCTCCCTTGTGGCATCATCATTTAGCTCATTAGACGTCTTTACAAAACTGTCCACGGTCACGGCCGTTACGTTTTTTTCTCTCTTTTACACACTTCACATTGCAATGTGGCAATGAGAAATCTTCATTCTCATCAAAGCGTTTTCTTATTTTGGAGAGCAATGTTTTCCCTAAGTGAAATAGCTTGGGGCAGAACTAAGTGCATTTCCAACATTGTTTATGTGTATTAAAAGTATGCCCAACACTGCCGGGGGCTCTATTGTGCAGCCGAATGCATTTGGTGGAATCCGGACCATTCAAACTACAGGAAAGGAATGTCTCGCTTTGCAGTTTTGCACCGTGCCAAAAAGTGAATATTTTTCTCTTCACTGATCTCCATTTTGGGTAAATCAGAGTAAACAACCCAATTAGGCCTTAGTTAGTCTGAAAAGAAGCCTTTGTCCACCCCCACCCCCTTGTCTGAAAATAGTCTATATCCCACTACCTTCACGGGAGTGTTTGTTATAGTCTGGACCGGTCCATTGGACGACACACAGGGGAGGCGTTACTCACGCTTCCGTGATTCAGTTGACGTTGTTTACAAAACAGAAGACATTAGACAAACCAATGGACAAACCGAGCCCTGTGTTCATGTCTACTGCTGTAATGACAGTTAAATGCAAACCTGGTCTGTAGATATGAAGGTGGTAGGTCATGCCCGGACTCAATGAATTAATATGACCAATCACATTCAGAAATGCCATTGTGTTGTTGTTTACTCCTGTGGAAAGCATGTCCCAGGCAGCTGCATCACATGGTGTCATCGTGTGTTTTAATAATATTTCGCAGACCTTTGAGAAAATGAACGTGTTCTCAGTGTGTCACGTGTACTTGGTAATAATCGATTCTACTTCTTCTCATCTTTTACTTGATCCTCCCTATACCCTCACACCCGCTCCCCACACAGACGTCTCAGCCAAGCCCTGGCGGTCAGTCTACATGCAGCAGTGACCAGTCCCCCATCAGCGCCTATCCCAGCCATGGAGTCCAGCTTGCTGTGAGGGGAGGGGTGGTGGGACTGGGCGAGGGGCCGGGAGAGGAAGATGAGGAGCTGGAGGAGGAGGAGGGTTTGGAGGAGTTGGAGGGGGGCCGTGACGCCCCCATAATGGACTCCACGGTGTCGACAGCCACGGCGGCTACGTTGGCGCTGCAGGCGAGGAGGAACGTGGGCCGGCCCATGAGATGGATGGAGCACATGAAGATGGAGAGGCTGAAGCAGGTGAATGGAGGAGGAGGAGCCCTTATGCCCAGGGTGGGCCCCCTGTCCCCCACACCGCCACCCAAGGGACCTGCCGTGCTGGGTAAGGATCCACCATGCTCATATCCACCACCCTGTCCTGGTCCTCTGAGGCCATGCTTATGTTACACAAAGAATAATAGTGTTTCATTACAGAGACTTAGGCTGAGAAGTATGTTTTACTCCATGGACATTCAATATCAGTATTAAACATCCCTGAACACTGTAAAGGCCAATAGATATGTAAAATAATATTGACACTAGTATTGGGTTGTGAAAAGAACTCCAAATGTCTCAGCAGATCGCGGTTTGATTACCTGGAATTTCCCTCCCTGCAGATCGGACTTGAATTCACAGGCTTAACAAATGTTCCGCTGGAAATCAGAATCAAACCCATATCATATCACATCATATATCACATCAGTGATTAGAGCATGTAATAGAATTTCATGGCCAAACTGTGTTTGTGAGAAGGTTGCATCTGTCTGAGGGATCTCTCCTCACTTATATTGTGTTCATCTTTCTCTCTCTCTTTCCCCCCCTCTTTCTCTGTTTCCCCCCCACATACACTTCCACCGCCCCTCCTTTTCCCTTCCACCCTCTGTCTCTTTTCCTCTCTCCCCGTCCTCCCTCGCTCTCTCACTCCTCCCCTCTCTCCCTCTCACTCCCCCCCCCCCTCTCTCAGGTTCATGCCTGGGCAGGTTATCCCAGCCTCCTCCTCGTCCCGAGCTGGGTAGCACAGAGCTGA
The DNA here is from genome assembly GCF_023373465.1 of Oncorhynchus keta. NCBI lineage: Eukaryota > Metazoa > Chordata > Actinopteri > Salmoniformes > Salmonidae > Oncorhynchus > Oncorhynchus keta. The sequence continues at coordinate 29,368,823 of NC_068424.1, read as the reverse complement.
CGGTGCTCAGCCTGCTCCGCGGCATCGAGCACGGTGACCGGCGGGACAGCAGTGGCAGCGCCACCAGCTCGGCCTACCTGAGCAGCAGCCGGCGCTCCTCGGGCATCTCTCCGTGCTTCTCGTCACGGCGCTCCAGCCAGGCGTCCCAGAGCGAGGCGGCCAACACCCCTGGTCACCACCGCCGCCACCACAACCTTAGCTCCACCGACTCCTATGACCCCATCTCCACTGATGCCTCACGCCGTTCCAGCGAGGCCAGCCAGTGCGGGGGAGGAGGTGGAGTGTTTGTGGGTGGAGGGTGGGCGGGCGTCGGGGGAGGCTCCAAGGGTATGCTCAACCTCACGCCGGCGCAGCACTACCACCTAAAGGCCAAGTACGCTGCTGCCACGGGCGGCCCACCCCCCACGCCGCTGCCCAACATGGAGCGCATGAGCCTGAAGACCCGCATGGCCATGATGGGCGATGGCCAAGATGGATGTGGAGGCAACCACGCGCTGCCCCCACTGGTCAGGCCGCGCCGCTGCAGCGACGGCAGCACCACCAATGGGTACGGGGGCCACGGCGGGTACCGAGACTACCGGCGTAGGGGCTATTACCCCGGCGAGGGCCCGGGGAATGGCCCAGACCGAAGGGCTAGTGACCCCGTGCGGACCCAGCCTCAGCAAACCCACCCGGAGTTCCTCGGGCTGCCCCAGGTCCAGCGCTTCAGCAGCCTTAACAACATCCACCCACTTCCCCCTCTAGCAGGCCTCCAGCATCCCACGGCAGAGGGCCGCAGCTTCAGCCTGCAGAACTACACACGCTCAGAGGGGAATCTCCAGAGAGGGGGCCTGCTTTCCTCTCCCTGCCCCCCCAGTATCATGGAGCATGCGGCCCTGGAGGCCCTGGCTATGGAGGAGGAGGGAGCCCTGCTGCTGGAGGATGAGGACATGCTGCCTGACGACCTGGTGCAGTACCTCCGCTCACAGGACCAGGCAGACTCCTACAGCAACCACCTGGAGAACCATGTGGCTGGGGACAACGGCCATCTCCCTGGAGGGGAGTTACAGGACCAGGGCCCAGGGCTGAACCAGTGCATCCACAGTCTCCAGCAGCGCCACCAACAGCAGCAGGGACTGGAGAGAGAGGGCCCCAGTAAAGACGGCATGCCCATTCAGTGGAACGAGGTCAGCTCAGGGAGTGCTGAGAGGTCCCCCCAGAGGCAGCCCCAGGTCCAGGTCCAGGCCCAGCAGAGGTGTGGCCGATGGGCCGCCACAGAGCAGCACCAAGGTCTGGGTGCCGGTTCATCATTCGGGAGGTTTGGGAACATGGTGGTGCAGCAGCAACAACAGACAGTTACTACCAGAGACTTCCAGAACCGCTGTGCCCAGCCAGGCCAGCCCCAACCCCTATGCAGAGTCACTGGCGGGGTGAAGCTAGAGGCGACCACCCACTCCTGCATGGAGATGAGAGGGAACGGCCACAACCCCACGCACACTTTCGGCCGGCCTGACTTCTCCCAGATCTCTGTGGGGCCTCTGCCCCAGGGCTACAGCCAGCAGCAGTACCAGACCCAGAACCATGGAACCTCCAGGCAGATTGGAGACAACCTGCTCCTCAGCCGGGCCTCCGTGGACAGCCTCTCACAGGCCCCAGCGCTCCACCACCACCCCCAGGCCCCCGCCCCCCGCCTGCAGCAGGCCAACAGCAGCTATAGGCACCCCGCCAGACCACAGCAGTACCTGAATGCCCAACAGAGCACCACCAACGGTTGCCATGTCAACCTTACCCAGCAGAACCTCACCCAGCAGCAGCAGAGTCTGAGGAACCAAGCCAGTCACTGCTCCCTGGCCCACCAGGTGTCCGGGCTGAAGCTGGAGGCTCCTGACCAGGGCTATCTGGACCAGAGCTTCAGCGACCAGGCTGTGTGCTTTGACCCGCTGGAGACCAAGACCTCGTCTTTCTCTCCAATGGAGGAGCAGTGTCTGCTGGAGACCATGAACGAGCAGGTGGGGCTAGGCGGGGACTCCTCGGTCGCGGCCTCCCTCCTCTCCCCGGTGGCTGACCAGGTGACAAGCACGGTGGACAGCCGCGCGGGCGGCTTGGTCAACGTGCTAGACAACGTGTTGCCGCTGGATTTCGGAGCCATGATAGAGGACGTGAGGGTGGGCTATGACCAGGGTAGTCTGGTGTCGGGGGTGATCAGCCCCTCCATCTTCCAGGGCATGTCCCGGAACTCGTCCCGCCTCACCACGCCCCGGGTCTCCGCCACCTTCCACAGCACCGCGGGCATGATGCCCTCCAACCTCAGTAACATGGCCATCGGGGACATGAGCTCCCTGCTCACCACCCTCGCCGAGGAGAGCAAGTTCCTAGCCATCATGCAGTAACTCTCCCTCCTTCCTTTGCTCCATCCCTCCCTCCCGTTGGTGAAAGGAAGTAGAGGAAAAAAACTGACGCATGTAAAGAACAGAGGGGAAAAGGTGGCGACGCTTAAGACAAAGTGACAGATTACGAGTTTATTATACTTACATAGTGCACCCCGAAACAAATTTGTTGCCAATCAGATTTATTTTGTAAAAGTGTCATCCCCTCCCTTCTGAGACAGGGGATGTGACAAAAAGTATATATAGATATATTCCTTTTCTGGAATGAAGGCTATTTTTGGAAGCCCTTCCCTTTGTATTACGATGGTGAGCAAGTGAGGCCTCTGACGGCCTCTCTGGTCTCGTCCCTTTGAAACAGTATTCTGTGTATCGTCGCTGTTTTTTTTGTGTTTTTTTTGCTGTACACTGTTGGTATAAATGCATGTTGTATTCAAGGTCAAACATAAACACTGTCTTTATAAAGTACGTAGACTAGCACGTGCCAAGTATCTAATCCTTTTGGATGTGCCATTTACCATTATGGTACAACGGATGCCCATGGCGTTATCCTTCTATAATGACTTGCTTTATAAAATGATATTTACACCTTTGCTATCGTCATTTTGTTAGTATGTTACTTTTGCGAATATGTAAATGTTAGTGTTTCTCAGTGCTTCTACCAAGTCTTACCAATTGATGGTGTGTGTTTGACAGAGTATCACAAATAATATGGTATTGAGCCCACGTTTAAAAGGACCAGCCTTCAAAGTCTTAGAATTCACACAAGCGTCATAAGTAGCTCTTTTAATTCATACTCCAATTGCTTGATTTTACAATGTCCGTAATGGTACTCACAGGTGTATATAACAATGTGTTTTTTTGTATATTTTCTTTGTGAGAATCAGATTCTCGCTGTCAGATCCAACAGATCCATTCATTCTAAGCGTAGCATATGATTCACAGACCAAAAGTGTAGCGTTTGTATGTTTTGTTAGTTTTTTTTATCCGCCATTATATTTGACCATTTTAGAAATCTGATTCTAATGTCTATTAGACATTCAAATAGTGGATAATCCATATTCTATTCTCCAAAGTAGTACAGCACCGTATGTCTTGCCACTATGGAGTGCAGCGACTTTTTCAACAGTGTTAGTATCACCTTACAGTCTCACATGACAGTGTGTACAGTATATTAAATGGTTTCCTTATTCTTCAGTGGCAAAGCAATGAGGTACGGAATTGTTTTGGTGTTTTTTGGTACTTTTTGTCTTTTTTAGCTGTGCATCAATGGTGTTTTGTTTTGAAAGAGGTAAGAATTCATTCCCTTGTCAAAGGAGACCAGAGGGAATGGCCATGAGGTATGTGCCTTAAAATCTGCCTGTCGGAAAAGAAAAAGATCACTGCCAATCTTCCATTGTTAATTATGATAAAAATACACATGCTAAGTGTTTTGTGAGACCTGTAAAATTTACATAAACATTTATATTAAAAAAAAATATTATTGAAAAGGCCAAGATGTGTAAAATGCATCTTTAGTTTTCTTTTGTTTTCACATTTTCTTGCCTTTTTGTGTTTTTATACCTGTAAATACATTATTCTTTCTGTAGGTTTAGCTCAGATATGAGGATGAGGCACGAGGGGCCAATAAAGAAATTACTCTTAAAGCAGGGATTCCCAGACCCTGCTTCTAGTCCAGGCAGATTTGGCTCTGAATGGTGCACGTAGTGCTCAGCACTGCCCGTCTGCCAGAAGAGCCACTTTGCTATTTTATAACTGACCACAAATGTTTGTATGGTTTTAATAAAAAAAAGGAAATTATATTTAAAGTCTCCTGTCTTGCATGTGTGCTGGTTTGGATACGATATAAAACACACTCAGATGGATAAGGGGCCGATCTTCCATTGGTTACATGGGTTTGTTGGACTAAGGTCATCAACCCACCATAACATATAAGTAAATGGGATAGAATGAACCATTCATTGACTGCGAACGTCACTGCCATTTCTGCATGAGACAAACCACATTACTAAGAATTACTACATTACTAAGAATTCACTGCCCTTGAAATGGGATTAAATCACTAAACAATTGATGTATAAACCTCCGGTTCAGAGCTTCTGTACTCTCAAATCAAATGTCGTGCCAACATATTGGGTTAATGTCTAGCGCCAAATACTTTTTATTATTATCTAAGAGGATAAAGTACACACACCAAAGGGAAATGCAACTTGCTAGGCCACTGGTCAAACTCACTGACTGTATCAAACTACTTACCCTCAATTCTTACACATTGAATTAAGGAGAAGCATTCTGTGCTTTTGTTGCCCCCTTCTGATCAGGAGTAAGAATTGCATTTACATGACAAATTCCCTGAATTGCATTAAGGAATGCATTTACCTTTGGGTTTGTCCAAAAACATCTTGTAATTTGTCTTTTTATTGTATACATAAGCAAATGTGCAAATACAGTGAATCCCCAATCTTCTGTGATGCACTGAGATTATTTTATTTTGACCAACGGTTTTCCCTCCGTAGATTCTCTGTGGCTCCAGTCCAGAGATCAAAGGTAATGGCTCATCAGTCCCCGAATCTCTCAGATTGATCTCTTCACCATCTGCCATTTCACAATGCCCATAATTCACCCAATCTTTTAACATTGGCAACCCAACCCATCAGCATCCATTTCAAGTCCTTTAGGTGCCCTTGACATAAGTAAAGCCGGGATTCACATCATTTTGCCTTTCCACTAGACATTGAGACTTTGATGGGTAGACCCTTTCCTAAATGCTCTTACCACTGCAATCACAGAGGAAATGGAGGACTCTAAAAAGGGTACCTACTACCTAGCGTCAGAAGATTTCAGCAATGATAAGAGCTAAAAATGGTTCCAACTGGACACATGAGATGGGCTCTTTGGCTTTGAAGACCAGTCTCCTTTAGAAAGACAGTTCTCTTCTTCGTGACTCTGCCTCTAGCTATGTCTCCTCAGTCTGCCTCAGACTCAAATGGTAGTGGGAGTCAGGGGCCAGGTTGGTGCTCTCAGGGCAAAACTTCACTGGTAAATGGAGAGATCAGTGCGAGGTCATGTTTTCAATATCTCTTTCTGAGTCAACATCCAAACGTACAGAGGAAGTCAACAAGGCATTGCTTACAAATTACACTGAAGACAAGGATGCCCTCTACCCAGTAATCCATTTGCCTTAGCCACAGAACCCCATCAGTAATTAGAATGCTTAATTCTTTTATTCTTTATTTAACTAGGCAAATCAGTTAAGAATTTTTATTTATTTACAATGACAGGCTACTGGGGAAAAGTGGGTTAAATGCCTTGTTCAGGGGCAGAAAGAGATTTTTACCTTGTCAGCTCGGGGATTCGACCCAGCAACCTTACAGTTATTGGCCCAGGGCTCTAACCACTGGGCTACCTTAATTCAGGAAATAGAAATTACACTGGTGTACATTTGTATTGTATTATACTTGAGAACAGAGGAACAAAAACAATATTGAATAGGAAATATTTTATTACTAAAAGTGGTGGTGCACTGAAGGTGCTCTTTCACATCTCAGTTCTTTGCTTAAATCACAATATTTTTTTCCCTCAATGAGAAAAGAAACAAATCAAACATGAAAATCTTTAACATGGAGAAAGACTGTGGCAACAATGGAATATATACAACATGGGAGGAGAACGAGGTGGCGGCTTTCACAGGCCGGCATTGTTCTGTGTTCTACACACAAGGCTCATACAGGAGGCACTTAAATCTGAGAGCCTATAGCCAGGACCGTGTCAGAGAGAGGAGGAAATGTGTGAAACCGTTGGAGTCAGTGGGGCTGCTCTGTTCTGTAAAATAACACAATGACCGACCTTGAAATGGAACGGTCTTATTGTTCGAGGGGAGTACAGTACTAATGTTGAGTCCATTCCTTAAGCACAGGCCTGGGACCTGTGAAATGGGGATTGTGGTGCCATCATGTGGGACATCAATGCTGCTACGCACACACACACTATGTTACCATCCAATTGGTGAATATTCTAAAATCCACAAAAACAATATGCACATTTCCCCACCAGAGATATTTCCATCAAAATGACTTGTTCCAGATAAAAGGCTGAACGTGGTGTAGCGCAGTTCATTTAAATGTACAGAATAAGTTCAATTGGTTTCCATCACATTTTCAACTCCACAGATGGTTTTCGGCACAACAAAAGTTGCGTTATATAGCGAATGTACCCGCTCTGGTCTTAGTACGTGTGCTTTAGCCAACAGCTTGCAGATACAGTGCGGTTAGGCTACCGACATGAGATTATTATGGATAAAAGTGAGATTATTTGTATTTGTCAAACGGCAGTCAAGCATCAATCATGTCACCAGAATAAGACCCTCTACATTTATTAGGAAAGGAGCATCAAACAAAAACGTTTCTGCCATTTCTCGTGTAATGAATTTTACCGACAAAAACATCCCACCCTGTCTGGTGTTTTATTTTGCAGACATTTTGGAAAGTTCTTGACATTTTTGTATCTAACGTGTACTTTCCTCGCATAAAAAGGTTGGCTGGAAACCTGGTTACAGAGAGCATTAACAGTACACAGGTTTATGCTAGACACATCTAGAGCACAACGAAGGGGTGCACATTCAAAAGCATGCACAGTCGCAGAATGAGCAATGTTGGTGATCATTAAAAAAATTTACCGTTGAAGATGATGCATCTCCTTGATGCGACTAGTACACAACACACATTTCTAAACCGACCTACACTCAGATACTTCGACAATGCATTAGACATGTTTACAATAATTTTATTATTTTAATGTCATTCACTTCAATGCCAGCTAAATAGAAATAGTCCATAACTGCTGCATCACCGCCGGAGGGGGGTGGGGTTTATGATAAATCAAAATTATTTTTTCTTCATGAATGTCTATTTTACTTATTTACAATTAAAACATACCAGGTTATCGTACCCATCATAATCAAAATAGGGGAAACAATTTATCCATAACATTCTCAATGGGGCGTCTGGTCTTGTATTTCTACCTGGCAAGGCTGGTCTGGTTGATGGTTGGGCTGGTTTGAGGTCAGATCTTCTCCTGGATTAAGGGGGTGCTGCAGGGCCTGGCTGATGGTTGGGCTGGTCTGAGTTCAGATCTTTTCCTGGATCAAGGGGTGCTACAGGGCCTGGTTGATGGTTGGGCTGGTCTGAGTTCAGATCTTCTCCTGGATCAAGGGGTGCTACAGGGCCTGGTTGATGGTTGGGCTGGTCTGAGTTCAGATCTTCTCCTGGATGAAGGGGTGCTGCAGGGCCTGGTTGATGCTGATGCGTTTGGCAGGGTCCAGCATCAGCGTGCCGTCGATCAGGTCTTTTAGGACCAGGACCTTCTTCCTCTGCTCCTCGGGCAGCCGCTGGCCACCCACCATGTCACACAGCAGGTCCTTGGTGGGGTTGATTGTGCTCATCACGGTTACCTTCTCCTGTGGTGTGTGGAGGGAGGTGGGGTGAGGATGGAGAAGGAGTGGGTGGAGGGAAATAAATATATATACACACACCATTTAGCAGATGCTTTTAAGCATATATTTTACATACAGGTGGTCCCAGGGTTCAAACCCAGTATACTGGAGCCATGCACTCCCGAACTACAGAGGACCACAGTGAGAAACTATTCAAAAAATATGAAGCATCTGAATGAGCCTTCATGACTAGCCCAGCAAATCTAGCTGTTTTTAACCCATTTCTTAGATAATTTCCCCAACAACTGAGCAGCTAAAAAGTATAACATATACAAACCCTTTCGGTCACTTTGTCTACTTCAATGTAGAGGAAGTTGAGGTTCTGATCAAAGTGCTGGTCTTTGAACAGGCCTTTCCGGATCATCTGAGAACAAAAGAACCATTACATCATCTGTATGCTACAGCACAGTGTACAATGCCCCAGGTTATGACTTCCTGTCAAAATCTAACACAGAGGAGAGACTAAGGCTAGGAGAGACCAGCCAGATCCACTAATGTGGACAGTTTACCTTGTTGGGCATCTTGCCCTTGAGGTCCATGGCCAGTTTGATCATGTGGTTGTTGGAGGAGCCAGGGAAAAGGATCTTGCCGGTGTAGAGTTCGTACAGCGTGCAGCCCACTGACCACATGTCTATGCTGTAGTCGTACGGCTTCCCAATGACTGTGACAGAGACAAGACATCATGAGGACTGTGATCCAAGCAGGGACAACATCAGAGAGCTCTATTACAGCTAAACCGTTATAAGCAAACAATCTCAAAGTAAAATGTACTGATTTCTGGAGCTCTGTAGAATCTGCTGACGAGGTACGGTGTGATGTCATTGTCTGCAACATGGGACGCCGAGCCAAAATCGCAGAGTTTCAAGATGGTCTTCGACTCGTTCACCTTGTAGGGGAGAGATCGAGAAACAGACACTGTTAGATGGGACCTTCAGGCCATGGTCATATTCATTACGGCACAGTATCGCAAAACGCTTCAATACATTTTTCAACGCAAAGCGAAAATAAGTGTTTTTTTTATTGGACAAATCCAGGTAGTCTCTCCCAGTTTGTCCTCTTTCTTCCATTTTGTGCCGTTGAACACGACCCGGCCTCAGTGCAGTTTTAACAGTCATGTGATGATAATATGGGCCTCGTACCAGGATGTTGTCAGGCTTGATGTCAGCGTGGAGGATGCTGCAACGTTTGAGGAGTTTGAGTGCCAGGAAGAGCTGCTGGGTGTAGGAGCGGACAGCCTTGATGTGAAGGCCCACGTCCTTACCGTACTTCTTCAGCACCTCGCGCAGGTTCATACTGAGACACACATTTCACAGAGAGACATGAGTTAGAGCCAGTGAAGAAGTGTGCTAGATGACAAAACACATTGCGGTGTGTCCTGCCACTGAGGACATGGAATGACACCCTATTCCTTATAGTGCACAAATGTTGAGCAGTAGTAAAAGGAATAGGTTGCTATTTCACAGTGCAGTAGTGGTAGTCTCCCAGTTAGTACCTGAGGGGCTCGAACACCAGACACAGGTGCTGCTTGTGGTAGAAGTGTCTGAAGAGGCGCAAGCAGTGGAACTTGTCGTCTGGGTCGGCGTCGTTGAGCCTCTTGAGGAACTCCAGCTCCTTCAGGCCAGTCTTCTGCCTGGAGACCCAAAACACAAAATCAGCAAGGTCAGCATCTATTGGTTTATTTATCTAGGTAGGTTCTATTGAGGTAAATATATATTTTCCAAAAAAGCCCTGGACGATCCACATAGGCGTTGCTAGATAACTTCTAATGAGGGCACATTCAAATGTGGTGGCAAAGGCAATATGTTCCCCAAACCATGAGCGAACCAGGATGCGTCTCAAATGGCTCTATTAGTCTTTTAACAGACTCTCTTATCCAGAGTGACTAACAATTAGCTCGTTCACCTTACATACCTTCATAGTGCACTACTTTTGACCAGAGTCCTGGTCAAAAGTAGTACACTACACAGGGAACAGGGTGCCATTTGAGTCCTGAGGCTGCCTGCCCGAGGACCTACATGAGCTCGTTGTTGCGGATGATCTTGACGGCCACATCCTGTCCGGCGCGGGCCGTGTCCCTGCCCCTGATCACGTTGCTGAACATTCCCTGGCCTGTGTAGCCGTACACGTCGTAGCGCTTGTCCAGCGTCTCCCCGATGTTCACGCCTAAAACACAGTAGGATAGACACGAGGGGCATGTTTAGAAAGTCTTGGCTATTTTCTCAATGAGATATCCAGTTACTAGGCCTCCAATAACACTATTAACCAATAGTGAAATCAAAAGGACTGCACTCATACACAGCGGAATACTAAGACGACATGGACTGTTTGCAAACATGGATGATTGAGAGAGCGAAAAGCTCAGCAGCCTTTCATCGATGAATTCGTAACATTTGTAAGAGTGTGTCCAGTCAAGGGCACTTACGGTAGTAACCCTCTGCATCGGTCCAGTTGTCCCGGAGGTTGGGGTTCTCTTTGAAGTCCTTCCCCCCAACACCTGCTGCTCTCATCCTGGCACTCTGTGTAGACCAACATGACCAAACATTCAACCACACTCGCATAATGAACTACTTGCCACAGACAGATCACTCAGAAGATGGGCTTGCATGTTTAGCCCAGAGTAGCACTCTAAAGATCAGAGATATAAACATGGCTGGAGATCAGTGGAGGAGAGTGAGGCTCCTGTAAGACTTACATCAATGGCTGCTTCAAACATGACGTCCGACTCCGTAAACATATCAGGGGCCGAGGGCTTTTTGGGTCCTGACAGACAGAGGGAGGAAAAGAGAGATTTAGTACACTTAACGGAAACATGCTTCAACCGGCACAAAAATATGACGTGAAATGAACCAGACTAATTTACAACTCCGCATTTGGTCAATGTCAGTCATATGTGTAACGTCACCACGTTGCAACTTTCTACCACACGAGACAAAGGTGTCAAACATGAGAGAGAGCCATTGCGCTGTATCCCCTGTCAATGCCAGCACACCTTATAAGAGAGGGGCCCTGGAGGAAGGGGAAGGGAGGAAACATGAGATTACACAGCCCAGTCTGCCACAAAGGCAGTGTCTACACTTGACACTTACAGGGCATTCGGAAAGTATTCAGACCCCTTCTTCCATATTTTTGAAAAGGGGGATTTGAAAAAAATCCTCAATCTACACACAATACCCCATAATGGCAAATCAAAAAAACATTTTTGCAAATGATTACAAATTAATAAACAGAAACACCTTATTTACATATGTATTCAGACTCTTTGCTATGAGACTTGAAATTGAGATCAGGTACATCCTGTTTCCATTGACCATCCTTGAGATGTTTTACAACTTGAGTGGAGTCCGTCCACCTGTGGTAAATTCAATTGATTGGACATGATTTGAAAAGGCACACACCTGTCTATATATGGTCCCACAGTTGACAGTGCATGTCAGAGCAAAAATCAAGCCATGAGGTCAAAGGAATTGTCCTTAAAGCTCAGAGACAGGATTGTGTTGAAGCACAAAACATTTCTACAACATTGAAGGTCCTCAAGAACACAGTGGCCATCATCATTCTTAAATTGAAGAAGTTTGGAACCAACACTCTTCCTAGAGCTGACCGCCCGGGCCAAACGTAGCAATCGGGGCAGAAGGGCATGGTCAGGGAGGTGATCAAGAACCCCATGGTCACTCTGAGCTTAAGAGTTCCTCTGTGGAGATGGGAGAACATCCAGAAGGGGACAAATCTCTGCAATACTCCAGGCCTTTATGGTTGAGTGGCCAGACAGAAGCAACTCCTCAGTAAAATTCACAACAGCCCGCTTGGAGTTTTCCAAAATGCACCTAAAAGACCATGACAAACAAGATTCTCCGGTCTGAAGAAACCAAGATTTAACAATTCAGCCTGAATGCCAAGCGTCACGTTTGGAGGAAACCTGGCATCATCCCTACTGTGAAGCATGGTGGTGGCAACATCATGATGTGGGGATATTTTTCAGCGGCAGAGACAGGGAGACTCGTTAGGATCAATGGAAAGATGAACGAATTCTCTGAATGTCCTTGAGCACAGCCAGAGCCCAGACATGAACTTGATCGAACATCTCTGGAGAGACCTGTAAAAAGCTGCGCGGCGACACTCATCTAACCGGACAGAGCTTGAGAGGATCTGCAGAGAATGGGGAAAAACTCCGTAAATACAGGTGTGCCAAGCTTGTACCGTATACCCAAGAAGGAGAGGCTGTAATTGCTGCCAAAGGTGATTCGACAAAGTACTGAGTAAAGGGTCTGAATAGTTACACTACCATTAAAACATTTGGGGTCACTTAGAAATGTCCTTGTTTTTGAAAAGCACATTTCTGTCCATTAAAATAACATCAAATTGATCAGAAAGACAGTGTAGATATTGTTAAAGTTTTAAATTACTATTGTAGCTGGAAACAGCTAATTTTTTTAATGGAATATCTACACAGGCATACAGAGGCCAATTATCAGCAACCATCACTCCACTCGTGTTCCAATGGCACGTTGTGTTAGCTAATCCAAGTTCATAATTTTAAAAAGGCTAATTGATTATTAGAGAACCTTTCAGCAATTATGTTAACAAAGCTGAAAACTGTTTTGCTAATTAAAGAAGCAATAAAACTGGCCTTTAGACTAGTTGAGTATCTGGAGCAATAGCATTTGTGGGTTCGATTACAGGCTCCAAATGACCAGAAACAAAGACCTTTCTTCTGAAACTCGTCAGTCTATTCTTGTTCTGAGAAATTAAGGCTATTCCATGCGAAAAATTGCCAAGAAACTGAAGATCTCATACAACGCTGTGTCCTACTCCCTTCACAGAACAGTGCAAACTGGCCCTAACCAGAATAGAAAGAGGAGTGGGAGGCCCTGGTGCACAACTGAGCAAGAGGACAAGTACATTAGAGTGTCTAGTTTGAGAAACAGACACCTCAAGTTCTCAACTGGCAGCTTCATTAAATAGTACCTGCAAAACTGCAGTCTCAACGTCAACAGTGAAGAGGCGACTCCGTGATGCTGGCCTTCTAGGCAGAGTTGCAAAGAAAAAGCAATATCTCAGACTGGCCAATAAAAATAAAAGATTAAGATGGGTAAAAGAACAGACATCATTGGCCAGTTTGAAATATGGCTTTTTCTTTGCAACTCTGCCAAGAAGGCCAGCATCCCAGAGTCATCTCTTCACTGTTGATGTTGAGACTGTTTTTTTGCGGGTCCGATTTTGTTCAGATCTGGCTGACCAGATGGTAAGGGAGGTGGTCTGGGATACATTGTGTGTGGATTTCTCCTCAGTCTATATGCAATCAGGCTATCAAAAGTGCATACAGTGGGCAACGTCATCAACACTCCTTCCAAAAGTCTCCAGAAAACTTGTGTTTTGGGACCGAGAGGCACCTTTTCATTATAAAGTGGGAGGAAATATGTTCCTAGTGTGAGAGGAATGTGTTTGCTACCTCAAAAATGCTAGCCAATAAATATAAGAAGTTGGCTGGAGTTATATCGACCCATGTGTAATCCCTTTAGCATTGATTGCTAGCTAGCGAGAGGTTAGCTGGCTAGTTAGCTTCTGTCATCAGTTTTTTGTGTGTTGTTATTAGAGGTCGACCGATAATGATTTTTCAACGGCGATACCGATTAATCGGCTGATTTTTTACATTTATTTGTAATAATGACAATTACAACAATACTGATTGAACACTTATTTTAACTTAATATAATACACCAATAAAATCAATTTAGCCTCAAATAAATAATGAAACATGTTCAATTTGGTTTAAATAAGGCAAAAACAAAGTGTTGGAGAAGAAAGCAAAAGTGCAATATGTGCCTTGTAAGAAAGCTAATGTTTAAGTTCCTTGCTCAGAACATGAAAACATATGAAAGCTGGTGGTTCCTTTTAACATGAGTCTCCAATATTCCCAGGTAAGAAGTTTTAGGTTGTAGTTACAGGAATTATAGGACTATTTCTCTCTATACGATTTGTATTTCATATACCTTTGACTATTGGATGTTCTTATAGGCACTTTAGTATTGCCAGTGTAACAGTATAGCTTCCTTCCCTCTCCTCACCCCTACCTGGGCTCGAACCAGGAACACATCGACAACAGCCACCCTTGAAGCAGCATTACCCATGTAGAGCAAGGGGAACAACTACTCCAAGTCTCAGAGCGAGTGACGTTTGAAACGCTATTAGCGCGCACCCCGCTAACTAGCTTGAATGCTTGAAGCATTGCGAAGAGCTGCTGGCAAAACGCACAACAGTGCTGTTTGAATGAATGCTTATGAGCCTGCTGGTGCCTACCATCGCTCAGTAAGACTGCTCAATCAAATCATAGACTTCATTATAACATAACACACAGAAATACAAGCCGTATGTCATTAATATGGTCGAATCCGGAAACTATCATTTTGAAAACAAAACGTTTATTCTTTCTCCGTTCCGTATTTTATCTAACGGATGGCATCCCTAAGTCTAAATATTGCTGTTACATTGCACAACCTTCAATGTTATGTCATAATTACGTAAAATTCTGGCAAATTAGTTCGCAATGAGCAAGGTGGCCCAAACTGTTGCATATACCCCGACTCTGCATGCAATGAACGCAAGAGTGACAATTTCACCTGGTTAATATTGCCTGCTAACCATTCTTTTAGCTAAATATGCAGGTTTAAAAATATATACCTCTGTGTATTGATTTTAAGAAAGGCATTGATGTTTATAGTTAGGTACACGTTGGAGCAAAGACAGTCCTTTTTCGCGAATGCGCACCGCATCGATTTTATGCAACGCAGGACACGCTAGATAAACTAGTAATATCATCAACCATGTGTAGTTATAACTAGTGATTATGATTGAGTTTTTTATAAGGTAAGTTTAATGCCAGCTAGCAACTTACCTTGGCTTCTTACTGCATTCGCGTAACAGGCAGGCTCCTCGTGAGGCAGGTGGTTAGAGCGTTAGACTAGTTAACCACAAGGTTGCAAGATTGAATCCCTGAGTTGACAAGGTAAAAATCTGTCGTTCTGTCCCTGAACAAGGCAGTTAACCCACCGTTCCTAGGCCGTCATTGAAAATAAGAATGTGTTCTTAACTGACTTGCCTCGTTAAATAAAGTCTGAATATAGCGCGGGAAAAGGGAATCCAGACACACTGTGGACACAGTACGCACATTTAAAATATAGATGAAGATACATTCCATGATCAGAACTTTATGATCAGAATACTAAAGCTGTATGAACTGTCAAGTCTAGACACGGCCACAGTTACAGCTAATGCGGGCACATTCAGCAAACAACCTGTATTACTAAACACCTATAAACTTCAAAATAAACTAAAAACATAAAAAGTTAGCACCAAGATGACCCACCCAGATTGCACATTGCATATGAGCTAATATTTTGAGACGGCAATACAGAGCAGACCAAATGGCACCCTATTGCCTATATTCCCTTTATTTTCTCCCAACCTGAATCCCTTTACTCACCATCCTTCTCCTGCGTGATGAGGCCTTGCTTGGCCTTGATGTTCTCCTCAAACGTGTCCAGATTCTCCAGCTCGTACTCCTTGACGTCGGCCGCCACACGCTCCAGGATGTCGTCTGGCGAGGGCGAGCGGCTCCGTGTGCTGCTCTGCGGGCTGCTGGGCTCCGACGCCATGGACGCCATGCTGTCCTCGTTGCCGCCACGGTATTTCTGCACAGGGAGAGAGAGAGAGGTAGTGCCAGGTATAGAGTGGTCACAACAACGGAATTAAGTAAAAACAAGATATGGGTTTCGAGGGGGTCAATTTCAATAATGAAAAGGCAAATCAGAAAACATCCTATATTGGAGTAGTAGCCAAATATGAAACACTGGGCTGGGGATCCCTGCAACAGCTATGTACAGTTCAACAGCAGATGTGATGATCAGGGCTCCAGACAACCATGTAGTCTCATTTAGCGACTTGTATTTGGCCGCATCTGTGCGAGCTGCCCATTCGACATGGTCACCTCACTCCAAACGTCATTTTATTTTTAAGGAGCCAAAACCATGATTTGGTCGAACAATCAAACATTATCCTCACGATTCCTGTAAAGATAAGATTAATCAGGATATCTGCAGGTTACATGAAGTTGAATTTAAGACAACCTTTTTAATGCCACTTGGAATGCCATTTCATACCAATTTTGAGGTCTGCTTGAGCAACACACCTGCAAATATTCCTTTCCAGAAATGAGCCCATGTTGGGCTTTTTATTATTTTTTTATTTTTAGGGCTAGCTCTTTCACCTGAGTTTATTGCCTACATGGCTCATATTAGCAGGCAGGTGTGCTATTTTAGCAATGCACATTCTCCTGGAGCCTTATGATATAGTAGTATAGTGGTTAGGCTATAGCTGGCTGAAGCAGGGGGTTTCCCATCTGCATTTGTTTGACCACCACAAAGAGCTAATCATTAGCCAGATCAAAAAACACAAAGTGTTCAGAATTTTGTCTTCGATACCATTACCGGCTTTTGATACTCAATACTATAACAATATCACAGAGGAAAAAATCCTTAAAGTCAAATATACAGCACTGTTACTGTATAAAACTCATCCTGTTGTGTAGTTGATTTGTAGATTCTGGTGTGTTAGAATAGGTCTGGAACAGAAGCATATACACCCTGTAGCTCTCTTCGAGGTCCTATGCCTTTACATTAGAACATTAGCCTACAACCAAAAAGTCTAATAAAATAATTCCCTTATTCAGTGAATCAGGTATCAAATTACCATACTTTGACGCAAGTCAGCTATACAGGAGGGCTCTAGACTGACTCTTTTCACTGCCAAGACAGACATGAAAGAAGTTATCTATTTCATCTAACATGTTCAGAGAAAGCATGTTGGATATGTTGATGTGTCATAATACGATCCAGAGCAATCAGATATATTTTTGACTCTTTAGAGATTCATTTGCCTGCATGTTTTTTTGTTTGTGCATATTGGCCTCGGCCCTTCAAACTCAACTCTGGACCTCGGAGCCAATTACATTGTGCTTTTTCAATGTTCCCTCTAATCAGAGACTAAGACCTGGGACATCGGGTTGGTGCAATTAATGTCAGGTAGGACAGAAAACCAGCAGGTTCTGGACTAGAGCTGGCTAGAGCTGCCGCTTTCAAGGAGCGGGATACAAATCCTGACGCGTATAAAAAAAATTCTGCTACGCCATCCAGCGACCAATCAATAGTGGACTAAGATCGAATCCTACTACACCGGCACCTACTATACCGGTCTTGCAAGCAATCATGGATTACAAAGGGCAACCCAGCCACGAGCAGCCCAGTGACGCAAGCCTACCAGATGAGCTAAATGCCTTCTATGCTCGCTTTGAGGCAAGCAACACTGAACCATGTATGAGAGCACCAGCTGTTCTGGACGACTCCGTAATCAAGCTGTCCATAGACCTTTAAACAGGTGAACATTCACAAGGCCGCAGGGCCAGGCGGATTGCCAAGATGCGTTCTCAGAGAATGCGCTGACCAGCTGGCAAGTGTCTTCACCAACATTTTCAACCTCTCCCTGACCCAGTCTGTGATACCTACATGTTTCAAGCAGACAAGCATAGTCCCTGTGCCCAAGAACGCAAAGGTATCCTTTTTAAATGACTGTCGCCCTGGACCCACTCCAATTCACATACCGCCCCAACAGATCCACAGATGACACAATCTATTGCATTCCACACTGCCCTTTCCCACCTGGACAAAAGGTACACCTACGTGAGAATGCTGTTCACTGATTACAGCTCACTGTTAAACACCAGCGTGCCATCCAAGAGCATCACTAAGCTAAGGACCCTGGGACTAAACACCTCCCTCTGCAACTGGATCCTGGCCTTCCTGGCGGGCCGACCCCAGGTGGTGAGGGTAGGCAACAACACATTCGCAACACTGACCCTCAACACGGGGGACCTTCAGGGGTGCGTGCTAAGTCTCCTCCTGTACTCCGTTCACCCACGACTGTGTGGCCGCACACGACTCCAACACCATCATTAAGTTGGCAGACCACATGACGGTGGTAGGCCTTATCACCGATGATGATGAGACAGTCTATAGGGAGGTCAGAGACCTCTCAACGTCGGCATGACAAAGGAGCTGATCGTGGACTACAGGAAACGGAGAGCCGAGCATGCCCCCATTCACATCAACTGGGCTATAGGGGAGCAGGTCGAGAGCTTCAAGTTCCTCGATGTCCACATCACTAAGGAGCTATCATGGTCCAATCACACCAACACAGTCATGAAGAGGGCGCGACAACACCTCTTCCCCTCAGGAGGCAAAAACTATTTGGCATTGGCCCTGATATCCTCAAATAGTTCAACAGCTTCCCCAATGAGAGCATCTTGACTGGCTCCATCACCGCTTGGTATTGAAACTGCTTGGCATCCGACTGCAAGACGCTAGAGGGTAGTACGTACGGCCCAGTAAATCACTGGGGCCAAGCTTCCAGCAACCCAGGACCAATATAATAGGCGGTGTCAGAGGAAATCCCATAAAATTGTCAGACTTGAGTCACCCAAGTCATGGACTGTTTTCTCTGCTACTGCACGGCAAGCGGTACAAGAAGGCCAAGTCTAGGACCAAAAAGGCTCCTTAACAGCTTCTATCTCCAAGCCATAAGATTGCTGAACAATTATTCAAAGAGCCACTGGAATATTATATTGACGACCCCCATTTGTTTTGTACACTGCTGCTACTCGCCGTTTATCTATGCAGTCACTTCACCCCTAGTCAGTACTGGTGCCCTGTATATAGCCTTTTTAATGTTATGTTATTGTGTTACTTTAGTTTATTTGTTAAATATTTTTTTTAACTCTTCTTGAACTGCACTGTTGGATAAGGGCTTGTAAGTAAACATTTCACGGTAAGGTGTTGTATTCGGCGTATGTGATAAATCAAGTTTGATTTAATTTGACTGAAAAATGATCGGTACACCATCAGCTTATCGACCAAACAGTCAATTAAATGGGGTCAGCCCTAATGTGCACACACACAGAGGTGCACATGGCTGGATAGCTCTCGAAAACCTAGGAAGTGGATCTCAAGTATTATTTGATGTTTTTTCTGCTGCGGTGGAACAATTAAGCAGCACCGGCACAATATAACGGAAACACTGAAGTCATCTCCGTCACATCTTTTAAGACCTCTGCAAACTGAATTTAAGACGTTTTAAAACTTAATGAGAAATTAATTGAAGACTACGAATTTTTATGGGCCCGTGGACACCAATTCTGTTTAGTTAGCAATCTAGCTAATGCGTTTGAGTTTCCACTTATTAGGTGGTCATTTAGCGCCAAATAAAAAAGAGTCTACGTAGTCAAATACATCTCTGTTGAACAAAACAAAATTCTTGACTCCTGTATTAACAGTTAAATAGAACTCATGAAAATCACTGGACTAGGTTGCACATCAAAATATCTCGATTCATGCATTCCTGCATGGACGTGTTACATGAAACAGTTTATTTCTGTAATACCATCTAAGTAGCCTATTAGACCTCTTAATGAATCACTGAATTACTTCATAAGTGATTACTTCATGTTTCTATTGCGTGATGCCACAAACTGAAAAAGTTTGTGCCACCAGGGAGAAATGTTAGTCTGGAGCCCTGGATGAGGGATGGGGAACTGACCTGGACGATAGCCAGTCGCTGCTGCCGGCGCTGCTCTATGATGGCCTCTTCATCCACCTCCTCACCGTCAAAGTCCTCAAGCCTGGTAACAAAATTAACCCACTTACAAAAACACATAATCACCCAGATAATTACCATATTGTAGTGTAGCATTTGTCTGTTTGTGTGTGGGTGTTCACCCTCTACTCACACTTCCTCCTCGGAGGACTCCTTGTCGGCCTTCATGCCCTCAGAGAGGCTGCCCTTGAACTTGTCCTCGTCCCGGCCATGTCTCCTCCTCCTGTCCCGGTCCCGGGAGTTGGAGCGCCGGCCGTACTGTCTGAGACGGCCGTATCTGTCTCTTTCCGGCGACCTGCAGCGCACAACATAGAAAATATTTAGACAACCTTGGCCAATGAGCCTCATACTCCGACATCACCAAAGCTTCATCACTAGAACCAGACATAATCTGTAAGGAAACCATCTTACCACTACCATGTTAACTCAAAATGACACAACGACAAGGTTCCAGTTTAACAACGTTTACTAAACCGTACTCGCACACTACATGTTTGCCATTGCACTCAGGCCAGGTTCATCTACCCCGAGACTCCTGCGCAGGTGCCTGAATAAGAGAGTGATAGCCCCGTAATAACAGAAAAATAGGGATACTTAAAAACATGAACTTCACAATCTCACACTTTTTTTTAAAGATAAAACTTCAACAACATAAATGTCCAAGTATTATTCAAGTCCCTCATTACAAATGGGCTGTGTAAGAGTTTTTATTTGTATTACTCACGCTGCCACTTTCCATTACTGTGAGCCTGTAGGAGCACAAGACTGGATGCTTCTTTTTAGTCAGACAGTCAGCAAGCTGTTCCTTTGTGGTCGAGCACAAATAATTTCCTTGATGCTGCTAATCTCAAGACAAAGTATTTTCTCAGTGACAGACTTGGTTGACTTCACAGCATCAACTAAGAAGTAGTTGTCAGTGACAAACTACAGGTAAAATATGCCGTTTTGTCTCACCAGTGGTAAACTCTGAGAACAGAGTTGCAAGAAAGATGGGCATTGTCCATTCCATCCGCAAGAGCAAGTGTTTCTCCAGCAAGCGTGCTTCGGACAACTCATCTGATCCTTTTTGACTGCCAACAGATGAGAATCTTCCTCCTTCACCCCTTTAAACGATTAGATGTCCACCTTGTGTGCCTCCATCTGTAAGGTTCCCTAGGGAAGCATCACTGAAGACAACTCGTTTCAGAGTCATCTTTTCCAATATGCTGAAACTTTAGTCACCTGTTGTAATTTCAGTTTACGAACAACTTTGTTTGCCTCATGAATGGTTTGTACAGCGGCGTGTTTTGTGTTGGATGCCAAGTTGCAGCCATCAAGCATTACATCAGGTCTACTCTGTCTAGCAACCCATAGAATTTGACCCATCTTTGACCTCAATTTATCAGCTTCAATTCCACAGAGAGGGGAATTCCTTTGTACGGCTCTTGAAGAATCCATGTGGATAGGTTGAAGATTATTGATATAGCTTTCCTGTTACATCAGTATTGTTCCATCAACTGTAATAAACTCTATGCCAACATAAAAATGATCATGCTCCTCACGGCCGACCTGGAAAAAACAGCTTTGAGGTGTGGAATCACAGTTGTAGCAAAGGTCTGTGAGCCACCCCAGATGAAGTCATCAACATGACAGGCAAGTACTCCAGTCACATTGCAGTCTTGCTCAAGCCAATAGAAGACTGCAGGATCCACTTGTGACATGTTTCCACCTGTACTCAGCATTGTTGCCTTGACTTTGTTGTACCAGTAGAGTGATGCATCTGCCAGGCCATACACACTTTTCAGATGTAAATGTCCCTTGACAGCTCTGTTCCCTGCAAAAATGCAGATTTGATGTCTATGGAGTGAAGGTTCAATTTTTTCTGGCAGATCACTGTCATCAGCGATCTGAGTGACTGAGGCACGTCAGCGAGTCTTTTGGGAGTTATTTAGCAGCCAGCGCCTCAAAACCTCTAGCCACTAGAAGTGCTTTTGGCACTATTCCAGTTAAGGATTCTTTAAGGGTACACACCCACCTTGTTGAGACACATTTTTGGCCAATGTCTTTGACTTCCTCAAACACTCCACTTTTCCTCCAATTACTGAGCTCATCTAGCTTAGCTGAGTCAAATGACACATCCTTGTTTCAAGTACATCATTTTGAATGTCATTCCTTTTTTTTCTCGATTTTCCATTGGTTCAATTCTGTGATTATCTACAAGTGACAGATCAGCTGACCCTGTTGTACCAGAAAGTGTAGCTGGGTCAGAGTACTGCAAGTTGTAGCAGTTCTGGTGTTTTCCTTTGGCTTTTCCTGCTCGTCCAATGACGGTTGCTGTATGTGGAATACCACTTTCTCTGTCCATGTATTTAACAATACTTTGTGTTTTTGCTTTGCGTTCATGTTCTCTGTGACTGTCAGAATCTCTTTTTTTTTTTTTTTTACATGTGTGATGTCTAAAATGTTTACACAATAGTGGTATGAGGTAGTAAGTTCAAGGGTCACTGGTTGTTTAATCATCAATGCCTTGTCATATTTTATGTCTAGTACAGCCCCCGCCTTCTTGAGGGAAGCTTTGCTTAATAGTAAGGGGATATCTGTAGGGACCACCTCTGTTTCAAGGTGACACAGTCTGACCAATTTTTGCTGGTATTTTAACGTGTTAGAATGGACGATTCTCCAATCTTCAAATTGGAAAGCTGTTGCTTGGTGTGTCAATCATATTTTGTACTTCTTTCATATTTAGTTCACTGACATATCTATCAAGCCATTTTGCACCACACACTGTGCGTGTACATGCAGTATCAATCACAATCCTAAGGATTCATCTATAAAGATCTCAGCATCAGATTTGTTTGAAAATAGTGTAATGTTACACTGCTCTCTCTCTGTATACATTTTCCTCTGTTAGTTTAACTTGTTCATTTTTATGAGGACAGTCTAACCCAATGGTAAGTGTTTTGACAAATGGGACATTTTGATCTCCTTCCATATTTGTCTAGTGGATTTGTTCCGGGCGATGGCGCCCTCTTCTGGTTGTTGGTCAGTGTAATATGCTGCATCACTCACTTGCTGCATCTGTTATTGGCGCGACAGACATCTTTTCACCCAAAAGTATTTTTAGTGCCGACTTCATTGACGCAAATGTCACCACAGTACAAGCAGTCAAAGCCAACGGTTTCTCCCCACCATCCAGACAGGCAGTATCTAGAAACTTGAAAGATAACACTGCATCCGGGAGAACCATGTCATACTTGCGCATCTTATTGTACCTCTGTTGGAAATCAATAATGTAGTCGATCACTGCAACCAAAATATTTCTAGTAACACTGTCATGGTTACGGTCTCTCTCTTCTTTAAGAAACACAGAATCCACTGCTCTAATCAAAGTTCAAATACCGTCATCCTTGTTCAAATCCTCAACGGATATTTCCAGTGCTGTATCTCTCGCTCTTCCCTCGAGCGATAATACCACCGCACGTGCTTGCTTTTTCTCGTCCAGATTAGTAACTCACGTCCAGATTCCAAGTTAATGTTTCCATCTTTCATACGACCTCTTCTTGTCGAACCGAGGTAGCACATTGTAGTTATTAGCCATCCTCTGCTAACAATGTAAACTCGAAATGACACAACGCCAAGGTTCCAGTTTAACAACGTTTACTAAACCATAATAGCATACTACATGGTTTCCATTGCACTCAGGACAGGTTCCTCTACCCCGAGACTCCTGCGCAGATGCCCTAATAACAGAGTGATAACCCCGTAACAACAGAAATATAGGGATATTCAAAACATGAACTTAACAGACAGCATTGCCTGCCTAATATTATACTATTAGTATTTATTAGGATCCCCATTACACCGTACCCAAAACAAACGTGCGCAAATGTATTTTTGTCCCACACCAAACAATCACGACATGCAGGTTGAAATATCAAGAAAAACTCTGAACCAATTATATTAATTTGGGGACAGGTCGAAAAGCATTAAAAACATTTATGGCTAGCTAGCTTGCAGTTGCAAGCTAATTTATCCTATTTACCTAGCTTGCTGTTGCTAGCTAATTTGTCCTTGGGTAAACGTTGAGTTGTTATTTTACCTGAAATGCACAAGGTCCTCTACTCCGACAATTAATTCACACATACAGTTAAAGTTTACATACACCAGAGCTAAATATATTTAAACTCAGTTTTCCACAATTCCTGAATTTAATCAGAGTAAAAAATCCCCGTTTTACGTCAGATAGGATCACCACTATTTTAAGAATGTGAAATGTCAGAATAGAGAATTATTTATTTCAGCTTTTATTTCTTTCATCACATTCCCAATGGATCAGAAGTTGACATACACTATATTAGTATTTGGTAGCATTACCTTTAAATTGGTCAACTTGGGTCAAACGTTTTGGGTAGCCTTCCTCAAGCTTCCCACAATAAGTTGGGTGAATTTTGGCCCATTCCTCCTGACAGAACTGGTTTAACTAAGTCAGGTTTGAAGGCCTCCTTGCTCACACACGCTTTTTCCAGTTCTGCCCACAAATGTTCTATAGGATTGAGGTCAGGAATTTGTGATGGCCACTCCAATACCTTGACTTTGTTGTCCTTAAGCCATTTTGCCACAACTTTGGAAGTATGCTTGGGGTCATTGTCCATTTGGAAGACCCATTTGCAACCAAGCTTTAACTGGTGTCTTGAGATGTTGCTTCAATATATCCACATTATTTTCCCACCTCATGATGCCATCTATTTTGTGAAGTGCACCAGTCCCTCCTGCAGCAAAGCACCTCAACAACATGATGCTGCCACCCTCGTGCTTCACAGTTGGGATGGTCTTCTACGGCTTGCAAGCCTCCCCCTTTCCCCTCCAAACATAACGATGGTCATTATGGACAAACAGTTCTATTTTTGTTTCATCAGACAGAGGACATTTCTCCAAAAAGTATGATCTTTGTCCCCATGTGCAGTTGCAAAGCATAGTCTGGCTTTTTATAGTGGTTCTGGAGCGGTGGCTTCTTTCTTGCTGAGCAGCCGTTCAGGTTGTCGATATAGGACTTGTTTAACTGTGGCTATAGATACTTTTGTACCCGTTTCCTCCAGCATCTTCACAAGGTCCTTTGCTGTTGTTCGGGATTGATTTACACTTTTCGCACCAAAGTACGTTAATCTCTAGGAGACAGAACGCGTCTCCTTCCTGAGCGGCATGACAGCTGCGTGGTCCCATGGTGTTTATACTTGATTGTACAGATGAAAATGGTACCTTCAGGCATTTGGAAATTGCTCCCAAGGATGAACCAGACTTGTGGAAGTGTACAATATTTTTTCTGAGGTCTTGGCAGATTTCTTTTGATCTTCCCATGATGTCAAGCAGAGGCACTGAGTTTGAAGGTAGGCCTTGAAATACATCCACATGTACACCTCCAATTGACTCAAATTATGTCAATTAGCGTATCAGAAGCTTCTAAAGCCATGACATCATTTTCTGGAATCTTCCAAGCTGTTTAAAGGCACAGTCAACTTAGTGTATTTAAACTTCTGACCCACTGGAATTGTGATACAGTGAATCATAAGTGAAATAATCCATCGGTAAGCAATTGTTGGAAGAATTACTTGTGTTATGCACAGGGTAGATGTCCTAACCGACTTGCCAAAACTATAGATTGCTAACAAGACATTTGTGGAGTGGTTGAACAATTTGTTAAGTGTATGTAAACTTCTGACTTCAACTGTAAAACGGTCAATCAAATTGTTTCTAGTCATCTCTCCTCCTTCCAGGCTTTTTCTTCTTTGGACTTTATATGACGATTGGCATCTAACTTGCATAGGTGTATTACCACGACATACTGACCGAAGTTAATTTTTTAATCACCCATGTGGGTATAACCAATGACAAGATGGCACGTAGGTATCTGCTTCTATAAACCAATGAGGAGATGGGAGAGGCAGGACTTGCGTTCAGCGTCACAAATAGAACTGACTTATATTTTAGCGCTTGGCAACGCAGACTCTCATTGGCACGCACAAGCAGTGTGGGTGCAATGATTGAATAACATGTATGTGTACATTTATTTTGCAGTGCACGCGATGCGAGCAGTGTGGTCAGCATGTTAGCTTTTGCAAAAGCAATTATTTACAGGCATCATCTTAACTTCTGGAGGCTTGAAGAAGCCCCTGCAGATTTAATTTGGCTCAGCACATCCACAAGTTTCAGCTTGTCCCATCTCACCTGCGTCTCATTGGAGACCTGCTCCGTCTCCGGAAGGGCGAGGGGGACCTTCTTCTGAAGGGTGAGCGGCTCATCCTGCGACGTTGGGGAGCACCTCTGGGGCTGGTCTCCCGTGACCTCGCTCTACCCCCTGGCCCTGCATCTGGGCGTATTCGCTTTCTGTGGGAGAGAATATAAAGTTTAGAAGATCAGTGGATAGCAGCACATTCTTAATGCCCCATCCTAAAACAGTATGCACCCTCAAATAGTTGCCCATGCCATGTACAGACCACTACTGTTGTTTGGTATAGGACAATAAGGGGGTGGACTGCAGGTTAATCCATAGTAAACAGACCGGAGTGGTGAGGAGCCCTGTCTGTCAGCATCCCTCCTCCTGGCATCTGGGGAGCGACTGCGGCCTCTCCTTGCTGGGGACCTGGCTGATCTGGAAGGAGAGCCCTGTTTGGAGGTGGAAGCTGAAGCGGATGCCTGCTGGGAGTCTCTGGTGGGACGTGGGGAGGCGCTGCGTCTCCTCGAGGGGCTAATGGCCACTCCTCCTCCTCGCCTGTGGGGAGAGCGGTTCTCTTTCCCTGACGAAGCATCTTTGGAAGGTGACTTTGTCGGCCTCTTGTCTCGCTCTCTTTCTGACTCCGACCGCCCTGGACGCTCCCGTGATCTGGACCTCCGGCTGCCACGCTCTGTGTTTGGTCTGTCGTCAGGCTGGGGCGAAGAGCGTTTGTCTGAGCGGCCGCTCCTCTGCTCTGCCCTCCTGCTGGAGGGGGAAGGAGACTTCTTGTTTCTCTCTTTGGACCTGCCCCCGCTTTGGGAACGCTTCCTCTCTTTTGATTTGCTGCGGCCACGGCCTTTGGCGGCCACATCTTTGCTGCCTTTGGTTGTTTTGTCCGACTTGGATTCCTTGCCTGTCCTCTCCTTGGACTTGCTCCGACTGTGGCGCTTAGAGCTGGACTTGCTGGCTTCTGTGGAGTCCCGTCTGGCTTTACCACTCCTACCTCTGGGGGAGGGGGGTTTCCCCATACTGCCCTTCTGACGCTGCTCCCCGTTCCGGACCCTGCCCTCTCCGTCTCCCTCCTCAGAGCCAGAGTTATAACCCTGCAGGATGAGGCCCATGCCTGACTGCACCTTACCCCCCTCCATCACCTGGCTGTCCAGCTCAGCTTTAATCATGGCCCTCTGTTTCTCCAACTCCTCCAATAAGGCCTTGTCGTCAGATGAAGGGGAGATGTGAGTCTTTCTCTGGCTGGAGGCGCTGTTGATGCCAGGGGCGGAAGAAGAGGAGCCATCTTTACGTTTGTGTTTCTTGTGTTTGTGTCGATGTTTGCGCTTTCGGTCCTTGTCCTCTTCAGACGGGTGCTTGTGTTTTTTGTGCTTGCTGCGGTGTTTGTGTTTCTTCTTCTTGTGTTTGCTGCCACTGCTGTGATGTTTGGACACCTTCACTGTCTTTTCACCGTTAGTTTCTGCTTCCCCCTCCCCGACTTCTTTCTCCTCCCGCTCTTCTTCTTCTGAATTCTCACCACTCTCCTCCTCACTCCCACTCTTGTCATGGCTCTCCAAATCTTCTTTCCTAAGGTACAAAGATTGGTAAAATATATAATTAAAACCAAAACCATTTTTTTGTAACTTGGCTAGCTACAACATGAATTGTCCAAAATATGACTTTTAACACAGCAAACAAAATCTGTAACTGCTAGCTATCCTTGCTTCCCGACTTGACCGCCAAGTCAGCTAGTTAGCTGACCGCTAGCTAACGCGCTAGCAAGCTACTGTAGCAAACAATGGCTAGCTTGCTACGTTAGCTTCTTAGCTACGTATGCAATAAGCATAGCTAGCCAGATAGTTAGCGAGTTAACTGGAATGTTAAGTTGCATTTTAGGACACTCGTGTTTGATTGGTTTATGGTATGGTTTCGCTATAGAAAACATTTAAACATGTCAGCAAAGCCTTTCGAACACTGGGATAGCTAAGAGTTAGCAGGCTAGCTCTATTTAGCTAGCCTGATACTGTTTCAACGCTGCACAAAACAGATACACCGACGACAACGTCGACTTGCCAAAATCACTGAATCGGGTGAAAGTACTACAAATAAGTTGCATGGTCGTCTAATCTTCTAAAATGTCTTACACGTGCTCGTTTCCGTTATTCATTCTGCTAGACGCGATATCCATCTCTACATCGGCCATTTTCCTCAGCCGGGGTGTTTCTTCCTTCAATGTATTGTACACAGTACACACAACTGCAAAAAAAACTGTACTTCTGCCCTCTACAGCAGCCGCGACGTACTGGGTTGACTGAAAGCGCTAAAAGTATAATTTTGTCCACTAGGGGACAGTGATGTTTGAGAGAATGCTGACAGTGGCAAGGGGGAAGTGGCTGGACAAGTGTTGGTCTATTCCCAGCTATAGTTATTCATAGTTTAAAAGCAAAACCTAAAACCCGGGTATTCTCAGGCACTCCCTCCACTCTGGGGATTCTGTCACTCACAATCACTTTGGAAAGTTCCTTCTCTCTTACAGCCGCTCTGAAAAAATAAAAATGTATGTTTTACAGCCTCTCTGAACTAACATCACCCTAAAAGAGCAGAACAAGATTACCATAGAGAAACGTTCTTTACCTCTTCACAGTACAGTTACAGTCTGTAGAGATTATAGACCTGTATACCCATATCCGCAGGAAGTAGAGGTGCTGAGGGTGCTTCAGCACCCCCTGAAAAATCAGAATAAAAAAAAAATATATAATTTTACTTTGGGATCCCCCCCCCAAAGTGGTGCGCTGGGCCTTTACTAGTCCTCTATTAGAGGACCGATATATCCGTCTGGAGCGCAAGCAAAAATCCCCTCTCCGGTCAGTTTTTAAGCATGAGGGAAATATCATAGAGCTGTCCCCCCCCAAAAAGTCCCAAGATGATAATGAATGGCATTCATCCTCCACCCCCACCATCCAAAGCTTCTTCCACTTTCTCAATGAATTTGTGCAACATTTGTATTTATAGTCTAAATAAATAGAGTGCATTGTTTCAATGTATCTACATAGGCAAAAGTCCAACTGTAAAAATTGAAATGTTACTTACAAGCCCTTAACCTACAGTGCAGTTCAAGAAGAAGAAAATATATTTACCAAGTAGGCTAAGATTAAAAGTAATAATAAAAAATAACACAATAAGAATAACTAGATGTCGGGCATCTCGTTGTGATTTGTACTGTACAAGACAGTTTTAATTTACACTGTATTCATAATGAGAAGAGCACCCCATTACACCTTGGTCGTATGGGCCAGAAGGCAGCCTAAGCCCTATTCACTTCATATTCACAAATAGAAAGTGAAGATGGCACATTCAGTTGAACATGGGTAATGGCATTTCGTGCTGTCATGAAACCTATTTCACTCCATCACATTTTCAATGAGAACCGTCATGTCAGACATTTCAGTCGTAATGCTGCTGTAGAGAAAGACAGGCAGTCATTGGCTATGTGAAGGGAAAGTACAGACCAAGGAAACCACATTTTAGCATAACACATTTTATAAAGATCTTTATGCAGCACCGGATTGATAGATACACTAATTACCAACAACGACGAGACGGCCTACAGGGAGGAGGTGAGGGCCCTCGGAGTGTGGTGTCCTGAAAATAACCTCACTCTCAACGTCAACAAAAATAAGGAGATGATTGTGGACTTCAGGAAACAGCAGAGGGAACACCCCCCTATCCACATTGATGGAACAGTAGTGGAGAGGGTAGCAAGTTTTAAGTTCCTCGGCATACACATCACAGACAAACTGAATTGGTCCACTCACACTGACAGCGTCGTGAAAGAAGGCGCAGCAGCGCCTCTTCAACCTCAGGAGGCTGAAGAAATTCAGCTTGTCACCAAAAGCACTCACAAACTTCTACAGATGCACAATCGAGAGCATCCTGGCGGGCTGTATCACCACCTGGTACGGCAACTGCTCCGCCCTCAACCGTAAGGCTCTCCAGAGGGTAGTGAGGTCTGCACAACGCATCACCGGGGGCAAACTACCTGCCCTCCAGGACACCTACACCACCCGATGTTACAGGAAGGCCATAAAGATCATCAAGGACATCAACCACCCGAACCACTGCCTGTTCACCCCGCTATCATCCAGAAGGCGAGGTCAGTACAGGTGCATCAAAGCTGGGACCGAGAGACTGGAAAACAGCTTCTATCTCAAGGCCATCAGACTGTTAAACAGCGACCACTAACATTGAGTGGCTGCTGCCAACACACTGTCATTGACACTGACCCAACTCCAGCCACTTTAATAATGGGAATTGATGGGAAATGATGTAAATATATCACTAGCCACTTTAAACAATGCTACCTTATATAATGTTACTTACCCTACATTATTCATCTCATATGCATACGTATATACTGTACTCTACATCATCGACTGCATCCTTATGTAATACATGTATCACTAGCCACTTTAACTATGCCACTTTGTTTACTTTGTCTACATACTCATCTCATATGTATATACTGTACTCGATACCATCTACTGTATGCTGCTCTGTACCATCACTCATTCATATATCCTTATGTACATATTCTTTATCCCCTTACACTGTGTATAAGACAGTAGTTTTGGAATTGTTAGTTAGATTACTTGTTGGCTATCACTGCATTGTCGGAACTAGAAGCACAAGCATTTCGCTACACTCGCATTAACATCTGCTAACCATGTGTATGTGACAAATAAAATTTGATTTGATTTTTTTATTTTACCTTTATTTAACCAGGCAAGTCAGTTAAGAACATATTCTTATTTTCAATGACGGCCTAAGAACAGTGGGTTAACTGCCTTGTTCAGGGGCAGAACGACAGATTTTTACCTTGTCAGCTCGGGATTCGATCTTGCAACCTTTCGGTTACTAGTCCAACACTCTAACCACTAGGCTACGTGCCACCCCGTTGCTGACAACTGTATAAAATAGAGAACACAGCCATGCAATCTCCATAGACAAACATTTGCAGTAGAATGGCCTTACTGAAGAGCTCATTGACTTTCAATGTGGCACCATCATAGCATGCCACCTTTCCAACAAGTCAGTTCATCTAATTTCTGCCCTGCTAGAGCTTCCCCGGTCAACTGTAAGGATTGTTATTGTGAAGTGGAAATGTCTAGGAGCAACAACGGCTCGGCCGCGAAGTTGTAAGCCACACAAGCTCACAGAACGGGACTGCCAATTGCTGAAGCGTGTAGCGCATAAAAATCATCTGTCCTCGGTTGCAACCTCTGGAAGCAAAGTCAGCACAATAACTGTTCGTCGGGATCTTCATGAAATGGGTTTCAATGGCCGAGCAGCCGCACACAAGCCTAAGATCACCATGCACAATGCCAAGCGTCGGATGGAGTGCTTTGTCGAAAATCAGGGTAGAAGGATTCACTGGCCTGCATAGAGCCCTGACTTCAACCCCATCAAACACTATTGGGATGAATTAGACCGCCGACTGCGATCCAGGCCAAATCAGTGCCGTCCTCACTAATGCTCGTGGCTGAATGGAAGCAAGTCCCCGCAGAAATGTTCCAATGTCTAGTGGAAAGCCTTCCCAGAAGAGTGGAGGCTGTTATAGCAGCAAAGAGAGGACCAACTCCACATTAATGCTCATGATTTTGGAATGAGATGTTCGACTAGCAGTTGTCCACATTTAGTGTAGATTGCTTCCAGCACATGACTATTGGTAGAGTAACTAAAGACATTCAAAAAGTAACCTGCAAGATTTGTCTGCATGTGGCATTTTAGTTTGTAACCATAAATGGTGTTATTTTGGAAGCATCCTCGAGTTGTTCTGCATTGCAACATGGAAGTCCCTTGCAGAGTGGTAACACAGAAACATAAAAGTTCACAACCTGGCAAATAGAAGATGTGCCAGAGGCAAATGTAATGTTTTCAAAGTTTGGAAAGGATTCAGACCCCTTCCATTTTTTCCACATTTCCTCATCAATCTACACACAAAATCCCCAAATGACTAAGCAAAACAAAAAACGTTTAGAAAAGTTAGCTAATTTATTAAAAATACAAAACAGAAATACCTTATTTACATAAGTATTCAGACCCTTTGCTTTGAGACTTGACATTTAGTTCAGGTGCATCCTGTTTCCATTGATCATCCTTGAGATGTTTATACAGCTTGATTGGACATGTGGTAAATTCAATTGATTGGACATGATTTGGAACGGCACACACCTGTCTACAGAACAGGGATGGGCAACTCCATTCCATGATTGGTATCACATATCCTCTCTCTGAATATTTACTCTTGATCACATATCTGGTTCAATGTGACCTGGCAGAACTGAATGGGAGGATCTTTGTGAGTGCAGGCACACTGATTGGCTTATGGAACTTTGGCACCCAATTCTCTATAGGGCTCTGGTCAAAAGTAGGGCAGCACTGTAGGAATAGGGTTCCATTTGGGAGTCCTGTGCAACATGACTGCTTATTACTGTCTCCCTCAAAACCAGTAAACAAAATATATGTGGAAAAGGTATCTTTCTTCTGACTGTCTAGTGTCTCCCTTCACTATTCCCACAGGAAGATAGCAGAATGTCTGCTGGATCCTGGCCTGTCTCAGCTCAGACAACCTCAATGGTTCCCTCCACTGTATACCCCCCTGTGATGCATCACAGCCAAGTCTAAGGCAGCATCCAAAATGGCACCCTATTTGCTAAGTAGTGCACTACCTTTTACCAGAGTTCTGTGGGCCTTGGTCAAAAGTAGTGCACTATATAGGGAATAGGGTGCCATTTGGGACACAGAAGATTCCTCCAGTGTTTTTCATGGAAGAGAGGTTGCAGATCGTAACTTACGGCCGGCGCGGGTTTACTCTGTGCTCCCCGTCGTCTCTGATTTATACAGTAAATGTGCGGACCTCCGGTCTCACCAGAGATTAAAGTGTCGGCCGTGCAGACATTAGATATTCCATTAGTGGAGGCCCCTTTCCCACCATGCCCACTAAATCACAGATCCGGGCCTAGGCTGTATGCTGTCTGCCCTCCCCTACGGCCCAGTGTGGACTCAGAGCAGACTGGAGTATCTGTTATTGGAGGTGGCTGTATATAACTTACAGTAAGGCTGTGAATGAGTCTGTGGTCCTCATCCTCCATATTTGATTGACTTTGGAGTTGTTTCCATTGTCTCAATTAAAGAGAGTTTTCTTTATGTGTCCCCCGAACCTTTTCCTATTAGGTTATGGGTGCAGTTAATTTTTATTGCGAAATGGACATGTGATGACACATTTGTCACTCATACTGTATGTGAAATGAGCATATGTAGGATCTGTGGATATGGACATATACTCAACCTGATATAAAAATAATTGTCAGCTAGCTTATTCCACCACCTTCTTACCTAACATCCTTAATGGAAATGTGTTGTAAGTAATAGCTCGTCTTTACAATGAAGAGGATCCTCCGCCTGCCGCCCACATGTCCCACAAACAACCCACACTACAAACCCTCCTCTCTGCTATGTTGGTCACACTCACAAGATCTATCAGTACAGGCCCGGGTTTGAAACCAACAAGACCTGCCACAACCATACAGTAACATTTTATTTTACTATGGTCCATGGTGGGTAGACAATCATATCAGTGGTATTCTTGTGTAAAAGAAAGTTGTGGGTCAGAGAGAGAAGTGAAGCAGTCGGCCGCCACAATCAGCTCGGGGTCCTTTCAAAGTTGGTTTGTCATTGAGCTGAAATATCGCAAGTGGACTTCAGGGCTCCTCCTTTTACAGGAGTCAGGAGCCTTTACTCTCTCTGCTTCAGCGGAGACACAATATGACCATAAAACATGGACTCCAGCAGATGCTCCTTGATGGCGACCACAGTCCATTACCGGGTCAGTTAAAAACACTCAGGCCCTTTAGCTAGCGTACTGTCTCCCCGGCCCCTCTGCTTTTCACTGGGCTTTGTCTGGGAGTGTGGATGGGTCAGAGTTATGGCTCCAGCTCCAGATGACTTCCTCCTGGTGAACGAGTTTGTGAGGAGGTAATGGCTCTGGCCCACAAGGGCCACATCGTCTCTCATTGAGTGACTCCAGCGACGCAGATGTTCTTTCCTCCCTGACAGATGCCTCTGTCCCTTTGTCTTTTAGTTAGTTTTTTTTTTTTCACTCCTTTTTCCCCCATTGTAGTTTTATGGCATTCCGCTGTTTGGTTTGTGCGAGGGGAGGGGTCGGTGGAGGATTTGCAGGGGTTAGGGGGAGCAGTATTGGAAGCACGCCCCGAGCATATGGCCTTGTCGGAGGCTGGGATTTATGTTTGAACCCGAGGGAAGATGTGGGAAAGCAGACTCAGATTCATATGCCAGCCCGGTTTGCTGTGGAGGTTGGACACCCTTAATGACTTAGGGGGGCAATTCTCTAGGTTTATTGCTAGTGTTATCAGTAAAGAATTGCAATACTTTATCATGTTAAACATCGCCAGCCAGGCAGTTTCCTCCGGTGGGACGCATATTGACGCAAACACACAAACTTGCATGGCATCGCATCCTTGCACAGACACACTAACATCTGCGTCCTTGCGGGAAGAGTTACAGCATGCTCAAAGTGACTGTTGGGCCTGAGACAAAGTGAAATATAGTTTGATTAAAAGGGGAGAAGTGCAGCCCATTCCAATGGCTTTTTACCCTATGCACTGGCAGAAGTGCTCAAACTTCAATAAGATTCCTAACCATACGAGTCTGAGCAGAAGTTGATCAACCATCATTTATCTAAAATACCTAACGGTTGTTATTTTTTTACTGTCAATTAGAAAAATGTAGAAAGACAATACACATCCAGACAGACTGATACCGCACACATGAAGCTGTCCGCATGCAAAAGGGTAGTCGGTCAGTCTGCGTTTGACAAGAGGCCCACTCTGTTCACACCCACCCAGAATTCTCACCCAGAATTCTCCAGGGTGTGGCTGCTGTTTAAAATCCTGGGCGGTAGTGTGTGAAGGATTAGAGAACAGGAGTAGCTGCAGGTGTCTTCATTTTGTGTGGCTCTGCACTTTTGTAGGAGTCATAAAATAAAAAATAAAAAAGGCCTAAACTGTATTGAAGCAGAGTCCTGCGGGGTGCTGCAAACAAGAGGACAATGTCCACCACCACCTGAGCTGTGCTGAATACCGTTTTACTTTTGGTAGATCTAGGTCTGAAGAAACAGGACAGAAGGAGACTGACGTTGGATTGGCTGTTTCACTTCTTTTTGTTTTGTTTTTTTTAAACATGGAGCTCCAATGAAATGCATTGTGGCTAAAAACTTGATTTGAGATTTGAAACTATTTGAAACTGTTGATAGTGGCCGTGCTGTGTTCATTCTGCTAAGACCACACCGGGACACTTGACAAATCATCCATGTGACTAGCAGAACCTTGTGGGAAATCTCAAATATTATTTTAATGGTGCTTTGGCAAAGGATCATAGAATCCTCCCCCTCTGGTGGTGAAGCAGGCATTCATCTCTTCCCCTGCCACCAAAACCCCTCACCAAACTTCAAGCACTCCCTTTCCAAACAACGCACACGCACACACACACACACACACACAGGTTTGGCACTGGCTGTGTTGTAATAGGAGACAAATGTGCTTAGAACATAAACATGCTTCTGTCTTGATACTACCGTCGCTGGATGAGTAGTGGGATTTCTTTTTCAATTTGATGTTTTCTTTTTCAAAGGAATTACACCTAAGTGAAAAGGGGATATTTGCTGACACTGTCAATGCAGCGCAACGACAGAGCAAGACCTCGCTCCAAACAGAGTGATCCTATTATTGTATAAGAAAAAGGGTATTTATTTGGGAATGTGTGGGTGTGTGTGTGTGTGTGTGTGTGTGTGTGTGTGTGTGTGCGCGCGAGTGTGATATGCTGTTACTGGAAGCGTATGGCTTGAGCACAGAAAAACAGTAGACATCACCGCACTGCAAATAACAATTACTCAGCAAAGATCCCTACCACTGGATGATGATTCAACATATTGGTCAAAGCAGCTGTACTCCCAACTGTTTCTCACAGCTATATTCCTCCCTTTGAAAATCCCTATAGTAATGATGCCGGTGTTTTAGAAGGGTTAGGACCATAGACTGACATGCATCAGTGGTTATGACTCATGAAAAGCTATATAGTAAACAACAGAATGTATCAGGGAGGCTGATGGTTGGAGACCAGTTGGCTAACCAATGTCTCTGTGCGGGAGTGAATAGGTAGCTGTTGGCAAATCTATTATCCCACCTGAGCTCCCATAAAACGTTCCACTCGGCCTAAAAACAACAGGACAAATCAAGTATCTATCTCTCTGAAACACACTGTACTGTCTGTACTGTAGTTGCTGCTTCTATATTCTACCACTGCATAATATCAATCAAATGTAAACTCAGCAAAAAAAGAAATGTCTTCTCACTGTCAACTGCGTTTATTTTCAAACTTAACATGTGTAAATATTTGTATGAACATAACAAGATTCAACAACTGAGACATAAACTGAACAAGTTCCACAGATATGTGACAAACAGAAATGGAATAATGTGTCCCTGATCAAATGGGGGGGTCAAAATCAAAAGTAAGTCAGTCAATATCTGGTGTGGCCACCAGCTGCACTAAGTACTGCAGTGCATGGACTGCACCAGATTTGCCAGTTCTTGCTGTGAGATGTTCACCCACTCTTCCACCAAGACACCTGCAAGTTCCTGGACATTTCTGGGGGGGGAATGGCCCTAGCCCTCACCCCCCGATCCAACAGGTCCCAGACATGCTCAATGGGATTGAGATCCGTGCTCTTCGCTGGCCATGGCAGAACACTGACATTCCTGTCTTGCAGGAAATCACGCACAGAACGAGCAGTATGGCTGGTGGCATTATCATGCTGGAGGATCATGTCAGGATGAGCCTGCAGGAAGGGTACCACATGAGGGAAGAGGTTGTCTTCCCTGTAACGCACAGCGTTGAGATTGCCTGCAATGACAACAAGCTCAGTCCGATGATGCTGTGACACACCGCCCCAGACCATGATGGACCCTCCACCTCCAAATCGATCCCACTCCAGAGTACAGGCCTCGGTGTACAGCGACTCGTCAGAGAAGAGCACTTTTTGCCAGTCCAGTCTGGTCCAGTGATGGTGGGTTTGTGCCCATAGGTGACGTTGTTGCCGGTTATGTCTGGTGAGGACATGCTTTACATCAGGCCTACAAGCCCTCAGTCCAGCCTCTCTCAGCCTTTTGCGGACAGTCTGAGCACTGACGGAAGGATTGTGCGTTCCTGGTGTAACACGTACAGGATGGCAACAACAACTGCCCCTGTTCCGCAGGTGTGATGTTCGGATGTATCGATCCTGTGCAGGTGTGGTTACACGTGGTCTGCCACTGCGAGGATGATCAGCTGTCCATCCTGTCTCCCTGTAGCGCTGTCTTAGGCGTCTCACAGTACGGACATTGCAATTTATTGCCCTGGCCACATCTGCAGTCCTCATGACTCCTTGTAGCATGCCTAAGGCACGTTCACACAGATGAGCACGGACCCTGGGCATCTTTCTTTTGGTGTTTTTCCAGAGTCAGTAGAAAGGCCTCTTTAGTGTTCAAAGCTTTCATAACTGTGACCTTAATTGCCTACCATCTGTAAGTTGTTAGTGTCTTAACGACCGTTCAACAGGTGCATGTTCATTAATTGTTTATGGTTCATTGAAACAGTGTTTAGACTTTTTACAATGAAGATCTGTGAAGTTACTTTGATTTTTACAAATTCTCTTTGAAAGACAGGGTCCCGAAAAAGGAACATTTCTTTTTTCTAAAGCCCTTTTTCCATCCCATCAGCAGATGTCACAAAGTATTATCCGTAATATGAAGGATATCCCCATGATCATTTTGCCTTAACACCGAGTTATAGCACAGCACTGTGGTAACACATCAGCACAGCAGTAGAGGTCTCAGGAACCCACCTTCTCCTATTAGATATACATCACATCAACACAAGTACCTGTTAGTATTCCGTGAGCAGGCTACCATGGATATAATGTATCTCATGTAAGCGCAAGTTTAGGATTTATAATTCACATCAGATCCCCTGTGAGAGAAAGGGTCTATTTTGAGATGCTGCAAGGACTGATTACAAATCTGTAATATTACACCAGTGGGTTTCATGGAGGATTACTCCTTGTTAATATAACATGGGAAAGAAAAGCTTAGATAGGCAATGGCTTTTCATTTTGGTGTGGGTTGCCATATTGTAACAGACACGTCTCCATTCGTTCACAGGCTACTGGAAAACATTGGCGTCCATTTGACCCAGTAGAGAGGACAGAGTGATGGCATTTAGCGAGTCCTAGATCACCACTTCATTACCCCAAAGTTATCACGGGATGATAAGGCTGTATGCCAATCTGTGACGAAACAACACTCATGTGTTAGATGTTTATACAATACAAGAGAGCATGAGACAACATTTTGTCCAGTCAAGTTATCAAATGATTGGTTGGTGGAGTTTACACTTAATAAAACAAAAGCAACTCCCACAATCATTGAGTCTTTCTCTTCCAGAACCTTTCCTCCTGTTAAAGAGGGCCTCCTTGTGTTAATTTGACTGATAAAGTCATTATGATAGAAGATTTTATGTGGCGCTTGACACACTGGAACATTACGCTACATTATACTCACCTGACTGGACCCATTTCCTCCGTTCCAGTGCCAAATGGCACCCTATACCCTACGGTAGTGCATTATATAGGGAAGAGGGTGCCATTTGGGATGTACCTGACATCCATGATGATGGTGAAATAACCACAGAGGTGCAATTGAGTGCCGCTCTAAGGGAAGATGTGAGCATGTGAACGTGCACTTTTTACACCCCACATCTGTTCCATTTCATGAGATTCTACATGCACATTAGATGGGAGTTGCTTTTTTCAATGTTCTCTAGCTCGGTTTTAAATGCGTATGGTCTTCTACATTCACAGTCATACATATACTTGTTCTCACTAAAACATGCCATCTTGTATTGTGTGTGTGTCTGTTACTATGTGACCAATAGAGTAAGCATATATTTTACAACTTGTTTTCACTTGCAATTAACTCGTAATTTCTTGTATAATCAATTGTCATTAATAGTGTTTGCCAGCAGTGATAGCCTGAAGACAGTCATTGAGAATACAGCTCAATCCTCATTATGGTGAATGGTTATGGGTTTTCCTCTGAACCAGTAGACTGGACCCAGTCAGCCACTCCTTAAAGCACTCAGTAATAAAACATTTCCGGGCTGTATAGTAGTGGTTAATGGGCCATGGAAGAGGGGATAACTCTATGGAAGAGGGGATAACTAGCTTACTGTAGAACAGTTCCTTTCTTCTCTTGGACTGTAGGTGGGCATTCATTTGCATTCTGGTTGTATTCTAGAGTTGCAAAATAAAGCACATGTTTCTATTACTGTATGAATACTGATGAAAAACAAACTGGGTGTCAAACTAGCCTGATCAAGCAGAGCAATTGTGAGATCAGGCTGGTTTCACAAGGCTAGGGTCAAAGTGGACACAGCCACAACTTTTGAGTCAACTCTTGCAGAGGTAACTTCACAAAATCGCCCAGCTGAGGATCCCTAAAACGTGGTAATTTAGCTGCTGCATTCATGACAACCGATTCGAATGCATGGCCTCTTTGTAACCTTATGACAAAGCACTTCTACAGTCTCTGTTTTCTACTCCCAAGTGACATCCTTTGGTTAAAGAAAACAACATTTGCCAAAGTTCGAACATCATAACATACAACGAAAGGTCTGCAGGTAGCACTGTATCTGAGCACTTTATTAATTTGTCATGTACTGGGCCATTATCACCATCACCAACTGATGTTGCAGAGACAGAGATAATGTTCTATTACAGAATATTCCATGTCTGATCACCTTATCATCTCAGACTTTTGGGGGGGTTAGTCATCTCAGTTCTGTTGACACTTTTTTTTTTTGTCTGGTGGGTTAAAAGCTGTGATGGGTTTGAAACTGAAAATACATCAACAGACTAGCAAGGAACAGCATTATGCAAAATTGGAGGGGGACGTCGATATGAAAAATAAAAAGGGATGTTTGCATGTCATGAGAAAAGTCAGAGAAGGGAACATTTGACACACGTACTCAGCCAGGACTCATTGTCTAGATGTAACATAGTTAACTGAAATCCGGGCACTCAAATTAGTTTGATATGTTACGTTTGGTATGGTATGGTTAGGCCTACATAAGACAGAAGGTTAGGGACTGTACATTATTTACAATGAGAGATACCAGAAAGAAACAGATCTCTGAAATTGAAATGGATGGCCCTCCCTTCAGTAATATAGTTTTACCTAACCTCCCTGATTGCTTGAAGAAGAAAAAAAAAACAAGTGACCCTCCCCTATACCTAAAATAATAATGAAAACATCAAGTGGATAGCAGAGAGCATGCCTACCGTTTACCCTCACTCCTAGGACAGAGCAGAGCCTTAGATATGCTGTTTTAGAAACTGTTCTTCGTTTTGTAAGCATTACATGGCAGAAGGTTGTGGATTCGCAGACCGCTGCAGACACAGGTAGGGGTGAAAAGATCTACATGATTAAAATAGCTTATTTGCGGTCCGATAAAGTCTATAAAACGCACCACTATGCATTGCTAGATTTCTCTATTTTTTTAATACCACAACAGAGCATGACAACGAATGAGCGCATGCTGCAGCACTGGAGACGTTTTGATTTCTATACAGGCTATTGTTAAAAAGGGGAAAGGGAAATGGGGATACCAAGTCAGTTGTACAACTGAATGCCTTCAACTGAAATGTGTCTTCTGCATTTAGCCCAACCCTTCTGAATCAGAGAAGAGGATAGTCTAAGTTCGGAACAGTGCTAAAGTTGTCTGTCAACTGTAAACATTGACAGCAATTTAACCAGTTACAACCGAAGTACATGATCATCAATGAATTTTAGAAAATGCCATTTGGTTTTTAACACAGCAGCCACATATCATCCGGAAGGCCTATAAGCTGCTATTTATCCTATTTAATTCCATGATATTGTTTTTACAAAATAGATTTGTGTTGACTGTGATTAGGGCATGGAATATAACAGCATCTGCTAAATTAAACTAGGCATACGTAGCTCACCGCATGATCCTCAAACCAGACTGGGCAAACTCAAGTTTCTAAAAGTAAATTCAAAGGCACTGTAGAATGTATCACGTTTCAGGTAAGACCCAGATGCAGACAACGTCGAAGTAACAGCAGTTTATTAATCCAACAGGGGCAGGCAAAAGACAGATCAAGGGCAGGCAGGGGTCAGTAATTCAGATAGGTGGGGAAAATGTACAGGATGGCAGGCAGGCCCAGGGTAGGCAGAGGTCAATAGGAATAGGAAGAAATAGGCTGCATCACAATGCCCTCTTGCTGTTAGTATCCTAAATGAAAATGAAGAATGTTTAAATGAATTAGGCCTACTCAAATTTAGCCTACTTTCAGCGCCCATGCGCTGTCCATCTCCGCAGCTGCAGCTTCATAGTACTATATGTAAATTACATGAATATGCTTATTCCGAGGGTTAATAACTTAAATAGCTTCATTATGGGCCACAAAACATATTGTTTTTATTATAATCAATTATAGCAATAGCCAGCTTACCTCTGGTCCTCCATCTCATCTTTGCGTTCTCAAACGAAACATATAGGCCTTTTCCATGCACCTCCTGAAGTGCTACATACACAGCAGTCATTGGTTAGGGTTTACAGCAGCAAAAGCAGGGCAGGCCAGGGCTTATGATTGGGAATGCCTATCCACTGCAGTGTAGCGTCATTTTATATACAGGTACACCATCCCAGCAGGTCAAAAACTTGGGAAGTTTTTCTTGGAAATAAGTCTTTGCCCTGAGTTTCTCCGAGCATGCTCTTCGTATAGCCTCGGCCTACTGTATAGGCTATGGATAATTTGATTGAGACCACACTAGGAGCACTTGATATTGCACGCCCAGAAGAGAATCAGGGATGAGGGGCATCATCGGGCACACATCAAGATATAATAAGCAACTAATTCTCAAACCTTGAGCAATATGACATTTAAATCGATATAAAATTACATGACCCTGCTCTGGACTAAATTCAAAATACTAAACCCTCCTCCTGACTGAAATTTAAAAATCATGACCCTCCCCCATTTTCCTCCCAGGGTAACAATTCTGTAAATTTCAATTGGTCCCTTAAAGCAAAAACAAAAAGGAGGGTGGTTGGTCGAGGTGGATGGGTGAGCATATAACGCGAACATCTAGCAACCCAAAGGTTTGTGTTCGAATCTCTTTATGGACAACATGTCATGGACAACAATGTCATTGTATGCTGTAGCCTTAAGATTTCTCTTTTGAACTAAGGGGCCTAGCCCGAAGCATGAAAAACAACTCCAGACCATTATTCCTCCTCCACCAAACTTTACAGTTGGCACTATGCAGTCGGGCAGGTAGTGTTTTAAATGGCATCAGCCAAACCTAGATTCGTCCATCGGAAGCGTGATTCCTCACTCCAGAGAACGCGTTTCCACTACTCCAGAGTCCAATGATGGCGAGCTTTACACCACTCCAGCCGACGCTTGGCATTGCGCATGGTGATCTTAGGCTTGTGTGTGGCTGCTTGGCCATGGAAACCCATTTCATGAACTCCCGATGAACAGTTGTTGTGCTGACGTTGCTTCCAGAGGCAGTTTGGAATTTATTAGTGAGTGTTGCAGTAGAGGACAGACTATTTTTATACATGTCAGCACTAGGCGGTCCCATTCTGTGAGCTTGTGTGGCCTACCACTTCATGGCTGAGCCATTGATGCTCCTAGACAGCACTTCCAGTCGACCGGGGCAGCTCTAGCAGGGGAGAAATTTTACAAACTGACTTGTTGGAAAGGTGGCATCCTATGACAGTGCCATGTTGAAAGTCACTGAGCTCTTCAGTATGGGCCATTCTACTGTCAATGTTTGTCTATTGAGCTTGTTGTTGATCATTACTAGACAACCATTTTTAGGTCTTGCCATAGCTTTTCAAAAGTCAAAACTGTAACTCAGCCAGTCAGAAA
This sequence comes from Oncorhynchus keta, assembly GCF_023373465.1. Taxonomy (NCBI): domain Eukaryota; kingdom Metazoa; phylum Chordata; class Actinopteri; order Salmoniformes; family Salmonidae; genus Oncorhynchus; species Oncorhynchus keta. Next base: position 29,326,017 of record NC_068424.1, on the reverse strand, counting down.
CATTCACTGTCTTCTTGGTAAGCAACTCCAGTGTAGCTTTGGATTTCTGTTTTAGGTTTTGTCCTGCTGAAATGTGAATTAATCTCCCAGTGTCTGGTGGAAAAGCAGACTGAACCAGGTTTTCCTCTAGGATTATGTCTGTGCTTAGCTCCATTCGGTTTCTTTTTTATCCTGTAAAACTCCCCAGTCCTTAACGATTACAAGCATACCCATAACATGATGCAGCCACCACTATGCTTGAAAATATAGAGAGTGGTACTCAGCAATGTGTTGCATTGGATTTGTCCTAAACATAACACTTTGTATTCAGGACAAAAAGTTCATTTCTTTACCAAATTGTTTGCAGTCTTACTTTAGGGCCTTGTTGCAAACAGGATGTATGTTTTGGAAGATTCATATTCTGTACATGCTTCCTTCTTTTCACTCTGTCAATTAGGTTAGTATTGTGGAGTAACTACAGTACAATGTTGTTGATCAATCCTCAGTTTTCATACCACAGCCATTAAACTCTAACTGTTTTAAAGTCATCACTGTCCTCATGGTTAAATACCTAAACGGTTTCTTTCCTCTCCGGCAACTGCGTTTGGAAGGATGCCTGTATCTTTGTAGTGACTGGGTGTATTGATACACCATCCAAAGTGTAATTAATAACTTCACCATGTTCAAAGGGATATTTAATGCGTTTTATTCCCCACCCATCTACCAATAGGTGCCCTTCTTTGCGAGGCATTGGAAAACCTCCCTGGACTTTGTGGTTGAATCTGTTTGAAATATACTGCTGTTTAAACCCATACCTGTTTGACTGAGGGACCTTACAGATAATTGTATGTCTGGGGTACAGAGATGAGGTAGTCATTCAAAATCATGTTAAACACTATTATTGCACACAGAGTGAGTCCATGCAACTTATTATGTGACGAAGTTAAACACATGTTCACTTCTGAACTTATTTAGGCTTGCCATAATACTCAAGACATTTCAGCTTTTCATTTTGAATTAATTTGCCAAAATGTCTAAACATAATTCCACTTTTACATTATGGGGCACTGTGTATAGGCCAGTGACAGAAAAAGGCTGTAACATAACAACATTTGGGAAAAAGTAAAGGGGTGTGAATACCTTCTGAAGGGACTGTATGTGTGCTTGTTTGAAAATGTACAGTAGTAGGTTCATACTTACCTCTTTTGACCGGTTGCCAAGGAGGCCCTCGACATAAGACTGGAGGTCATTGTTGGTAAGATTAACATTGTTTATCAAATGTTTATCAAATGTTTTTCTGTGTTGTCTTATGTGACCTCTGTTAGCAGATGATTGATAATGGGTTATAATTGGTTTGTCTCTTGTGCTCGTCTTTATTTTCTAAAAGGTTACGTGGTGGAGAAATGTGGCTGCAACACAAAAATGGATCTGAAGATAGTTAACTAAAAGCTGAATAAAGAGGCCTCAAAGCGATAAACAAAAAAGTGCAAATATGTCATTTAATATGGAATTCATTTGAATTTAAACTAATTCAATTGCATGTGTATATGTTTATTATTTATTGTTTGATTACTACAGTTAGAAACTTTAGGAAATAACAGGTGCACCCGTCTACTATTGACACAGTTGGGAAAAAAGATGTCAATTGTGATTTTGATGAGGCAAACAGTAGTAAAGGTGTCCGTTTTCAATAGTCATTCAAAAGTGTTTATGTCAGAAATGAAAAGGGATAAGGAGTAATTCAGTAGTGACAACACTACACAGACAAATGGCAGTAGTAATTCAAGAGGGATTGAGTTGGCATACAGCAGGAATGTGTAGGCATTACATGGTCATTCTACATTCAGCATGTAGAACTTGTGTAGGTATTACTGTGGTCATTCTACATTCAGCATGTAGAAATTGTGTAGGTATTACTGTGGTCATTCTACATTCAGCATGTAGAAATTGTGTAGGTATGTGTAGGTTTTAAGTTGTAGATACCCAAAAGCTCAGGAGTTACACAGTAGTCATTAAGGGAGAATTATGTAGCGATTTGAATAAGAAATATGTAGTAGTGAAACGTCCCAATTTTATCACTCATTACTACTGAAATTAACACATAACTCACTACTCGTTTACTACACATCTCAACAGCAATCAAGTAGTAATACCAGTAGGTTGTGTAGATCTTGTGTAGTAGTTCAGTAGTACTTTTTCATGAGGGTTACTACATCTACCCCTGAGTCCAGGTTGACATACAACTGTACATCAGAAAGAAAAGGTATGCAAGTTTTGAAGTAGCCTAGGCAGCTTACATGGACAATTCTGTCTCTCTTTGCGCAGTTGCATTCCTTGCATAGTATCCACACTGTTGACAAGGAGCGAGGAAGAAGAGGGGAGGGAGAGAGGAGTCAACTTCTGCGAAGGGAGGAAACCGACGGATATTTTTCGCCTGAGCGACAAAAGCCGTCAACTCTGGAATCAGTGTGCAAGATGCATCCTCTAAAGGCAAACGTCGACAAACTGTCAGGGGAGTAAAGCCTTGAAGAACAGGACATCGAATATGCAACTCGTATGCATTCAGTTCTACGCATGAAGTTAATCAGAAGACTCGTAGAAGAACAGTAAGACGATAAAAGAACAATATACTAACATTTTGTGAAGGGCAACTAACTGTTAAGGCGTCATCATCTGTGACCCTGAATTTAAAGTGGACTAGTAAATAAACCATTGTTATTGAACAACAGCTAAATAGCTATTTTCGAGTCCATTTGAATTCTGGGAGGATTATCAAGTAAAAACTCATTATTTTCTTACCCTGTGGTGACTAATGACTATGAAGGCGGTGACAGTGCCACGTTTAAGACTGTGTCTGTGATGGGCTGAGCAAGCGAAACTGAAATAATTTTGGTTTTCTACATTGTAACGGTTTTAGAGTTATGACGGAGGTTTTTAAAGTGGTCTTGGCCACTATTCCTTATATTAGCACTTCCCCCCACATGCTTACAAGTTAATGATTTATTTGAAATAGTTATTTTACCCGGTTCAGGGTGGGCAATGTTATTCCAAAGTCCATGACTTCACTCCAACGTCCCACTCCTTCTCAGAATGCTGGACTGACTGCTGAGGAATGGCATCGGCGATATTCGAGGGGACGTCTCTGGTCAACATGTTTGTCAAGGATTGCTGGGTGAACGGGATCCGGAGACTGATCATAAATCAGCGAGGAGAGGAAGAAGAATTCTACGAGATCAGAACCGAGTGGTCAGACAGAAACGTTTTGTATTTGCACAGGAGTTATTCCGATTTTGGGAGATTGTTCAAAAGACTGGTTGAATCATTCCCGGAGGACAGAAGAGCTCTCTCCAAGTCGCCGCTTATCGAAGGTTGGTATAGTGTAACCCATGCCACTGGAAATTGTGTTTAATCAATTAACCAATTAAGTAATGAATTATATGGTCATTTGAAGACAATAGCCACAATACAATTCGGATGTTTTTTCTATTAATTGGCCTTTTGACCAATCACATAAGATCTTTTCACATCAGCTCTGTTTCAAAGCTGATGTGATTGGTCAAAAGACCAATTCGTTTTTAAAAAATGTAAAAAAGATCAGCCAATGTTTACAAGTGTTGAGAACTTTGTCATCAATGATTGTATTCAAATGGGTATTTTTGACAGGTGGGAATTACATGGGCACATTTGATATAGATAGATCTGTTGATACAGATAGATATAGATAGATAGATCTGTTGTATTATTTACAGTGGATAAATAAGGATTAATTGTTGTTTTCATGACCCAGGTAGACACTGTCCGTTTAATAATTGATTGGGTCCACTTTGGAGAACACATAATACCAGACCTATCAAATAGCTGCTCTTTGGTCTACAAGATTCCGGATACTGTTTTAGGTTCTCTGGGAACCCCCTAACATGATTGACTGGAACTTAAGTCAAGAGCAATAGGACTGATTTAACTGGCCATCACTAGGCTATTCTTTATCACTAGCACATTTTTGGTTGTTTGGTTTTCAGAGTTGGAGGCTATGGGTTAGGTTTATAGTAGCACAGGCTAACTGTCAAAATTAAAATCATATTGGAAAAGGTTAATGTGTGGATTTGTCAGTGAATTTTTTGGATAAATTAGGAGGCGGCCTATCCATTGCATGTTGGCTTTAATAATGTTGAGGTAACGCTGAAAGGCTCAGTTACTCCCCCCTATCGAGTGTTTGTGGACCATTTCTATAATACATTAAATGTTATCAAATGTTTAGGTTGTGATTAGGCTAATCTACTGTATGTCCCACGTGATTGAATTGTTGACCAGCTTGTTCTGCAATAGAAGCAGATCCTATCCTGTAGTAATGGGTAAAGATAAACAGAACCCCCAGACAGTAGGAAAGGATTGTGACACATGAACACACGGCCCTGGGTTGTGTACCTCTTACTGCCCTGTCTGTCACGATGGTGCCCAGGCTGTGTGCTGTCTGGCAGGATGCCCAGCTCATGCCACTTCTATGCCCAGCTAGCACATAACATTCTGAGAACCATATGTTTCTTAGAGCGTGGTTCTTCAGCATAACACTTTCTTCAGGTTTCCACGTGGTTCTGTTTAAAGTCCATGTTCAGAGAATGTTAAGAAACAACGTTCTTCTGTGTGAATTTCAGTACTTTCAGCATAACATTTTCTGCAGCTCTGTTGGCCGAGCCCACTAATTGGCCACACCTGATCTTAATGAGTGCTTATTTCCTTTGAAAGGAAGCAGAGCCTGTTTGAATAGACTAAAATGAACAGCTTTGTATGAGTTTAAAAAAATAAAAACATGGCAGGCTAGCTCCATCCTGGTGGCGCAGTGGGCTAATTCCTTGGATAGTGAACATAATATCATATGTTTGAATCTCACTGATGCCATGCTACAATAAAAAAAAATGTGTTTGCATGTTTAAAGCATAAGCAAATAAATGTTTATCTGTGTTTGGAGTTGAAATCAGTTATCCAAACGAAGCTAGCAGTGTTATTAAAACTCGTATTGAAACATTTAGGGAAAGGAACCTCTCTGCTATACATAAAAATGTACATTCCCAGAACAGGCCCCCAAAAACATTTTGTTCTCAGAATGTTTAAAAAAACGTTCAGTTTTTAATTGGTCAGGAACCTTATGGCTTCGTTCCCAGAACCAATGGGAAACAAAAAACGTATGTTCCCACAACTTCCAAGGAACCAAATGTGATAGCTGGGTGTTCACCCTGCACAGCCTCTCTGGTACTTCTATTTTGTCTGTGTCCATTCAGCTTACAGTAAGTGTGTTTTGTAGACTGTCCCCCCACGCCAGCCTTTTTGTGGCGACTGGAAGGCTCTGTTTCCTTCCCATACACCGAAATAGCTGTCATTGCTGAGGATTGGCTCTTCTCCTTTCTCGGCTGCGTGTGATGCAAAACGACTCATTTTGCACTTCTTCTTTTCCTGGTGTCTCATCGTCCATTCTCATGTCTTGTTGTTTGAGATACGAATGGAGGGAGATGGGTATTGAAATAGGGACTTCATCCAAGTGTTACTCCAGTAGTGGTGTCGGTAGAGTTGAATCATGTCAGTGATGGATAGCTGGCCACGGATGAATCCCATTCCGTTTCCCCATGCCCTTTAACTTCCACCTCGGCTCGATATTTTATTTAGATCCGTCTTCTAATTGGCACTCAGATGAAAAGTGGACCTAGCTCGAGCTGTCCTTGCTTCCCGATGTTGTGTTCTTTTATTCACACTGTTTCTGGCCCTACTCTTGTTTTTGTGCTGTACCTAGGCAACAAGAGAAGCGTGCAGAACTTCTAGGGAACTTTCAGGCTGAGGTCATTGTGGTGAGAGGGTGATATACAGGCCTGGCTGAAGGAGTGGGCCTCCTATATTTAGGCTAGCCCCTACTGTGGCCTGCTTAGGCCTTCATCATCAGTCACCTGACATGTTACCCTGGAGTGGGCATCACAGACAGGAAGTGATGTGCTGGTTCTGCTGGCATGAGAGCCAGTCACGAGGGCACCGCCCAAACATCTAGACATAACAGACTCAGACTGGTGACGGAGAGGACAGCCGAGAACACTGTTTAAAGGCTTAACCTAAGATTTACTATGGAATTTGGCGCTCTGTATCTATTGATAAAACGGCAACACCTTATGGAACAAACTCATCTAACCGGGGAGATGGTGGTTAGATAATGTTGCAGTACATGACACTACTAAAGGCTATAATGTTGTAGTGTCATGCTGACATGGGCCGGTCTGATGTGCTGTAGGATGTCATTGTGAAATAGCTGTTGATAAGGTCTTATAAATGTTGAAATATCATGTGTAAGGATGATGTGGAGGCTCATGCTTCCTGTCATGTTGTCTGTCCTCCTGCCATGGTTGATATGCAAATGACAGCACAAGCAGGTATCACATTGAGTAGTTGTGTAACTACACTTTTTCATTGCATTGTACGCTTGTTTAATTACGAAATCTATTACCATAAATGGTTGTAGCTACACTTTAAAAAAGCGAGAAAGTAATAATATGCTTGCTACAATGGGCAGAAAAGATTTTTCTTGGTAAAGATACTAGCAGTATCTGTGCAGTGTTCCTCAGCCAACTAAATGCAGGCTATGAACTATTGTTGGCCTATTTCTTGGCTACAGGCAAATTCTTTGATGTGCACATGGGAACAGTTTGAATGGCCAGAATGCTGGTAGAGAGGACAATTATTAGACCAATTTGGCCCCATACTTATTGTGTTACACAAGGAGAACAGAAAACACAAGTTTAGTGTTTCCCTCTTCAACGCAATTCCAGGAAGTGGAGACAGGAAATGGACTCTTCCACAGGAAGTGAGGACATGCACTCGGGGAGCCTGGTCGGAACAAACACAGCTGATTTTTACTTTCAAAATATTTCATGGCTTATTTTTCAGATGACCACTATTTCTATACATTTAGCTTCAACTTCGAAATATAATTAAATTGAGAGAGGAATATGTTAAGTGGTTGTGTTCCATTTGAAATCTACAACTTTATTTTGGCATTCCATGCCAGCGCTCACGTTTCCAGATCAAAGGTGAAATCCCGTGGACAGATTTCCAAACATCTGTTTACACGGAAAACAGCGAGGCGGTTTTTGAGTTTTGTCTGAGGACAGTTATCTTCATGTTTGTTGCATTTGAGCAACCACAATGTGTGGTGTAGATTTGTTGCTTTTTCCTTGAGGCTATGCTCCCAGGGTTATTAGGCATGTCTTTCAAATGAAACATCCAATAAAGAAGAGAAGACCATATAATATTCAAAATGGCACACTGTAACTCTACCATGACATAACCAATAATACTAATCATACGTCTAAGCCTATGATTAAAAAAACAACAATACAATAAACCTCCAATTTTTTTTTGCTGGTTTGGACAAACCGAGCTATTTATCTCTTTAAAAAGAAGAATATGATCCTGGAACCCTGTGAGGTGCAGCCCTGGGTGGGGGAGGGATTCTATGGTTGCCTCTCAAATGGCATCATATTGCCTGTAAGTGCACACTACTTTGTTTGTTTTTTAACCAAAAACATTTCATGACCTAATCACTCCTGGGGCGTAATGTCATGACTGTGGGCCATTAGAAATGAATGAGATTGTTACATCAGCAGAGCGCTGCCTCGCATCCTCTTACGCAGCCCTCTATCTATCCGAAGGGAGCAGCTCTGTGGCTGCATCGTGCGCACTAGTCGCATCACCTCAGTAAGACCTCATCAGTAGTTTTCTGGAGGATCGTCATCATCAACCTCGCTATCGTAGTCATCATGACTATGAATGGCCGTACATGCTATTTTGGGACTAGTTGGAACTGGGAGGCAGAACCAATGACTAATGTGTCATAGTCACTAGTTTTCACTCTGCATCATTGGATTGTAAAGGCTTAAGTACATATTCACTCACACATCCCCCTGTTTATGAAAGGTCCAAACCAACTAAGCAGGCTACTTTCCACTCTTTTTTTTGGACATGTGTTTGCCAATATTACAGTCCTCATTGCTAGTGCTTATTCCCGAAGTCAAACTTTCCACCCAGCTTCTAAATCTAAAACCTCTCTAATACTTTGCATTGTTAATCCATGTATCATGTTGCTGAGGTAGGTAGGTGTGCTGTACGTCTATACTGCAGTTTTCCTATATTCTGCTGTTGCCACTTTCAGATCCTGTGCTGCCTATTACCTAGCATCTACTGAGCCGTGTTGGCATTCTTGCTGGTTACCCTATTTGTGACACGTGCTCTTAAAACTATGTCCACTAAACTTAAATAAGTCTATTTGTGTTTCTCTGTACTTGCCATGCCCAGAACAAATATCACAGGAGCATTGTGATTGTGAATATAAAGGTTCTCATTTTACTGATTGCCACCTTTTCAATTATATTTTTTTTGGCAACCTTTTTTACATGAGTAAAGTTGAATTGGGCCCTCCTCCCATTTAGCCTTTGTTGTGTGTTCTGGCCTGTGGATAGATAAGATGCTAGTTGACACAAAGGTCAAAGTAGCTGCCCTATTGTTATGGTGGATGCACAGATAGGATTTACCTCATGTTCTCTCATGTTCTCTCAGTAGTCTCAAAATGATGGCTTTTGGTTTGTCTTGGGAATCAAATCGATTTTTAAATGTGTACCTGGTTTGTTACCTGAGAATTTACTTGAGACCTAAGATTTTCAGTTTTGTGAGATTAATACAATAAAAAGTGGTAATAACCATGTAATAACCTTTGACTGCGTTATGTTTGTCATTTTGTGTTTAGGTCTGGTTAAGATTAAAGAGGCCAGTGACATCGAGCTGAAACTAAATGAGGTGGAGAAGCTACTGAAGAATGCCATCAACATGCCATGGAAGGTGGGTCACTAGTCGTCTACGACTGCCCTCTACACATTTGGATTTGATCAACTTGTATGCAAACCTGTTCATTTATACACCTTCCAACATACCACATTTGACTCAGATTAGTTATAATGCATTTTTGTATGGCTCTCATAAATAGAACCCATGCTCATACTATCTGTGCTGTCTGTCTCCCCAGTATTCTAGGTCAGAGGTGGTGTTGACATTCTTTGAGCGATCACCGCTGGACCAAGTGCTGAAGAATGACAACGTCCACAAGATCCAGCCATGCTTCCAGAGTCCATACAAGATATCAGGTATTGATTCGTGGTGAAACACAGGGAAAACACTCCGCTTCTTTCCCAGTATTAACTGGGGCTCCCGAGTGGCGCAGCGGTCTAAGGCACTGCATCCCAGTCCTAGAGGCGTCACTACAGATCCTGGTTTGATTCCAGGCTGTATCACAACCGGCCATGACGGGTAGACTGTCATTGTAAATAAGAATTGGTTCTTAACTGACTTGCCTAGTTAAATAAAATTTAAAAACAAAGTAACTTTCCTTTTAACCACCCAAACAACCAATGACATCCGAACCAGGAAAACTCTGAGTAATGGTTAATATAGGATAAGATAAGCTGGAATTGTATCGTCTGTTTTCACAGAAATGTGCCTTGCGTTATAAAGAATTCCTTTTACAGGACATATAAACAACAGACAAAACATGTCCTAAACTGTAGAATGTGTTCTGTGCCCTACAGAGATCATGCGTTCCAATGGCTTCTGTCTGGCCAACACTGAGACAATCGTGTTTGATGAGAGTCTGCCACAGGATGCAGAGAGACCCTCATCCACTGACTCTGCTGCTGGCTCTGCAGAACACCTGTAAGTAAACACGTGACTTTACGACTTCTTTTACCTGTTAGATTCACCTTACCAGTCAGTATCAATGTCATTGTGTATTGAGACAAATGGGCATTTCTTCATCCTCATAAGAGGTGAAATTGTGTGTGCCGTAGATATTATAATATTTCTAATACAATGTTGACTTTGGACTGTAACTCCCTGCACCACAAAACCAGAGAAGTGTAGCAGTATCACGCGTTAACCAGAATGACTGAGGTTGAAGAGGAAAAGTGTTTTCTCCTGAATTTAGGCCTATTTTATTATACAAACATGATATATCCTGTTACTTTTCGTACAGTTCACATTCTCTTTACTACACACACACACACCGACAGGGACCTTTTAGGATCACAAGTGTTTGTGTGTGCCCTTTTGAGTATGTGAGTACCATGCATTCCTTGAATTTCAAAGAGGTTCCAGGGTCCCCCTCAGGAAATGTCTCAGTGCACCTCTTCCTTCCCTGGGTGGGGTGTGAGGAGGGAAGCTAGCGAGGGACCTTTACTCAGTCTCCACAACAAAATGTTTTTCACAAAATATTACAATGCGGTTAAAGTCAGTCATTGAAATTTGTTTTTAAACCACTCCACACATTTCTTGTTAACAAAATATTGTTTTGGAAAGTAGGTTAGGACATCTACTTTGTGCATGACACAAGTAATTTTTCCAACAATTGTCTACAGACAGATTATTTCACTGTATCACAATTCCAGTGGGTCAGAAGTTTACATACACTAAGTTGATTGTGCCTTTAAACAGCTTGGAAAATTCCAGAAAATTATGTCACGTCTTTAGAAGCTTCTGATAGGCTAATTGACATCATTTGATTCAATTGGAGGTATACCTGTGGATTTATTTCAAGGCCAACCTTCAAACTCAATTCCTCTTTGCTTGACATCATGGGATTTTTTTTAAAAAAATCAGCCAAGACCTCAGAAAAAAACATTGTAGACCTCCACAAGTCACCATGGGACCACGCAGCTGTGATACCGCTCAGGAAGGAGACGCATTCTGTCTCCTAGAGATGAACATACTTTTGTGCGAAAAGTGCAAATCAATCCCCGATCAACAGCAAAGGACCTTGTGAAGATGCTGGGGGAACAGGTACAAAAGTATCTATATCCACAGTAAAACAATTCCTATATTGACATAACCTGAAAGACCGCTCAGCAAGGAAGAAGCCACTGCTCCATAACCGGCATAAAAAAAACAGACTACGGTTTGCAGCTGCACATGGGGACAAAGATCATACTTTTTGGAGAAATGTCATCTGGTATGATGAAACAAAAATAGAACTGTTTGTCCATAATGACCATCATTATGTTTGGAGGAAAAAGGGGCAGGCTAGCAAGCCGAAGAACACCATCCCAACCGTGAAGCACGGGAGTGGCAGCATCATGTTGTGGGGGTGCTTTGCTGCACGAGGGACTGGTGCACTTCACAAAATAGATGGCATCATGAGGTGGGAAAATTACGTGGATAAATTGAAGCAACATATCAAGACATCAGTCAGGAAGTTAAAGCTTGGTCGCAAATGGGTCTTCCAAATGGACAATGACCCCAAGCATACTTACAAAGTTGTGGCAAAATGTCTTAAGGACAACAAAGTCAAGGTATTGGAGGGGCCATCACAAAGCCCTAACCTCATCCTATAGAAAATGTGTGAGTAAGGAGACCTACAAACCTGACTCGGTTACACAAGCTCTGTCAGGAGGAATGGGCCAAAATTCACCCAACTTATTGTGGGAAGTTTGTGGAAGGCTACCCGAAACGTTTGACTCAAGTTAAACAATTTAAAGGCATTGCTACCAAATACTAATTTGAGTGTATGTAATCTTCTGACCCACTGGGAATGTGATGAAAGAAATAAAAGCTGAAATAAACAGTTCTCTACTATTATTCGGACATTTCACATTCTTAAAATAAAGTGGTGATCCTAGCTGACCTAAAACAAAATCTTTACATGGATTAAATGTCAGGAATTGTGAAAAACTGAGTTTAAATATATTTGGCTAAGGTGTATGTAAAATTCCGACTTTAACTGAATCTTCTCACCTGGATCATCATAGCTAGCTACCTGCAATCCGAGTGACTACTTCTGGCTAACGTATCTGTCCCGACGCAAGCACCAATTAGCCTGGAGCTAGCCCATACTAGGCCAATCTCCCAGCTAGCTGAAGAGGTCCATCAGCCACTCCTGGACCCCTTTTACTGCCGGTACGGGGTACGGAACCCCGCCAATTCTTCACGACTGGACTAGCGACTTAATCTGCTCGAGGGGTTTACTCAACTGGCTCCTACGTCGTGACGTTCCCTGAATGCCCATCTGCTAGCCGCGGCCCGCTAGCTCCCGCTAGCTGTCTAGACCATATCGGACTGTTAGCTAATAGGTCCATTGGCCAATTTCTCGTACCACTATTCCTATTTTGCCAATCGGCCTGGGCCCCTTTTACCACACAAAGCCCTGCTTATCCATCACGACTGGACTACCGACGTAATCTGCCCCAGGGTCTTTTTTCCAACAGGCCCCTTCGTCGCGACGACCCCTGAATGCCCATCTGCTAGCCTGCTAGCCATGGCCCGCTAGCTGTCTAGAGCATATTGGACTGTTAGCTGAATAGATCCATTTGTCAATTGGACTGGACCCCTCTGCTACACGGAACCCTACTAATCTATCACGATTGGCCTATCGAACTGCACGAGGAGGCTAAAACAGACTTTCCTCCGTCGCGACGTCCCTCTAAGACCCTTCTGCTAGCTTGCTAGCCCCGGCCTGCTAGCAGTCTGAATCGCCGTGTCTCCAGCCAGCACAACCATTCACTGGACCCTTAAGATTACTCGGCTACGCATGCCTCTCCCTAATGTCAATATGCCTTCACTGTTCTGGTTAGTGATTGCTTTATTTCACTGTAGAGCCTCTAGCCCTGCTCAATATGCCTTAACCAACCATTTAGTTCCATCTGCCACATATGCAATGACATCACCTGGTTTAAATGTTTCGAGAGACAATATCTGTCTCATCATCACTCAATACCTAGGTTTACTTCCAATGTACTCACATCCTACCATACCTTTTGTCTGTACATTATGCCTTGAATCTATTCTATCGCGCCCAGAAACCTGCTCCTTTTACTCTGTGTTCCGAACGTACTAGACGACCAGTTCTTATAGCCTTTAGCCGTACCCTTATCCTACTCCTCTGGTGATGTAGAGGTTAATCCAGGACCTGCAGTGCCTAGCTCCACTCCTATTCCCCAGGTGATCTCATTTGTTGACTTCTGTAACCTTAAAAGCCTTGGTTTCATGCATGTTAACACTAGAAGCCTCCTCCCTAAGTTTGTTTTATTCACTGCTTTAGCACACTCTGCCAACCCGGATGTCTTAGCCGTGTCTGAATCCTGGCTTAGGAAGACCACCAAAACCCCTAAAATTTCCATCCCTAACTATAAAATTTTCCGCCAAGATAGAAATGCCGAAGGGGGCGGAGTTGCAATCTACTGCAGAGTTCTCTTATTATCCAGGTCTGTACCCAAACAATTCAAGCTTCTACTTTTAAAAATCCACCTTTCCAAAAACAAGTCTCTCACCCCTGCCGCTTGCTATAGACCACCCTCTGCCCCCAGCTATGACCTGGACACCATATGTGAATTGATTTCACCCCATCCATCTTCAGAGCTCGTGCTGCTAGGTGACCTAAACTTGGACATACCCAGGCCATCCTATAATCTAAGCTTGATGCCCTCAATCTCACACAAATTATCAATGAACCTATCAGGTACAACCCAAAATCCGTAAACATGGGCACCCTCATAGATATCATCCTAACCAACCTGCCCTCCATATACACCTCTGCTGTCTGTTTTCAAACAAGATCTCAGCGATCACTGCCTCATTGCCTGCATCCGTAATGGGTCTGTGGTCAAACGACCACCCCTCCTCACTGTCAAACACTCCCTAAAACACTTCAGCGAGCAGGCCGTTCTAATCGACCTGGCCGGGGTATCCTGGAATAATATTGACCTCATCCCATCAGTAGAAGATGCCTGGTTATTCTTTAAAAGTGCCTTCCTCACCCTCTTAAATTAGCATGCTCCATTCAAAAATTTTAGAACCAGGAATAGATATAGCCCTTGGTTCACTCCAGACCCAACTGCCCTTGACCAGCACAAACACATCCTGTGGCCATACTGCATTAGCATCGAATAGCCCCCGTGATATGCAACTTTTTAGGGAAATTAGGAACCAGTATACACAGGAAGTTAGGAAAGCTAAGGCTAGCTTTTTCAAACAGCAATTTGCATCCTGTAGCACAAACTCAAAAAAGGTTCTGGGACACTAAAGTCCATGGAGAATAAGAGCACCTCCTCCCAGCTGCCCACAGCACTGAGAATAGTAAACACTGTCACCACAATAAATCCACTATAATTCAGAATTTCATGAAGCGTTTTTCTACAGCTGGCCATGCTTTCCACCTGGCTACCCCTACTCCGGTCAACTACCCGGCACCCCCCACAGCAACTCGCCCAAGCCTCCCCCATTTCTCCTTCACCCAAATCCAGATAGCTGATGTTCTGAAAGAGCTGCAAAATCTGGACCCCTACAAATCAGCCGGGCTAGACAATCTGGACCCTCTCATTCTAAAATGATATGCCGGAATTGTTGCAACCTCTATTACTAGCCAGTTCAATCTCTCTTTCGTATCGTCTGAGATTCCCAACGATTGGAAAGCTGTCGCGATCATCTCCCTCTTCAAAGGGAGAGACACTCTAGACCCAAACTGCTACAGACCTATATCTATCCTACCCTGCCTTTCTAAGGTCTTCGAAAACAAAGTTAACAAACAGATTTTCAGACCATTTCGAATCCCACTGTACCTTCTCTGCTATGCAATCTGGTTTCAGAGCTGGACATAGGTGCACCTCAGCCAAGCTCAAGGTCCTAAACGATATCATAACCGCCATCGATAAGAGACATTACTGTGCAGCCGTATTTGTTGACCTGGCCAAGGGTTTAGACTCTGTCAATCACCACATTCTTATCGGCAGACTCAATAGCCTTGGTTTCTCAAATGACTGCCTCACCTGGTTCACCAACTACTTATCTGATAAGTGTTCAGTGTGTCAAATCAGAGGGCCTATTGTCTGGACCTCTGGCAGTCTCTATGGGGGTGCCACAGGGTTCAATTCTCGGGCAGACTCTTCTGTGTATATCAATGATGTCGCTCTTGCTGCTGGTAATTCTCTGATCCACCTCTACGCAGACAACACTATTCTGTATACTTCTGGCCCTTCTTTGGACACTGTTAACAACCCTCCAGATGAGCTTCAATGCCATACAACTCTCCTTCCATTGCCTCCAACTGCTCTTAAATGCAAGTAAAACTAAATGCATGCTCTTCAACCGATTGCTGCCCACACCTGCCGCTCGTTCAGCATCGCTACTCTGGACTCTCCTTCCAGACTCGTATTAAGCATCTACAATCCAAAATGTAATTTAGAATTTGCTTCCTATTTCACAACAAAGCATCCATCCCTTGTAAAACTGACCATCCTACCGATCCTTGACTTTGGCGATATAATTTACAAAATAGCCTCCAACACTCTACTCAACAAATTGGATCCAGTCTATCACAGTGCCATCCGTTTTGTCACCAAAGCCCCATATCCTACCCACCACTGGGACCAGTATTCCCTCGTTGGATGGCCCTAGCTTCATATTCGTCACCAAACCCACTGGCTCCAGGTCATCTATAAGTCTTTACAAAAAAATTGCCCCCCAAAAAATCACTGAAGCTGGAGTCTTATATCTCCCTCTCTCTAAGTTTAAGCATCAGCTGTCATTGTACCTGTACACACTGTATCATCACTGTACCTATACACAGCCAATCTGTAAATAGCACACCCAACTACCTCATACACATATTGTTACTTATCCTCTTGCACTTTTGTACCCCAGTATCTCTTCTCTACTTGCACATCTGTCATTCCAGTGTTAATGCTAAATTGTAATTATTTTGCCTCCATGGCCTATTTATTGCCTTACCTCCCTACTCTTCTATTGAACACGTTTTAGTAAATTTAGTGTCTTAGTATGGGTTGACCACTTGGTCCATTCCTACTGGGCACAAACGTCAATTCAACATATATTCCACATTGATTTAACGTACCTGAATTAATAAGATGTGGAAACAACTATGATTCAACCGGTGTGTGCCAAGTGAGTTGAGTGATACCCATGTCTGGCGTTTTCCTCTCTTAGGTACGAGGATGGCAGGGAGTTCCTGACGGTGGAACCAGACATCAGTGACGATGACTCCGATGCCTACGTCACAAACCTGTCTTACTACCATCTGGTCCCCTTTGAGACGGACATCCTGGAATGAGGAGCCAAAATGGCTGACGGTTAGCATCACTGCCTGCTCAGATGCTGTCAGAAACCAACCCATGTCATGTGACCTAGCTGTGGACAGCTCTGTCCAGCATGTTGGCCACAAATGTTACAGTAGCTGCACAACTGCACCGATTAACTTTGCTACTGCTGCTTATAGGCCAACGTTTGTCATGGCAGCTTTGTCTCTGTCGAATTGGAGAGCAGATCCTGAGGTTCAGCAGCTGTATGGACAGACATACACACAGACTGTAGTATTACTCACAGAAAGATTGTATAGAGAGAGATTTAATATCACTGGCTTACAAAGTCCAATGTCTGTGATATCACCAGTGTGCCTCATCCTCTATCCTCAAGATGCGGTTATAAGGAAATAAGGAGATTGCCCATTTCTTGCTTCCCGTGTCCTCTCTCCTCTACAATTGTGCATTTTAGTTTTCTTTGGGATTGAACTTGGTGTACTTCATAGAACTGTGTTCAGTGTCAGCCTTAAACTGCAGTCTTGTCATTACAACCAGTATTACGAAAGATTATTGTTTTATGTGGAGTGATAGCTTGACTTTACTAATTGGGATTGAATGGGAAATGAACTTTTTTTGGTTCACTGTGACTTTTCCTCACCACACCTATTGTTAGGACGACAGGTTAGGGATGTTATTGTGTTCAAAACATCAAATCGGAACACTACATCACTGTATGAATGACAGTACCAGATTGGTTTGAGTAGCAAAAATGTAACAGTTGCGTAATCTTCGTCTAGGGGATTGTTATCATGTGCATAGTGTAAGCAAGCAGTGTTTTGCTGGTTCAAGCAAGGCCATGTCAGACCCTGTATTATGCTGTATAGGCTACTGTAATTCCACAACTCAGTCCAACTATAGTCTCTGTGTGGGAGTCTGCAGCGTAGCCAGCCACTGGAGAAACAAATCTTCTCTGTTTCTAAAGATAACAAATGACAATGTTGTGTGGAAAACCACTATAAGGGAATTTAGGCCAACACTGGATTTTTCCTCTTCCTGTTGTTTGGCAAATAAACATCAGTTTAAACACAGCCACAACATGATTTCCCCAATATCACTAAATAAGACATAATTTGGACACCAAACATGTGGGAATGGCACATTTGAAAATATGGCATGCCCCAACATGGTTTCAGTCCACATTTCAAGTCAAATTAAAGATGAAAAAAAACAAAATAATTGACTCAGCATTTGTTTCCATTGGAAGGTTTTCCAGCTGTCTGCACTTTCAGCAGTCCTGTAGATGTAGTGGTAACTTGTTTAGTCGCTCACATGTGTTCCGGTCTCCTTACAGAAGTGAGTCTAGTTTTTCTCTGTATGTGTGAAGCTGCAGCAGCATTGAGCCCTCTGGCTACTGGGTAGGTAGCTACGTAGCTAGCCGTCTGTCTTCCTCTGCTCTGTATTGTTCTGTAGCCACAGGGGTTTGCCCCTCCCCTGAATCCACAGGCACTGAACATTCTGAAACTGGGCACATGGGGCCTTTACCCGACCCTAAACTCCCCTCCCCTAGTTAGCAACACAGTCATGCCCATTGCTCAGCCCGTGAGAAAACCCAGGTCTTCCTCAACATGTGAAACTATCCCACTTTTTTTCTCTTCCTGCTTTCTTCTCTATTCTCTCAGAGGCAGAGAGCCTAAAGAGGAGGAAAAACACATATTTGTGGGCACTGGAGGTGGTTCTGTTGACTGGCTGCGTTGGAGAAATGGCACCACATCCTTCTTAATGCTCCCTGGGAGAGAAGGAAAATCCCACCACAAGCAACTCAATGCTGAAATAAGGAACTGGACTATTTAAAAGGAAAATTATACATGATGTATGGACCGGTTGATTGTATTCATTTCTGTTCCGAGTCAGTCTAGACAGTAGACATTGATTCGTGAAGGACCTTGTGCAGTGTGCATGCATCCATCCACCAGTCATGGCTAAACGGTACTCAACTAATCCCGTGTGGCCTCAGGAGTACCCAACCAAACTCCAGTACTCTGGTCTCTCCGCCACACTCTTTGAACACACCAGTATGTCAAGTTCAACAAATGTCAGACATCGGTGTGATCATTTGGAAGATGCTTTTTGTTTTATTACAATGATATTCTAATTTAATATAATGTTAAGAGGTTATTTATTTTTATAGTCCAAATGTTTGACAGACTGGCTGTCATATCGCTAAGCTAACCGTGACCCGCCTTGTAACCTTGTTCATATGCTTACGGCCAGTGTGAGACATATCTTGAAACATACTGCATCTGCTCAGTATTATTAATCAAGTCTAAATCCTGTCTGGAGGGGGGCTCTAAACTAACAAATGGAATTGTTATAAGATGGTCATACCAAGGATTATTTAGCTATTTGATTTTGAATGTTAAGGCCCAGTCTTCAGGCTTCAGTCTTGTGAGGCTTGTGGGTGTCCTAGAGCAAAACTGAGAATATACTTTTTTTGTTGTTTTTTTTAAATGTTATTTTACCCCTTTTTTCTCCCCAATTGTGTGGTATCCAATTGATTTTAGTAGCTACTATCTTGTCTCATCGCTACAACTCCCGTACGGGCTCGGGAGAGACGAAGGTTGAAAGTCATGCGTCTTCAAAACGGAGAACATTGTCATGTTTGTGAGAGTCTCAGCTTTCCACAGAGGGGCGACCGTTCCAGGCACCACAAACAGAAGTTGGCATAAGAGGCTATACTGTCTTCAGACGAGTCTTGTGGGAATGGTTGAGCAAAACGGAGAACATTGTCGTGTTCGTAAGAGTCCTCTTTCAATCGTTTGTAGGCCAAACGGTTCGGTCGCTACAGAGGTTTTCGTGAGGAGACCGATTTTCGGGATGTCTCATGGTCTGACAAACACCACTCTAGCTCTGCCACCTTTCACCACAGATGTGGAAGGGTGATATCGGCAGAAGCGGTGGATTGAGATGCAGCCCATGCAAAACAAATATCTCTAGCTTAAACGGACAGATTGAGATTTTTTTTGTATAATGTTAATTCGATTTCTGCAGGGGTACGGACATTGTAAGCCAAGGGTTAATACTTCATTCATTCTGCCTATGATTGGTAGACTATGTAACAATTATATTAAAGATGTTTTGTAATAAATTTTAAAAAATTTGACTGTTACTCTTTTATAATTGAGGCAATATCCGAGCATTATACCTCAATGGAAGAATAGAAAATCGACAGGTACTGCAACTCAAGGCCTACAGCTTCAGGATGTGTGAAACAGGGTTCTCTTGTGGTAGGTATCAGAATTACACACAATCAGAATCTAATTATTTAAATCCATGGATGTACATTGTCTACAAAGACTGATGACAACAAAACATAAATAATGGAGTAATAAAACCTTATATTTTAGGTTATATGGTAAAACCATAGAGAATGATAGAGTTATCTAGTGGCCAAAAGGCTGTATTAGCATGGGCAGTGCCATTGAGGTCTTCTACCATTTTAATGTAAACTGTCTGGGGCTTCCAACTTCATTGGCTGATCGCTCCTGGTGAACCTGTTGGAGTCATGTCCAACCGAGTCATCAGGAGGGATCAGCCAATCGTGAAGAAGAGAATTGATTACTTCAAAATGGAGATAGCCTCAATGGCGCTGCACATGCTGAAATGGTGCCCACAAACTGTTAGGGCCTACACAAAGCTGTCCCAACATCTTACCAGTGCTACACCTGGCCATCCGTGAAACAGTTAATTCAGCCTCATTTAATGCCTTTAAAAAAAACAGCTGATAGGGCTGACTTGCTGAAACAAATGTGGTTTCTAATGAGAATTGACATGTACAAATTATGGCATAAGGGGACGACAAGCGGATAAGAGGCAATCCGTCATTTTGATTAAGATATTAATGAGCGAGCTAGGACGGACGTAGTCATAACTATTTGTTTAACACTTTTGAAATGTACAGTGACATAATTCAGAACAATGGCCGTTCTTACAGTGTTCTCCCTGTACACCAAGTCAGAACCAAAGGATAAATGAAGGGGGATATAAGCAGATTGAAAGCTCTTACAATGATTTTACGATGATTACATATCTCTAAAACAGATTATAGGCTACATGTGCACCACCAATTCAGGACAGTAGGCAAAATTAAGAAGGGTAAATAGACTGAATTATTAGGGTGAGGCACATGGGCTACTAACATCTTACTACACAACATAATGTACACATGGTATTACTTTCTTAGCTACAGTATACATATCTCCCTGGCATATTACATAATTTATGCAGCAGCAAACAATACATTTTTTGGACTCACCTTGTTGTGCTGTGCTCACTTGAACAGGAAGGTGACGCGGCACTCCTTCGTGGACAAATTTTGTCATCAAAGTCTGGCATTCTCTGGATTTATGGCGCTTTCAAAACAACTGGGAACTCAGAAAAAAACAAGGTCAAATCATGATGGTGTCATTGATCTTCAGGTGGTAGCTCTAGAAAGAGGCCGGATTTACAATTCCCGAGGTGGATGACCATTCAAAACATATTTTGCCAGTCTGAGCTCGTTTATTCCTGACTCCCCAGTTGTCTTGAACTCACTGAAGTCAAGTTTTCGCAGTTCCAAGTTAGCAGTTGTTTTGAGCGCGGCACAAATCATGCTTCGTTGACAGCGAAATTCATGAAAAGATCATGATCATTAGAAAGCAAATTACGGACTCCTCTTTAAAGCTGCGTATTTCTCCAAAGCTCAGTTGTCCTGAGTCTGCACAACGCTTCCAGGACCTAGGATCAACGGAGACGCTCAAGTTTTTTAATACTATATCTCGACACATTGATGAAAATCAATCATGGCCTCTAAACCTTCAAGCTTCATACTGGACCCTATTCCAACTAAACTACTGAAAGATCTGCTTCCTGTGCTTGGCCCCCCTATCCACCAGATTTGTACCAAACTCACTAAAAGTGGCAGTAATAAAGCCTTCCTGAAGACAAACAATGTATATGAAACGCTTCAGTCTGGTTTTAGACTCCATCATAGCACTGCGACTGCACTTGTGAAGGTGGTAAATGACCTTTTAATGGCATCAGACCGAGGCTCTGTATCTGTCCTCGTGGTCCTAGACCTTAGTGCTGTTTTTAATATCGTCGATCACCACATTCTTTTGGAGAGATTGGAAACCCAAATTGGTCTACACGGACAATTTAAGCCATTTTGCCACAACTTTGTAAGTATGATTGGGGTCAATGTCCATTTGGAAGACCCATTTGCGACCAAGCTTTAACTTCCTGACTGATGTCTTGAGATGTTGCTTCAATATATCCACATAATTTTCCTTCCTCATGATGCCATGTATTTTGTGAAGTGCACCAGTCCCTCGTGCAGCAAAGCACCCCCACAACATGATACTGCCACCCCCATGCTTCACGGTTGGGATGGTGTTCTTCAGCTTGCAAGCTTCCCCCTTTTTCCTCCAAACATAACGATGGTCATTGTGGCCAAACAGTTCTATTTTTGTTTCATCAGACCAGAGGACATTTCTCCAAAAAGTATGATCTTTGTCCCCATGTGCAGTTCCAAACCGTAGTCTGGCTTTTTTATGAAGGTTTTGGAGCCGTGGCTTCTTCCATGCTGAACGGCCTTTCAGGTTATGTCGATATAGGACTCGTTTTACTGTGGATATAGATACTTTTGTACCTGTTTCCTCCAGCATCTTCACAAGGTCCTTTGCTGTTGTTCGGGATTGATTTGCACTTTTCGCACCAAAGTATGTTCATCTCTAGAGGACAGAGCGCGTCTCCTTTCTGAGCGGTATGACAGCTGCGTGATCCCATGGTGTTTATAATTGCGTACCATTGTTTGTACAGACAGACATGGTACCTTCAGGCGTTTGGAAATTGCTCCCAAGGATGAACCAGACTTGTGGAGGTCTACATTCTTTTTCTGAGGTCTTGGCTGATTTATTTTGATTTTCCCATGGTGTCAAGCAAAGAGACACTGAGTTTGAAGGTAGGCCTTGAAATACATCCACAGGTACACCTCCAATTGACTCAAATGATGTCAATTAGCTTATCAGAAACTTCTGAAGCCATGACATAATTTTCTGGGATTTTCCAAGCTGTTTAAAGGCACAGTCAACTCAGTGTATGTAAACTGCTGACCCACTGAAATTGTGATACAATGAGTTATAAGTGAAATAATCTGTCTGTAAACAATTGTTGGAAAAATGACTTGTGTCATGCACAAAGTAGATATCTTAAACGACTTGCCAATACTATAGTTTGTAAACAAAACATTTGTGGAGTGGTTGAAAAACAAGTTAATGACTCTGTCACGGCTGTTGAAAGAAGTGGACCAAAGTGCAGCGTGGTGAGTGTACATTTTAATTTTATTATTGTAAAATGTCACTAACAAAACAAGAAATAAAAGAATAAATTACTGTGAAGTTTACAAAGACTATAGTGCCCCTAACAAAGACAACTACCCACACCGAAAGGAGGGGAAAAAGGGCTACCTAAGTATGATCCCCAATCAGAGACGATGATAGACAGCTGTCGCTGATTGAGAACCATATCGGGCCAAAAGATACCTAAAAAAACAAAAAATAGAATGCCCACCCCACATCACACCCTGACCTAACCAAATAGAGAAATAAAACGGCTCTCTAAGGTCAGGGCGTGACAGACTCCAACTTAAGTGTATGTAAACTTCTGACTTCAACTGTATATGTTTTACATTGTTTGCAAACTGATATGTGACATACACTAATGCCAAAATAACATGCAAAACAGGCAAGCCCCCCCCCAAAAAAAATATGAAAAAAAATTATATTATATATAGAGAGATTTTTTTTTTTTATAACTTTATTTTCATTTTTATGTGGGTCTCAAAACAGGCCCTGAATGACGGGTTTCCACTGTCAATAGCTCTTACGAGTTTATAAATTACAGTGCATGGAGAATGCTGTTATTTCTACTAAAAATAATGAAGTTCATGGTGATGGATTTATGAGTGAATTCAAGGTCAGAATAAGGTGTGTCTGTAGACACCTCTCCCACATCTTAATTTCTTAGGTCTCCACCCCCAACGAATAGCGGGAGAACAGAATTCCATTCTCATGCTTAAACTGAAGGTCAGAATAGGCACAGAGAGAAAAGTGCATAAGAAGGGAATTACATTCAATTTACAGGGCTTAACTCAGGTCGGAATCGGCCCCATAAGGCATTGGCCTGCTCCAGCCTCTGGAATGCCCCCCCAGACCACCTGAAGGAAACTCTGGGCTCCTTTAAAATGGGTCTAAAGACCTTTCTCTTTAGGAAGGCTTTGTGTTGATAGCTGTGCTCCTTGGTGTCCTTGCCCCATAGCGTCAGCTGTATTCTTTGTGTCAGTTGCAGTGTCTAGTTGTGTCCATTTTTTTCTATTTGGTTTTTATTTTTATTTCATACACTTATTATTCTTTATGAGGAAAATCACTTTACAAATGCAATAAATTATTATTTATTATTGGTTAAACGGAATCAATTGTAGGCTACAGTTAATTTAACAGCAGGAAAAGAAATATGCCAAAGAAAGAGATTGTCTGTAAATGTAATTATGATTAACACTGAAAGACTACATGGGCCTTAAGTTATTATTATAAAAGTAATATTATTTATGCATTTCTGATGCCTGCAACCTTGTGATGCTTCCGATTTAATGCAGCGTAATCACAGCGCATGCTCAGACAGACGGAAAATACTGCTTGTATTTATTTCCTGCTTGATGTTTCCTTTCGGAGCAATGGCAAAAGTGAAAGCCACCTTGGTTTGTGCAGGTACTTACACTTTCTAACCGTTTCTGTTTAGTTAATAAATGCGTTATTCGTTGCATTACCTTGACAACTTGTCCGATTTATTTTTGCTTGGGTGGAATTGTGGTGCAAAATGCACGGACAGTAACAGTAACGAAGCTAGCTAAGGGCGCGAGCTATTCTAGCTGATGCATCATGAGGTTGCAAGCCGTAGTTAACGTTAGCAGCATATCTCAAATTGCAGAAGCATTCGTGTAACTGTGTTGCTTAATTGTTAACGTGATGATTTTCACATTATCTGTTCATTTTGCTTTTATATTGTAGGGCTTTTTCTATGTTCAACGGTGCTTGCAATTGTCGAAGAACTCGATGACACGTAAGTGATGCTCTAATGTATTTCGCTTGTGGAATCTTCCTGTCTTTTGTTTAACGTCAATCCCTAGTATGTATGCGAATGTTGTCACCTGACGACCATTTTGGTTAATGTAATAGTCCCAATGAATAAATATTCTATGGTAAAATAACTTAAACTATTCCAATCTCAAACCAGTCACCCCCCCCTGTACACAGAAACGTATGTTAATATTGTTTGTAAACAAAATAGTAGACTTCTAAGTTTGACTCAGTGTACCCATCACCAAGGGCATACCTTTTGTGTTGTTATGTTGGGGGGGGGGTACATCCCAAACTTCTGATCATTTGGTCAATATATCCCAACCACAACTGATGGTCTAACTTTATTATGCAATCTGGTTTCCGAGCTGGTCATGGGTGCACCTCAGCCACGCTCAAGGTCCTAAACGATATCATAACCGCCATCGATAAGAGAAAATACTTTGTAGCTGTATTCATCGACCTGGCCCAGGCTTTCGACTCTCAATCACCACATTCTTATCGGTAGACTCGAAAGCCTTGGTTCCTCAAATGACTCAAATCGGAGAGCCTGTTGTCTGGACATCTGGCAGTCTCTATGGGGGTGCCACAAGGTTCAATCCTCGGGCCGACTCTTTTCTCTGTATACATCAATGATATCACTCTTGCTGCTGGTGATTCTCTGATCCACCTCTATGCAGACGACACCATTCTGTATACTTCTGGCCCATCTTTGGGCACTGTGTTAACTAACCTCCAGATGAGCTTCAATGCCATACAACTCTCCTTCCATTGCCTCCAACTGCTCTTAAATGCAAGTAAAACTAAATGCATGCTCTTCAACCGATCGCTGCCCACACCTGCCCTCCCGTCCAGCATCACTACTCTGGACGGTTCTGACTTAGAATTTGTGGACAACTACAAATACCTAGGTGTCTGGTTAGACTGTAAACTGACCTTCCAGACTCACATTAAGCATCTCCAACCCAAAATGAAATCTATTTCGCAACAAAGCATCCTTCATTCATGCTGCCAAACATACCCTTGTAAAACTGACTATCCTACCGATCCTTGACTTCGGCGATGTCATTTACAAAATAGCCTCCAACACTCTACACAGCAAATTGGATGCAGTCTATCACAGTGCCATCTGTTTTGTCACCAAAGCCCCATATACTACCCACCACTGTGACCAGTATTCTCTCGTTGGATGACCCTCGCTTCATATTCGTCACCAAACCCACTGGCTCCAGGTCATCTATAAGTCTTTGCTAGGTAAAGCCCCGCCTTATCTCATCTCACTGGTCACCATAGCAGCACCCACCCGTAGCATGTGCCACAACAGGTATATTTTACTGGTCACCCACAAAGCCAATTCCTCCTTTGGCCACCTTTCCTTCCAGTTCTCTGCTGCCAATGACTGGAACGAACTGCAAAAATCACTGAAGCTGGACACTCCTATCTCCCTCACTAGTTTTAAGCACCAGCTGTCAGAGCAGCTCACAGATCATTGCACCGGTACATAGCCCATATGTAAATAGCCCGTCCAACTACCTCATCCCCATACTGTTATTTATTTTTCTCCTTTGCACCCCAGTATCTCTACTTTCACACTCATCTTCTGCATATATATCAGGCCAGTGTTTAATTGCTATATTGTAATTATTTTGCCACTATGGCCTATTTAAATAAAGGTGAAAAAAATCAAATAAGTTCAGAAAGTAACCATGCTTGGCAATTTTTTTGGTAGAAGGACTGTGAGAGAGTCAGTTCTGGGTTGCGTTCAGTTCGATTGAACGTTTGCTACATTGTTTAAAGGACGGTGTTTGGTAGGTGTGGCAGGGTGTGGCTTGAAACAGTGAGTGACATATTTGAAGGCCAGCGGTGAATTTTGAACCCACAACCCCTGCCTGTTTTTTAAACTAGTTGTTCAGAACAACGTTGCCTTTTATTTCTGTATTGAATGCAGCCCTGGTGAGTTTTCTACTCCAAAATTAATTAAAGTCATATGATGGTGACACCATTGAAATATAATTTTACAATCCAAAATTGAGCCTAACAACATTCTGGTCCAACAAGACCTGTAGCCAAACTGATGCATCATAGTGGCTATAAATAAATAAATAAATAGGCTGAAGCATGGGGTTGCCCATCTGTTTTTGTGCTAATCATTGACTAGATCAGTGCTTCCTAAACGTTTTCTGTCATGGCCCTGTTTGCTCATGGGGGAACATCATATGCCCCTTAACCTCCCCACAAAATTATAGGATAAGAATACTTGTTAGTCATCAAGAAACCGTACATACAAACACCAGTAACTGGTTTCCCTTCCATATTGAAATCAAGAAGAGAAAATGACAAATAAACCAGCTTACTGCTGTGCAATGTCATATATCCTTATTAAAAATATAAAGTTGTTTCTGGAAGTACTCATAGGGTGGCTATTTGGTTGCATAAACATGATGACTGCTTTCCTCCCTGAATTTTGGCCTTCAAAATGGTTTTCTAGGTTGCTGCTGCTGGCCATAGTATGTGAGACAGGCATGCTGCCTCTGACTGGGGAGAGGAACATGCTTGCCTACTGCCAGAGGTTCAGAGAAACAGCTCTTCTCTAATTCTGTAGCCTACTAGAAACAAGTTGTTTCAAGTTTATAATACTACCAAAGTTGTTTAAACTCACACAATTGAGCCCAATACAACCGTTACCAATTATCACTCATTTTGAGAAAAATCTTGTTACTTTGCAATAGAAACTTAAACGTAAAATGTTTTATTTTTCTGTATAATTCTTATTTGCGCTTATGATTTTACCATGTTAAATGTGACTGTGTGTGTCTTTATTTGTTACAAGTCAGCTCACAAAATTAAGGGTTTGTTAAGAGGAGAGAGCGAAAGAGCGGATCTTTTGCTCCGTTCTTACAAGCCCAAAGCATATTTGGCGGCTGGGGGATCCAATCATAAAATTAGGAATTGAGTAGTAGTGTAAAGCCACAGAAAGCCAGTAACTACGGTGGGAAAATAATTTCCAATTCAACCCCTGCAAGTTAAGGGCCTGCTCATTACATCCTTGTTGCAGTATGTCTTGTTCATTTTACTTGTCTATAATGCCTCGTTCACATCATATTGGAAATTCAAATGTCTGACTTGCTTACTTGTTGGAGAAAGATACGTTTCCCACTAGGGAAATATCAGAATCAACCAATAGGAAACTAAACGCAAATAATTTTTGCTTATTTTAACTCAGAGGTCCCGAGTTTCCTGCGTGGCGTGATTTTCAATGTTTCATACCGGGTATTGCGAAGTTTCATGGTTCGAATAAGTCACTTTTAATAGATTTGGTACTGGTTAAAATATAAAGCCAAAATGTTATGAATTCTGATTATAATTTTTTTCTTCCTCAGGTTTAAAGACACCAGAGTAGATGATGTCTGGCTGGTGGACGTGAGTCTTGTTTGCTTTGCATCGCACACACTGCAATCATACTGACGTGACGAGGCTGAATGAGCCCATTCAGCACTGCTTTAGACCCTCGTCCCGACACCAGTGTCCAGCTCATCCCTTACGGAAGTGGCAGTGGGGGAGGGAAGGGGGAGGTGTGTCTACTGTGTGTGTTTTAGTCAATGGAGAAGTCATGCATGGTGGGCGGTGGGCCTGGCCTGGGGGCTCTGAGGGGGTTTATGCCAGAGCCCAGGGTTCATGTCTGAGGCCTGAGCAAATCCAGCTGGCACCCAAAGCTGGCACTCCCTGTCCAGACCAGTCTGACCGCTTGAGGAGAAATGATTGGAGTGACAGCAGTCATACTATATACACTGACGTGGATCACTATAGGCAGGCACAGACACAGCTGTAAACACAGTCTTGTAGACTGGTACACAGAACAGGGCTGTGCATTGACTATCAGGCAAAAAAAATGCTTAGGTGGAAATGCCAATCCCAATACCAAGTACAGCATTGCCACAAAGATGGGAGATTTTTATTGAAATGTTGTAAATCAACTTTTTTGGCTGGTGGTGTGTTCAGGGTTGTCATTTCAAGTAAACCCAGGGTATAGCAAAGTGACAGGGTGGGGTTGAAGCTCTTTAAGCATTTCTACACAGTTAAAAAACCCTCTTAAATGTTATTTGGAGAACAGGTCCCATGAGCACCAACATGTTAAGTTTACAGGAGCATATATAATGTGGTGTCAAATGAAAGCTAAGTCTATATTTTGGGGGAATTAAGGCATAGATATGTTTTTCAACCATTTTTCCATCCCACAAATGTGGAATAAACATAGGCTTTGATTTCTGATCACACAGATGAAAAAAAGTCTTTAAAAAAAAACATCTAGAAAAAGTCTTAAAAGGTATTAGAAATGCATCAAAACACAATGTTGAAGTAAAGGCCCCTGCCAACTAATATCAAAATGTATATTTACTTTTGCAGAAATAATTTGCCTTCTGTGAGTTTAAGAAATATTACCTCATGTTTCTGTTACCACAACCCCACATATCTTTAAAATATTTTCTAATTTCTCTCCCTCATGAGGAGGGAGGATTATGAAAGAAGTAACAAGTAAAGGTAGACCTACAAATTAGTCAGGGTTTTTACTGATAACTATTTTGTTTATGAATCATTAAATTATTCAAATGCGTCACTCTGTTACCAAATTGGTACCAGTGACCAAAAACTCACTGCAATTGAATTGGGAAATCATAGTAGTCACAAACCACAGGTACTGTAGAGAACACATGGGAAGAGTGCAGTATAATGCAATATACTGTACTGAACTATACTCTACTTTTTTTTTTTTTACTGTACTCTACTATGCTCTACTGTACAGAACTGTATTGTACTGAACATTACTGTGGTGTCAACTTGTGGAACATAGAAGTTTATGATTGGTACAGATTTGGTCTGGACCAAACACATTTGATCTTGTTTGGGAGCTGAGCTCATTAGAATAATAGCCAGTGTGTAGATTAATATGCAAATGAGTGCTATAATTTATTTCTAGCTTTGTGTACCTTTTCAGGATACATCACCTTAGACGATGACTGTATAGTACAGATCCCATGATGTCATTATGTTACCATTGTTCTGTTATGTTACCGAGTGTTAGTCTAGTTCAATAACCAAAATATATATCTTTCAAACTCAAGGTGTCATCTTAGCTGATACCGTATTCTTTCTGCAGACATGTTTGATTTTTAATTCGGAGTAGATATTTACGTGGTCACACAAATCTGAGGGAGATTTTCGTCTGTTAAACTTTGTATCTGCACTGTTCCTCAGGTACATGTGTTTTAGTAAACATGTCAGTGGGAATTGTTAAAAGTAGACTTCTGCATACACTGTAGGTGTATGATTTGTTCAACTTAGCAATCAATGTTTGTTTTTTTTGGCATATATTTTTTAAGTGAGTCTGCATCACATTGTTACCGTGGAATTGCCAACAGCAAAATTCACTTTATCAGTCCCTCCAGGATTTTCCAATCAATTTATTTTGCAAAATCAAAAGTCACCTGCATATTATGTAAATTTGTCCAATCACTGCAATACGTCTGGATAAAACAGTCAAATCATTGCAATATTATTGCATAGAACTGACCCATCACAGCAGTGCCAAAAGAGGGCGCACAATTTCAACCAATCTCTGCACATTTACCACATATGGTTCGATCAAGCCACACATCAGCAAACTTTTTCCTTTGTCAGCGTATTTCTGCGACAAATTGGACAAAATCATTGCCTATTGCCATTCCAAAATGTCAGAATTGACAAAGTAAAATTAAGCATTTTTGCCCGCAAATATCACAAAAAATCCCTACGAAATCTTGGAGGGACTCTTTATCACCTTGGTTGCTGTAGATTCATTCACCTCAAACACATGTCAATCACTAGCTCAGCATCGGGATTAAAAACGAGTTTTGTTTCATGTCAAGTCAAACTGCAGTTTAGCCTACCTAGCGTCCTAGCTGTCTACAGCCATCTTCCACCTCCGCACTGTTTTGAGAGAAAAGTCTCGCTGTTCATCTGCCCGCTCCGACGGTGTCCTCGTGGTCCTAAAGTCAGCCCGCTAATACCGCTAAACTGCATTTGTCTTTTAATTGGATTTGGAATGATTTTAGTAGCCTATTTTAAATTGTTGTGGTTGAGCTAGGATATGGCGACTGCCATACCCAGTTGATGTCCCTGCGTGTGTTGTCGCCATGCGTGTTATTTCTGAACAGTGTGTGTATTTGTGTTCATAGTTTTAGAGCTAGGCCTATTTAATCATTTTTACAGTGGCTGACAGTGTTGTGTTGGGCCTTTTGCAGTTTTATGCACCATGGTGTGGCTACTGTAAAAAACTGGAGCCCGTTTGGTATGACGTCGGCGCCGAGTTGAAAAGCTCTGGATCGCCTGTGCGAGTGGGCAAGATGGACGGCACTGCATATTCTGGTGAGTCTCTGTTGCAGTGACCATGTCAATGGCTTCTCTACATATTCTTGATTGCCTGTAGTCTTGACTACCGACATTATTTTGTCAATGTAAGTACATTTGAACAGCTTTAAGTTTTAGACCAAAATAACAGTAAGCATATATGGTTTAACATGCAGTCTATCGGGTTGACACCACAGCTATCTATAGTTCAGACAGGAAACGCCACGTATTCGTTTAAACATAGAAAAAGATTACAGTACATGCATACGTTAGTCTTGGCATTAGGCTCTGCTCCTTCGGGGTAGCTCACTGCCAGAGTGCATTATGTTAAGATAATATTATTATTATTACATGCAGTGAGCAAAACAAAAGCAGCGCTCAAACAGGTGGACGCTGGTGTGGGGTGGGAAAGCAGAAAACTGACATGCATGACGAGTAACACATTACAGCAATAGCATGTCACCAGAACCCCAGCGCATAGCTTGCGTGTGGCAGCCATCAGAGAATGTGTGTGCAGAACCTGTTTGACTGAATAGGCTGTGATGAATCTAATTTGTGCAATATCAGCTGATGCCAATACTTGGGTTTCTTGTCTGAGCAATTATGATTATGATATTTTTTGTATATCAAATACACATGGTCAAAAGTATGTGGACACCCCTTCAAATTAGTGGATTCTGCTATTTCAGCCAAATCCGTTGCTGACTGGTGTATAAGATCGAGCACACATGCAATGCCATGCTATCTCCATACGCTAACATTGGCAGTAGAATGGGCCGTACTGAAGAGCTCAGTGACTTTCAACGTGGGACCGTCATAGGATGCCACCTGTCCAACAAGTCCGCTAGAGCTGCCCCAGTCAACTGTAAGTGCTGTTATTGTGAAGTGGAAACATCTCGGAGCAACAACGGTTCAGCCGCGAAGTGGTAGGCCACACAAGCTCACAGAACAGGACCATCGTGTGCTATAGCGCGTAAGAACATCTGTGCTTGGTTGCAACACTCACTACTGAGTTCAAAACTGTCTCTGGAAGCAACGTCAGCACAGGAACTGTTCGTCGGGAGCTTCATGAAATGGGCTTCCATGGCTGAGCATCCGTACACAAGCCTAAGATCAACATACACAATGCCAAGCGTCGGCTGGAGTGGTGTAATGATCGCCGCCATTGGACTGGACCCCCTCTTTTACGCTGCTGCTATTCTCTGTTTATCATGTATGCATAGTCACTTTAAATATACCTACATGTACATATTAGCCCGACTAACTGGTGCCCCCGCACATTGACTCTGTACCGGTACCACCTGTGTATAGCCTCGCTACTGTTATTTTCACTGTCATTTAAAAACCTTTTTTACTACTTATCTATTGTATACCTAATACCTATTTTTTTTACTTAAAAATGTCACTGTTAGGGCTTGTAAGTAAGCACGTGACAATCTTTGATTTGAGTAGTGGAAACGCGTTCTCTGGAGTAATGAATCACGCTTCACCGTCTGTGATCACGGCTGTCAAACAGACTAATCTGGGTTTGGCGGATGCCAGGAGAACGCTACCTGCCCGAATGCATAATGCCAACTGTACACCCTGGTGGATGAGGAATAATGGTCTGGGGCTGTTTTTCATGGTTCGGACTAGGCCCCTTAGTTCCAGTGAAGGAAAGTCTCAATGTTATAACATACAATGACATTCTAGATGATTCTGTGCTTCCAACTTTGTGGCAACAGTTTGGGGAAGGCCCTTTCCTGTTTCAGCCTGACAATGCCTCTGTGCACAAAGCGAGGTCCATATAGAAATGGTTCGTCGAGATTGGTTTGGAAGAACTTGACTGGCTTGCACAGAGCCCTGACCTCAACGCCATTGAACATCTTTGGGATGAATTGGAACACTGACTGCGAGCCAGGCCTAATCGCCCAACATCAGTGCCGACCTCATTAATGCTCCCTACAGCAATGTTCCAGCATCAAGTAGAAAGTCTTCCCAGAAGAGTGGAGGCTGTTATAGCAGCAAAGGAGGGACCAGCTCCATATTAATGCCCATGATTTTGGAATGAGATGTTCGAGCAGTTATCCACATACTTTTGGCCTTGTAGTGTAAATATCTTCCATCTAATTGAGCATACAAAATGGCACCCTATTCCGTGTATAATGCACTGCTAGGGCCAGGGTGCAATTTGGGATGCACAAGAGAAGTTAACAATTTCCCCTATGTCTTACTGTGCCTCAACTGCCATTCTGTTATCGGTTTCACCTGGCTGTTAAAGATGCACTATTCCTATTGCCAAGACCTAAGTCTGACTTCATTACTTAGGATCTCTTTTTCTTATGTTGTTGACCCCTAGCCTCTCACTCTGGCTAATCACGCATAAACCAGATTAAAATTCCACGGACAGATTACATGACTGTCTGTCGCTGACTTTACTCGCAGTCCAAGATTAGGCTAACTAAGAGGCTACTAAAACCTCATCAACAGGTGACGACAGCTTTCAGGTATTAGGGAAAGTGCTTTCTGAGGACAGAGCTGGTCCTTAAAATGTAGTCCAAGACAATTAACTGCGCATTATGGTTACTGTAGTTCTAATGGAATTTCTATTCCTTATTCCTTATCCCATTCTTGTCCCATTCTGTAGTATATATATATATATATATTATTTTTTATTTTTATATATATATATATATATTCGTCGGGAATATATAAAAATAAGTAGTTGAGGAAATGGATTGACACATGCTTCAGTTTTGTTTAAATATTGTCACTTTCCATTCAGGCATGTCCTCAGAATTTGGAGTACGAGGATACCCCACAATCAAATTGTAAGTATGAGCACATAAAGACGATATACACTGATCATTGTGGTTTGTTAGAAGTTTACATAACGAGCAATGCTTTACCCAATATTTTCTTTCACAATGATCATGTCTTTACTGAACTGAGTTGTCCATTGTGACTTGACTTGTCAGCATTAGGCCTGATGAATGAGACCTATGGAATAAAGCTTCCCATATGCCCCTGGGGCTAGCCAATGGGGGATTTAAGGTGTTGTTGCCGCCTACCCTGAGGGCGTTACATGGCCTAATGAGGTATTGTATCATTAAGATATGTGTGTGTACAGTGCATTTGGAAGGTAATTCAGACCTTTTGACTTTTTCCACATTTTGTTACGTTACAGCCTTATTCTAAAATGGATTCAATTGTTTGATTTTTCCATCAATCTACACACCCCATAATGACAGCAAAAACAGGTTTTTAGATTTTTTTTTTACAGCCTCGAGTCTTCTTGGGTGTGACACTACAAGCTTGGCACACCTGTATTTGGGGAGTTTTTCCCATTCTTCCCTGCAGATCCTCTCCAGCTCTGTTAGGTTGGATGGAGAGCGTCACTGCGCAGCTATTTTCAGGACTCTCCAGAGATGTTCGATCGGGTTCAAGTCCGGGCTCTGGCTGGGCCACTCAAGGACATTCCTGTGTTGTCTTGGCTGTGTGCTTAGGGTGGTTGTCCTGTTGGAAGGTGACCATTCGTTCCAGTCTGAGGTCCTGAGTGCTCTGGAGCAGGGATCTCAAGGATCTCTCTGTACTTTGCTCAGTTCATCTTTCCCTCAATCCTGACTAGTCTCCCAGTCCCTGCCACTGAAAAATATCCCCATAGTATGCTGCTGCCACCACCATGCTTCACCGTAGGGATGGGGCCAGGTTTCTTCCAGACGTGACGCTGGGCATTCAGGCCAAAGAGTTCAATCTTGGTTTCATCAGACCAGAGAATCTTGTTTCTCATGGTCAGAGTCCTTTGGGTACCTTTTTGCAAACTCCAAGTGGGCTGTCATATGCCTTTTACTGAAGAGTGGCTTCCGCCTGGCCACTCTACCAAAAAGGCCTGATTGATGGAGAGATGGTTGTCCTTCTGGGAGGTTCTCCCATTTCCACCCCGACCAAGGCCCTTGTCCCCCGATTGCTCAGTTTGGCCGGGCGGCCAGCTCTCTAGGAAGAGTCTTGGTGGTTAAAAACTTCTTCCATTTAAGAATGGTGGAGTTCCCTGTGTTCTTGGGGACCTTCACTTTGTTATTATGGGGTATTGTGTTTAGATTGAGGAAAATATTTTATTTAATCCGTTTTAGAATAAGGCTGTAATGTAACAAAATGTGAAAAAAAGGAAGGGGTCTGAATACATTCCGAATGCACTGTATATAGAACCAAAATATAAACACAACAGGTTAAGTTGTAATATTTTTGATTGTGAAGGACACAACTTTTGTCCCTCAGTCAAGTATTGCATTTCAAGCACAGCTTGAACTACAAAGACCAGGGAGCTTTTTGAAAGACTCATAAAGAAGGGCAGTGATTGGTTGATGGATAACAATAACAAATCAGACATGGAATGTCTTTTTTTAAGCATGGTCAAGTTAAATATGCTGTGGACTATGTATTAAACCACCAAGACACGTGAAAGGTACAGTTATCCCTCTGAACTGAGCTGCAGGACAGGAATGAGGCTGCTCAGGAATGTCACCATGAGGCCATTGGTGATTTTAAAACAGCTACAGTGTTCAATGGCTGTGATTGATTGGAGAAAACAACTGAGGATGGCTCAATAACATTGGTAACTCTTTACTTCACACCCAGTGTCATAACACGGTCATAATCATTTCATAATATTATAACAGTCATGACCCATATATTTACACAGGTTGTGACATATATTGTGTTATTTTATGGCTGGTTATGACACCTACATGTGTCGGCCCACATTTATTCAAATAATTGTTTGTTGTTGTAATGTATTATTTATTGTCAGGTTTTGTTCATCATATTTTTAATAACTTGTATAAAATACACTTTATGACACTGTCAAGAAGCATCGTAATAATATAAACCAGATAGGCCTATCACATGCATGCCCTTATATCAGTCATTAGTCAAAAAGAGGGTGTCTTTTTTTCCCTGCTCCTGTAAATTCTGCTCCTTCATTCATCCCAGTCGTCAGCAACAGAGAATAGGAATAGGTGCATGTGTGTGAAATTACAATCATTTAATATGCTCAATTTCAAATATGGGCACTTTTGTGTAACAAATATACTGTTGACACATAGGCTATGGTGTAATCTGGAATGTTATGCTTTGTGGGGTAGGTTTTGTGGGTTTTAACACTCTTATGTAGGTGTCGTAACCAGCCATAAAATAACACAATAGAAGTCACGACAGGTCTAAATATGTGTCATGACAGTATGATGACAAGTTATGTCAGCTTTTATGAAATGTCTTGCCGTGTCATAATGTGTTATGATGCTGGGTGTCAAGTAAAGTGTTACCATAACATTGTAGAGACTCCACAATGACCTAAATTGATTTTTTTTAGGATAAGAAAGAAACTGGATTGAGCTAAGCACAGGCAAAATGCTAGAGGAAAACCGGCTTCAGTCTGCTTACACCAGAGGCTGGTAGAGGAATTCACCTTTTAGCAGGACAATAACCTAAATCCCAAAGTTGCTTACCAGGAAGACTGTGAATATTCCTGAGTGGCCAAGTTACAGTTTTGACTTAAACCTGCTTGAAAATATAACGCCAAGACTTGAACATTTCTAGAGCTTGAAGAAAAAAAGGATGGGCAAATATTGCACAATTTGAAGACCTTCCCAAGAAGACAGCTGTAATCAATGCCAAAGATGTTTCTAACATATTGACTCAGGGAGCTGAATATTTGCGCAAAGACCATATTTTAGTGATACCATTTTATTCACACAGCGTTTTTTATTTATTTTATTTTTTAGATTGTTGACAATTAAATACATTTGAATCCCACTTTAACACAAAATGTGAAGACATCCAAGCGGTCTGAACACTTTGGCAAGACGCTGTAAATGTAACTTCCCTGAGGAAGTAGAAGCTGTAGCCTCTTCAAACAACAACACAGTATAATATTAATATTAATTATTAATTTATTTGAGGCTTCTGTAGGACACTTAGGTTCTGTTTGAGCAAACATGATAACTCTGTTAGATGATCACAGTGGCGGCAATCATCACATTAAACCAAGCGAGTGATGAAATATTCTCAGGGGACTACACTAGGTAGCTTCCCCCCGGAGAGAAATATAGATACAGACCTGAGACTCCATCTCTCCCGGAGTTCATTAGAATAGATCCAAATCGCCTTGTTACTGGCGTGTCCCTAGCAAACACTCCTGGATGTATTTGTCAGGTCTTTTGGGGTCTGCCCCTGGTAGTGTTGTGGTTGATGTAACTCTATAATGAAAGAGAAGAGGGCCCTTGTTTTCTCTCCTGTACTGTTATTGGAAATTGGATGACGCTTATCCAAAACCCGGATCAAATAGAGAGATTCTGGGGCCGAACGTGTCAAGAGTCTCTGAGTGGGAGTGCTGATCTTGGATCAGGTATACATACCCCTGCCCATGTAATGTAATTAGTTGTGATCTAAAGGCAAACCTGATCCGAAATCAGCACTCCTACTCTGAGACGCTTGATACATACAGCCCTGACCTCTGGGTAAAGGGATCACTTTGACCCATGGACCTGCCTCTGGATTGGAATCACATTTTGGTTTTAGTCATTTTGGATTTGACTCACACTTGCTGGAGAAGTGTAATCTCTTATCTTTGGCATTGTTATCATGCCTTTTCACAGCACTACAAAGAGCAACCCCAGAGTGGGTTGTCAGAAAGCACACATACAAGCACTAGATACCGAGCATAACAATTAAAGGGCCAAATGAAAGGCTTTTATCTTGTTTTTCTCTCATGCAAATGTACCATTCTGTCCATTTCTCCTCACAAAAGGACTGGCATAAAGAAGGAAATTCACAGTCTTTTTCTTGGTGTTATTCAATCTCTTTCTCACCGCCACACTCACTCTCCTCCTTTCTCAGGCTAAAGGGTGATCTTGCCTATAATTACAAGGGGCCAAGGACAAAGGATGACATCGTAGAATTCGCCAACAGGGTAGCAGGGTAAGTCGTAGGACTCTTACCATATGCGCTGTTGCTTCAACATCTCTTATGGATGATATAAATGAGTACATAATCCCTTATGTGTAAGTCTATATGAATAGATATGATCAGACAAAAATGACTATACATGCCCTGAATACTGTGGTCTTCTAAACTGGACATTATGCTTGTATGGGCTACACATAGGACATTACGCTGTATGGGAACTCTATACAACAAATGTCTCCCCCTTAGAATGCAGTGAATTTCCAGGGCGCAGTGGTCTAGGGCACTGCATCGCAGTGCTAGCTGTGCCACCAGAGACTCTGGGTTCGCGCCCAGGCTCTGTTGCAGCCGGGCACGACCGGGAGGTCCATGGGGCGATGCACAATTGGCCTAGCGTCGTCCGGGTTTGGCCGGGTAGGGATATTCTTGTCTCATCGTGCACTAGCGACTCCTGTGGCGGGCCGGGTGCAGTGCACGGTGTTTCCTCCGACACATTGGTGCGGCTGGCTTCCGGGTTGGATGCGCGCTGTGTTAAGAAGCAGTGCGGCTTGGTTGGGTTGTGTTTCGGAGGACACATGGCTTTCAACCTTCGTCTCTCCCGAATCCCGTACGGGAGTTGTAGCGATGAGACAAGATAGTAACTACTAACAATTGGATGGGGAGAAAAAGGGGGTGCAATTAAAAAAAATAATAATGTAAAAAATAATGCAGTGAATTTCCACCCTCGCCCTTTAAAGTCTCTTCAAATACCAGTCAACAGCTTAGCCTGAGGGGATTCCTCTTTCGGGAAAATCCAAACTAGACCCATGATGACTGATCAGTCGGAATGGTGGGTCAAAGACCTGACTGGGTTTTCACCTCTGACTGCATGCTTCTGCGATGTTCACTAGATGGCACCAGAACCATACACATTAAACTAGAGTTCAACTAGAAAAGAAACATGGCCGTGTTCAGTAGGCAGTCCGTAGCAATAAATAAATGAGTGTTCTAATATGAGATGTTCAGGTTAGTTCCTCTCCGTTTCACTTTGTTTGTAAACGTTTTCTCAACTTCAGGCAATTTTAACTAATGGCAAACACATTATCTTATAATCCAAACTATAGTGTTTCTGTTTGTGTGCATGTCTTCTGTCCTCTTCAGGCCGGCAGTCCGAGCACTTCCAAGCAAGCAGATGTTTGACCATATGATGAAGAGACATGACGTGCTCTTTGTATACTTCGGCGGGGAGTCTCCTCTCAAGGTAGGTGCTCTGGAAGTTTCTCTGGTCCAGACAGAGCATAACCTCCAAGTGTGGAGTGAGAGTGTTAACAATATGTAGCAATATAATATGTGTCAAGTTGTTTTGACCCAATACCTTCAGAAAAATATAAAAATCAACAAACATTTGTGTTAAGTAATTCGGTGCATGAAATCATAGTAGGATTCATATTCTCCCAGTGTGATCATGGGAATTTGTTAACGCTACATTTATTCCAGTCAGTTCAAGTAGATTATTTGCCATTCAGAGGTGTAAAAAGAAATTGGAATTCTTGGTTGGAGCTCTCACATAGTACACATTATATAGTAAGACGATCCATACTACATTGGCGTATTGGTTAGCTACCATCCTGATTTAACTGTGCTTTCTGAGTAATTCGATATGCATTCCCCCCCACATGTTTATCACTTCTCTGTGGGTCTGAAATGTTATCTTAACATCCAATCAATGCCACTGAAAGCTGTCATGGCATTTAGCTAGAATTTATTGATTGGATCATAAAGCTTCTTCCCACACCGCTGCTGCCAAGCGCTCTCAGAGTGAGGAAAGGCCCATTTATACAACGTGCTAGATGACCTTGATAAATGTCCCAAACCAAGTTAACACAGAGGGCAATTCTCAGGGAAGAAGAAGCTCGCAACTTGTGTTTTCTCGTTTGCAGGAGAAGTATATCGACATGGCTGCGGAGCTGATTGTGTACACATACTTCTTCTCTGCGTCTGAAGACGTCTTACCAGAGGTAACGGCCTTGAGAATGTGGCATGTCCCCCGGCTCTTCAGCTAGGTTGTTTCCCCACATAACATTTCAGTGAGGAGAACTTATCAACGGCGCATTTGAAAGTTTCATTCTCCTCACTTTTCTAATGAGGGATTGTGATTTTGATCATTGTTTTAGTCGTATAGCTAGCGAGACGAACACGGCAGCACTCACAAGTCCAGGAGTGCTGCTGTGACATTCTCCATGCAGTATGATATGGTAAATGCCATAGGGACAGTGAAGCCTGCGAGCATATGCTGCTTTTGCAGGTTTATTTGGCATGAGGTCCACAGTTTGCTAGGATGGCTTGCCGCCAATAGGACTGCTGTCTCCTATGGTTCAGGTGCCCATAAATTAAGAAAGTAAGGGATGATTTATGGAATTCGCTTTGAATGATGTGTTTTTATGTGTTTTCACCATCCAGTCAGTGACTTTGCCAGAGCTTCCATCGGTCGTAGTCTTCAAGGACGGGGCCTACTTTACCTATGATGGTAAGTAATCTGGTCGGGGCTACAGGGCTGGGGTGGTGGGTGATACGCTTGAGTAATATTTTGTTTGTGCTTTCCGAATTGTTTTCTAATTTTCTGTTTTAACTGCCTATGGCTTGTCATAAAATGTTCTCTTGGAGTAACTATGTGTGATATCGGCCTTTGAGGACCATCTTTTCCCTAGAAAGGAGGTCAGTCTAATTTGGGCAAGGCAAGGGTGCCATTTTCTCCTTTGTTCCCCCCCTCTCCTCCTCTCCTCCCCCTCTACTAGCCTTGTTTGCTCAGGCTTTGTTTCTCCAGTCTTAAACCAGAGTGTCTGTTCTTTCATCTTTCATCCGGCTTCACCACACTGCCTTTTGAAGTGGTGACTCCTCCATTATAAAGCGGTTCGGCTCTTCCCACTATCGCCTCTGTGGTCAGGCCAGTGATGTCGTGGTGGTGGCTTTCTCTGGGCAGACACAGAGCAGGCAAAGGAACAGGGAAGGGGGAGGGATGGATGGATGGGTGGATGGTGGATATAACTGATTGGGCGTGGGATGGTGGGAGACCACAGTGCAGTCCAAAGGAACCAGGGTGGGCTGGGCTTCCATCTGGGACTGACTGACTCGGCCATGTCTGAGTCAGAGCTGCGCAGTAAAGTCAAGTCGGAAAGAATTATATGCTATAGCCACCAATACAGTTCAGAGCCCCCTCAGCGTATGAGCACCAGCTCGCCACATTCTTGCATCACTTCCTCTATACCGCCACCGAGCGTTTCGGGAGGGAGGCGAAAACGGAAGGGCAGCGCGTCCAGGCACAGGCCGACAACAAAGGGGCCCCAGTAGTGTATGTTGGGGAGGTTAGGCGCTCTGTGAAGGGCCCGCAGAACAAAATCCATCCCCTGGTTTGGCTCTGGTCCAGCCTGGCATTGGATGTCTGTCTGTTCCACCTGGCTGTTCCAAAATGGGGGCTTCCGGCACCAGAAGTCCAGCAGGAGGCGGTCTCCACAGCGGACGGTCACCACGAAAATACCACACTCCAGCGAGTCCTCTAGGACCCTGATAACGAGGATGTTCTGTATGGCTTGCATCGCCATGGTTACTGCCGGAGATAAGCTAGGGAAATCAGAGCCGGAGCAACAAGATATGACAGATGATTGGCTTTTTTCTGAACATGCAGCTTGGTTATCTCACTCCACTGGAAAACATAAGTGGTTCTGGGATAGATAACATATTTTTATTACTTAAGTTTAAAAAATATATATATATTTTACATTCTACACTTCATCTTTAGACATTTGGAAACAGAGGGGGTAGACAGGCAAGTGGGAGAACAGTAGAATTGTATCCCGGTCTCCGGTGGGGAACCGTTACTCTGATACTGAGAGTGTTACTGCAAGACCACAGGCTCTGCACAATGAAAAGGATTTAGAAGGCTGTTACTTCAAGATCAACAGTAGCACATAATCCAACAGTAAAATTGGAATGGTAAAATCTCATTTTGATTGGTAAACACATCTCATAGTGCTTCTAAGAGAAATGCTCTAGTCGGTATAATGAACTAAAAGTCTTCCAATAATACCTTGTATTTAGTCGGTGTGATGCATATTTTACCTGAATCCTCCTCAGCATGGTCCCTGGTTTGGGAGTCCTGCCATTGGTGCTCTGCTCTGGGCTGTGCTCTGCCTAATAGGCGAGTTCCTCTAATGTAGCAGAGCAGCCACTGAAATTATGTTCACATTCTCTCTGGTGCTCTATGACACATTTTTACTGCATGTGTTGGGCTACTTCCCAAATGGCACCCTATTATCTATGTAGTGCATAGGGCTCTGGTCAAAACTAGTGCACTATATAGGGAATAGGGTACATTTTGGGACATACACACAATATCTCCCCTCCACCACATATGCAAGTTACTATCATCGCCAGACGGTCAGAATTTGCATTGAACATAGGGACATTTACAACTACATGCAATCAGCTCATTCAAATATGAGACTAGTACGTCACCATTTACTGTATATTCTAGTTGTGTTATGAATAGCTGTGGGGTTTAGCTTGGACACGTATATTGGCTTACTTTTGTGATAATTCCAGTGTCTATTTGTACATGTATAGTGTTTTGTGTTAATTCCTGTTTGCACACTCATTGCCAGAATTTGAAATGGTCAACAACAGAACACCCCTTCAGTATTCCCACACCTCAGTTTTAGTGTTGTCCAAATACGGCAGCCCCACTTTGTGTAAACACTATTTGACGTAATTTCACAAAGCTCTGATCGGCTTGCTGCACAGAACAAACAACCTAGCAGTCCATTTTGGAGCATAAACGCTCCCACAGAATACAAGTAATAATAATTATTTTCATTTTACAGAATAATCTGTGCATAAAATAAAAATGGGAAAAAAATTGACACTAGACATGGCAACTGACACAAAGAACACAGCTGACGCTACAATGACACCAAGGAGCACAGCTATCGACCGAGCCTTCCTAAAGAGAAAGGTCCCCCAAGGAGCAGAGCTTGGTCCTGGGGGCTTGGCAGGCTATCACTTGACCTGAGTGTGGGGTTAATGGGGGAGAGCAGTTTAAGATAAGGAGGCCATAAATACAGTGCCATAAATACATAGGACAGTCAGCAGGAGGGTTTTGATTTCAATCTGAAATTAGACTGGGAGCCAGTACAGAGATGCCAGTATGGGGGTGATGTGATGGTGTTTCTGCACTCTCATCAGGATCCTGGCAGTGTAGTTCTGGATGTTTTGGAGCTTCTGGAGACTCCCGCCAGGGATCCCAATGAGTGCGTTGCAATAGTCCAGCCTTGAGGAGATCAAGGCATGGTTGAGCTTCTCTGCATCAGACTGAGTGTGGGTATGATGGAGTTTGGCAATGTTCTTGAGGTGATAGAATTAGGCTTTACACAGTTGTTTGATGTGGTTGTCAAAGGTCAGTGAGGAATCAAGCTTTACACACAGTTTGGAGGTGTGTTATTGGCGAGTTACCTGGTAGGGGTTGCTGTTCAGTTGCTTCATCCATCCCTTTATCTCAAAGCAGGTGTTCAGGCGGCACATGCATCATAGGGACTTGGGGCAGTTTTTACTGACAGCTGGGCAGTGGTGTAAATAACTTTAAGTAAAAAATAATTGAACGTGCTACTTAAATCTGGAAAAAAATTAATCTGTACTTTACTCTTTTTTGACAACTTTTACTTTTACTCCTCTACATTCCTAAAGAAAATAATGTACTTTTTACTTCATACATTTTCCCTGACACCCATAAGTACTTGTTTCATTTTTAATGCTTAGCAGGACAAGAAAATGGCCCCATTCACGCACTTATTAAGAGAACATCCCAGTTCATCCCTACGTCCTCTGATCTGGCGAACTCACTAAACACAAATTCTTTGTTGTAAATTATGTCTTGAGTGTTGGAGTGTGACCGTGGCTATCCGTAAAAAAAAAAAACACATCTTTCCATCTGGTTTGCTTAATATAAGGAATTTGAAATTATTTATACTTTTATTTATACTTTTACTTTATACTTTTTAGCAATTACATTTACTTTTGATACTTAAGTATATTTAAAATTAAAGACTTCTACTCAAGTAGTATTTTACTGGGTGACTTATCTTTACTTTTATGCAAGTATGAGAATTGGGTACTTTTTCCACCACTGCAGCTGGGTGTCATCAGCATAGCAGTGGAATGAGATTCCATGCAGGGTAATGAAACGACCGAGGGGGATTGATCCAAGAACTGATCCTTGTGGGACACCGCACAGTTGGTGTGGTGGGTCCGGGACACATACTCAATCCTGTCTGGGTGGAACTAGCTCAGAGCTGGTGGTCCAGATATTCCGATGGTGTCCCGGAGGAATTCCAGGAGGATGGGGTGGTCGACAGCGTCAAACACTGCTCTCAAGTCCAGGAGGATCAGGAGACGCGGAGTGCCTGCATCAGCTGCCATCAGCAGGTTGTTGGTGACCCTGAGTAGGGCTGTTTCAGTACTGTGGTGTTGGCTGGAAACCTGACTGGAACTTCTCAAACAGGATATACTGAATGAGATGGTCCTGGAGCTGTACAGACACCACTTTTTCCAACACCTTGGAGAGAAAGGGGAGGTTGGGTATTGGCCTGTAATTGGTTAGCACTTCTGGGTCTATCTAAGGTGGGCTTCTTCAGAAGACCGCTGATGACAGTGGTCTTAAATGCAGGTGGGACACTGCCCGATTGGAGGGAGAGGTTAACAATATGGGTTATCAGTGCAGGGATACATGGCTGGAGCAGGGCTTTTGGAATAGGATCCAAGGTACAGGAGTAGGTTTTCATTAATACCTCCCTGGGTCAATGAAACAGGAGAGGGGCTGAGGTGGCGTTCGTGGAGGGTCGAGGGCAGGAGGAGACGGAGTAGTAGAGCAGGAGATGAAAGATTTGATGTTGCTAACCTTTGTTTAAAAAAAAAAAAAAAAAAAAAAAAAAAAGTAAATGAAGCTGTTACACTGCTCTTCTGCTGTCTCCATCTGGGACTGGGTTTTCAAAAGATTGTTTATGGTGGGAAACCGGTGCTTTGAGTTTCCAGGATTTTTATTGATGAGGTTGGAGTAGAACGTTGACCGCGCCTCTTTCATGGCCTCGGAATAGGCTGTATGGTGCTCTTGAAAGGCCCATTTGTGGACAATGAAGTCTTGAAGATTTGGGCTGGTTTTCAAATCCGAACAATTAGCTAGTTGATTAAAGGAGTTGATAAAAATAAACTAACTTGTTGGTAAAAAATAAATGTGTTCAATACTTGATTAGCTATAAAAAATAT
Source organism: Oncorhynchus keta (assembly GCF_023373465.1). Classification (NCBI taxonomy): domain Eukaryota; kingdom Metazoa; phylum Chordata; class Actinopteri; order Salmoniformes; family Salmonidae; genus Oncorhynchus; species Oncorhynchus keta. The sequence continues at coordinate 29,281,151 of NC_068424.1, read as the reverse complement.
ATATATTAAAAACAATGCACATAATATGAACAAATAAAACAAATCGTTACGGATACATTAGCAGGAGTAAACTACACAGGCTGCCATGGCAACCAAAAAGGACAGGGGTTCATCCATTTTTAACCTCCTAAGTGCTCCGATTTGGAAGTTTGACAAAGTTCTACCCGACTTTGATAATGTTACAGCCTGTATATACTGTACAGGAGAGTTTTTAATCTTACATAAAGTCTGTGTTCAGTGAAAGATAATGGGCTGCATGCTAGACTTGAACATGGTTATAATGAAGACCGAAATAGACGCTAGACAGTAGGGGTACTAGTTTGTTCTTCTCTCTGTCTCCAGCCTTTTGACATATTTTTTTCCTTTTCCCTTGTTAAAGCTGAGCTCATATATTGCATACTGTTAATGAGATCATATCAACAATGTCTCGCTTGGCTGTACATGGAACATTTCAACAGTTTTATGCTTATATAGCCAGTTATGTGGTGCGGTTTATGGTATTACAGCCTGGAAGCCCTGCATAAAGGCAAGATTCGTTTGCAAATTTTTCAGTGGGAGTACGTCAGTGAGGTGCGACGAATGAATGGGTTTATATGAATGTGTTGGATAGATAACCTGCTCTTAAGGACGACAGAACTTCGGTAATGATCAAATCAAAGTTTATTTGTCACGTGCGCCGAATACAACAGGTAGACCTTACAGTGAAATGCTTACTTACAGGCTCTAACCAATGGTGCGGGGGAAAAACGTGTGTGGGTAAGTAAAGAAATAAAACAATAGTAAAAAGAGTAGCAAGGCTATATACAGACACCTGTTAGTCAGGCTTATTGAGGTAGTATGTACATGTAGGGATCGTTAAAGTGACTATGCACATATGATGAACAGAGAGTAGCAGAAGCGTAAAAAGAGGGGTTGGCAGGTGGTGGGACACAATGCAGATAGCCCGGTTAGCCAAAGCCCGGTTAGCCAATGTGCGGGAGCACTGGTTGGTCGGGCCAATTTAGGTAGTATGTACATGAATATATAGTTAAAGTGACTATGCATATAAGATAAACAGAGATTAGCAGCAGCGTAAAAGAGGGGGGTTGGGGGTGGGGGGGCACACAAGTCTGGGTAACCATTTGGTTACCTGTTCAGGAATAGGCTTTGTTGTGCCCTCTTCACGACTGTCTTGGTGTGTTTGGACCATTCTAGTTTGTTGTTGATGTGGACACCAAGGAATTTGAAGCTCTCAACCTGCTCCACTACAGCCCCATCGATGAGAATGGGGACGTGCTCAGTGCTCCTTTTCCCGTAGTCCACAATCATCTCCTTTGTCTTGGTTACGTTGAGGGATAGGTTGTTATTCTGGCACCACCCGGCCAGATCTCTGACATCCTCCCTATAGGCTGTCTTGTCAGTGATCAGGCCTACCCCTGTTGTATCGTCAGCAAACTTAATGATGGTGTTGGAGTCGTGCCTGGCCATGCAATCGTGGGTGAACAGGTAGTACAGGAGGGGACTGAGCACGCACCCCTGGGGAGCTCCAGTGTTGAGGATCAGCGTGGCAGATGTTGTTACCTACCCTCACCACCTGGGGGCGGCCTGTCAGGAAGTCCAGGATCCAGTTGCAAAGGGAGGTGTTTAGTCCCAGGATCCTTAGCTTGGTGATGAGCTTTGAGGAGACTATGGTGTTGAACACTGAGCTGTAGTCAATGAACAGCATTCTCACATAGGTGTTCCTTTTGTCCAGGTGTGAAAGGGCAGTGTGGAGTGCAATAGAGATATCATCATCTGTGGATCTGTTTGGGCGGTATGCAAATTGGATTGGGTCTAGGGTTTCTGGGATAATGGTGTTGATGTGAGCCATGACCCGCCTTTCAAAGCACTTCATGACTATGGACGTGAGTGATACGGGTCTGTAGTCATTTAGGCAGGTTGCCTTTGTGTTCTTGGGCACAGGGACTATGGTGGTCTGCTTGAAGCATGTTGGTATTACAGACTCAATCAGGGACATGTTGAAAATGTCGGTGAAGACACCTGTCAGTTGGCAGCACATGCCCGGAGCACACGTCCTGGTAATCCGTCTGGCCCCGCAGCCTTGTGTATGTTGACCTGTTTAAAGGTTTTACTCACGTCGGCTACGGAGAGCGTGATCACACAGTCGTCCGGAACAGCTGATGCTCTCATGCATGCCTCAGTGTTGCTTGCCTCGAAGGGATTTAGCTTGTCTGGTAGGCTCGTGTCACTGGGCAGCTCGCGGCTGTGCTTCCCTTTGTAGTCTGTAATAGTTTGCAAGCCCTGCCTCATCCGTCGAGCGTCTGAGCCGCTGTAGTATGATTCAATCTTAGCCCTGTATTGACGCTTTGCCTGTTTGATGGTTCGTCGCAGGGCATAGAGTGCTTTCTTGTAAGCTTCCCGGCTAGAGACCCGCACCTCGAAAGCGGCGGCTCTACCCTTTAGCTCAGTGCAAATGTTGACTGTAATCCATGGCTTCTGGTTGGGGTATGTACGTACAGTCACTGTGGGGACGACGTCCTCAATGCACTTATTGATAAAGCCAGTGACTGATGTGGTGTATTCCTCAATGTCATCAGAAGAATCCCGGAACATGTTCCAGTCTGTGACAGCAAAGCAGTCCTGTAGTTTAGCATCTGCTTCATCTGACCATTTTTTTTATAGACCGAGTCACTGGTACTTACTGCTTTAATTTTTGCTTGTAAGCAGGAATCAGGAGGATAGAGTTGTGGTCGGATTTACCAAATGGAGGGTGAGGGAGAGCTTTGTACGCGTCTCTGTGTGTGGACTACAGGTGATCTAGGATTTATTTCCCTCTTGTTGCACATTTAACATGTTGATAGAGATTTGGTAGAACTGCATTAAAGAGATTAAAGAGATTAAGTTTCCCTGCATTAAAGTCTCCGGCCACTAGGAGCGCCGCCTCTGGGTGAGTGGTTTCCTGTTTGCTTATTTCCTTATACAGTTGACTGAGCGCGGTCTTAGTGCCAGCATCTGTCTGTGGTGGTAAATAAACAGCCACGAAAAGTATAGTTGAGAACTCTCTAGGCAAGTAGTGTGGTCTGTTAGTTTATCACAATATACTCTACTTCAGGCGAGACTTCCTTAGATTTCGTGCACCAGCTGTTGTTTATAAATATGCACAGACCGCCCCCCTTCTCGTCTTACCGGAGTGTGCTGTTCTATCCTGCCGGGGCAGCGCGTATCCCCGCTAGCTGAATATCCATGTCGTCATTCAGCCACGATTCCGTGAAGCATAGGATATTACAGTTTTTGATGTCCCGTTGGTGGGATATTCGTGATCTTACCTCGTCTAGTTTATTGTCCAATGATTGCACGTTGGTGTGTAATATTGACGGTAATGGCAGCTTTCCTAGTTGTCTTGTCCGGGTCCGGACGAGGCATCGCTTCCTTTTGCGAATAATTGTGATGTCTGTCCTGTGGGGTGTTTGGAGAATATTGTGTGAATCCTGCTTGTTGTTGTTGTTGAAGAAGTCTTTGTCTAATCCGAGGTGAGTGATCGCTGTCCTGATATCCAGAAGCTCTTTTCTGCCATAAGATACGGTTGCAGAAACATTATGTACAAAATAATTTACAAATATTGTGAAAAACCCCACATGATAGCACAATTGGTTAGGAGACCGTAAAACGGAGGCCATTCCCTCCGGTGCCATTTTTTTGTTGATTCCTTTTTCCCTCTATGGCAAGGAAGCATGCACTGCACACTGATACCAACATTTTTACAAACAATACGATACCAGGCCACGTATCACGACACCAAGTAGTAACGTGATACCACGGTGGGAGGAAAATCATTGGCCAAGCATCCTGTTCTCCCACCCACCCCGGACGCTTGTTCACGTTACAACACATTGAATTTGACTTCATACTGTTCAGTGTATGACTGGAACGGCGCAAATGGAAAGGCATCAAACATATAGAAACCATGTGTTTGATGGAGCCCGTCCTCCCCTATTAAGGTTCCACCAACCTCCTGTGATATACATTCATAAGGACCTGCATGTCAGTAAGGGGAAAACACCTCATGAAACATTCTTTACTCTTCAGTTAACACAGACACATGCACACACACTCTCCCTCTCTTCCTCTCTCTGTCTCCCTCACTCTCATAAACACACACCACTCTTTCTCCCACAAACACACACCGCTCCCAACTTTTGAAACGTTAGGCACCAAACTGAATTTAAGGAGCATCAAAAAAAATAGATTGTTCTAGATAGTTTAGGCTTACATTAGCCCTAAATGAATCCTACCTTTTGAAGCAGACCCTTTTCCTTTCTTCCTGTGCCAATCAAATTTGCCTAAACCTACTGTCAAATGACCAGGTTGTTAGCTAGCTAGTTAACGTTACTGAACAACATTGTTTGTTATCACACCAATATTTAGCGACTCTGGATTACTTGAATTAAAACGGCCCACGTTACGGTTTGTGAAATGATATAAAAAGGCATCTGGGGTAATATGGGTATTATTATGTTTTTTATCATTTAGGCTAGGAGACAGCCGTTTTCTTTGCTCTAAAGCTGCAAGTAGTATTGCCTGTCGCCAAGTGGTGCTCCATTTTCCTACTGACACTCTGAGGCTGCATGACAGTGAACTTGCAAAGTCCACTCAGACTGGTCTGTGCTCTTGGTTATAACAGGCAATTCAATTATACAATGTATCAAAATTGTTCGCTTTGCACACTGCTCCAATGTACAAATCTAACAACAGAAGACTGATCTGGGTCTGCATCCCCGCTCGACATCACGGCTAAATTATTTACAAAAAAAACTGCCGGAGGAATAGACCCGCGTGAAGAGAGGACGGAGAGAAGCAGGTGAGTTCAGGCATTTATTGTGATATGGCCACTGCAGAAGTCAGGATATTTATGCTTCGCAGAGCTGTTTTTTTTTTTCAAATACATTTTTAATTTAACCTTTATTTAAATAGGCAAGTCGGTTAAGAACAAATTCTTATTTTACAATGACGGCCGACCCCGGCCAAACCCTCCCTTAACCCGGAAGACACTGAGTCATTTGTGCGCCACCATATGGCCTGTTGAGCATAGCTGTTGTCAAGGAAATTACTTTGTGTTATACATTACCTCCCGCTCCCACCTACCATCAACCAATCATGCCAATCATGTCCAAAAATTGGGAGGTGCACAGCGGTGCGGTACAGAGTAAAATTTGACCTCTGCATGCCTCCGGAGGCTCCACAATTGTGTCACATCCTCCATACGGAGCCACTGACTATATTTTAGAATCAAGCATAAATTGGCTCTGAGGGGTCGGGCATGTAGGGGATGCGTCTGGCTGATTACAGCTGCCACGTGATAAGCGCTTATAAGTGAAGTGGATATTATTGGATCTGTGCATGCAAGAGACTAGTGACTTGCTTAAATTGAACTGAATTCCGAAGACAAAATTGACTTTATAAACATTTTATAACGGCGCCAACCGGTTCTTTGGATCGGTAGGGCTGAAAAACTTGGTAGTATCATATGAAAATCAAATTGTATTGGTCACACACATCTTTAGCAGATTTATTGCGGGTGTAGCGAAATACTTATATTTTGAAATGTTGGTATCATAAGTATCATGGTGTTTTGGTACCGTGGTATTACCGTGGTACTGGTATACCGTACAACACTGCACACCATTTGCTGTCGTGTGCCCTGCCTGTCATATCATTTGCTAGCAACACGGTAACCATGCTCTCCTTTGCTGATGTTCATGCCAGATATCATTATCATCTGGTCTGTGGAGGTTGCCAAGCTATCCTAACCCATCTTTTGGCTGGTTGTGCTCTCTCTTACCGTGTGAGTGACATAGCCCTGGTAGTCAGGCCCTTAACACAAGCCTCCTCTCCTTTTCAGTCTGCTTTGTCTCAGAGGGCCAATCCACCATTAACCTTCCTTTACCGGGCATATGTCACACCTGCATCTCACTTTCAAACTAAATACGCTGGCTTATCACCCTCCCTTGACCCCTCCTTATTTGTGAAACTCAGGCTGACAGGCTCGTGTTGGTGTATGTGGAGATTGCAGGGCTCGACCCAGGCAGAGACGAGCGCTAGGCGCGAGCTAATTTGTTTCAAGGTGAACGAGGCCCAGTCAGACTGCTGGACTCAGCGTGATTCCTACCCTCCCTCCCTCTCTGTCTCCCCCACTGCTTCAGTAGGGAGGGAGAATAAACTTTCAAGCTGCCGCCTGCCCACCTGCTGTCTATAAAGGCCAAGCAGCTGTGGAGAGAACTTTCTGGAATGCCAGTCTACCCACATCTGACTCAGTGCTGTGAAGAACAACTTCTTGCTAAGACTACATATAACCTACTGTACAGTATGTAACGGCAAAGAGATGACTTACCGTTGCATACAGTATATTCAGCCAAAGCTTAGCTTTTGACTACGTGAGGAGAACTTGCATTAGCATTGTATGACCATGATGGTCCATAAGTTTATTACAGGTATTATGGTTGGGTGGTCAACTCATATCTCCTATAGGAGGGAGTCCTACTAATAGCTTATTATAAATGTGTTCATACCTACAGCATTATTTTTATTCTTTAGCCAGCCGGTGTTACCCAACGAGGTCTTGTTAACTTAACATTTCATAGTGGAATCTTGTACATCAATCATTTCATCCGGTGCCCGTGTGCTGCTTCTTTCTCTGGGAGAACAGTGTAGTCAAGCTTGGCTCTGCTTCCCCGTTGCTCACTGTCGCTAGTGGCAGATGGCGATACGGTATTTTCCGTTCAAACGCCTGTTCCACATGTCAAGGTAAAAAAAAAAACTTGCAGCGCTGTTTGACATGTCATATTTCACAATAATGCCTTGTGATCTGGAGGACGGCCTTTTGCATCCTCCCAAAGGTCCAGATGTGTAGTCTGTACCCTTACCGATTGTCATGGACAGTAAAGATTTGAAAGACACATTACCAGGCAAGTCCTTTTTTCTATATTTACAACTTAGGTCAGCTATGCTGGCCTAGGGACTCTTGGGAAACCCAACTACCGAACCATCCAATGATGGGATTTATAAATAAATTATCTAGGTTCCCGAAAGGACTGATCTCTATAATGTATAATCTACTTTTGGAAAGCTCATATTCTGAGCTAGCCATTAAAATATGATCCACAGATCTAAGTGAATCTGAACAGCACTTTAACTGGAACAGAATATGGAACATTTTTACCTTGGCATCCTGTAATCTGAACCATCAAACATTTAACCTTTGTTCACAGACTGTATTTAACACCAAGGAAACATTTTACGATGAAATTGGCTCCAACTCTTACCTGTTCACTGTGTCCCTTCATATCAGCTAAGCACATTTCTTCAATTAAATGCTTCTGGGACAAAGTTACAACATACATTTCAAAGTGCATGAATGTAAATATTACTGTGTTACTCAATGATGATGGCTCCTTGAATCTCTCAATCAATCAGAGAAGATTACTGCTGGCAGGCAGCACTGCCACAAAAAAAAGATGTTGGCTCTTAGATGGCAATCACCTTCCTCCCAATTCGCCAGTGGATACAGTTACTATTAGACGTTACAACATTAGAATTAACAACAGTGAGAATGATTGGTGTTAGTCAAGGAACAATTGCAGCCTGCACAAATGCACTACCGGTCAAAAGTTTTAGAACATCCCCATTTTTCTCGTTTTTACTGAAATTTAAGCAGTTAAAGTCCAGTGAATACCCTGAAATGGTACAGAGGTAAGCGCAAAACACCAGTCTCAACGTCAACAGGCGACTCCGGGATGTTGGCCTTCTAGGCAGAGTTCCTCTATCCTAGTGTCTGTTCTTTTGCCTATCTTAATCTTTTCTTTTCATTGGCCAGTCTGAGATATGGATTTTTCTTTGCCTAGAAGGTCAGCATCCCGGAGTCGCCTCTTCACAATTGTCGTGTCTTTGGCTATGCCGGATTAAGTGATATGACATGCTATTCTATAAAATAATTTATTTGTAATTAATATTACCTGATTGAGCTAATCATGTAAATATAATTAACTAGAGTTGGGCACCACTAAATAATATTTATAGAGCTGTTATCTTCCGAATAAACTCTTAAAGACCTAGTAATATTTTACATCGATAGCAGTCAATATTAATCGTCATCTTAATTCAGTCTCATCTGAAAGTTGTAAATTCTTGGTTATCTGCACGAACCCTAGCTAACAATTTGAATCAGCAATACAAAATTGTGTTTAATTATTAGTTTACTAAATACCTAATTAATCACATAGAATTACACATACACATAATTAAATCATAACTTGATTACACATGACGTCATAAAGGAAAACGTCCCTAGCGGGCGGAAAAGATATGACAGCTTGTTACACAAAAGAAAAGGAGCTGGGTTTGAGTGAAAGAGCGGGAAGACTGAGGAACAAAGGGCGAAGCTGTGCTATCGTAAATACAGTATCTCATACATTCTAAATTACCGCCCATTTGGAAAAGGAAAATGCAATAAATATTTATTCTGTGCTGCGCTTCAGTAGGTTGGTGGTAGATGGAAGGCCGTGTTGCCCAACCAAGTCCTTTTGAAGAATGTCTCTGCTGGTAAATTGACTTGTAGTAACGTTGTGGTGTGGTAGACGGGATACTCTCTGTTCCTTCCTAACCCTCGTTTGCAGCAGCTGTTGCTAACTCAACGGCTAGGAGGTATCACTTCTGTAGTGAATAAGAGTTCAAAGTTCATACCATTCGCAACCAAAGCTCACGCTGATGTTGGCTTCGTTCTGTAGTTATTATCTGAACCATTCTGACATCGGACCGTTGTCCTAACGTCCTCGGAACAGGAGGTTATATTGCTTGATCCTAAGGGCTTATATAGGAAGGGAGAGGAGGGCGTGTTTGAAAAGGGCGGGCCACTGATTGAGCAGATCCCTATCTTATGAAAACCCAAATCTCACATTTTAGAAGCTAAAATCACATTTCATCCCATCATGAATAATTTCATATTCAAACATTTAAATTGAACAACAATTCCATGTGAATCCGATAACTCTGATGTGTAGACTTTCCACTGTAGGATCTCTCTGTACTTTACTCTGTTCATCTTTCCATTGATCCTGACTAGTCTCCCAGTCCCTGCAGCTGAAAAACATCCCCATAGCATGATGCTGCCACCACCATGCTTCAATTTAGAGATGATGGCAAGTTTCCTCCAGATATAACGCTTGGCATTCAGGCGAGTTCAATCTTGGTTTCATCAGACTTGAGAACCTTGTTTCTCATGGTTTGAGAGTCCTTTAGGTGCCTTTTGGCAAACTCCAAGTGGGCTGTCACGTGCCTTTTACTGAGGAGTGGCTTCCATCTGGCTACTCTACCATAAAGGCTGTGCCTCCATCATTCTTAAATGGAAGCAGTTTGGACCCAGCTATACTCTTCCTAGAGTTGGCCGCCCGGCCTAACTGAGCAATCGGGGGAGAAGGGCCTTGGAAAGGGAGGTGACCAAGAATCCGATGGTCACTCAGACAGGGCTCCAGAGTTCCTCTGTGGAGAAGGGAGAATCTTCTGGAAGGACAACCATCTCTGCAGAACCACCAATCAGGCCTTTATGTTAGTGGCCAGATGGAAGTCAATCCTCAGTAAAAGGCACATGACAGCCCGCTTGGAGTTTGCCAAAAGGCACTTAAAGGACAACAAGGTGCCGACAGAGATGGCCGCCTCGCTTCGCGTTCCTAGGAAACTATGCAGTTTTTTTTTTTACGTGTTATTTCTTACATTGGTACCCCATGTCATCTTAGGTTTCATTACATACAGTCGAGAAGAACTACTGAACATAAGAGCAGCGTCAACTCATCAGTACGACCAAGAATATGACTTTCGCGATGCGGACCCTGTGTTCTGCCTTTCACCCAGGACAATGGAATGGATCCCAGCCGGCGGCCCCAAAGAACGACTTCGAAAAAGGGGAAAACGAAGCGGTCTTCTGGTCAGACTCCGGAGACGGGCACATCGTGCACCACTCCCTAGCATTCTCCTCGCCAATGTCCAGTCTCTTGACAACAAGGTTGATGAAATCCGAGCACGGGTAGCATTCCAGAGGGACATCAAAGACTGTAACGTTCTTTGCTTCACGGAAACATGGCTCACTGGAGAGACGCTATCCGAGGCGGTGCAGCTGGTTTCTCCACGCATCGCGCCGACAGAAACAAACATCTTTCTGGTAAGAAGAGGGGCGGGGGCGTATGCTTTATGGTTAACGTGACGTGGTGTGGCCAAAACAACATACAGGAACTCAAGTCCTTCTGTTCACCTGATTTAGAATTCCTTACAATCAAATGAAGACCGCATTATCTACCAAGGGAATTCTCTTCGATTATATTCACAGCCGTATATATTCCCCCCCAAGCAGACACATCGATGGCTCTGAACGAACTTTATTTGACTCTTTGCAAACTGGAATCCATATATCCGGAGGCTGCATTCATTGTAGCTGGGGATTTTAACAAGGCTAATCTGAAAACAAGACTCCCTAAATTTTATCAGCATATCGATTGTGCAACCAGGGCGGGAAAAACCTTGAATCATTGCTATTCCAACTTCCGCGACGCATATAAGGCCCTGCCCCGCCCTCCTTTCGGAAAAGCTGACCACGACTCCATTTTGTTGATCCCTGCCTACAGACAGAAACTAAAACAAGAAGCTCCCGCGCTGAGGTCTGTTCAACGCTGGTCCGACCAATCTGATTCCACACTCCAAGACTGCTTCCATCACGTGGACTGGGATATGTTCCGTATTGCGTCAGACGACAACATTGATGAATACGCTGATTCGGTGTGCGAGTTCATTAGAACGTGCGTTGAAGATGTCGTTCCCATAGCAACGATTAAAACATTCCCAAACCAGAAACCGTGGATTGATGGCAGCATTCGCGTGAAACTGAAAGCGCGAACCACTGCTTTTAATCAGGGCAAGGTGACTGGAAACATGACCGAATAAAAAACAGTGTAACTATTCCCTCCGCAAGGCAAACAAGCTAAGCGTCAGTATAGAGACAAAGTAGAATCTCAATTCAACGGCTCAGACACAAGAGGTATGTGGCAGGGTCTACAGTCAATCACGGATTACAAAAAGAGAACCAGCACCGTCACGGACCAGGATGTCTTGCTCCCAGGCAGACAAAATCACTTTTTTGCCCGCTTTGAGGACAATACAGTGCCACTGACACTGCCCGCAACTAAAACATGCGGACTCTCCTTCACTGCAAGGCTGCAGGCCCAGACGGCATCCCCAGCCGCGCCCTCAGAGCATGCGCATACCAGCTGGCTGGTGTGTTTACGGACATATTCAATCAATCCCTATCCCAGTCTGTTGTTCTCACATGCTTCAAGAGGGCCACCATTGTTCCTGTTCCCAAGAAAGCTAAGGTAACTGAGCTAAATGACTACCGCTCCGTAGCACTCACTTCCGTCATCATGAAGTGCTTTGAGAGACTAGTCAAGGACCATATCACCTCCACCCTACCTGACACCCTAGACCCACTCCAATTTGCTTACTGCCCAAATAGGTCCACAGACGATGCAATCTCAACCACACTGCCCTAACCCATCTGGACAAGAGGAATACCTATGTGAGAATGCTGTTCATCGACTACAGCTCGGTATTTAACACCATAGTGCCCTCCAAGCTCGTCATCAAGCTCGAGGCTCTAGGTCTCGACCCCGCCCTGTGCAACTGGGTACTGGACTTCCTGACGGGCCGCCCCCAGGTGGTGAGGGTAGGCAACAACATCTCCACCCCACTGATCCTCAACACTGGGGCCCCACAAGGGTGCGTTCTGAGCCCTCTCCTGTACTCCCTGTTCACCCACGACTGCGTGGCCACGCACGCCTCCAACTCAATCATCAAGTTTGTGGACGACACAACAGTAGTAGGCTTGATTACCAACAACGACGAGACGGCCTACAGGGAGGAGGTGAGGGCCCTCGGAGTGTGGTGTCAGGAAAATAACCTCACACTCATAGATGATTGTGGACTTCAGGAAACAGCAGAGGGAACACCCCCCTATCCACATCGATGGAACAGTAGTGGAGAGGGTAGTAAGTTTTAAGTTCCTCGGCGTACACATCACAGACAAACTGAATTGGTCCACCCACACAGACAGCATCGTGAAGAAGGCGCAGCAGCGCCTCTTCAACCTCAGGAGGCTGAAGAAATTTGGCTTATCACCAAAAGCACTCTCAAACTTCTACAGATGCACAATCGAGAGCATCCTGGCGGGCTGTATCACCGCCTGGTACGGCAACTGCTCCGCCCACAACCGTAAGGCTCTCCAGAGGGTAGTGAGGTCTGCACAACGCATCACCGGGGGCAAACTACCTGCCCTCCAGGACACCTACACCACCCGATGTCACAGGAAGGCCATAAAGATCATCAAGGACAGCAACCACCCGAGCCACTGCCTGTTCACCCCGCTATCATCCAGAAGGCGAGGTCAGTACAGGTGCATCAAAGCTGGGGCCGAGAGACTGAAAAACAGCTTCTATCTCAAGGCCATCAGACTGTTAGACACTTTCCCTCACCAACACCAGCTAGACCGTGATGGCCAGCTGTTTGATTCAACAACATACAACAATGGAAATTACACAAGATATGTTTATAATACACTGACTCAACTCCAGCCACTTTAATAATGGGAATTGATGGGAAATGATGTAAAATATATCACTAGCCACTTTAAACAATGCTACCTAATATAATGTTCCCTACATTATTAATCTCATATGTATATGTATATACTGTACTCTATATCATCTACTGCATACTTATGTAATACATGTATCACTAGCCACTTTAACTATGCCACTTTGTTTACATACTCATCTCATATGTATATACTGCACTCAATACCATCTACTGTATCTTGCCTATGCCGCTCTGTACCATCACTCATTCATATATCTTTATGTACATATTCTTTGTCCCCTTACACTTGTGTCTATAAGGTAGTAGTTTTGGAATTGTTAGCTAGATTACTTGTTGGTTATTAATGCATTGTCGGAACTAGAAGCACAAGCATTTCGCTACACTCGCACTAACATCTGCTAACCATGTGTATGTGACAAATAAAATTTGATTTGAATTTGATTTTAACTATAAGAAACCAGATTCTCTGGTCTGATAAAACCAAGATTGAACTCTTTGGTCTGAATGCCAAGCGTCACGTCTGGAGGAAACCTGGCACCGCTCATCACCTGGCCTATAACATACTTACGGTGAATGGTGGCGTCAGCATCATGCTGTGGGGATGTTTTTCAGCTGCAGGTACTGGGAGACGAGTCAAGATCGAGGGAGAAAGGAGCAAAGTACAGAGCGATCCTTGATTAAAGCTCCCAAGTGGCGCAGCGGTCTAAGGCACTGCATCTCAGTGCAAGAGTCGTCACTACAGTACCTGGTTCAAATCCAGTCTGCATCACATCCGGCTGTGATTGGGAGTCCCATAGGGCGGCGCACACAATTGGCCCAGCGTTGGCCGGTGTAAACCGTCATTGTAAATAAGAATTCTTAATAAGAATACTTATTTTCCACCATAATTTGCAAATAAATGAATTACAAATCTTACAATGTGATTTTCTGGATTTTTTTTCTTCTCATTTTGTCTGTCACAGTTGAAGTGTACCTATGATGCAAATTACAGGCCTCTCATCTTTTTAAGTGGGAGAACTTGCGTAATTGGTGGCTGACTAAATCATTTTTTGCCCCACTGTGTGTGTGTGTGTGTGTGTGTGTGTGTGTGTGTGTGTGTGTGTGTGTGTGTGTGTGTGTGTGTGTGTGTGTGTGTGTGTGTGTGTGTGTGTGTGTGTGTGTGTGTGTGTGTGTGTGTTAGTTGAATATTATATTAGTTGAAGTCGGAAGTTTACATACACCTTAAGCCAAATACATTTAAACTCAGTTTTTCAAAATTCCTGACATTTAATCCTAGTAAAAATTCCCTGTCGTAAGTTAGTAATGATCACCACTTTTATTTTAAGAATGTGAAATGTCAGAATAATAGTAGGGCAAATGATTTATTTCAGCTTTTATTTCCTTCATCACATTCCCAGTGGATCAGAAGTTTACATACACTCAATTAGTATTTGGTAGCATTGCCTTTAAATTGTTCAACTTAGGTTAAATGTTTCGGGTAGCCTTCCACAAACTTCCCACAAGAGTTGGGTGAATTTTGGCCCATTCCTCCTGACAGAGCTGGTGTAACTAAGTCAGGTTTGTAGACCACCTTGCTCGCACACGCTTTTTCGGTTTTGCACACACATTTTCTATGGGATTGAGGTCAGGGCTTTGTGATGGCCATTCGAATACCTTGACTTTGTTGTCCTTAAGCCATTTTGCCACAACTTTGGAAGAATGCTTGGGGGTCATTGTCCATTTGAAAGACCCATTTGCGACCAAGTTTTAACTTCCTGACTGACGTCTTGAAATGTTGCTTCAATATGCCATCTATTTTGTGAAGTGCACCAGTCCCTCTTGCAGCAAAGTACCTCCACAACATGATGCTGCCACCCCCGTGCTTCGCGGTTGGGATTGTGTTCTTTGGCTTGCAAGCCTCCCCTTTTTCCTCCAAACATAACGATGGTCATTATGGCCAAACACTTCTATTTTTGTTTCATCAGACCAGAGGACATTACTCCAAAATGTACGATTTTTGTCCCCATGTGAAGTTGCAAACCGTAGTCTGGCTTTTTTATGGTGGTTTTGGAGCAGTGGCTTCTTCCTTTCTGAGCGGGCTTTCAGGTTATGTTGATATAGGACTTGGTTCACTGTGAATATATATATACTTTTGTACCCGTTTCCTCCAGCATCTTCACAAGGTCCTTTGCTGTTGTTCGGGATTGATTTACACTTTTCGCACCAAAGTACGTTAATCTCTAGGAGACAGAACGCGTCTCCTTCCTGAGCGGCATGACAGCTGCGTGGTCCCATGGTGTTTATACTTGCATACTATTGTTTGTACAGATGAATGTGGTACCTTCGGGCGTTGAACCAGACTTGTGGAGGTCTACAATGTTTTTCTTCTGAGGTCTTGGCCGATTTTGTTTTATTTTCCCATGATGTCAAGCAAAGAGGCACTGAGTTTGAAGGTAGGACTTGAAATACATCCACAGGTGCACCTCCAATTGACTCAAATGATGTCAATTAACCTATCAGAAGCTTCTGAAGCCATGACATCATTTTCTGGGATTTTCAAAGCTGTTTAGAAGCACAGTCAACTTAGTGTATGTAAACCTCTGACCCACTGGAATTGTGATACAGTGAATCATAAGTGAAATAATCTGTCTGTAAACAATTTTTGGAAAAATGTATTGTGTCATGCACGAAGTAGATGTCCTAACCAACTTGCCAAAACTATAGTTTGTTAACCTCATAGTCCGCCCCATCCCGCATGCGGTCGCGTTACTACAGCCTCAAGCTCATTACCATAACGCAACGTTAGCGATTTCTAAAAATCGCAAATGAAATGAAATAAATATGCCTGCTCTCAAGCTTATCCTTTTCTTAACAATCCTGTCGTCTCAGATTTTCAAAATATGCTTTAGAACCAGAGAAAATCAATAATTTGTGTAAGTGGTGATAGCTAGCTTAGCATTTAGCGTTAGCATTTAGCACGCAACATATTCACAAAAACCAGCAAAGGGATCAAATAAAATAATTTACCTTTGAAGAACTTCAGATGTTTCAATGAGGAGACTCAGTTACATAGCAGATGTCCAGTTTTTCCTGAAAGATTCTTGTGTAGGACACATCGTTCCGTTTTACTATGCATTTGGCTACCGAAACTAACCGAAAATTCAGTCACCTACACGTCAAACATTTTTCCGAATTAACTCCATAATATCGACTGAAACATGGAAAACGTTGTTTGAATCAATCCTCAAGGTGTTTTGTCATATCTCTTCATTGAAATGGCAGTCCTAGAGGCCTTCTTTGTTCTCTGATTCGGATGGAAAAATACTGGTAGCTGACTTTTGCGCACCAATTTCCACGCAGACACGCAATTTCCGTGCGGGACACTTGGCAATTGTAGTCTCTTATGGTCAATCTTCCAATGATATGCCTACAAATATGTCACAATGCTGCAGACACCTTGGGGAAACGCTAGAAAGTGTCCGTTCATTCCTGTCGCATTCACAGCCATATAAGGCGATCATGGAAAACGTACCTGCAGAAATCCTGTTCATTTCCTGGTCGCTCAAACATCTTGGTTTTGCCTGAAGCTTTTGTTATAAGGCACTCACAGTGAAAATCTTTGCAGTTCTGGAAACGTCAGAGTGTCTTCTTTCCAAAACGATCAATTCCAAGCATAGTCGAGCATCTTTTCGTGACAAAATATTGCGCTTAAAATGGGCACGTCTTTTCATCCAAAAATGAAATAATGCCCCTAGAGGACTAACAGGTTAACAAGAAATTTGTGGAGTGGTTGAAAAACAAGTTTTAATGACTCCAACCGAAGTGCATGTAAGTGCAAGTTTGTAAACTTTCTTCAAATTAGCTACCTTTTGCCTTGACTGCTTTGCACGCTCTTGACATTCTCTTAACCAGCTTCACCTGGAAAGCTTTTCCAATAGTCTATGTTCCCACATATGCTGAGCACTTGTTGGCTGCTTTCCCTTCACTCTGCAATCCAACACATCCCAGACCTTCTCATTTGGGTTGAGGTCGGCTGATTGTGGACACTAGGTCATCTGACGCAGCACTCCATCACTCTCCTTATTGGTCAAATAGCTCTTACACAGCCTGGAGGTGTGTTGGGTCATTGTCCTCATGAAAAACAAATGATAGTCCCACTAAGCACAAACCAGATGGGATGGTGTATCGCTGTAGAATGCTGTGGTAGCCATGCTGGTTAAGTAAATCACTGACACCAGCAACGCACCTCCACGTCATCACCCCTCCTCCATGTTTCACACATGCGGAGATGATCCGTTCACCTACTCTGCGTCTCACAAAGACGCGGTTGGAACCAAAAATCTCAAATTTGGACTCATCAGACAAAAGGACAGATTTCCACCGGTCTAATGTCCTATACTCATGTTTCTTGTCCCAAGCAAGTTTCTTCTTATTGGTGTTCGTTAGTAGTGGTTTCTTTGGAGTGTTGGACTTTTGTTTTTCTTTGCATATTTGAGCCGTTCTTGCCATAATATGGACTTGGTCTTTTACCAAATAGGGCTATCTTCTGTATACCACCCCTACCTTGTCACAACAACTGATTGTCTCAAACACATTAAGACGGAAAGAAAATCCACAAAGCACACCTGTTAACCTCTAGCGACGAGCAATCCCGTAATCATAGCCTCAAGCGCATTACCATAACGCAACGTTTCCTATTCATGAAAATCGCAAATGAAATGAAATAAATATATTCAAATGCAAGCCTTTTGTTAACAACACCGTCATCTCAGATTTTCAAAATATGCGTTACAGCCAACGCTAGACAAGCATTTGTGTAAGTTTAGCATGGCATAATGCTATGCTAGGCTGTGCTGGCAGCAGGCAACATTTTCACAAAAATAAGAAAAGCAACCACATTAAATAATTTACCTTTGAAGAACTTCAGATGCTTTCACTCAGGAGACTCACAGTTAGATAGCAAATGTTCCTTTTTTCCAAAAATAATATTTTTGTAGGTGAAAAACATCACGTTTGTTCATCCTTCTTGGCTGAGAAATCAACAGAAAAATACTTCAACTATAACGCATTAGCATAACGCAACTTTTTCTATTCATGAAAATCGCAAATGAAATTAAATAAATATATTGAAACACAAGCTTAGCCTTTTGTTAACAACACTGTCATCTCAGATTTTCAAAATATGCTTTTCAACCAAAGCTACACAAGCATTTGTGTAAGAGTATTGATAGCCCACATAGCATTAAGCCTAGCATTCAGCAGGCAACATGTTCACAAAAACAAGAAAAGCATTCAAATAAAATCATTTACCTTTTGAAGAACTTCGGATGATTTCAATGACGAGACTCTCAGTTAGATAGCAAATGTTAATTTTTTCCAAAAATATTATTTGTGTTGGCAAAATAGCTCCGTTTGGTTCATCATGTTTGGCTAAGAAAAAGCGGAAAATGCAGTCACTACAACGCCAAACTTTTTTCCAAATTAGCTCCATAATATCGACAGAAACATGGCAAACGTTGTTTAGAATCAATCCTCAATGTGTTTTTCACATATCTATTTGATAATATATCAGTCGTGACAGTTGGTTTCTCATCAGAAGCAAACGGAAAAATACTGCAGCTGGAGATTACGGAGGACACCAAGCGACCACCTGGTAGATGTAGTCTCTTATGGTCAATCTTCCAATGATATGCCTACAAATATGTCACAATGCTGTCGACACCTTGGGGAAGCAACAGAAAGCCTAAGCTCATTCGTGTCCATTCACAGCCATATAAGGAGTCATTGGCATGAGGCGGTTTAAAAAAAATGCGGCACTTCCTGATTGGATTTTTATCTGGGTTTCGCCTGTAACATCAGTTCTGTGGCACTCACAGACAATATCTTTGCAGTTTTGCAAACGTCAGAGTGTTTTCTTTCCAAAGCTGTCAATTATATGAGCATCTTTTCGTGACAAAATATCTTGTTTAAAACGGGAACGTTTTTCATCCAAAAATTAAAATAGCGCCCCCTATATCCAAGAAGTTATGTTATGACCAGGTGTGTCCAAACTTTTTACTGGTACTGTTTATGTTTGTGTATTTGCATTTAATTTTTGTTTTATTTTACTGTCATTGCTGTCAGGCCCAGGGGAAGTGGTGGTATGTGGAGTGTTTTCTGTGCTCACAGGGAAGCTGGGTTGGGTGAATGGGATGGGAGGTTAGGGGTGGAGGATCACTTATTTTTGTTTATTTTCCTTGTATATTGTACCTGTAACTCTCAATTAATATAAATGAAAAGGGGTCACACAAAAAGAAAAAGAACATGAGGTTGGTTTGCACTCAGGAAATTGTAGTGTTGAATATGACAATTTATCATTGCAGTTTTAATGAAGCGGGGGAGTTATGCATGCACTGTAAAATTGAAAAGAGCTCAGACTAGCTGCTTCCTGAGTGTGAATGGCATTTTCTTTCTCTGAGTCATTCACCAGTGTGGTTGTATACAGAAAGAAAATTGTTAGGCTAATAAGGTCGGGGGAGAGGGGGGTATTATTCATCCAGATGTCACAGTGTGAAAAGAATCCAGGCCTACACAGTTAGTTGCACAGTAGAATTTGAGACCTGTGTTCGTTGTCTTGTCAATCAGTCTTCTAAAATGCTTAAATAACATCTTCGGTCTGATGTTGTTTATTCATAGAATTTGTGCGTCAACAAAACTGTTTTCATGTTTGTAAAACTATTCGCATTACCATTTCCTCCAGATGTTTTTAGTCACCCTGATTCACAACATGCCAGCTTTGACACAACACACCCACATGAAAAAAAAGAGATATAGTATACTAGGTGGTCTAAATACTGTAGTATTATATAAACTATGGTGTTCACTTTACTGCTTTTGCGGACATGACTGTAGTATACTGTTTAGTTACTGTAGTGTGTTCACCTACGTGACTAGTATTTACTGTAGTGTTTTCGCCTACGTGACTAGTATTTACTGTAGTGTTTTCGCCTACGTGACTAGTATTTACTGTAGTGTTTTTGCCTACGTGACTAGTATTTACTGTAGTGTTTTCGCCTACGTGACTAGTATTTACTGTAGTGTTTTTGCGGACATGACCGTAGTATATTGTAGTAACACCTTAGCTAAAATGGCACAACTACCAGACTACGCCAGTTACTGTTTGTTGAGGGGAACACCTCAACCAGAACATAAGACACACTGGTTCGTGACAGGCCACCTATTGAGTTGGTTCAACAGTTCTGAGCAATGCAACAGACCAGACAACACTTCAGAAAAAATGTACAATTTGTATTACAATTGTAACATCTAAACTTTAGGTTCTAGGCCCATTTATAGGTAAACATTTCAGAGTCAGATATGAAGAACAAGCAAAGTTTATTAACTTGACCAGGTTATAGACTACAGGGCTGATTAAGTTGAAGTGCTGACTTCAACAGTGGCCCCCCTCAAATATCATATGAATACACATTAGACATGGCTAAATGCATAAAATTGCAAGAACATTTACTGTAAAGCTTAGAGAATTAGATGTGCTTATTTGACACACAACATGCATTAAGAGTACACCAAAGTGACTTCTTAGATCTGTTACTTCCACTAGATGGCTTTCTGAGATACAACAGTGCTTTCAGATGACCAAAAACAAAGACAAACAGTACTGCACTTCTGATGGTAGAAAATAAACGGTTAACCACTGCATTTACGTAAAAAATATATATATTTTAGAAACGCATATTTACTTTATTTATAGACAGTCAACTGATTGGAGGGCACTGCCAATAAACTGCCTGGACCTCAAACCAGCAAAGCCTCTCCCAACAAACCCACTGTAAACAAAAGGATATTCTTGCACTGGCTTTAACATTTCTCCATGTGGGTTTAGGTGTAAATGTGAACTAGGAAAACAATGGAAATACATTTTAATAGGGATGCACCAATATGACTGTAACGATGTGTGCTGAGAGTCAGGAAGCAAGTTCAGGGAGTGAGCGTTTCAATAAATGAACGCAACATAATACAAAACAAGAAACAACGCACAGACATGAATAACAATAACGCCTGGGGGAACCAAAGGGAGTGCCATATATATATATAGGGAAGGTAATCAGGGAAGTGATGGAGTCTAGGTGAGTCTGATGATGCGCAGGTGTGCGTAACAATGGTGACAGGTGTACGCCATAATGAGCAGCTTGGTGACTTAGAGGCCCAGAGAGGGAGTACACGTGACAATGACATTTTTGCCCGATAACGATAGTGGCCTTTTAAGCATTCCAGTACAGTTAAATAGTTTAAACAAAGTTTCATTTGTTCAGTTAGTAACAGATTGTTTAATAACTTGTAAATGAGAAATCCGTGAATGTGTTTTATCACACAACAGATATTCATGACACAAATATTACAGAGCTGGTTAAGTTGTTGGTGGCTCTGCTTACTATCCAATCTTGACCGTTTGGAGAAACTTAAAAATGCTTTGAAATAAATATTGGTTTAAACTAAAATGCAGTTAATCATTTTAGCTTTAGCTCCTTGAAAAATGACTGTCTCTAGGATATGTCATAAACTGCTATAAATGGCACAACTTAAACATTCCAAATGTGCTCAACTGACTTAACTAGTAAAATGTGAGCAAATTTACAACACATCATCTCATCTTTCATTTAGGAAATAAAAATAATAAACAATAACAAAAAATGATTAAAAAAAAAAAAATGAAATGAAAATGTTGACCTATACCAGCCACGAATAAACAAAAGAAAAGCCATTTCTCTTTTTCCAATTTTAACATTTGGGGGTGGTTTTTCTTCACCTCCTCGGCTTTGTCACAAGTGTTTGAATGTTGTTTGAAGCTGCACTGAAAAGGCACTCACTGTCCACACTAGTACAGGGAGCACCAAGATACTTGCACACAGCTTTAGCTAGGATGGGGAAATGGCTCTCCATCATGTAAAAAGTACTGTTCCATCTGGTGGAAATGTCTTGCTTAAGCTTTTTGTTTTCACTCCAAGCTGCTCCAGTGTTGCTTGCAGGCGGCTGTATGCCAGCTGTGAGTGTTTAACATGGCCCACTATCTTCCTACCTGTTGCCACTGTGTCAGATATGCTGCGTTGGGCCAAAACACCTCCGTTCACAGCCAGTTGCAGCGTGTGTGCCATGCATGGCAAACTGGCGACTTCTTCCAAATCCTTTGTCATGTTACGTGCATTATCACGTAGCACAGCGTGTACTTTGTTCCTGGGGATTTTCCAAGTTTCAAACATGTTCTCAAATGTCATTGAAATGGCAGCAGCGATATGAGAACCAGCACATTCGTGAGTTTGCAATACGGCTTTCTTCAGTACGAAATCCTCGTTGACCCATGGGGCTGACATCGCTGGTCCAAATGTCAGTCGTGAAGCTGAAAGTAGTGACGCCCATAGCAAGTAGCTCATGTATGTGCGTTTCAACAATACTGTGTAACTCCGGTTGGGCACATCTGGGGGGGAAAAAGCGCCTACTTGGTAGTGTGTACCGGGGCTCAATGTGCTCGATCAGTCGGCAAAAGACAACATCATCCACGTTAGAGAAGGGTTGCTTGTCAAGGGCAATGAAATCCATTATCTTGGCGTTAATGGATTTCAACCTTTGAATTGTTTCGCTGAAATGTTCTTACTCTTTCAAATGGCTGCTCGACTTGAAATTGTTTAGTTGTTGGAAGTGTGCGCTTAGTATTTTTCTGCTTTTGTTCTAAGTAGTTGCTGAACGTCTGGGGGTGATGCACTTTCAAATGAGTAATTCGGTTTGTGGTATTGAAAGATTTCACTCCCCCCCCCCCTCTGGAAATAATAGCAGCACAAACTTTTTTATTTTAACCTTTATTTAACTAGGCGAGTCAGTAAAGACATTCTTATTTACAATGACGGCCTTGTTCAGGTACAGAAATAGAGCATTTTACCTTGTCAGCTCGGGGATTCGATCTAGCAACCTTTCGGTTACTGGCCCAACGCTCTAACCACTAGGCTACCTGCCGCCCTCATACGGGCCTTTTTGTTGTCTTCCTTTGAAACTTCAAAATAGATCCACACAGCAGACATTGTGGGCTAGGTTAGGAATGCTGTGTTGTAAGTGTAGCGCTGTATTTTTTGTGGCGTCATTCCGTCATCTACCTACGTTATACAGGTATACACGTCAGCTTTGACATCGGTTTTGCACATCGGCATTAAACTATACATTGAGCCGATGCCATTGTTTGGCATTTTTAGCTAATATCGTCCGATTCCGATATGCTTACCAATTTATATCGTGCATCCCTACATTTTAAACTTATTTTGTATTTTTCTCAACAAATGTCTTAATGCATTGTATCTACTTTTGTGCTTGTATTTGTGTTTTTAAATAGTCAAATCAATCAAGAGACTACAGTGCGGAGTATAGTATTCGACAGTATATTTCAAAATGATATCGTAAGCACTACACGATCGAGTGGGAACCTCAGAGGAAATCCATGGCATGAGTTCCCCAGAGACAGCACGTTTAAATCAGAACAGCATCGACATCGCGAGCAGAAACGCTATCTAGCAGTCCAATCGATCTAAAAATACTAAAGTAAACATTATGTAATCAAGTGTTATAACAGTGTGCAGTATAGTATTCTGCAGTATACTACAAAAGTCTATAGTAAGCAGCAGTTCTGAAATATATCCTACCAGACCACTTCACCTATAGACAAATATCTGGCAGAACACTGGTCCAATAGCACATCCTTACATAATAATAATATATATTTATTTTATATTGCAATTTTCATACAAAATCTGTAAAAAAAAAAATATATATATATATATATATATATATATATATATATATATATATATATATATATATATATATATATAGAATAATAATTCAGGGACCTGCCAGTTCATGAGAGGAGGTCCTCCACAGCTGGATGATGATGCAGTTCAGTATAGGACTAGCTTGAGTAGAGGTGGTGTCGATGGTCCAGTCTTTGTAGTGTCTGGATGGGTGGGAAACTGTGCGTGCGAGCTTGTCTTCCTCACATAGCGAATATCAACAGGTTGTAAGTAAGTAATTAGACTGACCTTCTACTTCCCCAACCACGCGTCGATACTCAATTGAACCATTCTCTGTAAACTGTTGTTTTCTCAATTGATCATCAATGCTTGACATTTCTCTGTTGTCTTGTTATTCTCTGTAATTGCAGAGTACGTGGACGGTGGCTTGTCTTCCTGGGTTAACAAAGAACGATTTCAGAGCTACCTGCAGATCGATGGCTTCACCCTGTATGAACTGGGAGAGACAGGTACAGTATACATTCTGTACTCTACCAACCTACTGACAAGCACAGTATAGGCCTTTTCCATAATCCTGAGCACTTGTGGCTATCTGGGTAGATTTGACAGGTGTAAGCAATTTGGTAATAGCTCCAACTCCAACGTTTTACCCTATTGCTTACACCAATCAGTCTTTCAGTTCTCCACAAGTGCACAGAGTCAAGGGGTCGATTTGGGATTGGGCCACCAATTGCATTGCATCCTATCAGTACATTCAACATAATCTCAACCAAGGCTTTGCCATGAAATGCTATATGACACGCCAGCAGAGGGCGGAGTAGTTCTTACCATTTCCAACTAAGTGCTTCCTTCCTGCATCAGTCCACAAGCATGAACACTAAACAATACATGTACACCCATCTTAAGTTGTATGGCAGTTGTTTTATGAGTCCATTTGTCTTGTTCTGATGGGCCTCTTCCCATTCTACTGCACCTGAATAGCCTCCGCCCACTGGTTCTAGAACCACCAAGAAGTCACCAAATGCAGAACGACAAATTAATAGAAACCTTGGTTGGTGCTTTCTTTGTTTTAGCTGCTTCTGTAGTGATGTGCTATATCTCCCCCAAAGCCTTTTATCTTCAGGCTATTGTCCTCCCGCCTTCTCTTCTGCTGTCTGTTTGTGAGTGTGATTTGTAATCCCTCTCTCCCTCTACAGGCAAATTGGTGGCGATTGCAGTCATCGACGAGAAGGACCCGACAGAGGAAAGCGGCAGGTACAAAAGAACATTGTGAAATTAAAGCCTAGTGCTGCTAGACAAATTACAATCGCACGCTTCCATGGAAACCGCTGCGGCGGCATTTAAAAACGCCCAGCTTTTTCAACTAAAGATAAGCGCTGCATTTATTGTTTGGATTGCCCACAAATTGATGCATGTGGGAAGAGCGTCACGATGTGGACTGATGTGAACTAATGTGGTACCTTTGCCTCTTTCTTTGATTTGTCTATTAGATTAAAGACTCTGATTCAGAGAGTGGCAAAGGAATACAGAGAGCATTTTAACAGGTAAGTGTTTGGATGGAGATGGACCATTCATATATTCATAATCACACACACACAAACTTTCGTTTTTCTGTCCTTGTGACCGACCTTAAATGTATTTCCATTCAAAACCCTATTTTCTCTAATCCCTAACCTTAACCCCTAACTCTAATCCTAAATCTAACCCCCAATTCTAACCTTAATTTTAACACTAAACTTAAAATAATCTTTGTCTTCATGGTCCTTGTTTTACTATCCTTGTGGGAACATTTGGAGATTTCAGGTCCCCACGAGGTTAGAAGAACAAGTGTACACACACACACACACACACACACACACACACACACACACACACACACACACACACACACACTTATTACAAGGGATCGCTGTGGGGAGACAGCCTAACCAGCTGTACTTCTTTGAGGACATGTCTGGTTTCATTCAGTATCAGTGGGGAGGTAATTATGCAAAATGTCAGGCTTACCAAAAATAGGCGCTCCTCTGGAGCTGTCAGTCGCTGCACAGTTGGAGGAACGTATTACCTCACGAGACTTTGTTCTCCTGTAAGAATACCTTATTAAACTATCACCAGTGTGAATGGAACACTACATTACAGAATGGTGCGTGCAATGTATTCCTTTTGCTTTAATTAAGAAGTGATCTACCTCGCGACAAACTCGAAATGGGATTCATAAGGCTGATGGGTAAGAACACACACATCAAATGCATTCACTGCAGTACAGACCCTCGTCCCATACATAGTCCTACATATTAGTGTCAATGTACAGAATCTCACCATACTTGGCACACACTCCATATTGCTCTTTCTCTTTACTAGTTAATTCACCGGCGCTGGCCCTCTAGCTAAATGAAGACGTATTATCTAAAATCTCTATGATCAAAGTGTTTCTTCTCCTCTCCAGGCAGCCACATTAGAGCTGATTGAATTTCACAGATCCCTATCATCAGTTAGACTATCTGCCACGCTATCGCGCCTTGTTTTTGAAGTCATCACACTCTCCTGATTCACAGTTAGATTACAGCCCAGTGTTTTGACACAACCTAAATGCTAGATGGCTCGTTGTAATTACGTCACACCCCCCTTGTTAGTGCCCCTTCTGGTGGGCAGACACGGAGACTGAGGCAGACACGGAGACTGAGGCAGACACGGAGACTGAGGCAGACACGGAGGGCAGGCGACTGATGCAGATAGATGTCATTTGGATGAGTGAAGCGGTGTGTGAGGGCGGTAATGAATACTGTGGCATTCAGCTCGCCCTCCATCCGCAACAGTGTGACAGAGCGATAAATGCAATCTCTGAGAGGAGACTACCCAAGGAGACGTGTCTCTGTGTGTGTGTTGTGTGTTATTCTCTGTGTGTGTTTGGGTGCTGGCTAGGTGTGTGTGTCTGTGTGCTATGGGTTGGGGGTATGTGTATTTGAGTGATTGTGAGTTAGCGTTGTGGGTCTGTTGCACAGCAGAGAGTTGAAAAGAGAGTGGGAGGGAGGTAGAGGGAGGTGAAGACAGGGGGAACGGGAGGGAGACAGCAATATTTATGCGGTTGAGTAGGGAGAGCTATGGTGATTGCTATGATGAACTGACATTTATAGACACGCTCACCACATAAAATGTGTATAATATATTCTTCCAAAAGTCTCTCACATGTACACACACACACGAACACACACTGAATTCATTCATTGAAGTCCATAAACTAGCTCCCTCTTAGGTAAGAGAAATGTCTCACAATTGCTTGGTATCTTAGAATAAGAATTCAACAAGCCTCACTTCCTTCAAGTACTCAGTCTTTAGCCCAATATTATCTGACTGAGCTTCAGCCTAACCAGATTAGATCGGGTTTAATAATAGTTGAGTGTCTTCATAAACATGTCATTGATATTGGCACCGGCTGTATTGTTTGGCACCCAGGGGACAGGTGTTCCAGATGGAACCAGGATTTAATATGAATGTAATATATATGTTGAGGCGGCCATAATCCGTCTCTCACTGCAAATGACTGGGTTCTTCCCAGTTCCCTCGGCTTCTGCTGCAGACCCCTTCCATCCCTATCGCCTGCTTTCTTCCCACAATGCATCACACAGGCAAAACACAAAACACAAAACAACACAATGAGATACAAATGGCATGCGCCAACACAGAACAACACAATGAGATACAAATGGAATTCTTCCTTCCTCTGCCTTACCGTTTTTAGGTAAATCATCCGATACTTTTTTGAAATGGGAATTTGGGAATTTTGTGTTATTTTGCTATTACGTGCCGTTGGAGAGAGAAGGGAGTCCTTGGTTCAGTCTTCATAGGAAACTTGTGTTATAACTCTGGTTAGGAGAGCAATGCTTATATGAGTTGGTCTCCTTTCATTTTGTTGGTCTTATGATGAGTTGTTTGTTATAAATGAGCTTGTTTGTATGCATGTTGTCTCACTTTGTTGCTCGTCTTGTGCCATCTCCCCAGAGACTTCCAGTTTGGCCACATGGATGGAAACGACTACATCAACAGCCTCATTATGGGGTGAGCGTCTCCTCCTTTTTCTCCTCCATCTCTCAGGCTTCTTTACCTCCTCTTCTGTACTTCCTCTCCTCTACCACCCCTTTCTTCTACCACCACCTTCCTGTCTCTTCCTCCTCCCTTCTACTGCCTCCTCCTCTCTTCCCCCTACTCCCTACCCAGGTTTCCTAGGCTACCGCAGTAACCTCACACTGTCAGACTCCATAAAACCGCAATTTAAAGTCGGCCTCCGCTATTAAAATGCACTCTGTTGGATCCGTCAATTACCCGGGACTGACCGTCATTTGCTTTTAGTGGGCTGGGAATTGCCAGAATTACCATGAGACATAGGTGTTGATACGATATGTATTGCGATTCTCTATGTATTGCGATTCGATACTGTGATTTTAGTGCGATTCGATGTTCCAAACATATTGCTTACCATATGTCTGCTGCAGAGGGACAAGAGAGAGCCATGAGAATGAGTTTTGATCAGTCAAGTGCTAAAAACAAAATGGCTCCCTATTTAAAAAGAAGATCGAGAACAAGCTATGAAGGAAAAATACTGCCGTTTTGGTGCAGGTACAGCCAACTAGCGCAATAATATTGCGACTTTGTCAAAACAATACAATACAGTGGGGCAAAAAAAGTATTTAGTCAGCCACCAATTGTGCAAGTTCTCCCACTTAAAAAGATGAGAGGCCTGTCATTTTCATCATAGGTACACTTCAACTATGACAGACAAAATGAGAAAAAAATCCAGAAAATCACATTGTAGGATTTTTAATACATTTATTTGCAAATTATGGTGGAAAATAAGTATTTGGTCAATAACAAAAGTTTATCTCAATAATTTGTGTTTTCTGTAATTCTTCACAAGGTTTTCACACACTGTTACTGGTATTTTGGCCCATTCCTCCATGCAGATCTCCTCTAGAGCAGTGATGTTTTGGGGCTGTTGCTGGGCAACACGGACTTTCAACTCCCTCCAAAGATTTTCTATGGGTTTGAGATCTGGAGACTGGCTAGGCCACTCCAGGACCTTGGAATGCTTCTTACGAAGCCACTCCTTCGTTGCCCGGGCGGTGTGTTTGGGATTATTGTCATGCTGAAAGACCCAGCCACGTTTCATCTTCAATGCCCTTGCTGATGGAAGGAGGTTTTCACTCAAAATCTCACGATACATGGCCCCATTCATTCTTTCCTTTACACGGATCAGTCGACCTGGTCCCTTTGCAGAAAAACAGCCCCAAAGCATGATGTTTCCACCCCCATGCTTCACAGTAGGTATGGTGTTCTTTGGATGCAACTCAGCATTCTTTGTCCTCCAAACACGACGAGTTGAGTTTTTACCAAAAAGTTATATTTTGGTTTCATCTGACCATATGACATTCTCCCAATCTTCTTCTGGATCATCCAAATGCTCTCTAGCAAACTTCAGACGGGCCTGGACATGTACTGGCTTAAGCAGGGGACACTGCAGGATTTGAGTCCCTGGTGGCGTAGTGTGTTACTGATGGTAGGCTTTGTTACTTTGGTCCCAGCTCTCTGCAGGTCATTCACTAGGTCCCCCCGTGTGGTTCTGGGATTTTTGCTCCCCTTCTTGTGATCATTTTGACCCCACGGGGTGAGATCTTGCGTGGAGCCCCAGATCGAGGGGGATTATCAGTGGTCTTTGTATGTCTTCCATTTCCTAATAATTGCTCCCACAGTTGATTTCTTCAAACCAAGCTGCTTACCTATTGCAGATTCAGTCTTCCCAGCCTGGTGCAGGTCTACAATTTTGTTTCTGGTGTCCTTTGACAGCTCTTTGTTCTTGGCCATAGTGGAGATTGGAGTGTGACTTTGAGGTTGTGGACATGTGTCTTTTATACTGATAACAAGTTCAAACAGGTGCCATTAATACAGGTAACGAGTGGAGGACAGAAGAGCCTCTTAAAGAATACCTACAGGTCTGTGAGAGCCAGAAATCTTGCTTGTTTGTAGGTGACCAAATACTTATTTTCCACCATAATTTGCAAATAAATTCATAAAAAATCCTACAATGTGATTTTCTGGATTTTCTTTCCTAATTTTGTCTGTCATAGTTGAAGTGTACCTATGATGAAAATTACAGGCCTCATCTTTTTAAGTGGGAGAACTTGCACAATTGGTGGCTAACTAAATACTTTTTTGCCCCACTGTATATTGTAACATTTTTTTTTTTTTAAAGAAATCCCGATATGTAACTGTATCCTTTTATTTTTTTCCCCATCACTAATGCTAGCTCCCTGCCAGGTTTACCTTGTATAGATATCGCCGTGGAGATGGGGAGAATCCACGAGTCCTATGAAGCTGGTGGATTAGAGTCTTATTGGGCCTGTGCTTTAATGGCTGTCGGAGGGAGAGCTGTGCTAATGATGCAGTAAGCCCCAGTATGGAGCTGCGTGACAGGGCTCGCTGCTGCGTGGTGTGGTGTCATGCTCTGAGAGGCCTGTGCTGCTGCTGTTCTGACACCACCACACTGTTAATTAGCCCGGACCGCCAAGCCTGGCAGGGCCAGCAGGATCGCAGCGGGGGCACAGGACATTGTGTGTGTGTGTGTGATGTATGCATGCAACCATGCATACATACATAATACACAGAGTATATCAAACATTAGGAACACCTTCCTAATATTGAGCTGCATCCCCCTTTGCCCCCTTTGCCCTCAGAACAGCCTTAATTCATTGGGGCGTAGACTATACAAGGTATTAAAAGCTTTTCACAGGGATGCTGGCCCATGTTGACTCCAATGCTTGAAGTCAGTCCAGCCAAGTTGCTGAACCATTCTTGATACACACAGAAAACTGTCAAAAACACAGGAGTGTTGCAGTTCTTGACACAAAACGGTGTGCCTGGCACCTACTGCCATACCCAGTTCAAAGGCACTTACATATTTTTGTCTTGGCCATTCACCCTCTGAATGGCAGACATACACAATCCATGCCTCAATTGTCTCAAGGCTTAAAAATCCTTCTTTAACCTGTTTCCTCCCCCTTTATCTACACTGACTGAAGTGGTGACATCAATAAGGGATCATAGCTTTAGTTTGGATTCACCTGGTTTGTCTTTTTTTAATATGAGCGTGACCAAAGCGTGTGTGTGGTTAGGGTTGTCATGATACCAGATTTTCCATGGCAAAAAAATAAAACACTGAGCAGACTGAACTCGATGGTCCTTGAAAAAATGACTTTCTATAAAATATATATATATTTTCGACATTGACTGTTTTCCCCCCAAAACAAGTCTGCTTCATATTTTGTTTCCTTAACACGGTATTTCGGATGAATTGCAATATTAGCATCATGACAACCCTAGTGGATGTGGAGGGGGGGTTAAATACCTCGGAATGTTATTGTTTGTGGGAGGGAGATTACAGTAAACATGCTCTTTTAATCACACCAGGGGCTTACAGAGTGTGTTTGTGATGACAGCAAATGTGTTACTGTGAATATGTCTGTGATCGAAGTACACTGTGTGTCTGTGTGTAATGCTGACACTGTGATGAGGGATTATAATAGACATAGATATTAAAATGTGTATAGGGTGGGTAGTGATTACACAATTGTTTGCATGCTTGTGTATATATGTGCTTTCTTGTGTGTGTGTCCTCTGTGATTCTTTTGGACGGCCCCGGACTGAGTTTGCCCAGGATTAATTGGCCTCCTTTGAGGAATAAAATCCCGGCCTGTCAATGGCCACTAATCCCGCTCCCTTAGGAAGGCCAGGGAAATAAATCTGATGGCCTTTTATCCTCCCCTCCTTCATCACACAGATTACTGGGCTCCTTCTCTGGCAGCGAGAAGCACCCAGTCATATCTGGCAGACACACACACGTGCACACACACAGACATGTGCGCGCATGCAAGCACGCACACTCTCTAGTCCCATGTAATTTAACGTCTGAGGCTGGTTTTAGTGGTTCTGCCCGTCTGTTTGAGTATTGCATTGTGTTTGGGTGGAAACTGGAGGAGCCAGAGCCATGGCGACTCTCACACTCTCCGTAATGGCCGTTGCTATGACTGAGAGCCAGTCTGCAATATGCATGCGCAAAGCAGTGGAAGTGCTGCTGAAAAGACCCAGCAGTCTGCTCTCTGAAAGGTGAATGGGCTAATCCATGTTGATTCAAAATGTCTGCCATCTGTTGGTTCTCGGCTGAATGTCAGATGGAGTACTCACGTAGGGTTTGTGGATGGGGGGGGGGGGTTGTGTGTGCAAGCACAGCTCCAGATCTCAGCCTAATGGTGGTGTAGTGGAGGGCTGTCTACAAAGCTAGTGTGTGTGCGCAGCTTGTGTGCCTAAGCTCAGCTGCGGTGTGCACAGTGATGCACAACCTGCTTTATCTCAGCTGGTCTGTGTAGTTGTGTGTTTGTTTGTGTGTGTGTGTGTGTGCGCGCACGTGTACATTGTATCTATATGTGTGCCTTCTCTCAGTTGGGCTGTGCAGTTGTGTCTGATCTTCAGGGTTACACTGTGTCTGTGTGACACTGTATATGTCACCTCAGCTGTGTGGCCACACAGTGCTGGACTCCCTCTGATTCAGTTGTCAGCTCTAATTTGTAAAGGTTCCTTTAACTGTGGCCCCATGATGCCGCCAGAGTCGCACACTGTTTGCATAAAGATCAAGATGACACTCCAAAAACTCTGCATCGCATTGCCTTTCATCCATACCAAATACCAATGCCCTCAGGAAAAGTCGAGCCGCATCGAAAAGAAAAGAACTGTGTATCCCATCTTGACTATAAAGCTTCTTTGTTATTTTTGTTTCTTGTGCTTTTTACACTGTAATCTACTATTTAATTGGCATCATGGATGATATGCGTTCAACACCATCGTGCCCACAAAGCTCATCACTAAGCTAAGGACCGTGGGACTAAACACCTCCCTCTGCAACTGGATCCTGCATTTCCTGGCGGGCTGACCCTAGGTGGTAAGGATAGGCAACAACACATCTGCCACACTGATCCTCAACACGGGGGCCCATCAGGGATCTGTGGTCAGTCCCCTCCTGTACTCCCTATTCACCCACTACTGGGTGGCCAAGCACGACTCCAACACCATCATTAAGTTTGTTGACGACATAACGGTGGTAGGCCTGACCACCGACAACAATGAGACAGCCTATAGGGAGGAGGTCAGAGACCTGGCAGTGTGGTGCAAGGACAACAACCTCTCCCTCAACATGAGCAAGACAAAGCAGATGATTGTGGACTACAGGAAAAGGAGGGCCGTACACGCCCCCATTCAGATCGACGGGGCTGTAGTGGAGCGGATCGAGAGCTTCAAATTCCTTGGTGTCCACATCACCAACACACTATCATGGTCCAAACACACCAAGAAAGTAGTTAAGAGGGCACGACAATGCCTTTTCCCCCTCAGGAGATTGAAAAGATTTGCCATGGGTCCCCAGATTCTCAAAAAGTTCTACAGCTGCACCATCGAGAGCATCCTGACTGGTTGCATCACTGCCTGGTATGGCAACTGCTCTGCCGCAGACCGCAAGGCACTACAGAGGGTATTGCATACGGCCCAGTACATCACTGGGGCCAAGCTTCCTGCCATCCTATATACTAGGCGGTGTCAGAGGAAGGCCCAAAGAATTGTCAAAGACTCCAGTCACTGAAGTCATAGACTGTTTTCTCTGCTACTGCACGGCAAGTGGTACCGGAGCGACAGGTCTAGGTCCAAAAGGCTCCTTAACAGCTTCTACCCCCTAAACATAAGACTGCTGAACAATTTGTTTTTACACTGCTGCTACTCGCTGTTTGTCTATCCATAGTCACTTTACCCATACCTACATGTACAAATTACCTTGACCAACCTGTACACCCGCACATTGACTCTGTACCCGTACCCCGTGTACATAGTCGCATTATAGTTATTTTGTGTTACTCTCGTATTAAATGTTTTACTTTAGTTAGTAATTATTTTCTTAACTCTATTTTCTTAACTGCATTGTTGCAAGTAAGCATTTCACGTTAAGGTCTACAGTCATGGCCAAAAGTTTTGAGAATGGCACAAATATACATTTTCACAAAGACTGCTTCCTCAATTTGTCTGATGGCAATTTCGATATACTCCAGAATGTTATGAAGAGTGATCAGATGAATGAAGTCCCTCTTTGCCATGCAAATGAACTGAATCCCCCAAAATCATTTCCACTGCATTTCAGCCCTGCCACAAAAGAAACAGCTGTCATCATGTCAGTGATTCTCTCAAGATGACCTTTAAAATGGTAAAAGATACATGTATGTTTGAGGAATTTTAATTATGAGATTTCTGTTGTTTGAATTTGGCGCTCTGTACTTTCACTGGCTGTTGTCATATCAATCCCGTTAACTTCTTAGGGCTGCAATCATGTTAACACAGGTGTGAGTGTTGACGAGGACAAGGCTGGAGATCACTCTGTCATGCTGATTGAGTTCGAATAACAGACTGAAAGCTTCAAAAGGAGGGTGGTGCTTGGGATCATTGTTCTTCCTCTGTCAAACATGGTTGCCTGCAAGGAAACATGTGCCGTCGTGTTCTTGCTTTGCACAAAAAGGGCTTCACAGGCAAGGATATTGCTGTAAGTAAGATTGCACCTAAATCAACCATTTATCGGATCATCAAGAACTTCAAGAAGAGCGGTTCAATTGTTGTGAAGAAGGCTTCAGGGCACCCAAGAAAGTCCAGCAGGCGCCAGGACTGTCTCCTAAAGTTGATTCAGCTGCGGGATCGGGGCACCACCAGTACAGAGCTTGCTCAGGAATGGCAGCAGGCAGGTGTGAGTGCATCTGCACGCACAGTGAGGCAAAGACTTTTGGAGGATGGTGTCAAGAAGGGCAGCAAAGAAGCCACTTTTCCAGGAAAAATATCAGGGATAGACTAATATTCTGCAAAAGGTACAGGGATTGGACTGCTGAGGACTGGGGTAAAGTCATTTTCTCTGAGTCCCCTTTCCGAATGTTTGGGGCATCCGGAAAAAAGCTAGTCCGGAGAAGACCAGGTGAGCTCTACCATCAGTCCTTTGTCATGCATCCTGAGACCATTCATTTGTGGGGTTGCTTCTCAGCCAAGGGAGTGGGCTCACTCACAATTTTTCCTAAGAACACAGCCATGAATAAAGAATAGTACTAACACATCCTCTGAGAGCATCTTCTCCCAATCATCCAGGAACAGTTTGGTGACGAACAATGCCTTTTCCAGCATGATGGCGCACCTTGCCATAAGGCAAAAGTGATAACTAAGTGGCTCGGGGAACAAAACATCAATATTTTTGGGTCCATGGCCAGGAAACTCCCCAGACCGTAATCCCATCGAGGACTTGTGGTCAATCCTCAAGTGGTGGGTGGACAAACAAAAACCCACAAATTCTGACAAACTCCAAGCATTGATTATACAAGAATGGGCTGCCATCAGTCAGAATGTGGCACAGAAGTTAATTGACAGCATGCCAGGGCGGATTGCAGAGGTCTTGAAAAAGAAGGGTCAACACGGCAAATATTGACTCTTTGTATCAACTTCATGTAATTGTCAATAAAAGCCTTTGACACTTATGAAATGCTTGTAATTATACTTCATAGTAACATCTGACAAAAATATGTAAAGACACTGAAGCAGCAAACTTTGTGAAAATTAATATTTGTGTCATTCTCAACTTTTGGCCATGACTGTACACCTGTTGTATTTGGCGCATGTGACAAACATAATGGGATTTGATTTGATAGAGGTAGTGAGTGTGCTTAAAATAGAGAGCGCTCACCCCTGACCTCCCACTGGCCAATAGCCTCCTGCCTACGGTAGCCCTGTAATCACAGTCACCTGTTGTATTCGGCGCATGTAATAAGTGCGGCCCTGAGTTTTCTCAGGTCAGCTCACATGGTCAGAAAAACTCCTGGCCATATATAATATGGGTAGAGGGATATTCTGCAGTATAGAAAAATAGAAAACTTTTACATTCCAGTGTCTCGAAATAGGTGTTGGAGGTCAAATCTGAAAACCTAGGGGTCAAATTGGGACATGTGAGCATAGATTGCAGTGTACATCGCCGAGTCCGTGGTCTAGTGCTAATGCTCCAGGCATAAAGGCATATACTGCTCTCCTCGCCATAGACTGGGGTTCAATCCCTGCTCCAACCCTCCAATCTATTTCTCCCACCTGCCTGTACCTCAATCCTTCCACTGCTAAAATGATTGCAGTCGAACGATTGCAATCATCCTTTATTGAGATTGACATTTTGCTGCGTACTTTATCTTCTGAATTGGTTATCTGCCATATCTCTGTGACCTTTTTTAGAGTGATAATCTCCTCTTTCTCTCTCCCCCACAGAGAGGTGTCGGTGCCGTCCATCATCATCCTCAACACGTCTAATGAGCAGTACTTCCTGCCCAGCGAGCCCGTGGAGACCCTGGAGCAGCTGGTTCACTTCATCAACAGTGTTCTAGACGGCTCCGCTCAGGTCCATAACTCCACTCTTCTCTGACTCCCCTCCGCCATTTTGGCTACAGCTGGTTTTCTTTTCCCTTCCCCTATTTATTTGACCATTCTAACTGCAACAAAAGCTCACATTGTTTGTGCAGCTGTCCAGGGTTTGTTTAGTCTTTATTTATCCTGGGAATTCCAATGAGACTGGATGGACACTTTGGCAATATCCTTTATTGAGATTGACATTTATGTTACATCGTTTTTCTTCTACGTAGCCTTTCTGCCATTACTCTGGCTCCTAAATATTTATTTACAGTGTCAGTATTTGGCATATAATGTATTCTAGTATCAGTATTTGGCATTATAATATACTACACTCAATGATTTATATGTACACTAGATGACATATGGGGGGCCCTGTGTTGAAGCCACCATGCCTCCATCTTGGCACCCCCCCTACCGTTGTAAAAAAAAAGAAGAATTTTTGGAAGCAATAGAAATGCATTTATACATTTCTCCCCTATTCATTCTATTAGAGACACCTTAATGCATACTTTTAAATTGTATTATGTGAGCTAAACATGTATATAAAAAATGAAAAAATATGTTTTAATTCCTTAAAGTATAATATTTAGAGATAACTTATAACTATCCCCAACTATTGTTGAAACATGTCATTGAAATACTATAGGATTCCATTAATTCCTATGGAGGAGTGCTCCTACTGGGTTGTACCAATATGGCCAACCGATGGCTTTAAAGCCTCTCAGTGGCCAATACATAGCATCAGCAATCAGGGGTTTCTATACATCATTGAATCCACTAAATGGCAGCTGGAAAAAGTGACATCCTTTCCCCCTCTTGTTTATTATAAAGTCACAGATTAATTCAACTGTAATCCAAACACACCGGAAGTCCTTCTCTTTCCCAGAGCGTTCAGCAGGTTTTTTTTTCCGCCTGGCAAAACAAACCAAAACCCCACCAAGTAAACAGCAGTGGAGAGTAAGAACCCTGTTCTGTTCCCCAGGCTCGTGCCAGCCCAGCCAGCTCACCTCATGGCTGCTATGCTGTCAAAGACTCTAATGAGGAAGCGCTGGCAGGCTGATCTCTCTCTCTCTCTCTCTCTCTCACACACACTCTCACTCTCTCTCTCTCACTCACATTCCAGTCTCCCCAGTGCTCCACTCTAACACCACATCCTCTGTCTGTGTGTTTCCCCTCAGGCCCAGGGAGGAGACGGCATGTTCCAGAGGGTCAAACGAGTGGCCTTCGATGCCAAGTCCACCATTATGGTGAGTGGCTGAGCACAATCAGCATTAGGCAAATAGCAGGGGGAAATGGGAAAACAGGATGATTGAGGGAGGATAAATTAGCCATGTATGCAGCATAGGTTAAATGTAGGCTGTCATGATGTCTCCATCAAAACAATTAAGAAAAAACAACATTTGGTTGCCGTTTTTCATTTGAATAATATTTCTCATGATATTTTCTGAATAGCAAGTAGAATATGGAGGGAAATAGCCCTCTGTACAATATCCTGTGTAGCTAGCTACAGTATGTGTTAGTGATGCACCGATATGACATTTTTGGCCGATACCGATATCCAATATTTTCCTTGCCAAAAAACCTGATGCCGATAACCGATATTTACAATTTTAGCGGCCTTTTAAGCATTCTAGTACAGTTAAATAGTTATTAACACACACAAATGGACGCACATGGACACACAAAACCTATTTCTTTCACTTACTTGCTGTTCCGTTGTTCAGTCGTTTCATTCTCAACCAGGATTTCTATGGAACGCCGTTTGGGTATTTGCTATTTGACATGTCAAATAACACAACATCTGTTTCAGTAGCTATAGTTAGCTAGCTAACTATATACTTGGTGTCATCTAAAATAACCCTAATTCATAAAACAGCTCTTATTTGATGGTGGGCGAACACATCTATGTGAAGCTAGCCACAATAAGGATTAGCCACACACAATTAAAGTATGGCATATTCTACTATTTGTATTAATTTGCATTACTGTCAATGACGTTCTTTTATTTTGAAGGAAAACCGCAAATTCCACTATTGTGACTAATCCTTATTGTGGCTAGCTTCACAACACATAACCCGGTGTGGTCGAGCCTCACGAGCCAGATTATAACGTTAGCTTTGGGCAACAGGGTTAAGTTGCTGACTAGCTAGTTATTTTCATCAACTGAAGTTCAATTTCAATAGGCGAACAACAAGTGGCAAGCTAGCTAATACTTACTCACAAGGATTCCTAAATCATTGCTAAGAATAATGAAAATGGCTGCAGGTTATTCTGGTCATTGTTTTCAGGCTGGTTGTATTGATGCTAGCTAGGTACCAAGCTAAATCTAGCTACCCCAGAAGATGCGGTCAAATAAATGATGCTTTATTACCGACACGGTATTGTAAACACATCGTTCGTGGCCGAGGTTGACTTTTTTTGTACAGCGTTGACAGTGCTACTGTATCTTTTTTGACACGCAAAGACCAAAACGGAGTTCCATAGTATGCATGTGGTGACGTTAATAGCAGTGACGCTATTACTGTGTAACTCCGATAGGGCAACATCTGAAAAATAGCGCACTTGGTAATGTGTACCGGTGCTCGACCAGTTAGCGAAAGCCAACATCACCCACGACAAAGAACGGTTGATTGTCAAGGGCAATGAATTCCATTATCTTGGCTTTAATGGATTTCACCTTTGATTTGTCTCGCTGAAATGTTGTTACTCTTTCAAATGACTGCTGACTTGTTGACTGCTCGATCCACACATCATACATTGTGGGCTAGTTTAGGAATGCTGTGTTGCACGTATAGCAACATTTTACGTGGCGTCATTATCAAATCAAATGTAATTTGTCACATACACATGGTTAGCAGATGTTGATGCGAGTGTAGCGAAATGCTTGCATTACGTCATGTACCGATGTTATATAGATAGGTATGCACGTCAGCTTTGACATCGGTTAAACTAGACTTGGGCCGATACCAATGTTGGCATTTTTAGCTAATATCGGTCGATTCCGATATGTTCACCGATATATCGTGCATCCCTAGTATGTGTCTTAAGGCCCACTATAAATTCCCCTGATAGTTACGTATGACAAGGAGATGACTCGTCAATAGAAGAGGAGTGGTGTATTGAAAAAGGAAGTTGCAATCGTGACAGAGAGAAAAGATGACAGAAAGAGAGGGAAGGGAATGAGGAAGGATAGAAAATAAATCTTTCTTTGAACTGTTGGAGCTGTTCTTATAGTACAATTAGACACTACACTACCACTTTCACACTCCATCCCCAGGTGACAGCACCAACTGGGTCAGGTGTTGTGCTCTGCCAGGAAGTTTTGTTAAGTGTTGATTGTGCACAGGTGTGGGTAATCAGTCAGTGAGGCAGCTTGCATAGCCGTGAGGCTGCTGCAGTTTGAGGGCCATTTGGGCCTTTGGTTTGAATCGTTATTTTTTGGGCATGCCTTTTTGTAGTTTCCTTTTTTGTGTTTATATTTTTGTCGTCACTAATTTGAACATCCATAACTTGTTTGAGCTGGCCGACAAAGGAGTCAAGACTGAGCTAGCCCTGGACCCAAGTAAGGTTGCTGTCTCCTGGGTAGATGCATACATCACGGTCCGCACACATCAAATCAGGTTATAGCTAGGCCTAGCACCCCTAGACTTAGCCTACTGACTTTACTACACTCGCTAACTAGTTGGTTTTGTAACAGGGAGGACTAGTGTTTATTTGGCTGACTGTGTGATATGAATGAAAATGGGATGTAGTAGCGTAATGCTATTCAGAAAGTAGACTGTACCCGAACCAAGAATAAACCTTAAAGGTGCCCTGAAATAGAAAATAAAATGATAGATTAGATTTAGAAAAACGCTAATATGGCAGGAAATATAAATTGATGGAAAATGGTCACCGAGGGGGGGAAAGAAAATCATTGCTTTTTTTTGCCTAAAATTACAATTTTGAAATGTTGTATAGAAGTTTCACAGTTGTTGTTTTTTGTGTGAAGTTCAAGCATGCCTCACTAAAATCTGTAATGGGAAAGAAGGATGTCGTTATTTTTTTCAGTCTGAATGTCATTATTTTTTATTGTGAAGCACTCAGTTGTTTCTTTTGAGTAGTGCCCCTGCTAGCCTTGGTCACTCACAGTGAACAAGATGAGCAAGCAGCCATCACCTTGCCCTCGGAGTGCACACAAACACACATCACTGCAAGGAAGCAACGGTCTGCATTAGACCCAATGACTCATGATGCTGCGTGAGTTAGCATAGCACATCCATCTTTAGCATTACACACGCCTGGCAATTACCATCCCTCTTCTTCCCCTGGCGTTGTCGGCAGGATTTCTCTTCCTTTCCTTCCTGGATGACAGCAGCCTTTGACCGAATGTCTTGCCTCTCGGCACATTGTCTCCCCTGCTACCCGCTCTATTAAGGCCCAATGATTCACTGCCACTCATCCATATTTTAGAGGAAGACATTGTGCGTCACTGGAGTAGTGCCTTGAGCTCATCTGTGCCCATAGGTGAGGCTAATTTAGGTTGGTTTATAAGGGAATGCTGAGCAAAGAGGGCAAATTATACAGAGTCATATTTGAGGTTCCTGGGGTTGTGTGTGTGACTGTGAGGGCCGTTTAGCTTGGTTTAGAAGGGAAAACTGAGCCAGGCAAGCATAAAAAGTGCATGTTAGGTAATGATATGTTTGGCATTGAATATGTGTTTATGTTTTGGGCTTATCGAGGGCATTGTTAGGATCTAATTATCAGAGTAAAAAACTCAACGGATGCTATGAAAGCTTAACCAAGTTTAATTCTTCCCAGAGGATCAATACAGCTGCATTAGACAAAACATGTTTCCACCACAAGTATATATACTCCAATTTAGGCACTCCTCCTTCTCTCCAATCCTTACATCTTTTATGGTTCGACAGGAAGACGAAGTCATGGGGTAATAAACCGTCCCTTCTCCCTTAAGGTGATCTGACCTGACTTCAAACCCCTTGATGTCTAACCCAAAGATCTCCACCCATAGCAATCATGTGACTGCCTCCCGGTTACCCAGCACATTCCAAAGCCATCTGGCTCCTACAGATAACAATGATGAAAAAAACAGTCTATAACCCCTCAGATACCATAGTCTTACTTCTGATGTGTCATGTGTCATGTTCCAAGTTTAACCCAGAATCCAACAGCATAAATATATTTTACTCTTTACCTTCTGTCCACCACTGCCAAACCTCCTCTCTCTTTCTCTCTCTATCAATCTCTCCATCTCTGCCAATCTCTCAATCTCTTCTTCTTTTCCCCCGATCACCCCTCCCTCCTCTCAGTCTGTGTTTCGCAGCTCACCAGTGCTGGGCTGTTTCCTGTTTGGTCTGCCACTGGGCGTGATCAGCCTGATGTGCTATGGCATCTGCACAGCCGAGTCGGACGATGGCCAGGAGGACATGGAGCTCATGAAGAGGGATGACGAGGAGGAGGAGGACGACGAGGAGGACGAGCCTCGGCAGGCCCCCGGGGAGCTGGAGGGCCCCGAGGAGGACGGAGAGAATGAGGAAGAGGAGGAGCAGGAAAAGAACCCGGACGACAAGAAAGCAGATTAATGTCAAGGGTAGTGGAGGCGGAGAAACAGGCCTAGTGACATACATGGAACTCAGACACATATCAACAATGTGTTGTTTTATATATTTTTCATCTTTATCATCCTTCCCCCCTGCCCTACTGTTTTCTTTTCGCAGACTGTTTTTTTTATTGCTATTGAATCTTATTAGTCAGTTAGGTCAGCCGCTGGGCAACGCACTAAAAAAATCATGTCCTTTGTTAAATTAGCCTTTTGGAAATGGAATTACAAAGATTAGTCATTGATAAGTGTTGCAGAGAAGAAAGGAAGGAAATAAGCCACATTTTAGCTAAATGTATTATTATCATTTCTTAAACAACCACTACACAGGGTCATTCCATACTTTGAATCAGGTAGCATTTGTGTAAAAAAAAAAAAAAAAAAAAAAGGTGACCCATTCTTCCTGTGTCCAATGGCACTGAAATATTTGATATTGATTTATACACTTTGTTCTGTTGGAATTTAGAATTCCCAAATCAAAGCTTTTGATTACTACCCCCCCCCCCCGCTGAATGTTGCAATTCACCCATAGTAGACTGCAGAGGAAGTGCCCATGAAGGAAAATTTGCCATAAAATGAATACTCATGCTTTTCAAATGGAATCTCATGTTTGTAACTCCAGACACTTATTCATAGAACAGTGTACAACAGTGGAAATGATGCAAACAATCACATAGAGCCCACAATCTGGATAATGTAAGGTTGAAGGGATGTCTGGCTTATTTACCCTGCTGTAGTTTTAAATAGACACACTGTACAGTAAGTAGTTTTTTTCTCTATTTTAGATGGCCAGTGGTTCATGTAATGGGAGACAGGCTTAATGACATCAATATGGGTTTGTGCATCTGAAATGGCACCCTATTCCCTATATAGTGCACTACTTTTGACCAGCTTGGCCAAAAGTAGTGCACTATATAGGGAATAGGGTGCCATTTCAGATGCAAACATGGAATGGTTATACACTTGAAGACAATGGCTGATCAGATTCAAAATGGTGGCTCTTTGCTCTCCTCTGAAAGATCTTCACCACCTGTTGTCCATCACTAGTTCTGGTAGGCTACGTTTCTGGGAAGGAAATGGTATCAGATTGCATAGAAATGCACTGAGATTACAATACAATTCAGTGTGAGTTTACTCAATGCACTGACAAAATCCTGTTGGGAGTTTTTACAGTACTTAATGACAGTACATTGCAATAAAAGGGTCATGTGGCGTTTAAAGGGGTACACTGTCGTTTATATTCTTAGTCCTACATAAGAATTGCATGACAAACAATGTATATGATATGACTCACGGTTGATGAGCAATGCCAGATCAACTACTACAACGGTTTATCTTATGGATACATGGCATACTGATGTTTAATGAAATGTTAGATCAAGGTCATATAAGTAT
This sequence comes from Oncorhynchus keta, assembly GCF_023373465.1. NCBI lineage: Eukaryota > Metazoa > Chordata > Actinopteri > Salmoniformes > Salmonidae > Oncorhynchus > Oncorhynchus keta. The sequence goes on along the minus strand of NC_068424.1, from coordinate 29,238,215 downwards.
TACGAAAAACATGATCTCCAGCCCTCTCGTTAAGTTACCCAGTGAAACTATTATATTACATAACAATTGTTACGTTTCTGTTAAACTTTTTTCTTTAGCGGATTTCATAGACGTGTTGATAGTTTAGAAACAAAACCGACACGTGTGCGACTCTAGGGCAAAACAAATTGTGTTAGATTGATGACAAAATGTTATATATTTACACTCCAATGTTTATCGAAAACAATACATTTGCACAATGAGCACTTATCTCAAATAGATCGTTACAGTTGTTAGTTGGCTAGCAAATTTGAGCCATATTAGCATAGACATGACTTCAGTCTAAGCACCTCAAAAGACATGGTATCAAGAACAAGATAAAACTAGCTACCTACGATTCCCCACATGGTAGTAGCTTCTTGTCATTGTTGCTAGCTATCTGGCCATCCAGAATCACAACACACAACACACTGCCCCATTGAAGCGCGCGCATAGTTTTCGTGACGTCAGCTAAAACATCTATTGTGCTTGTGTCTAGCGTTTAGTTGACAAAATTAGGCACCCGAACCCAAGTACTAATCTTGGTTTTCAGAAGACAACTGTGAAACTGCACTATGGAAACCAACATGCCCTTGCCTTGCATTCTGGTCATTGTAGTTGCCTACCATTCTCTGCCAAACTTTGCTCATTGGGTTTGAATTGAGATTGTCACAATTTATTACTGGTTTGAAATAAAGATTGTCCTCTTTTTCTTGTTGACTTGACGCCTGTTTGTTCTTCACTGAAACACTGTTATGTATACTTCAGAGGAGGCTGGTGGGGGAGCCATAGGAGGACGGGCTCATTGTAATGGCTGGAATGGAATAAATGGAACAGTCAAACGGGGTTTACAAATGTTTGATAACTTTCCATTTATTCCATTCCAGCTATTACAATGAGCCTGCCCTCCTACACATGTGATACTCTCCCTCCATCTCCCTCTCATTCAATCTCTCTATATATTTTTTATATCCTCCTTCCACACTTATTTTCCCTGCTCTTTGCTATTATAATGTAATTCTAGGTAGACACATCTACTCAATTATTGCTGATATAATCAACTTTGGGAGATCTACGTCTGGCACAGAGGCTAATTGCATTACTTTCAATGCAAAACTAATTTATTTCCTTTCCCGAGGGAACAACAATGTACAAAAGTCAAACTCTCAAGACTTGCATCCAGAAAATGAAAAGGCACCTCATAGGCCTTCAAACTCATACTTTCAACAGGAAAACATGGAAAGCCCCCATGCAAAAGGAGTTGGAAATATGAAACTCAATACATTGCATTTTCCCCTTAGATGAGTGCGGTTTGTTTTTCCAGGTCTGATTTAAAGGAGAAGACAACATTTTCCTTTGGGTTGTCATTAGATGGATGAATTACGACCAGAATGGGAGATAATAACTACACTAGAATCAGTGCCATTGTGTGTTGCTCATGAAAAAAGTAATTCATCGCTCAATTACCTCGCCCTATAGCGAGAACGAGTTTCATTGTGTGTTAAATGAAGGAGGCGAGCTCGCTGTCTCTAACTACCCCTGCAAAGACTTTCACAAAACCAACAATCTAAATCACTGGACAAGGGTGATTACGTTTCGGCTTCATTTTCTTACCTATGCTGCATGTTTAAATAGCAAACAAATGAGGCCGGACAAAGTTGAATTACTGTTTAACGGATGCCCCGCCTCACTTTTCTCCACACCCCGGAAAAAAAACATTGGAGGTGTTATTTTTTTGGCCAATACATGCGGCTCTTTGTTCATAATGCACTGTCTGCTCTCCCTTGAGGCTTTCCCAAGTTGACGCCCAAGAGACCAAACAGCCTCACACAGGCCACAAACCGGCTGCGCGCTTTCGCAATCGTGCATAAATTAATTTAGCCCCCCTCCCCCCCTAGCACTTGCTAGCTAACATTAATTTGTCCTGGGATATAAACATTGAGTTGTTATGTTACATGAAATGCACAAGGACCTCTACTCCGACAATTAATCCACACATAAAACAGCCAACCGAATGTTTCTAGTCATCTCTCCTCCCAGGCTTTTTCATCTTTGAATTTATATGGTGATCCATCTAAACTTTCATTGTATTACCACACAACCGGCAACAAAGTTCCTCTTTCAATCATCCACGTGGGTATAATTATCCAGTTAGAGCTAGGCAGAATACTGCCCCCTTTGGAGGAATTGCGTGCCCATAGTAAACAGAAAAAAAATCAGTCCAAAATTGCTAATATATGCATATAATAATTATTATTGAATAGAAAACACTATAAAGCTTCTAAAACCGTTCAAATTATGTCTGTATGTAAAGCAGAACTCTCAGGGCAGCCATTCTCCCAAACTCTCTCTTGTCATCAGAAAAGTTGGGTCAACTTTGACGTCATCGCCCCCACCCTACCCAACCAGCTACGGATCTGGGAACAGTTTCTATCTCTTCAGCGCGATGTCGCCTTTCAATGGGGCGTTTCATTGTGAGAATCGCGCGCTCTCTCACCTTTTGGCGGGCTGAAACCTTCGGGTCACGCGAAAATACATGTACTTTCATGCATGCGCGCGTCGGGTCCGGAGCTCTCTTTCTTTCAGGGTTGACCAAATGATGTCGGTTTGTCTGTTCGAGCTAAGAATTGTTTTGCACGTTTAGTACATGCTAAAGCTTGATTCTGCACTTAGTTTGACCAGTTTAGTCGACATATAATATGTAATTTTGAAGTTTTGATGCGCATCCACTAGAATTTTGGCTGCATTTCAGACGGAATTTGTCGCGTTTGATAGCCCAAAGACACAGACTTGAAAACCAAACGCAGTTTTTGGTAAGTATGACTCCTTGCACGGCTTCTGATCGAAGAACATCAAAGGTAAGGGAATATCTATGTGGTCATTTTTGTGTTTCTGTGGACTCCAACATAGAGGAGACATAATGCTATTGTCTGAGCGCCGTCTCATATTATAGCCTAGTGAACGAATTGTGTAACGTTAAAAATAAATGTAACACAGCGGTTGCATTAAGAAGAAGTGTATCTTTCTATCTATATGTAGAACATGTATATTTAGTCAAAGTTTATGATGTGTATTGCTTGTTATCTGACTTTATCTGGCAGAGCTATCATCATTTCTCCGGACATTTGAGTAGCATTTTTTGAACATGGCGTCAATGTAAACAGAGATTTATGGATATAAATGGCATATTATTGAAAAAAACATAAATGTACTGTGTAACATGTCCTATTACTGTCATCTGATGAAGATTTTCAAAAGGTTAGAGAATTATTTTTCTTTTAATCCGGCGTTGGTTGATTGCATATTTTGTTCAAAATGGCTATTCAAATGAGCTGTGTCTTTGGTGGTGGTTTGACATAAATACGTGCTATGTTTTCGCCGTAAAACAGGTTAAACGTGGGACGTCCCTCATTATAAACAAACAATCGGTAAAATGTTATTGCATCATTTTCTGATATATTTGAAGCGATTCATAGACGAAACAAACATCTGGACTGGCCAGAGATTAGGGCATTCATCAGCAAAGACGCAGTGTAAACTGATAGTATTTTGGACAACCAAATTGAAGTCAAAATGATTGATGAAATCGAAGTGTGTCAGCTGTATGGTGATTTGCGATTCATAACTTACATTTGACAGCTAGCTTGTCCAGCAAAGTGACTGGGATCGAATTGAGTCAGCTTGCTCTCTATAGATTGATGCTTCTAATTGTGCATGTTATAAACATGTTTTTTTTGTGATGAAAGGTTATACTCTATGGCTGGAGTTATGTATTTTTTTCCCACTGCTACATTAATTCGGCTGACCTAACTTGATTGACCCTCTTTCTACAAGGCCTACTAGTGTATGAGAGGCCTAATCGTATTTGTATGAATATTTTGTTAAGGCCTAGTCTAGATGCATTCAGGTAATAAACTCATGCATAATTTTAATTTGATTACAATGATTTATTGTTCATCATTCTTGAATTTGTTAGACTATACAATTTAGTAGATTAATGAACTGATAATACATTACTTTTGTTTTTACATGATAGAATATTGCATTCTATTATACATCCATCCTGTGTGAATAATGTTCATTAATGTTAATTTGTGTATTAATAATAATAATCTGAAAATCATTCTGAAATTGAATATTTTGCCTATTGTTCATGTCCATATAGCCTAGAACAAGGTGGTAAAGTTGTTATTCCTTATCCACCTTATTATTTTTATTTTATTGCTCGCTCACCTTACTTTTCTGGGGGGGAAGTCTGTTAAACAGTGAATACATTTGGTCTGGCCTAATGGTAGAATACATTCTGTAGCAATTACTTTTAGTCTCATTCACAGACCCATTTAACAGTTTGAGGTCAGCATGATGTTTAAAGTGACAAATATATTGACATAATATTTGCCAGTTAATAACAATGGTTGATATACACTGTGTATACAAAACATTAAGAAAATCCACTTCAATCAGCATTAAATCCACTTCAATCAGTGTAGATGAAGGTGAGGAGGCAGGTTAAAGAAGGATTGTTAAGCCTTGAGACAATTGAGACATGGATGGTGTGTGTGTGCCATTCAGAGGGTAAATGGGCAAGACAAAAGATCTAAGTGCCTTTGAACGGGGTATGGTAGTAGGTTCCAGGCGCCCCGGTTTGTGTCAAGAACTGCAACTTTGCTGGGTCTGTGAACATAATGGCACCGGAGGAGATGGCTGCCGTTTTACAGTCCCCTGACCAAGTGTGCTATTGTGTGCTATTGTGTGTGTTATTTGTAACTTATTTTGTACATAATGTTTCTGCCACCGTTGGTTATGACCGAAAAGAGCTTCTAGATATCAGGACAGCGATTACTCACCCCGTACAGGAAGAAGATAACTTTTTCTGGGTACGAGTCGGACGCCAAGGATTTACTCCAGACACTCGACAAGGCCCTCGTCCCCGTCATTCGCAGGAGAAAGAGAAGGAGATATTGGGGACGTAGGTCTGCGTGCCTTGTAAGGATCCGACGGCGAGTGGGTAATCTGTCTTTACCATTGATCCTTTCCCACCCTGCACTGTGAATGTTTACACGGTGTGTTCAATAAAGACATGAAAACTTGTTTGTATGTATTAACTGTATTTGTTAGTTGTTGTGACCTAGATGAAGTACAGATCAAAGTTTAGGACCAATTTATGAGGAACTCCAGGTATTTCCAAAGTATTCAAATACTTTTTCTTGCCACTCTGTCGACAGGATAGAACAGCAGCCTCTGGTAAGACAAGGGGTGGCGGTCTATGTGTAATTGTAAACAACAGCTGGTGCATGAAATCTAAGTAAGTCTCAAGGTTTTGCTCGCATGAGTTAGAGAATCTCATGATAAGTTATAGACCACACTATTTACCAAGAGAGTTTTCATCTATATTCTTCGTAGCTATCTATTTACCACCAAAAACCAATGCTGGCACTAAGACTGCACTCAATAAGCTGTATACCGCCATAAGCAAATAGGAAGACGCTCATCCAGAGGCAGCGCTCCTAGTACCCAGGGACTTTAATTGCAGGAAAACTTCATCCATTTTACTTAATTTCTAGCAGCATGTTAAATGTGCAACCAGAGGGAAACAAACTAGACCACCTTTACTCCACACACAGAGACACATACAAAGCGTTCCCTCACCCTCCATCTGGCAAATCTGACCATAATTCCTCCTGATTCCTACTTACAAGCAAAACATGAAAGCAGGAAGCACCAGTGACTCTGTAAATAAAAGGTGGTCAGCGGCTAAGCTACAGGACTGTTTTGCTAGCACAAATTGGAATATGAATTCTTCAGATAGTAAGTGCATCAATGACATCGTCCCCACAGTGACTGTACATATGTACATACTCCAACCAGAATCCATGGATTTCTTTTTTTTTCTTTATTTTTTTTAAACTCTGTTTATTAAGTTTTACACACACACAGACAAGACAAAGCAATATAAATAATATACTCAACTAGAAAAAAAAATACAAATAAAAAAAAAAATAGCTTTAAAGATACCATACTTTAGACAAGTTAAACATACTAGGCAGAAGGCTACAGAGGTTAAAGGGCAATCTATAGTACAGGGACAGAGCAAACACCTCACCATTGTTCCCGTAAACAGTCAAGGGATAAGGGTGGAGAAATGCAACCACTCACAGAGAGTCATGGCCACAGACCGACCATCCACTGGACAGAAAAAAAGTTTACAATGCTTTAAAACAAAAAAATAAAAAAATGATTAGTCATGTAGGCGTGAACAAAATGTAAAAATAACTGGGAAAAACAAGCTCACACTTCAGTCTCTGCCCGAGCAAGATGAACAAGGCATCTGCCGATCGCAATCAATAAGCACATGGACCTTAATGCCCCCCCCCCAGCAAAAACACAGAGAGAGGCTCCTCCAACCCTTAAGTCACAGACTTATTTTAGTATTAATTGGAATGCCATTAGAGGATGGACTGTTTAAAGTAAGACCGGAATGGAGCCGAAGCCTCATCAAACAGTTTGGGGTTCCCACGTGAATTGAATTGAATTTTTTTCTACTTTCAGAGAGCACAACACATCCCTCACCCAATATTTATAAGATGGGGGAGCTGCCATCTTCCAGTTCTGTAGTATTAGCCGTCTAGCTAAAATAGTTGTATAAGCAACAGTGTCCGACTGGATTCTTGATAGGGGGTACCCATATGCAGTACTCCAAAAAGGGCTGTAAGGGGAGACGGATCTATAACAGTGCCATATATATCAGAGAAACATTTAAATATTAATTCCCAGAAACCTGACAGTTTATGACAGCCCCAAAACATATGCAACAGTGTGGCTGGTTCCACTTTACATCTGACACAGGTAGGATCAAAATCAGAGAATATTCTTCCAAGTTTGGCCCCCGACCAGTGGATACGGTGAACCCTGTGCAGCACAGATTCCCAGGCGTCTTCCCCAAGTTCCTCCGCCAAATCCTTTTCCCATCAAGTCTTTAAAGGCACCAAAGAAGGGTTCTGTAAGTCATGAATGATTGCATATACATCTAAAATTGCGCCCCTAGGAAGCTTGTTCAGCTCCAAGATGCTCTCTATAGCTGTATTCGCAGGCCTATTGGGAAATCCAGGTGTGTTAGCCCTGACAAAGTTTCTAGTCTGGAGATAGCGGAAAAAGTGGGATTGGGGGAGATTGAACTTTTCCTGCAGCTGAGAGAAAGAGGAAAATGTATCATCAAAGAATAATTGGGCTAGCGAGGAGCGGCCTAGTGAGTGCCAAATGCCAAAAGCCCCATCATTCAAAGATGGAGGAAATACAATGTTCTGATTGATTGGGCCTGATAGAGAAAAGCCTCGGAGGCTAAAGGCTAAACGGAACTGATTCCAAATTTTAAGAGACTGCTTTACAATTGGGTTGACACACCTTTTGCCTAGGGACACTGGGAGAGACGAGCACAGCACAGAGGAAAGTGCTGCAGGTTTACACGATTCAGACTCCATCTGGACCCAGAGTGGTCTAGGGCCAGTAGGATCAGTCTGCAGCCAGTACAGAGCGGCTCTGAAATTTGCAGCCCAGTAGTATGTCTGAAAATTTGGTAGAGCTAAACCCCCCAATGACCTAGGCTTCTGTAAATGTTTTCTACCAATCCGTGGTACCTTGCCATCCCAAATAAAATGCATGAATGTTTGATCCAGTGAAATAAAAAAAGATTTTGGAATAAAAATGGGTAAACATTGAAATAAATATAAAAAATCATTTTAATGACATTAATCCTTCCGATAAGAGAAAGGGGTAGCGAATTCCAAAAAGTAAAAGATTGTTTCAATCTGTCTGCTAGAGCAACAAAGTTTTCCTGAAACAAATTTGAATATTTCCTTGTCACTTTTACGCCCAAGTAAGTGAATTGATCCCGGAAAATCCTAAACTGAGAACTTGTAAAAGAGCACTTTAAAGCAGCCTTGTTTACCAGAAAAAGCTCACTCTTGCCTAGATTCAGCTTGTACCCTGAGATTGATCCAAACTTTTTAAGAACAGATAGGGCATGTGGCAATGAGGTATCGGGGTTGGAGATAAACAAAAGGAGGTCGTCAGCATATAGCGAGACTTTCTGCTCCCAGCCCGCCCTAATTATGCCTTGAATGGCATCATTAGAGCGTAGTGCAATGGGAGTCTGTGGATGGTCGGTCTGTGGCCATGACTCTCTGTGAGTGGTTGCATTTCTCCACCCTTATCCCTTGACTGTTTACGGGAACAATGGTGAGGTGTTTGCTCTGTCCCTGTACTATAGATTGCAAAGGCTCGATTTGCCAAAGCAAACAACAAGGGGGAGAGTGGGCAACCCTGTCTGGATCCGCGGTGCAAGGGAATATAATCAGAGGACAAGTTATTAGTCCGTACCGAAGCCATGGGGGAAAAATAAATAATCTTTATCCACGCAATGAATTTGGGGCCAAAGCCAAATCTATAAAGGGCAGCTGTTAGGTAATCCCACTCAACGCGGTCAAACGCTTTTTCGGCATCAAGTGAGACCACCACCTCCGGGTCCTCCGAAGCTGAGGAGTACAGTGTATTCATAATGCGCCTAATATTGAAAAATAAATGCCTATTTCAGTCTGGTCAGAGTGTATTACTTGGTGCAGCAAGCCTTCCATACGGAAGGCTAAAAGCTTAGCTAGGATTTTGTAATCACAGTTTAAAAGCGAGATTGGGCGATAGGATCCACATTCCAGGGAGTCTTTGTTTTTCTTTAGTAGTAATGAAATTGAAGCCTGATAAAGACTAGGCGGTAGCTTTGAAGTATTGAGGCACTCTGCAAATAGTTGAGACAAGAATGGGCAAAGCAGACCAGAAAACGTCCTGTAAAATTCGGTTGGAAAACCATCCGGACCTGGTGATTTACCACTTTTCATTGCGGACACTGCTGTTGCAATCTCCTCAAGCGTAAATTCTGCTTCTAGACAGTCATGGGAGTCTGTATCAATTGAAGGCATATTCAAGCCATTAAAGAAGGAGTCAATCAGCAAGGGGTCTTGAGGGGATTCAGAGGTGTATAGCGCAGAGTAAAATTGTTTAAATTGATCATTGATCTCTTTATGTATAACTGTGGTGGCACCAGACGGAGTCCTTATTTGTGGGATTAAACGTGAGGCCTCAGATTTACGGATCTGATGCGCAAGGAGTTTACTGGCCTTGTCGCCTTGTTCATAGACTTTGTATCAAGCTCGCAAGAGTAACTGTTCAGCTTGACTGGTAGAAAGCTCATCAAATTCAGATTGGAGTAGTTGGCGCTCTTTATGCAGATCAGAGGAAGGATCCGTAGCATACTTCTCATCCAGTGTGGCTATGGACTCGCTCAGGTCCCGAAGTCACTGGGAGCGAACTCTGTTTTGGTTGGCTGTATAAGAAATAATTTGGCCACGTAGGTATGCTTTGAGAGACTTCCATATGGTAGAGCAGGACATACCTGGTGTTGAATTAGTTTATAGGAATAAGGTGATTTCAGAAGAAATGAAATTGACAAACTCCTTATCTGAGAGTAAAATGGGGTTGAGACGCCATTGATAACACATAGGAGGTCGCTGGGGAAACTCTAGTTCAAGCACTAATGGTGAATGGTCAGAGATAACAATACTCTCGTAAGTACACTGCCGAAGGTTAGGCAGAAGTTTTTTGTCCAAAAAGAAGTAATCAATCCGGGAGTATGTTTGATGAACATGAAAATAAAAGGAATTACTGTCCATCTGTAGGATGTAGGAAACGCCAGGCCTCAAACATAGCATATTTCTGAAGAAAGGATGGAATAAGTAGGGCACATTTAGATGGGCCTGTATTTGTTTGTGAGGACTTGTCAAGAACTGGGGACATTTTACAGTTGAAATCCCCCCTAAAATCAACAAAAGAGAATCCAAATTAGGAATAGCAGACAGAAAGGAAGAAATGAAACTTGTGTCATCCCAATTGGGAGCATAAACACTAGCCAAAACAAGAGGGGTAGAAAACAGTTCACCGGTTACTATGACGTATCGTCCCTTAGGATCAGCAATAACCTCAGAAGCTACAAAGGGAGTAGCTTTATCAATCAGAATAGCAGCACCTCTTGATTTACTATGAAAGTTCGAGTGGAACACTTGACCAACCCAGTCCCTCTTGTAGAAATGCAATACAGTGCCTTGCGAAAGTATTCGGCCCCCTTGAACTTTGCGACCTTTTGCCACATTTCAGGCTTCAAACATAAAGATATAAAACTGTATTTTTTTGTGAAGAATCAACAACAAGTGGGACACAATCATGAAGTGGAACGACATTTATTGGATATTTCAAACTTTTTTAACAAAAACTGAAAAATTGGGTGTGCAAAATTATTCAGCCCCCTTCATTTAATACTTTGTAGCGCCACCTTTTGCTGCGATTACAGCTGCAAACGGAATGACAAAAGCACCACTTGTAGATGTATATAATTGTATTCCCAGTCTTATAACAGGCATTGAGAGAGAAAATAAATAAAATGTATAAAGGCTCTCAGCCAAAAATCTAATTTGAAGTAAGGAAATCGTAGTAAGACAATCAAAAATAATAGTAATTATAATAGTAGTCTAGTTGAAGCTGAGACAGCTTACAACCAATACCAAAAAACTATGTGTGCGCAACGTTGAACGTTTGCTGGGCATAAATGACACTCAAAACTTTTAAAATTAAAGTGAGGCCCCAAAAACCGTGTAGCCTCGGGAGACATTTACTGTTTACTGGGTCAATGCAAACGGATGCAGTAAACAAATAACCAAAAATATTTTGAGTCACGAGACAATGTGTAAACAAACTAAATAGGTGAGCGAGATAAGGCACGCACACTAGATGATCAAAACATTAGATCACATCAAATATGCCTGAATAGTTTTGCCAACTATACAAGACTAGCCTGTTATATCTAAGCATAATTGTACCACAAGTGGGTTACTTACTATCCACAGTTCGCAAGCAACAGTTGCTGAACTGTGAGCATATTCAAGACTTCTTGATGTGACGTTGAATGTGAGCCATAGCCTCATCCGGAGATTCAAATGTGTTGTCTTTACCCTCGTGAGATATCCATAAACGGGCCGGGAATCGCAGTCCATACTTCACACTTGGATGGCCCCGAAGTACTCGTTTGGCCTGTCCGAAAGCTGCGCGCTGCCTGGAAACAGTGGGGGAGTAGTCCTGGTAGATGGAAAAGCTCTGTCCTTGAAAGCTCAGAGTGGTATTGCGGGCTCGTTGGAGGATCTCCATCTTCTCATGAAAAAAGTGCACTCGAAGAATTATGTCACGGGGCCTCTCCCCATCCCGGGGCTTTGGGCGCAGCAACCGGTGGGCTCGATCAATCAGGGGCTTTTCATCTAAGGCAAGAACATCCTTCAGCAGCCCTGAAACTAAGTCCGTGGCACGATGCATTTCCGCGGACTCTGGGACCGATAGTCTCAGATTATTGCGGCGAGAGAACCCCTCTAGACTCACACAGCTCTCCTTCACATTTTTCAAATCCGCAGCTAGGCGTTTAACTTCAGCCTCCAGGGATGTAGTTAAATCGGAGACATTAGTAGCGGAGGTCTCCAGTGCTGCAATCGTTGTAGTGTGTGACGCAGTTGTTGTTGTGATTGCTGGCACAGTCTCGTTCCGCAGGATGGTTAAATCTGCTTTTAAAGTATCAGAAACCTCCTGTATTCTGGCCTCAATCGTAGCAACCACCTGTGTTTTCATTTCAACTATCTCAGAGCGTAGTAGTTTGATGGCCTCGAGAATGTTCATTTCAGCGCCGCCAGGCCAAGCCGCGCCCCCGGGTAAAGTGTGCGTCCCCGGGCCCTCAGACTCAGGAGAGGGCGGTGATGAGAGCGGGTCTTGTAGGCCGGGTTTTCTCAAAGTCATGCTTTTGGCCTTATGTTTGGTCGACATGCTGACATTCGGAAGCAAAGTAGTCTTGTTTTTTACGGAAAGGGATCACCAAATTAATATTTGAAAATAAATACGGTTCTGCTGCAGAATTCACATAAACTTTAAGAATACCACGGGAGCAAACAGAAAACACGTCAGTCGCACATGGTGTCCCCTACCATCCCCCCAGAATCCATGGATTTCAGGCAACATCCGCACTGAGGTAAAGGGTAGAGCTGCTGCTTTCAAGGAGCGGGACTCTAACCCGGAAGCTTATAAGAAATCCCGCTATGCCGTCCGACAAACCATCAAACAGGGAAAGCGTCAATTCAGGACTAAGATTGAATCATACGACACCGGCTCCAATGCTCGTCGGATGTGGCAGGACTCGCAAACCATTACAGACTACAAAGGGAAGCACAGCCGCGAGTTGCCCGGTGTCACGAGCCTACCAGACTAACAAAATTACTTTTATGCTCTCTTCGAGACAAGTAACACTGAAACATGCATGAGAGCATCCGCTGTTCCGGACGACTGTGTGATCATTCTCTCAGTAGCCGATGTGAGTAAGACCTTTAAACAGGTCAACATTTACAAGACCGCAGGGCCAGATGGATTACCAGGACATGTACTCCAAGACATGCGCTGACCATGGCTCACATCATTACCATTATCCCAGAAACCCAAGACCCACTCCAATTTGCATACCGCCCCAACAGATCCACAGATGATGCAATCTCTATTGCACTCCACACACCCTTTCCCACGTGGACAAAAGGAACACCTATGTGAGAATGCTATTCATTGACTACAGCTCAGCGTTTAACACCCATAGTGCCTTCAAAGCTCATTACTAAGCTAAGGACCCTGGGACTAAACACCTCCCACTGCAACTGGATCCTGGACTTCCTAACGGGCCGCCCCCAGGTGGTAAGGGTAAGTAACAACATATCTGCCACACTAATCCTCAACAAGGGGGTCCCTCAGGGGTGCATGCTCTGTCCCCTCCTGTACTCCCTGTTCACTCATGACTGCATGGCAAGGCACAACTCCAACACCATCATTAAGTTTGCCGATGACACAACAGTGGTAGTCCTGATCACTGACAATGACGAGACAGCCTATAGGGAGGAGGTCAGAGACCTGGCAGTGTGGTGTCAGGACAACAACCTCTCCCTCAATGTGATCAAGACAAAGAAGATGATTGTGTATTACATGAAAAGGATGACCGAGCACGCCCCCATTCTCATTGACGGGGCTGTAGTGGAGCAGGTTTAGAGCTTCAAATTCCTTGGTGTCCACATCACCAACACATTATCATGGTCCAAACACACCAAGACAGTTGTGAAGAGTGCACGACAAAGACTATTCCCCCTCAGGAGACTGAAAATATTTGGCATGGGTCCTCAGATCCTCAAAAAATGATACAGCTGCACCACCGAGAGCATCCTGACTGGTTGCATCAATGCCTGGTATGGCAACTGCTTGGCCTTAGACCGCAAAGCACTACAGAGGGTAGTGTGTATGGCCCAGTACATCACTGGGGCCAAGTGTCCTGCCATCCAGGACCTCTATACCAGGTGGTGTCAGAGGAAGGCCCTAAAAATTGTCAAAGTGTCCACCACCCTAGTCATAGACTGTTCTCTCTACTACCGCATGGCAAGCGGTACCAGAGCGCCAAGTCTAGGTCCAAAAGACTTCTTAATTCTTAACAGCTTCTACCCCCAAACCATAAGACTCCTGAACTGCTAATCAAATGGCTACCCAGACTATTTGCATTGCCCCCTCCTTTACGCATCTGCTACTCTCTGTTTATTATCTATGCATAGTCACTTTAACTCTGCCTACATGTACATATTACCTCAATTACCTCGACTAACCAGTGCCCCCGCACATTGACTCTGTACCGGTACCCTCTGTATATAGCCTCTGTACCGGTACCCTCTGTACATAGCCTCAGTATATAGCCTCACTAATGTTATTTTACTTCTGCTCTTTAATTATTTGTTGCTGTTATTTGTTATTGATCTATTTTTTACTTAACACTTATTTTTTCTTAAAACTGGGTTGTTGCTTAAGGGCTTGTAAGTAAGCATTTCACTGTAAGGTCTACTACACCTGTTGTATTCGGCACATATAACGATTTGATTTAATTTGTTTATGCTCAACAGTTTCCTGTGTGTATCAAGAATGGTCCATCACCCAAAGGATATCCAGCAAACTTGACACAAATGTGTGAAGCGTTGGTGTCAAAATGGGCCAGCATTCCTGTGGACCCCTTTCGACACCTTGTAGAGTTCACGCCCTTACAAGTTGAGGCTGTTCTGAGTCTGGTAGACTCAGTACATAGAGACATATACGTACTGGTTTATTTTTCAAGGCACTTGAAGCGTAGCATTCATCACTCAAAGAAAGAAAGGGACAAGAAAGAGATAAGGTGGGTTGGTTAATCAATGTTCACCATGGAAACCAACCCACACGTGTACACTGAGTACTGACAGATGTCATTACATGTACAAGTAAATGCCAAAATAATGGAAACACTTGAGTAAATGAGGGATACAATGTCTACTGACCAAAAATATAAACGTAACATGTAAAGTGTCTGTCCAATGTTTCTTGAGCTGAAATAAAAGATCCCAGAAACGTTCCATAATCACAAAAAGCCTATTTCGCTCAAATTTAGTTTACATCCCTGTTAGTGAGCATTTCTCCTTTGTCAAGATAATCTATCCACCTGACAGGTGTGGCATATCAAGAAGCTGATTAAACAGCATGATCATTACACAGGTGCAACTTGTGCTGGGGACAATAAAAGGCCACTTTATAATGTGCATTTTTGTCACACAACACAATGCCACAGATGTCTCAAGTTTTGAGGGAGCGTGTAATTGGCATGCTGACTGCAGAAATGTCCACCAGAACTGTTGCTAGAGAATGTAATGTTCATTTCTCTACCATAAGCCACCTCCAATATCATTCTAGAGGCCTAATCACCAGACATGTCACCCATTGAGCATGTTTGGGAAGTTCTGGATCGATGTGTATGACAGCGTGTTCCAGTTCCCTCCAATATTCAACAACTACGCACAGCCATTGAAGAGGAGTAGGACAACATTCTACAGGCCACAATCAATAGCCTGATCAACTATATGTGAA
The DNA here is from genome assembly GCF_023373465.1 of Oncorhynchus keta. Classification (NCBI taxonomy): domain Eukaryota; kingdom Metazoa; phylum Chordata; class Actinopteri; order Salmoniformes; family Salmonidae; genus Oncorhynchus; species Oncorhynchus keta. Next base: position 29,223,155 of record NC_068424.1, on the reverse strand, counting down.
GGAGATGTGTTGCGCTGCATGATGCAAATGGTGGTCACACCAGATACTGACTGATTTTCTGATTCACGTCCCTATCTTTTTTTTCTATGACCAACAGATTCCCACACATGTGAAATCCACAGATTAGGGCCTAATAAATATATTTCAATTTAATGATTTTCTGAACTGTAACTCAGAACTGTAACTCTGTAATATCTTTGAAATTGTTGTGTGTTGCGTTTTATATTTTTGTTCAGTGAATATTGAAATGTGCTTCCACACAGGTGTGGTTCCTGAGTTAATTACGCAATTAATATCCCATCATGCTTAGGGTCATTAAAAAAATTCCTGAACAGGCCATTATTTTGGCAACCATTGCTATGCCCCCCCATAAGATCACAATGTCCCATTTCACAGGATACAAGTGGTCACTGAATGGTTTGATATGGCATGAAAATGATGTAAACTGTATGCCATGGCCATCTTAGTCACCAGATCTCAACCAACTTGAACGCTTATGGGAGCTTCTGGAGCGGGGCCTGATACAGCGTTTTTCACCATCATCAACAATACACCAAATGATGGAATTTCTCGTGGAAGAGTGGTTTCGTATCTCTCCAATAGAGTTCCAGACTCTTGTAGAATCTATGCCAAGGTGCATTGAATCCGTTCGTGTTTCCTTTAATTTGGCAGTTACCCGTACCTGTACTTCCTTCTTTTCCCTCCATTATGGTTGATGGATGACTACTACCACTACAGACTGTCTATCTGTTTCCTATTATATTCACTCATTACACAAACACTTGACAACTTCAGCCTTTCCAAATACTAGTCCCTCAATACAGTACAAACGGCTGCCTGTCTCTGTTATTGTGTTGCGTTCTCTATCACTCATTCAAAAGAGATGAACACCTAAGATAGTTTCACATAGCCCTTTTCGAGTAGGTTTCTGGCTGCTATTTTCTGTCCAATTATCAAAAGTTCAAACGGCTTTAATAGTGTCTTGTCAGTTTGTAGATGACATTTTAGGAAACTTTCCTAGGGCAGAGTGAATGTGTGAGAATATGGGGCGGTCGGCTGTCTTATCAAAGATGTCACAGATGCTCATGCAGTAACAATAATCGCACACACACACACACACACACACACACACACACACACACACACACACACACACACACACACACACACACACACACACACACACACACACACACACACACACACACACACACACACACACTCCCATTGGGATGTACCTGTCATGGGACTTGAAAACAGACTTTAAGGCAGATGAATGTTTCACCCCTTTCAAAGCACTCAAACATAAATCATCAAATCAAATCACTTAAAAAATCACTTAGCACTCTACTAGGGTACACATTTGGCTGGAACTGAATCCATTCCAAATGTGAATGACACCTATCATCCGTGTTTGTTTACATTCATTGTAATTGATTTATTAAATGCAGTGACATTTTCACTGAGATAATGCATTGAACCCTCATGGCAGGTTTTGTGAAATGGATTTTAATGAATAGTAATGTTTTTAGAGGTATTGTTATGCATCTGATGTACTGTCTACTCCTTCCATTAGTGTTAGCCTATGATTATACACTGAACAAAAAAACGTCAATCCAGAGCATCACAAACATGCTCAGCGGGTGACTGGTCTGGTGAGTATACAAGCCTTGAAAGAACTGGGACATTTTTAGCTCCCAGGAATTGTATACAGATCCTTGCGACATGGGGCTATGTATTATCCAGCTGACACATGAGGTGATGGCGATGGATGAATGGCACGACAATGGGCCTCAGGACCTCGGACACGGTATCTCTGTTCCATCAAATTGCCATTGCTAAAATGCAATTGTGTTTGTTGTCCATAGTTTATGCCTGCCCATACCATAACCCCATCGCCACCATGGGGAACTCTGTTCACATTGTTGATATCAGCAAACTGCTCGCAACACATGACACAATACACGCTGTCTGCCATTTGCCCGGTACAGTCAAAACCAAACTCATCCGTGAAGAGCACACTTCTCCAGTGGGCCAGTGGCCATTGAAGCTGAGTATTTGCCCACTAAAATCAGTTACTGCACCAAACTGCAGTCAGGTCAAGACCCTGGTGAGGACGACGAGCATTTAGATGAGCTTCACTGAGACGGTTTCTGACAGTTTGAGCAGAAATTACTTTGGTTGTCCAAACCCACAGTTTCAGCTGTCCGGGTGGCTGGTCTCAGATGATCCCATTGGTGTTGTGTTGTGTCACAAAACGGCATGTGTTAGAATGGCCTTTTATTGTCCCCAGCACAAGGTGCACCTGTGTAATGTTCATGCTGTTTAATCAGCTTCTTGATATGCCGCACGTGTTAGGTGGATGGATAATCTTGGCAAACGAGAAATGCTCACTAACAGGGATGTAAACAAAATTTGAGAGAAATAAGCTTTTTGTGCATATGGGATATTTCTGGGATATTTTATTTCAGCTCATGGAACATGGATCAACACTTTACATGATGCTTTTATATATTTTTTAGTATACATTAAATGCTCCTATGAACATGACACTTTGCTTGAACATATCAGCTTTTTGTCATTAACATATTTACAGTTATTTCTGATGTTAAGCCAAATTGAGAATGGAATTAATTTTAGCTTTGTATGACTTATCCCTATTTCATACATAGTATAGTGTATGATTATGTATTTATTACTTTGGAATCACCTTGTTAAAAGCTATTTTGAATAAGCAGGTCTCATATAGAGTTCTGCTGAAGATAAGTGCATGGCTCATTTTATCTATGTCACCCCGGGCGCACTGTAAACAGTGGACTGTTTGTGCTCGTAACCTGCACTACAGCTAACGCAGCCACCCAGCAGTCCCCTAATGATTTGTCCTTGTTCGTGATCATTCGCTGAGGGCACCTGTCCCCTTTAGGTGGTCAGGTTGACTTACCTGCTGCCTCACCGCCCGGGAGGGAGGGGGGTAGTGACACGCAGCACACTGGCACAGCTGTCCCAGTTGGCTATTCCCAGATCCCAACCTGATTATTTAAAGAGCTCGAAAATCAGCTTTCACGGCTCAGGAGCAGCAGGGATGGCTGATTCATCAACACGTGGGTGAGTGTGTTTTTTCCTTCGCGTCAACAGTGTATTACAGCCAGCATGGCCTGTGTGGGTTTAATCTGAGCCCCAGTCCCCCTTCTCACGCCACATAGATTTTCAGGGATTGAATCTCCTGCTGGGTTGGCAGCTTAATTCCAGACCCCCCTCAACAGGGGCAGCAGCCAACTGGGGTTTAATGATGGTGTAGGTGCACCTACACACACACACACACGCATACACACGTTGAATCAGACTGGAGTGTAATAGCATGGGCTTTAGAAAGTAGTCTCTGAATCCCTGTATCCCACCACCCCGGGGAACTGGGAATAAATGGTGTCTGGGTCTCTGAGAACTGAGACTACCATGAGAGGAAAGCTGGCTTTCTGAACAAGTATAAGAGTATTTCACCTCTTTAATCTTCCACAGGCAAGGAGAGAATTACTCTTTAGTAGTTGCTTTGAAATATCTTTCCGGTGCTCCGGAGCTTTGAACACTGTGAATGAGTCTCAATTAACCCTGTGTGACTGTTGATGATATGTTGCCCTGTGGAAGTACAATAGTAAAGCACCAGGTGCTGTAGAGTCGTCATCGTGACCTCCCTCTGCCCCTGCTAGTGACTGCTGCTGTGAGGAATAACAATACAACCCTCTGCAGAGAATAATAAAAGCACCATACAGCTCACCCGTACAGTCATTCCTTGCACTAGCCTGTGGTACAAACTCCACCATCTAATTGGAAATATTTTCTTTTCAACACTCATTTTAATTGCTTTTGTGACTCGGCCACCTTTCTCCCCAGATAGACTAGAGACCGTGTTGAGGTAGCTCTAATGGTATCATAAAATAATCAGAATTGTAGACATTTATCCTGTTTAGAATGACCGGGAGCTATTTATGAAGTTATTTCTAGTTTCGTTCCCTGAGTCCTTGAGCAGAGAATGATTAGAAATATATTTAGGCTTTTAAAATCAAACTAAAGTGTGTCTCAAGGCCTATTTAAAAAATAATGATAGCTTGATAATTGTACCCACAATGGCTCAAACCAAATCTCAGTGACAGACTCCATGAACTCAGCCATAATGGAACCCCCCTGGGAGTCGTTCAGTTGGTCTCTCCCACACAAAAGTTTTAGGTGTTGTAGTGCTGCCACCATGTCCAATTAACATACTTGGATGCCCATTCATTTTGAGTGGCTTTGGGACAGGTTATATCTGTACTGTGGCAGACAGTCAGACATTTACAACCACACACTCAATACTTCACAGAACTGCCACAAAACTGCCACACTGTAACATATGGTCTCTCGAGAGCTACAGTATGCTGCACCAATAACTCTAATCTAACAGTACAATGCTTCAGTCAGTGCAAATAAACACTGAATTTCAAAGCAGTTACATAGGCTCAGCTAGGGGGACATGAGTAAAGTTGTAGACTACTCTGGAATCTCATAAAGTAGGGCACCAACCCCTCCCTTCTATCCCTTGTGACCACCCAAGGGGAACCTAGCCTTGAGTTCCCCCAAGGACATTCACAAGAAGGTACTCAAAACTGGGCCTCCTCTCTGTCTTCTCTGGGGGCGGGATGTTTCTGTGGCCTTCGTGTATGAGTGTGCTATATGTGTGGGTTTGGTGTTGTGTGAGCGACTCTCTGGGTGGGGGTGGGGGGGGGGGCTGTGACGGCAGAGAGGATGAGACAGGCCGTACACCTGGAGTCAATAAAAAAATCTGGCTCCCACATCTAACACAAAGGGTCCTGTAGGATCAGGGCCTGTCACAGACACTTAGAGGTTACATTTGTCACCGGGTTAAGAATGGAAAGTCCGCGCCATGCCCGTCTCCCAGAGTCCTTCCTGATTGATAGTCGCTCTATCAATCATACAGAACAGACAGCCAACATGGGCCAGAGAGAGGCGAGACAGGCATACTGCACTATGGTGCAAGATTGGAAGTGTGGGGTATATTTCATTGGGAATTTAAATGACCAGTAGCTTTCTACTGTATAGTAGAAACAGAAAATAAACTCCCAAAAAAATTAGGGCTATCATTAAGAGGCTTGCAACCCATATCCCTAACACATATTATACACAATTATACTGTGGGCAACTGCACCATAGAATAATGATGAGTTGAACAAAAATGGATTACAGTAGAAGAAATGAGAGTGCTGTAACCAGATACAATATAATTTGATATTTACATTTTCTGGCTGCAACAAGGATGGAACACGACTGCACACCTGTTCACTACAAACAAGACAGGAGTCAATCGATTCTAGTGGCATTTACATTAAGACATTCATCATACACCCTAAGTAGACTACTTCTACCACTCAATGTACTTCTGTTCAGCATGTACAAACTACATATTGTGTATGTCATAAAAATGTTTGAATTAAATTTTTATTTAAGACAGAAAATCAACTAAATCAGTTATTGATAGATCTCTCCAGCCGTGCACCACTGCTTCAGCCATTTGTCTTTCTTTGTGGAATTGGACTTATTTTCTCTGGTAACCGCTCCGTCACTGGGGAACATGACAGCTCTATCAGGTCATTTGTCCACCGTTGTCTTTACTGATCCAGGTTCGTTAATTGAATTACCCACTGTAACAGGGGAACAATGTAAATCAACAGAACTGACTCAGTTGACCAATTTAATTCATATCTGTTATAAATCAACATGAACAAAATCAAATATTCGGCAGCATGGCATTTTGTTATGGTCAGTGATTTGATTGAATTCTAATTTTCTGATTTTATTGAATTCTAATAAGACGACAACAATGTGTAGCCTACTCACCAGGCATGAAGATCATTTTTGTAACATTTTGACCACTAATTGCCTGCTAACATGCTAGCTAGCTAATCAGTTCAATGTCCAATTGCAAGTAGGCCTACAGCAACTGTTTGATCACTTGATTGTTTTACTTTATTTATGTTGAACATTATTTGATAATTGACGTTATTTGGAGAAGAAAGTAAGCTCACGGCAATGTTTAGGGATCTTTAGCTACATTTTTAGCTAGCTAGCTTAACATTATTTCTAGCTAGGTACAGTAGATACATTATTGCTACATTGGCAAATCCATACTTCTGCTGCTTGCATAGGCCATATTGGATGGAAAATGTACTTAAACCACACATACTTGTAAGGTATAGAATGCTTTTATTGTATATCAATCAAACATCCAATTAATGTTGGCCAATATTGAGACATAGGGGTGTAATGCTAGCTAATCCAGCTGTGTTTCTGCATTATATTGCAAAGGAGCTGGCGCTTGCCCCCCGAGCTGGGGTGTAATCATTAGTCCAAAATGTTTTGCAATGGAAACCGTAAACTCCAAATGGAAAATATTTTGCAATGAAAATGTGTTTCTATTGGACAAATTCAGGTAGGTCCTCCCTGTTTCGTCTCGTTTGGTTCCTTTTGAATACAACCCTGGTAATGAACGTTTGTAATTGAATGAGATAACTTTATTGATAACAACCTAATGTAACTGACACTCAATAATTATTTGCACCTGAAGGATTGTGCATTTATTTAAGTTATAGAAATTAAGATATGATCTTTAATTGCTGATGCTGCTTGCTTGCTTATGAGCCTTACATTGTTTGCTGCTTGCCACTTAGAAAATGCTAGGCCTAGCCTAACCAATAGTAGCTAGCCTGCTTTGGCCTGCTAAGGCCACAATAGCCCAAGAATGCACTGTTAAGGAGTGTAGGTGAGCCGACTCCATTAATGTCGAAGGACCTGGCTCTTGCAGCCAAAACAGCCAAATACTCAATCTTAGCATGAATCGATTCTCAATTGCGATATGGTTCTAGAAACATAAAGCTCTACTTTCACATCACATCAAAATGACGTAACAAATACAATTACTGTACACGGTTTTAAACGGTTTGAAAGGTCCAATGCAGTCAATCTCGATTTCCCAGTATTTTATATGTATTTCCACACTATGAGGTTGTAATAATAGTGTGAAATTGAGAAAATTATGATAGTGCCTTTTTAGTGTAAGAACTGTTTGAAAAGACTACCTGAAATTTCAGCCTGTTTATTTGGGATGGAGATTTGGCCTGCCGGACCAATAACAAAGACAGTTTCAAACCTCTTTGCCAAAAACAGCTAGTTCAGGTTAAACCTCCTTCCCATTAGCCTCATCCAATTAGTCCCCTCATTCAGACAACTCCCAGATAGTCCTAGCAACATTTTTGCTTGAGAAATTGCTCTTCGCTAAAAAGTGTTTTGTTTCTTTTGACCATTTTAATATGGTCTAATATTATAGCATTCAACAGCCAATTAATTCAACAACATTAAAAGTTGGGTTGGAGTCAATTTAAATTGAAGGCAGTCAATTCAGGAAGTGATTGAATTTAAAATTCAAAAATATACAACTTTTGAAATAAGTTTCTGCTTTTCAGTTAATTGAGAATTAATTGTAAACAGACATTTGTTAGGCTACTGGTTGGTCAACTGCTGTCAAGACTGTTCAAACAACCCATACACTAACTATACTGTGCTATGCAACGGACCATCTTATGTACCATTCCCGTTATTGAAAGCAATATAAAGTCTCATATCTGCATCTCTGCCTCTGTCTTTTCCCTTATCAGAGTCCCACTGAAAACTCATCATCTCACCCAGTCTTGAAAACACAAACACATTCTTTACTCTTATGGTAAGTTTTGGCTTTATTTTGACATTCTTCAGTTCTACTGTATGCTTTGTAGTCTTGTCCAAGTCAGCTTGTGGTGCATATATAGCTGGTAAAGGGTGTGTGGGGAAGTAAGATAGCAACACTGTCCTTTGTGAGTCCACAGAGAATGAAGGGTATCTTTTGTGAACGTTCCACCAATAAATATGATTTATGACTTGGTAAAATGAATGTGACACAAACAAAAAAATCCATTTCATGGTCTCTGTAGGTATGAAAACATTGTATTATGCCCCATTTTGGGCCTTTACCAAGGGACAAACCATCCTAGGCAACTGGAATGACTATGTGGTTTATGCTGAATGACACAACCACTCAACATCAGTGTGAGAAATCCGTGAACTTTCTTTGTCTTTCTGTTAATTTCACCCCCTGACGATTCACAAGCCTACGTAATAAGGTATGCCCCCCACATACACACAGTCTCAAACGCACAAAAGTTGACAGGTTTTCAAATGCCAGCAGCACAATGTGCCCAGACAACCTTATCTCCCATGAGTCATCTTTAACTTGAAAAACTGCTTATCAAAAAATGTATTTAAATTAAACTGCTCGCGTTAACATATTGTCTGGTGGGTTTGATTAGATGTGCGTAATAACTTCTCACCAGCGTTATTGTCTGACTATTACAAACTGTAGCAAATCATAGTTTGAGCTCTGCAGTCGAGTAAACAGTCATTGACGTTTATTACATAGAGAATCCCATGGGACTCTCAAGCAATAGCAATAGCTAATGCATACCAACAACTGTGTCATGTTGTATAAATGATTGGAGACAGGTCTAGGAATACGTAATAGGGGGTTTTAATACCGAAAAATACAACATGCCATGAAAAGGCACAGGGACAAAGCCCAAAGCACACACATATACCTAACACAGGGATGTAACCCAAACAAAAGAGCGAGGTTAAACCTCTAATAAATACACGAGACGAGACTCGCAAAATGCTACATGGGACGAGATCCGTAATAACAAGTGCACAATACACGCAGCACGAAAGCCGAAATAACAACGCACAGGTACTCACAGACCAACAGACATGGGAACAATAACCGACAAGACAATGGTGAACAGAGGGCACATATATGCAATTACCAATCAGGGGAATTGGGAACCAGGTGTGCTTAATGAAACAGTTCAGTGACGCCTAGAGGCCGGTGACGCAGACCTCTGGAGCTGGTGCATGGAATGAGCAGCAGTACCAGGGGAATCCGTGACAAACCGTCCCATTCAAATGCAAAATAAACAGAGTAGACCATATTTTCTGTTAATATCATCTCAATTGAGAAATTCTCCAATGCATTAGAAAACATTGAATGCTGGAGAAGGAAAAAAACAGTGAGGTTTATTCTCTACTCAAGGGTAAAACAATTTGATGTACAATTATGATGAATGAATTGTATGGCAAATGAAAGAAAAACATTACCAGGTGATTTATCAACCGGTATTTCAGTTCTAATCAGAATTCTCACCTGTAAAAGCTCTGTAAAAGCAACAAGGTGCTAATGAGCCCTCTTCCCCAGTGCCACATGAGCCAAGATTTTCTAGCCAGCCCCGAGTTAATGAGCTGTTGATTTCTTGGGTAAATGTTCTCTCAAGCCATGACTAAGCTGCCTCTCACAATGAACCCAGTATTATCTCATGAATGGGAGGTCTTTACCTACACATCACACACACACACACACACACACACACACACACACACACACACACACACACACACACACACACACACACACACACACACACACACACACACACACACACACACACACACACACACACACACACACACACACACACACACACACACACACACACACACACACACACACACACAATCTATCAATCCATAAGCCTGAACACTGAAAACAGTCTTAGTTCACCCAAATTGCAAAATTACATATTAGTTTCCTTACCCTGCAAGGAGTCAATGGACACGTTTTGGCAGCAATCCATGCTTTGGTATTTCCCTGGCACTGTTTCCAAATGCTAACGTTTTAGCATTTGTGGCATAAATCCAATGCAAGTCATGGTACCAGGTTGGCATTTATTGGGTTGACTCAAGTACTGGAGCCAGCTCTGCATGATAGGCACAACCACAAGGTCATATAAAATGTTCAACCTGAGCCTTAACCCTAACCTTAACCACACTGCTCACCTTATCCCTAACCCTAACCTTAAATTAAGACCAAAAAGCTTATCTCCATTCTGTTAATTTTTTTTATCCTGAAAAACTCCCCAGTCCTTACCGATTACAAGCGCACCAATAACATGATGCAGCTCCACTATGCTAGAAAAAATGTAGAGTGGTAAGCAGTAATGTGTTGTATTTGATTTTCCCCAAACATAACACTTTGTATTCACGACATAAAGTTAATTGCTTTGCCATATTTTTGGGTGTATAACTTTACTGTCTTGTTGCAAACAGGATGCATGTTTTTGAATATTCGTATTTTCTACAGGCTTCCTTCTTTTCACTCTGTCAATTAGGTTAGTATTATGGAGTAACTACAATGTTGTTGATCCATCCTCACTTTTCTCTTATTACAGCCACGAAACTCTGTAATTGTTTTAAAGTCACCATTGGAGAAATCACTGAGCGGTTTCCTTTCTCTGTGTCGACTGAGTTAGGAAGGACACTTTGTAGTCACTGGGTGTATTGATACACCATGCAAAGTGTAATTAATAACTTCACCATGCGCAAAGGGATATTCAGTGTTTGCTTTTTTACATTTTTTTTATCCATCTACCAATAGGTGCAAGGCATTGGAAAACCTCCCTGGTCTTTGTGGTTGAATCTGTGTTTGAAATTCACTGCTCGACTGAGGGACCGTACAGATACACTACATGACCAAAAGTATGTGGTTGAACATCTAATTCCAAAATCATTAAGATTTCACTTCACTGGAACTAAGGGACTTAGCCCGAACCATGAAAAACATCACCAGACCATTATTCCTCCTCCACCAAACTTTACAGTTGGCACTATGCATTGGGGCAAGTAGCGTTCTCCTGGCATCCGCCAAACCCATATTCGTTCGTCAGACTGCCAGAAGGGGAAGTGTGATTCATCACTCCAGAAAACGCATTTCCACTGCTCCAGTGTCCAATGGCGGTCCAATGGCGGCATTTCCACCACTCCAGCTGACGCTTGGCATTGCATAAGGTGATTTAAGGCTTGTATGGCAGCTTGGCCATAGAAATCCATATCATGAATCTCCCGACGAACAATTCTTGTGCTGACGTTACTTCCAGAGACAGTTTGGAACTCGGTAGTGAGTGTTGCAACTGATCAAAAGTTTTAGAACACCTACTTTTATTATTTTCGATATTGTAGAATCGTAGTGAAGACATCAAAACTCTGAAATAACACATATGGAATCATGTAGTAACCAAAAAAGTGTTAAACAAGATTATATTCTTCAAATAGCCACCATTTGCCTCGATGACAGCTTTGCATGCGCTTGCTGTTCTCTCAACCAGCTTCACCTGGAATGCTTTTCCGACTGTCTTGAAGGAGTTATGCTATATGCTAAACACTTGTTGGCTTAGCATATGTGGGAACCCTCTCAATTTGGTTGAGTGTGGGGGATTTTGGAGGCCAGGTCATCTGATGCTGCACTCCATCGCTCTCCTTCTTGGTAAAATAGCCCTTACATAGCCTGGAGGTGTGATGGGTCATTGTCCTGTTGAAAAACAAATGATAGTCCCACTAAGCCCAAACCAGATGGGATGACATATGGCTGCAGAATGTTGTGGTAGCCATGCTGGTTAAGTGTGCCTTGAATTCTACATAAATCACAGACAGTGTCACCAGCAAAGCACCCCCACACCATAATACCTCCTCCTCCATGCCTTACGGTGGGAAATACACATGCAGAGATAATCCGGCGGATTAAGATGGTTGGAACCAAAAATCTCAAATTTGGACTCAGACTAAAGGACAAATTTCCACCGGTTTAATGTCCATTGCTCGTGTTTATTGGCCCAAGCAAGTCTCTTCTTATTATTGGTGTTCTTTAGTAGTGGTTTCTTTGCAGCAATTCAACCATGAAGGCCTGATTCACTCAGTCTCCTCTGAACAGTTGATGTTGAGATGTGTCTGTTACTTGACCTCTGTGAAGCATTTATTTGGGCTGCAATTTCTGAGGCTGGTAACTGTACTGAACGTATCCTCTGCAGCAGAGGGAACTCTGGGTCTTCCATTCCTGTGGCGGTCCTCATAAGGGCCAGTTTCATCATAGCGCTTGATGGTTTTTGCGATTGCACTTGGAGAAACTTTCAAAGTTCTTCACATTTTCCGTATTGACTGACCTTCATATCTTAAAGTGATGATGGACTGTCTTTCTCTTTGCTTATTTGAGCTGTTCTTGCCATAATATGGACTTGGTCTTTTACCAAATAGGGCTATCTTCTGTATACCACCACGACCTTGTCACAGCACAACTGTGACAAAATTCTTCAAATTAACTTTTAAGAAGGCAATTGGTTAAGAAGGTTAATTGAAATGCATTCCAGGTGACTAACTCATGAAGCAGGTTGAGAGAATGCCAAGTGTGTGCAAAGCTGTCATCAAGGTGAAGGGTGACTATTTGAAGAATCTCAAATATATATATATTTTTTGATTTCTTTAATACTTTTTTTGGATACTACATGATTTCATGTGTTAATTCATTTTTGGTTATTTCATAGGTTTGATGTCTCCACTATTATTCTACAATGTAAAAAATATTAAAATGAAGAAAAACCCTTGAATGAGTAGTTTGTCTAAAACTTTTGACCGGTAGTGTATATATACTTTTTTTTTAATGGATCTGATGGTCAATCTGAGGAGAAGGAGGGAGCAGTGGTGAGGCTGACTCTCACCCTACTCACCGTCCCTCTGCTCTCACTCTCTCCCTCCACTGAGGGGACATAGTCTTCCAGCTGATGGCCAAACTCAAGTCGCACTGCATTACTTCAGCCTCATCCACCAACTCATGTTGTTACTCCTATGACCAGATAAAGTGAAATATTCTTCTATATTAAAAAGACACAAGCTTATTGAAACATTTTTCTATACTCATTCATTGCAGCTGCATTACTGGTTGTAGCGTGAGTGGAAGTAGGCAGAACGTGAATTTTATGGCTTATAAAGGTGTTGAATAAAGTGTTGCCAGTGCTGAATAACAATTTAAATGAGAATTTACCCATAAAACAGCAGCTCTCTCACAGTATCAACTTTGTTGTGAATTCAAGGCTTAATTTTACAGTCTATCGCTCGAGGAATCTATGCAGACATGGTGATCCGAGCTATCTGATTGGCCAGCGGTAGTTCAGTAGGTGCACTTGATTTGCTCTCTGGGCCTGCCAGATAGGCGGAGGTCTACCTTCAGACACATGAAATGGTTCAAAATGGGAAGACTTTGCCTTCCCGGCACAAGGGCTGCTGAATCAAGTGCACCTACCGCAACAATGCATAGGAATTCCTTGGAGATCGACCAGTCGTGACCACTGCCCTAAAGAATCTCAAATTGATTATGTAGCACAAAAAAAGTTATTTATAGGGGATTTTGACATGATGTGTGAAAAATGCTAATATAGGTAGGCTACTATGACTTGCATTGTGAGTGTGATTTGTAATCCCCCTCTCCCTCTACAGGCAAATTAGTGGCAATTGCAGTCCCCGACTAGAAGGAACCGACAGTGGAAAGTGGCAGTGGGTCCTGACTCCTGTGTGATCATTCACACATAGATGGCATCGCCATGGACCCCTTGCTTCCCTTATTTACTTCCTGTTATAGTGTTAATGGTGTTGTGAGGCAAGGCCTTATTATTGTAGCAAGCAGGAACCAACAGTAATCCAATATAATGAGCCAGTGCACTAATATGAATCTGTAAGAGATGCAATTATTGGAATGGGGGTGGGTATCACAAGTTTTTTTTTTTTTTTTTTTTTTTACAAATAAGCCGTTTTCTGCACAACATTACCAAGAATACAATTCTCCAAAGAACACTCTAGAATTCTGTCACATTGTGTCAACACATTTGTAATGCGGTGTCATTTCCTTGTATTTCCCATCTTATCAATGGTACATTACGTATCTATTATATGCCTAAACAATGACTAATATATAGCTTTTTTGTGAAGACCAATATTGTTCATGGGTCTAGTCACAGACGCTCGAATAGAGTAGTGGTGATGGATTGAGCTGCATCTACTGAACAGTGCTGATAGTTTCCGAAGCATATGGCAGATAGACCCGAGTAAAACCTCCACTAAGTTACTACCTTTCATCTCAGAGCCAGACATCCATCTCAGTCAGAACTCAGAACTTCAGAAGTTACAACGCTAGTGTGCCATCCCATTCTGTACCACTGTGACTCTCCCCTCGCTCTACTCTGGCTTCTGTCCACCCCTTCTGCCTGTTTCACCTTAAGGCTTTAAACCCCCTGTCTGATGTGGATTGGGCTGCTCATCCGCTGCCCAGAGCACCAGTCACTCAACCACTGCCTGGCGTCTAGGTGCAGCTCTGCAGCACATCACTCTTTTCTTTCTCCCTGCTGCTGCTCCCTCTTGTCCCCTTCCCTCTGTTCATTCCTCTCTCCCCTCATGGGCGTTGTGATGGCTGTCACTGGGCTGGGGACGGGGATCTCTGTGTGGATCTGTTAGGCCTGGTCAGCCCCGGCCCCCCCAGCCAGGGTGGGCTGGCTGACTAGTGGAGTGTACACAGTTATACTGAGAGACTGGGTTGGTGTCAGGACCAATGAACAGGATACATACTTGAAGTGTGGTTTCAGTGTTATCAAGTGCAATTTTCCTGTCCGGACACTTGACAGACTGAAAACTGTGATTCTACAGCACTACACATAATATTGGAGTTATGGCACTAACCATTCTAAATGCCACTTATACTGTGGAATGGCAGTGCTATGATAGTGACAGTCTATAGTATACCGCAGTATGCATCAAATAAACAGACTTGGTTGAGGTCTCATAAAAATAGTATCACAACAGCATAATGATAAAAATCCCTAAGGAGATTGTCTGTAAATAAATAATGAAAATACAAGCAATTCCCAAAACATGAATAATTAATTTACTGCCGCTACTCTTCATAAAGTTTCTGCAGTATCAATCTGAGTGCCAACTGCTTGCAGTTTCAGAATGCTTCCAGCTTTAAGACAAAGCTTGTCCTTTGGGTGGACTAGCCCTAGCCTGACTGTATAGCTGGGGCTCTGCTGGTCTTGGGTGATAGATCAGTTCCCTTGGACTCATGAATAAGTCAATGATTTGAGGGTGTGAGTTGGAGTAAAGGTCTCCCAGCTCCCAGAGGTTAGGTTAGGGCATCGGGGTGATCTGTTATGCTTGATGGATGGTTGTAGTATCCAGATAGGAACTATAGGAGGAAGCCTTCAATTATTCCGGACAGCATAATTTAAGAATGAAATAAGAGCTTTGTGCAACTCTACGTGACTAATGTGGATTCGTGCATGTGCGCGCACACACGCACGCACGCACGCACGCACGCACGCACGCACACACACACACACACACACACACACACACACACACACACACACACACACACACACACACACACACACACACACACACACACACAACTACCAAAATTGCACAGTGCATTGAATTAATGCATGGGGTAGCAGAACACTGCAAATTCAAGTTATTGCTTATTCCCTCGTCCATAGAGCATGTGCACAATGAATAATACATCTCTGAATAAACACACATATTGATTCAAACATTAAGTCTATGAATGTACGAGAGATTCGCACCTGATTCCCTGTCCTCTCCCTCAATAGTGCCCATTTTTCCATAATCGCTGAACCTCAGCACATTTTTCTATTTCTCTTTTTCAGTTTCATCGCACTGAAATTTGATTCTTATCACTATGGATCGGGGAGAGGTTGCCTAAAGGCATAAATTGGCCCAATGTAAACAAGTGGGATGAATCGGCTGATCCTAAATGTGAGTCACAAAGACAGGGATTTCGGGCCATGAAATGTATGACAGCTACCATCAATGTCACTCTGGTCAATGACGCATATACATATAGAGGGAGGGGGAGAGAACAAGAAGAAACCCACTGGGAAAAAACTGGTTGGTTGAATCAATGTTCTTTCCATGTCATTTCGACCCCCAAAATCTATGCTATGTCGTTGAATCAACATGGAAAACTGATTGGATTTGTAAAAAGTCATAAACGTACAGGGATTTCATATTTTTTCAATTTCTTTCCCGAAACCCAATGTCAGGGTGACATTTGTTGATTTCATGTTGAATTCACGTTAGTTGACAACTCAAACAAATGCAGCGGTGGAAAAAGTATCCAATTGTAATACTTGAGTAAAAGTAAAGATACCTTAACAGAACATTTGTAAAAGTGAAAGTCACCCAGTAAAACACTACTTGAGCAAAAGTCTAAAAGTATTTGGTTTTAAATATACTTAACTATCAAAGTAAATGTAATTGCTAAAATGTACTTAAGTATCAAAAGTATACATAATTTCTAATTCCTTATATAAAGCAAACCAGATGGCATCATTTTCTTGTTTTTTGAATATACGGATGGCCAGGGGCACACTCCAACACTCAGACATAATTTATAAACAAAGCATGTTTATTTAGTGAGTCCGCCAGATCAGAGGCAGTCAGGATGACCAGGGATAAGTGCGTGGACCATTTTCCTATCCTGGTAACCATTCAAAATGTAAGATTACTTTTGGGTGTCAGGGAAAATGTATAGAGTAAAAAGTACATCATTCTTTTTCAGGAATGTAGTAAAGTAAAAGTTGTAAAAAATATAAATAGTAAAGTACAGATACCCAAAAAACTACTTAAATAGTACTTTAAAGTATTTTACTTAAGTACTTTACACCACTGAACAAATGTAAATCATAACTAGATGTTGAACTGACATCTGTTCCCAGTCGGAAGTGTGAGATAAATAAGAAAAATATTCTCTATTGTTGTGTGGCTTAGGGGTACAGTAAAGAAACACAAAGGGCAAGCAAACATCTGTAGGGTTTTGACCTAGCCAGACCCGGCAGAACAATGGCAAAGTTAGTCAGTCACGACTTCTGCCAGATGACAGCCATCTGGTCCTACACCTCGCTAATGAACCCCTTTTTTCAAAAGTTCATAACTGTAATTTGCATCCCCCCTGATCAAAAGTCATGCAAGTAGAGACAAGCCGGCAGAATGTCATCGGGTGTAAAACAGAGATCTTCCACGTAGTTGAAGTCTACGGATTTAGACCGCTCCGGGATACGAGGCATTTTTCGATATGAAAATTATACTTGAAAGACGTGATAAAATATTCACCAGAAAGGAGAATAGGGAGATAGCACACCGCCTTAGGCAAGTGGTGGGCCTGCTGTGAATTGTGTTTTTTTCCATGGGAGAGAGATACTGTAGAGCAAGAAGTAAATGTAGGGGGAGAGGGTCCTAGTGAGAGGGCAAGCGGCCACAGACAGAGAGACATGAGGCTAGATCATGGAGGAAGAACGATCAAACTGTAAAATATCAGCATATGCAAAAAAAATATATCACATTTTGGGGTTTGCAGAACGGCACTGTATACATTCTTTTTAAGTCTAAAGGGGGTGGATATTGAAAAAGGTCAGGATTTATTTGACCTTGCAGTTGTTAATATACTGTACAGCAACACCTCCATCATAGAGCATTGACTCACCATTCCAGAGCTCTGAAATAAGTATTTGACGCTCGGCTAACATTGGAATCGAAGCAATTTCATCCCCAGACAGTAAAACTCCAGAAAAAAAGAGGCACCAACTAGTTTCCACCTGGCATTTTCCTTCATTCAGTCTCCACCCTTGAGAGTGTCAGAGACAGACACATCCCAGCAATCATTAGAAAAGTGTGGCGTATTGATTTGGAGCCAAGAATTTTCTAGGTCACCATTGATTAGCCAATGTGGTGCTTTTGCTGCCTCTGTCATTGCCGGGTCCCTGGCTTTATTTTTAGGCCCCTGTTGATCGATAGGAGGCCGCTGTCTGTGTCTTGCTGGCATTGCGCTTCCCCCATGGAACTGGTGTAGGTCAGAAGCAGAGGAACTCAAATGTTGAAACCAATGATGGGAATCAATGGGTGGGAAATGTCAGCTAGCTTCGCTGTTTACCGTAACATACAGGTTGGAGAGGACACTATTGAGCCCAGTATTATTTCATGTGAATTGATGTCTCAACCCCATTTACTGTACTATTTTCATCTCTGCCAGCCGCGCCTGTGTTGGAGATAAATGGTACAGAGAGCAGGGAAGCATCCTTATACACAGCTGACTAAAACAGATAGCGGCTAGCTAGCTAATAGCTTAGCAGTAACAGCAACGTAAAAATGCCATAACACTAACCCCCATCACGGCTAATAGCATGATAAATATTAATGTCTAGACATTTCAAATGACTTATACAGATGTCAACGAATACAGGACAACAACAAGTCCAGAACCAGCTGTCTCTGATCATAGCTTCCATCGTCAACTACTCAAGTTTCCTTGAGTAGCATTAATTGCTCTGAACCATTACAACAAGAGCACATTGAAATATAATGTTGATTCTGTTACTTGGAAACCCAGTAATGAAAATGTTTATGCATCCTATTGAAAGTACAAGCCGGAGCTGCCCTGCTCTCATAAATATGACCATGAACATGTTGCTGATGAAAATAGAGACATTTATATGTGCTCTATTTAGCAAAATAGTGTAGGCTGCACCAGAAGGTGCACAATTGAGTTCAATATTGTTCAAGGTTCTTTCTGATGTAAAATGTTTTCCCCAGTATTTTGTCATACAGTACCTGCAGGCAAGGTAAACAATGGCTGTATCTTTTACATCTGAAAACCGTAACATTATTTTATCTCCATTACTCTCTATTGGGAGCAGATGATTAAAAGGTGTGGCAAGAATATATATTTTGAGGAATATGCAAGGCATATTTAATACTAATTAAATATGCCTTGCACCAGTAGGTACTCCATCTCTCTTTAGAGAGAAGCAACCCTGCAAACTAAATCCAGAATTAGCCGATTTACAGACCTTGTTACTTCCTGAACATATACTAAAATGGGACGGATTAGATTAAGTGCCCCAATTAAAGTTTTTTTAACGTTATTTTTTTTTTAGCAAAGTAGACCCGGCGACCCTAGAAAATCTCTCTGCATTGTTTTAACCATCACTTCACTCTCTTACGCACCTCCTCCAGTCCACTCAAAGGGCACACGGCCACCCACTCAAATGTGTCGCTTGAACTACTCAATCACTCACCTACTGCTCTGTGAAATTACAATCCAGAGCCACTTATGGTGGTCCTATAAAGCCACTTGAAAAAATCCATTAAGGAAAATGGGCCAAATACAAAGCAGCGCTTTTTAATTTGCCCAGTATAACAGGGCTTTGTTCAATTATTGTTGGCTGGTAATTGTGTCCCAGAGAGACTTAAACACATATGCTGTGTACAATGTTAACAGCTCTAGTGGACCTACATAGAGATATGTGAACAATATTGGAGGATTAAAGAGACTTCCACACCTATAGACAGTGCATTGCCCGGGAGCTCTAGAAGTGCTACTGTCAGCATTGACTACTGATCAGCCTGTGCAGCCGGCAAACGTGGGTTCAATTTGTAGTCTTTCAAATACTTTAGCTAGACTTGATTTACATTGCCTGGTGTCATTTAACCAATGGAACAGTCCCAAATGTGCAAACCCCACCCATATGGCCTTCATGACTCAATAGTAGTAGATACAAAACAAATACTATTTGAACCCAGGTCAGTCAGTGCCCAGATGGATCAGAGATCAGGGATCATTGATACTTCCTAACTGTCCTTTCCTTAGTCATTAGCAGACCTAGAGTACCTGGGGCTACACTGAGCCAGGAAGTCACGTCCAATTGGAAAGGAGCCCCCTAGCTGTCAAAGGTCTGTGAAGAAATGATAACAACTCCTTTCCCAGGTGGGACACCCAATCGATGGGTTGACTTGATTAGAGGGAGAAAAACACAACCTTGTTTGAAGAAGAAAGTGAGAAGAGACCTCATCTGAAGGTCTAAGATGTTTAAAACTGGGATCCAGTCCTTGAAGAGTTTTCTGACTTGGTAGACTTGAGTAGTTGCAACGATGCTAAGACATATGCAACCTACTAATATCCAAATGTATAAATATGTGTAAACACCCAAACCGAATCTTTAGCTTAGCTGTAAAATCAGTTGAGAAACCCATGTGAAACTGCTGCTGAGAGAGACAATACGTTTGATATTGTAATTATAGTGGTAGAGAAAAACATTTTGACAGACTACTTTTTCTCTACATGAGTTGTAACTAATTCTAGGTGTTTACACACCAGTCAACTGTCACATTGATACTGATTAGAACTTCAAATGGAATACCTTTTTGGGTTTAGTGTGCTGAAAATCTATAAAGTAAAACCATGACTGACACTTTACATAATCTACTCCCATCTGGTGAATATACCATGTACAAGGATACATACTGTGACAAGAGTAAAAAAAGATATGATCTCTAGTTGTAAATACCGTGTAAATGTGTGCATTTACATATTTTATGGGAGTAAACACTATCTGTTGCAGTGGGTTTCGATTGACAGCCTGCCACAGAGCATGAAGGTTTCTCTATGCGAGGAGTTTTCGCGTCTGAACACTCCCCCACATGTCTCTCTCTCCCGACGCTGGGGTTTCACAGGTAATTTGAACAAGTGTCTCTCTTGTCCTTTGATCTCGGATGATCAGTGATCAGCTGGAAGACATGGGAAGAAAGTGAAGCAGAGGAGCATTCTTCTGCACTATCTCTAGTTCAGAGTCAGGCAGGTCTGTAGGTATACAGGAATTTTAGAGGAATAACAAGGTGTGTTAAACTGCACTCTTGTCGTGATATGTGTGTTTTTACAGCTGGAGATATTGTTTTACTGCATAGACTTCATGTTGCGACTCAATAATTGGCCTCTAATGGAAGTAAGGATGTTATGAAAAATCGACCTGAACACAGCTAGCGATGCTATTCATGATGTGTGCTTTAGCACAGCTGTTGGTAGTGAAAATGCAGAGCTCAAGAGCATACCGTACCAGTCAGTTTGGACACATACTCATTCACGGGTTTTTCTATATTTTTTTATTTTTACTATTTTCTACCTTATAGAATAATATTGAAGACGTCAAAATCTATAAAATAACACATATGGAATCACGTAGAAACCAAAAAAGTGTTAAACAAATCAAAATATATTTTATTTGTGAGATTCTTCAAAGTAGTCACCCTTTGCCATGATGACAGCTTTGCACACTCTTGGCCTTCTCTCAACAAGCTTCATGAGGTAGTCAGACACCTGGAATGTATTTCAATTAAAAAGGTGTGCCTTGTTAAAAGTTCATTTGTGGAATTTATTTCCTTCTTAGTGTGTTTGAGCCAAACAGTTGTGTTGTGATAAGGTAGGGGTGGTATACAGAAGATCGCCCTATTTAGTAAAAGACCAAGTCCATATTAGAGCAAGAACAGCTCAAAGAAGCAAAGAGAAACGACAGTCCATCATTACTTTAAGACATGATGGTTAGTCAATGCGGAAAATGTGAAGAACTTTGAAAGTTTATTCAAGTGCAGTCGCAAAAACCATCCAACGCAGAGGATAAGTCATTAGAGTTACCAGTCTCAGAAATTGCAGCCCAAATAAATACTTCACAGAGTTCAAGTAACAGACACCTCAACATCAACTGTTCAGAGGAGACTGCATGAATCAGGGCTTCATGGTCGAATTGCTGCAAAGAAACCACTACTAAAGGACACCAATAAGAAGAAGAGACTTGCTTGGGCCAAGAAACACGAGCAAGGACATTAGACCGGTGGAAATCTATCCTTTGGAATGACGAGTCCAAATTTGAGATTTGTGGTTCCAACCGCTATGTCTTTATGAGACGCAGAGTATGTGAACGGATGATCTCCGCATGTGTGGTTCCCACCGTGAAGCATGGAGGAGGAGGTGTGATGGTGTGGGGGAGCTTTGCTTCTGACACTGTCAGTGATTTATTTAGAATTCAAGGCACACTTAACCAGCATGGCTACCACATAATTTTGATACAGATAATAGTAAAAAGAAAAGAATAACTAGATGTAGATGTGTCCAAACTTAAAAAAAATATATTTTTTACCCCCTTTTCTCCCTGATTTTGTGGTATCCAATTGTTAGTAGTTACTATCTTGTCTCATCGCTACACCTCCCATACGGGCTCGGGAGAGACAAAGGTTGAAAGCCACGCATCCTCCGAAACACAACCCTGCTTCTTAACACATCCAACCCGGAAGACAGCTGCACCATTGACCTGGTTGGCACTGCGCCCGACCCGCCACAGGAGTCGCTAGTGCGCGATGAGACAAGGATATTCCTACCAGCCAAACCCTCCCTAACCCAGATGACGCTATGCCAATTGTGCTACGCCCCATGGACCTCCCTGGTCGCGGCCGGCTGCGACAGAGCCTGGGCTCGAACCCAGAGTCTCTGGTGGCACAGCTAGCACTGCGTTGCAGTGCCCTAGAACACTGCGCCACCCGGTGAGTCCAAACCTTTGACTTCTACTGTACATCAGCCTATTGTCTTCATTTGTCCAAGCTACCAACCAACAACTGATGAGTGTTGACCCTGAGACAATCTCCTTCTATCAGTAATTATGCTTCTCATTCAAAGAAAGTGGAGACAGCTAGCATAGGCCAGGCAACCTGGTTTGTCATATAATACAGTTGAAATTATTCCATGGGGATAGTCAGAGATACTTTAAGTAAAAGTTTATAAGAACCCAGTCTTCAGACTCATGCCTCTTGATCAGCTTCCTATTGGATTCTCAAGTGTGTGTTATCAGAGGGTGTCAATGGTATTCCTTACACAGTGAGCATGGTAGAGGGGCTTACATTTGATCTGAAACACTACAATGGTGCTTCCTGAACAACAGCCCAGGTGTATTTCCAGTGAAAACAGAGAGTACTGATGTTCCTTTACGTTCCTCTCATAAGACCCACAGAGACAAGTGTAGTCCCTTATTTGCAAGCCTGACACCTCCTTCAGAGTTGTGTTCATAGAACATGACACACTGCATCATTCCAAACGCTACATTTGACACAAAAAAGGAAATTCTTGTTTGAGGGCACCTGCGAGACGCTTCCCAAAATAAGTGGCTTATTTATAGCTCAGGTTAACTTTTTTTTTGTTGATAACTTAAGCAGGTATTGTTCTCCATAACTAACTTGGAGTAACATTTTATTCAGTGTTGGTTAAGGGACGTGACATGATTTAAAACATCCCTTGACTCCATCAATGTGTTTTGAGGATGTCTGGTCACCGAGACCTTCAAAATTGTGTTGTGTTTTTTTTGTTGTGTCACATTGTTGCTAAGTGCAGATTTGATGATCTGTTTACAAGGGTGTCTGGATGTCTCATTAGAAACTTCTAAAGCTTCGCCGCCCGTCCCCTCCCAAACCCTCTGGGAACTCTGGGTAAATCATTGTGTCATTGTGTGGGAGAGACCAACACGCCACCAAACAGTTTAAATATTTAAGGCTCTAATTTGGTAATTACTGCCCCCTTTTTAATGACAGTCTGACATAATTCCATCCATCTGTTTTTGAAGTCGTTTTGTTCAACCGTGGTTGAGTTCAGTCTCTCCATCTCGGTACGATAGGAAATAGAACCCGACGGCGTTTCCTCCCAATCAGTCTGAATTAGAGACATGTTGTGGAGCCAGAAGAAGAAATGCATCCCATTCATTGCTAAAAATAATCATTCAAGTGCTTGAATGCAAGACCCATGTTTCCGTCCCCGATTTATAGTCCCGTTGACTCAGTCCCAATGGCACCCTATTCCCTTCTTAGTGCACTACTTCTGACCAGTGCTCAGAAGTAGGGAAAGGGTACCATTTGGTAAGCATCCCAGATATTATTACTGTTCCAGCAGCAGAGCTATGTCATCCCAGACCAGGACACAATAGAGTAAATACCATAGCTACATCATACTGTCTATATGTTCAACCCACAATGGCTAGGGAATGGAAGTATATCATGTAAAAGGATACAGACTAGAGTTTTACAGCCAGAAACATTAAACGCATCCCTCAGCTCAGTGTATGCTTCTTCTGCATAAAAAAATATCTCTGAAAATGATGTCTTTCTCTCTCTCCATCATTCATTGACATTGTAGAATATAGAGCCTATAGACAAGAGTTTCCCTTCCTGTCATCCTCTGCTATTAGAATAGTTCATTTTCCAGCCCATTGTGAGGAGAGAAAGGCCAGGGAGTGCCTAGGTAAAGAGCTGGGCTGGCAGACATGTGGATCATTAGGAATGGACCACCATATTGGCGATTGTGTCTGCCTGACATTTGAGAGTGGCAAGCACTGTAAGCTAGGCCTGTCACACTGATAACATTCCCAGGGGTGAGGTCGTGAGTGAAACACTGACTTTATTTATTTATTTCCTCATTAATCCCATGCCTTTAAGGAGGATGGCAGCTGGGTTTGGGTGTGTGCATGTGTGTGTGTGTGTGTGTATGTGTGTGTATGTGTGTCAGTGTGAATATTTGTGTCTGTGTCGTCTTTTTCATTTCTCCCTTACAATCACAATGTTACAGCTGGCCTTAAATGTAAGGCAGTCAGTGCTGCCAATACAATACATTATCATTTTATATGGAGAAAATGGGTTTTCATTCACATATGTAATGTCAGGATTTCACCAGATGACCAAGTCTGCTCGATTTAGTAGGTCAAGTTGAAGAACTTTATTTACTGTATTTATACCACAGTCATTTAAAAAAGTCAAGGTATTATTACTAGTTGATGTTTCCAATGAATTTGAAAAGTTTATTTCCAAAACGCTACATCCACACATTTTTCACATTTGTGTTTTTTCATCAGAAATTATTGCTTATGGCTACCTTCATGTGTGTGTAAAATATTAGTGTTCTCAGATTTTTTTATTCATTGATTTCAGATGTGTATGATTGTTTGTTTTTTGAAAAACGCTATATATAGTTGGAATGGGATGTTCTTATCCTGTATATTAAATATTTTTAGACTGTGACGTCAATGTGGTCGTCTCACCTAGCTATCTTAAGATGAATGCACTTACAGTAAGTCGCTCTGGATAAGAACATCTGCTAAGTAACTAAAATGTCAAATGTAAATGTTTACATACAGATCTCATATTACTGTATGGAAATTTGTTTGTATAAGTTATTTGTTACATTTGACTGTGTAAAACCTAGCAGTACTACTTATTTATTTAAGAGTGAGAAAGATATATAGCATTTTTGTAACGGTTTTCTAGGTGTGAAGGAGAGTCGAACCAAAACGCAGCGTGTAGATTACGATTCATGTTTAATGAAAAAAACACACTAAACACAAACACTACAAAACAATAAACGTAACGAAAACCGAAACAGCCTATACTTGTCAACTAACACAGCGACAGGAACAAAGACACTAAGGACAATCACCCACGACAAACTCAAAGAATATGGCTGCCTAAATAGGGTTCCCAATCAGAGACAACGATAAACACCTGCCTCTGATTGAGAACCACTCCAGACAGCCATAGACTTTGCTAGATAACCCACTAAGCTACAATCCCAATACCACCACCAAAACCCCAAGACAAACACACCACAATACAAAAACCCCATGTAACACGCTTGACCCAATACATGAAGATAAATACAAAATACTTCGACCAGGGCGTGACAGAACCTCCCCCCCTAAGGTCCCGAACGCACCTCAAAACAATAGGGAGGGTCCGGGTGGGCGTCTGTCCATGGTGGCGGCTCCGGCGCAGGACGTGGACCCCACTCAGTCAATGTCTTAGTCCCCTCTCCTCGCATCCCTGGATAGTTCACCCTCGCCGCCGACCATGGCCTAGTAGTCCTCACCCAGAAACCCACTGGACTGAAGAGTAGATCGGGACTGAGGCAGCTCGGGACTGAGGGAAAGCTCGGGAGTGAGAGAAAGCTCGGGAGTGAGAGAAAGCTCGGGAGTGAGAGAAAGCTCGGGAGTGAGAGGAAGCTCGGGAGTGAGAGGAAGCTCGGGAGTGAGAGGAAGCTCGGGAGTGAGAGGAAGCTCAGGCGTGAGAGGAAGCTCAGGCAGGTAGATAGATCTACCAGATCCTGGCTGGCTGGTGGTTTCAGCAGATCCTGGCTGACTGGCAGATCCTGGCTGACTGGCAGAACCTGGCCGACTGGCAGTTCTGGCAGATCCCGGCTGACTGGCGGATCTGGAAGAGTCTGGTTGAAAGGCGGATCCTGGCAGACTGAAAGATCTGGCTGCTCCATGCTGACTGGCGGCTCTGACTGCTCCACGCTGACTTGCGGCTCTGGCTGCTCCCTGTAGGCTGACAGCTCTGGCGGCTTCTTACAGACTAGCAGCTCTGGCGGCTCCGTGCAGACTGGCAGCTTCTTGCAGACTGGCAGCTCCTTGCAGACTGGCAGCTCCTTGCAGACTGGCAGCTCCTTGCAGACTGGCATCTCTGGCTGCTTCATGCAGACTGACATCTCTGACTTCTCCATGCAGACTGACAGCTCTGACTGCTCCATGCGGACTGACAGCTCTGGCTGCTCCATGAAGGCTGGCAGCACCTTGCAGACTGGCAGCTCCTTGCAGACTGGCAGCTCCTTGCAGACTGGCAGCTCTGGCTGCTTCATGCAGACTGACAGTTCTGGCTGCTTCATGCAGACTGACAGCTCTGGCTGCTCCATGCAGACTGACAGCTCTGACTGCTCCATGCAGGCTGGCAGCTCTGGCTGCTCCATGCAGGCTGGCAGCTCTGGCTGCTCCATGCAGGCTGACAGCTCTGACTGCTCCATGCAGGCTGGCAGCTCTGGCTGCTCCATGCAGGCTGGCAGCACCTTGCAGACTGGCAGCTCCTTGCATTTACATTACATTTACATTTAAGTCATTTAGCAGACGCTCTTATCCAGAGCGACTTACAAATTGGTGCATTCACCTTATGACATCCAGTGGAACAGCCACTTTACAATAGTGCATCTAAATATTTTAAGGGGGGTGAGAAGGATTACTTTATCCTATCCTAGGTATTCCTTAAAGAGGTGGGGTTTCAGGTGTCTCCGGAAGGTGGTGATTGACTCCACTGTCCTGGCGTCGTGAGGAGTTTGTTCCACCATTGGGGGCCAGAGCAGTTTTGACTGGGCTGAGCGGGAACTGTACTTCCTCAGTGGTAGGGAGGCGAGCAGGCCAGAGGTGGATGAACGCAGTGCCCTTGTTTGGGTGTAGGGCCTGATCAGAGCCTGGAGGTACTGAGGTGCCGTTCCCCTGCTCCGTAGGCAAGCACCATGGTCTTGTAGCGGATGCGAGCTTCAACTGGAAGCCAGTGGAGAGAGCGGAGGAGCGGGGTGACGTGAGAGAACTTGGGAAGGTTGAACACCAGACGGGCTGCTCTGGATGAGTTGTAGGGGTTTAATGGCACAGGCTGCCCAGCCAACAGCGAGTTGCAGTAATCCAGACGGGAGATGACAAGTGCCTGGATTAGGACCTGCGCCGCTTCCTGTGTGAGGCAGGGTCGTACTCTGCGGATGTTGTAGAGCATGAACCTACAGGAACGGGCCACCGCCTTGATGTTAGTTGAGAACGACAGGGTGTTGTCCAGGATCACGCCAAGGTTCTTAGCGCTCTGGGAGGAGGACACAATGGAGTTGTCAACCGTGATGGCGAGATCATGGAACGGGCAGTCCTTCCCCGGGAGGAAGAGGTTCAGCTTGAGGTGGTGATCCGTCATCCACACTGATATGTCTGCCAGACATGCAGAGATGCGATTCACCACCTGGTCATCAGAAGGAGGAAAGGAGAAGATTAATTGTGTGTCGTCTGCATAGCAATGATAGGAGAGACCATGTGAGGTTATGACAGAGCCAAGTGACTTGGTGTATAGCGAGAATAGGAGAGGGCCTAGAACAGAGCCCTGGGGACACCAGTGGTGAGAGCGCGTGGTGAGGAGACAGATTCTCGCCACGCCACCTGGTAGGAGCGACCTGTCAGGTAGGACGCAATCCAAGCGTGGGCCGCGCCGGAGATGCCCAACTCGGAGAACCCAACTTGCAGACTGGCAGCTCCTTGCAGACTGGCAGCTCTGGCTGCTTCATGCAGACTGACAGTTCTGGCTGCTTCATGCAGACTGACAGCTCTGACTGCTCCATGCAGGCTGGCAGCTCTGGCTGCTCCATGCAGGCTGCCGGCTCTGGCTGCTCCATGCAGGCTGACAGCTCTGACTGCTCCATGCAGGCTGGCAGCACCTTGCAGACTGGCAGCTCCTTGCAGACTGACAGCTCTGGCTGCTCCATGCAGACTGACAGCTCTGGCTGCTCCATGCAGACTGACAGCTCTGGCTGCTCCATGCAGACTGACAGCTCTGGCTGCTCCATGCAGACTGACAGCTCTGGCTGCTCCATGCAGGCTGACAGCTCTGGCTGCGCTGAAAAGACAGGAGACTCCAGCAGCGCTGTAGAGGAAGAAGGCTCTAGCTGCGCTGAACAGGCGGGAGACTCCGGTAGCGCAGGAGAGGAGAAAAGCTCTGGCTGCGCTGAACAGGCAGGAGACTCCGACAGCGCTGGAGAAGCGAGGCGCACTGTAGGCCTGATGCGTGATGCTGGCACTGGTGGAACTGAACAGAGGACACGCACAGGAAGTCTGGTGTGGGGAGCTGCTACCGGAGGGCTGGTGTGTGGAGGTGGCACAGGATGGGCTAGACCGTGAAGGCGTACTGGAGATCTTGAGAGCAGTGCTGGCATAGGACGTGCAAGGCTAGGGATGTGCACAGGAGGCCTGATGCGTGAGGCTGGCACCAACTTCACCAGCCGACTAACACGCACCTCAGGACGAGTATGGAGCGCTGACCCAGGTGCCATCAAATCCCCGACACGTTCTGTCGGGCGAATTCCATGCTTAAAGCACCAACACAGCAACTCCCTCATTTCTCTCTCCTCCAATTTCCCCATTAACTCCTTCACAGTCTCTGCTTCGCTCACCTCCAACACCGGCTCTGGTTCTGGTCTCCTCCTTGGCTCCTCACGATAAACAGGGAGAGTTGGCTCAGGTCTGACTCCTGACTCTGCCACACTCTCCCTGAGCCCCCCCCCCCTGACTCTCAGGCTTCCATCCGCGTTGCCGTGCTGCCTCCTCATACCAGCGCCTCTCCGCTTTCGTCGCCTCCAGTTCTTCCTTGGGGCGGCGATATTCTCCAGGCTGAGCCCAGGGTCCTTTACCGTCCAGTTCTTCCTCCCATGTCCATTTCTCCAGGTGGTGCAGCCTCTCCCACTGTAGCTGCTGCTGCTCCTGCTGCCTCTGTTGCCTCTCCTGTGGCTCCAGCCTGTTAACACGCTGCTTGGTCCGTTTATGGTGGGTGATTCTGTAACGGTTTTCTAGGTGTGGTGAAGGAGAGTCGGACCAAAACGCAGCGTGTAGATTACGATTCATGTTTAATGAAAAAAACACACTAAACACAAACACTACAAAACAATAAACGTAACGAAAACCGAAACAGCCTAAACTGGTGCACACTAACACTAGACAGTTACAAGGACACTAAGGACAATCATCCACGACAAACTCAAAGAATATGGCTGCCTAAATATGGTTCCCAATCAGAGACAACGATAAACACCTGCCTCTGATTGAGAACCACTCCAGATAGCCATAGACTTTGCTAGATAACCCACTAAGCTACAATCCCAATACCACCACCAAAACCCCAAGACAAACACACCACAATACAAAAACCCCATGCCACACCCTGGCCTGACCCAATACATGAAGATAAATACAAAATACTTCGACCAGGGTGTGACAATTTTGCAAAAAAACATGATTATTTTTCTCTCTGAAATGAAACCATCAAGTGAAAGAAAAGAAAGAAACAAATACATGTCTGTCATTGAACAACCCCATGCTATGATTAGACGATGAAAAAACACATAAATCTCTTTTATAATGTATTTATGTGAATGGTGTAGATTGCCTCTGCATTGTGTTTGATCGGCTTACATATGACCAAAGGATCAGGGTAGGTGTTGATCTTTTAATCTGTGATAATGTCAACATATCTTGACAAACAGAAACCCATGACATACAGTTTAAGTCGGAAGTTTCAATACACCTTAGCCAAATACATTTAAACTCAGTTTTTCACAATTCCTGACATTTAATCCTAGTAAAATTTCTCTGTTTTAGGTCAGTTAGGATCACCACTTTATTTTAAGAATGTGAAATGTCAGAATAATAGTAGAGTGAATGATTTATTTCAGCTTTTATTTCTTTCATCACATTCCCAGTGGGTCAGAAGTTTACATACACTCAAATAGTATTTGGTAGCATTGCCTTTAAATTGTTTAACTTGGGTCAAACATTTTCTGAAGCCTTCCACAAGCTTCCCACAATAAGTTGGGTGAATTTTGGCCCATTCCTGCTGACAGAGCTGGTGTAACTGAGTCAGGTTTCTAGGCCTCCTTGCTCGCACACACTTTTTCAGTTCTGCCCACATTTTTTTTTCTATGGAATTGAGGTCAGGGCTTTGTGATGGCCACTTCAATACCTTGACTTTGTTGTCCTTAAACCATTTTGCCACAACTTTGGAAATATGCTTGATGGCATTGTCCATTTGGAAGACACATTTGCGACTAAGCTTTAACTTACTGACTGATGTCTTGATATGTTGCTTCAATATATCCAAATAATTTTCCAACTTCATGATGCCATCCTCAGACCAGAGGACATTTTCTCCAAAAAGTACGATCTTTGTCCCCATGTGCAGTTGCAAACCGTAGTCTGGCTTTTTTATGGCGGTTTTGGAGCAGTGGCTTCTTCCTTGCTGAGCAGCCTTTCAGGTTATGTTGATATAGGACTCGTTTTACTGTTGATATATATACTTTTGTACCTGTTTCCTCCAGCATCTTCACAAGGTCCTTTGCTGTTGTTCTGGGATTGATTTGCACTTTTCGCACCAAAGTACATTCATCTCTAGGAGACAGAACTCAACCTCCTTCCTGAGCGGTATTTTATTTTAAATTTTTATTACACCTTTATTTAATCAGGTAGGCCAGTTGAGAACAAGTTCTCATTTACAACTGCGACCTGGCCAAGATAAAGTAAAGCAGTGAGACACAAACAACAACACAGAGTTACACATGGAATAAGCAAACATACGGTCAATAACACAATAGAAAAATATATATACAGTGTGTGCAAATGAGGTAAGATAAGGGAGGTAAGGCAATAAATAGTCCATAGTGGCGAAATAATTACAATTTAGCATTTAAACACTAGTGTGATAGATGTGCAGAAGATGAATATGATGTCTGCTTGGTTACATGGTGTTTATACTTGCATATTATTGTTTGTACAGATGAATGTGGTACCTTCAGGCATTTGGAAATTGCTCCCAAGGATGAACCAGACTTTTGGAGGTTTACACATTTTTTTCCTCAGTCTTGGCTGATTTCTTTTGATTGTCCCATGATGTCAAGCACATAGGCGCTGAGTTTGAAGGTAGGCCTTGAAATACATCCACAGGTACACCTCCAATTAGCCCATCAGAAGCTTCAAAAGCCATGATATAATTTTCTGGAATTTTCCAAGCTGTTTAAAGGCACAGTCAACTTAGTGTATGTAAACTTCTAACCCACTGGAACTGTGGTACAGTGAATTATAAGTGAAATAATATGTTTGTAAACAATTGTTGGAAAAATTACTTGTGTCACGTCCTAACTGACTTTCCAAAACTATAGTTTGTAAACAAGAAATTTGTGGAGTGGTTGAAAATGTTGTTGACTCCAACATAAGTGTATGTGTAACAGGGTTATATTGGTGATTCCCCTTGCCACTTTATTGTTAAGCCAATGGGTTTTTGGTTTGAGTTTGTCTTGCCTTCACCTACTCAACATGGCATCTTATTGGCTGGTTTGCGTAGCTTGCTTACGAGGGGGGATGTTCCAGTTAGAATCGTCCCAGTGAACAAGCACCAAACCAGCGGTAAGTTGTTGGTTGCAAAGCACCGTACGTCAAAAGTGATTTTATGCTCTCAAGTGATGATTTAAATGTACAATTTATATCAAATAGTTTGTAAATGTTATTCAAACATCACACATAAGATGCAGGGGTTTTTGGAGAATATTTGTTGTGCATTTTGTTGTAGAGAATTCCCGCCAGTATTAGCTAGCAACTTACTGTGTCTGGTGGGGGTGGTTCATATATTTTGTACAGTGCGTGAGTGCAGAGTTGGATGGTGAGACGGGCATTGCATGACGTGCAATTTTGTGTCGTTCTTATCAGAATAAAGCTACATGATTGGTGCTACATATTGGAGTTCCGTGTCGATGACTGATGTACACAACGCCAGAAGAGTACTGTTACAGTGGTGCCGTGACCGTTCTTCTGAATCGGATCATCCTTCGCTGGATTTCCATCCCAGAACTTCGCCGTGGTTGCTGTTGAAGAATCAGATAAGACGTTGCTGGTGCAGTTTGGCGATATCGCATTTCGCCACAAGATGGCGCCACTAGAACATTTTATTATTGCAATTGATGATTTCTCTGGCTGAGGCTCTTCACAGACAAAGGATAACTTTTGTGTTACTTGTTTATTTGCAATTCTGATGTATATCTGATATAAGTAGGGTGAGTTTTACCAGTGTACTAGATATAGGTGAGATTTAGGTGATATATATACATGTTTTGCTGTTTACATTTTCATTAGGGTGTTGATTTCCCATTGTTAAAATGGAAGGTGTTGGGAGAGGTAGGGGTTTCCTGTAATTTAATCTGTCACCATCTGTGGGTAGGGGTTCAGCCAAAATTCCAGTTACTTCTACACCTATGCCCAAACTGGAGGGTTTTGATGATAGTTTATCCATGGACACGCCCAAGGATGTGTATGAACGAGTTTAGCCAAATACAGGAAGTGGGGAGGTCTCCATGGATTTCATAGCAGACATAGTAAAGCAGATTGGTCATTCCATTGGGGGAGAACATTGCCTCCTGTTTGGAGTCAAAGGCAATTGTTGGACATGTTGGGGACAATGTTATGGGGAGTGCTCGAGGGGTATGGATGTCAGGCCTGAACCTGGTATTGAAGTCTGATATCAGGGAACCGGTGTATTTTCGGGGGATGGCTCTGAAAAGTGCACAGTGCATGAGTGGGAGGATATGGTAATGGTTTACATGCGTAAGAGGGGCGTGTCTGTGATGGACCAAGCAGTTGAGGTTATGGGCAGGCTTATGGGAAGGGCCCGCGATGTTGTTAAAGTTGGCATATGCAGCAATCCCTCCATTGATTTATCTAAAGGCCCGAGTCCCATCTTTGACATACTGAAAAAACATTTTAGTGACACTCTTTTTTCAAGCATGCCCCTTGCTGACTTTTATGCCACATTACCTCTGGCTGATGAACAACCATTTGAATATTGGCTCAGACTGAACAGGGCTATGGAGGTTGCAGAAGATTGTCTAAAGAGACAGAAAAAAAGTGTTGAAGACCCATCTCGTGAGCTCACAGTCATGTTCATCAGACATTGCCCTAACGCTGAACTGTCCCTTATCTTTAAGTGCAAGGAAGGAATTACAGCAATGGACCGCTGCAGATGTTCATGAGAGGCTGGATGAATACAGGAGGGAGCGGAGGTACTCTCACTTATCTAAGGTGACCCCAGCCATCGCAACAATGAAGCAGGAAGTTGGTGCTGTCATTCACCATGCCTGGTGAGGTCCCACATGGAAGTACCCAATACGTTGCCTTACCCAGCCCAGACTATTCAAGGCTCAGCTGAGCCCATGGAACGTATCCTTGCCATGCTGGAGCGTGTGCTGGAGCAGAGGCCACAAAAGTCTGACCATAAGTTCCAAAAGGGAATCGGAGCAAAGTGAAGTCTAATGGGCCATGTAACGTGCGGGGATGCTGGACATGATACTTACTTTCACTGCAGGACCAATCACCTCTGCTTTCTTTGTCATGTAGCTGGCCACGCACGCTCTCAGTGCCCCAAGGCCGCAGCTCTGAGCACAGCTAGTGGAGTCCCTACAGTAATCTCTGCTCAGCTTCCGGAAAACTAGTAGGCCTGCATGTAGAAGGGGAGAGTGTTGGGCCTTTTGTAGAGTCCCCATCAATGAGAGCTGTTGATTTGGAGTCTGTATATAAAAGTGTTTGTGACGAAATGGAGACTGAGAAGAGTATCATAATGCAGAACACACAGAGACTTTCCCCATATGATGATGTATTCTATGCCAATGTGTTAATAGGAGGAGAAGTGGAAGTGAGAGCTATGCTTGACAGTGGGTCCATGGCTTGTACCTTGAGCTCTAGGGTCTTACCTGAACTGTTGCATGCAGGAGTGTTGAAAAGTCCATCATTGAGTCCTACAGAGGTAGTCTTGGTTGGTTGTGGTGGGTTGAAGACGAGGCCTTTGGGAGTATGTGAGCTGGAGATGGAGGTGTACGGATGTAGAGGTGCTGTGCCTACACTGGTGGTTGAAGGCCAGAGTGATGACCTCATCTTGGGCAGCAATCTCCTAAAGCACTTGATTCGCCACCTGAAGACGGATGGAGGTCTCTGGAAGAGGGTTTACACTCCTGTGTGTGACGGGGTGAGGAGAGCAAGCTAATCGAGATTATGGCTAATGTGGAGAGATGGAGAGACAGTGAAGTACCTGACAAAGTTGGAACTGTGAGACTAAAAGGGGCTGTGACTCTAGAGCCTATGCAGGAGCACTTAGTCTGGGGCAGACTACGAAACACTCAGAATCTATCAGCTGGCAGTGCTGTTGTTGAGCCCAGCAGTTCAAGGTCAACACCAAGGTCAATACTAGTAGGGAGGACAGTAGCTCTATTGCGGGGGACGGGTGGCTCCCTGTTAGAGTGATAAACCCTTCTCAGAAGACAGTGACATTGAGACGAAACGCCACTCTAGCCGATGTCTTTCCTTGCATGGCTCTAGAGGACTTTGACTGTTCGGGTGTGAATGATGGTTCATCAGCAGCTTTACAGCAGCAAGTGCAGAGAACGGCTGATATACTCACTGACTGCCAAGATGACTTGACACTGACTGACGGTTCCAGCCAACTTCACGACACTGACGGACCTGACAGTTCAAGTGATCCTGAGGTCTTACGTGACTTAGGTTTGAATGATATTGATGTCTCCTCCTGTCAAGCGTCTCCTGCTGGTAAGAAGAAACTCATCCAGCTCATAGCTGAGTACCAGTCTATTTTTTCCAGGCACAAGTTGGATTGTGGAAAAGCTTCCGGATGTCTTCACCGCATTCAACTGAGTGATGAGAAACCCTTTCGGATGCCCTACCGACGCCTTTCACCAAATAATTATGAGAAGCTCAAACAAGCATTGAATGAGATGGAAGAACGTGATATCATAAGGAAGTCTAGTAGTGAGTTCGCCTCTCCCCTTGTCCTTGTATGGAAGAAGTCTGGAGACCTGAGACTCTGTACTGATTTTCGTTTGCTCAATGCTCGCACCATCAAAGACGCCCACCCACTCCCTCACCAGGCTGACGCGCTGGCTGCGTTAGGTGGAAATGCCTTTTCTCGACAATGGACCTTACCTCTGGCTACTATAATGTGGAAGTGCATGAGGATGACCGGAGATTCACAGCTTTTACGTCCCCATTTGGATTGTATGAATACAATCGAATGCCACAGGGGTTATGTAATAGTCCGGCAACCTTTATGAGGATGATGCTAAACATCTTTGGGGATCAGAACTTTCTTAGCCTGCTGTGTTACCTTGACGATGTCTTGGTCTATGCGCCCACTGAAGATCTGGCTATACAGCGCCTGGAAATGGTTTTTGAGCGTCTCAAGGCTCACAACCTGAAGTTGGCGCCAAAAAGTGTAACTTTCTGCAGAGGTCTGTGAAGTTTCTGGGGCATATCATTAGTGCGGATGGTGTAGCTACAGACCCTGAGAAGGTGAGGGCCATTACAGGAGTAACAGAAGCTGATCTGATGAAAGATGGCACTGACATTCCATCTCAGAAGAAATTGAGGTCATTCCTTGGGATGGTGGTGTATTATCAACAATTCATTGAAGGTTGCTCGACCATTGCAAAGCCTCTCTTTGGATTGACTACTGGACACAAGGCTCCACGCTGGTAAAAGAAGCGAAGGTCACCTGTCAGGAAGTTGATGGCTGCCGACTGGACAACAGAATGCAGACAGGCCTTATTCCAGCTAAAGCAAGCCTTGCTGGACCAGGTTTTGTTGGCCCACCCCAACTTCGAAAAACCCTTTCTACTCTCGGTGGATGCATCCAGCAATGGCTTAGGTGCTGTGCTATCTCAGGTGCAGGAACCGGGAGCTACAGCGAGACCTATAGCCTTCGCGAGCAAGTCCCTCAGTTATGCACAGTCAAGGTATCCTGCGCACAGGCTCGAGTTCTTTGCCATGAAATGGGCTATCTGTGACAAGTTCCACCACTGGCTACGGGGACAGCAGTTCATGGTATGGACGGATAATAATCCCTTGACATATATTCTGACCAAAGCAAAGCTTGATGCTTGTGAACAGAGATGGGTCGCCAAGCTGGCACCGTACGAGTTTGACATTAAATACATCCCTGGAAAAATGAATGTGGTTGCAGATGCTTTGAGCAGAGAGCCCTTCGTACGACCCAGTGCACTCCATCGCCTGACAAGGGTCCCGTACGAGACCTTACTACCTGAAGCCGACGCTGTGCGCACAGACAGAGTGCAAGATGTGTTTCGCTGGTCCAGCCACCCCTTTGACAAAGCCTCTGACTCCAACGAAGTGGTCATTAGCTGTCAGGCTACTGTTGACCCCCCATCTGGTGCTTTATCAAGACATGAAGTTGCAGCTGTTCTTCATTCACATAGGTGCTGGGTGGGTGAAGTGGGCTCACATGCACTGCTGTTGCCACAGCTCCCACAGGCTGTTATGCCATCAGAGCAGACCTATGTCGATGTTCTGCCACACGACCTACTGATGAGTAAGCAGCGTGATGACAATGTGATCAGCAAAGTCATCTTCTTTGTTGAGAGGGGGAGAAGACCATCCCGGAGAGAGCGTGCCCATGAGAGTGTTGAGGTTTTGGGTCTTCTCAGAAGTTGGGACAAGTTGACCATGAAGATGGGTGTACTGTATCGTGTTTTGAAGAATGTGGTTACAAAGAGGAAAATGTATCTGTATGTGGTTCCAGCCTCCATGAAAGCAATGGTGTTGAAGGGTGTCCATGATGAAGCTGGCCACCAGGGCCAACAGAGAACAGTCTACCTGACAAGACAGAGGTTCTTCTGGCATGGCCTGGAGAGGGAGGTAAAAGCCTATGTGAAGTGCTGCAGGAGATGCGTGGTGAGCAAGACTCCTGATCCGGAAGCAAGAGCTCCTCTTGAGAGCATAATAACAACTGAGCCTCTTGAACTAGTGTGCATAGACTTCTGGTCTGCAGAAGATTCTTCAAACAAATCCTTGGATGTGCTCGTTGTTACTGACCACTTTACCAAATTAGCTCATGCCTTCTTGTGTCCGAACCAGTCTGCTAAGTCAGTAGCTAATCAGTTGTGGAACAACTATTTCTGTGTCTACGGGATGCCTCGCCGTATACACTCAGACCAGGGAGCCAACTTTGAGAGCGCTTTAATAGCCGAACTGTTGAGTGTTGCAGGCGTTCAGAAGTCTCACACCACGCCGTACCATCCGATGGGGAACGGGTCCTGCGAAAGGATGAATAGGACTTTGGGAAACATGATCCGGGCCCTGCCAACGAGAGCAAAGCACAGACGGCCTCAGGCGCTGAAGTCCCTTACGTTTGCATACAATTGTACAATCCACGAGACCACAGGCTTTGCCCCTTTCCTGCTAATGTTTGGGAGGACGCCAAGACTGCCTGTTGACATAGTCTTTGGCTCGGTCATAGAGAACCCAGAAGTTGTCGACTATGACCAGTTTGTTCAGTCTTTGAGGAGAGATCTGAAAGAAGCCATGAATGCAGCACAGGCATCTGCAGCGAAGCAGTTGAAGAGGCATGCTGACCTTTATGACAGAAGAGTCAGAGGAGCACCAGTGGAGATTGGGGATCGAGTATTGCTGGCTAACAAGGGGGAGCGGGGAAAGCGGAAGCTCGCTGACCGTTGGGAGGATACTGTCTACCTTGTCACTGGATTGAATGCTGACAGTCACACTTTTAAGATTCAGAACAGCTCCACTGGACGGGAGAAGACGGTACATCGCAACCTGATAATGCCAGTCAACTTTCTTCCTCTTCCCCATGCTGCTGTTGAGGAGGGAACAGACATGTCTGGATTAACAGAGTCTGAGGACATGAATGACAGCCTAGTGGTCTCAGCTGCCATGGACACTGCAGTGGATGATGGTGCTGAGTACAGAACCAGAGTGTGGGTGTCAGAGTTGTCTTCTGAAGGAACAGGTGACACAAGCCTGGAGGGTGATATGCGATCCTTGGATGCTCAGGATATTCCACCTTTGGTTTCCGTGGATGATATACTGCAGCTGGAAGGTCTGCCTCGATCAGAGAGTCTTCAAGAATCTGACCGAGACTGTAACAGTGTAGTGAGTGAGCTAATTGACCAGTCTGCTTACGATATCCGTACTGACCTACCAAACGCGGATTCCACCTGATCAGTTACGTACTGACTGTGTTGACGGACACACTATTGCAACAGTGCACAACACTGTTACCCCTTATGCAGTTGAAGGTAGTCGGGGTCATATTAGGTCAAGGGCAGGAAGGCTATTTAAACCAGTGTCAAGACTGATTGAGATTATGAATCAGCAGAAAGTTAGCTCTTGAAGGTAAAATATGTGAATAGAGGGTCAATGGTATTGACATCTTTTATTTGTTTTGCTTTTACATCATTGTGACCATAATTAGAGGTTGCAGGATGGTAATGTGACATATGATAAAGTCTCTTATGGTGGTTTATTTTATTACTTGGATGTTTTAAAGTCACCGAGTGTACTTAACATGTGACAGGGCATGTTTACCTATGAGGGCTAAGGGGTTTGATAAACCGCTTTTCACTCTAATTCTCAAGGAGAATAGTCTAATGACTGGAATATTTAGTGACTGATTTAAACCAGGGTCTGCATCCTTGATATACACAGCGTTACCTTTTAGTTTTCTATTAGGTAGTACATTTTTTTCTCTCTGGATTATTCTGTACATATGTTGAGTGTCTCTGTATCTGGTATGTTTGCACAGTGCCGTTTTGTATTTTGTTATTTTTCTTGGCAAGTGGAATTCAGTAGGGGGAGTGTAACAGGGTTAGATTGGTGATTCCCCTTGCCACTTTATTGTTAAGCCAATGGGTTTTTGGTTTGAGTTTGTCTTGCCTTCACCTACTCAACATGGCATCTTATTGGCTGGTTTGCGTAGCTTGCTTACGAGGGGGATGTTCCAGTTAGAATCGTCCCAGTGAACAAGCACCAAACCAGCGGTAAATTGTTGGTTGCAAAGCACCGTACGTCAAAAGTGATTTTATGCTCTCAAGTGATGATTTAAATGTACAATTTATATCAAATAGTTCGTAAATGTTATTCAAACATCACACATAAGATGCAGGGGTTTTTGGAGAATATTTGTTGTGCATTTTGTTGTAGAGAATTCCCGCCAGTATTAGCTAGCAACTTACTGTGTCTGTTGGGGGTGGTTCATATATTTTGTACAGTGCGTGAGTGCAGAGTTGGATGGTGAGACGGGCATTGCATGACGTGCAATTTTGTGTCGTTCTTATCAGGTACATTGTTAAAGATATTATATTGTATATTGTAATTGTATTATTTTGGTAACTGCCCAGTGAACAAGCACCAAACCAGCGTGCGTGAGTGCAGAGTTGGATGGTGAGACAGGCATTGCATGACGTGCAATTTTGTGTCGTTCTTATCAGAATAAAGCTACATGATTGGTGCTACATATTGGAGTTCCGTGTCGATGACTGATGTACACAACGCCAGAAGAGTACTGTTACATATGTAAACTTCCGACTTCAACTGTACCTGGAAAACGTCCATGAACAAATACTGTGCTGCCCTAATAGGCCAAAATTCTTTGCAAAGTACAAAATAATAAAAGAAAGGGGACATGATAAGCCATTCTAGTCCAATGACAACATGTAGCCTAGAGTAGAAAGTACAGTAGCTAGCTAGCATGTACAACATTCACAAATCAATAGATCAAGAGTTCATAATTGACTGAAATACACGAATAACCCAATATATTGGTGGCAGACCATTATTTAAAAACACTGTCAGTGGCCATATAAATTCATTATTAGTGTTTTGACATATAGGATTAATTATGATTTCATGGGACAATTTCTCAGTAACATACCTCTTCCACATGGTAGACAGGAAAGAGTTATTTTGATTTAACCTTTATTTAACTAGGCAAGTCAGTTAAGGACAAATTCTTATTTTACAATGACAGCCTAGTTCTAAAGCCCCCATCAGCCAAACCCTCCCCTAACCCGGACCACGCTGGGCCAATTGTGCTCTGCCCTAAATACAGTAAGGTAAGGGGGGCAGTGGATGTTTATGAGGGGGAATGCAAAAGGAGAGGGAAGTGTGCAACGTTAAAAAGGGCACTTACAACAAAAGGAATGTACAGTATATCAGGCATGGGAACTATTCAGATTTGATGTCATTATACAACATGAAAATCAACACTTGCTACACTTAAAAAATAAAAGCTAATTTACCAAAATATATGAAAATGGATATCTAGCGTTTTGGAATGAAACTCTTCAATTGTTCCAGCCCCCATTCTACATAATACATTTCTCATCAGCATGGCATTACATTCGTGGTTCACATGCGGATACTTAGTGAGCACATGCTGTGGTAATGTATTCAAGTTCATTGTTGAAATGTAACCCCATGGGGAAGCCTATTTTCCCTTGAGTCCAGCTCTAAAAACACTGACTCACAGAAGAAACATAATGCTGGACAGTATAGCAACTAGGACAATGGTGGACCAATAGATATCCGATAATTCACTATTATAAACTCAGCAAAAAAAAAAAGTCTCTTTTTCAGGACCCTGTCTTTCAAAGATAATTAGTAAAAGTCCAAATAACTTCAAAGATCTTCATTGTAAAGGGTTTAAACACTGTTTCTCATGCTTTTTCAATGAACCATAAACAATTAATGAACATGCACCTGTGGAACGGTCGTTAAGACATTAAAAGCTTAGGCAATTAAGGTCACAGTTATGAAAACTTAGGGCACTAAACAGACCTTTCTACTGACTCTGAAAAACACAAAAAGAAACATGTCCAGGGTTCCTTGCTCATCTGCGTGTACATGCCTTAGGCATGCTGCAAGGAGGCATGAAGACTAAAGTGTGGACAGGGCAATAAATTGCAATGTCCGTACTGTGAGACACCTAAGACAGCGCTTCAGGGAGACAGGAAGCCAAAGTAATTCCGCTACCCAAAAGTGGTAAAGCGGTGCCTCCCGGGTGGAGTAGTGGTCTAGGGTACTGCATTGCGGCGCCAGCTGTGCCACCAGAGACTCTGGGTTCGCACCCAGGCTCTGTCACAGCCAGCCACGACCAGGAGCTCTGTGGGGTGACACACAATTACCCTAGCATTGTCCAGGTTGGCCATTAGGGATATCCTTGTCTCATCACACACCAGCAACTCCTGTGGCAGAATGCATGCTAACCAGGTCACACAGTGTTGGATGTGTGCTGTGTTAAGCCGCAGTACAGCTTGGTCAGGTTGTGTTTGGCTTTCACCCTTTGTCAGGGGGGTAAAAAAAAAATTCAAGTGGTAAAGTTGGTTCTAACAACAGACCTATAAACTTACTGCCAGCTCTTAGCTGTTGGAAAAAATTGTGTTTGATAAAATACAATGCTATTTCACTGTAAACAAATTAACAACAGACTTTCAGCATGCTTATAGAGAAGGGCACTCAACATGTACTGCACTGACACAAATGACTGATGATTGGTTGAAAAAAATTGATAAGATTGTGGGTGCTGTACTGTTAGATTTCAGTGCAGCTTTGGACATTATTGATTGTTGTTGAAAAAATGAATGTGTTATGGCTTTTCAACCTCTGTCATATCATTGTTTCAGAAATATCTATCTAATAGAACTCAAGGTTTTCTTTAATGGAAGCTTCTCTAATGTCAAACATTTAAAGTGTGGTGTACCCCAGGGCAGCTCTTTAGGCCCTCTACTCTTTTCTATTTTTACCAATGACCTGCCACTGGCATTAAACACAGCAGGTGTGTCCATGTATGCTGATGATTCAACCATATATACATCAGCTATCACAGCTAATGAAGTCACTGAAACCCTTAACAAAGAGTTGCAGTTTGTTTTGGAATGGATAGCCAGTCTAAACTGGTCCTGAACATCTCTAAAACTAAGAGCATTGTATTTGGTACAAATCATTCCTTAAGTTCTAGACCTCAGCTGAATATGGTAATGAATGGTGTGGTTGTTGAACAAGTTGAGGAGACTGAATTACTTGTCGTTACCTTAAATTGTAAACTATCATGGTGAAAACATAGATTCAATGGTTGTGAAGATGGAGAGAGGTCTGGCCGTAATAAAGAGATGCTCTTCTTTTTTAGACACCACACTCCAAAAAGCAAGTTCTGCAGGCTCTAGTTTTGTCTAATCTTGATTATTGTCCAGTTGTGTGGTCCAGTGCTGCAAGGAAAGACCTAGTTAAGCTGCAGATGGCCCAGAACAGAGCGGCACATTCTGCTCTTCATTGTCATCAGAGGGCTGATATAAATACTATGCATGCCAGTCTCTCTTGGCTAACAGTTGAGGAGAGACTGACTGCATCACTTCTTCTTTTTATAAGAAACATTAATGTGTTGAAAATCCCAAATTGTTTGCATAGTCAACTTACACACAGCTCTGACACACACAGTTATCCCACCAGACATGCCACCAGGGGTCTTTTCACAGTCCATGAATTCAAGAAAGCGTACAGTATTATATAGACCCCTTATTGTGTGGAACTTCCTTCCATCTCA
Organism: Oncorhynchus keta; assembly: GCF_023373465.1. Taxonomy (NCBI): domain Eukaryota; kingdom Metazoa; phylum Chordata; class Actinopteri; order Salmoniformes; family Salmonidae; genus Oncorhynchus; species Oncorhynchus keta. The sequence goes on along the minus strand of NC_068424.1, from coordinate 29,180,303 downwards.
TATTGCTCAAATAAACAGCAAACCTGGTTTTAAAAAACAGATAAAGCAACACGTCACGGCACAACACCTCTCCCCTATTTGACCTAGATTGTTTGTGTGCATGCATTTATATGTAGGCTACGTGTGCCTTTTTAAAGAATGTATGTAGTTCTGTTCTTGAGCTGTTCTTGTCTATTGATGTACTGTATTATGTCATTCTGTATTATGTTTCCTGTTTTGTGTGGACCCCACGAAGAGTAGCTGCTGCTTTTGCAACAGCTAAACAATACCAATATCAAAATGACAGAGTGAAAAGAAAGAAGCCTGTGTAACAGATGTAAATCTTACTCTCCTTGCGTTGTGTTTTGTCCAAATAAATCACCCCAGCCAGTGGTCCCAGTTGATCATTATTTATTTCTGTTGTTAAATAGGAAACAGCACGTTAGTTGTGCAGGGCTTAACGATTCCAAAACATGCATCCTGTTTGCAATAAGGAATCCTTAAGATGACGATGGGATGCATACCTGTCGTTTTACGGCTCCTGACCAATTCTGCAAAAAATGTTTTTGCTGATCTTAACTTTCTTTTAACATAATGTTTCCGCCATCGTTTCCTATGACCCCAAAAAACTTCTGATTAAAAGCATGAGCTGGCGCACACCTAGAGAAAATAATATAGTGTAGAGGTGCTGACTAACAGCAAATAAACTGTAAGCTATAAACAAGTAATAAAGAGAGTCACACACAAACCAACATTTCGACATCACTGTGCCTTCTTCAGGGTGACCCTGAAGACCCTGAAGAAGGCACAGTGATGCCGAAACGTTGGTGTTTTATCCAATAAATGACTGGGAGTCAAATTTATATAGGATGTGCGACTCTATTTATTTTTTTACAACCAAACCAAAACATTTTTACAACCAAAACTTCAATGAGTCTTTAAACCTGAAATCCGTTTGACCTAATTTCGACCAGCATCACTAGTCTCATGTGCAACTAGAGGGAAAACAACTCTAGATCCCCTTTACTCTACACACAAACGCGTACAAAGCTCTCCCTCACTCTCTATTTGACAAATCTGACTCTATCCTCCTGATTCCTGTTTACAAGCAAAAACTCAAACAGGAAGTACAGGAAGTACCAGTGTCCAGATGAAGGGGATGCTAAGCTACAGGACTGTTTTGCTAGCACAGTGGAATATGTTCCCGGATTCATCCGATGGCATTGAGGAGCTTACCACATCAGTCACCAGCTTCATTAATAAGGACATTGACAACGTCGTCCCCACAGTGACAGTCTGTACATATCCTAACCATAAACTAAAGCTGCCGCTTTCAAGGAGCGGGACACTAATCCGGACGCTTATAAGAAATCTTGCTATGACCTCTGATGGGCTTTGGTTGGGCCACTCAAGGACATTCAGAGACTTGTCCTGAAGCCACTCCTGAATTTTCTTGGCTGTGTGCGTATGTTTGTTGTCCTGTTGGAAGGCGAACCTTCGCCACACTCTGAGTTCCTGAGTGCTCTGAGGCAGGTTTTCAACAAGGATCTCTCTGTACTTTGCTCTGTTCATCTTTTCCTCAACCCTGACTAGTCTCTCAGTTGCTAAAAAACATCCCCACAGCATGATGCTGCCACCACCATGCTTCACCTGGATGATGCCAGGTTTCCTCCAGATGTGACGCTTGGCATTTAAGCCAAAGAGTTCAATCTTGGTTTCATCAGACCAGAGAATCTTGTTTCTCATGGTCTGCAAGTCATTACGTGCCTTTTGGCAAACTTCAAGCGGACTGTCATGTGCCTTTTGCTGAGGAGTGGCTTCCATCTGGCCACTCTACCATAAAGGCCAGATTGGTGGAATGCTGCCGAGATGGTTGTCCTTCTGGAAAGTTCTCCCATCTCCACAGAAGAAGTCTGCAGCTCTGTCAAAGTGACCATTGGGTTCTTGGTCACCTCAGTGACGAAGGCCCTTCTCCCCCGATTGCTCAGTTTAGCCGGATGGCCAGCTGTAGGAAGAGTGTCTAGGAAGAGTATTGGTGTTTCCAAACTTCTTCCGTTTAAGAATGATGGAGGCCACCGTGTTCCCGGAGTCCTTCAATTAAGCAGAATTTTGTTGGTACCCTTCCCCAGAGCTGTGCCACGACACAATCCTTTCAACTGAGCACTACGGATAATTCCTTCGATCTGATGGCTTGTTTTTTGCTCTGACATGCACTGTCAACTGGGGGACTTATGTAGACAGGTGTGTGCCTTTCCAAATCATGTCCAATCAATGGAATCTACCACAGGTGTGGTAAATCAAGTCCAATCAAGTTGTAGAAACATCTCAAGGATTATCAATGGAAACAGGATGCACCTGAGCTCAATTTCAAGTCTCATAGCAAAGGGTCTGAATACTTATGTAAATAAGGTATTTCTGTCTTGTATTTTTTTATACATTTGCAAAAAAAATGTTTTTCATAAAACAAAGTGACAAAGTTTTTACTTTGTCATTATGGGTTATTGTATGTATATTGTATGTATGTATATTGATGAGGAAAAAAATATACTTAATCAATTGTAGAATAAGGCTGTAATGTAACTAAATGTGGACAAAGTCAAGGGGTCTGAAGACATTCCGAATGCCCTGTACACACTCATCACATACTGTACACTGCTGCTACTATCTATTATCTATCCTGTTGCCTAGGCACTTTACCCTTACCTATATGTACATGTCTACCTCAATTTCCTTATACCTCTGCACATCGACTGGGTACTGGTAAGCTGTCATTGCATTGGAAGGGCCCATAAGTAAGCATTTCACCTGTTGTTTATGAAGCATATTACAATTAAAATGTTTTAATTTTTATTTGAAGTAAAACAGCTAAAAAAAAAAGCTAATAAATTAGCATTATGAACGTTATGTTTGGGGCAAATCCAACACAACACATCACAGAGTAACACTTCGTATATTTAAGCATGGTGGTGGCTGCATCATGTTATGGATATCCTAGTCATCGGCAAGGTTCAAGGAGTGTTTTAGGATCAAAATAAACGGAATAGAGCTAAGCAGAGGCAAAATCCTAAGGAAAAACCTGGTTCAGTCTGCTTTTCAACAGACACCGGGAGACAAGTTCCCCTTTCAGCAGGACAATAACCATAAAACACAAATGCAAATATACACTGGATTTGCTTACCAAGACGACATTGAATGTTCCTGAATGGCCTAGCTACAGTTTTGACTTAAATCCGCTTGAAAATCTATGGGAAGACTTGAAAATGGTTTTCTAGAAATGATCAACAACCAACTTGACAGAGCTTGAAGAATATTTTAAAGAATAATGTGCAAATATTGTACAATCTAGGTGTGCAAAGCTCTTAGAGAGCTCTTCATCCATTATGAATTCAAGCTGTAACAACAAAATGTGGAATAAGTCAAGGGGTGTGAATACTTTCTGAAGGATCTGTGACTTCTAAGTGATAGGAAGCAGGAGCATCACCACCATTCCGCCTGCAACGCTGCGCACACACCCGTCGTTACTATATCACTAGTTTCGTCATGTCAGCAAATGACTGCTGTCTGGACACACTCAAATCCTATTTTGTCGCTTGTAACTTGCTGTTTGGACAGTCAGTACGGATTTCAAACGGATTTGAAAAACAAAACTGATTTGAGCATTAATGCCTGCAGTGTGAACAAGGCTTAAGTCTTTGACCACACTGTGTTGTTACTTTGGTGAGTAAAAACTCATGCTTCCTAGCCTTCAAAGATGCGCTGCGCTTGATGTTCAAGCCTTTCCTCCAGCCTTTGAGGAAATGCAGTATCTCTGTCACCCAAGCAAGGTCACGCTTAATCCATTTATTTATGGAGTCATCCTTTGTGTGTCTATTGCTTCTGCCCATACGGCTTGTATGACATAGTGTCTGGAGCTTTGAAAAGGCTTGTTTATAGCCACTCATATTACAGTAGCTAAATGGCTGTTGCTCATTCGAATTCATTATACCCTTTTTTAATGAACACATTTCTCTCATGTCTTTCTGTTCCTCTACCTATTAGGATAATTTAATTTAATCAAGAGAGAGAGATTTCTGGTTCCATGCTTCAAAATGCCTTAAAAAACACTACAATTAGAGCATATCCAATTAACAAAACCTGAAGGTAATCTGCATAGAGAATGGGCTACTTAGTTTTGACTAGGTTTAGTCGAGGGCCATGGCTCAGACCCTATTGGCTATGGGATGCGCGATAATCTCTCATGGACAGACAATGTAAACATAATTGGTACTGTAGATCTGTAATGATTCAACAGGATGCGTGTATAACAGGGTTGGTTTCAACTTGCCACGTCAGAAATATGTATTCAGTGTTTATGTATTTCTATTGGTTGGTTCAAGTCAGATGTCAATATGTCAAATGACATTGGCTACACATCCAGACAGGGGGAGATTGTGAACGTCAGTTCTTCCCAGTCTGATATTGACATGCAAGCGGTAGGTCAAGGTAGGTCACATTCTATTTAAGTTCACTATGTACATATCCTGATATTGAGCCAGAATTCTCTCTCTCTCTCTATAAACTGATCTTACAAAACATTAGTAACACCTTCGTAATATTTAGTTGCACCCTCTTTTGCCCTCAGAACAGCCTCAATTCGTGGGGGCATGAACTCTACAAGGTGTCGAAAGCGGTCCACAGGGATGCTGGCCCATGTTGACTCCAATGCTTCCCAAAGTTGTGTCAAGTTAGCTGGATGTCATTTGGGTGATGGACCATTCTTGATACACACAGGAAACTCTTGAGCTTGGAAAACCCAGCAGCGTTGTAGTTCTTGACACACTCAAATTGGTACCTACTACCATATCCCGAGCAAAGGCACATAAATCTTTTGTCTTGCCCAATCACCCACTGTATGACACACATACACAATTCCATGTCTCAATTGCCTCAAGGCTTAAACATTTCTTTAACCTGTCTCCACCCCTTCATCTACACTGATTGAAGTGGATTTGCCTGGTCAGACTATGTCATGGAAAGAGCAGGTGTTCCTAGTGTTTTGTGCACTCAGTGTATACGGTGCATTCGGAAAGTATTCAGACCCCTTACCTTTTTCCAAATTATGTTACTTCACAGCCTTATTCTCAAATTGATTAAATCATATTTTTCCCTCATCGATCTAAACACAATACCCCATAATAACAAAGCAAAAACCAGTTTTAGATATTTTTTCAAATTTATAAAAAGTACAAAACAGAAACACCTTATTCATATAACTATTCAGACCATTTGCTATGAGACTCGAAATTGAGTTCAGGTGTATCCTGTTTTCATTGATCATCCTTGAGATATTTCTACAACTTGATTGGAGTCCACCTGTGGTAACATTCCAGAAGGGTCTTGGTGGTTCCAAACTTCTTCCATTTATTAAGAATGATGGAGGCCACTCTGTTCTTGGAGTCCTTCAATGCTGCAGTAATTTTGTTGGTACCCTTCCGCAGACACAATCTTGTCTCAGAGCTCTTCAGACAATTCCTCGAACTCATGGCTTGGTTTTTGCTTTGATATGCAATGTCAACTGTGGGATCTTTTATACAGACAGGTGTGTGCCTTTCCAAATCATGTCCAATCAATTGAATCTAACACAGGTGGACTCCAATCAAGTTGTAGAAACATCTCAAGGATTATCAATGGAAACAGGATGCACCTGAGCAAATTTTTGAGTCTCATAGCGAATGGTCTGAATACAGTACCAGTCAGAAGTTTGTACACACCTACTCATTCAAGGGTTTTTCTTTATTTTAACTTTTTTCTACATTGTAGAATAATAGCAAAGACATAAAAACTATGAATTGACACATGAAATCATGTAGAAACAAAAAAGTGTTAAACAAATCAAAATATATTTTCTATTTTAAATTTCAAATAGCCACCCTTTGCCTTGATGACAGCTTTTCACACTTTTGGCATTCTCTCAAACAGTTTCATGAGGTAATCACCTGGACTGCATTTCAATTAACAGGTGTGCCTTGTTAAAAGTTAATTTGTGGAATTTTTTTCCTTCTTAATGCATTTGAGCCAATTAGTTGTGTTGTGACAAGGTAGGGGTGGTATACAGAAGATAACCATATTTGGTAAAAGACCAAGTCCATATTATGGCAGGAACAGCTCAAATAAGCAAAGATAAATGACAGTCAATCATAAATTTAAAACATGAAGGTCAGTCAATCCGGAAAATATAAAGAACTTTGAAAGTTTCTTCAAGTGCAGTCACAAAAACCATCAAGTGCTATGATGAAACTGCCTCTCATGAGGACCGCCACAGGAAAGGAAGACCAGGAGTTACCTCTGCTGCAGAGGATAAGTTCATTAGAGTTAACTGCACCTCAGATTGCAGCCCAAATAAATGTTTCACAGAGTTCAAGTAGACACATCTCAACATCAACTGCTCAGAGGAGACTGTGCGTGAATCAGGTCTTCATGGTCAAATTGCTGCAAAGAAACCACTACTAAAGGACACCAATAATAATAAGAGACTTGCTTGGGCCAAGAAACACGGGCAATGGACATTAGACCAGTGAAAATCTGTCCTTTGATCTGATGAGTCCCAATTTTAGATTTTTGGTTCCAACCACCATGTTTTTGTGAGACGCAGGGTAGGTGAATGGATGATCTCTGCACGTGTGGTTCCCACCGTGAAGCATGGAGGAGGAGGTGTGATGGTGCTTTTCTGGTGACACTGTCTGTGAGTTATTTCGAATTCAAGGCATACATAACCAGCATGGCTACCACAGCATTCTGCAGCGATACGTCTTCCCATCTGGTTTGCGCTTAGTGGGACTATCATTTGTTTTTCAACAGGACAATGACCCAAAACACACCTCCAGGCTGTGTAAGGGCTATTTGACCAAGAAGGAGAGGGATGGTGCTGCATCAGATGACCTGGCCTCCACAATCACCCGACCTCAACCCAATTGAGATGGTGTGGGATGAGTTGGATTGCAGAGTGAAGAAAAAGCAACCAACAAGTGCTCAGCATATTTGGGAACTCATTCAAGACTGTTGGAAAAGCATTCCTCATGAAGCTAGTTGAGAGAATGCCAAGAGTGGTCAAAGCTGTCATCAAGACAAAGGGTGGCTACTTGAAGAATCTAAAATATATATCTTAATTTGTTTAACACTTATTTGGTTAGTACATGATTGTCCTGCACATCTAATGTGTTTCCTTGTGTCTATCGTCAAAATAAACACCAAACAACTAGGATCGCTGGCTGGACAGTCCTTCTTTAAAAACACAACGCAAAAGAGTTACGAAGTACGACCAGCATTTGTTCCAGTGCCTGTTTTTTTCATCACTGGTTATTTGGACAAATCACGATTTCACAGGTGTTAACGTCTTTAGAATTTTGGAAGGGGAGGGGACATTTGGCGCATATAGTTGCACGTAAAAATACAAAGACAGGATGGAGCGCTTCGGCTCGTTGGTTTATCTCTTCTCTTAACACGTATGGACCCAGAATTGAATCAAACACCTGACCTGTTATGTAAAACTTCAGTTCTGGATTAACCAAGATTATAGATTATATGCTCGATAACTGTACTTCATGTTTTCTTAATAATATTCTCATTTGCAATCCACACAGTAAGCATTTGTGGGCTGCAGATAGCCTAGCGTTGTGCCAGTAACCAACAGGTTGCTGGTTTGAATCCCTGACCTGACTAGGTGAAAAACCTGTTGATGTGCCCTTGAGCAAGGAATTTAACCCTAATTACTCTGGATAACAGTCTGCTAAATGGCCAAGAAAGGGTCATTTCATTAGATAAGTTTATTAACACAGAACTTAGGCACATTGTAAAATAATTAGATGGGGTGTCAAACTCATTCCATGGAGTTCCGAGTGTCTGCAGGTTTTTGGTTTTGTCTCTCAATTAAGACCTAGACAAGCAAGGGAGGGGAGTTCTATACTAATTACTGACCTTAATTCAACAATCAAGTACAAAGATGGAGGGAAAACCCGCAGACATTCGTCCCTCCGTGGAATGAGTTTGACACCTGCCTTAAAACAATCCCCGTCAAGGGAGGAGCTGATTTTTTTTGTATATCACAGTAAAGCATTCTTATGATGACTGTAACATTTGTTGGCACTTTCAATTCTTGCACATTTTCTCATAAAAAGTGTATTTCAACACTCGGCCGCTGAGGCAAATTTGACAAACGACTCAACTTGGAACCAAACAAAACTGTCGTATATACCCCTCGTGATGAAGGCAGCCAATGGACTGCTTCTATCCACAATGGAAACACAGCCTCTTGCGAAAACCTGAGCTGCTGTCTGATGAAGAGGAACAGATACAGCTAGCTAGCTCCCAGACTGAAATAAGATACATATCTTTTTTTCGAGTGCAGTTGAAATATGCAGCATGCAATACGAATTGTCTTGATCTCATGAAGAGGTAACTCTGTTGACCATTTAGACAATTTATTGAAAGCTAGCCAAAGTTACAGACTAGCGTAGCCAACAGTAAATGTCAATTTGTGTTTATTATACATTCATTATACCTTAATTCAGTAGTTAATTTATGTTTTGTCATTTCAAGTAACTAGCTGCAGGCTTAAAGACACATTCAATCATATACTGTGTACAGAAACCCAAATACAAGCATGTAGATAAAAATATGTGTGTGTCTTGTATAAGATAACTAGAGTTTGATTTCTCAGCCAGACGAGTTCTAAAATAGCAGCTGCCCAATACCATGTTGGGCATGCATAATGTTGGATGCACTGGAATATAAGGTATGGAGCATTATATAGAGATGATATAAAAAGCAGTTGGGAAATTAATGTTTGAGTTTCAAGTACTAAATATTCAGTGAATGTGAGTATATTTAGGTCGTTTAAATGATTCACTTTCAAAAAAACCTTCTCAGTTAAGTTAAGTGCCAAAATCTTGCCAAACCATTCATTATTCTACTATCTACAGTATGACCGAGTGAGACGTTTTCCATAATGTATGGTTTATGCATATACATACAAACAAAGAACACCATCACAAATGGTGTTTCACCATTTACTGAGTAAGGAGACAAATCGTAAAGGTGTCTCAGGAAGTATTTGATGTGTCTATCTATATAAATAGTCCAACCTACCAATCAATGCAAGTCAAGTGTTTTGGAAGGCACAATCTTACAAATTTGCAGTCCAGAAATGAGAGCTTTACCATTTATGCCAAAAGCCTTGGCCTGTGATGGAGACTGTACAACTGTCATCAACACATATCTTATGTACCCAGGCCACAAGAAACTAGGGTTAAGTGCCTTGCTCATGTGTTCATCGGCAGATTTGTCAGCGATTCGAACCATTAACCTTTCGGTTACTGGCCCAACGCTCTTAACGTGCCGCCCTGACAAGACTGTTTTAAGACAAAACCCACAAAGAAAAGACAACAGGCAAATGCGTATGAGGTCCCAATGTCTAAATACTGACGGCAGGGCTAGTTCAAACTGCAGGACTTGGTGAATAGATCATGGGAGACAAAAGTGAGACAATAATGAATAAAGATGCGCAAGCACGTGTATGTGTAGTGGGTGTTCTTCCACTCTAAAATGCACCAGATTGTATAAGACAAAATCCAGAAAAGAAAAGAGAACATTCAAATGCATATGAGGTCCCAATGTCTAAATAGTGACCGCAGGGCTAGTTCAATCTGCAGTAGGATGATTCTCCTCACAGGCAAGTGAATCAGCCCATGCTTGGTAAATTGCACTTGGTTGATCTCGATGAGCAGGACACAGAAGAGCTGAATAGATAATGTGAGACAAAATTGAGAGACAAGAATGAATAAAGGAAATCATCACAGCAAAGTAATGTAGTTAGTGAGCTAGGAAATTAACATTCTGACAGTATGAGGCATGGTGCTCTGCAATCATTCGACTCCAACTATTGACAGGGATAATGTGATATTTATTTGTCATTATGAATGAAATTTGTGGGTCCTGCCTTGATGACTGTATTGGATTTACACTACTGGTCCTATAGATTTGTGTTGTCTTAAATGTAATACTTGCTATAAACTGAAAGCTAAAACGCTGATTGTCCTGGAATGACACGCAAGCTAGTGATAAAGCTACAGTATCTGCTCCTGCTAGCTAGAAACATATCACTCGTTGTTACTAGCTAGCTAACTAGCAAACAAGCTACTGTACATTACTAAGGTTCCCGTGTTCTACGTTGGGAGTCATTTGACAGCTTTCTTTAATGGTATCAGGTTTCTATCACTAAATAGTTAGATTACAAATAAATAAAAAATACCTGATAGCATTTTGTCGGACGGCGATCTCTCTCGAGATGTCACCAGCTGTCTACTACCTTAGAGACGGATAACGTGTATCAGCAGAAATAGTGTCGTTAATTTCATTGATATGAATCAGTCATATACAGAGAGAGTTGGGCCAATGAGATTTCTGTCTGAGCGTTCTGGGGGCGCCACTTTCTCCTCCATAGCCGTTGCTAAGTGTTAATTGAGGCTTACGCATTGTGTTATTTTATTTCTGATAGCTTTCACTAAGCTACCAAGCTAACATATGGAATTGTTTTAAGATGGTCATTTGTTTTAAGGATCGTTTAGCTATTTGAGTTTTAGGACCCCTTAAAGGTATCAAAAAATATATATACAAAATGTATTTGATTAAATGTTTCATTTGGCTTTAGAAGCCCATAGAAACACACTGAATAAAATCTTTATACATGGATTAACAGATAGTAAAAAAAAAAGAAAACATCTGAAGTGTTTGTCCTAAATCTGAGAGATTTTAGAAAAATCAAGAAACTATAAATGCATTTACACCCTTATATAGGCTGTCGTTGCAAATAAGAATTTGTTTCTTAACTGATTTGCCTAGTTAAATAAATGTTAACTAAAATAAAATCTGTAATTTCTTTACAGGTATGGGGACCTTCAGACGAGTCGTGTGAGGTTTGTGGGTGTGATAGAGCAAAACAACCAACATGTATGTGTTCATGAGATATTCACCTTTCCACAGAGGGGTTAGTGTGTAGCCCAAACTGTTCGCACACTACAGACAGAAGTTGTCAGATTGGCTGTACTGACTTGTGGGAGTGGTAGAGCAAAACAGAACACCATGGTGTTTGTGAGAGTCTCATCTTTCCATAGGGTCATAATAGTGTTGTAGGCCAAACCGTTAGGATGCTACAGACGATTTTGTGAGAAGACCGATTTTCAGGATGTCTTATGGTCTGACAAACACCACTCTGGCTCTGCCACCTTTTACAGTAAATCGGCAGATGCAGTGGATTGAGATTCATCTGATGCAAAGAAACATATCTGCAGTTTAAACTAACGGAATTCTGATAGGTATTTTTGCATTATGCTAATTATATTTCCACAGGGCTGCAGAAAGGGGGTGAAAACCACGGAGGCCTATCTCACTCTGCAAAATCAAATTAGGACAAGCTAGATCAAATATTAAACTTGAAAACCATATGTAGTTGAGGTAGTTCAGTAAACCTTGCTGCCATGATGAGTAACCTTTTGCCCGAGACCTGATTACCAGTGTTTGCTCCCATACAGATGTAGGATCTTAATTTGAGCCAGTTTGCTACAGCAGGAAAATAATCCCGCAGCAACAGAAAATTAGAATTATTATGTGGATTATAATTAATGGAACTTTTTTATGAGGGAAAATCAAGTCTGATATTTTAAAGTCGAAATTACAAACGTTAGAAGCCTTTTTAAACCTTGAATAAACTACAAGTGTGCATTTCCTGCAGTGCAGGAACATTCTCAGCACCAAAAGAGTAATCAAATGAAGATCCCACAGCTGTAATGCCTAGGCCCTATGCTTTAGCGTAGCGTGTTAACACGGTCTTGACATCCAGAGGATAGTTAGTGTTTATGTTTATGCGCAAACGTATTACATCAGTAAACATTTCTGCCCAGTTTTGGCTGACAGATGATTTTCTGGTGGTTTTCGATATGAAGTTAACCCACCCTTGAATGGAATGTTGAAGGAAGTAGTAATACTGGTAGTTGAATAATCAGTTTGCAGGTGAAAGTCAAATATAAGGGCAATTCTTGGATTGGGATCTCCTAACTTCCATGCCTTTATCTTTCACTCTTTGGGCCTTATTTGTTCAAATATAAATCAAAATAAGAAGGTCATACACACAGGATCTTATCAAGCAAGCAGACCAGAACAAAATACCAGTATGTGCTTTATGAATATTTATTCATTTTTCCTGATCATCAAATCAAATCCAATCAAATGTATTTATATAGCCCTTCGTACATCAGCTGATATCTCAAAGTGCTGTACAGAAACGCAGCCTAAAACCCTAAACAGTAAGCAATGCAGGTGTAGAAGCACGGTGGCTAGGAAAAACTCCCTAGAAAGGCCAAAACCTAGGAAGAAACCGAGAGAGGAACCAGGCTATGTGGGGTGGCCAGTCCTCTTCTGGCTATCAATTGGACTCAGTGGAACAGAAGAGTAAATAACATGTTAAACAACAATATCTTTCTCACATGGAGAATGAGTTTGCTGACCACATAAATACATGGTCACTTGTGTTATGTGTTAGAAGACAGGAAATAACTGTGCTTGTCAGGGCATTTGAATATGAAAGGTGTGGTTCTAACCAATGTTCCAAAATAAACGATATTGAATCAAATTTATAGAGTTAAAGATTGGCTCCTTGTAAGCCTGCCCATTTACCCTTCTGCCGCCCCCTGTATCTTCCAATACTGTTGAATATAGAGGGGCGAGCACATTTTTCATTAGAATTTTAATTTATTGTTTCATTGTGGTCTCCCAGGCCTGGCTCTATCACTGAGGCTAAAATAACTGAATTACCGACACGGGGACGAGGAGACTATGAATTCTATCATTATCGCCATGGCAACATGGGCTCTGAGCATGAGCTGCCAGGTTGGTATTGCGCTCTGAGCCTGAGCTCTCTCTTGCCGACTGGAGTGGAGTTCAGGCCATTGTGTTCTCAATAAAATGGGGGGGATGGTAAAGGGATTGCTTCTCCCCGTGTGCAGGGCTGCAGGAGATATGATATCAAATGGGCGGCCAAGTTTTCTCATACGGCATTCTACGTGGAAAGACGAGGGTTTCAATATAACTATTGAAGGAGGGAACTCATCAGTGAAGAGTAGCTTGAATGGTCCATTGGTCCTGACTGAAAGGGTTTTCTAGTTACGTGACGGTACATGTCTTTTCTATGTAATTTACAGCCAGTTGCTGGCACATTGATTCGGTTGCCCCAACAGGTCTCCCCTTTCCGACGGAGTATCACGATGCTCCCCTCTATATTGCCATCTAGATTGTTCTTTTGACGAACACCTGTATTGCATAGTGGCGTGCTGCCGACACCACCCCCATTGATAAAAAAGGGTGGGGCAAAAGATATTCATCTTACAACAGTTGGATGCTGTGTGGCTGCATCGATTGAACAGCTCAGGGGGTGGGGTTGGATGATATATCTGTTTCATCATTGTACGTAGAAATGATATTCATGGTACCCACACGCAGAGAGCTAGAGAGAGAGAGAGAGAGAGAGAGAGAGAGAGAGAGAGAGAGAGAGAGAGAGAGAGAGAGAGAGAGAGAGAGAGAGAGAGAGAGAGAGAGAGAGTGAGTGGTGAGAGAGAGAGTGAGTGAGTGAGTGAGTGAGTGAGTGAGTGAGTGAGTGAGTGAGTGGTGAGTGAGTGAGTGAGTGAGTGAGTGAGAGAGAGAGAGAGAGAGAGAGAGAGAGAGAGAGAGAGAGTGAGTGGAGTGAGTGAGTGAGTGAGTGAGTGAGAGAGAGAGAGAGAGAGAGAGAGAGAGAGAGAGAGAGAGAGAGAGAGAGAGAGAGAGAGAGAGAGGATAGGCCTACCTACTAAATCAAGAGAAGAACAATCTCAATTGATTGGACCAGAGTCAGATATGATCTTAAATAAAAAAATTGGATTTATAGTCTTTCGGGAGCAGTGAAGCATCGTGGGAATTATCAGTAGCACCTTTTCTTTAACCAATTTTCCCAGATCTGAATGTTGATATAAATTGATGCAAGACATACAGTATGTTGAGATTTGGTGAAAGAGCTCATGCTTATACCAGTGTCTGCCCACCCAGCAGCCATTTTCCCATTCTGGTGAAATGAGTTTCAATTGCATGTGGCTCATTACTGTAAACAAACGCAGTATTAATATAAAATATGCAAATTAGTCCATATCAAATTACTGTGATTAATCACCATAGATTACACAGAAGAATCCGTAACAGTATGTATGCCTACAGGATGGGTCCATAGATTAATTTGCATCAGAACAATGAAACCATTGTCCTCATGCACTCCTTTTGATAATATTTATGCAAGAAGTGTTATAGATACTAACATGTACATTTTGTGGCTTACAACATGATACAATTAGTCCAGAGATGTCTCTTATTTCCAACTTTCCCATACAGCCACCGTTAAATCCATCTTTCAGATCTGTCTTCTGAGTTTTATCTTCAGGTCCTTGCAATTAGGTCTCCTAAATAGTATGCGCTGTAATACAGGACATCCTTCAATTGTGCCACTTCAAAGCCAGAGAAGAGTAGGACGGGAGCTCTTGACTACAGACTGACTGGGACTCCAGGGAGGCTATTTGAGTTGAGACTGGTGAGGCGGCACAAACTATGCATCCACGGTAACTCTCGCTGGTTGTTGCATCACACATCGTGTTTTGATGTAATGCATACAGTATTCTCAATAGCAGTTGGAAAGATGCCCTTGGAGAAATGGGATTGCTTAACCCATGGGTCTGGTCTACACTCTTAGAAAAAAAAGGTACTATCTAGAACCTAAAAGGGCTCTTCGGCCCGTAGGAGAACCCTCTGATGAACCCTTTTTGGTTCCAGTTAGAACCCTTTTTTGTTCCATGTAGAATCCTTTCCATAGAGGGTTCTGCAGCCTAAAAGGGTGACAGCTGGGGACAGCTGAATAACCCTTTGGGAACCTTTCAAATGTTAGATAGACAAGCAGCCTGATGTTATAAGACTTTGCAAAAGTAGTTTTTGTTGGCTAATTAAGGTTGACTGTTAAAATGACTGTTGTAATGACTCACTGGTCATATGTGCTACATTCCTTTGGAGTAAATAGACATGCAGAATTTTCATTTGGTTGAATTCTTAGACTATTATAAAAATAAAAAAAACAACTTGACAAGTCCCTTGACTTCAATTCCATGTGTCAAATGAACTCAATATAGATCTCTGAGGGCCAAATGGTCACTCGAGTCAAGTCTTTTCACATTGGTTGCATAGCAGTCACATTTTGTTGTCAAGCTGAGAATATCTCCTTCCTGTCACTTCTGTGCTTAGAAATGAGCGGTGATTAATCTCAGCTGAGGGTAACAGTACGACAACCATTGCATGGCAATTAGATGCGTTATTGTCCTTTGTGCAAGGCAACAAAAAGATTCAGAACAACAAATTGTATTTAATTTAATTAATATAATATGAATTAAATAATAATGTAATGTGCTGGGGGAGAAGGTTTGGGGATGCTTTGCGCGTTCAAACAGCTGAATCTGTAACAACTGAATAATAAGGGACTTTTGGTGGTCTCGTTCTAAACATAGTTGATGCACAACCATGTGCAAACACACGTAACCTTCTGCTTCCACCTATTTGCCTCCTATGGAGTTAATGTTTCAGTAATTATAAACCTCGACAGGACCTCCAAACCTAAATGATTTCAGGATGGAATATTCTACAGGATCCTAGACAGGAGAAGCACTCCAGGATATTTTGCTAAACCGCGGCTGAGCATGGTGCTGTGCATGTTGGTGCAGTCGGGTGTGCCTTTGATAAAGAGACAGGGGAATTGTCCTTTAAATTTACTGCCCTCTTTTTACTGTACACAATAAATTATCCCCCGTGTTGCAGCCCCCTTTTCTCCACTTGCTAACACTAACTCAGTCAAAAAGCTGAAGAATTATGCCCCTAGGTCGCTGGCCACCCGAGCGCTCTGGGAAATGATTGGAGGAGAAAAATGCCATCCTGACGAACTAAGAGAGACCTTGGGATATATATGAACAGCGAGAGGAATGGGGGAGCAGAGAAACTGAAAAAGGGAACTATGCAAGCAGCCAGACCAACAACCTTTAGATGACTACATATCAGAGTTATTTAACCTGTAGGGCAACCTGGGAAGAAATATATTTTTATCTTCTCTTCTTGGTCGGTCTATATCCTCCCAGGGATGATGAAACGGTGGTGTCATGGGCGTGTTTAGGTACCTTAACCATCTCTGACTGGGTCTCAGGGACAGCCATTAACCTTTCCCCTGGCAGGTGGCGAACACAGGGACAAAATAACCAAGAGGAAGTATGGCCTATTTGGATGTTCTCATTACTGGAGCCCTGTCCTCTAAGTGGGGTCGCCAGGGGTTATCACCGAATAAAAACACTGTCAAGATCGCCTGCAAAAGTTAGGAGATGACCACCACAGTGAGTGATGCTGCCAGCAGCAGGATTGGAGCCTCACATCAGTTTCCCTGCAGAAAGGTGTAATGTCGAACTGGAATGCCTTCCAAGGCTTGCTAATTACAGAAAATAATGACCTCAACATTAAAGTTATACATGCAAGACTAACTGCTTGTCTTTGATGGTTTAGAAAGTGGCAAACCATCCACGTTCTGCCGAAAGGAAATCTGTTTCCTTTACTTTCCATTGGCTCATATTTGTCTTTAAGGAGTCCAAGACGGTAACATATATCCTGCAAACATGCTCTTTTCATATACAACACATATTTTTATACAACCTGGCCTCTCTTAAAAATTGACCAAAAACTGTTTTTAGAAAGATCCAGCAAGCCATCTGTAAAACAACTTCCCACCGTTGCCATGATTTCGCTACCAATAGCAACCATCTGCATTTCAGCAACATCAGAGGTGTCTTTGAGGCTTCTATAAACATGATATTTTCATGTTGATCTCTGTGCTCATGCTCAGGGTTCCCCTCATTTCATGCCCGCCATGAACTACTCCCGCCATGAAAACCACAGAAGGCAAACAAATCTGTCGGTGGTAACAAATGAAGAACCTATTGAAACCAACCACTAACATGGCATATTCAGTGAACTTGTGTGACTATATTGAACATGTCTACTATATAAGAGGACAACTGAATCATTTCTCTGAGAGAATACAACATCTTATCTGTCTCGATTGTTCTCACGGATTTGATTTGAGCAAACATAAAAGCTATATGCAATGGATGCCGCCATTTCAAAATATTCCTATTTCAGTCGGGAATTAAACTGACATGATTGTTTGTTGAAACTCCTCAGACTTTACCCATCTATCCACTTACTTTCATTCTGAATTATTCAAAACATTTACTTTATTTTCCTTTCAAAGGAACAGTCTTCTATTTTTTCCTCCACCAAATTGTAAGCTTACATTTGTGCCTACACATTCTTCCAGGGCCTATTTAAACTAACTCCAAAAGTCTGCTCTGTCCATCTTCTCTCCCCACCTTTGCATTGACGGCCTCAATTTACGTTCCCCCACCCTACCCATCCACAGTATACCCCATGGGGTAGAGGCTATACCCCATGGGGTAGAGGCTGTCCTTGGCACCAAGGAATGCAGATTCCTTCAGAATGCATGGCCACCAAACTTCACCACTGCTCACTAGCTCTAACAAGCAGTGCCTGGAATATGGATCTATGTGCAAAACAATTTCTGGCCCGCTCTGAATGATTGCACAACAGTCGAGTCTATAAGTAACCCACATGTTCCTGTTCCATGGCCAGAACTGGGCCGAAATGGGCTCGGCGGCATAGTTGACCAATGTTGAAGTTGGTTGGAAAAATTGCTTATATATATATATATATATATATATTTTTTTTTATCAACATAAGCAAATCTAAAAAATCTATTAAACTAGGTTGCTAAAGGTTTTGTAAACAAGACAAATGACCAATTGGTATGAAATATGTTAACTGAAGTTATACTTAATGTTGTTTTCAGTTCCTGTACCGTACATTCTCTCCAAGCAATAAGTTCAACATACAAAAAATCAACACAAAACCCAATGAACCCAATGTACCTATTTACACAAAAAAAAAAAACAATATGAAACATTGAGAGAGGTCCAACAGTTCAAACCTCCTACTAGCTGTTCCTCAGTGGATACCCATTCTTAACTGTGAAATCTGTCTGGAACGGCACAGACAGCAGGTGGTCAAGGATGCAGCTCTGAAAGGGAGTTTGGAGAACATTTCAGTCTGTAATCATCCCAAACATCCATGTGAGAGATGCACTGGTGTTAGTGATTGATTTCCCACTCCAACTCTCCCAAGGCCTCCGTTACGTGTGTTTTTCCTCCTTTTTGGTGCCATGGGTTATAAACCATCTGAAATCCCCCAAAATTGTTTTTCTCTGCACCATCAGATAGAATGAGAGGAGAGGGTGTTGTTTGCCATTACATTGTAATAAGACGGATGAGAGAGAGAGAGTGAGCATTGTCGAGGGGAAAATAAATAAACTCATACCCCGCTGACTCTAGGTCAGATTGAGAATGAATCAATGGACTATTAGAGCTTGAAGCCAGCCATGAAAATGCATCCATCTTGAGCGAAGAGATATAGAGGTCAGCGATGACACTGACAAGATGTGTGCTCCTGCCACAGCTCAGACGAGGCCTCTTGTCGCGCCTCATCTGGTTGTGTGCACGGCATTTGTTCTTAATGGCGCCATACATCAGAATATACATAACTGTCACCCGAACAACCAAGGCCACCATGCTGTACCCATGTTGCATTTGAATTGCTTAGTAGAAAAATAGCTGTACTGCCCACAATGTGTCACAAAGTTTGTTTGTGTATGGCCTGGCTATGTTGGTAACAGGCTGAGATTCAATTTATTATGAATAGCTAACAGGTGGGTAGAGTGAAAGACATATTTATTTCATATTTATCCTGCAAGCCATTCTGTGGAGGATGAGTTGAAGTTATGTACGTAAGTAGATCAAAGTCAGCATTGCGCTACTGTTTCATAATGAATTACTTATTCTGATTTTGTTAAGAATACTCATTTATCTTAATTTATGCGATTGGCCATTTCAGCAGGGGAGCTCAAGTCAAACCATCCAGCATGTGCCTCACTGGTCACTTCCATGCCCAAACAGGAGTTTGAATCCAAACAGGGCTCAAATTAGTATTTGCTGCTGATTCCCAGATAGGCCTGCAAGGATGACAGATGCCACACATTATGACCATCCCCTGGCTATCTTTACCCCGCCATTAATCACTGATCTCTCAGCAGTAATTACAGCACACTCTGTCTATCCCGGGCCAGCCCACTAATGAGGGTTAATGGGTTGGAGTGGCCATCATTGCACAGCTTAAATTCCACCACACACACACACACACACACACACACACACACACACACACACACACACACACACACACACACACACACACACACACACACACACACACACACACACACACACACACACACACACACACACACACACACACACACATCCAGGAGATAGTGCTCTACTCAGGTCATTTTCCTCTCATACCGTTCATTGTCTGCTCCCTTCTGACCACAGCCAGCCCATGGGGGTGACAATGAAAGGCAATATTGTGAACACCTTTAGTAATTACATGTCAGCCTAACAGACAGGAAACAGGAAACAATGCAGCATATCTGCCTGAGAGAGACCAGGCCATCTGGGGGCCACTTGGACGTGAAAGGGAACGCTGAGACAGCATATTTCTTCAATTAGAAACATATGAATAGTGGACTAGGATGAGGGGGAAAGGTCTGAGAGGAAATAGGAAATGTGGTTTAATATGCACTGTTGAATGGGTTGCCAATGTAGGGTTGCTTGTTGGGTGATGGTTGTGGTTAAGGATGGGCATGGTTATCCGAATTTCCAAACGGGGCTACTTGAGTGATTAATTTAGTAACATTTTGTTTTAGGCCTGTTCTGACAATGAAAAAGCTTTGTTGTAAATTATATTAGATTATCCTTGTGACATTGTTATCTACAAGGATATACCATGACATGTGAAATACTTTATTTAATAAAACACATTTGAATGTAGTTTTTATAACCTTGTGTTGAGCTACTCTTGCACATTTAGCCCTCCCCTCTTCCCTAACATCGGTTTGCTATTTTACACACTTTAAATAGCAATTACATGCGCACACTTAATGGAGTTTCCACAAGACCTGACACAGATCAATGCAAAAAAAAAAAAATCACCAGAAAACGTTTTTGTAACAGAATCAGTTCTACCATGGCAGAAAATCTGACTTGTCTGTCACTGTCTCTTTTAGACACAAACTACCAGAGTAAAGCAGCCTGCCCTCTGTTAACAGTACCTCTGTCATGTGTTTTTCGTCATTCAATATAATTGGTCAAGACAGTCAAGAGCATTTTCATTTTGCCAATCCATAGGTGGTGAAGTTAAGAATCAGGGAATTACTTTTTGAAGCGGAGCCCTCTACAGAATCGCCCCACTCACTATTCCTACCTACATGACCGCGTTATCAGTAACAAGCGAGGCATTGCATTGACTGGAGGGCTGAGGAGGAAGATAAAGAGGCTGCATGGAGGGCAGGCTTGCCTCTGTAATAAAAGGCAGGGCTGCATAGACAGTAGCCTCTTGTTTGATCTTTTGAAAGGGAGGCTCTTTCTTTCTCTTTAGCTCTGTCATAATGGTCTTCAAGCATATTGACTAAACTCCAGCCACAACACATTTAGTGAGATAAAAAAAATGAATGAAGATTGTCGATTTATCTCTTCGGATCTTCTTTTTTTAGTTTGAAGTCAAACATGGATGATATTAATTAAAAATAAACATTGACTAGTTGTCTTGTTGCCATTGCAGTGTTTGCATGACGAGTTGAAAAGAGCAAGATTATTGCGCAATACATTTGTACTTTTTTACTTTCTGTCAATCCATCCCCCTCTCTGTTTCCCTTCCTCGGTTCTATTCTTTCTGTCAATCCATCCCCCTCTCTATGTTTCCCTTCCTCGGTTCTATTCTTTCTGTCAATCCATCCCCCTCTCTATGTTTCCCTTCCTCGGTTCTATTCTTTCTGTCAATCCATCCCCCTCTCTATGTTTCCCTTCCTCGGTTCTATTCTTTCTGTCAATCCATCCCCCTCTCTATGTTTCCCTTCCTCGGTTCTATTCTTTCTGTCAATCCATCCCCCTCTCTATGTTTCCCTTCCTCGGTTCTATTCTTTCTGTCAATCCATCCCCCTCTCTATGTTTCCCTTCCTCGATTCTATTCTTTCTGTCAATCCATCCCCCTCTCTATGTTTCCCTTCCTCGGTTCTATTCTTTCTGTCAATCCATCCCCCTCTCTATGTTTCCCTTCCTCGGTTCTATTCTTTCTGTCTTGATGCAGAGCTGCCGCATTCATTTTTTATTACGTAAAAACTGCCCACTTTCACAGCTCTACTAAATTCTCCCCTGATAAATGATGACAATTAAAGACATTTCTATGCCTTTTTTTCTCGTTAAGTCGACTCTGACAACCAGCCCTGCCCATTAATACAATTTCACTATTCTACGATTAGCTTCCGATAAAACAGGCTCGCCAACCAACCTAATGGAAGCCTGCTGATCTCACAACGCTGTGGTAATTTTTCGTATTTCTCACCAAATTGAATGACTAAAAAGCCGGAATAAATTGGGTTATGAAGCTGACAGCTCTGTTGCCCTCTGCCCTTTTGGTAATAACTACCCACTGGGCAGACCACGTCATTTCAACATGGATAACTGGGTAATATTTGGTTGAGACATCAATGAGATTAAAACCTATATTCACCCACTCAAAAAGACAGCCAATAGTTAGCTAATTTTCCAATGTGTTATCAATATGCTTTCAACCATCTAAAAGTAAACCCAAATTCCAATAGAAAAACTATTTTTGGTTTAGTTATCATCTAGATGTGTTATCACTGTTAAAAGTCCAACACAGTTCAAATGGGAATACAATGTCAGATACTTTGTATTTATACAACAACTTAATGTGTTATCACTGCGCTTAATCTAATAGCACAGCCAAATCACCTGGATAGTCATCTGGTTACTCATTTGGTAGATCATAGTCATAGTCACCTGGACAGTCATAAAAAGGATAGCCTTTATACGTGTATACTGAATTCTAATCATGGCTTATCCTATATAACTACTGCTGTACACAGCTTTTATTTTCAGATACTGTCCATACTGTCTACTGTATACTCTCCATTCAAAATGGATGAACAGGATGTTGTTATTTATCAGTGAAAATTTATTGAAAATGAAATACAGAAATATCAAATTTACATACACTGCAGTTCAAAAGTATAGGGTCACGTAGAAATGTCCTTATTTTTGTCCATTAACATAACATCAAAATGATCAGAAAAACTGTGTGGACATTGTTAATGTTGTAAATGACTATAGTAGCTGATTTTTTATGGAATATCTACATAGGCGTGCAGAGGCCCATCATCAGCAACCATCACCCCTGTGTTCCAATAGCACATTGTGTTAGCTAATCCAAGTTGATCATTTTAAAAAGGCTAATTGATCATTAGAAAACCCTTTTGCAATTATGTTAGCACAGCTGAAAACTGTTGTCCTGATTAAAGAAGCAATACAACTTGGCCTTCTTTAGACTAGTTGAGTATCTGGAGCATCAGCAAGTTTGTGGAAATGTGAAATGAATGTAGGAGAATATAACACATTAGATCTGGTGAAAGATAATACCAATGAAAAAACCAACTGTTTGAAATCTTTGAAATGCAAGAGAAAGGCCATAATTACTTATTCCAGCCCATGTGCAGTTTAGATTTTGGCCACTAGATGGCAGCAGAGTATGTGCAATGTTTTAGACTGATCCAATGAACCATTGCATTTCTGTTAAAAAATGTTGTATCACGACTGCCCAAATGTGCCTAATTTGTTTATTAATAACTTTTCATGTTCAAAACTGTGCACTATCCTCAAACAATAGCATGGTATTATTTCACTATAATAGCTACTGTAAATTGGACAGTGCAGTTAGATTAACAAAAAAATAAATATTTCTGCCAATATCAGATATGTCTATGTCCTGGGGAATTTTCTTGTTACTTACAAGCTCATGCTAATCACATTAGCCCATGTTAGCTCAACCGTCCAGCAGGGGACCAATCGATCCTGAAGAAGTTAATGAAGCTGCCAGTTGAGGACTTGTGAGGCATCTGTTTCTCAAACTAGACACTCTAATGTACTTGTCCTCTTGCTCAGTTGTGTCCCGGGGCCTCCCACTCCTCTTTCTATTCTGGTTAGGGCCAGTTTGTGCTGTTCTGTGAAGGTGGTAGTACACAGCGTTGTATGAAATCTTCAGTTTCTTGGCAATTTCTCACATGGAATAGCCTTAATTTCTCAGAACAAGAATAGACTGACGAGTTTCAGAAGAAAGTTATTTGTTTCTGGCCATTTTGAGCCTGTAATCGAAGCCACAAATGCTGATGCTCCAGATACTCAACTCGTCTAAAGAAGGCCAGTTTTATTGCTTCTTTAATCAGCCCAGAGTTTTCAGCTTTGCTAACATAATTTAAAAAGTGTTTTCTAATGATCAATTATCATTTTAAAATAATAAACTTGGATTAGCTAACACAACGTGCCATTGGAATACAGGAGTGATGGTTGCTGATAATGGGCCTTTGTACACCTATATAGATATTCCATAAAAAATGTGCCAGCTACAGTAGTAATTTACAACATTAACAATGTCTACACTGTATTTCTGATCAATTTGATGTTATGTTAATGGGCAACATGTGTTTTTCTTTCACAAACAAGGACATTTCTAAGTGATCCCCAAACATTGAACGGTAGTGTAAGTATTCACACACCTGAGTCAATACTTTGTAGAAGCCCCCTCTGCAGCGATTACAGCTGTGAGTCTTTCTGAGTAAGTCACTAAGAGCTTTCCACACCTGGATTGTACAATATTTGCACATTATTTTATACAATTTCTTCAAGCTCTGTTAAATTGGTTGATGATCATTGCCAAACAACCATTTGCTGGTCTTGCCATAGACTTTCAAGAAGATTTAAACCAAAACTGTAACTCGGCCTCTCAGGAACATTCACTGTCTTCTTGGTAAGCAACTCCAGTGTAGATTTGGCCTTGTGTTTTAGGTTATTGTCCTGCTGAAAGGTGAATTCATCTCCCAATGTATGGTGGAAACCAGGTTTTTATCTAAGATTTTGCATGTGCTTAGCTCCATTCTGTTTTTTTTATCATGAAAAACTCCCCAATCCGTAATGATTATAAGCATACCCATAACATGAAGCAGCCACCACTATTCTTGAAAATATGGAGAGTGATACTCAGTAATGTGTTGGTTCGGATTTGCCCCAAACATAACACTTTGTATTCAGAAAGAAAAGTGAATTGCTTTGCCACATTTGTTGCAGTATTACTTTAGTGCCTCGTTGCAAACAAGATGCATGTTTTGGAATATGTTTTATTCTGTACAGGCTTCCTTATTTTCCCTCTGTAAATTAGGTTAGTATTGTGGAGTAACTACAATGTTGCTGATCCATCCTCAGTTCTATCACAGCCATTCAACTCTGTAACTGTTTTAAAGTCACCCTTGGCCTCATGATGAAATCCATGAACAGTTTCCTTCCTCTCTGGCAACTGAGTTAGGAAGGACATCTGTGTCTTTGTACTGACTGGGTGTATTGATACACATTGATTCACCGTGCTCAAAGGGATATTCATTGTCTGCTTTTTTAGTTTTTTTACCCATCTACCAATAGGTGCCCTTATTTGTGAGGCATCGGAAAACCTACCTGGTCTTTATGGTTGAATCTGTGTTTGAAATTCACTGCTCGAGTGAGGGACCTTGCAGATATGAGGTAGTCATTCAAAAATCATGTGACACACTATTATTGCACACAGAGTTAGTTCATGTAACTTATATGACTTGTTAAGCAATGTTTTACTCCTGAACATATTTAGGCTTACCTTAACAAAGGGGTTGAATACTTATTGACTTATTGACTGTTTAATTAATAGCTCACTCTAATATATCTACTGCTGTACATATCCAAAACCAGTTTGTATACAAATAAATAATTGAAATGTTGGATTCACATCTCCATCACAAACAAAACTCTAAGTTACAGAATAGGACTAAATCAAATCAAATCAAACTTTAAATGCACTTGAAATAAAGTTTGATTTGAATTAGTGCGATTCTTTAAACATAGATTTTTGGTTGAGATGGAGACGTGAATCCAACATTTTAATTATTAACTTGAAGATGATTAACTTGCCTATTTAGTATTGTATATTTTAGTTGAACCCTGGGTTGAATTGAAACAATAGCTGTTGATGACTTCGCAAACGCTATATAGGCCTAAATAGTATCATTGATGATATATGACTTAGAAAGTATGGTCACATTTCATTTGCTCTATTAAACACACCCTTTGGAATGACTTTGATGGCAACAGTGAATCTATTTAGTTATGAAGAGATCTCTCAATAATCATTCTCATGATAGCACATTGGTGGTAGTCAGTGACAAATATCAAAGCAGGGCTTGGTTAAAACCCTGCATCGGAGGCCACATGAGGCCACATAGCTGTAGATAGATCAATTCTCCAGCAGGAGGTGCTTCCCACCCTATTGTTTTTTTCTTCTGATAGTGGATATAAGGTTGAAGATCTTACGTTGTTTCAAAGGTACAAATTCAATATATTTTATGCAAAGTTTGTCTATGTGTCACGCCCTGGCCATAGAGAGGCTTTTATTCTCTATTTTGGGTAAGTCAGGGTGTGACTAGGGTGGACATGCTAGTTTCTTTATTTCTATGTTTTGTATTTCTATGTTTTGGCCAGGTATGGTTCTCAATCAGTCATTGTCTCTGATTGGGAATCATACTTAGTCAGCCTTTTTTCCTTTGTATTTTGTGGGTAGTTGACTTTGTTAGTGGCCTGTATAACCCGAGTAAGCTTCACATTCATTTTGTTGTTTCTTGTTGGCGACATTACTAAATAAAAATACATGTACACTCACCACGCAGCACCTTGGTCCGGTCATTTCCCTGATGACGTTCGTGACAGAACTGCCCACCACCAAAGGACCAAGCAGCGTGGCCAGGAGAGGTTGCACATGGGACGGTCGGCGGAGCCAATGTTGGAACCAGAGACAGTCAGGGAGAATAATAATAATAATAATATATGCCATTTAGCTGACGCTTTTATCCAAAGCGACTTACAGTCATGTGTGCATACATTCTACGTATGGGTGGTCCCGGGAATCGAACCCACTACCCTGGCGTTACAAGCGCCATGCTCTACCAACTGAGCCACAGAAGGACCAAGAAGGTGAACTTGGGGGGGAGTGAAGGGAGTGAAGCAGAGACAGTTAAGGAATTGAATGGGAGATTGGAGGAGAGAGTTGGTGCATGAGGCACGACATCCGCCCTACGAAGCGTGTCCTCAGTTTAAATGTCACCTGAGTCAGCTCTCTATACGCGTCCTGAGGTACGTGCTAGCCGTCTGGTGAAGACTGTGCCAGCTCTACTCTCCAGACCTCCACAGCCCGGTGAGTCCTGCGCTGGCTCTGCACACTGTGTCTCCGGTGCGCTGTGCCAGGCCGGTTCGTCCTATGCCTGCACTCCGCACTTGCCGGGCTAAAGTGGGAATTCAGCCAAGAGGAGTGGTGCAAGGTCTAAGCACCAGATCTCCAGTGCTCCCCCACAGCCCGGTTCGACCTGTGCCTGCACTCTGGAGGTACCGGGCTAAAGTGGGCTTTCAGCCTGGAAGAGTGGTGCCAAGGATACGCACCTGATCTCCAGTGCTCCCCCACAGCCCGGTTCATCCTGTGCCTCGTCCACGGACCAGGCCTCCAGTAGGTCTCCCCAGCCTGGTTCATCCTGTGCCTCCTCCAAGGACCAGGCCTCCAGTAGGTCTCCCCAGCCTGGTTCATCCTGTGCCTCCTCCAAGGACCAGGCCTCTAGTAGGTCTCCCCAGCCTGGTTCATCCTGTGCCTCGTCCACGGACCAGGCCTCCAGTAGGTCTCCCCAGCCTGGTTCATCCTGTGCCTCATCCACGGACCAGGCCTCCAGTAGGTCTCCCCAGCCTGGTTCATCCTGTGCCTCCTCCAAGGACCAGGCCTCCAGTAGGTCTCCCCAGCCTGGTTCATCCTGTGCCTCCTCCAAGGACCAGGCCTTCAGTAGGTCTCCCCAGCCTGGTGAGTCCTGTGCCTGCTCCATGGGCCAGTCCGGGGCCCGCAGCGACAGTCCCCAGTCCGGGATTGGCGACGAGGCTCCCCACACCAGAGGTGCCACCAAAGAGGGGGGTGGGGTGGGGTGGAGGGGGGTCTATGTCCCGCACCAGAGCCGCCGCCGTAAGGGATGTCCACCCGATAACTTTTTTCAAATCCAATGTCATTTTCACTAGATTCCACGTCACAATACGTTGACAAATTACTTAGAAACAACGCTCATTTAACCAGTTTGTGCCAAGTGGGTAGCTCTTTCGCTTTCTACGCCTTCTCCGACTGCAGTAGCTGTAGCTGAAAGCAGTCAGCGCAAGCATTTATTGTGCAGGGGTGGATTGTGGAGAGCGTGGTCGCACCCATTACACTACTTGCATAAGTCATCTCTCTTGACATTTAATTGTCTTGGTCATCTGTCTAAAAATGAAGAGAGAGAGAGATGGAGCCAGGTTGAGGTGATAGTGGAGAATGTGGCTACACTCCACTACAGTGTGGTGTCTCATAATAAAATCCTAGCCGCCATCTGAGAGGGATCCTAAAGTTTATGATGCACAGTTTATGATGGCAATTTTCATGGTTGAATGTGAAACACACCATATGGACAGTGTAGTCACATTTACAAAAACAAGTGACTCAAATGCAGAGGCAGCTCAATTCGTCTCACAGTTTCAATTTGCTTTCGATGCTGGTCAGTTAGCAGGGAACGTTTGCTTCAAGGCTTTGATTCTACCAGGGACCTGTAAACATATTACATGACTTGATTAGAATGATATATTCATGCCTGTTTTAATATCAGTCTTGACATAAAACAAATCATGAAGCACCAATTGATTTACGCATTTTACCGGCAGATAATACTTTGCAGTATGATTTAATTATGAATTTATCCAGCATGATGAATTACTGTTTTAGAATAAATGGTAGAAAACCTCTTAATGACAAATCCCTTGACGACTATCATTAATCATCCTTTGTCAATCGGCAGGTGATTCATTATCCAGTCCAGTCCACAACTACACTTCAAAACTAACCAATACCTCAGCTGTTTCAAGGTAGCCTACCTACAACGTGGCTCATTTGACACCAAAAGAATATCAGGTGGAAAAGAAATTGAAGAGCACCATTCTCAATCTAGGAATGAACCCCAATTTTAGCTCGATTCGCAGGTGTAAGCATCAGGGGAGATTGAATATCCTCTCATTGAAGCCAGGAAAGTTCGAGGCCTACCACGGTACTGCAGGCATTGTCAGCAGAAAACAGGATCCCCATTATAGTGAATGGGAAAATGGCAATCTTCGTCGTCAGTCTTTGTGTAAAAAAAACATGGTACCAATAATTGCTTCTAATACACCAGATGTATTTCATTGAACCAATTATTTAAAAAAATCACACACAAAATATGTTATAAGGATGATTTAGATGCTAAAGGCAGCCTGCAGTACACCGGTCGGCCTGAGCTAGCCTGCAATGTCACTTCCTGGAGTAGCTCAAACTGTGCATGTTATGTCTCCGTGAGACGTCATCTTAACCAACTTAATTTGTCTTCATTGTGCTATTGAGTCTTCACATAGAAATGAATGGTGTCACATGATCAATGGCTTTGTTATGTCCATTCATATACAGTACCAGTCAAAAGTTTGGACACACCTACTCATTCAAAGGTTTTTCTTTATTTTATACTATTTTCTACATTGCATAATAATAGTGAAGACATCAACACTATGAAATTACACATATGGAATCATGTAGTAACCAAAAAAGTGTGAAACAAATCAAAACATATTTTATATTTGAGATTCTTCAAAGTAGCCACCCTTTGTCTTGATGACAGCTTTGCACACTCTTGGCATTCTCTCAACCAGCTCCATGAGGTAGTCACATAGAATGCATTTCAATTAACAGGTGTGCCTTGTTAAAAGTTAATTTGTGGAATGTCTTTCCTTTTTAATGTGTTTGAGCCAGTCAGTTGTGTTGTGACAACACAATACAGAATATAGCCCTATTGGTAAAATACCAAGTCCATATTATTGCAAGAACAGCTCAAAGAAGCAAAGAGAAACGACAGTCCATCATTACTTTAAAGCATGAAGGTCAGTAGATCCGGAAAATGTCAAGGATTTTGAAAGTTTCTTTAAATGCCATCAAAACCATCAAGCGCTATGATGAAATCGGTTCTCATGACGACCGCTACAGGAAAGGAAGACCCAGAGTTACGTCTGCTGCAGAGGATAAGTTAATTAGAGTTAACTGCACCTCAGAATGTATCCCAAATAAATGCTTCACAGAGTTCAAGTAACAGACACATTTCAACATCAACTGTTCAGAGGAGGCTCATGATCAAATTGCTGCAAAGAAACCACTACTAAAGACACCCAGACTTGCTTGCGCCAAGAAACACGAGCAATGGACATTAGACCGGTGAAAATCTGTCCTTTGGTGTGATGAGTCCAAATTTGAGATTTGTGGTTCTAACCACCGTGTCTTTGTGAGATGCGGAGTAGGTGAATGGATGACCTCCACAAGTGTGGTTCCCACCTTGAAGCATGGAGGAGGAAGTGTGATGGTGTGGGGGTGCTTTGCTGGTGACACTGTCTGTGATTGACTTAGAATTCAAGGCACACTTAATCAGCATGGCTACCACAGCATTCTGCAGCGATACGCCTTCCCATCTGGTTTGCGCTTAGTGGGACTATCATTTGTTTTTCAACAGGACAATGACCCAACACTCCTCCAGGCTGTGATCAAGAAGGAGAGGGAGGGAGTGCTGCATCAGATGACCTGGCCTCCACAATCATCCAACCTCAACCCAATTTAAATGGTTTTGGGTGATTTGGACCGCAGAGTGAAGGAAAAGCATCCAAAAAGTGCTTAACATATTTGGGAAGTCCTTCAAGACTGTTGGAAAAGCATTCCAGGTGAAACAGGTTGAGAAAATGCCAAGAGAGTACAAAGCTGTCATCAAGGCAAAGGGTGGCTACTTTGAAGAACGTAAAATATAAAGTATATTGTGTTATTTGTTTAACACTTTTATGGTTACTACATGATTCCATGTGTGTTATTTCATAGTTTTGATGTATTCACTATTATTATACAATGTAGAAAATAGTAAGAATACAGAAAAACTCTTGAATGAGTAGGAGTGTCTAAACTTTTGCCTGGTACTGAATACAGTCATTGATAAGCATTTAGCTAGCTCTACTCTGACTAATCTCGATGCCAGTCAGCCAGGTTGCAAATGAAAAGCACACACTGAGATCCTTCATCCATCGCACATGTTAAAGGGATAAATGAAGGAATGTGGGGCTAAAACACAAAGCCCTTATTTTTAACTAGGCTCAACCCTGCTGGCAGGCAGTGCTGCAGTGTACTGCAGACCACCAGTGGTGTGTTTTCATACCAGGGTGTACAATTAAAATGTTTCAGAAGTGCAGATTTGGCTTAGCAGCAACAGAGCCCCCCGGGCGAGGTTAGAGGCACCTTATAATAAGATGGAGGGGTAGACGCCAAAGCTAGACAGATTACTGCCAGGAAAGGAAGAGAACACACCATTTATTAAATGATGCCCACTTTTGTTGGTTACCAGACGCTGCCAGGCACTAACAAACACTACCGTGATGACAGAGAGAGAGAGAGAGATCTTTGACGAGTCAATTTAGCATACGCCTTGTGATCGAGATATGACAATGTTATCATTACGGTAGGATGACTTCGGTTTGATTATAGAGCCAAACGATTCACATCAATTGTAAAGTGTAGAAAAAACATGGCGTGGAAAGCAAATCTTTAATCCATGATCACTAGCATTTGCCATGTTACTGGCTTATAACAAAAAACGGTCTATATCTGCTTTTTTCAACTCATGCAGGCTACTTTATGTTATGTACTGTACATGCACTGTGAGAAACATTTGTATGTAGTTCAGTGAGCCGCTCTGTTACTAGCAGCCCAAACCGCACTGATTCCATATTCCTTTTATCTGCTTTGATCTAGTTTTTCAGGGAGGCTTCTCGGAATTTCATTCGTGGTCTTGTCACAGCTTTAATTACATTGAGAAAATCCTGTTCGGACATCGAAGATGAACAAAGAAGCCCTTTCCTCCATAGAATTGGCAACGCCGACATACTGGTCATAGACCTACTGGTTAATAACACATTTTTCATACTCCACCATCCTTTTATATTACATTAAGATGAGCTGAAAACATGTTAGAAAAATGGCAGGATCTTGAAATATCAAAATAATCCCACATATGTTCTGATCTATATATCTATCATGGAATTGGACCCAGAGTGAGCCTCCATGCCTCAACATGTTCTAATCCAACAGGCTCACTGTGACACCTTTGTTGCACTGCACAGATGGCCTAGTTTGGAACAGCCTGCGATGAGAGTTCCACCGAGATGTTTATTTACTTCTTCATTTGTTCCAATTCTTTTCGGAATCCCTCCACACCCCATATAATTAAAAATAGTCCAGCATCTCCGCCTGGTGCTCTAATTCCACGGCCTCTTTGAGAAAATGAATGATGTACGATACCACAATATTAACAATATGAACAAGATTACACATTTCTCGAAACGATATATCTTCTGGGAGCAAATATATTTTGTCAGTGTATAATGCAAGGAGAAGAACATTCATAAGTGGTGAGAAATCTGACCAACCCATCACTTTCACCCGTGTAATATTGGATACCTTACTTTGTTTATCATCCAACTGTAGGGATCTATTGCACGTGTTATGTCAGACAAACAAAGGAAGAGGCGTATAGCAGCCATGGTGTACAGCATTAGTTCCAGCTTCAAAAGATAATACCTCATTATTGTGAGCAACAAAGAAACGCATCAGCGCCAACGATGAGTACTTCACTGAGTTGCTTGGATATGATTGGCCTACATTATCTGCATATGTCTACACACCATAATGGAGGCTTACCATACACAGGAACAAAGCATTATGGGAGCCATCATTCAAATGAGCTATGTTCAGAGCTCTACAGAAAAAGTAAAGGCAGCCACAGTTCTTGGATTTGTTTGAAAGGAATGGATTCTTCAACCGGCAAAGTAAAGACGCAGATGTTCCAGATTCAGTTTTTTATTCTACTGAGTATTTGCCTCTAACTTTTGTGATTTTCTGTAGACTTTAGAGTGTACCCGGAAATGGCTTTGAACATACATTAGTCACTCGAATACGATCACATTTGACAGTCTGATACACCAATAACGGCAATCTGAGTCTAGAGATACTTGTGAAGCAGAATCTGTCTCCAAAAATAATAAGAATAGTTGGCTTCAAGCAGATTGAAATTAATTATTTTGCTCGAACAGGGCAGAGGATAGGAACCTGATGTATCAATCTCAGCCCTATAAAAATATGGGCATCAGCCCCGGAGTGAGACTTAGTGAAATATAGGCCATTGAAGTGAACAACTGCAAGGTGATTGTCATTGTTCAGCAAAACACTGCGCTGCTTGGCAGTAGCATATAGAAGGTAATACATTCATTTGGTTAAGAAGGGCTCCAATGTAACACGTCGATCTGTCATGCAGCGGGAGTAGATTGATTGCGTCCCCCATGGAGAGTGACCTAGTCTCGGATTACATCATAACTCTGACGCCACTGTGAATAATAAACAACAAATCTGGATTTATAGTCTGGTGAGAGATTCAAGGCTATCTATCGTCTATGAGACTGCTTGCTTCATGAAACAGGTGAGATTTTCTGTAGAGTAAAACTTAATCCTCCTTCAACAGGGTGACAATTAAAATAATCTAGAGCTGAATGTGAGACAAATTACAAATAACTTCTAAATGGGCGCATAGTTTTTTTTTCAGTTTATAAAAGTACAGATTAAGAGTTTCATGTAAATGCTGTGCCAATGAAGCCAATTAAAAGCCAACAGGACAACAGCACTGACACTTCATTCTTCCACACTAACACTGGTTCCTTCACAGCTGTATTGGAGCATAGAGGAAGTTCATTGGAACAGCAAATGGAACAGAGGTTAAAGGAGCACATCTGAATTACTCCCATTTCATCCATCAGCTGTAATTGTTGGCACTGTGAATGCATTCCATGTTCCATTGAGAACAGCAGCATTTCCCTTTTTCCATCGAGGACTTAAAAGCTTGTAATGCAAGATATCTATTGTATTCACTATTCAGCCATTATCAGAAAATGAGAACTCTGAAGAAAGGTGTCAGGGTAGGTCCTCATCATCAGCCAAACAAATGATTTCAAGGCTGAGTATCTGCTGAAAAAGTGTATTATCTTGACATGGGTCACAATGTAAACGCTTTGAATCCAGATATTTGGTTGCATTCAGCACTCCAATACGAACCATTACTAGAAAACAAGAACTAAGGTGTGGGAATTAGTCCTCATCATCAGCCAAAGAAGATACATTTTTATCAGCCAAAGAAGATACATTTTTATCAGCCAAAGAAGATACATTTTTTATCAGCCAAAGAAGATACATTTTTATCAGCCAAATAAGATACATTATTTTCAAAACAGATAAAAAGCAAGACAGAGTATCTGCTGCAATAACGTAATATCTTGACATGGGTCACAACTTAAAAGCATTGAATGCAGATAAGCATGAGCCCTTACTAGAGAACGAGAACTTTGAACAAAGGCGTACAGATAGGTTCTCATTTTATTTTTTATTTTTTTATTTAACCTTTATTTAACTAGGCAAGTCAGTTAAGAATAAATTCTTATTTACAATGACTCATCAGCCAAAGACAACATTGTCCCCACAGTGAAGGTTTTTCCCAACCAAAAGCCATGGGTTAGTGGTGAAATTTGAGCTATGCTAAAAGGGATAACAACTGCATTCAACTCTGGGGACACGGACGCTTACAAGATATCTGGCTACAACCTCCATAAATCTATCAGACAAAGGAAAGGGCAATACAGGAACAAGATGGAATCTTACTATAACGGATCCTACACACAATGCATGGGGCAGGGATTGCAGACCATTACGGATTACAAGGTGAGATCCAGCTGTGTTTTACCCACTGATGTCCCCCTACCAGATGAGCTGAATGCTTTTTATGCTCGTTTTCAGGCGACCAACACAGAGCCGTGAATGAGAGCTCCTGCTATCCTTGAAGATTACTGTATGTGATCTCGCTCTGCTTGGCTGACATAAGAAAGACTTTTACTCGCAGGGCAGGGGGACCAGACGGAACACCCGGGCGCCTCCTCAGGCAACTCCTCAGGATATGCGCAGACTTGGGGGACCACATGTCCCGGATTGTGCAGGACAGTCCAGCATTTTGGTCCTTTGTCACATGTTCCGCAACCAAACAATCATGTCCCACATTTTATCAACAAATTCAGACATCACCACCAAAAAAAGATTGATCTGTCCTGTATTTCAGTCAGACATTTCAACCTGTCTCTTGCAGTCACATTGCGTGTATGAAAATATTTTATAAGGATGTTGTAGCCTATTCTACTGGTGATGTTAAACACTCAAATCCAATCGTTGCTGAGATCTGATATCCTGCACAGTGCAAGAGGAGATGTAGGCCAGTGTCATTGGCCTATCTTCAACCAATCATATTTCTCAAATCTTTTTGGACTAAATTCTAGCTGAACTTGGAGAGGAGGGTTAGGCTTCCTAAAGATTGAACTACTTATAAAAAGCGTTCTTCTGATGACGACCTACAAAAATAAGTAAATAGCCGTATTAGACTGAAAGATGTAAGGTCATTTCATCAAACTTGTGAGGCTCTCCATGCTCATTATTTGTGAATTCAACATATTTGCTGCTACTTCACTCAATCCTGTTTTAAAAGACTCCCATCCTAACTGTTTTACATTTCCTGAGAGCAACCAGAAATGTTTCCTTGGCCAAATATTCAGAGAAGATTTTCATAAAACAGCCACACATGAGCACCACTTCTCACAATGGTGCTGGTTTAGTAAAGTTAGATCAAAGCTAAATCAATGTCTTGGAAGTTCACAATGATATTATAACATTACTGTTACACCCCCCCCCAAAAATTATGAGATTTTATCATGCGGGAAAATTCAACAACGCACACGCACTAGGCAGAATGTGCCTTGATTGAAACACAATACAGGAAGGCTATGTAGTTTGTTAACAGCATCTGCTCTAATTTGCTCACAAAACAGTAATTCAAGGAGATCTAAATGCATATTCCCATGAAACTGATTGATATCAAATGATTGGCATGCAGATGCAGTTTGGACATTTCACTGGTAAAACGTGAAGAATTATCATCCATGATTGACAGTGATGATGCCATGGCCTATTTTGACTCAACGGTGTCACCGACAATGATAAGACAGTCTGCAGGGAGAAGGTAAGATCCCTGGCAGAGTGGTGCCAGGATAATAACCTCTCCCTCAACATCAGCAAAACCAAGGAGGTTATCCTAGACTACAGGAAACAACCCCATCTAGGACCTTACATTGTCCAACTATACCAGAACGGCACCTCTTTGGAGCTGATGAGGGCCCGTGTCTTGCCATTTCCTGCTCAATGTTGCTTTTTTATGGCTATTTTTAGCATTAATTATAATTTTGTTTGCTCAGAATATTACTGACAAACTCTTCTGGAACATGAATCGGAACTACACACTTATCTCTCAGCCTTCCAGATCGGAAAAACTACATTCGCTCCTTTGTTCCCCGCACAGCAGGCTTACCTCTTTCTGCTGGCTGAGATGACCTAACGCAACACCGACGACAAAGAAGAGGAAGGAAATGGGAACTCCAAGCTAGGCTGAAAACACGGGCTACATGTCCATCTCTTCCTAGTATCCTGATGGCTAATGTCCAACCACTGGAAAAAAACTTTGTGAACTCCTTAATGGACTCAGACTTGCATCACATGTGGCAAGGACTACAGACTATCACAGACTACAAAGAAAAATCCAGCTGTGTGGTGTCCACCGAAGCTTCCTTCCCAGACGAGCTTAACACATTCAATGCTCACTTGGAGGCAGACATTACTGAGCCATCCAGGAAGACTCTTGCTGCTCCGGACGACCAGGAGCTTTGGCTCCCCAAGGCTGATTTGAGGAAAACGCTCAAAAGAGTGAATACTCACAAAGCCACCAGTCCAAATGGGGTCGCTATTCACATGGCCGTAACACATATGGACAAGAGGAACACCTACAGTTGAAGTCGGAAGTTTACATACACACATTTCTTGTTAAAAAAAATATAATTTTGGCAAGTCGGTTAGGACATCTACTTTCTGCATGGCACAAGTCATTTTTCCAACAATTGTTTACAGACAGATTATTTCACTTATAATTCCCTGTATGACTTTGCCTTTAAACAGCTTGGAAAATTCCAGAAAATTATTACCATGGCTTTAGAAGCTTCTGGTAGGCTAATTGACATAATTTGAGTCAATTGGAGGTGTATCTGTGGTTGTATTTCAAGATCTTCAAACTCAGTGCATCTTTGCTTGAAATCATGGGAAAATCAAAAGAAATCAGCCAAGACCTCAGAAAAACAATTGTAGACCACAAGTCTGGTTCATCCTTCGGAGCAATTTCCAAACGTCTGAAGGTACGATGTTCATCTGTACAAACAATAGTACACAAGTATAAACACCATGGGACCACACAGCCATCATACCACTCAGGAAGGAGACGTGTTCTGTCTCCTAGAATGAATGTACGTTGTACGTTGGTGCGAAAAGTGCAAATCAATCCCAGAACAACAGCAACGGACCATGTGAAGATGCTGGAGGAAACAGGTACAAAAGTATCTATATCCACAGTAAAAAGAGTCCTATATCGACATAACCTGAAAGGCCGCTCAGCAAGGAAGAAGCCACTGCTCCAAAACTGACATTAAAAAGCCAGACTACGGTTTGCAACTGCACATGGGGACAAAGATCGTACTTATTGGAGAAATGTCCTCTGGTCTGATGAAGCAAAAATATAACTGTTTGGCCATAATGACCATCGTTATGTTTGGGGGATGCTTGCAAGCAGAAGAACACCATCATGTTGTTGGGGTGCTTTGCTGCAGGAGGGACTGGTGCACTTCACAAAATAGATGGCCTCATGAGGATGGAAAATTTGTGGATATATTGAAGTAACATATCAAGACATCAGGCAGGAAGTTATTAAAGCTTGTTCGCAAATGGGTTTTCCAAATGGACAATGACTCCAAGCATACTTCCAAAGTTGTGGCAAAATGGCTTAAGGACAACAAAGTCAAGGTAATGAAGTGGCCATCACAAAGGCCTGACCTCAATCCTATAGAAAATGTATAGAAAATATAGAAAATTTGTGGGCAGAACTGAAAAAGTGTGTGCAAGCAAGAAGTCCTATAAACCTGACTCAGTTACACCACCTCTGTCAGGATGTCAGGAAATTCACCCAACTTATCGTGGGAAGCTTGTGGAAGGCTACCCAAAACATTTGATCCTAGTTAAACAGTTTAAAGGCAATGCTACCAAATACTAATTGAGTGAATGTAAACTTCTGACCCACTGGGAATGTGATGAAAGACATAAAAACTGAAATAAATCTTTCTCTCTACTATTATTCTGACATTTCACAATCTTAAAATAAAGTAGTGATCCTAACTGACCTAAGACAGCAATTTCCACTAGGATTAAATGTCAGGAATTGTGAAAAACTGAGTTTAAATGTATTTGGCTAAGATGTATGTTAACTTCCGACTTCAACTATTCAACGCGATTGTTCTGTCCAAGCTTGACCCCACGCTTAGATCCCTGGCTCAGACCACCTTCAGCAACAGGATCCTGGACTTCCTGACTGGCAGACCACAGACTGTTAGGATTGGCAACAACATCTCCTCCACACTGATTATTAATTTAGGGGCCCCCCAAGGGTGTGTCCTCCAGCCTATGCTGTACTCCCTGTTCAACCACAACTGTGTGGCTGCGCATGACACCAACTCCATCATCAAGTTTGAATAGGTCCCACCCCGCTCAGAGAGAGACACATAGCTGCATGTGAGCTCTCACGTTTTTCAACATGTTTTTACAATAGGATAGATTTGGAGTTAGATTAACTTGGATTTTTCGGCAGGAACATGTGCAGGTTGCTACCCTCCACAGCATGGCCTTCTCTCCAGATCAAAACTCCAAATCTACAATCTAATCTTAACCAAAATGAGAGATTACTGCTACCAAGGTTTCCTTTTTCCAAGCTATATGGAGTGTGATCTAGCAAACAAACGGCAGAGAGCTGAGGACACCATTCAACCTGGAACTCAGCTGTCAGGCTTGCAAGGACAGACCAGATCCAACTTCAATTAGCACTAAGGTGTGAAGTAAAAGGTGTCGAGGCCTTTGGGCCCAACAAGTGACAGGAGTCTTTGAAGCGCCCTTTGAAGCCCCCTCCTGCTGTTCAAAGACCATTCACTGGCATTTTCTACAATAAATCTGCCTCCAGAAATAAAAGCTTCTCCAAAGTGGCTGTGACACCTACTCCCGTTGCCTGCTGCAACGCTGCTTGGATTCTACCTGGCAATCTGTACACTGTCTGCCCTGGCCTGTCTCCCCCTGTCTGGTACAGGTACCCCCATCACACTCCCCACCTCTCTCCCGAGCTTTCGCTGGTCTCCAGCACACACGCACTGTTGGGGTGAGTGACTCTGAACTTACAATGATCGTTATATACAGTGGGGCAAAAAAGTATTTAGTCAGCCACCAATTGTGCAAGTTCTCCCACTTAAAAAGATGAGAAAGGCCTGTAATTTTCATCATAGGTACACTTCAACTTTGACAGACAAAATGAGAAAACAAATCCAGAAAATCACATTGTAGGATTTTAATTCATTTAAATGCAAATCAGTATTTGGTCGCCTACAAACAAGCAAGATTTCTGGCTCTCACAGACCTATAACTTCTTATTTAAGAGGCTCCTCTGTCCTCCACTCGTTACCTGTATTAATGGCACCTGTTTGAACTTGTTATCAGTATAAAATACACCTGTCCACAACCTCAAACAGTCACACTCCAAATTCCATTGTAGCCAAGACCAAAGAGCTGTCAAAGGACACCAGAAACAAAATTGTAGACCTGCACCAGGCTGGGAAGACTGAATCTGCAATAGGTAAGCAGCTTGGTTTAAAGAAATCAACTGTGGGAGCAATTATTTGGAAATGGAAGACATACTGTACATGACCACTGATAATCTCCCTCGATCTGGGGCTCCACGCAAGATCTCACCCCGTGGGGTCAAAATGATCACAAGAACGGTGAGCAAAAATCCCAGAACCACACGGGGCGACCTAGTGAATGACCTGCAGAGAGCTGGGACCAAAGTAACAAAGCCTACCATCAGTAACACACTACGCCGCCAGGGCCAAATCCTGCAGTGCCAGACGTGTCCCCCTGCTTAAGCCAGTACATGTCCAGGCCCGTCTGAAGTTTGCTAGAGAGCATTTGGATGATCCAGAAGAAGATTGGGAGAATGTCATATGGTCAGATGAAACCAAAATATAACTTTTTGGTAAAAACTCAACTCGTCGTGTTTGGAGGACAAAGAATGCTGAGTTGCATCCAAAGAACACCATACCTACTGTGAAGCATGGGGGTGGAAAAATCATGCTTTGTGGCTGTTTTTCTGCAAAGGGACCAGGACGACTGATCCGTGTAAAGGAAAGAATGAATGGGGCCATGTATCGTGAGATTTTGAGTGAAAACCTCCTTCCATCAGCAAGGGCATTGAAGATGAAACGTGGCTGGGTCTTTCAGCATGACAATGATCCCAAACACACCGCCCGGGCAATGAAGGAGTGGGTTCGTAAGAAGCATTTCAATGTCCTGGAGTGGCCAAGCCAG
The DNA here is from genome assembly GCF_023373465.1 of Oncorhynchus keta. Taxonomy (NCBI): domain Eukaryota; kingdom Metazoa; phylum Chordata; class Actinopteri; order Salmoniformes; family Salmonidae; genus Oncorhynchus; species Oncorhynchus keta. Next base: position 29,140,232 of record NC_068424.1, on the reverse strand, counting down.
TCTCCAGATCTCAACCCCATAGAATATCTTTGGAGGGAGTTGAAAATCTGTGTTGCCCAGCAACAGCCACAAAACATCACTGCTCTAGAGGAGATCTGCATGGAGGAATGGGCCAAAATACCAGCAACAGTGTGTGAAAAGCAATACCCAACCCAACTTCCGGGTTGGAGCGAGCGGTCGCATCGGCACTTCGCTCCGCAGGTAGTATAACTTTTTCATTACATTTCATTACATTTCATTATAGTACAACGGTTTGATTTGTCTAATCTTAGCAATTTCTTCTTAGCTAGCTACATAGCCGTCTTTGTATCAAAGATAATTGCTAATTATCGTATTTCGTCGTTCTAACGTAGTCTTCACTGCTATTTGCCCAGCAGCTAGCCAGCTAGCCAGCTAGCAAACGCCCACCGATTAGCAGCACTGTAGTAACTATTACACTCAACTGAACGACTTGATTAGTGTAGTGTTAGCTAGCTACATAGCTGTCTTTGCTGTCTTCGTATCCAAGATAATTGTGTAGTTTAGAGTGTGTAGTCTTAGAGTGATTATCTTAATTTACCGAGGTTAGCTAGCCAGCTATTTGTCGTCCTTAACGTAGGAGACTCTGCTAGCTAGCCAACAGCTAACAGCTAACAGCTAGCCAACGTCTACTGAATAGAACTCAACAACCCGGTCGCATTCACAGGTAGTATCACATTTTCATTTCATTTCATTACAGTACAACGGTTTGATTTGTTTGATCGTAGCTAGCTACACAGCTAGCTACATAGCCGTCTTTGTATCAAAGATAATTGTGTAGTCTAGAGCGATTTTCTAGGTTAGCTAGCCAGCTATTGTCGTTCTTTTAACGCAACGTAAACAACACTGCTAGCTAGCCAGCTAGCCCCCGAATAGCAGCACTGCAGAAACTATTACACTCAACGGAACGACTTGATTAGTGTAGTGTCAACAACGCAGCCACTGCCAGCTAGCCTACTTCAGCAGTACTGTATCATTTTAATCATTTTAGTCAATAAGATTCTTGCTACGTAAGCTTAACTTTCTGAACATTCGAGACGTGTAGTCCACTTGTCATTCCGAACTCCTTTGCATTAGCGTAGCCTCTTCTGTAGCCTGTCAACTATGTGTCTGTCTATCCCTGTTCTCTCCTCTCTGCACAGACCATACAAACGCTCCACACCGCGTGGCCGCGGCCACCCTAATCTGGTGGTCCCAGCGCGCACGACCCACGTGGAGTTCCAGGTCTCTGGTAGCCTCTGGAACTGCCGATCTGCGGCCAACAAGGCAGAGTTCATCTCAGCCTATGCCTCCCTCCAGTCCCTCGACTTCTTGGCACTGACGGAAACATGGATCACCACAGACAACACTGCTACTCCTACTGCTCTCTCTTCGTCCGCCCACGTGTTCTCGCACACACCGAGAGCTTCTGGTCAGCGGGGTGGTGGCACCGGGATCCTCATCTCTCCCAAGTGGTCATTCTCTCTTTCTCCCCTTACCCATCTGTCTATCGCCTCCTTTGAATTCCATGCTGTCACAGTTACCAACCCTTTCAAGCATACCACGGTTTACTGCCCCTTCTGGAGGATTTGGGTACCCATATAAAACATGATACATTTTTGTCAAAAGTTGCTAATATATGCAAATAAAAAATATTATCGAATAGAAAACACTCTAAAGCTTTTAAAACCGTTTAAATTATGTCTCTATGTATAGCAGAACTCTCAAAATCTGCATTTTCCCAAAATATCTCTTCTCATCTGAAAAGTTGGGTCACCTTTGACCTCATCGCAAACACCCTTCCCAAACAGTCACAGCACCCGGAAGAGTCTCCACGTGTTCAGCGTGATCTCAGCTTTCAATGGGACTTCTCATTGTGAGAATCGCCCGCTCGCGAGAGTTTGAGCACGCGGTAAGCTCTCAGTCACTCAAAAAAACCTGTGCGCAATGGTCAAGTCCTCTCTCTTTTCCAAGATCGATTGAACAGTGCTTGTGTTTCTGTTTGTTCTCAAAATTGCTGTACACCTTTATAACATGTTAAAGCTTGATTATGAAGTTAGTTTGACAAGTTTACTCGACATATTATATATTCTTTCGAAGTTTTGGTGCGCAACCACTTCAATTTTGACTACATTTATACCAGCAGACTTGAAAACTGAACGCTAATTTGGTGAGTATAATCCCTTACAGGTCGTTTGATGGAAGAATAACAAAGGTAAGGGAATATTTAATGTATTCATTTTGGGTTTCTGTCGACTCCAAGATAGAGGAGTCACTATGCTACTGTGGGAGCGCCGACTCCATATTATAGTCTAGTGAACGCAAAATGTAACGTTAAAATTAAATGTAACAATGCAATTGCATTTAGAAGAAGTGTATCTTGCAATACATATGTAAAACATATGTAAAAATATTTAGTCAAAGTTTATGATGTGTATTCCTTGTTAGCTGACGTTATCTGCCGGGGCTATCGTCATTTCTCAGGACATTTGGGTAGCATTTTTTGAACGATGCATCATTGTAAACAGAGATTTATGGATATATATAGCATATTATTGAAAAAAATGAATGTACTGTGTAACATGTTATATTACTGTCATCTGATGAAGATTTCAAAAGGTTAGTGAAATGATTTTTCTTTTAATCCTGCGTTTGTTGATTGCATATTTTTTCCTACTTGTCTATGCTAATGAGCTATGTCTGCGGTGGTGGTTTGACATAAATATGTGCTATGTTTTCGCCGTAAAACATTTTAGAAATCTGACTTGCTGGCTAGATAAACAACTTGTTTATCTTTCATTTGAGCTATTTTACTTGTTAATGTGTGGAGGTTAAATATTTTTAGGAATATTTTTGCGCATTGTGCGTTATGGTAATGAGCTTGAGCTGTAGTCACGCTACCAGCAGAGGAATAAAACTCCAGAGCTGGTTAACATCCTTATCATCTATCGCCCTCCAGGTTCCCTCGGAGAGTTCATCAATGAGCTTGATACCTTGATAAGCTCCTTTCCTGAGGACGGCTCACCTCTCACAGTGCTGGGCGACTTTAACCTCCCCACGTCTACCTTTGACTCATTCCTCTCTGCCTCCTTCTTTCCACTCCTCTCCTCTTTTGACCTCACCCTCTCACCTTCCCCCCTACTCACAAGGCAGGCAATACGCTCGACCTCATCTTTACTAGATGCTGTTCTTCCACTAACCTCATTGCAACTCCCCTCCAAGTCTCCGACCACTACCTTGTATCCTTTTCCCTCTCGCTCTCATCTAACACCTCCCACACTGCCCCTACTCGGATGGTATCGCGCCGTCCCAACCTTCGCTCTCTCTCCCCCGCTACTCTCTCCTCTTCCATCCTATCATCTCTTCCCTCTGCTCAAACCTTCTCCAACCTATCTCCTGATTCTGCCTCCTCAACCCTCCTCTCCTCCCTTTCTGCATCCTTTGACTCTCTATGTCCCCTATCCTCCAGGCCGACTCGTTCCTCCCCTCCCGCCCCGTGGCTCGACGACTCATTGCGAGCTCACAGAACAGGGCTCCGGGCAGCCGAGTGGAAATGGAGGAAAACTCGCCTCCCTGCGGACCTGGCATCCTTTCACTCCCTCCTCTCTACATTTTCCTCCTCTGTCTCTGCTGCTAAAGCCATTTTCTACCACTCTAAATTCCAAGCATCTGCCTCTAACCCTAGGAAGCTCTTTGCCACCTTCTCCTCCCTCCTGAATCCTCCCCCCTCCTCCCTCTCTGCAGATGACTTCGTCAACCATTTTGAAAAGAAGGTCGACGACATCCGATCCTCGTTTGCTAAGTCAAACGAATGACTTAAATGTAAATGTAAATGTAAACGGCACCGCTGGTTCTGCTCACACTGCCCTACCCTGTGCTCTGACCTCTTTCTCCCGTCTCTCTCCAGATGAAATCTTGCGTCTTGTGACGGCCGGCCGCCCAACAACCTGCCCGCTTGACCCTATCCCTCCTCTCTTCTCCAGACCATTTCCGGAGACCTTCTCCCTTACCTCACCTCGCTCATCAACTCATCCCTGACCGCTGGCTACGTCCCTTCCGTTGCACCCCTTCTGAAAAAACCTACACTCGATCCCTCCGATGTCAACAACTACAGACCAGTATCCCTTCTTTCTTTTCTCTCCAAAACTCTTGAACGTGCCGTCCTTGGCCAGCTCTCCCGCTATCTCTCTCTGAATGACCTTCTTGATCCTGATCAGTCAGGTTTCAAGACTAGTCATTCAACTGAGACTGCTCTTCTCTGTATCACGGAGGCGCTCCGCACCGCTAAAGCTAACTCTCTCTCCTCTGCTCTCATCCTTCTAGACCTATCGGCTGCCTTCGATACTGTGAACCATCAGATCCTCCTCTCCACCCTCTCCGAGTTGGGCATCTCCGGCGCGGCCCACGCTTGGATTGCGTCCTACCTGACAGGTCGCTCCTACCAGGTGGCGTGGCGAGAATCTGTCTCCTCACCACGCGCTCTCACCACTGGTGTCCCCAGGGCTCTGTTCTAGGCCCTCTCCTATTCTCGCTATACACCAAATCACTTGGCTCTGTCATAACCTCACATGGTCTCTCCTATCATTGCTATGCAGACGACACACAATTAATCTTCTCCTTTCCCCCTTCTGATGACCAGGTGGCGAATCGCATCTCTGCATGTCTGGCAGACATATCAGTGTGGATGACGGATCACCACCTCAAGCTGAACCTCGGCAAGACGGAGCTCCTCTTCCTCCCGGGGAAGGACTGCCCGTTCCATGATCTCGCCATCACAGTTGACAACTCCATTGTGTCCTCCTCCCAGAGCGCTAAGAACCTTGGCGTGATCCTGGACAACACCCTGTCGTTCTCAACTAACATCAAGGCGGTGGCCCGTTCCTGTAGGTTCATGCTCTACAACATCCGCAGAGTACGACCCTGCCTCACACAGGAAGCGGCGCAGGTCCTAATCCAGGCACTTGTCATCTCCCGTCTGGATTACTGCAACTCGCTGTTGGCTGGGCTCCTGCCTGTGCCATTAAACCCCTACAACTCATCCAGAACGCCGCAGCCCGTCTGGTGTTCAACCTTCCCAAGTTCTCTCACGTCACCCCGCTCCTCCACTCTCTCCACTGGCTTCCAGTTGAAGCTCGCATCCGCTACAAGACCATGGTGCTTGCCTACGGAGCTGTGAGGGGAACGGCACCTCAGTACCTCCAGGCTCTGATCAGGCCCTACACCCAAACAAGGGCACTGCGTTCATCCACCTCTGGCCTGCTCGCCTCCCTACCACTGAGGAAGTACAGTTCCCGCTCAGCCCAGTCAAAACTGTTCGCTGCTCTGGCCCCCAATGGTGGAACAAACTCCCTCACGACGCCAGGACAGCGGAGTCAATCACCACCTTCCGGAGACACCCGAAACCCCACCTCTTTAAGGAATACCTAGGATAGGGTAAGTAATCCTTCTCACCCCTCACCCCCTTTAAGATTTAGATGCACTATTGTAAAGTGACTGTTCTACTGGATGTCATAAGGTGAACGCATCAATTTGTAAGTCGCTCTGGATAAGAGCGTCTGCTAAATTACTTAAATGTAAATGTAATGTAAATGAAAACCTTGTGAAGACTTACAGAAAACGTTTGACCTCTGTCATTGCCAACAAAGGGTATATAACAAAGTATTGAGATAAACTTTTGTTATTGACCAAATACTTATTTTCCACCATAATTTGCAAATTAATTCATTTAAAATCCTACAATGTGATTTTCTGGATTTTTTTTCTCCATTTTTCATTTCTGTCATAGTTGAAGTGAAAATTACAGGCCTCTCAACTTTTTAAGTGGGAGAACTTGCCCAATTGCTGGCTGACTAAATACTTTTTTGCCCCACTGTATTTTATATTTTTCTTGTGCATTTTGCTTTGTTATTTGCCTCGTGACTCCTGCATGCTTGGTTGACTACGAACTTTACCCAACCGTGGGACAGACTCACAATCGGGACTCTGACTCTCTATTGGTTACGCTGACTTTTGGCCTCCCATCCTATTCCAACTACCTCCCGCCGGCTTTGTATTCATGTTACCTGGTGAAATTGCTGTGCAATATGATCTTGTTGTCATCTGATGCACATTCAGATGTCATAAATCAGCACTGCAGAGCTCTCCCTGTCCTATGCCGTGCCTTGATTGTATTACTATTGTTGATATCTGGAAATGTGCATGTACACCCTGGCCCATCTATTGTTGCTAGCCCCAATTCTGACTGGGGCTCTGATATCTGCTTCACTGATTTCTCCTCTTTTCTGCACGTTAACACTAGCAGCTTATTACCTAAAATGGATGAATTGAAAGTGTGGGTTCACAGCTCCAATCCAGATGTGTTGGTCATTACTGAGACGTGGTTAAGGAAGAGGGTTTTGAATACTGATGTTAACCTTTCTGGTTATAAACTTTTTCAGCAAGACAGATCTTCCAAAGGTGGGGGAGTGGCAATCTTTACCAAGGATCACCTTCAGTGTTTGGTTGTCTCCACCAAGTCTGTCCCCAAACAATTAGATTTGTTGGTTTTAAGCATTCAACTTTCAAATAGCTCTTTGTTGACTGTTGCTGGGTGTTATCGTCCTCCATCAGCACCGTCCTTTACCCTACCTGCCCTAAGCTCTCTCCTGGCCTCTTACACAAAGTCTGAATTACTCCTGCTAGATTGCCTAAAATGGGACATGCTTAATCCACCTGACCAAGTCCTAAAGCAATGGGACTCCCTAAATCTTTCTCAGATTATTACCAATCCCACAAGATATGACTCCAAACACCCAGAAAAGGCTACTCTCCTTGATGTTATCCACACAAACAATCCTGATAGGTATCAGTCTGGTGTTTTCTGTAAAGGCCTTTTAGTGATCACTGTTTTACAGGCTGTGTTCGTAATGGCTGCTCAGTGAAACAACCTGTCCTGATTTGTCATAGATGCTTGCTAAAAAACTTAAATGTGCAAGCCTTCCTTCATGACCTGGCATCTGTAAAATGGTATAGAATCAGCTTGATCCCCTCTGTCGAAGACGATTGGACCTTATATTTTGATATTTTCAGTGGTATTGTTAACAAACACGCCCCCATAAAGAAAATTAGAATTAAAAACAGGTTCAGCCCCGGGTTCGACTGTTATCTTGCAGAGTTACTCCACCTCAAGAATTGCATTTGGGGAACGGCTCAGCACACGCATACTCAGGCTGACTGGCTTTCGTTGAGGCAAATGAGAAATAAGTGCACTCTGGCTATCCGGAAGGCCAAAGTTAGTTCCCTTAATGAGGAGTTCTCTCTCAGTGGGTTTAATCCCAAGACGTTCTGGAAAACAGTTAAAGACCTGGAGAATAAACCCTCCTCCTCACAGCTGCCCGTGTCCCTTAATATTGATGATGTGGTTGTTACTGACAAGAAGCACATGGCTGAGCTCTTTAATCACCACTTCATTAAGTCAGGATTCCTGTTTGACTTTCCCGTCCAATATTTCTTCATCTCCCACCCCTTCTAATGCAACTATCCCCAATGTTTCTCCCTCTTTTTCAACAGCCCGCTACAAAGCTTCTCCCTGCAGGCAGTCACTGAGTCCGAGGTGCTAAAGGAGCACCTGAAACTTAACCCCCCAAAAAACATCTGGGTCAGAGGGTTTAGACCCTTTCTTCTTTAAGGTTTCTGCCCCTATCATCGCCAAGCCTATCTACAACCTTTTTAAAACTCCTTTCTGGGGAGGTTCCCATTACTTGGAAGGCAGTCACGGTTTGTCCTTTATTTCAAGGGGGAGATCAAGCTGATCCTAACTGTTATAGGCCTATTTTGCCCTGTTTATCAAAAGTGTTGGAAAAACTTGTCACTAATCAACTGACTGGCTTTCTTGATGTCCATAGTATTCTCTCGGGTAGGCAATCTGGTTTCCGCTCAGGTTATGGATGTGTCAGTGCAACCTTAAAGGTTCTCAATGATTACCATTGCCCTTGAATCTAAGCGATATTGACTTGGCAAAAGCTTTTGATACTGTAGACCATTCCATTCTTGTGGGCCAGCTAAGAAGTATTGGTGTCTCTGAGGATCTTTGGCCTGGTTTGCTAACTACCTCTCTCAAAGAGTGCAGTGTACAAAGTCAGAAAATCTGATGTGTCAGCCACTGCCTGTCACCAAGGGAGTACCCCAAGGCTCGATCCTAGGCCCCACGCTCTTCTCAATTTACATCAACAACATAGCTTAGGGAGTAGGAAGCTCTCTCATCCATTTATATGCAGATGATACAGCCTTATACTCAGCTAGCCCCTCCCCGGGGTTTGTGTTGAATGCTCTACAACAAAGCTTTCTTAGTGTCCAACAAGCTTTCTCTACCCTTAACCTTGTTCTGAACACCTTTAAAACAAAGGTCATGTGGTTTGGTAAGAAGAACGACCCTATTCCCACAGGTATGATTACTTCCTCTGAGGGTTTAGAGCTTGAGGTAGTCACCTCATACAAGTTCTTGGGAGTATGGCTAGAGGATACACTGTCCTTCTCTCAGCACATATCAAAGCTGCAGTCTAAAGTTAAATCTGGACTTGGTTTCCTCTATCATAATCGTTCCTCTTTCACCCCAGCTGCCAAACATACCCTGATTCAGATGACCATTCTACCCACGCTAGATTACGGAGACGTAATTTATAGATCTTCAGGTAAGGGTGCTCTCGAGCGGCTAGATGTTCTTTACCATTCGGCCATCAGATTTGCCACCAATGCTCCTTATAGGAAACATTACTGCACTCTATACTCCTCTGTAAACTGGTCATCTCTGTATACCCGTCGAAAGACCCACTGGTTGATGCTTATTTATAAAACCCTCTTAGGCCTCACTCCCTGCTATCTGAGATATCTACTGCAACCCTTATCCTCCACATACAATACCTGTTCTGTCTGTCACATTCTGTTAACCTGTTACTCCTACCCCCTACTTTTTCGAACATTCTGTTAAAAATCACGCAACATTTCAGCGCCCTGCTGCTCATGCCAGGAATATAGTATATGCATATGATTAGTATTTGTGGATAGAAAACACTCAGACGTTTATAAAACTGGTTAAATCACGGCTGTGACTATAACAGAACGTGCGTTTCATCGAAAAGTGCAGGAAAATCTGATCACTGAAAATGGAAAAATATATCCATGCGCGACTTGAACCCATTGATAAAGGTGAACCACATTTAATGGGGCTGAGGTTGCAATACCTACAGCTTCCACACGACGGCTAGAGTCTTGTCGTTTGCCTACTATTTGTTTCTCGGTCAAACAGACGCAAGGCAGCGCAGTTCTTCCGGTCTCCGACCGGATATTTTGGTTGAGATTTACCCGGACATTATTTCCAGACGGACAGCTAAAGAATATACATCGCCTCGTGATCAATTTGGTCACTTATTAACGTGTACTAATACCTAAAGTTGCATTACAAAAGTATTTCGAAGTGTTTTGTGAAAGTTTATCGTCGACTCTTTTAATTTAAAAAAATGACGTTACGTTATAAGACGCTTTTTTTTGTTTATCACACAGTCTTCATAGATCGATATCTAGGCTATATATGGACCGATTTAATCGAAAAAAAGACCCAAATAGTGATTATGGGACATCTAGGAGTGCCAACAAAGAAGATGGTCAAAGGTAATTAATGTTTTATATTTTAGTTGTGCGGTTTGTGTAACGACGACTATGCTAATTATTTTGTTTACGTCCCCTGCGGGTCTTTTGGGGTGTTACATGCTATCAGATAATAGCTTCTCATGCTTTCGCCGAAAAGCATTTTAAAAATCTGACTTGTTGCCTGGATTCACAACGAGTGTAGCTTTAATTCAATACCCTGCATGTGTATTTTAATGAACGTTTGAGTTTTAACTAGTACTATTAGGATTTAGCGTAGCGCATTAGCATTTCCAGATGTCTAGATGGGACGCCTGCGTGTCAGGTAGGAGCAAGAGGTTAAAGGTCCCCAAAGCACACACATCCCTGGGTCGCTCCTCTTTTCAGTTTGCTGCAGCTATAGACTGGAACGAGCTGCAACAGACACTCAAACTGGACAGTTTTATCTCAGTCTCAAAGACTCAATCATGGACACTCTTACTGACAGTTGTGGCTGCTTTGTGTGATGTATTGTTTTTTCTACCTTCTTGCCCTTTGTGCTGTTGTCTGTGCCCAATAATGTTTGTACCATGTTTTGTGCTGCTACCATGTTGTGTTGCTACCATGCTGTGTTGTCACGTGTTGCTGCCTTGCTATGTTGTTGTCTTAGGTCTCTCTTTATGTAGTGTTGTGTTGTCTCTCTTGTCGTGATGTGTGTTTTGTTCTATATTTAAATTTGATTTATTTTACATTTTTAATCCCTGCCCCCGTCCCCGCAGGAGGCCTTTTGCCTTTTGGTAGGCCGTCATTGTAAATAAGAATTGTTCTTAATTAACTAACTTGCCTAGTTAAATAAATGTTCAATGAATTAAATAAATAAAAGTTTACTCGGCATCGACATCACTGAGGACTTGTCATGGACCAACAACACCACAACTCTTGTCAAGATGGTGCAACAGCATCTCTATGTCCTAAGGGGGCTGAAGAAATGTTGCATGCCGCCCCGGGTACTTTCCAAATACTATTGCATCACCATCAAGAGTGTCTTAACCGGTTGCATCACGGGAATTGCTCTGTCTACGACCACAAGGCCCTCCAGCGGGTGAAGACGGCCCAGTACATCCCTGGGACCGTGCTTCCACCCATTCAGGAAACATCATCAAGGACCCCACACACCCCAGCCACGAGCTGTTCTCTCCTTTACCATCAGGCAGATGATATCAAAGCATGAGGTTTGATACCAACAGACTCAGAGACCGTTTCTATATATAATCCACTCTGATTCTCCACACCTTAGCACACATTAGAACTACTGCCACAAGACTCGTATTATACCGCTCAATGTATACACTTGCCCTCCACCCCCTTCCCCAATACACATGTAAATATTGTAGTTGTCACGCCCTGGTCTTAGTATTTTGTGTTTTCTTTATTATTTTGGTCAGGCCAGGGTGGGTTATTTATGTGGTCTGTTTTGTCTTGTTTTTTTTTGTAGGTTATGGGATTGTGATATAGTATAGTAGTCTAGGAACTTTCCTAGTGGGGTGTTCTGGTTAAGTCTATGGTTGCCTGGAGTGGTTCTCAATCAGAGGCAGGTGTTTATCGTTGTCTCTGATTGGGAACCATATTGGCAGCCATATTCTTTGAGTGTTTTGTTGGTGATTGTTCCTGTCTCTGTGTTTGTTTGCACCAGATAGGGCTGTTTTTTCATGTTACGGTTAGTATTGTTCGTTATTATCTTTGTAAAGATGAATCGAAATAACCACGCTGCATTTTGGTCCTCCTCTCCTTCATCGGAAGAACCTTAACAGTAGCATACATTTTGCCTTCCTGTATTATACTTATGCTAAAATGTTTATTCTACTCAACTGCCATTTTATGTTTGTATTCAGATGTTTTACTATTGCACTGTTGAGAAGGAACCTGCATGACATTGGACGATGTATAACATGCGTGTCCCGTAGATACAGCTGATACAACCTTAAACTTGAAACTAAACATTTGAAGAGGTTTGGCATGGCCACCTCAGAACAGGAATTTTTACAGGTGCAGCATTGAGAGCATTCTGTCTGGCTGCATCGCCGCCTGGTACGGCAACTACACCACCCTGAACCACAAGGCTCTACAGAGGGTGGCGAAGACTGCCCAGTCCATCACTGGGGGCGAGCTCCCAGCCATATGCAGGATATCTACACCAGCCGGTGTCTGAGGAAGGCCCGGAAGATCGCCACGGTCTCCAGCCACTCCAGTTATGGACTGTTCTCTCTACTACCTTTTGGCAGGTGTTACCGGAGCATCAGCTCTCGGACCAACAGGTTCCGAGATAGCTTCTACCCCCAGGCCATAAGACTTTTGAACAGCTGTATAGCTGAAGCACAGACCTGTACTCACCTTTAAATTGCACCCTCTTTTGCCCTCAGAACAGCCTCAATTCATCGGAACATGGACTCTACAAGGTGTTGAAAGTGTTCTAGGGTATGCTGGCCCATGTTGACTCTAATGCGTCCCATGGTTGTGTCAAGTTGGCTGGATATCTTTCGGCCGGTGGATCATTCTTGATACACATGGGAAACTGTAGAATGTGAAAAACCCTGTTCAAAGGCACTTACATTTTTTGTCTTGCCCATTCACCCTCTGAATGGCATACATACACAATCCATGTTTTAATTGTCTCATGGCTTAAAAATCCTTCTCCCCTTGTCATGCCCTGATCTTATATCTGTTTTCTTTATATTTTGGTTACGTCAGGGCGTGACTAGGGTGGGTACGCTAGTTTTTGTCTAGGGATTGTCTAGGTTTTTTTGTATGTCTAGGGTTTTTGTAGGTCTAGGTGATTGGTATGTCTATGGTGGCCTGATATGGTTCCCAATCAGAGGCAGCTGTTAATCGTTGTCTCTGATTGGGGATCATATTTAGGTAGCCATTTCCCTTTGGTGTTTGTGGGATCTTGTCTGTGTAGTTGCCTGTCAGCACTCGTTTGTATAGCTTCACGGTTAGTTTTGTTCTTTTGTTAGTTTAGTGTTCATGCAGTTAATAAATAAGAATGTACGCATACCAGGCTGCACCTTGGTCCCATTCGTATGATGAATGTGACACCCCTCTTCATCTACCCTGATTGAAGTGGATTTAATCAATAATGGATCATAGCTTTCACCTAGATTCACCTGGACATTGTTTTTTACACTTAATGTATTTTCATACATTGCTATCAAAAAAATACTACTTACAGTTTTTCACGATTGCTTGAGCACATTTGTCCAAACAGAATTTACTTTTTTCAAAACAGTTAACACTCAACCCCAAACTGAAACATGTTTCAGACAATTTATTAGCAAAATGTATTAATCTAAAAACATTAAATACATGACACAAATCAATTACCTCAAACGTACAACTTGTTATTTAATGGAAAGCTATTTCAAAAAACAATAAATACTAACTACAACTATCAATATAGCCTAACATGCTCAACCCTCTTTTATATGTCTATTCCATTTGTTGATACTATAATGATAGTATGCATCATGAAAGGCAAGTAAACATATCACAGCATGGGCTGTACTGTTTTTCTCCTAAAATTATTTTATCAAACCAATCCAAGTCTTTATTTAAACATTTTCCATTTTGTCCTTTACAAATTCAGTGATGCTGTACAGTATACCCAGAGAATAAACACAAAATTCACCAAGCTAACAAATCACTGCAAAAACAAAGCCATGTCAAAAAAGGCAGCAGAAACAACACATACACCACATGCACCACATTCAGTCCGTTTGTTCTTGTCGATCAGGCCACAAGTATTCATCAACATCACACTGGATGTTTTCCCTCGCAATGCCGCAAGTTAAACATTTCCTTGCATGGCACATTCACGCTTGGCAGTCCTCTGAAGTGATTGCCAGACAACCCGCATTCATTGCGTCTAGGAGGGACATCTGGTCATGTGGACGGTAATCATAAACGTTCCACCTCCATGCATCTGAACCCCTATTCCTCTATGGGCCCCTCTATCTCTCCTTTGTCCTTGCACTTGGCCTCTTACTTGGTCCATTCTTGCAAACAGCAACTCAGAGGTGACCTCTTTTATGCATGAATAAGGACTGATTGCTGATTGAACAATTGTGCAAAGAAGTTTTGCACATGTGTCGGATAGGTTCACATTCATGGGTGTAATTTGTATCAATTGTGAAAAAATGTTTTAATTTAGTTTGACATGATTTACTCAACTGAGTTTTGCATCTTTTGTAGAGAGTGTGTTTACTGTTTTGCTAAAATGTGCTTAGCATTTGCATTGTGTGTGAAAGCAACGAGAAATTACTTACAGTTTTGCAAAAAAATATGTTGGTTAAATTATCATAGAGATGAAGACCTCAGTTTCATTAAAAGTATCTTAGCAATTGAAAAAAACTGTAATACTTATTGTCTATTTTTTTGTGACAAATGTGTACTGCACTGTTTACACCCTGTATCCTGATCAACCAAAAACGTTGATTTGATTTGAAGAGACTAGAAACAATACCCAACTCTTTTATTCATTTTTAATTTTAAATTGTGCAGTATCTGTTTAAGAACTGTAAATATCTTGATGATGGACACAGTGTGTATACTTATTATCACACATATTAATTTAGTTTGTTCGCTGGGCAAAAGGATCAAGATGAGTTTAATTGGGCAGAATTAGCTGCAACGTGTTCACAGTTAATTAGATGCGCTACCATGTTGAATTTAAGGCCTGTTGAGTAGTACGTCTGATTGCTGTCACAACAACGCAGGTGTTCACTAGCCACCTTGGGTTCACAGCACTTCTCTGTCTCTCTTTTCTCTGTCTCTCTTCTCTTCTTCTCTCTCTTATCCCCCTCTCTCCCCCTCTCTCAGACTCAAGTCAGAATGTTAAATGAGGAGAGAAGTGTAAGACCTTAGTATATTGTTCGTTAACAGCTGAAGATGAATCTTGATGCATACTAATAATTCAGATAATATGTTTCAGAGGAAGGAATATATTGGTTACATGATATGACACATACTGTAATGGTTAATGGACTGCTTTGCTAGCACAGACTGGAATATGTTCCGAGATTCTTCCGATGGCATTGAGGAGTACACCACATCAGTCGCTGGCTTTATTCAAAGCTCAGTTGGTAGAGCATGGCGCTTGTAACGCCAGGGTAGTGGGTTCGATTTCCGGGAGTCGCTTTGGATAAAAGCGTCAGCTAAATGGCATATATTATTATTTATATTAAGTGCATCGAGGACGTCGACACCACAGTGACTGTACGCACATTCCCCAACCAGAAGCCATGGATTACAGGCAACATTCGGTTTGAGCTAAAGGGTAGAGCTGCTGCCTTCAAGGTGCGGGACTCTAACCCGGAAGCTTATAAGAAATATTGGTAGGCCCCTGACAAACCATCAAACAGGCAATGCGCCAATACAGGACTAAGTCTACTAGTGCCTTCAAAGCTCATCACTAAGCGAAGGATCCTGGGTCCAAACACCTCCCTATGCAACTGGATCCTGGACTTCCTGACGTGCCGCCCCCAGGTGGTGAGGGTAGGTAGCAACACATCTGCCACGCTGATCCTCAACACTGGAGCCCCACAGGGGTGCGTGCTCAGTCCCCTCCTGTACTCCCTGTTCCCCCATGACTGCATGGCCAAGCACGACTCCAACACCATCATTAAGTTTGCAAACGACACAACTGTGGTAGTCCTGATCACTGACAACGACGAGACAGCCTATAGGGAGGAGGTCAGAGACCTGGCCGGGTGGTGCCAGAATAACAACCTATCCTTCAACGTAATCAAGACAAAGGAGATGATAGTGGACTACAGGTAAAGGAGGACCGAGCACATCCCCCATTCTCATCGATGGGGCTGTAGTGGAGCAGGTTGAGAGCTTGAAGTTCCTTGGTGTCCACATCACCAACAAACTAGAATGATTTAAACACACCAAGACAGTCGTGAGGGCACGACAAAACCTATTTTGTCGTGATAGGTTTCAGAGGCCGAATAGTTTGTCGTGCAACTGTTCGGCCTCTGACCGCAAGGCACTACAGAGGGTAGTGCATATGGCCCAGTACATCACTGGGGCTAAGCTGCATGCCACCCAGGACCTCTACACCAGGCGGTGTCAGAGGAAGGCCCTAAAAATGGTCAAAGACCCCAGCCACCCCAGGCAACGACTGTTGTCTCTGCTACTGCATGGCAAGTGGTACCGGAGCACCAAGTCTATGACTAAAAGGCTTCTCAACATATTTTACCCCCAAGCCATAAGACTCCTGAACAGGTAATCAAATGGCTACCCGGACTATTTGCATTTTGTCCCGCCCACCCCTTTACTTATCTATTGTTTACCTATTACCTATGTTGGTTTGGGCTCGTAAGTAAGCATTTCGCTGTTTCACCTGTTGTATTCGGCTTATGTGATAAGTACACTTTGATTTGAGTTGAATTACATTGTCACAGCTGCATAGAGTAATAATGCTGTGTTATAGGCTATATTTTTTTAAATATATATTTATATTTACATGTGACAGAGTTAGAAGAGTTAATGCTTTGTCTTACTACCAAACCCCTCTGATGATATTAACATTAATAGCAAAGAACAGTAATGGAGAACAAAAAGCATAACAATTATTTAACCAAACAGCAACTACTCAGACATAGCATATCTCATTGTGGACTGATATTAAAAACAGCTTTGAAAGAACTAATAATTCAGCCCTAGAAAAAAAATGCCATGGGGCACACAAATCGCTTTAAATTTCAAGTCTTAGTAGAACCCCTCCTCATCTTTGAATTGTGTGTTAGCCTCTCCTCCTTTATATATATGTCTTTGGTCATGTGAGATGTGTATGTGAGGCTATGTAGACTGCGGAGTGAAATTTTATAGAGATTCTCAAGTACTTGTATAGTTTTTAGCCAGTAGCTTTGAAAGTGGCATTCACAAGCCAAAAGTGGTCCTCGAAAATTGGGTACTTCATCACATATGTGCAGATATGTGCACCACCTCATTCTTCTCTCTCTCTTATTCTGCTGTGTGTACATCTTGCTAGGTGTCACTCAAATGGCGAGGCACGGACGCTTATTGGCTTGATGGTACTTTCATTCATACCATGGTACTTTCACATATCACGGTATAGTCTTAATCATGGAAATGTACCATGGTTTTAGCTTTGAAGTATGATGTTACTGCTGTGCACTTAAATAATACCATGGTATTGCCTAATTTATACCATTGTATAGATGTGGCTCATGGAAATACCATGTTTTTAAACGGCATTATACATTCTACCATGGTAATGCACAATTATGTGAATGGTACCAAATGTTTTTATATGGTACCATCTTTATTAATTGTTCATTACAATAGTACAATGGCAGTATAATGCATTAAATAAATAAGCACCACCCCCCTCCATATACCAGTACGGACAAGTTTCTGATAAAGTCAGAGGCAGGCTACTATTGTTGGTCTTAGTTTGTCTGTAACATCAAAGAAAAAGGGAAATAGTTGCTTTGAAAAAGGAGTAATACTTTCTTTAATAATAGTACAATTTTTTGTTCATGTTGCCAACCGGAAATGTGGGAGAATGTTACAGTATTTATAGTCAAGAGGTGTTGTGCTTGTATTGGCCCACAGAGGGAGCCGCTAACTTGAGTGGTTGCGACATGCGCTCTCACTCTACAGTGGCTCTCGCGCTAGCCCGCCTAGTCAGTGAGTCAGTTGAATGAGAGAGCCACCAGAAGCAGCAGATAAACAAAGTATTTTAAACGTTATCATCACGGTAAGTAGTTACAAAGCATTAAATATTAAACACCAAGTTAAGTGGAGTGTAATGATATAATTGTTGTTAGTTTTTTATGATAGTTTAATTAATTTATGAACGTCTGTTAGCATTGAAGCTAACGTTGGTCCAGTCAAGTTAGCCTGTCGCAGTCATGGCAGCAGGATCAACAAACATTCACCAGAGTGTAAACAAAGGGAAACATTGTAACTTGCTCTTTTTAGGGAAATGTTGACAATTACATAATGAAAATGTTTTTATGAGATAAGATTATAAATGATAACTTTTTACAAATTGCTTTTTAGTATGTTGGCTATTTAGATTTGTATAAGAGTAGCCAAGTCAGTTGAATGAGAGAGAGCTAACTGAAAACTTGAAGAGAGATGCACCAGATGAACTAATGTAAATCCTCAGGTTTCAGACCCCATTCATTCTTCTCACCATACCCTATCCACGTACCAAGGTTTAAGAGGGTATATACAATACACTTACAAGATCATGTGTGTTGTGGTTTTTCACTATGAGCCAAAGGGGTTTAAGAGGGTACTAGGACCACTATTTTCCATTGCAAAGCAGGTAGTCAATGTTGCATTATGTGAGTACCATAAATTACTACGTTTTTGGTCAAATTACCTGAAAAAACATTGGGACACAGACCATCATTATACATTGTAAGTAACTACTATGCTTTAACTTTTCACTACATGCTCCTAGTACAAAACCATGGTATTTTGTTATTTTTTCTACCATGGTTAATTTTGTAAGGGCCACGTGGGGTAACATTTTGGGAAAATGGCGCAGCACAGCTTCCAGAAAACTGTCAAATTGAGGAAAGACAGTAATTCTGCTCATAGATTATGCATGCATAAATTAAACATTGACACATTCAACCCGAAGTGGGAGGTTTAAAAAAGACTTGTCTCCAAAATCTTTCATAGTACACTTTGCATTAGGTTTCTGCTGCCGTTCCCAACTAACTCCTAATGTGGCCCATTAACACACCATTTGCTCAATCAAATTAAAAGTGGCAGTGGGTTGCTGGTTTGCTCATGATGAGGATGGAGATCTGATTGTGCTGCAGGCCTGTTTAGTGCTCTGTGTACAGCATGCAGGCTGATATGGGGCTGGCGTAGCTAGCGTGGTGATTGGGCCGATTGCACAGTGATTATATGTTGGCTAGGGCTTAATGGGGTGCTGTTTGTGCTTCCAAGACTGATCTGGGAGAAACAGGATGTTTTTATGGTGACATGTCCATCTTCTTTTCGGAGACAGGGGGGAGGAGAGGGGGATTTTCAAATTCTCGTGTGACAGACAAGCGAGTGTGACATACTGTATAGCATATTGTTGTATTTTTCTTGTCATTGTAAATAACTGTCAAGATAAATGTGGGGATTAATGTTTAATGATGAATTCATTTATTTCATCCAGTTTTGGCACACTGGATAAGGAACCGTCGCACCTCATATAACTGCGCTTGTATGATTATATAATAAATACATAAATATTGCATGGCAAATAGCTTTTTTAGTCAAACAGCTTTTGCTTCACTGAATTGTGATGGCTCCCATACAGCACTATAGGGCAAAAGCTCAGGACCAATTGTTGTAACCACCAACCACCCACAGATCCCCAAACGTTGCAGCCGAGGCACTTTGGCATTCTGTCAGTCCTGTGGGAAATAGGGTTTCAGTGGCTAGTTGGAGAGACAGAGGAAGAGAAAGCTTATGAATGTCATTACAGTCCTCTATGGACTCTCTGAAAGACTGACTCGCCCCAGAATGGTTCATAGTCATTGCCGTGGTCCTGAAAAGCCGAGACGTGGCTGTTTTTCAGACCATACATAGTGGAAAAAAAGGTAAAGAAAGAAAGAAAATCCCAATCAGGTGGGGTGACTCCCATCGAATTACAATGCCTCAGATAAGCAGATAAACAGGAAGAGAAATTAAATCCACCAGACCTTACAAACCCTCAGAACCAGGATTAGACCACCGCTGGCCAGGTCCTCTAGGGAGCCGATATACAAACTAACAACTGACAGAAATTCCTGGCCTTTCATAAGAGTATAGCGCACAATAAGGGGACTGAAAAAGTAATAATTTCCAATCATTTCATAGAGCTCTTTTCATTTCCTAAAGCTCACTATTAAATGATCCTCATTCATCTCCCACAAGGCTTTTAAGGTGGTTTCTTTTATCTGATACATTCCTATACGCTGGTTTAGCCTACAGGGTAATAATGGACGTTTTAAGGGGTGTTGCATATTAATGCGGAGTGATTTGAGTAGTGAATCCATTGGGTTCTGCAGTAAAGCAGCAACGACTCTCCCTTCCCATGTTCCCACTGTTCTAAAAGCATTATTAAGCAAAACTAAATTGTTCCATTCAACGCTTGACTGAAGCTTAATTCTCACTGGGAAATTCTCCATTGGAAGTAGCTCAGTATTACTTGGCACAAGTCATGATCAGTGGTGTGTATTCATGGGTGCCAAGGGAAGCCAGGCTTCCCCAAATATTGGAACAATAAAATGATAAAATCATTTCTCTTTCTTCTCCCTCTGTGTTTTCATAATTTTCCGTCAATTGGCAAGTGGCTGAATCTCACCCGAGAAATTGGAACTCTGCCTAAAAGGCCAGCATCCCGGAGTCGCCTCTTCACTGTCGACATTGAGACGGGTGTTCTTTGTTTCTAGCCATTTTGAGCCTGTAATCGAACCCACAAATGCTGATGCTCCAGATACTTAACTAGTCTAAAGAAGGCCAGTTTTATTGCTTCTTTAATCAGCCCAGAGTTGTCAGCTGTGCTAACATAATTTAAAAAGGGTTTTCTAATGATCAATTAGCATTTTAAAATAATAAACTTGGATTAGCTAACACACACGGAACATTGTATTCCATTGGAACACAGGAGTGATGGTTGTTGATAATGGGCCTCTGTACACCTATGTCGGTATTCCATTAAAAATCAGCCATTTCCAGCTACAATAATAATTCACAACATTAACAATGTCTACACTGTATTTCTGATCAATTTGATGTTATTTTAATGGACAAAAAATGTGCTTTTTTTCAAGAACAAGGACATTTCTAAGTGACCCCAAACTTTTGAACGGTAGTGTACATACACTTTTGTCATTTATTTATTTTTGCCTGTTTTTCTTGTTATTTTGGCATTCATTCGTGTCACATATCAGTTTGCAAAAAAAAAAAAATCCTTTAGTTAATAAAGCCGCATATAAACATGGTCTCTTTTTCGAATAAGGTAGCTCCAAAATGCAGGTGTTTCAGCCTAGCTCAGTGCTTTATGTAGTGGAGGGGCAGCCAATGACAATACAGAGGGCAGGCATTGGTAATCTTCTCTAGTTGCGCTGTGATTAGCTCAGTGTTCTGTCACTCATCAGGACACCACGTCACCGCAGAATCTACCGGGCGAGCTAAGCAGTTCAAGCCCCCTTGGGTGCTGCCATAGATTTACATAAAACATGACCATCCAATAAGGCTCAAGGTTATTTACCACAGACAAAATGACATCAAATCATGTTATATCTACCATAGCTTTGATTGGACTGATCATGTCAACATCATATTTTCACAATCTTAGCTACCAAGCTAGACAAACAGACATCATCCTGAATCTTGTCGACAATCTACTGGCAAATCATTTTCAATCCTTGTCATACGAAGAGAAATTATAGATAAAGCGTATCGGTGCTCATCGTCCATTGGACATAAACATTACACAACAAGTCGGAAATCACAAATTCAGCAATGAGTGGTTTGGAAGTAATCTGGCTAACTGCGAGCGTCACAAAGCAATCACTATTTTGCTTCCCCTGCCCGTTATTTGGTGGAGAGGGTGTGTGGTCCATCTGGGTTTAAGGGTCTCTTTTCCAAGCTTAAAGGATAAATATTCACATGCAACACCATGGGCCAGAAAAGGTTGAATACATTGGCCATGCTGTCAATCCAGCATTAGTTCTGCTGCGTTCAAAACAACTGGAAACTCGTAACTGGGAAATCTCAGACTTCAGTTCAAGACAACTGGGAACTCAGACTGGAAAAATACATTTAATGGTCACCCAATTCGGAATTCCAAGTCGGGAACTAAAGCCTCTTTCTAGAGCTCCGACCTGAAGATCACTGACGTCATGATTCGACCATGTTTTTTTCTGAGTTCCAAGTTGTCTTGAAAGCATCATAAATCCTTTTATGTCTTGTATACTGCTGTATAAATGATGTAATATGCCAGGGAGATATGTATACTGTAGCTAAGAAAGTAATACTATTTGTATGTTGTGTAGTAAGCTGTTAGTAGCCCATGTGTCTCACCCTAATAATTTGTTCCCTCTCCCCCTCAGACCTTAGCCTACTGTTCTGACTTGGCGGTGCAAATGTAGCCTATAGCCTGTTTTAGAGAAATGTCATCATTGAATGTTGTAAGAGCTTTCATTGTCTGCTTATATGTCCCCTTTATTTATCCTACAGTTCTAATTTGGTGTACAGGGAGAATACTGTAAGAATGACCCATGTTCTGAATTTTGTCGCTGTCCATTTCAAAAGCACTGAACAAATATATATATATATCGACTACTTGCTCATTAATATCTTAAACTAAATTACGGCTTGCCTGTTATCTGCTCATTGTCACGATCGTCGTATGGAGTAGACCAAAGCGCAGCGTGGTTAGAATACATTCTTCTTTATTTAATGAAGGGTGCTGGACGTGGACCCCACTCCACCATGGTCTTAGTCCGCTTTTGTGGCCTCGCCACCAATCTAGGACTGGCAACCCTACTAAAGGCACTGGACTGAGGGGCAGCTCAGGACTGAGGGGTAGCTCAGGACTGAAGGGTAGCTCCTGGCTGGCTGACGGCTCTGGCAGCTCCTGGCTGGCTGACGGCTCTGGCAGCAGCTCCTGGCTGGCTGACGGCTCTGGCAGGTCCTGGCTGACTGACGGCTCTGGCAGCTCCTTGCTGGCTGACGGCTCTGGCAGGTCCTGGCTGACTGATGGCTCAGGACAGACTGGCGGCTCTGACAGCTCAGGACAGACTGGCGGCTCTGACGGCTCAGGACAGACGGGAGACTCTAGCAGCTCAGGACAGACGGGAGACTCTAGCAGCTCAGGACAGACGGGAGACTCTAGCAGCTCAGGACAGACGGGAGACTCTAGCAGCTCAGGACAGATGGGAGACTAGCAGCTCAGGACAGACGGGAGACTCTAGCAGCTCAGGACAGACGGGAGACTCTATAGCAGCTCAGGACAGACGAGGCACACTGTAGGCCTGGTGCATGGTGCCGGCACTGGTGGTACTGGTCCGAGGACACGCACCTCAGGGCGAGTGCGGGGAGCAGGAACAGGGAGAACTGGGCTCTGGCGACGCACAGGAAGCCCGGTGCAGGGGGCTGCCACCAGAGGGCTGGTGCGTGGAGATGGCACTGGATAGACCGGACCGAGAAGGCGCACTGGAGATCTGGAGCACCGAGCCTGCCCAACCTTACCTGGTTGAATGCTCCCCATAGCCAGGCCAGTGCGGCGAGGTGGAATAGCCCACACTGGGCTGTGCAGGAGACGCACTGGAGACTAGATGCGTAGAGCCGGCTTCATGGCACCTGGCTCGATGCCCACTTCTAGCCTGGCCGATACGAGGAGCTGGAATGTACCGCACCGGGCTATGCACACGTACCGGGGCCACCGTGCCCTCCACGGCATAACACGGTGCCTGCGCGGTACAACGCCCTCTCTCTCCACAGTAAGCACAGGGAGCTGGCGCAGGTCTCCTACCTGACTTTGCCACACTCCCCGTGTGCCGTCCCCCAAGACATTTTTGGGGCTGCCACTCGGGCTTCCAGCCACGCCGCCGTGCTTCCTCCTCATACCGACATCTCTCTGCTTTTGCTGCCTCCAGCTCTGCTTTGGGACGGCGATATTCCCCTGGCTGTGCCCAGGGTCCTTTGCCGTCCAGAATCTCCTCCCAAGTCCAGAAGTCCTTTGATTGCTGCTGCTGTCTGTTACCACGCTGCTTGGTCCATTGTTGGTGGTTATTCTGTCACGATCGTCGTATGGAGTAGACCAAAGCGCAGCGTGGTTAGAATACATTCTTCTTTATTCAATGAGGAACACAAAGAACACTTAAACAAAAACAACAAAACGAATAAGACGACCGTGACCACTATATAAACAATGTGCTAACGTGCAACATAACATAGACAATAACCCACGTAATACCCATTGAAGATGGCTGCCTCAATATGGTTCCCAATCAGAGACAACGATAAACACCTGCCTCTAATTGAGAACCAATCTTGGCAACCATAGACCAACATAAACACCTAGATGAAAACAACCCCATAAATCTACAAAAACCCCTAGACAGTACAAACACCCTAGAAAAAGACAAAAACACACATATCACCCATGTCACACCCTGACCTAACCAAAATAATAAAGAAAACAGAATCCCTTATGCAATAGTTTGTCCAGCTCAATTTTTCAAGTGTCAGTGTGCAGCGGTTAGGACGGAGTCAGGCGCAGGACACAGAACTGAGTTTAAACATACTTTACTCAAAAAATTCACAAACAACTTCCATACGGGAGAAATATTCCAGCTCGACACAAAAGAGCGACCATTTAACAAAGAACAAACACGCACAAAACCATGTGGGAACCAGAGGGTTAAATAGGGAATAAATTATAACGTAATGGAAACCAGGTGTGTACAATCAAGACAAAACAAATGTAAAAAGAAACGTAGATCGGTGGAGGCTAGAAAGCCAGTGACGTCGACCGCCGAACGCCGGCCGATCAAGGAGAGGCACCAACTTCGGCGGAAGTCGTGACACAATTGTTATGTTGCTTATATAGGTCTATCTCATTGGTAGTTATTCATCATTTTAAGCAATGTTGGAATGATATCATTGTTTTGCTTACGTCGTGTATTATAATTAGCTTGTGCTTTTCTTCATGAGGAGGGGATACTATATGTTGTTGGGTCTGTAACCATGTTTGCCAGAGACAGTGTCTTCCCATTCAAGTAATAGACCCAAGTAATTCCAGTTGATATTGTGAAGGTTGTTTTGTTTGCGCAATGCACTGTCTGTGTGTCAGTATACTGTCTAGAAAAGTGGATCCTTGCAATTGTATTTTCCTTCCTTTTTAGACCACAGAGGTCTAATAAAATAATACAATGTTGTATAGTGGCTTTGCTGGCATGCAAAAAAAAAAAGGTTTGTTTGCCCCACGTACACACACACACACACACACACACACACACACACACACACACACACACACACACACACACACACACACACACACACACACACACACACACACACACACACACACACACATAAATCAGTACCCTGGAAAGCCACATGGTATTTAGAAACATTGATTGGTGTCTTTAAGTTCTTTTTCAGTGTATCCAACAAAGCATATACTGTATAGTGTTGTTGATTTGATGATGTATTATCACAACATAGGTTTTAATATGGATTTTTTTACTGGCTTGGCTTCCAGAGTGACTGTATCTACGCACTGCTACTAGTCATGATAGCTTTGATGGAAACTTTGACTAGAATGACGTTTACATGAAAATAGAATTGGGAATTATGTAACGGCAACTAGTTAATTGTCTACATTCAAAGATGGGAATTATACATTAAGTTTTGGATTTGGTCCCATATTCCTACACTGTAAAAAAATACTCTTTGGATCAACCTAAAAAAATATACTTAAATTGGTTACAAGTAGTTCTCAAATGAAAATTTCAAAATTTGTTGAAACCAAACATGATTCAATGCTAACTTTTTTATTTGATAATTACCAAAGCTATTGCTTTCAACACTCAACTTACGTTTCCCATTTGGTTAAACTAAGCCCAAGTTCACTTTTTAATTTGGAATTATCCATCTAAATTTCTGTAACACTTACATTACGTTTCCCCTATTATTATGTAAAGAAACAGTAATAACTGTAGTAACAACATAGTAGTCACATAAATGTTACGATGTTATTACATGGTAATAAGGTTGTAGCGCTATCAGTTACTACAGAGTTGGAACAAAGAATGTGTAATTACACATTCACTTTCTGAAGGTTATTCCACATGTGTAATAACGGATGTTATTACACATTTTATTGTGCCACTATGTAACAAATGTTTTGTAATTACACGTTTGAAAGTCACTTGTGAATTACCATGTTAATAACCTGAAACAAAATCTGACCTTGTTTCAGCAAACTACAAGGTGCCACTACCATCGAAACCACATGTAATACCAGGGTTGAAAAAAATAAGCTAGGACCTGGTAACAACAATTGTAACAAGGCACACCGGTCATTTTCTATTTGTTTATTTCTATGTTACGACCTGGCTCAAAGGCTATACCGAATAAAGTGTAATAAAATAACAACGTAATTACATTGATATACTTGTAATTATCATGTACCAACACGGGAGCAAGCAACTTAACGTAAAGTGAAACCCAGTAGGGAGTAGGGTACAGCCTTATAATTACCATTTAGTAACAACGTAACAACCTTTGCAGACAATAGACTAACCAGGATAACTTATGAGACAGGAGAACATTAGGTAAAGCCTTTTAGTTACATTGAACTTACAATGAAACAAATCTTTAAAAACCAACTCTGTAATTACAATGTTTTTTTACAAGGGATAAACATGTATTTACAATGCACTTACCCAGTATTAAGCAACAATGTAAAGTGAAGT
This sequence comes from Oncorhynchus keta, assembly GCF_023373465.1. Lineage (NCBI taxonomy): Eukaryota > Metazoa > Chordata > Actinopteri > Salmoniformes > Salmonidae > Oncorhynchus > Oncorhynchus keta. The sequence goes on along the minus strand of NC_068424.1, from coordinate 29,114,118 downwards.
GAAATGTTGAATTACTTTGTAGTTACAATGTAACAACCTTTGCACACAATAGACTAAACTGGAGAAATAAGGAGACATGAGACCATTTTTCAGTTTTACCTTTCTTTAAAGGATTTGACAAACATTCATATTCAAGCCATTCAAATTAAATTCCTAATTTCAGACTCAAAGCAATAATTATTAGCAAAATGTACTAACACGGGGTGGTAAAGCCAGCCTAGCTAGCATTTCCCCATTTTTCTATAATGTAGCTAGCTAAGCACTGTCACAATATATTTAATTTAATTTTACCTTTATTTTATCAGGGAGTCATACTGAGACCAATGTCTCTTTTATAGATGAGCTCTGAATTACACTGCTCAAAAAAATAAAGGGAACACTTAAACAACACAATGTAACTCCAAGTCAGTCACACTTCTGTGAAATCAAACTGTCCACTTAGGAAGCAACACTGATTGACAATACATTGCATATGCTGTTGTGCAAATGGAATAGACAACAGGTGGAAATTATAGGCAATTAGCAAGACACCCCCAATAAAGGAGTGGTTCTGCAGGTGATAACCACAGACCACTTCTCAGTTCCTATGCTTCCTGGCTGATGTTTTGGTCACTTTTGAATGCTGGCGGTGCTTTCACTCTAGTGGTAGCATGAGACGGAGTCTACAACCCAACAAGTGGCTCAGGTAGTGCAGATCATCCAGGATGGAACATCAATGCGAGCTGTGGCAAGAAGGTTTGCTGTGTCTGTCAGCGTAGTGTCCAGAGCATGGAGGCGCAACCAGGAGACAGGCCAGTACATCAGGAGACGTGGAGGAGGCCGTAGGAGGGAAACAACCGAGCAGCAGGACCGCTACCTCCACCTTTGTGCAAGGAGGAGCAGGAGGAGCACTGCCAGAGCCCTGCAAAATGACCTCCAGCAGGCCACAAATGTGCATGTATCTGCTCAAACGGTCAGAAACAGACACCATGAGGGTGGTATGAGGGCCGAACGTACACAGGTGGGGGTTGTGCTTACAGCCCAACACCGTGCAGTACTTTTGGCATTTGCCAGAGAACACCTAGATTGGCAAATTCGCCACTGGCGCCCTGTGCTCTTCACAGATGAAAGCAGGTTCACACTGAGCACGTGACAGACGTGACAGAGTCTGGAGACGCCGTGGAGAACGTTCTGCTGCCTGGCGGTGAGTCAGACATGGTGTGGGGTGTAATTTCTTTGGGGGCCGCACAGCCCTCCATGTGCTCGCCAGAGGTAGAGATGAGATCCTCAGACCCCTTGTGAGACCATATGCTGGTGCGGTTGGCCCTGGGTTTCTCCTAATGCAAGATAATGCTGGACCTCATGTGGCTGGAGTGTGTCAGCAGTTGCTGCAAGAGGAAGGCATTGATGCTATGGACTGGCCCGCCCGTTCCCCAGACCTGAATCCAATTGAGCACATCTGGGACATCATGTCTCGCTCCATCCACCAACACCACGTTGCACCACAGACTGTCCGGGAGTTGGCGGATGCTTTAGTCCAGGTCTGGAAGGAGATCCCTCAGGAGACCATCCGCCACCTCATCAGGAGCATGCCCAGGCGTTGTATGGAGGTCATACAGGCACGTGGAGGCCACACACACTACTGAGCCTCATTTTGACTTAAGGACATTACATCAAAGTTGGATCAGCCTGTAGTGTGGTTTTCCACTTTCATTTTGAGTGTGACTCCAAATCCAGACCTCCATGGGTTGATAAATTTGATTTCCATTGATCTTTTTTGTGTGATTTTGTTGTCAGCACATTCAACTATGTAAAGAAAAAAGTATATAATAAGAATATTTCATTCATTCAGATCTAGGATGTGTTATTTTAGTGTTCCCTTTATTTTTTTGAGCAGTGTATATTAATTACAGAAAAAACACACATCATGAATGGAAGATGTGTAAATATTTGTATGAACATAACATGATTCAACAACTGAGACATAAACTGAACAAGTTACACAGACATGTGACTAACAAATGGAATAATGTGTCCCTGAACAAAGGGGAGGGGGTCAAAATCAAAAGTAACTGTCAGTATCTGGTGTGGCCACCAGCTGCTTTACTGCATTGCATCTCCTCCTTATTTACTGCACCAGATTTGCCAGTTCTTGCTATGAGATGTTCCCCAACTCTTCCAACAAGGCACCTGCAAGTTCCCGGACATTTCTGGGGGAATGGCCCTAGCCCTCACCCTCCGATCCAACAGGTTCCAGACGTGCACAATGGGATTGAGATCCGGACTCTTCGCTGGCCATGGCAGAACACTGACATTCCTGTCTTGCAGGAAATCACGCACAGAATGAGCAGTATGGCTGGTGACATTGTCAAGCTGGAGGGTCATGTCAGGATGAGCCTGCAGGAAGGGTACCACATGAGGGAGGAGGATGTTTTCCCTGTAAAGCACAGCGCTGAGATTGCCTGCAATGACAACAAGCTTAGTCCAATGATGCTGTGACACACCACCCCAGACCATGACGGACCCTCCACCTCCAAATTGTTCCCTCTCCAGAGTACAGGCCTCGGTGTAACGCTCATTCCTTCGATGATAAATGCGAATCCGACCATCAGACAAAACCGCGACTCGTCAGAGAAGAGCACTTTTTGCCAGTCCTGTCTGGTCCAGCGACGGTGGGTTTGTGCCCATAGGCGACGTTGTATCCGGTGATGACCTGCTTTACAACAGGCCTACAAGCCCTCAGTCCAGCCTCTCTCAGCCTTTTGCGGATAGTCTGAGCATTGATGGAAGGATTGTGCGTTCCTTGTGTAACACGGGCAGTTGTTGTTGCCATCCTGTACCTGTCCCGCAGGTGTAATGTTTGGATGTACCGATCCTGTGCAGGTGTTGTTACACGTAGTCTGCCACTGTGCGGATGATCAGCTGTCCATCCTGTCTCCCTGTCGTGCTGTCTTTGGCGTCTCACAGTATGATTTATTGTCCTGGCCACAACAGCAGTCCTCATGCCTCCTTACAGCATGCCTAAGGCACGTTCACGCAGATGAGCTGAGATTCTGGACAGCTTTCTTTTGGTGTTTCTCAGTGTCAGTAGAAAGGCCTCTTTAGTGTCCTAAATGTTGATGTGAGCCATGACCAGACTTTCAAAGCACTTCATGGCTACGGACATGAGTGCTACGGGTCGGTAGTCATTTAGGCAGGTTGCCTTTGTGTTCTTGGGCACAGGGACTATGGTGGTCTGCTTGAAGCATGTTGGTATTACAGACTCAATCAGGGACATGTTGAAAATGTCAGTGAAGACACCTGCCAGTTGGAGTCCCCACACCTTGAAAGCGGCAGCTCTACCCTTTAGCTCAGTGCGAATGTTGCCTGTAATCCATTGCTTCTGGTTGGGGTATGTACATACAGTCACTATGGGGACTACGTCGTCAATGCACTTATTGATAAAGCCAGTGACTGATGTGGTGTATTCCTCAATGTCATTGGAAGAATCTCGGAACATGTTCCAGTCTGTGACACATCAAGGGCAAATTATTTATCCCCCTCCTCGACTCCCATTCACTCTACGACAGTTGATAGTGAATTTTATAAATCATTAGTTCTAATTAACAGACCTATAGGTCATTGTAATGGTTTTCTTCTGGGGAAAGAGAGGCGGACCAAAATGCAGCTTGGTAAGTTTTGTGCATCTTTAATAAAGATGAAAGTACAACAATCTACAAAACAAGAACCGTGAAAAAACCAAAACAGTCCTATCTGGTGCCACAAACACAAAGACAGAAACAATCACCCACAAAACCCAACACAAAACAGGCTACTTAAATATGGTTCCCAATCAGAGACAATGACTAACACCTGCCTCTGATTGAGAACCATATCAGGCCAAACATAGAAATAGACAAACCAGACACACAACATAGAATGCCCACCCAGCTCACGTCCTGACCAACACTAAAACAAGGAAAACACACACGAACGATGGTCAGAACGTGACCAAGGTGCGGACTCCGAACGCACAACCTAAACCTATAGGGGAGGGTCTGGGTGGGCATCTGTCCGCGGTGGCGGCTCTGGCGCTGAACGTGGACCCCACTCCATAATTGTCTTAGTCCACCTCCTTAACGTCCCTTGAGTGGTGACCCTCGCTGCTAACCTTGGCCTAGGAACCCTAACAATGGGCCCCACTGGACTGAGGGGCAGTTCCGGACTGAGGGGCAGTTCCGGACTGAGGGGCAGCTCGAGACCGAGGGGCAGCTCGAGACCGAGGGGCAGCTTGGGACTGAGGTAGCTCGGGACTGAGGGGAAGCTCAGGACTGAGAGGAAGCTCAGGAAGGTTGATGAATCTAGCAGATCCTGGCTGGCTGGCGGTTCCGGCAGATCCTGGCTGACTGGCGGTTCCGGCAGATCCTGGCTGACTGGCGGTTCCGGCAGATCCTGGCTGACTGGCGGTTCCGGCAGATCCTGGCTGACTGGCGGTTCCGGCAGATCCTGGCTGACTGGCGGTTCCGGCAGATCCTGGCTGACTGGCGGATCCTGGCTGAATGGCGGATCCTGGCTGACTGGTGGCACTGGCGGCTCCTGGCTGACTGGCGGCACTGGCGGCTCCTGGCTGACTGGCGGCACTGGTGGCTCCTGGCTGACTGGCGGCTCCTGGCTGACTGGCGGCACTGGCGGCTCCTTGCAGACTGGTGGCACTGGCGGCGCTGGACAGACTGGCGGCACTGGGCAGATTGGCGGCACTGGCGGCGCTGGCGGCTCCTGGCCGACTGGCGGCGCTGGGCAGACTGGCGGCACTGGCGGCGCTGGGCAGACTGGCGGCACTGGCGGCGCTGGGCAGACTGGCGGCACTGGCGGCGCTGGGCAGACGGGTAGCTCAGACGGCGCTGGGCAGACGGGTAGCTCAGACGGCGCTGGGCAGACGGGTAGCTCAGACGGTGCTGGGCAGACGGGTAGCTCAGACGGCGCTGGAGAAGAAGGCTCTGGCAGTGCTGGACTGAGGAGCCCTGGCGCCTCTGGAATGAGGGGCTCTGGCGCCTCTGGAATGAGGGTCGGGAGCTCTGGCAGCGCCGGACAGGCGGGAAATTCTGGTAGCGCCGGACAGGCGGAAACACCTGTGTTGATGGGACGGAGAGACAGCCTGGTACGGGGTGCCGGCACTGGTGGTACCGGGCTGGGGACACACACCTCAGGGCGAATGCCTTGCATAGTACGCCAAATCAACTGCTCTCTGACTCTGCCACACCCTCCATGTGCCTCCCCCCAATAATTTTTTTGGGGGGGTGCCTCTCGGGCTTCCAGCCGCTCTGCCGTGCTAACTCCTCATAATGCCGCCTCTCTGCCTTCGCTGCCTCCAGCTCGGCTTTGGGGCGGCAATATTCCCCTGGCTCTGCCCAGGGTCCTTTCCCGTCAAGGATCTCCTCCCAAGTCCATTTCTCCAAATAGTGCAGCCTCTTCCACTGTTGCTGCTGCTGCTGCCTTTGCTGCTTCTGCTGTTGCTCCTGCTGCACCTGTGGCTTCTCCTGCTGCTGCTGTTGCCTCTGTTTACCACGCCGCTTGGTCCTTGTTTGGTGGGTTATTCTGTAATGGTTTTCTTCTGGGGAAAGAGAGGTGGACCAAAATGCAGCGTGGTTAGTTTTGTGCATCTTTAATAACGATGAAAGTACAACAATCTACAAAACAAGAACCGTGAAAAAAAAAAAAAAAAAACAGTCCTATCTGGTGCCACAAACACAAAGACAGGAACAATCACCCACAAAACCCAACACAAAACAGGCTACCTAAATATGGTTCCCAATCAGAGACAATGACTAACACCTGCCTCTGATTGAGAACCATATCAGGCCAAACATAGAAATAGACAAACCAGACACACAACATAGAATGCCCACCCAGCTCACATCCTGACCAACACTAAAACAAGGAAAACATAGAGACAACACTACTGAACTAATGAGACATTAATGAAGCTCAGTAATGACTTATCCATGCGCCCAACAGGTATAATTTAAATAGTCATAATAAAGACTATAAAGGACCAAGGTCTCCAAGGTCAAGACCATTTGATCATACCACCATTTTCCCTGCCATGTTTTCCTACAGTATGCAATCTATGTATAAATTCATTGACATCATGGCATCTTCAGTCTGTCCTTCAAATATGTCCTGTCAGTCATTGGTAATTTCTCCATGACAGGACTGATCTGAAAATGCCTTAAATCACTGGAGATATGGGCTCTTCCCCAACCCTGGTCCTCCAGTCTGACACTTTTCCATCCCTCTCTTCTTGTGTCCTGTTTGGCAGAGTGATAAATAACAGATCCAATGCTCAGCCTTCTCGGCTCCCAAGCCCAGTTTTCCTGGCCCACATCCTATCTGGGCTGTACCAGAGACTGTGTGCGGTTGAGTGATATATTGACCATGTTGGGCTTGTGACAGCTTTTTCGCCAGTGTATTCTGTAGAGCACTGGTCCAAAATAAAAAGCCAGTTGCATTACACACTGTAGCTTTGTATCTTTCCAAAGCATGTTCCAAAGAGATGATCCAAGGTGAGGGAGAACTTTTTTTATTGTGTCTTTCTGATAGGATGGTGAGCAAGGTTTGGTGGGGGCATAGAAAAGTTGAAGGTTGTTCTCTGAAAAGCCTTCCCTATCCCCATTCCTCTACACCGAGAATGACAATTCCCAACTCTGCATCATCAGGGAATTGTCTGAGTATTTTCCTTTAACAATAGAGAGATAGATGTGAGATGTACAAGGTACTTTGAAGGTTGACTAACGCATTGAACTTTGTACAGCATATTCAAGGTTCTTTATAAAGCCTTCCTTGTGAAGTCGTTACATCCTTGGTATTTGGAAATGGCTCAGTGTCCCTTATCCAAGAAGTCATTACACCACACAGTGCTATTGACTCAGAATGTGATCCCTCTTTTACTGACCTTTAATTAATGAATTAATTCATAATTTCTGCTTTTTGAGCCATAATTTTCTACACGCACGTTGAAGCTGATAAATAGCCAATGCTAGGTTCACAAGCTGTTAGATTCAAAATGTTTGTGTTGGGAGGATTGCATTTGAACAGCTTACTGTAGTTATGAATGTATTGATCATTTTATTTGTGGACACCCAAACCAATTGAACATAAGTTGGCGATACAATGTTTTCTACTGCCATCATATTAGTTTAAAATAATGTATTTAGTGCAAGTTGTGTGTGTGTGTTTTTAGGAAGCCGGTGCAGTAGTAGTATGTTCTGTGCATACTGATTTCAAAATAATAGGTAGTGTTCTAGTTCTTATGGGTGTATGTCAGACAGAAAAGACATGTCTCAGATGGCCCCCTATTGCCGATATAGTGCACTATTTTTGACCAGAACCCTATGGAGGAATAGGGTGCCAAACATTATCTTAGGGAGAAGAGGGCTCTTCCTTAATGCTACTACAGTGCTTTGTCCCTGTAATCCATCACATCACATGCACCATTATGGCCAAAATAGACCAACTAGGGAAACATTTCCTGGAAGCCTCAGGGAGCTTGTTTCCCTTCAACACTGCCCATTGCGAAACACGGGGCCTGATGACTAACATTTGTCTGCAGACTCTGCACTCCCCATCCCCCTTTGCGAAAGGTGGATATCTGTGATGTTTTTCCCACTGTGAACAACATAGTTTTCTAGTGTCAGCCTCCCCATCTACAGCTATTTATCTGCTGGCTTTGCACCCTTGGAAAGACTGGCTATCTGCGTTGCTACGAACAGGTTAATGTACTTTTAAGCACACCCCTCTCCACAGATTAGCATGATTAATATGACTGCACGCTAAGCCGCTCTCAACCGCTACCTTTCTTTACCCACCTCTCTCTTTTTTAATCTCTTTCTTGTTCTCTCCATTTCTGCCAGATGCTATCAATCCAAAGGGGAGAGGAGAAGAAATCAAAGGTAGATTTGAGACTTTGAAAGCCAAGGAAGCACTGCGGTTATCTCCCGTTGTTCAGAATGACATGTTACAGGGCTCACAATGTAAAGTACACACACTTTATGGAAACATAATCTGAGGAGGGAGGTTAAATGAGGGAATGCATTTACGACGCTCCATCTAAGCATAGAACAATGTTTCGATTGGTCCACAAACCTCAGAACTGAAACAATTCCCTGTGATAACTCCCCCGGGCTAATACTAGGCATTCAGACATATAATTTCAAACCAAAGACTAATTCCATTTCTACATGTCATTTACTGATAATTCCAGGCTTTCATGTTGATAAAATGGGGGAGCATCAACTGATTAATGGGTTTCATCAGTTTTCATTTGGTATGACAACAATAACTGCAGGTACTGGCGTTTGATTGGCCGAGTATGCAATTGCGATGTATTGAAGATGGGGATTGAGAAAATTCCCTCAGGGATTTGACTAGTTTGCAATGGAAAGTGAGGCTTTGAAACAAAGCACTTGAACAGAAGCTGAGTTTAATACCACCTATTCTGCCCATCTCTCTTGTATAATTCTGATTACAGCGATGGCCCAGCTAGAGGGACATAACACATTCACTTTCTCTCTCCGTCAGTATCATTAGTTTGGAATGTCAAGGTTGTCTTTGTGAGGTAGTGGTTTACGGGAAAGAGTTTAGCCCACAGGGAGTGGAGATATGTATGTGTTTATGACACACAGTTCTGACAATGACTACAGAGATCCAACAGAGAGATGGACGTTTTTCACACTGGGTTCGACAAGTGACAATGGACAAGTGTCAGTCAATCAGGACCGTGTTGATTTGTGTGTGTGTGTTAAATACACCTTAGCATCCACAGTCCTGCTGTTTCTTTCCTGTCTGTGATGAGTTTAGTATGTAAGTCACCATTAGCATTTTGTGTATATCTTCCAATTGAGGTTAGTTTTTACTTAACATTGTTGTCCAATCTAAATTACAGGCCTCCTGATCCTATTTTTATTTATACATTTGCTGACAGTATTAATTTTGGATGAGGGCTGGTTAGGTGCTAGGGCATAGGGGAGGGAAGTTAGTTTAAGCACCTCCATTCCAGACCACTGTAGAAGCCCCATGGGTCTTCTATCTTCAGATTAAAGATAAAGTAATTAGAGGCCATTTTGTTTGAGTATAGCCTTCGTTTAAAACAAACCCTATGAGGACACAACTCTCTCTAATATTTTTGGCATGCATCGCTTTAGTATCCCTCATTTAGGCCATTTGGAGTTTTAAATTGAAATGCGCCCACAAAGCTTTGTACCCACAAAGCCCCTGTGACCAGTGTGTAATTATCTTAATCTCCCCTTAAACCCATCATTACATCCCTGAGAGGGCAGGCCCTTTAAAAGAGGCTGTTTGAAGAAGTGATAAATGTGAGATTATGCACATATTTATGTGTGAAATACACACACTCATCCACCTCTTCTGCTGGGTTTGAAAAAAAAATGATGCAGAGGCTGCTGCAATATGAAAGAATGGATGATGAAGCATCATATACCAAGATAAGATGCCTCTTGTGAGCAATCTTGTGTATCATATTTCATCTGTCTCATGTAGATTAATTGTTCTATCCCTTGAATGATGTCACAGAATAGCTTGGACTTAATCGCAACACCAATTGAAAATGGTTCGAGATGAATGTGGCAGGTTTATAACGCGGATATAATCTTATTTACTGTGAGTTGTATTAAGCACACGCAACATCGAGGAGATCTCCGTCAAAATCATTTTCTGTTGTCTGTGTAGATGAGGTTATGAAACAAGATACAGATGCTTCGCCAATAAAGTCCTCTGAATATAAAATACATAGAAAGTTTATCCTATAAACTGTAGATTTCTAATCTGGTGGGCCAATGTGTTTCCTGCCATGCCGTCATGGATTTGTGTACTAAGCAAAGGTGAGCTTTCAAAACTTCTACAACCACTAGCACCCATTGAGGTAGCCCTACATACAATACTAGGTGTTTCTGTTGGCAGAGAAATGGGGTGAAGACATAAATGTTTCATCTCTCAATTCCATCTAAATCAACCTTTCCAAATGAACACTGCACAGCTTGTTACAGTACGTAGTTCTATATTCATATCTTTGTTTGAGTACAGATTCACAGATGTTGGATTGTGCCTATAACACTCTGAGCACACACTGGTTGATTCAACAATGTTTCCAGGTCATTTCAATGAAATTACAGTACATTGAACCAATGTGGAATAGACGTTGAATTGACGTCTGTGCCCAGTGGAGAGCTTCTATTTGTTTGTTTCTTGTGAGACAAGCAGCATCTCTCACGTCAATTCCTAAGTCGGAGAGCCATTAAAAAAAGAGTTTCAGGAGCCAGTAAGCCCACATGCTTCCACTTATTTCGTCAAATGGTTACTTTGCGTCTGATGAGTTTCTCAGCTTCTCAGCTATTAGAGTGTTTATTGTGTTTAACCCCTGTGGGAGGTACAGATGTGCAGCTCACTGTTGGATCAGTCCCTGGAGGCTACTGATGCAGCTGTTTCTGTAAACATTACAATCAAAACTATAACATACTGTAACTAGCTCAATTCTAAATGAACTACCATATTATGCTTGTTTAGGCCTCAATCTACTATTCAAATCAAATCAAATTTCATTTGTCACATGCACCGAATACACAGGTGTAGACCATACAGTGAAATGCTTACAAGCCCTTAACCAACAATACAGTTTTAAGAAAATACCTATATAAAAAAATTAAGAGATAAGAATAACAAATAATTAAAGAGCAGCAGTAAATAACAATAGCGGGGCTATATACAGGGTTTACCGGTACAGAGTCAATGTGTGGGGGCACTGGTGTTGAAGTAATTGAGGTAATATGTACATATAGGTAGAGTTATTAAAGTGACTATACATAGATAATAACAGAGAGTAGCAGCACCGTAGAAGAGGGTGGGGGGGGGAATGCAAATAGTCTGGGTAGCCATTTGATTAGCTGTTCAGGAGTCTTATGGCTTGGGGGTAGAAGCTGTTTAGAAGCCTCTTGGACCTAGACTTGGCGCTCCGGTACCTCTTGTCATGCGGTAGTAGAGAGAACAGTCTATGACTAGGGTGATGTACTGGGCCGTTCGCACTACCCTCTGTAGTGCCTTGCGGTCCGAGGCTGAACAGTTGCCATACTAGGCAGTGATACAATCCATCAGGATGCTCTCGATATTGCAGCTGTAAAAGCTTTTGAGGATCTGAGGACCCATGCCAAATATTTTCAGTCTCCTGAGGGAGAAAAGGTTTTGTCATATCCTCTCCACAACTGCCTTGGTGTGCTTGGACCATGTTAGTTTGTTGGTGATGTGGACACCAAGGAACTTGAAGCTCTCATTCTGCTCTACTACATCCCCGTCGATGAGAATGGGGGAGTGGTCGATCGTCCTTTTCCTGTATTCCACAATCATCTCCTTTGTCTTGATCACATTGAGGGAGAGGTTGTTGTCCTTGCAGCACACGGTCAGGTCTCTGACCTCCTCCGTATAGGCTGTCTCATCGTTGTTGGTGATCAGGCCTACCACTGTTGTGTCATCAGGAAACTTAATGATGGAGCTGGAGTCATGCCTGGCCATGCAGTCATGAGTAGGGGACTGAGCACACACCCCTGAGGGGCCCCCGCATTGAGGATCAGTGTGCTGGATGTGTTATTACCTACCCTTACCACCTGGGTGTGGCCCGTCAGGAAGTCTAGGATCCAGTTGCAGAGGGAGGTGTTTAGTCCCAGGGTCCTTAGCTTAGTGATGAGATTTGAGGGCATTATGGTGTTGAATGCTGAGCTGTAGTCAATGAATAGCATTCTCACATCGGTGTTCCTTTTGTCCAGGTGTGAAAGGGCAGTGTGAGTGCAATAGAGATTGCATCATCTGTGGATCTGTTTGGGCGGTATGCAAATTGGAGTGGTTCTAGGATTTCTGTAATAACGGTGTTGATGTGAGCCATGACCAGCCTTTCAAAGCATTTCATGGCTACAGATGTGAGTGCTACGGGTCGGTAGTCATTTAGGCAGGTTACCTTAGTGTTCTTGGGCACAGGGACTATGGTGGTATGCTTGAAACATGTTGGTATTACAGACTCAGACAGGGACAGGTTGAAAATGTGAGTGAAGACACTTGCCAGTTGGTCAGCGCATGCTCGTTGTACACATCCTGGTAATCCGACTTGTCCTGTGGCCTTGTGAATGTTGACCGGTTTATAGGTCTTACTCACATTGGCTGCGGAGAGCGTAATCACACAGTCGTCTGGAACAGTTGTCTCATGCATGTTTCAGTGTTGCTTGCCTCGAAGCGAGCATATATGTTTTTTAGCTTGTCTGATTGGCTCGTGTCACTGCGCAGCTCTCAACTGTGCTTCCCTTTGAAGTCTGTAATGGTTTGCATGACTTGCCACATCCGACGAGTGTCAGAGCCGGTGTGGTACGATTCGATCTTAGTCCTGTATTGACACTTTGCCTGTTTTAATTTTTGTCGGAGGGTATAGCGGGATTTCTTATAAGCTTCCGGGTTAGAGTCCCGCTCCTTGAAAGCGGTAGCTCTACCCTTTAGCTCAGTGCGAATGTTGCCTGTAATCCATGGCTTCTGGTTGGGGTATGTACGTACGGTCACTGTGGGGACTACGTCCTCGATGCACTTATTGATAAAGCCAGTGATTGATGTGGTGTACTCCCCAATGCATATTCTGAACATATTCCAGTCTGTGCTAGAAAAACAGTCCTGTAGTTTAGCTTCTGCTTCATCTGACCACTTTTTTATTGTCCGACCACTTTTTTATCACTGGTGCTTCCTGCTTTAATTTTTGCTTGTAAGCAGGAATCAGGAGGATAGAATTAGGATCAGATTTGCCAAATGGAGGGCGAGGGAGAGCTTTATACACATCTCTGTGTGTGGAATAAAGGTGGTCTAGATTTATTTTCCATCTGGTTGCACATTTAACATGCTGATAGAAATTTGGTAACACTGATTTTAGTTTCCCTGCATTAAAGTCCCCGGCCACTAGAAACGCCACCTCTGGATGAGCGTTTTCCTGTATGCTTATGGCGGTATACAGCTCATTGAGTTTGGTTTTAGTGCCAGCATCGATCTGTGTTGGTATATAGACAGCTACGAAAAATACAGATGAAAACTCTCTAGGTAGATAGTGTGGTCTACTGCTTATCATGAGATACTCGCCCTCAGGCGAGCAAAACCTTGAGACTTCCTTAGATATTGTGCACCAGCTGTTGTTTACATTTATGCATAGGCCCCCGCCCCATGTCTTACCAGAGGCTGCTGTTCTATCCTGCCGATAGAGTTTACAGGGCAAGAAAACATTTTTGAACCCTTTGGAAATACTTGGATTTCCTCATAAATTGGTCATAAAATTTGATCTGATCTTCATCTAGGTCATAACAATAAACAAACACAGTCTGCTTAAACTAATAACACACAAACAATTATATGTTTTCTTGTCTTTATTGAACAATAACCTCAACCAAACGTTTTCTGTAGTTGTGGATCAGACCTCCACAACGGTCAGAATGATTTTTGGACCATTCCTCTTTACAAAACTGTTTCAGTTCAGCAATATTCTTGGGATATCTGGTGTGAACTGCTCTCTTGAGATTATGCCACAGCATCTCAATCAGGTTGAGGTCAGGGCCACTCCAGAAGACGTATTTTATTCTGTTGAAGCCTTTCTGTTGTTGATTTACTTCTGTGTTTTGGGTCGTTGTCCTGTTGCATCACCCAAATTCTGTTGAGCTTCAATTGGCGGACATACATTCTCCTGCAATATGTCTTGATAAACTTGGGAATTCATTTTTCCGTCAATGATAGCATGCTCTCCAGGCCATAAGGCAGCAAAGCAGCCCTCAAACCATGATGCTCCCTCCACCATATTTTACAGTTGGGATGAGGTTTTGATGTTGGTGTGCTGTGCCTTTTTTTCACCACACATAGTGTTGTGTGTTCCTTCCAAACAACTCAACTGTAGTTTCATCTGTCCACAGAATATTTTGCCAGTAGCGCTGTGAAACATCCAGGTGCACTTTTGCAAACTTCAGATGTGCAGCAGTGTTTGTTTTCGACAGCAGTGGCTACTTCTGTTGTGTCCTCCCATGAACACCATTCTTGTTTAGTGTTTTACGTATCATAGACTGGTCAACAGAGATGTTAGAGATGTTCCAGAGATTTCTGTAAGTCTTTAGCTGACAATCTAGGATTCTTCTTAACCTCATTGAGCATTTTGCGTTGTGCTCTTGCAGTCATCTTTGCAGGATGGCTACTCCCAGGGAAAGAAGCAACCGTGCAGAACTTTCTCCATTTATAGACAATTTGTCTTACTGTGGACTGATGAACATCAAGGCTTTAAGAGATACAGATACTTTTGTAACCTTTTCCATTAGAGATAATTATTTCTTTCAGCTTTTATTTCTTTCATCACATTCCCAGTGGGTCAGAGGTTTACATACACTCAATTAGCATTTGGTAGCATTGCCTTTAATATGTTTAACTTGGGTCAGATGTTTCAGGTAGCCTTCCACAAGCTTCCCACAGTAAGTTGGGTGAATTTTGGCCCATTCGTCCTGACAGAGCTGGTGTAACTGAGTCAGGTTTCTAGGCCTCCTTGCTCACACACGCCTTTTCCGTTCTGCCCACAACCGCTTCACGGTTGGGATGGTGTTCTTTGACTTGCAAGCCTTCCCCTTCTTCCTCCAAACATAACGATGGTCATTATGGCCAAACAGTTCTATTTTTGTTTCATCAGACCAGAGGACATTTCTCCAAAAAGTACAATATTTGTCCCCATGTGCAGTTGCAAACCATAGTCTGGCTTTTTTTATGGCGGTTTTGGAGCAGTGGCTTTTTCCATGCTGAGTGGCCTTTCAGGTTATGTCGATATAGGACTTGTTTTACTGTGGATATAGATACTTTTGTACCTGTTTCTACCAGCGTCTTCACAAGGTCCTTTGCTGTTGTTCTGGGATTGATTTGCAATCCAGACAGAACACGTCTCCTTCCTGAGTGGTATGATGGCTGCGTGGTCCCATACTGTTTATACTTGCATACTATTGTTTGTACAGATGAACATGGTATGTTCCGGCGTTTGGAAATTGCTTCCAAGGATGAACCAGACTCAACCAGGGTGATTTATTTTGATTTTCCCATGATGTCAAGCAAAGAGGCACTGAGTTTGAAGTTTGGCCTTGAAATACATCCACAGGTACACCTCCACTTGACTCAAATTATGCCTCCTAAAGCCATGACATAATTTTCTGGAATTTTCCAAGCTGTTTAAAGGCACAGTCAACTTAGTGTATGTAAACTTCTGACCCACTGAAATTGTGATACAGTGAATTATAAGTGAAATAATCTGTCTGTAAACAATTGTTGGAAAAATGACTTGTGTCATGCACAAAGTAGATGTCCTAACCGACTTTCCAAAGCTATAGTTTGTTAACAAGAAATTTGTGGAGAGGCTGAAAAATGAGTTTTTAATGACTCCAACCTAAGTGTATGTAACCTTCTGACTTCAACTCTATATTTATATGTATATACAGTATATATATATACTGTATATATATTTTTTTTAAACCTTTTTTTAACTAGGCATTTCAGTTAAGAACAAATTCTTATTTACAATGAAAGCCTAGGAACAGTGGGTTAACTGCCTTGTTCATGGGCAGAACAACAGATTTTTACCTTGTCAGCTCAGGGATTCAATCTAGCAACCCCCTAACCACTAGGCTACCTGCCGAACGACAGGGATCAGGTCCTGGCCGGGTGTCTGTAGCATATCCCTCCTGTCCGACTCATTGAAGAAAAACTTTTTGTCTAATCTGAGGTGAGTAATTGCAGTTCTGATGTCCAGAAGCTCTTTTCAGTCATTTGAGACGGTAGCAGCAACATTATGTGCAAAATAAGTTACGAACAATGCGAAAAAAACAAACAAAATAGCATGGGGCCATCATGAAATGAATTACTGTGACCTCATTGGTTCAAGCCTCTTGCAAGTAGCAGTATCTGGCTTACTTGAGAATGGGAGAACCACATGTCTGATATTCATAACATATTTAATGATTTCATATTCATAATTGATCAATTGCTTTTCTTGTACGAGCAAACAAACATCAGAAATGATTTCCCCTCTCACTTATATATAGATGGGTTATCTAAGATACAGGGTTTACATTTGAACCTGCGTACATGTATATTTAAACTCAATGTAATTGCCTGTCAGCCCATTCCGTGGCTGACAACTTAATTAACTTGTTTCATCATATTGGGTGGCGAATGGGTTTGACACATGTACGCGAGAGGAGAGTGACAGCGTTGTGAGAGAGCACAGATGCTTGTGAAGGGGTGTTTTTGATGAGTGAGAGGGCAGGTAATGACAATGAGTTTTCGTATGAAAATATGTTACAATTAAATGACAGTGTAATGGTTGCGTGCTCAGAATAGCTGATTAGCTCTACAGACTCTGGTCATTCACTTTCAACAGCCTAGCCCCTTCCACCTCTTCTCAGAAATGGATCTTGAAACCTCATTCTCAGGATTAATTATTGCCAGAGTATGACGATGGCCATGATGACAATACATGATGACTATACATGATGACAATACATGATGACAATACACAAAGGGTGTTACTACATACTCTATATATTGGCCTATGCGTCAATTACGATTGGTAACTCTTCTCATAATTCTCAGGAACATAGAATGCATTTTGAGACCTCATCCTCAGAATTGTTTACCAGAATTATTATGAGGGCCATGTCTACATCACGTCGTGTTTGTTGCTAGGTCTACACACAATATACACCTGCATATGGTAGGCTAAGTCTTGAGGTCTATTTCATGGATCAGATGGTATGATTTGTGAAATCACTGCATAACCAAATGAGATGTGACAATCATGTATCTCTAGCCGTCTTTCTTTGATGTACCTTTGAAACTCACTTCAAAGCCTTTGGTTAAGGACCAGCGAAGGCCTGTAGTATTGAAGTCTTCACCATAGAGGGGCACGGTGGGGGCTCGGGATGGCAGAGCCCGTGAACTGAGCCAGTTCAAAGGAGTATGGAAGAAAAGCAGCTGTAAGAAGGTCCTTGACACAGAGCTCAAACGACACAAAAGACTAACAGGAAGACACAGGCAAACAAACAAAAAACTTTTCAGGGGCCTTTTTCAGTGCAGCAGTAGCGCCAAGGTGCTGTTATTGTGATGGAAAGTCAAAGTTGATGTGGTGTTTTGTTATTTATTTACAGATAATACAGAGTGACTGGCTACGTGGGTGTACGTACACTAAGGATCAACATTATAAGCTCCCCGGAGGTGATGGCAGCAACAATAGCAACATGCAAAGCTGTTGCCCTCAATACAAAAACCAAACGACCACTTCTTGTCAAAACCCATATGTAGTAATGCAGACATATTCTGTATGGGTTTGCCATGATGGCATATAACAGCTTGAGAAGGTGCATAATAGATTAGAAATGTTACTGCTTATCTGATTCTACAAACAGTTTGTTGATTTCACTCCTGTGATAAATCTCCACATTAGCACACTGTAACGGAAAACTGTAATTTATAGTAATTATAGGTAGGCTATTATCAACAGTAAAACATTCTGAAATGTTTCAATGCAGCATACTGTAAATGATGGTGCATTGTGGGAAAATTGCTGTTTTTCTAATGGTACTGTAATTCCACCACACAGAATATAGTGCCATATGGTGTCTTCAGATCCCCAAAAACCTTCTGACCACGAGTGGGTGCATGGTATTGTTGTTTCTGGCTCTTTAACATATTTTGAGGCATGCCTTGTCAGAGGCTTTTTGTTGTACCCGTGAGTGAGAAAGCTGTACCAATTTAACTCCTATGTGGTTATTGTGTGCTATGTGACCTGCTTGTTGTGTGTATGTGCTGCCATTTTACTTACTTACTTACAGACAGACAGACAGACAGACAGACAGACAGACAGACAGACAGACAGACAGACAGACAGTATAGAGTTATAGATCTATAATTTTACTTGGAAGCAAGTCTAAGAAGCAGTATATTTGTTCTATGTGTGCAATTTCTATGCCTCACATTCTTGAGTTTTGTTCTTACATTTTATACTTTCAATTTTATTCAGAAGTTTCAAACAGCTGAAACAACATTTTTGGTTATGGAAAATATATTTCACCGCTGTTTAGACGGTACAATTATGCTCTACACTATACTATCTTATTTTGTCACATAAACTGAAATTAGGCTAATTATTAGCGTTTTAGCAACCAGGAATTGGCGGAGCGATTTCTGCATAGTGCAACGTTAAAATGTACAAGGGACAGATTAGAGTCGCAGCAAGTCTTAAAGATCAAGAACAGTCAAAATCATGTTTTTCATGAAATTGGATGATAATTGAAGGAAACCAGATGAAGGTATGATGACCAAAGTATTAACCTTTACTGTTCCTTTTACATTGATAAAGTTTGATCGTAAAGTTACTGGTTCCCTCCCCCAGCCAAACACGTTAATTCATTATTAAGGGGACAAGGTGACATCTCCAACCTGTTGGGGATAGGGCTGTCTACTGCCCCCGCTGGAGTAATTGCGTGCCCATAGTAAACAATTTCTTTTGTCAAAAGTTGCTAATATATGCAAATAAAAATATTATTGAATAGAAAACACTCTAAAGCTTCTAAAACCGTTTAAATTATGTCTGTATGTAAAGCAGAACTCTCAGGGCAGTCATTCTCCCAAACTCTCTCTTGTCATCAGAAAAGTTGGCCCAACTTTGACGTCATCGCCCCCACCCTTCCCAAGCACTTACAGGTCTGGGAACAGTCTCTCTGTCTTCAGCGCGATCTCAGCTTTCAATGGGGCTTCTCATTGTGAGAATCGCGCGCTCACGAGAGTTTTGGCAGGCCGAAACCTTTCGGTCACGTGAAAAAACAGATCACTTTTATGCGCGCTCTGCTCCGGTCCTGTCTTTTTTCCAAGATCGATTATACAATGCATGCGTTTCTGTTCGTCCTCACGATTGCTGTACACCTTTATAACATGTTAAAGCTTGATTATGAACTTAGTTTGATAAGTTTAGTCGACATTTAATATGTAAGTTTGACGTTTTGGTGCGCATCCACTTGACTTTTGGCTACATTTCAACCGAAATGTGTCGTGTTTGAGAACCGAAAGACACTGCAAAACTAAACGCTGTTTTTGGTAAGTATAATTCCTTCCAGGTCTTCTGATGGAAGAACAGCAAAGGTAAGGGAATATTTATGTGGTAAATTTGGGTTTGTGTGGACTCCAAGATAGAGGAGCAATAATGCTACTTTTTGAGCGCCGACTCATAGTATAGCCTAGTGAACGAAACCTGTAACGTTAAAAATAAATGGAACACAGCGATTGCATTCAGAAGAAGTGTATCTAACTATATATATGTAGAACATGCATATTTAGTCAAAGTTTATGATGTGTATTCCTTGTTAGCTGACGTTATCTGCCGGAGCTATCGTCATTTCTCAGGACATTTGAGTAGCATTTTTTGAACGATGCATCATTGTAAACAGAGATTTATGGATATATATAGCATATTATTGAAAAACACATAAATGTACTGTGTAACATGTTATATTACTGTCATCTGATTAAGATTTCAAAAGGTTAGTGCATTATTTTTCTTTTAATCCTGCGTTTGTTGATTGCATATTTTTTCAACTTGGCTATGCAAATTAGCTGTGTCTTCGGTGGTGGTTTGACATAAATATGTGCTATGTTTTCGCCGTAAAACATTTTAGAAATCTGCCATTGGACTTGTTAATGTGTGGAGGTTAAATATTTTTAGGAATATTTTTGCGTTCCATGCGCCACCTTCCAGCTGAACGTGGGGGGGTGTTCCAAAATTGGAACCCTAGTCCCCTTCTGGTTAACTCTCATTTCAACCTCTATGGGATTGGTGTCCCCCCCATGGGACAGTTGAGCTAATGTAGGCTAATGTGATTAGCATGAGGCTGAAAGTAACAAGACAATTTCCCAGGACATAGACCTATCTGATATTGGCATAAAGCTTCAATTCCTGTTAATCTAACTGAAGAATACCATGCTATTGTTTGAGGAGAGTGCACAGTTATGAACTTCAAAATCTACAGTTTTTTTCTGACTGCTTAACAGTGATTCTTGAAGCACTATCTCTGAAACCATTAACACTTGTAGCCAATGCATTTACCAAGTCTGCCAAACTGAATGCACATTCTCTGCTTTACACTCAGTTTGTTATTTTATAACACACTTTTTGCAAAACTAAACACAACTCACTGCTTCACACTTGGTTTGGACAACAATGGAGGTCAATATTGGACAGAGAGTAAGAGTAAGATGGGTGAGAACTAGAGGAGGATGAGGAGGAAGAGGAGGATGAGGAGGTGAAGAGGTAAGAGGAGAAGGATGAGAAGGAAGAGGAACTGGACGGGGAGAAGGAGAGGACGTGGAAGAGGAAGAGGAGTCTGGAACACAATAACTGATGAAATCAGAGCAACAGTGATTGGCCATGTTGTTAACCGTGGGATGAGCATGAGGGAGGCTGGGTAACGAGTTCAAACAAATCTGAGACGCTATACTGTTGCAGGTGTCATCCGGATATTTACAAATGAGAACCGGTAAGTAACTGTAAATGCTGTAGTCTTACTGGTACAGTAATACATCAAATCAAAGTTTATTTGTCACGTGCGCCGAATACAACAGGTGTAGGTAGAACTTAGTGAAATGCTTACTTACAGGCTCTAAAGAACAGTGCAAAAAAGGTATTAGATGAACAAGAGGTAAGTAAAGAAATAAAAACAACAGTAAAAAGACTGAAAAATAACAGTAGCGAGGCTATAACAGTTGCGAGGCTACATACAGGCACCGGTTAGTCAGACTGATTGAGGTAGTATGTACATGTAGATATGGTTAAAGTGACTATGCATATGTGATAAACAGAGAGTAGCAGTAGCGTAAAAGAGTGGTTGGAGGGTGGCGGGACACAATGCAGATAGCCCGGTTAGCCAATGTGCGGGGGCACTGCTTGGTCGAGGCTGTCCTGAGGGCGGGCGGTGCAACTCAATATTTGTCACGGTTTTCATATGGTGAAGGAGAGTCGGACCAAACTGCAACGTGTCGATTGCGATTCATGTTTATTTAAACATAAACACGACTAAACACGAACACTACAAAACAATAAACGAAACGAAAACCGAAAACAGCCTATACTTGTGTCAACTAACATCGAACAAGGACATCAAGACACTCAGGACAATCACCCACAATACAACCAAAGAATATGGCTGCCTAAATATGGTTCCCAATCAGAGACAACGATAAACACCTGCCTCTGATTGAGAACCACTTCAGACAGCCATAGACTTTCCTAGAACACCCCACGAAGCTACAATCTCACTAAGCTACACACCACATACAAAAACCCGTGTCACACCCTGGCCTGACGAAATACATGAAGAAAAACACAAAATATTTCAACCAGGGCGTGACAATATTAGGAAGGTGTTCTTAATGTTTTGTACATGTTAGCTACTTACTAGCTAGTTAGGTCTTCAGCCAAAATGGAACAAAAGTGGGGGAAGGGCCGTTCAAAACCGATGCAGTTGTTAAGTCAACACATCCATCAGTGGTGCTGTGAACTGCATCACAAAAGACATGCCAAATGGGAGTTGTACAGTGCATTCAGAAAGTATTCAGACCCCTTGACCTTTTCCACATTTTGTTACGTTACATTTTTATTCTTAAATTGATTAAATCGTTTTTTTCTTCATCAGTCTACACACAAAGGTCCCAAAATGACAAAGCAAAAAAATGTTTTTAGAAATGTTTGCAAATGTATTAAAAAAAAAATCACATTCACATAAATATTCAGACCCTTTACTCAGTACTTTGTTGAAGCGCCTTTGGCAGCTATTACGCCTTGAGTCTGCTTGGGTATGACGCTAAAAGCTTGGCACACCTGTATTTGGGCAGTTTCTCTCATTGTTCTCTGCAGAGCCCCTCAACCTCTGTCAGGATGGATCGGGAGCTTCGCTGCACAGCTATTTTCAGATTTTAGATCAGGTTTAGATCATATTAGATCAGGTTCAAGTCTAGGCTCTGGTTGGGCCACTCAAGAACATTCAGAGACTTGTCCCAAAGCCACTCCTGTGTTGTCTTGGCTGTGTGCTTAGGGTCGTTGTCCTGCTGGAAGGTGGACCTTCTCCCCAGTCTGAGGCTTTGTGTTTTTGGAGCAGGTTTTTATCAAGGATATCTCTGTACTTTGCTCTGTTCAGTTTTCCCTCGATCCTGACTAGTCTCCCAGTCCCTGCCACTAACAAACATCCCCACAGCATGATGCTGCCACAACCATGCTTCAGTGTAGAGATGATGCTAGCTTTCCTCCAGACACTCCACCAATCAGGCCTTTACAGTAGAGTGGTCAGACAGGAGCCACTCCTCTGTAAAAGGCAAATGACAGCCCGCTTGGAGATTTGCCAAAGGGCACCTAAAGGACTCTCAGACCATGAGAAACAAGATTCTCTTGTATGATGAAACCAAAATGAAACTCTTTGGCCTGAATGCCAAGTGTCATGTCTGGAAGAAACCTGGCACCATCCTTACGGTGAAGCTTGGTGGTGGCAGCATTATGCGATTGGAATATTTTTCAGCGGCAGGGACTGGGAGACTACTCAGGATCGAAGGAAAGATGAATGTAGCAAAGAACAGAAAGATCCTTGATGAAAACCTATTCCAGAGCACTCATGATTTCAGACTGGGGCGACATTGATGCAATTTCAATGTTGCTTGAGTTGCTTTGTGTATCACCAAATTTACTGGAGAAGGTTTTACGGCAACACTGCTCACTGCATCCAAGTTGGTTGACATAGGTGTTCTCAAAGAGCTGTCAGTCAAGGCGAACTCATAATAATATAAGCTCCCCGCCCACTCAGCTCTTTTCATGCTTCCTGGTGGTTAGCCAAGTGGGAAAAAAACTTTAAAAAATGTCTGTTCCTTAAACCTTAAATGATTGAGCATTTTTCTATGTCCTTTCAGTCTATTTTGCAGGTCTACTGTGATATGAAATACAGAACCCTGTAACCCTGTAACCCAGATACTGTGAAATTCATGACAACCCCTTTACATTGTATGGCAAAACTGTCTTCAAAACATAACTCAACTTGTGAAGCTGCCACTGACTACATCGTCATCTGTGGCTCTTCAGGAGTTGGATTCTGGTAACGCAACCGTGCCCTGAGGGTGAAGAAAGCAGACTGGCTTGTTTAGAGAAATGAAAAGTGAAAGATGAAAGGACAAAGAGAAACTGGTAAAGTCCAATGTCTTGTTTGGTGAAGAGGGGTACAAAGTGAAAGCAAACTCATCTGTTCTTCATTAGGACAAGGCTACGGTAATGAGAGAGCCGAGGACAGTCCTTGAGAAAAAAACCATGCAGAGTTCAATTAGACGGTATCCATCTTGTTGCTCCTGGCAGAGTGCTCTGATGATTTTAAGAAGTTTTATAATGAAGAGGGCCTGGCTGCCTACAGTGCACTCTCAAGTATATGTGAAACGCCAGCCCATCGGGGGCGGATGACGCTAGTTCCTACTTCACAGTAGGGTGTTTTGCAGTAATGCGTTCTTGAACATGTGAACTTTCATGTGCCTTAATTACAAACTTGTATGGGATCCGTAAATATGAATACAAATGTTAAATTATGAGCCTAGTTTAGCCAAGAAGAAAGCACTGAGCTACAGTATATAGGAAGAGAGACAGGATCCCCTTCTGGAAGAACCACATGATTTCACATGTGGAAAATCACATGATTTCGTGTGACATTTCCAAATGTTTTGCACATGTGAAATCATGTTAACCATGTGTTTTTGGAGCACTTCACATTTGATGATATTTCACATGAAGTTTCACGTGATCACATAACCTTTCACATATGGATTCAAATTTTCACATGCAATTTCATAGGTGATGCCCTGCAAACAAAAATGTGTCCCTATGATACACACACACAGTGCTGTTAACACATACAGTGCATTCAGAAAGTCTTGTCTCGACTCCCACCAAAGGTGGCTCCTCTTCCTGTTCGTGCGGTGCTCGGCGGTCGTCGTCACCGGTCTACTAGCTGCCACCGATCCCTATTCCCTTTTCTGTTGGTTTTGTCCTATTGGTTACACCTGTTTCTTGTTTAGGTTTTAGTTGGGCTATTTAAGCCTGTGATGTCCGCCTGCTTTTGTGCGGGCTTATTTCTTCTGTTCGTGTTGTGGTTGTGCGACTTTCTTGTTTCTCTCCGGACTGGCTGGGTCCTGGTTTTGGGCCGGTCTTTGTTATGCGCCTGGTGTTTTGGCGTGACCGTTTTCCTGCGCCGGAATAAAAAACAATTGTCCTTTACCCTCTATTCCCTGCACCTGACTCCGCACCTACTACTCATAGAAGTGCGTTACAAGTATTCAGACTTGAGGTCGACCGATCATGACTTTACCATTAATCGGCCGATTTAAAAAAATTGTATTTGTAATAATGACAATTACAACAATACTGAATGAACACTTATTTTAACTTAATATAATACATCAATAAAATCAATTTAGCCTCAAATAAATAATGAACCATCTTTAATTTGGTTTAAATAATGCAAAAACAAAGTGTTGGAGAAGAAAGTAAAAGTGCAATATGTGCCATGTAAGAAAGCTAACATTTAAGTTCCTTGCTCAGAACATGAGAACATATGAAAGCTGATGGTTCCTTTTAACATGAGTCTTCAATATTCCCAGGTAAGATGTTTTAGGTTGTAGTTATTATAGGAATTATAGGACTATTTCTCTCTATGCCATTTGTATTTCATATACCTTTGACTATTGGATGTTCTTATAGGCACTTTAGTATTTCCAGTGTAATAGTATAGCTTCCGTATCTCTCCTCGCCCCTACCTGGGCTCGAACCAGGAACACATCGACAACAGCCACCCTTGAAGCAGCGTTACCGATGCAGAGCAAGGGGAATAACTACTCCAAGTCTCAGAGCAAGTGATGTTTGAAACGCTATTAGCGCGCACACCGCTAACTAGATAGCCATTTCACATCGGTTACACCAGCCTAATCTCGGGAGGCGATGGGCTTGAAGTCATAAACAGCGCAATGCTTGAAGCACAGCAAAGAGCTGCTGGCAAAACAAACGCACGAAAGTGCTGTTTGAATGAATGCTTCCGAGCTTCCGAGTCAGACTGCTCTCTCAAATCATAGACTTAATTATAAAATAATAACAGAAATACGAGCCGTAGGTCATTAATATGGTCGAATCCGGAAACTATCATCTCGAAAACAAGACGTTTATTCTTTCAGTGAAATACGGAACCGTTCCTTATTTTATCTAACGGGTGGCATCCATAAGTCAAAATATTCCTGTTACATTGCACAACCTTCAATGTTATGTCATAATTACGTAAAATTCTGGCAAATTAGGCGGCCCAAAATGTTGCATATACCCTGACTCTGCGTGCAATGAACACAAGAGTAGTGACACAAATTCACCTGGTTAATATTGCCTGCTAACCTGGATTTCCTTTAAATATGCAGGTTTAAAATATATACTTCTGTGGATTGATTTTGAGAAAGGCATTGATGTTTATGGTTAGGTACACATTGGAGCAAGGACAGTCCTTTTTCGCGAATACGCACCGCATCGATTATATGCAACGCAGGACACGCTAGATAAACAAGTAATATCATCAACCATGTGAGTTAACTAGTGATTATGATTGATTGATTGTTTTTTATAAGATAAATTTAATGCTTGCTTGCAACTTACCTTGGCTTACTGCATTCACGTAACAGGCAGGCTCCTCGTGGAGTGCAGTGAGAGGCAGGTGGTTAGAGCATTGGACTAGTTAACTGTAGGTTGCGAGATTGAATCCCCGAGCTGACAAAGTAAAAGTCTGTCGTTCTGTCCCTGAACAAGGCAGTTAACCCACCGTTTCTAGGCCGTCATTGAAAATAAGAATGTGTTCTTAACTGAATTGCCTATTTAAATAAAGATTAAATAAAGGTGTAAAAAAAATAAATTGGGAAAATCGTTCCGATTGTTATGAAAACTTGAAATTGGCCCTTATTAATCGGCCATTCCGATTAATCGGTCAACCTCTAATTCAGGCCCCTTGACTTTTTCCCTCATCAATCTACACACAATACCCTATAATGACGAAGTAAAAACAGTTTTTAAGAAATTTGTGAAAATTTATTAAAAATAACAAATGGAAATATCACATTTACATAAGTATTCAAACCCTTTACTTAGTCCTTTGTTGAAGCACCTTTGGCAGCGATTACAGCCTTGAGTCTTATTGGGTATGATGCTACAAGCCTGGCACACCTGTATTTGGGGAGTTTTTCCCATTCTTCTCTGCAGATCCTCTCCAGCTCTGACAGGTTGGATGGGGAGCGCCACTGCACAGCTATTTTCAGGTCTCTCCAGAGATTTTCGGTCAGGTTCAAGTCCGGGCTCCGGCTGGGTCGCTCAAGGACATTCAGAGACTTGTCCCAAAGCCACTCCTGTGTTGTCTTGGCTGTGTGCTTAGGAGGAGGATCTCTCTATACTCTGCTCCATTCATCTTTCCCTCCATCCTGACTAGTCTCTGACATCCCTACAGCATGATACTTCCACCACCATGCTTCACCTTAGGGATGGTGCCAGGTTTCCTCCAGACGTGACGCTTGGTGTTCAGGCCAAATTGTTCAATCTTGTTTTCACCAGACCAGGCAATCTTGTTTCTAATGGTCTGAGAATCCTTTAGGTGCCTTTTGGAAAACTCCAAATGGGCTGTCATGTGCCTTTTACTGAGTAGTGGCTTCCGTTTGGCCACTCTACCATAAAGGCCTGATTGGTGGAGTGCTACAGAGATGGTTGTCCTTCTGGAATGTTCTCCCATCTCCACAGAGGAACTCTGGAGCTCTGTCAGAGTGACCATTGGGTTCTTGTTCACCTCCCTGACCCTTCTCCCCCGATTGCTCAGTTTGTCCAGGTGGCCAGCTCTCGTAAATGTCTTGGAGGCTCCAAACATCTTCCATTTAAGAATGATGTAAGCCACTGTGTTTTGGGGGACCTTCATTGCTGCAGAATTGTTTTGGTACCCTTCCCCAAATCTGTGCCTCAACACAATCCTGTCTCGGAGCTCTATGGACAATTACTTCGACCTTATGGCTTGTTTTTTTTTTCTGACATGCAGTGTCAACTGTGGGACCTTATGTAGACAAGTGTGTGCCTTTCCAAATCATGTACAATCAATTGAATGTATCACAGGTGGACTCCAATCAAGTTGTAGAAACATCTCAAGAATGATCAATGTAAACAGGATGCACCTGAGCTCAATTTTGAGTCTCATGTCAAAGGGTCTGAATACTTATGTAAATAAGCTATTTCTGGGGGGAT
This sequence comes from Oncorhynchus keta, assembly GCF_023373465.1. Classification (NCBI taxonomy): domain Eukaryota; kingdom Metazoa; phylum Chordata; class Actinopteri; order Salmoniformes; family Salmonidae; genus Oncorhynchus; species Oncorhynchus keta. The sequence continues at coordinate 29,086,739 of NC_068424.1, read as the reverse complement.
TTCGCAAACATTTCCAAAAACCTGTTTTCGCTTTGTCATTATTGGGTACTGTGTGTAGATTGATAAGGAAGATGTTTTATTTAATCCATTTTAGAATAAGGTTGTAACGTAACAAATTGTGGAAAAACGGAAAGGGTCAGAATACTTTCCGAATGCACTGTATTTCTCTTAATGCAGTCCCGTCCAGGCAATGGCCATTTCCATGCCAGGTATAATGCCGGAGACCCTTGTGGATTTGACACCACTAACGTAGTTCCACCACTGACAAAATTAGCGCAGATCTGTTAGAGTGTAGCCCTAAGTGTGCATAAATGCTCTCGAGATTTGAACTTGCAACATTTGGTCCAGAGTGCATTAATGTCTCAGCAGTGTCACCAGATTGTTATTTGTTTCCAAGAACATCTATCCATGCACTCTCAAATATAAGAGTACGGTTATAGTACAGTGTTGTTCCCTGGAGTGCAAAAAGTTCACAGGTACACATACAGAGGTCCTCATAGGAACTCACATCGATACCTTTTAGGGTACATGTGTGGATAATCTAGTATAGTTGTACATTTTTCTACCAAATATAATATACCACATATAATTTACATGTAAAGCTGCGTTCATAACCATGTCTGAGGTGGGAATTTACCAGTTGTGAAAACTTAAGTACCAGTTGGATGCATACACGTGCTTTGAAATTGTTGGGAAATGCCATCTGCCCAATGGCCAACAAGCTGCGTCAACCATAAACTAAAAGTGCAGCTATCATACATGTAAACAAACTATAGCATAACATATTAACAGATAACGTTTTATAAATAATGTTAATTTAATTGTGAGGTAATTTCCTTAGTAGGTGGCATCAGAGGTCAATATGTGGGAGTCAGAACTCAGGGATTTTTTCTAGTCATGTGGGTTAAATTCCCACTTTCCACTTGGTTACGATGCAGCACTATGTACAATCATTAGTGCACTTTGAAATGTAGGTGGGGGATATGTGCTGGCAGGGACTCATTAGCATATTTGGGGGCATGGTCTAAAATATGTTGTATTTGTGCCAACTGTCAGTGGAAATGTTGTACCAGTTTAAGTGGTTTTATCTTTATGCTAATGAAGGTTGAGCACCTCTTTCTTTTTTTATATGTTCAATTCAGCAATCTTTGTAAGGCCTTGTGATAAGAAAGGTTATGTGTTGAAATCAACAGCATACTGTCACTATAGAAATAACATCTTGAAGTTGGTATATATTTTTACTGCATCTTTAAGCAAAGTGCAGAAATGTGTTCTTGCCAATCTCTGTTACATTAACAGACCTGGTGGTGCATCAGTAAATTCAGGTAGCTAGCAACCAAGAGGCTGTGAGTTCAAATCCCAAGTGAGTATAAGTAATCATCTTATAGCAGCATACTGTCCATTAACATTAATACTTAAGTTTAGATGTAAAAATACAGTAACTAGTTGTAGATTTTCTGTATTTTCACCTCAACTAGACAAAAATCTCCAGGGAACCATGGAAAAACTTTCTAAGAACGTCCCTGGAACTGGACAAAACCTGCAGAGGACCATGACTGTTTAAATGTAATTAATGTAAATAATGGGTTTTCACATGTGCTCAAATGTTGTCACATGTAGTGTCATGGTATCACATGTTGAAATGTTGCATCCCTTTGTTGTCACATTTATTTCATGAGATTATGTTTTCACATGTGATCACATGTTGAAATGTTACATTGATTTGCATAAGCTGAGTAACCAACTTGGCCACCGTAAGTGTGTATTTCTGTTACAGTACACTGAGATAACCATTATCAATCGCAAGGGATTGCTGAAGAAAACTACATATAACTGTACCTATCGATGCTATACATTCATTTGAATGTGAATATTTTGTTATATCAGAATCCGTTAAGAAAGAGAGATATATAAAAAAAAGTCTGTTTTATTTGAACCATCCAAGCTCCCCAAACATAATCTACAAATTACCACAACTTGCTTTCCAGAAAAGATTTTTCTATGTTACTAATTTAAGCCACATACACAGCCCAGGAAATAACAAGGATGCCAGATCCCCCATTTGTTGACCTGGAGGTAGTTTTAACATCAGATATGACAGGGCGAAGAGGTGTATTAACATTAAGTATGCCCATGAATCTTCATAACAGCTGGTCTGGGGAACAAAATTAATGTCATCATTTTTTCTCATGAAGTCATTGGACAAAAAGTCCACTCTTGCTGAGAGGGGAAAGTCACTTAAATTGATCTGGGGCTCTGAAGGGCACGGTGGTGGATGGATGCCATAATTAATCAACGCTAGGCTCTAATTTGCTGTGGAGCCCCTGAGATTAGAATAAAGGAAAGGAATTGGAGAGAAGGTGGATGACTGCATTTAGACTCTGTTAAGATTCTAACATACTGTATGTGAGGGTGGGTTTTAAAATAAAATCCCTTTATTGGTCAATTGCACACAAGATCCAACTGAAATGTTACTCCCGCTTTTAACCCAACCCCTCCAAAAGACAAACACATTTTGGAAAGATCCAGGGGGCTGCCACACTGGGAGATTAAGAGCACAACAGCATTTATGACTTGCTAGCAGCAACCCTCTGTCTGCCAGCTCTCTTCCCAAAAGATTTTGTCCCGTCAGACCCAGGATTTGAACTGGCAATGTCACCGGTTGCTGGCTCAACCTCTCTAACTGCTAGGCTGGCTGCCGTGTGTATGTCAACAGGGTGTCATTGTCTTCAGAACGTATAGGGCATATGTTGTACCAAAGGGATTTGAGTGCCAGGAGGATTTGTAAATCTTGAGAAGCAAAAACAACAAGTAAAAAATTGATTAAAGGCAGCACTGATTGTGTTTTTATGTGTGTGTAGTGCCCACGTGCCTGTATTTGTGTGTATGTCAAATCAAATCAAGTCAAGGTTTATTTGTCATGTGCGCCAAATACAACAGGTGTACAGTGAAATTCTTACTTACAGGCTCTAACCAATAGTGCAAAAAACGTATTAGGTGAACAATAGGTAAGTAAAGAAATAAAAACAACAGTAAAAATACAGTGAAAAATAACAGCAGGGAGGCTATATACAGTAGCGAGGCTATAAAAGTCGCGAGGATACATACAGACACCCATTAGTCGGGCTGATTGAGGTGGTATGTACATGTAGTTATGGTTAAAGTGACTAATATTGAACAGAGAGTAGCAGTAGTGTAAAAGAGTGTTTGGAGGGTGGTGGGTTGCGGGACACAATGCAGATAGCCAAGTTAGCCAATGTGCGGGAGCACTGGTTGATCAGGCCAATTGAGATAGTATGTACGTGAATGTATAGTTAAAGAGTCTGTGCATATATGGTAAACAGAGAGTAGCAGCAGCGTTAAAGAGGTGTTGGGGGGTGGCACACAATGCAGATAATCCGGGTAGCCATTTGATTACCTGTTCAGAAGTCTTATGGCTTGGGGGTAAAAACTTTTGAGAAGCCTTTTTGTCCTAGACTTGGCACTCCGGTACCGCTTGCCATGCGGCAGGAGAGAGAACAGTCTGTGATGGGGGTGGCTGGGGTTTTTGACAATTTTTAGGGCCTTCCTCTGACACTGCCTGGTGTAGAGGTCCTTGATGGCAGGCAGCTTAGCCCCAGTGAAGTACTGGACCGTACGCACTACCCTCTGTAATGCCTTGCGGTCGGAGGCCGAGCAATTGCCGGAACCAGGCAGTGATGCAACCAGTCTGGATGCTCTTGATGTTGCTGTTGTAGAACCTTTTGAGGATCTCAGGACCCATGCCAAATATTTTTAGTTTCCTGAGGGGGAATAGGCGTTGTCGTGCCCTCTTCACGACTGTCTTGGTGTGTTTGGACCATTCTAGTCTTTTGGTGATGTGGACACCAAGGAACTTGAAGCTCTCAACCTGCCCCACTACAGCCCCGTCGATGAGAATGGGGGCGTGCTCGGTCCTCCTTTTCCTGTCGTTCACAATCATCTCCTTAGTCTAGGTTACGTTGAGGGATAGGTTGTTATTCTGGCACCATCCGGTGTGTGCATGCCAGCACGTGTATGCTGTGTGAAGACACACTTGATTGATTTTGTCAATTGAACAGCAACACATGAAACATGGTTGCTTTCATAATCAGCCAAGACAGTTAATATCAGTAAATCAGTCAATTGTAATTAATTCATTAGCCTCTAATCTATGGATTTCAGATACCTGGGAATACAGGTATGCATATGTTGCTCACAGATACATAAGACAATATATAGTGGCGTTGGTCAGAAAACCAGTCAGTATCTGGTGTGACCACCATTTGCCTCATGCAGCGCAACACATTCTCCTTCGTATAAAGTTGCTGTTGCTGTTGATTGTGGCCTGTGGAATGTTGTCTCACTCCTCTTCAATGGCTGTGCGAAGTTGCTGGATATTGGTGGAAACTGCAACACTCTGTCGTACACATCGATCCAGAGCATCCCAAACTTGCTCAATGAGTGACATGTCTGGTGAGTTTGCAGGCCATGGAAGAATTGGGAAATTTTCAGCTTCCAGGAATTGTGTACAGGTCCTTGCGACATGGGGTCATGCTGAAACATGAGGTGATATCGCGGATGAATGGCATTACCATGGGCCTCAGGATCTCGTCACGGTATCGCTGTGCATTCAAATTGCCATTGATAAAATGCAATTTTCTTAGTTGTTCGTAGCTTATTAAGCCTGCCCATATTGTAACCCCACCGCTATCGTGGTGCACTCTGTTCACAACGTTGACATCAGCAAACCGCTTACCCACACGACGCCATACACGGGTCTACGGTTGTGAGGCCAGTTGGACGTACTGTCAAATTCTCTAAAATGACGTTGGAGGCGGCTTATGGTAGAGAAATTTAAATTAAATAGTCGAGCAACAGCTCTGGTCGACATTCCTGTAGTTAGCATGCCAATTGCACACTCCCTCAAAAAAACTTGTGGCATCGTGTTGTGTGACAAAACTGCACATTTTAGAGTGGCCTTTTATTTTCCCCAGCACAAGGTGAACTGTGTCATGATCATGATATTTAATCAGCTTCTTGATATGCCACACCTGTCAGGTGGATGGATTATCTTGGCAAAAAAGAAATGCTCACTATCTGGGATGTAAACAAATTCGTGCACAGAATTTGAGAGAAATACGCTTTTTGTGCATATGGAACATTTCTGTCATATTTTATTTCAGCTCATGAAACATGGGACCATCACTTTACATGTTGCATTTATATTTTTGTAAAAATTACAATAAAAGTAAGAAACAACATGTTGAAAGTCCTTATAATCTTTGATGATATCTCATCACTCAGCTTCCCATACCAATGTAATAATTTCGGCAATTCTTACTCAGTGGGTTTAGGAGTAAACAGACAAAAATCCTCCTGGACGATTAGGTCCTGAATTCATACAATAAATCATAAATGATGTTATTATGTGTATGTACACTGTGTATGTCCACAGAATATTGCCACATCTATTCAAGGCTACAATTGTGAGTCATTCAAGGCCAACCAGTTTCACTGGCAATCTATGACTTGTATTCCTTGCGATTCACTGCAACGGAACTAATCTTGCTGCTTTGGCCATAGCGAACAGCCTTGTGATTTTGCATCATTCTTATGTTTCATTCTTGCAGTATGTTCCAGTGGAGCAATGAACCATGGTATTGACAATAACCAGGTGTTCTGTGGGATTGATGAGGCAGATTCCCATCCTCTACAAGCGATTCAGAATGACAGATGGAATGTTTGATCTGAGGACACAGCAATGTTCAGCCAACGTACAATAATACCAATGCGCCTCCACGAAAGAGGTGTGTCTGGTCATTAACTGTCTCAGTTTTTATTTTTAATTTTTTGACAAACACATACACGCAGACACACACACACACACACACACACACACACACACACACACACACACACACACACACACACACACACACACACACACACACACACACACACACACACACACACACACACACACACACACACACACACACACAGCCATTTTGACAGTGCTCTTATCATCTTCATTTTGATGCAAATTGGAGAGAATTGAAATGGACGACTGTAAACATGGAAAACATGATGACAAGGGAAAAAACAATGGTGACATGCTGCAAGCACATCACAGTCACCAGTAGTTGTACTGAATAGTTTGATGAAATCCTGAAATTCTTAATGCAATATCGTGGACATACTGTGAATGTACTCCCACACATACATTGACAATACACACACATTTGCAACAAGAGAGCAACATTGCATCCTGCACTGTATCCCAAGGCTGTTGCATGATAGTGAATAGTTCAGGGCTAGATGTTGACCTATGTAGAAATTCTAGAACTACATTCACATTATCCTGTCCATTCTAAACAAACTCTATAAAAAACACAACATAAAACCTCTTGTGTAAGCAAAAGTATGGGGTCAAATGGGGAACATAGTTCTCAAAACAAACATTTCAATCTGGTAAAATGTACACTGCAAAACACCAATAATGCTGAAAGGCATAAAAAGAAAACCAACAGTAGGGAGGACAATCTCCTCACTTTGTGTGTCTCAATCCCCAGTAAGAGGCATCAGTTGACATTGCAGACCCATTAAATGACAACTAAAATATGAGTAAGCATTGAGGATGGTGGGAATGGAGGGAGGGAGAAGGGCCACAAGGGACCTCCTAAGTGAGGCTTGGACAGACCGTTCTCGGGGTTGGTTTGGACCGCTGACCGAATGAGTTACATGGAAATGGCCCCAAGCGACTCCCGCGCCTCCTCGCTTCGCCCGCCGCAGTCCCTCCATCATCATGAAAAATAAAAGAGCTACAAGACCTCCGCTCAGCCTCACCGTAAATATTTCATGGCCTCCTCTCGTACTTATTTTGGTGGGAATAATTGATCTGGAAAGAGAGGAGCGTGCTTTGCCGCTATGCAGCAACGGAATCCTCCACAGAGAGAAAGTGTTGCCGTTATCCGATGGCATCAGATGCCACTGTGACTGTTCTGTATTGACCTCTAATCACCCATAACAGAGAGAATGGAGGAGTTAAGACAAAATGAAGGGTTGGTGTGAGACAAACCTGTAGTTTGAAGGTTGTTATATTTATCAGTAAGGACCTTAGTTCTTTTGCTTGTTTTACTTCCAATGTATACAATTACTCCAATCCTTATTCCATTCATTTGAATGACATGGAAAGTCTAGCTTACTTATCCGCCCATTTCAATCATAGGTATTTTGGGGAACACAAACATTTATAAGCAATACACAATGTCAGTAGAGCATAATAAGGTTATTGCATTTACTGTTTTCCTTTTTATTATTGATACCTGCAAGGCAGACAACAGTTGCAGAGTTTGCATACACAATCGATTTGGTCACACTGGCTAGAAGCCGTATTTCACCGATGAGCAACAACAGCTCAGGGGACCTGCACCTGCAAGCATGTCCCCTGTGAGGTTTTGTTCTCACTGCTACCCAACATAATGATTTGCCCCCAAATAAAAGTCCATTTCGGGAGGCTTTGTGGATGAGGAGAAAAGCCCAGTTAAGTGCCGGTAACTACGTTTTTTTGACAGCTGCAACAAAACAGACCATCCACAGAAGACAAAAGGGCTTTACTTTTCCTCTTGTCCTCTTGTCAAAATCAAACAATTTTGCTGTTGCTTGCATTTTTTTATTTCAGAAAAGCTATGGTGGCCTATGTTATTATTGAAAGATTTTCTGTTCATGTGATGGAGTAGGTATTCAATATGTGTCTGTGTTGGTGATGCTGAGTAAAGGAAATAGAATACCTTGGTGACAGGTATTGCTGCAAACTGATCTGGAGCTGAGACAAATAAAGTCAAACGACCATTTATCATGCTGACAGGCCAAATCCCATCTCAATAATTACACTTGATGCTTGGCATTGCTTGCCCAGAGATCAGACCCAATCATTTCTCAGCTCGGCCGAACATTGGGGACCAGAGACTCCGGATTGCTTTATAGATCAATGCACTTCAACAAGATCGGAATTAAGCTGAACAACAGTAAACAGTTGTTTTATTTTTCAGTGATACATTTGAAGCGTGTGATGGATCAGGATGGTGGTGGTCGTGTGGCTAGGTCTCTCCAGGATACAGGGGACAGGACAGGATTCATGGGAGAACAGATAACAATCCCTCTCTCTCAATGACTACTTGGCCAAACATATTTTGTGACTTGGTCTGTATTGATAAACATTTCCTCTCATAGATATCATGGTTGTATAATTTATAGCCTCTGACTACAGTGATACACATTTCCTCTTTGAAAAGTGTTTAAATGTTGTATGCTTCTGAATGAGTTATCCACAGTGACTCTACAGCCTAATATCCATTATGTTTAATGTTTCTGGTTTTGTGCACAATTTACAACTTTTGGTAATCATGGTACACCATGAGATAATGCAGTGTTTCACATTCTCCTCAACAGGACATAGAAATAGGGTTTGAAGGTGTCTGCTATGTCTACGGTTTCATTTGACCACAACCAGTATCTCAGGTTGCTAGGGGAAAAGTGCTGATGGTGTAGTTAGGCCATCTGCTTCCCAGTCCTGTGGGATCTTGGCTAGTAAATACGTCAGCTGTCTGGCTAAAGAACCGCATATCTGTACTGTAGAAGGCATTGATATACTGTTGGTATGACCTCTGCAATATCACTGTATATTGTTGCCTATGACAGATTATTTCATTATGGTACAGCGTTTCTGGTGAATCTATTTATATATACAGTAGAATGGCCTGCCCTGAAAAGGAAAATCTATTCTCCCTCACTGAGTATACAAAACATTAAGGACACCTGCTATTTCCATGACATAGACTGACTAGGGGAATCCAGGGAAAAGCTATGATCCCTTATTGATGTCACTTGTTAAATGCACTTCAATCGGTGTAGATGAAGGGGAGGAGACAATTTAAAGAAGCATCTGTGAGACAATTGAGATATGAATTGTGGTATTCAGAGGGTAAATGGGCAAGACAAAAGATTGAAGTGCCTTTGAACGGGGTATGGTAGTAGGTGCCAGGTGCACTGTTTTGTGTGACGAACTGCAATGCTGCTGGGTTTTTCACACTCAACAATGTCCTGTGTATATCAAGAATGGTCCACCACCCAAAGGACATTCAGCCAAATTGACACAACTCTGGGAAGTATTGGAGTCAACATGGGCCAGCATCCCTGTGTAACACTTTCGACACCTTGTAGAATCCATGCCCTGACGAATTGAGGCTGTTCTGAGGGCAAAAGGGGGGGTGCAACTCAATATTAGGAAGTCATTCCTAATGTTTTGTATACTCAGTGTATTTCACAATTCGATTTCTGCAGAGTACATTGGCAAAAGTCTTTGCATTAATGACTTTGGTTTCAATTAGTTACCATAATGATAAACAAAACCCTTACGCTGACAATGCAATCACAGAAGGGGAGAAAATGGTTCCAAGAAATTCTAACAAGGACAGGGAAAAGCTCCAAAAACAGGAAGATAGAAAGAATTAATCAAACAACAACATATGTGCCTGGTATCCCCCTGGATTGGATGAAAACAATTTAAAGAGTCTGCCAGTCTGACAGTTATGAGGGAAACCGTGAGGATGTTATCAGTTCTTTTACAGAGTTAAAAGTATGCACTACTAAAGATAAAAACCTGAACAACCCAGGTCACCCCAAAAACAGGAAGAGAGTGCTCTCATACTAATGAACATACTGCAAACAGCACAGAAACCCATGTAATCCCTCTTGCTGTAGTAGTTTTTGATGATTATAGGCACTACCCAAGCTCGAACAGCATGGTAGGTTGGGGGAGTGAACAACCAGATGGATACCCTGCTCAATCTTCTAACATTGCGATAAAGAAGTGGACAACTTGTTTTTTTATCGCGAGAGAAGACCACACCTGCATGTTGATCTATAGTGCTGATAAAGGGCATAGATTTCCCTGAGCACACTGCAGGCACAGGGTCGAATGATCCTCCAAGTCAAACTTTCTAAAGAGAAGTTTGTTCACTTATTTATGAAAGAAAACCGGAAACTTTATGGATAGACAATGTACACGTTCACCGAATCACTACATGGCCATTTGCACCAACTCTCAAAATATATGTTTCTGCACGCCATAAAACAAATTGTATGTTTATCCAATGCAATGGAAACCCTACAAATCCATTTAACTGTAGGAGGAGAGTTGGTGGTCTGATGGAACATGGTGGTTCTGGATCCGTACAGCCTGTGAGTTGTTCATCTCATGATTCTTTAATCCATCCCTGCTATGACCACTTATGCCTTGAAAAGGAAAATCTATTCTCCCTCACTTCTCTTCCTTACAGCTCAGAAATAGCAGGACATGTTGGTCACTTAGAACATTTTGTCCTTGGCCAAACGCAGTGAAAACCTCCCTTTCATGTTCACTGCTGACAATGCAAGACTGTGGTGGAAAGAGTACTTACTCTTGTTCCTATGAACACTGTGACCAAATTGAGTTATTGTATGTCATTCAACATTTATGATCCATAGCGTGACTCACTGTAATACCAGCGTCACTGTAATGGTGTAGTATGGCTTGTTGCTAAATCTCCATTTTTAGTTTCGGGAACAGAAATGTGGTAAAGAAGAACTTTTCTGAAAGATTGTCGGAAAAAGGTGAACTATTGGATGTTGCTCTCAAACAGTTTAGGAGGAAATGGGAGCAGACAGTTGGAAAAGAACATAGCGTGTGCCTCATAGCGCGTGCCGTCTGTGCAACATACGGTTTCCTGCTCTCTTCACATGCTCCTGTGCCTTCCCTGTCTCTCATGTGAAGTGATACGCTCTGCCAATTAAAAGGTATTGTGCTCAGCCAGCCTGCAATTTAAACCAAACCACTCCTTGGGGCTGGAATTACAGAGTTGTGACTCTCCCGTCGTCCCTTACGATCAGATAGGAGTGAATGGGTAGAGCACAGAGCACAGCGCTTTCTGCGACGAGTTTAAACAGCATTGATTGCCATGCGTTGCTCTGAGTGGATTTGATAAAGTTTCAATAAATATTACAATTAGGAAGCTCCCAGAAGGCTCTCTCTCTCCAGCTCGGATGGATTAACGACAGTTAGAAGCAGGGTAGGGTTTCACAACAGTAGCTAGCGTGTGTTTTCATTGTGTGTATTTTCCTACAAGGCTCACCAAAGTGACTCATGAAGCAGAAACAAAAATCTAGGTAACAAAAAATATTTTCTATAAAGAATTAAAGAATAACAGCTATCTGCTAAAATGCCAGAATTACAATTCAGGGGAATTATATAATAAAGACCCTGTGTGCTCATGTGTGTTTTGACACATTGTCAACCAGAGAAAAAATTATTCCAGAAGACTACTGATGCTAGTCAACAGATGCACGATGAACACTGACCGTTAAATCCTATAGTGACCAAACTGGAGGCGTTCTGCATGTTGCCCACTCTGAGTCAACAGGGACCCGGCCTGGATGGATGCTTATCAGTTGCCTTGCAGAGTGCTGCACACCGATCTGCCGACTCAGCAGCCAGGCCTCCATCCCTCAGGTCAACGTGGCCTATTCAACCGTGAACCTCCCTTCCCCTCCCTCGAATGGATGACTAAATCAACTCCACACATACAGTACATTTCTACCCCATGCAGCTGTGAGGTGGGGCTTGTGTAGGGACAGTACAGTACACAAATCTTGGACGTTTTCTTTTAGTCACTGGTCAGAGGCGTCATGCCCATAGGGGGCACGTGCCCCCTCACATAAAACATAATTTTTGTTGTTGTTGTTTCTCTGTAATACTACTTTAGATAAACAAGCTATTACTAAATGTCATGAATAACACTTGCATTTTTTTTTACCCAGATTTTAGCAGAGATGCAGAGAAGCATATTTAATTTCTTTAAAAAAGCACCATTCAGGAGGATACAGACAGCTCAAAAGGTATGCTTAGATATGCAGAAAAATAAACATATGTTTTACATAAAATTAAGCATAATGACCACTGGATGTCATAAGGTGAATGCACCAATTTGTAAGTCGCTCTGGATAAGAGCGTCTGCTAAATGACTTAAATGTAAATGTAAATGTAATGCATCTACAGTCGTGGCCAAAAGTTTTGAAAATGACACAAATATTAATTTTCACAAAGTCTGCTGCCTCGGTTTGTATGATGGCAATTTGCATATACTCCAGAATGTTATGAAGAGGGATCAGATGAATTGCAATTATTTGCAAAGTCCCTCTTTGCCATGCAAATGAACTGAATCCCTGCCACAAAAGGACTAGCTGACATCATGTCAGTGATTCTCTTGTTAACACATGTGTGAGTGTTGACGAGGACAAGGCTGGAGATCACTCTGTCATGCTGATTGAGTTTGAATAACATACTGGAAGCTTCAAAAGGTGCTTGGAATCATTGTTCTTCCTCTGTCAACCATGGTTACCTGCAAGGAAACACGTGCCATCATCATTGCTTTGCACAAAAAGGGCTTCATAGGCAAGAATATTGCTGCCAGTAAGATTGCACCAAAATCAACCATTTATCGGATCATCAAGAACTTCAAGGAGAGCGGTTCAATTATTGTGAAGAAGGCTTCAGTGCACCCAAAAAGTCCAGCAAGCACCAGGACCGTCTCCTAAAGTTGATTCAGCTGTGGGATCGGGACACCACCAGTACAGAGCTTGCTCAGGAATGGCAGTAGTAAGGTGTGAGTGTATCTGCACGCACAGTGAGGCAAAGGCTTTTGGAGGATGGCCTGGTGTCAAGAAGGGTAGCAAAGAAGCCACTTCTCTCCAGGAAAAATATCAGGGATAGACTGATATTCTGCAAAAGGTACAGAGATTGGACTGCTGAGGACTGGGGTAAAGTAATTTTCTCTGATGAATCCCCTTTCAGATTGTTTGGGCATGCGGAAAAAGCTTGGCCGGAGAAGACAAGGTGAGCGCTACCATCAGTCCTGTATCATGACAACAGTAAAGCATCCTGAGACCATTCACGTCTGGGGTTGCTTCTCAGCCAAGGGAGTGGGCTCACTCATAATTATTCCTCAGAGAGCAACTTCTCCCAACCATCCAGGAACAGTTTGGTGACGAACAATGCCTTTTCCAGCATGATGGAGCACCTTGCCATAAGGCAAAAGTGATAACTAAGTGGCTCGGGGAACAAAACATCAATATTTTGGGTCCATGGCCAGGAAACTCCCCAGACCCTAATCCCATTGAGAACTAGTGGTCAATCCTCAAGAGGTGGGTGGACAAACAAAAACCCACAAATTCTGACAAACTCCAAGCATTGATTATGCAAGAATGGGCTGCCATCAGTCAGGATGTGGCCCAGAAGTTAATTGACAGCATGCCAAGGCGGATTGCAGTGGTCTTGAAAAAGAAGGGTCAACACTGAAAATATTGACTCTTTGCATCAACTTCATGTAATTGTCAATAAAAGCTTATGGCTCTTATGAAATGCTTGTAATTAAACTTCAGTATTCCATAGTAACATCTGACAAAAATATGTAAAGACACTGAAGCAGCAAACTTTGTGGAAATTAATATTTGTGTCATTCTCAAAACCTTTGGCCACGACTGTAGATTGCAGGAAAAAGCTGATTCAGATGTTTGAAAACTGCAAAATTCTCCAACTTCCTGATGGGGGTCCGAACACCCCTACAGACCACCCCCCAGCTAGCCTCACATACTTTTTGCCCCCTCAGATTTGTAATGTACATGACGCCCCTGTCACTGGTTGGGAATGAGAAACTTGGCCAACATCCATCACCTAGCTCTGTTTGAGAGCTGATAGGAAGGCTATTGGCTGGGGACAATCATGTAGGAGGCAAACTCTTATTTGGATATTCCAATTCTTGCCTTCCTCATCTACCTAAGTAAATGGCACAATATAATTTCGACCCCTTCACATGTTCATGGTTGCTGTTATTAATGTACAATGATGTTTTTGGACAGATATCTCCTTCCTGCAACCCACATGCCCTGAATGACACATCATGACTGTTCTTGTTCCTCATACCCAGGGAACCAGTTACTTTCACTCAAGACCTAATTGAGGTAGAGGGTGGACATACGGTGAAATAAACACAACTCTTTGAAGTGACAGGTCACATATGGTCTTCAATGGTTAAATCAATTTACAACCACCCTTACCTCAGTATTTAGCTTGCTTCCCTGACTCAGATCTTAAGGGTCCTGGTGTAGCCTGCCCTGGAGACACTGGTAGAGCAATGAATGATTAATGGTTTGGGAGCGGCAGGCTTTGTCTACGAAAGAAAGGTGAACGGCAGTGATGAATCAAAGATTGCAAGTTTCAACGTGTGAGAGATTGAAAGGGGTTGTGATCTTGACATGGTTGAGCCAGGTCTATGTCCTGTACCATGACAAAAAAAAAACTGCTATTGCGTATTGATTTTCAACTCAACAGCTCTATGAGTGGCCTTGTGGAACCTAGTTGAATTGCTCCGATGTTGGGCAGCAATCACATCCATGTCTTTCTGTTAACCCAAGATTATGCTGGAGGCACAGGAGTGATAGAATTGAAAAACAAATCAAATCTGAGGAACATATTTGTTACCACCTATGTTTTCTTTCCTAAAACAACACAACATCGAAGCATTCAAAAAAAATGTCATTTAAAACTGCTCTTTTGAAGTGAAAATTCTCTACATGTTGCAGTGTTAATCATGATTGAAAACCTGCCATCTTTGACCACCCACAGACAACTCAATCCTTCTGAGTGGTCAAGGAACCAGCTGGCAACACTTACGGTCTACATTGAAACTGACTGACAATACCTTATTATAGATCTGTGGCTGGGAGGCTGCTGTTATGATGACACAAGGCCGCACGCTGTCAGTGTCCTAATTAATATGATTAATGAGCAACATTGGGATGGAACATGAGGAGACAAATCCTAAATTCCTGCTGCTAATCCCGAATAATACCTGCCACCTGCAGCCTGCTGTAAAATAGGAATGTAAACCGGCCAAGGTAGATAGGCACTCAAATTATTATTAATCAGCTCTGAAGGGTTAGTGTGTTTGTGTGAGTATTTGTCACTCACATCACTACAAAGCACCATTCTGAGCCTAATGAAATGGATTGTTGTTCTACTCAATAGTGTCTAGACACATCTCCTATTGTAAATATGTAGTGACAAAAGCTCAGTTTTAAAAAATGAATGGGGGGGGGAGAATTGATTGTTTCCCCTGTCGGGATAATAACTTAGGGTCACACTTTATTTGGATAGTCCATATTCTACTTCTGTAGATTCTCTACAGATGGTCATACTATCAACAAACTATATGTTGATATGCAACTGCTTGCTAATGTTAGGGTTGGGATAAGAGTTAAGGTTAGGATTAGAGCTAGGGTTAGGAGATAGTTAGTTGACATGTTAGTGATAGTCTGTAGACAGCCTGTAGAGAATATCCAAATAAAGTGTTACCTAATTTTGCCTTCAGAAAGTATTCAGAATTCAGTATTCAGTATTCAGAAAGTATTCACACCCCTTGACTTTTTCCACATTTTGTTGGGTAACAGCCTGAATTTAAATTGATATTTTTTTGGTTACTGGCCTACGCACAATACCCCATAATGAATTATGTTTTTCAAATGTATTACAAATTAATACAGAATTAAAGGCTGAAATGTATTGAGTCAATAAGTATTCACTCCTTTGTTATGGCAAGCCGAAAATAAATTCAGAAGTAAAAATGTGCTTAACAAGTCACATAATAAGTTGCATGGACTCCCTCTGTGTGCAATAAAAGTGGTTAACATTTATTTTTTATTTTATTTCACCTTTATTTAACCAGGTAGGCTAGTTGAGAACAAGTTCTCATTTGCAACTGCGACCTGGCCAAGATAAAGCATAGCAGTGTGAACAGACAACACAGAGTTACACATGGAGTAAACAATTAGCAAGTCAATAACACAGTAGAAAAAAATGGGCAGTCTATATACAATGTGTGCAAAAGGCATGAGGAGGTAGGCGAATAATACAATTTTGCAGATTAACACTGGAGTGATAAATGATCAGATGGGCATGTACAGGTAGAGATATTGGTGTGCAAAAAGAGCAGAAAAGTAAATAAATAAAAACAGTATAAAAACAGTATGGGAATGAGGTAGGTGAAAAAGGGTGAGCTATTTACCTATAGACTATGTACAGCTGCAGCGATCGGTTAGCTGCTCGGATAGCTGATGTTTGAAGTTGGAGAGGGAGATAAAAGTCTCCAACTTCAGCGATTTTTGCAATTCGTTCCAGTCACAGGCAGCAGAGTACTGGAACGAAAGGCGGCCAAATTAGGTGTTGGCTTTAGGGATGATCAGTGAGATACACCTGCTGGAGCGCGTGCTACGGATGGGAGTTGCCATCGTGACCAGTGAACTGAGATAAGGCGGAGCTTTACCTAGCATGGACTTGTAGATGACCTGGAGCCAGTGGGTCTGGCGACGAATATGTAGTGAGGGCCAGCCGACTAGAGCATACAAGTCGCAGTGGTGGGTGGTATAAGGTGCTTTAGTGACAAAACGGATGGCACTGTGATAGACTGCATCCAGTTTGCTGAGTAGAGTGTTGGAAGCCATTTTGTAGATGACATCGCCGAAGTCGAGGATCGGTAGGATAGTCAGTTTTACTAGGGTAAGCTTGGCAGCGTGAGTGAAGGAGGCTTTGTTGCGGAATAGAAAGCCGACTCTGGATTTGATTTTTGATTGGAAAACATGATTTTTAATGACTAGATCTCACACATACAATTGCAGTATCTGTAAGGTCTGTCAATCGAGCAGTGAATTTCAAACACATATTCAACCACAAACACCAGAGAGGTTTTCCAATGCCTTGCAAACAAGACATTGAATATCCGTTTGAGCATGGTGTAGTTATTAATTCAACTTTGGATGGTGTAACAACACAAACCCAGTCACTACAAAGATACTGGTGTCCTAACTCCGTTGTCGGAGAGGAAGGAAACCGCTCAGGGATTTCACCAGGAGGCCAAGGGTGACTTTAAAACAGTTAAATAGTTTAATGGCTGTGATAGGAGAAAACTGAGGATGGATCAACATTGTAGTTACTCCAAAACACTAACCTAATTGAGTGAAAATAAGGAAGCCTGTACAGAATAAAAATATTCCAAAACATGCATCCTATTAGCAACAAGGCACTAAAAGTAATCCACCCAAAAAATGTGGCAATGCAATTAACTTTTTTATTAAGTGTTATGTTTGGGGCAATTCCATATTTTCAAGCATAGTGTCGGCTGCATCATGTTATGGGTATGCTTGTAATCGTTAAGGACTGGGGAGTTTTTTTGGATAACAAATAAACAGAATGGAGCTAAGCACAGGCAAGATCTTACAGGAAAACCTGGTTCAGTCTGCTTACTACCAGACACTGGGAGTTGAATTCACCCTTCAGCAGGACAATAACCTAAAAAAAACATTATATTTTTTTACAAATTTTAGACATTTCTTCCACTTTGACATTATAGAGTATTTTGTGAAGATCGTTGAAAGAAAATGTACAATTAAATCCATTTGAATCCCTCTTTGTAATACGACAAAATGTGGAAAAAGTCAAGGTGTGTGAATACCTTCTTAAGACACTGTAATAGACAGTTTACATCACTATGCATTTCATTTTCGTGAGAAGCCATCTGTTGTGCCACATAATATGTAACGGGGAATCAGATTACCGATTTCACAGGGGCCACATATGGCTCCAGGGAAGAAGACGAAGAACCCAGCCCATTCTAAAGGGAACAGTGAGATGGAACTGTTCAATGAAGGGCTCTATGAGATCGTCCCAATCGTACTCATACCCCTAACGACATTTCCCTAGCTTGACCCTTCGATGACTCGGCATAATGCCCTAACTATGCAGAGATATGGCCCATAAGAGTCACTGCAATCACACCTTACTGTCACCCTCGGGAAATAACCTCAAGGAATGGCCTGCCATTCACACCCAATAGGGAAACCCTCAGCACTATCAATATGTCACTTTTCAAAATAATACCCCACCATCAGTGTATACCTGTGCTGATTGTTGTTGCGGAAACCCCTGTGGACAGCCCGCCCTAAAAAAAGATTGTAAACAACAGAGAGATTGAATCAGGAGTATAATATGATTAAAAGCACAAACGTGATAACAGCCACAGGAGGTGGATGAACAATAATTGTAAAGCAGATCTAGTTCTGTACTAGGTTCATCTGAGGAAACGTGTACTGCAGTAGTTGAGAGTTCAAATGAAGGCTACAGCATTAGAAACTTGGTTTGATGGTGCTTTAGTCTAAGAGGCTCTTGTGATGCATCGATGCATCTCAATATTTTGAGGAAAACAAATTGAACAGGCAGTGCACCGCCGAGTACACAGCATCCCCCTGTTAATCCTGGCGTCCCCCTAATAGCTGTCATGTCAATGATTCCTTCTCTCCTCCCAAGCTTTTCATTAGTACTTTCGAGTCTGTGTTGAGAACTCCATCACACCAGGGCAGTTCACTGGGCTTGGCCTTGGCGCGGTCCCTGGTCGCTTGCACCCACCGAGAGCCCCTGCCTGGTGCATATCCACTAAGCTTGTGGAAAATTACAAACACACAAGGTCACAGTGGAGCTGAGCCAGTCTCCCACAGAGCCCATCTGATCCGAGGCGAAACGCAGCAATTACCACCCTCTGTGTGCCTCTGTGTGGGGCTGCTGCTATTTCATTATTTATTTGAACAAATACGATTACGGTCGTGGGTCTGTGGTGGATTGATTGTGATGAGGGATGAGGAGGGGACCCAAGGAAAGAGCTGCCTGGCTGACTGACTGGCTGCTGCTGCGGTGTAGCTGAACCTGAGCCACTTTAATGTATCAAACACACAGTTGATCTCCCGTTTTTTGGCTTGAGCTCTCCCACATAGTCTACTACCTCTCCACTCCCTACACCCAGTTTTCCTGGACAGTGGAGCGCCAGTGGAGCTGCATTTCCTGTCTGTACAGATGATGATAGGAAATGCATTGGTTGGTGTGCCTCTCGTGTCATTGGGGAAATCGGGGAACACTGATGAAAAGCTTCAACAGACCAGATAGACTAGCCTCCTGGGGCACATTATTCCAAACAGTGCATTCAGAAAGTATTCAGCCCCCTTTCATTTTTCCAAATGTTGTTACATTACAGGCTTATTCTAAAATGAATTAAATGAATTTCTTCCCTCATCAATCTACACACAATACCCCAAATGACACATTATTGCTTATTCATTGAGAATAAAAAACTGAAATACCTTATTTACATAAGTATTCAGATCCTTTGCTATGAGACTCGAAATTGAGCTCTGGTGCATTCTGTTTCCATTGATCATCCTTGAGATGTTTCTACAACTTGATTTGAATCTACCTGTGGTAAATTCAGTTGGTTGGACATAATTTGGAAAGGCACACACCTGTCTATATAAGGTCCCACAGTTGACAGTGCATGTCAGAGCAAAAACCAAGCCATGAGGTCGAAGTAATTGTCCGTAGAGCTCCGAGACAGGATTGTGTTGAAGCACAAATATGGGGAAGGGTTCCAAAAAATGTCTGCACCAATCAGGTGCCAGATGGAAGCCACTCCTCAGTAAAAGGCACACGACAGCCCCATTGGAGTTTGCCAAAATGCACGTAAAGAACTCTTAGACCATGAGAAACAAGATTATCTGGTCTGATGAAACCAAGAATGAACTCTTTAGCCTGGAGGAAACCAGGCATCATTCTGTGGGGATGTTTTTCAGTGGCAGGGACTGGGAGACTAGTCAGGATCGAGGGAAAGATGAATGGAGCAAAGTACAGAGAGATCCTTGATGACAACTTTCTCCAGAGCGCTCAGGACCTCAGACTGGGGACGAAGGTTCACCTTCCAACAGGACAACGACCCTGAGCACACAGTCAAAACAACGCAGGATTGGCTTCGGGACAAGTCTCTGTACAGTATATCCTTGAGTGGCACAGCCAGAGCCGTGACTTGAACCTGATCAAACATTTCTGGAGAGACCTGAAAATAGCTGGGCAGCAACGCTCCCATTCCAACCTGACAGAGCTTGAGAGGATCTGCAGAGAACAACGGGAGAAACTCCACAAATACAGGTGTGCCAAGCTTGTAGGGTCATACCCAAGAAGACTCGAGGCTGTAATCACTGCCAAAGGTGCTTCAAGAAAGTACTGAGTAAAGGGTCTGAATATTTATGTAAATGTGATATTTCATTTGACATTTTTTGTACATTTGCAAATATTTATAAAAAACAGTTTTTGCTTTGTTTTTAAGGGGTCTCGTGTGTAGATTGATGTAAAAAAAAAGTTGAATCCATTTTGGTATAAGGTTGAAATGTAACAAAATGTGGAAAAAGTCAAGGGGTCCAAATGCACTGTATTTCTTTAATTGACAATGTAAATTGCTTCCATAAATTATCTTGAAACGGTACACGTGTATGGTGTCCATATTAGGAGAGCCTCTTTCAATTTCAGCTGGACTGAGGCTGTCCTAATATGGAGCCCGTATAGGTGCACCTGTCTGACTGATGCTTACAGCATTAAAACTCTCCCCTCCCCCGTGCAATATATGCCCCGGCAAATTCTATCAAGCAGTGGTTTTCATCTACCTAGCAGTAGAAGTCTGTAAATCAGAGTAAAATTAAGGGTAAGTGACATCACAGAGTTCTTCCAGCTCTTGACTGATTGGTTGGAGCAGGAGATGTTTTAAAGCAATGGGTGAAAGAAGAACTTCACATACAGCCAAGATTGCGAGCAGAGAAAAATGAAACTTGGTATTCCTAAACTACCTTCCCATTCATATTGCTGTCTGAGAAGCTACTTCACTAGTTGGTTAATAAGTTCATACCTTATATGCATTTATGTTCAATAAATAATTTATTAGCATCGTTATTGAGACTTTTTGGGGGAATACTGCCAATGTATGGATCTGCATTAAATATCAATAAACCATTTCTCTAGAGTCTAGACACGTGATCAGACATCCTCTCAGTATGTTTAGATTGATCACCAAACTCTCCCTATGCGCCTTGAATTGGTGTCAATAAAATGATATACAGCAAAATATGTTAAATGTAATATAGCTCCAAAAGATGTGTTAGTCTACAAGACCCAGACCTGGGTTCAAATACTATTTGAAAGATAAAACATTTACTTTAGTCTGCCTGGAGTGTCAGGTGGGAGGGTTTTGCAGTTTTGCGAGTATTCCATTGGTTAATTTGCAACAGGCATGCTCAATCAAGCCCAGCTGACATATATTAAATTATATTAAATAGTATTTGAACCCAGAAGAGCTGTTACAAACCCATAATAGATCATTCTGTTCCATATTAACTTCATTTGAAGTGGTAAACCTACAGATACCTAAACTAGTATCTCTGAGGTAAATTGCAGTCATCTAGATGTTGAGATTGATTTAAAGTATTTTTTTTGCCATAAGACCTTGATAGATGGCTCAACCCCTTAGTCTCCTTGATTGCCTGATTAAGACAAATGTGCCTCCACTGCCTCTGCAACATCTCTACAGTACCATGCAGATTCTCACTACTGTAGTGATCTCTCACTGAAAGTAGTACCGGGAAAAAATAACTGATATTTGACAGGAATTAAAATGAAGTGCCTCAGCAACCTCCAGATAAATGTCTGCATTCTGTAATTGATTCAGATTTTCATAATGTGGTTTGGAGTATAGCCGATGGATCTGAGAGTAATCGCCCAGAGAAACGTTAAAGAAGGCCTTTAGTGGGATATCCCTAAGGGCAAGGCCTAAGCTGCTCTAATAGTGTTGATTAGACAGAACAGTAGGAGGGAGAGCGGAAGGACACAATCACCAAGCAGGGGTGGCCCAGACATTTATGAAAGCAACTGCTCAATACGAACAAGGATGCACAGCATGTACTGTATGTCCAAAACAAAAACATGAATGGAATGTTGACTGAAGTGTGAATAGCGGACCTTAAATACAACTGGCCTTGAGTACTGAGTACTGTGAATACTCTTTCAAATCTTTCAATGACTGCCATATAAGTAAGACTCCCTCTCATTGTATTTTGCTCTACGCCTCATTTTAGTGGACTGTGAACACTACAGTCAAGCTCCCCTGAAGCTTGTACTGTGAAAACCTTTTGACCTTCATGGAAGGCAAATTGAAGTAAATGGTTGACACAATTCCTTAACGTTTTTATGCATCTTCATTTGAGTTCACTCTCAGCTCATCATGAGTCATGATCAGGGTTGAGGAGTAACTGATTACATTTAATCTGATCTTTTTTTAAATGTCACTGGTGGATATGAGCATGGTGGATCCTTACTCAGCACGGCAGGTCCCTTGGGTGGCGGTGTGGGGGACAGGGGGCCCACCCTGGGCATAAGGGCTCCTCCTCCTCCTCCATTCACCTGCTTCAGCGAAAAACGAGATGATTACTTATTGGATTACTTTTCAATTAAAAAATAATGTGTGTAAAAAAATGTTATGACACCTTTCTGTTTTCTTAATGATATTCAATTCAGCACTGAAAAAAAGGTGCACATATAAATTGGTTTCATCTATGTAAGTCTGTCCACAAGTCAGAGACCACTATAATGACACACCAAATGCGTTTGATGGATCGGTTTTGTATTTTTTTAATGCCTCTTAAGGGGATGTAATCCAAAAGTAACAAAAATGAATCTGATTACGTTACTGAGTTTGGGTAATCCAAAAGTTGCATTAATGATTACAACTTTGGACAGGTAACTACTAACTGTAACTGATTACACTTTGAAAGTAACCTACCCAACCCTGGTCATGATCGACTGCAGATCTATTGAGCTGTCCTTTATGATTGGGAACCTTTACCTGTCTGCTCTATGCCACTCATCAGAGCAGAGCCAGAGCCACAACCACAGGAGTAGGTTGACATTGAGTCATATAACCCCACTGTGCTCAACAGGACAGAGGCTGACAATCAACAATCAGGAGCCCCAAGCTAATCAATTCCAATGTGACATGCAGGCTGGTGATTTCTGCCTCTCAGTGGTTGAGTGGGCCGAGGGGTAAGTGGCTGGCTAGCGTCATCACCACAATGCCACCCTGCTGCTCCTATCTATATTCCTCTCTTCCACCAGTCCAAAAAGAAGAGCCGTGGCTGTCAGTCCCCAAACAACAAAATTGACAGTTTGAATTGAGGGTGGGCTGGTGGGAATACTATTTTAATTACTGGGAAATATTTTCCTTGGATCGCTGTGCTTTCTGATGCTGAAGTAGACTAAAGAGTTCTGTTACTTTAAATTGGAATATTGAGGAGACTGATTAGTGTTTTGTATACGGTGACTATTATGCTCTAATGAGCACATAGAGTTCCTTCAGAAAGTATTCAGACCCCTTGACTTTTTCCAAATTTTGTTGTGTTACAGCCTGAATTTAAAATGGATTAAATTGAGATTGTGTGTCACTGGCCTACACACAATACCCCATAATGTCAAAATGGAATTATGTGTTTAGAAATGTTTACAAGTTAATACAAATTGAAAGCTGAAATGTCTTGAGTCAATAAGTATTCAACCCTTTTGTAATGACAAGCCTAAATAAGTTCAGGAGTAAAAATGTCCTTTACAAGCCACATAATAAGTTACATGGACTCACTCTGTGCGCAATTATATTTACATGTTTTAATGACTACCTCATCTCTGTACCCCACACATACAATTATCTGTAAGATCCTTCAGACGAGCAGTAAATTTCAAACACAAATTCGACCTAAAGATCAGGGAGGTTTTCCAATGCTTTCGTAAAGAAGCACACCTATTGGTAGATGTGTAAAAATTCAAAAAGCAGACATTGAATAAATCCCTTTGAGTATGGTGAAGTTATTAATTACACTTGGATGGTGTATTAATACACCTAGTCACTACAAAGATACAGACGTCCTTCCTAACTCAGTTGCTGGAGAGGAATGAAAAAGGAGAAAAAAATCTATTAAATCCATCTTGAATTCAGGCTGAAACACAACAAACAACATGTGCAGTAAGTCAAGGAGCAAGAACATTTTCAGAAGGTACCGTAGGATTGTTGATGAAACAAAAGAGAGAGTTAAAATAGACGGCACAGTGCTGCAGACGACATGGGGATTTACACATAACAAACAATAACACTCATGTACTCCTTCTGCTATATGCTATCTCTCATGCACGGCCAATTTAGCTCTGGACATGAGGGATAATTACATATCTGGTTGTCTGAAGGACATGAGGCCTCTCGTGGTCAGTGTTTGTTATAAATGTTCATGTCACATTTCTAATGAATTTGGGAGTGCTCTGCCTCAGTAGCATGCTATATGGTGAAAAAAAGGTTGCCCCCTGTTATTGTCCATCCAAAGGTCAGCTGTCTAGAACAAGGAACGTCGCTACTTCTCTTTCTGTATTTCGATGTGGAATTCCATCTTCGCTGGTTCACAACCACACCACTTTACTACTAATTATGTCCCCTGCTTTAAACTTTGAAGCACAACGATAGAAATCTTCTCCAAGTATACACTACCACAGTGGGATGTCATTCGATACAGTAGTACCTTGCGATTGAATTAGGAGATGCCCTTCAATGTCATGCCAAACCCGTGGATCAAAAGGAAGTCTCTTCAGAGGAAAACTTGTCCTTTTTTTGTGTGAGAAAGTTCAGAATTAATAAAAAAAAAATCACATCAAGAAATGTCAAAGGATAGACTTCAAGGCTCAGGAAAGGCAAACCGTTTCTAGTGCTGCATCCTTCAGCGAGGACAAGCCTGTGTTCATAATTCCTTTTTTTCATCAAAGTGCGTGTTCAATCTCAACATTCTCAGTCGGCTGTGTACCCATTTTAACGGGGAATACACCGCCATTAATGCTCTCTCTCTCTCTCCCCATTGGTCTAGTACAAGTCATTTAATCTGGAAAAAAATGTATATTATATTTCAGCAATCAAATTGCGATGGGGTTGTGTTCATTCGCCATTGCTGCAGTCAGTGAAATTATTATTTTAGAAAATGTATTTTCATGACCTGGTTTGTTTTTGTCTTTTTGATTGCGAGGGGGTAAGATAAGGTATGTTTTTTTGATGTGACAAAGCCATTCAAAAATAGTTTACATTATGAATGTCACATTAAATATGAAAGGCAAAGTACATCTCTTGGGCCACATGCAGCAGAGTGCCTAAGAAAAATACATAATTTCAAGATCATAAATATTAATTACAGAGCATTTACAGGATAATTGTGTGCTTTACACTGACATCTCCAATGATATTCTGTTTTATCTCCATTTTGATATTTTAGGTGGTTACAAAGCTTTGAAAATAGTGAGAAAATTTCATTCCACACTTTTCCTTCCCGCACAGCATATCTTAACCTTGTTTTCACTTGGATGCTCATTCATAATGCTTCTTTGTCATTCAATACATACTGTATATGTTAAGAACCAATAATTTTGTACTTGGGAAATGCATCTTAACTAGAGCACATGGGCAACGATATGATACAGGAATGATGCATTTTAGTTTGAAATGATTCAGTGCGATTCGGTTTCATTAGAGGAACGAATCGATTAGATTCCATTCCATTCCATTCGATGCGATATGATTTGATGCATGAACATTTGTTGCATAAACACATTCATTGTCCATTCGAAATTAAAATCTGCTGCTGATGGAGATGAGGAGCTGTGCCTCCGTGAGCTGGATCTGTCTGGGATGACTTATCTTTCTCTCTGTGTGTTTCAAAATCCAATCAAATTTTATTTGTGACATGTCCCAAATACAACAGGAGTAGGTAGACCTTACCGTGAAATGCTTACTTGCAAGCCCATAAGTGGCAATGCAGTTTTAAGAAAATTACAGAAAATAAAATAATTACTAAATAAACTAAAGTTTAAAAAAGTAACACAATAAAAATAACAATAACGAGGCTATATACAGGGTAGGGTTAAAGTGACTAGGCATAGATAATGAACAGCGTAAGCTGTGCAACGCTGCTCCCTCCAGCCTGACAGAGATTGAGAGCATCTGCAGAGAAGAATAGGAGAAACTCCCCAAATACAGATGTGCCAAGCTTGTAGCGTCATAACCAAGAAGACTTCTCTCCTGATTCCTCAGAGCCCGAGGTGGAGGATATACCGCTCCCTCGGGAACAGGCCCCGACCCCAGTGATCTGTGTGAAGAGGAGGCGGAGAAAGAGAGGCTGGAGAGCGGGCTGCCTTCTGAGAAGTCAGAGGCGATCGAATAAACTCCCACTTCCCTCAATTCTGCTAGCAAACATGCAATATTAGGACAATAAAATGGGCGAGTTACTGGGAAGATTAAAATACCAACGGGACATAAAAAATTGTAACATCTTATGCTTCACAGAGTCGTGGCTGAACGACGACAATATCAACATACAGCTGGCTGGTTATACGATGTACCGGCAGGATAGAACAGCGGCGACTGGCAAGACAAGGGGTGGCAGTCTATTTATTTTTGTTAACAACAGCTGGTGCACAATATCTAAGTAAGTCTCAAACTATTGCTCGCATGAGGTAGAGATTCTCATGATAAACTGTAGACCACACTACATACCGAGTGAGTTTTCATCTATATTCTTTGTAGCTGTTTACATACCACCACAGTCAGAGGCTGGCACTAAGATAGCATTCAATGAGCTGTATTCCACTATAAGCAAACAAGAAAACGCTCACCCAGAGGTGGCGTTCCTAGTAGCCGGGGAGGGACTTGAATGCAGGGAAACTTAATTCAGTTTTACCAAATTTCTATTAGCATGTTAAATGTGCAACCAGAAGGAAAAGAACTCTGGAACACCTATACTTCACATACAAAGATGCATACAAAGCTCTCCCTTGTCCTCCATTTGGTAAATCTGACCATAATTCCATCCTCCTGATTCCTGCTTTCAAGTAAAAATTAAAGCAGGAAGCACCAGTGACGAGATCAATAAAAAAGTGGTCAGATGAAGCAGATGCTAAGCTACAGGACTGTTTTGCTAGAAGTAGTTTAGCTCGTCCGGTAGGCTCATGTCACTGGGCAGCTCTCGGATGTGCTTCCCTTTGTAGTCTGTAATGGTTTGCAGACTGGAATATGTTCTGGGATTCCTCCAATGGCATTGAGGAGTACACCACATCTGTCATTGGCTTCATCAATATGTGCATCGATGACGTAGTCCCCACAGTGACCGTATGTACGTATGTACATACCCCAACCAGAAACCTTGGAATACAGGCAGCATCCACACTGAGCTAAAGGCTAGAGCTGCTGCTTTCAAGGAGCGTGACTCTAACCTGGAAGCTTATAAAAAATCCCTCTATGCCCTCTGACGAACCATCAAACTGGCAAAGCGTCAATACGGGACAAAGATTGAGTTGTATTACACCGGTTCTGACGCTCGTCGGATGTGGCAGGGCCTGCAAACCATTACAGACTACAAAGGGAAGCACAGCCGAGAGCTGCCCAGTGACCCGAGCCTACCGGACGAGCTAAACTACTTCTATGCACGCTTCAAGGCAAATAGCACTGAAACATGCATGAGAGCACCAGCTGTACCATAAGACTGTGTGATCACGCTCCCCAACGCCGATTACCAGGACGTGTACTGCGAGCATGCGCTGACCAACTAGCAAGTGTCTTCACTGACATTTGCAATCTCTCCCTGTCAGAGTCTGTAATACCAACATGTTTTAAGCAGACCACCATAGTGCCTGTGCCCAAGAACACTATGGTAACCTGCCTAAATGACTACCGACCCGTAACAACGCATCTGCCACACTGATCATCAATGCAGGGGCCCCTCAGGGGTACGTGCTCAGTCCTCTCCTGTACTCCCTGTTCACTCATGACTGCATGGCCAGGCACGACTCCAACACCATCATTACATTTGCCCATGACACAACAGTGGTAGGCTTGATCACCGACAACAACGAGACAGCCTATAGGGAGGAGGTCAGAGACCTGGCCGTGTGGTGCCAGGACAACAACCTCTCCCCCAACGTGATCAAGACAAAGGAGATGATTGTGGACTACAGGAAAAAGAGGACTGAGTACCCCCGCATTGTCATCGACAGGGCTGCAGTGGAGCAGGTTAGGAGCTTCAAGTTCCTTGGTGTCCACATCACCAACAAACTAACATGGTCCATGCACACCATGACAGTCGATTTGACTCGAGGCTGTAATCGCTGCCCAAGTAGTAAAGGGTCTGAATACTTATGTAAATGTGATATTTCAATGCATGTATGCTTTTTGTCCCCCCACTTTTGATCTGAAAACTCCATCACCCACACATTTTTGTAGATTATAAGTGTTTGAGCTAGTAACGTATCAAGAATTATCTTTAGAGAATTGCTATGATATATAGCACTTTGGACTTCCAGCTTGTTAAAATCAAATGATTGTGATTGTTTGGACGTTTTTTACATTCCTCTGCCCCGGCGTTGCTGACGCATGCCAGATCTTACAACGTCGGGATAGGTATTTTACATATCAGCTAACCACATGATATGTTTTAGCAATCTGTCAGTCAATAACACTGTCGATGAAGTCGCACGCAACCATTGGTTGATGCATGCAAGGTCTGAGCAGGGGAACGCAACCAGATAGAGCTATTCTTCTTTTCTCGCTTCGGCCACGCAGTGCTGCTTGCAAAAGTGATTGCTGTCCTCGTTATGAAATTATCAACTTTGCCATCTACATCTAAAAATGACCATATACTCTGATTGCGAAAAGCAAAACTCCCAAAACCATGGCTGATGGTGAACCTGAACAATGCACTCTTAACTTACATTTGATCTGACGCATATTGGTGAATCGTTACATCCCTATTTTTACGTCTGTCTCCAGATTCTTGTGACATGCCTGTTCGCTGCTGACTACGGACACTTTGGGGGTAAGCCTTCTAATAACAGTTCCTTGTCGAGGTAGAGAGGCTCAGGTCTAGCTAGAGTCAACAAAGGTACTGTCACGCCTTGGTCTTAGTATTTTGTGTTTTCTTTATTTATTTGTTCAGGCCAGGGTGTGACATGGGTTATTGTGGTGTGTTTTTGTCTTAGGGGTTTTGTGGGGTGTCTACGTAGTCTATGGCTGCCTGAGGCGGTTCTCAATCAGAGTCAGGTGATTATCGTTGTCTCTGATTGGGAACCATATTTAGGCAGCCATATTCTGTGAGTGTTTCGTGGGTGATTGTTCCTGTCTTTGTGTTTGCACCAGATAGGGCTGTTTCGGTTTTCGTTATTTCATTTAGTTATTTTTGTAGTTTCTGTATGTATAGTTTTCCTTCATTAAAATATCATGAATCATCATCACGCTGCATTTTAGTCCGATCCTTGTTCTACCTCTTCGTCAGAGGAGGAGATAGAAGAGAGCCGTTACAGAATCATCCACCACACATGGACCAAGCAACGTGGTAACAGGCAACAGCAGCAGCAGGAGCAGCGCAACAATAATTTTTGGACTTGGGAGGAAATCCTTGACGGGAGAGGACCCTGGGCTAAACCAGGGGAGTGTAGCCGCACTAAGGTGCAACGAGAGAAGGACTGGACATGGGAGGACGAACTGGACGGTGAAGGACCTTGGGCTCAGCCTGGAGACTATCGCCGCCCAAGGAAGAACTGGAGGCAGCGAAAGCGGAGAGACGCTGGTATGAGGAGGCAGCACGGCGACGCGGATGGAAGCCTGAGAGTCAGCCCCAAAAATGTATTGGGGGGGCTCACAGGGAGTATGGCTATGCCAGGTAGGAGATCTGCGCAAACTCCCTGTGCTTACCGGGGGGCTAGAGAGACCGGGCAGGCACCGTGTTATGCTATGGAGCGCACGGTGTTTCCAGTGCGGGTGCATAGCCCGGTGCGTTTCAACACCAGCTCTTTGTATTGGCTGGGCTAGAGTGGGCATCGAGCCAGGTAAGGTTGGGCAGGCTCGGTGCTCAAGAGCTCCAGTGCGCCTGCACGGTCCGGTCTATCCAGAGCCACCTCCACACACCAGTCCTCCGGTGGCAGCTCCCCACACCAGGCTTCCTGTGCGTGTTCTCGGTCCAGTTCCACCAGTGCCAGCACCACGCATCAGGCCTACAGTGCGCCTCACCTCTCCAGCGCTGTCGGAGTCTCCCGCCTGTCTAGCGCTATCAGAGCCTTCCTTCTCTCTAGCGCTGTCGGAGCCTCCCACCTGTTCAGCGCAGCCAGCGCTTTCCTCCTCTCCTGTGCTGCTGGAGTCTCCTGCCTGTTTAGAGCAGCCAGAGCTGCCAGTCTGCATGGAGCAGCCAGAGCTGCCAGTCTGCATGGAGCAGCCAGAGCTGCCAGTCTGCATGGAGCAGCCAGAGCTGCCAGTTTGCATGGAGCAGCCAGAGCTGCCAGTCTGCATAGAGCTGCCAGTCTGCATGGAGCAGCAAGAGCTGCCAGTCTGCATGGAGCAGCCAGAGCTGCCAGTCTACATGGAGTAGCCAGAGCTGCCAGTCTGCATGGAGCAGCCAGAGCAGCTAGATCTGCCAGTCAGCCATGATCTTCCAGATCTGCCAGTCAACCAGACTCTTCCAGATCTGCCAGTCAACCAGACTCTTCCAGATCTGCCAGTCAACCATACTCTTCCAGATCTGCCAGTCAACCAGACTCTTCCAGATCTGCCAGTTAACCAGACTCTTCCAGATCTGCCAGTCAACCAGACTCTTCCAGATCTGCCAGTCAACCAGACTATTCCAGATCTGCCAGTCAACCAGACTCTTCCAGATCCGCCTGCCAGCCAGGATCTGCCGGAGCCAACTACCTGCCTGAGCTTCCTCTCAGTACTGGGCTTCCTCTCAGTACTGGGCTTCCTCTCAGTACTGGGCTTCCTCTCAGTACTGGGCTTCCCCTCAGTCCCGAGCTTCCCCTCAGTCCCGAGCTTCCCCTCAGTCCCGAGCTACCCCTCAGTCCCGAGCTACCCCTCAGTCCCGAGCTGCCCCAGTCCCGAGCTGCCCCTCAGTCCCGAGCTGCCCCTCAGTCACGAGCTGCCCCTCAGTCCAGAGGGGTTCTGGGTGAGGACTATTAGGCCATGGTCGGCGGCAAGGGTGGATTATCCCAGGACGCGAGGGGGAGGAACTAAGACATTAATGGAGTGGGGTCCACATCCCGAGCCGGAGCCGCCACCATGGACAGACGCCCACCCGGACCCTCCCTATGGTTTTGAGGTGCGTCCGGGAGTCCGCACATTAGGGGGGGGTTGTGTCACGCCTTCGTCTTAGTATTTTGTGTTTTCTTTATTTATTTGGTCAGGCCAGGGTGTGACATGGGTTATTGTGGTGTGTTTTTGTCTTAGGGGTTTTGTGGGGTGTCTACGTAGTCGTGGTAATGGGAGGCGGTTCTCAATCAGAGTCAGGTGATTATCGTTGTCTCTGATTGGGAACCATATTTAGGCAGCCATATTCTGTGAGTGTTTTGTGGGTGATTGTTCCTGTCTTTGTGTTTGCACCAGATAGGGCTGTTTCGGTTTTCGTTATTTCATTTAGTTATTTTTGTAGTTTCTGTATGTATAGTTTTCCTTCATTAAAATATCATGAATCATCATCACCCTGCATTTTGGTCCGATCCTTGTTCTACCTCTTCGTCAGAGGAGGAGATAGAAGAGAGCCGTTACAGGTACAAATTGCCTGGTGCTTGAGGGTTGAACACAGCAGGGTACGGCAGTGGGGGCATCCAACACTGCCACTCTTAGAAGCCATATCTATGTTGCCTGCTTGGTTTAGCCCTCAGGCCACTGTATACCTGGAGGATCCAGGTGCCATGCTTTGCCTGCAAGGCAAGAAATGTGGTCTGTCTGTTAAGACGATCCTGGCAATGAAGAAAGACTGAAAATGTAGTTGATGACTTTCCATATAGAATTTGACCAGGAGAATACAATGTTATGACTTTCCATCTTAAATCAACTGAAGGCACAGCTAACCTACTTGATGACATTTTGGAAATTTAGCAGACTCTTAGAGTGCATAGACTTGAATACCTTTCCTCTGTGGGAATCAAACCCACAACCCTGGCTTTGTGAACACCATGCTCTACCAACTGAGCCACACAGGAGGTTAGGTTTGCTTTGTTTGACAGCTTATTCAAGTATGACATTGCCTAAGGTGCAACAAACAAACACCAATAATCAAGGTTTAGTTGGCAGAGAGACTGCAGGCAGCAAAACTGTTAAGCCACACATACCGAAACAAGAAGACAATTCAAGCGAGTATGATAGGCAACACACAGTAAGTTTGAGTACACATTCTAAAGGAAAATCACATCTGAAATGATATTGGTTTGGATTTTCATTTGGGATTTAGAGGGAATCCTCATATGTCTATTACACAGCAATGGGAAATCAATGAGGCATTTTGCTGTGAACTGTTAATGAACTTACTCTTCAGAGAATTAATACACAGCATGATTTTAATTAGGGTGAATTAATTAATTTATGTAATGCCTTCATACGTCACAGTGGCCTAGGGGAGAGGGCCAGCCCAGCCCAGTGATGCAAGCTTTGCGCAGGGAGGAAGTAGTTCATGTTTTCTCATGCCAAAATCTGTTATGATGGACGTTGGACTCAGTCAGTTGTGCATCACTGCTCATTTCTGCTTCAGTCCCATTTCAACAGAAGCCTGTCACTTTCCCAGCGGACAATGCAGTGAGTTGCTTTGGAAGGTTCTCCCCCACTTTGCGGTGGCAACATTAATACTGTCAAAGCAGAGGAGGATGCAAAGAATCAAAATTTGCGAGATGGATGCCGGTCCCATTTGAATAATGTGAGCCTTGGAGAACACAGATTTCCTTACCAGACCGTTTGAAGTGTGTGCGGCAAAGAGACGACTCCTGACAGTGTCAAATTAAACCTCTGTCTCTGAAAGTGGGGAGGGGTAGAAGCAACAGCAACACTGTGAGTTCTAATCTTGCAGTGCACAGAGCCAAATCACATCACAACCGGTTGTTGCAATATCAATCATACAGAAAGGTTTCATTTACACCCCTGGGAGAACATCAGATGTCATACGACGAAATTGGATTTACATCTGGGAACAGTGTTTTCTTCTCCACACAGTACGATTATGTCATGTATGATATAATACAAGCCAATCATCTGCATAAGCAATGTGAGCAAAGGGAGGAGCATTAAGCAACAAAGTACAATCAGTCCTAGTAGAAGCACTATACTGTATCTTGGGTGCAGACACGGTAGTGACAGGGACTTTTGAAACATAGCCATATTCCCACAGATCTTAATTGGTAGTGTGCCTGTTTCGCTCACACTCTTTCATAATATCTCCATCTATTTTCTGCCACCTTCTCACTTAAAAGCATTCATTCTTTTTCCTTTTAGTTTTTTTCTCAGCACCAAATTACCCTGGGGGACTATGAAATTTGCATCTTGAAATATTCATGGGGGTTTTAGGAGCTGGGTTGTACCATGCACTTCCACATAGTAGAACAGGTATCAACGCAGCATGTGTGGTAAATGTTTCATGATCACAGCCCGGCGTATTCCCAGCTCAGAACGTCTCCCACATTAAAGGCTGCCTGCCTGGCACATCACATCAGTCTCCTTCACTCAAGGTCTGCTAGGTTGATCCCGCTATCAGAATGTGTTTGTTCTCAATCATCCTCCTATTTATCTTATTTGAATGCTATGTCAAACGCAGCAGTCTCACGTTGTTTAATGGATGTAGAAGTTTGACAGCGAGTCACCAAAATAACATATGGAGTGGAGGAAAGAACTAGTTTGAAAGGTGCACTTTTGTCTTGGAAAGGGATTTCATGTACTGATATACATATAATTGTATATTTTCTAGGGAACGTTTTCCTCTCATACCTTCAGCTGTTACAGAAGACTGCTTTCAAGGTCATTATAATAACATTATATCACCGTTAGATCATTTTGGTGCAGTGGTTAATCATGTACATTGAGAGAGTTGGACAAAGATTTTACTCACAATAGGTAACACTTGAATTGGTTTAGGCCTCCATGTAGTTCAATAATGTATTTAGGATATTGTGTGTCCAATGAATGACTGTACAAAACATTAGGAACATCTGCTCTTTCCATGACATCGACTGACCAGGTGAATCCAGTTGAAAGCTATGATCCCTTATTGATGTCACTTGTTAAATCCACTTCAATCAATGTAGATGATGGGTAGGATACAGCTTAAAGAAGGATTTTTCAACCTTGAGACAATTGAGACATGGATTGTGTATGTGTGGAATTCAGAGGATGAATGGGCAAGGCAAAAATATTTAAGTGCCTTTGAACAGGGTATGGTAGTAGGTTCCAGGTGGTTGTGTCAAGACGTGCAACACTGCTGGGTTTTTCACGCTCAACAGTTCACCATGTGTATCAAGAATGGTCCACCACCCAAAGGACATCCAGCCAACATGACACACCTATGGAAAGCATTGATGTCAACATGGGCCAACATCTCTGTTGAACGTTTTCGACATCTTATAGAGTCAATGCCCTGTCGAATTGAGGCTGCTTTTATGGCAAAAGAGGGGGTGCAACTAAATATTCGGAAGGTGCTCCTAATGTTTGCTAAACTCAGTGTATTTCCTAATTCAATTTCTGCAGATTACATTGGCAGTCTCTGCTTTAATGGCTTTGGTTTCAATTAGTTATTATAATAATAAACTAAACTCTTACGCTGATAGTAGGCTACTAAACATTGCGGCTGATGGTTTGACAGCCAACAGATCATTTGGAGAGAGTATGTGTTATTAGCTAGAGAAACCACCCTAGAGATGAGTTCTCAGACCGACATGATTGACAGCCAGACCTCATGGTAAGGTAAAGTGTTGCAACGCTCTTAAAAAACTGAAACAGACACATTTTTTCAGTCAGACTCTACCCAGAGGCCATCATGCAGGACGCTGGCATGCTGTGTTACCCCGAGACTCTGGGGGAGGAATTGATATTCTCTGCAGCGACTGAGAGGAGTCTTTCATAGGACCCTGGTTCACTCCTCCCTTTGCTCCCAGCATGCCACGGTTTTAATAAGGGCACCGGCTGTTTGTTCACACCTCTCTGTTCAATATGCATGACCAGACCTTTTTTTACCCCAACCCCAGCCAAACCCTGAGCTTTCTGATACTTCAAACAACCACTACGAACAGCAGTGAATGGCAAAGGGCCACCTATCGCTTGTCAGTCAAGAAACTGTCTCTCTCTGTGTGTGGATGCCATGTTGCCAT
The DNA here is from genome assembly GCF_023373465.1 of Oncorhynchus keta. Taxonomy (NCBI): domain Eukaryota; kingdom Metazoa; phylum Chordata; class Actinopteri; order Salmoniformes; family Salmonidae; genus Oncorhynchus; species Oncorhynchus keta. The sequence continues at coordinate 29,051,551 of NC_068424.1, read as the reverse complement.
GTTTGACACATCTTTGGCAATAAAGAGCTGTAGCGTTCAACCTCTTCTGATCTGATGTGTTTGAAACGTCACTAGGCAACGCGTGCCAAGCAACAACCTCAAGACCTCCTGTTCAGGGCCGTAGGCACCGACAGCTGTGGATAATAGTGATTAGAGTGTTTTTATCTCGTGGTAATGGGACTCCATCATCACAGTATGCAGAAGACTCTTGCAATTAGGCAGCCCAGTCGATCCAATGTTGCTCCGTCTAAAATACATATCTGACATTTGTAAGTTGTTGCCTTTCATCTCATTTTAAGAACGTTATTTGTTTCTCCCTCAAGGCGTGTTCTGTAAGGCAAAGCCCACTGGGCACACACTAGTTGAATCAATGTTATTTCCACGTCATTTTCGTTGAACCAACATGGAATAGACATTGAATTGACGTTTGTGCCCAGTGGGTAGTGTTTGAAACAAACACAAGGGATTACATTTATCCTTGCATATCAGAAGCAAGAGAAATCTAGATTTTCACTTTCATTTAGCCATCTTTTTGAAGATGAATTCTCTTGAGAAAAAAATCATAATAATGAAGGAGGAAGGGGACGCTTATTGGAGATTAAATGAGTCACCGGTATGCTGTTGAGAAACCTGGACCCTGAACAGATGGACAATTAATGGCATTGAAAGGCAAGGAAGGGAAGTGGATGTGGCACAGGAGCCTCCATCTCTCTCTCCCTGGTGGAAGAGGAGAGTTGTGTCCTAGGGGAGATCTAGATGCATGGCTTCTGCAAAGGGGCTGATAAGGGTAACTGTTGGTCCATTTTTACATGTAGTCTGAACGTGCAACTCAGTGAGGTGGTCCCCACAGAATATCTTCCATGTAGACACTATGAGCTTGTATGAGTCTGGCAATGAGTCAAAAGTCAAAGGCAGCAACTGTGAAATAAAAACACCACATTTCCTACAGTGAATACTTGTCTTATCTTCTCACATGTGTTGTTGTTTACTGTTATGGTCCTTTCAGTAGGCTAATTACTTTTCTGATTTTCTAAAGGACATGGCATCATGGCACTGATTAAGGTGCCCATGCATTGGCAGAGTAATTAGGTAATGCTGATTGTTATTAGACTTCAATGACGCTGTAATTAAACATTTACACAGTATTGTCGGTGTGATTGACATTCATTATAGGCAAGATCCATCAACAGGTTGTTGGACATATAGGTTTTCTACTAATTTAATGTAGGCTAAAAGTATTAACTCACAATAGAGTAATTCCAATTTGGGGCAGCGGGTCCGTTGTGCGTTGTTTTTACACAATAATCTGCAACTCGTTGAACTTCACATTTCACAGCTGCATTCTCGCGCAGGGAAATCTGAGAGCGCACTTCCAAAATCACGGCTCCCTCTACAGGTAATAAGGTGTACATTTTCAGTGACTGCTAGAAAACAATATCACACTGTAATACAGTAAGTAGGACGGAGATATCAGACGCAGCAAGATACATACATGTTCAAACGCAATTGTTGTGTGATGCAGTATATATGCCGGAGTGGAGAAAGCGAAAGCAAAGCAGTTGATTAGGCTGCAAGGATTTTCCAGCCTGAACGTTTGTCTATTTTTGGGAATGTATTATTTTTTTTATTGACAATGTTATGTCTCTTTCTTTGAATACTTGGTTGGCAGTGACGACAACTTTCCCTTTTTAACTAGCCTTCTTAATCTAACGTTCGTTGGTTTGGGAAAGAAGACAAACTGCGAATAGGGGAAAATACATCATTTTAGAATGGAAAACGACTAAACCTTGGATTGGGACAGTACATCATCGCGACAGCTCGCAATGTTAAATGCGGAAATGCGCTATTTTCTTTGGTTTGTGGATATTTCAGCTCGATCGAGGAGAATAAAAAGCCTTTGGGTGTCTGTGATTGGACCGGACACGGACTGGGGCTGACTGATGTTTTTCCAGGAGGAAATGTTTTTTGGGGAGAGATGAATACGAGTTTGCTGCTGCTCGCAGCAGGAGAGATGCCAGTCACTCCATGCGCCACACTCCAGTGAGGCTTGACAACGTGCCGGCAAAAACGGAAAAGATTCATGGATAATTCTATGTTTCATTTTTCTAAAATATTTATGTAAAATTGTTGTTTGATTGTACTCTTATTTTATGGGTTAGAACAGATGTCCACACCTCCACAACTTTATCTGTCTGCTGCGTTTTCAAACCTTTCCAAGTGGAGATGGACATTGTGCGTTTGTGTACGGTATTGGACTGGAGTAGCCTATACAGTAGGCAGAACATTAGTGCTGTCAAGCTCTGGCCTCCTGGCAATTATTCACGCTGACTGGTATTGTAGAATGCATGCTATTTTATTGTGAAATAATATAGTCTGTCGTTTTTTTTTAATAGAATGTGAGATTGAACTGTCAGAAAACACATCTCATATATATTTGAATATGTCTCCAAAATACATTTCCTGAAGTTTTTGAAAAATACTTAAATTTGCCATTCAGCTTCAAAAAGGAGATGATAATATAAACAACACAACAACAAAATGTCTTGGACCATGGCAAAAAAGTGGATAGGGTGCTATATATTTTTACTGGCACTCTTGGCAGTGGGAATGGCCTTTTCGGGTGTATTCAACGCGTCCGAAAAATACATTTTTACGGATGATTTGGTGCCGCTCAAACTCACCCAGGCTAAAGCATCAGAGCATCGAAAACTTCAATCTACCGATTCTCATCCCAACCTGTATTTCAACCAAGTTGATGTACAGCTTATGAGGCAAAGATCATCCAGCACACACAGCCACATTTTCAAAGTAATCAGAGCAGCGGTCCTGACCATGCTGTCCAATGTGCCCCTTTACATGCCCCCTGCAAAACATGAGGAGTTTACTAGCAAGTGGAATGAGATTTACGGGAACAACCTACCCCCCCTTGCTCTGTATTGCCTGCTGTGCCCAGAGGATTCCGGTGCCCTGCAGTTTCTCATGAAGTTTATGGATAGAATGGCAAATTACCCGGACTGGAAGGTGACCAGTGCTCCCAATGATGAGGTGCCCTTGGCACACTCACTTACTGGGTTTGCCACCGCATATGACATTATTTACTCGTTCCTGGACGAGCACCGACGGGATGTTTACCTCAAGAGAATTCGCTCTGAGACAGAGGAGCTGTATGAAACATCTAAGTATAGGGGTTGGGGGAAGCAGTATCTCCAAAATCATCAAACCACTAATATATTAGCCATCTTGACTGGGGCTATTGTGGTCGGCGCCCATGAGGACCCAGAAACGATGGTTTGGAAACAGGTGTCAGTCAATTATATGGAGAAGACCATGTTTCTCCTAAACCACGTTGTAGACGGGTCACTAGATGAGGGCGTGGCATACGGGAGCTATACAGCCAAGTCGATCACTCAGTATGTTTTCTTAGCGCAACGTCATTTCAACATTGACAACACACAGAACAACTGGCTGCGGGAACACTTCTGGTTCTACTATGCCACTCTTCTGCCCGGCTTTCAGAGGACTGTGGGCATAGCCGACTCCAACTACAACTGGTTCTACGGCCCAGAGAGCCAGCTGGTGTTCCTAGACACATTTGTTATAAGAAACGGCACTGGGAACTGGCTAGCCCAGCAGATTAGAAAGCACAGGCCCAAAGACGGTCCCATGGGTCAGTCCTCTGCCCAGCGCTGGACTACCCTACACACTGAGTACATCTGGTACAATGCCCATCTCACTGCACAACCTCCCCATGGCTTTGGCAAAGCCAGGATGCATATTTTCTCCAACTGGGGTGTGGTGACGTACGGAGCCGGGCTGCCCAACGGTCAGGGAAACACATTTGTCTCCTTTAAATCCGGGAAGCTGGGTGGCCGTGCCGTGTATGACATCGTTCATGCAAAGCCCTATTCATGGCTGGACGGCTGGAATAGCTTCAACCCAGGCCACGAGCACCCGGACCAAAACTCCTTCACTTTTGCCCCTAACGGACAGGTGTTTGTGTCTGAAGCACTTTACGGGCCTAAGTACAGTTATCTGAACAATGTGCTGGTGTTCGGACCCTCTCCCAGCAGCCAGTGTAACGCTCCATGGGAGGGCCAGCTGGGGGAGTGTGCTAAATGGCTGCGCTGGACAGATGAAGGGGTAGGGGATGCTGCTGGGGAGCTGATCGCTGCCTCCTCCCATAGAGACACTATGTTTGTAAGCGGGGAGGCAGCCCCAGCTTACTCTCCTGCCATGCGGCTGAGGAGTGTCTACAGGGCCCTTGTGCTGCTCAACTCCCAGACCTTGCTAGTACTGGACCATGTTGAGAAGCTGGACGATTCGCCCATCACCTCGCAGAGTGCGTTCTTCCACAACCTCGACATTGACTTCAAATATGTCCCCTATAAATTCATGGACAAGTACAATGGGGCGTTGATGGATGTGTGGGATGCTCATTATAAAATGTTCTGGTTTGACAGCCAGGGTCTCAGCCCAGATACTAGGATACAGGAGGCCGAGCAGGCTGCGGAGTTCAAAAAGAGATGGACACAGTATGTTAACGTCACTTTCCCCATGAGGGGCACAGTAAGCCGAGTGGCCTATGTGATGCATGGACCTTATGTCAAAGTGTCCAACTGTCGATTTCTGGACAGTAGCAAAAATGGTGTCAGACTATCTCTAGTTATAAACAACACAGAGAAAATAGTTTCAGTTGTTACAAACTATAAAGACATAGGAACAAGATTAAGTTATTTAGGATTTGGGGGTTATGCCAAAATGGAAGACAGACATCAGATCATTCGATATGGCCTGGGGACTCAACTGGTTCCGAAACAAAACACAGTGGACAATCAGCTGTTTGATTTTGGATTCACAGTCAATGTGATAGCGGGGGTGATACTTTGTGTTGCCATTGTTTTTTTGACCCTGCAGAGAAAGTTCTATGTGTGCTTCAGTAGACTGATGCGCTATGCTCTGTTCTCGGTGCTCATACTGTGGATAGCTGCGCTGTTGTTCGTGTCAAACACCTGCGATCAACTCCTATGTGGGGTCAAATGGAAAGGTGTCAGCACTGACCCAGAGGTCAGCAAACAAACCAGACTTTATGATCAACATCGCTTTGCCCTGCCAACCGTTGTCATAACGACCCTGCCTGGCTCAGGATCTGAAATACTTAAGAACCTTTTTGACAACAGCTCCGACTTTGTTTACATTCGGGTCCCCACGGAGCATGTAGACATTCCAGAGACCGAGTTCGAATTTGACTCGCTGGTTGATGCCTGTGAGTGGTCCAGAACGGACGCCCTGCGCGGACGCTTTAAAATCATCCAGGGCTGGCTGCATTCTCTGGTCCACAACACCAAGCTGCATTTGCAGAACATCCAGCTAGTGGAGAGTAGCAGGGCCAAGCTGCCCCAGAGAGCCCCAGGCCTCGGCAGTGACAGGAGGAAGAGGACCAGGAGGAAGGAGCCTGCCGCCGAGCTGAGGGGCAAGATGAGGGGTGGCCTTGATCGGGATGCTGAGTATGTCAGGGAGATGAGGCGCCACATCAGTGAGTACCCCAATGCCCGCGTGGTCCTCAACATGAGGAGTGGAAGCTGGGGGCTCAAACTCCCCTTCCTTCAGGAGGTGGTGGGCCCGTCCCTGAGGACCATCAATGTAGTCAGAGACCCCCGGGCGTGGATCTATCTCATGCTCTATAACAGTAAACCCAGCTTTTACTCCCTTAAAAACATTCCTCAACACCTGTCCCTGATATTCAAGGAGGACGGTAACAGTAGCAGTACCAGGGACAGGTGCCCAGTCTCAGCCCCTGAGTTCAGAATGATCCGGAGGCTCTTGTCCCACTCGGAGGCCAGCGCCGTCCTCCTGCTGGCTCACCTGTGGCTGGCACACACTGCTGCAGTGCTCCGGGTCAGTGGGAGCCTCCAGGCAGAGGCCTACCTCCAGGTGAGGTTTGAGGACATAGTCACTTTCCCCCAGGAGACAGCTGAAAGGATCCACAGGTTCCTGGGGGTGCCGGTCACACCGGCGGCCCTCAACCAGCTCATGTTCACCACCTCCACAAACTTGTACAACCTGATGTACGAGGGGGACATATCACCAGCCAACATTAACATATGGAGGCAGAACATGCCTCGCAAGGACATCAGACTGATCGAGGACACATGTGGGGTGGTCATGAAAAGACTTGGGTACTCAAGGTTTATCAGCTAGTTAATGTTACTGCTGCAGGTCAGCTGATATCAAGTTGTCTTGTTTGTAACTGTCAATCTTTTACTTTAATCATCTCTAATGTTGTATTTTGCACTGACCGGTAACGGAAGTGATATCATCACTGAGTCACTGATGGGAAGTAGTAACACGGGACAAAAACAATTATTTAAGCCCAATTATTTCACTGTGTTCTGGGTTTTACTCTGTTACATTATACTTGGGCGGTTCTACTCACACATGATACCTTGTGTTTGCAAGTGAGGGATGTTTTACATTAAAAATGAGTTGAAGGGGAACTTTAAAAGTGAAAGTATTTGATTGTGTTTTCTCCCTATTATCCCTGGACAATTACTTTAAACACTCTTTGTTGGAGTGAGATTTCCACCCTTTGATGTCTTACAGTTGTCTCTTAAAAAGTCTCCCAAAAAACGGCAATGTCTAAACAGATTATTTTTGTAAAGCTGTTTGGAGCTTAGAAATACAATATGTTCCTAGTGCTTAATTGTTTTTTTAATATATATATATATATATATATATATATATATATATATATATATATATATATATATATATATATATATATATATATATATATATATATATATATATATATATATATATACACTACCGTTCAAAAGTTTGGGGTCACTTAGAAATGTTCTTGTTTTTGAAAGAAAAGCACATTTTTTGTCCATTAAAAAATTGCTGTTCTTTCAAAAACAAAGAGAGTTCTAAGTGATCCCAAACTTTTGAACGGTAGTGTATACGTATATATATGTACAGTTGAAGTCTGAAGTTTACATACAGCTTAGCCAAATAAATTTAAACTCAGTTTTCCACAATTCCTGACATTTAATCCTAGTAAAAATTACCTGTCTTAGGTCAGTTAGGATCACCACTTTATTTTAAGAATGTGAAATATCAGAATAATAGTAGAGAGAATGGTTGATTTCAGCTTTTATTTCTTTCATCACATTCCCAGTGGGTCAGAAGTTTACATACACCCAATTAGTATTTGTTAGCATTGCCTTTAATATGTTTAACTTGGGTCAAACGTTTTGGGTAGCCTTCCACAAGCTTCCTACAATAAGTTGAGTGAATTTTGTCCATTCCTCTCGACATAGCTGGTGTAACTAAGTCAGGTTTGTAGACCTTGTTTGCACACACTTTTTCAGTTCTGCCCACAAATTTTCTATAGGATGGAGGTCAGGGCTTTGTGATGGCCACTCCAATACCTTGACTTTGTTGTCCTGAAGCCATTTTGCCACAACTTTAGAAGTATGCTTGGGGTCGTTGTCCATTTGGAAGACCCATTTGCGACCAAGCTTTAACTTACTGACTGATGTCTTGAGATGTTGCTTCAATATATCCACATAATTTTGCTTCCTCGTGATGCCATCTATTTTGTGAAGTGCACCAATCCTTCCTGCAGCAAAGCACCCCCACAACATGATGCTGCCACCACTGTGCTTCACGGTTCGGATGGTGTTCTTCGGCTTGCAAGCCTCCCCCTTTTTCCTCCAAACATAACGATGGTCATTATGGCCAAACTATTTTTGTTTCATCAGACCAGAGGACATACCAGAGGACCAGAGGACATTTCTCCAAAAGTACGATCTTTGTTCCCATGTGCAGTTGCAAACCGCAGTCTGGCTTTTTTATGGCGGTTTTGGAGCAGTGGCTTCTTCCTTGCTGAGCAGCCTTTCATGTTATGTCAATATAGGACTCGTTTTGCTGTGGATATAGATACTTTTGTACCTGTTTCCTCCAGCATCTTCACAAGGTCCTTTTCTGTTGTTCTGGGATTGATATGCATTTTTTCGCACCAAAGTACGTTCATCTCTAGGAGATAGAACGCTTCTCCTTCCTGAGCGGTATGATGGCTGCGTGGTCACATGGTGTTTATACTTGCATGCTATTGTTTGTACAGATGAACGTGGTACCTTCAGGTGTTTGGAAATTGCTCCCAAGGATGAACCAGACTTGTGGAGGTCTACAATTGTTTTCTAAGGTCTTGGCTTATTTTTATTTTCCCATGATGCCAAGCAAAGAGGCACTGAGTTTTGAGTTTGGCCTTGAAATACATCCACAGGTACACCTCCAATTGACTCAAATTATGTAAATTAGCCTATCAGGAGCTTCTAAAGCCATGATATCCTTTTCTGAAAATTTCCAAGCTGTTTAAAGGCATAGTCAACTTAGTGTATGTACACTTCTGACCCACTGGAATTGTGATGAAATTTTTGGAGTGGTTGAAAAACGAGTTTTAATGACTCCGACCTAAATGTATGTAAACTTCCGACTTCAACTGTATATATATATATGAATAATGTGTTCCTAGTGCTTATATAAATATGTATATGAATAATGTGGACTGTATTTTCATACAAATGTATACTGGAAATGTTTTATGTTAGACAAGAATGCCATCAAGGACTTTTATTTGAAGTTCATGACATGTTAATGGTTTAGCACTTTGCAGGGATTCCCTCAGATTATCTGTGAAAGACTATACATTTTAAGCCTTTAAAATCAAGTTGAAGTAATTATTCAAATGGTAATCTTAGGTTGTTGGTTTTCTGGTGGAAAAGAAAAGCAATGCCTTGTTACAAACACACATACCCCAAAGGCTATAACAAATTAAAATGGGAATTAATACCATGATCATGACATGATGTTTAACCCTTTCATGGCATCCATTGAGTTAAATCCAAAGAGGGTCAGCTCCATAGAGATCAAACTGGGCTAAACGACAGCCCTGACACAGTTTCAGTCTGAGCTATTCCAAAGCATCCCCCCCAGCTACCCATATTAATCTGCAAAACACCATAACTGGGGCTCTGTCCTCTGTTTCTGTTTCTGCGTTATCTTCACTCGGCCCTAGAGGAAATGCAAACAACGCAAGTTTCCATTTCCTGTCGCGCTCAATCAGATATCTAATGATCTTTCAGGACTTTGTCCTTAAACAGTTCACTAGACAGCAGCCTCCACTGGTTATGAATATTAAGTGTCTATTAAAAGGAAGTCTGGAAGTTTTAGTTTTCTGGGTTGTTATGTTCTATTCTATAAGCCACCAGTGTGCGCAAAATGTATTGAGTCTTTTTGAGTTTACATTTTATGCTTAATATACATTTAAATAATTGGATATTAAACAACATGGAAAAAATACACACTCAAAAACTGCCATTGTGTATGTACAGAAATATACGTATCATATCTTACGGAAATATCAGTCCTTTCTCAGCCAGAAACTGTCCTGGTTTTCCATTATGAACACTGAAACCTGTGATTGCTTGGAAAACCTGTTTGATGTTGTGGTCTTTGACTGTGTGTAACTTGGCAGCCATGCTCTCTCTTTGGTGTTGCAATCCTGTTACCAACTCTGTTTTGTATTTGCTTGTGGGGATGTGTTTCCTTGCTTCTGTGGCCTTGAATTACAAACATACTTCTCTACATCTGGTTTTAATGGGCTCCAGAGCAGGATGCTGAGACAATGTAAAAGAAAATAATACATTCTTAAATACAGTACATTGACAACCAGTGACTAATATGATCCATTGCATCATTGATTCACTTTGTGGTTCTCTTTTGTAGTTCCAAAAACGGAGGCTGCATCATCCCTATATATGGTAATCAAGGTCTAATATAGCTCTTTCTAGGAAATTGGTGACAGAAACGTAACTGCCTATATGTGTGGAACAGCCATCAAAATCCTGTAAAGAAATGCTCTTGTCACCTCTTTGCCTTTAACGAGCCCTGAGCCACATAAAACATGTCTTAACTAGAGCTGTGTTGTTAGCCCGCTAGCATTCCTTATTCTTGCTGTCTCCACGATTATCCATCCTCTACTAACACTGAGGTACTGGCAAAGCCTTCTACTCATAATCCCCCTTCTGTTAAAGAAACAACTTTAATATCTAAAAATACATCTATATATTAAATGCTATCAAACAAAGTTAGCTATTCCTAATTGTACTTATGCTGATTACCCCCCCATTTTAGTCAAGGAAATACTATGATTATTAGGCTAGTAAATATTCCCATAAAATGTATATTTTTGCTTTGATATTATATCTTGAGATAAGTTATGATTTACATTAAAATCAAAACAGAGTGTTTTTTGATGCTGATTGTGTGTAGCGAAGGAAGGAATAAACATTTGATGTCAACCAATGAAATGATATATTCAAAATCAAAGCCAATTAGTTCAACTATGCATGTTATGTAAGAAGGAATTACTTTCTTGTCTAAGTCAAGTCAGTATCTCAAACAGTTCTTACTTGATGGAGAATCCCTAAAGTATTTATTTCTGACTCATTCAATTCCCACACCTATCCTCTCATATTTATACCAAGCCAAATCATATTATGCAGAATCCTTTTGATGTCTGATTGCAGCGAAAATAGTGTGAGGACGGTGATAAATAATATAACTATAAAGCATTCTGCTCAACTTCAGCTCGTATTGTGTGGGCTAAGGCATTCCTTATTCATCATTTTAAATCTCAATGTAGTCCAGGAGACCAGATATACTGATATAATGTGATTGCGGCCCTATAATGCAGTATGAGTAAGTGATCCACTGTATCACACTAAGCAGAGGTTAACCAAATGGAGCGGTCGAGGGACTCAATTTCAGCTGAGTAACCGACTATAGCTGTACTCTTCTCCTTGCTATCTGCTATCCCCCGTATCCTCCACCAGCCCAGTATTGGTCCCAGGGGGTCCTCTCTCTCCTGGCAGCCACCAGCCCTGCCAACACTCATTAATTAACCTTTACTTCAGCCGCCATCAGTTAGGAACTATTCTAGTGGGGAGCTGGATCACTGTTATACAGTGTGTTTGCTATAGCTGTGTGCTACAGTATAGAGAGATAATATAGCCATTATTATAGTCTTACAACATTGTTGAATAGTCGTTTCTGATTGGCTGAAAGGTCGTTTCAGAATGGACATTAAAACCCAGATAATGGACAGTTGGAAAATATATCGGGGCACCTTGCAATCATGACGCAATAAGCGCCTACACATGCAGACCGTCCTTGCTACAAAGTTACAGAAAGCTAAACCAACAACCACACTAAACAAAATCTTTGTATGGGTGTCCTTGAACAGACAAGGGTACAGAGGATACAGGGACAACAAAAAAGGTAATTTAAATTAAATGTTCATTATCTATTGACAAGGTGTAAAGCTGATGGCATACCTATTGTTCCCAATGGGTCACTTTCACCTTGGCAGAATAATACCCGGCCATCAGATTCCTCCTCGGCGGCTGTCGTTGTTCATATTTACCCACTGGTGATAGAGTAAGCGAGCCGCTCTCTGTTTGGATATGGGGCGGCATGGATCATTCCGATTGGTATTAATGGAACTTGACTGGAGAGGAAATGAGGGGGCATTGTCAATTTACGCCTGAGGACAAGTCACGTCTGCGGGGAAAATGGAGTCCTTCATGCCAATAAAGCAGAGCGGCAGTCACTAATTAAGATAAGAGCACAAGACTCAGGCATGATTGCTGAATCACACAGAATATAGCACTAAAATGTAAACTATATTCATACCACCACTCATTTGAGCTGAGCATTACAGTATTGCTCATATAAAAGTGAGAGAGGATGATGCACATTAGAATGTTTTGGTCTAAAAAGTTTAAAATGCATGTTGATATTTTTCTATCTGGAAAAAAATGCCCTTTTCTTTTCTGTACTGCAGTTAGATCTAAATATGGTTGACACGGAGTTGCTTTTGAGTCTAAACGTGAACATGACTGCCATTCTAATTGGTGAAGAGGACAAACAGTACTACATATCCCTGTCTATGGGGTTTGTGTTTGTGGCTGTGCTCAAAGTGGTTTGCCTTTTATCTCAACAGCCCTAATGGAAGAGGCCACTCAAGTGCCTTAATTAGCATAATTTCCCTTTCTTACATTTGTTTACATTCTGAGAGCATCACCAATGTAAAAGCCATAGAGAAATGTATTTTCCCCGTGAAACCTGAAAGCCTACAGTATCTCTGACCCTCCTATCATGAATGCGTCTCTAAGTCTAAAGTAAATAAACATTTCTTCACAAATTATGTTTCCTCTTGGGAGCAATACACGTGCAGTATATACATTAGGACATATATGCTTTTAAGAGTTGATTACTTTTTGACTTTGAAAGTGAAACCTTATAGTAGTTCCTGTCAGCGGCCTGTCAGCTTAACCTGTCTGTCTGTGCAGTCATGTTAAATCCTCTTTCTTGCTTCGTTCGCTTGCAGGCTAGCTGCACTTCTGTGACTCTAGGACACAGAGCTGCTGTATCTCTGTCTGAAGCCTGTTCCTCATGTTTCAACCCTTGTGGCGTGTCCTCAATTGCTAACAAAGCACAAACGAAGCAGGATGACGTGTTTAGAAATGAAAATGAAAAAAAAGATTTTCAACTGAAAGCATTTACTGTGCTGGCAACTGACTGATTTAACTACACAACATGGCAATGTCAGCCTAAACTGGACCTGACCCCATTCTGATCGAAATAGAGTTGTTTAACGGGACGAGCCAATAGCGTAACCTAATGAGGTGTTTCTGCCCATTAAGGGCCTGCCATACTACAGTAGCGAGACCTCAGAGCTAGTGTTGTTTTTCTGGAGTGAGGGAAACTGGCCAGCTGGCTAGCCAACAGACAGACAGAAAGGACGGGATGGGGAGAGGCCATTCCTGGATGATAGACTCAGTAGTCTTTCATTATGAGGATTTAGGAAACCATAACGACACGCTGTCATATGGCTACTACGATGACCACTTTGGTTTCATGTCTGGAAGACATTTGAAGGCTTTTAAAACAACCATCATGGTTGAGTTGTCAGACCAATAGTATTAGCGAGAGTGTGAGGGAGAGAGAGACAGAGACAGAGAGAGATAAACAGAGACCGACAGACAGAGAAAACAAGGTCTATTGTCTTGCGGAGGAGCCCCATCCTGGGTTGATTTGCTCAAACACAAATCTTTGATTTCTCATTAGTGTTATTTACAGTGGGGCAAAAAAAGTATTTAGTCAGCCACCAATTGTGCAAGTTCTCCCACTTAAAAATATGAGAGAGGCCTGTAATTTTCATCATAGGTACACTTCAACTACGAAAGACAAAATGAGAAAAAAAAATCAGTCTTGACGATAGTGGAGTTTGGAGTGTGACTGTTTGAGACAGTTGTCTTTTATACTGATAACAAGTTCAAACAGGTGCCATTGATACAGGTAACGAGTGGAGGAAGAAGTTACAGAAATCTTGCTTGTTTGTAGGTGACCAAATACTTATTTTCCACCATCATTTGCATTTAAATTCATTAAAAATCCTACAATGTGATTTTCTTGATTTTTTTCTCATTTTAACTGTCATAGTACCTATGATGAAAATTACAGGCCTCTCTCATCTTTTTAAGGGGGAGAACTTGCACAATTGGTGGCTGACTAAATACTTTTTTGCCCCACTGTACATGTAGTAACTATAATGGCCTCTGTGACATAATAATATATGTAATTTAGCAGGCGCTTTAATCTAAAGCGACATTACAGTCACGCGTGCATACATTTTATGTATGGTTTGCCCCAGGAATCAAACCCACAATCCTGGTGTTGCCATGCCCTACCAACTGAGCCGTGGAACTGGCAGTACCGTAAAAGGCTGTTGTAAAGAAGCTAGATATAACCAATGTGAAGCTTAAGAGTCATTACGTTTTTTCTATCACCTCAAATATCCCCATATCACTGTCTCGAGGATACTGCTAAGGGTACTTTGCCTGATAAGAAATTGACAGGAGACCAGAGTGGCAGAGGAATCCTTGCCCTATGAGTTTTTCAGATAAGCCAATCATTATACTGTACCATAGACTTTCTCTTATCCATCCTCTAACCCTCCCACCGAGCTCGTGCTATCTACACCTCTGGCACAGTGCAAAGGCACTTTTCAGCTTAAGATTACTTTTTTGTCGACTTTCGAGACACTGTGGCGACTTTCTGTGGAAAAACTTTTGACTTTTAACAAGGGCATTGTTTCTTGGAGTGACAAGGCTTGTTCTGCTTTTGGCATTCTAAATATGATTATAGGTAAGGGCACTTGCACACCTTTATTTTTGCGTACACCAGACACCACTGCCTTCTATAAAAACTGATGTTTGTCTGGTCCAATGGAAAGAATACACATTGGACAAGACACTTGATTCTAGAGTAAACAACCACCTGACCACAACATATTGTTTTGTACAATTCTGAAAATGTATCTAGTATCCGTGGGTGACAGTTACACATGACAGGACTTGGCATACTTATAATGACAGGTGGAGATGCTGCATCTGTTTCAAAGCTCATCTAAATGGATGTAGCCATGTTCCCAAACAAGTCTAGTAACAGCACTATTTTATAGTGAAAGAGACATCGTGCCACTGACAGCCAGGCTGGTGAGAGACGAGGGATGGAGGGACGTTCATCACTCTCATCACTCTCCCCTACTCCCCTGCTATATACAGCAGCAGAAGAAGCCAGATGGTCGAATTCTGCAGTCATCTGCTTCTGTTCCTCCGACACCACCTCTCCCGTCCCCTGGCTCCGTTTGCAAGAGTGGTGAGAAATTATGAGTAAAGAAATCTATATTGAAAGAGACAAGCGGCCAGGAAAATCCCTCAGCACAGAAGTGTATCTATGAACCTGCCATTGGAGAATTTGTCTTTTTCATTTTTGTGGTTTCCACATTTTGTGGTTTCCACTGTCAAGTACAGTGCAGGTGCAGATGCCTACGTTGGAAAAAATAAACATTCTTAAATGGTTCTTCCTCTTGCCCAATAAATAACCTTTGAGTTAAATGCTGATGTGGCATCTACGGTTCTTCAGAATTTTAAAAGGTTCTTGAAATGTATGGAAGCCTGCAGATGTGTCCCTTTCATAGCATCCATTAAATTGGCCAGTGTTAACTAGTGTTGATTTTCCAGTGTTGTTCCAAGAGTAAAACTAACAATGAAAAGAGTTAAATTAACACTCAGTGGTGTAAAATAATAACTAGAGTTGAACCAAAACCATGCCCATCATTATCATATTTCCCAGCATACTCTACTGCAGGTAGAGTATGCTATGTTTTTGCATTTAGATTGATTAATTTATTAATCTCAAACTACTCAAATATAAATAACATACAGTTGAAGTCAGAAGTTCACATACACTTAGGTTGGAGTCATTAAAACTAATTTTTCAACCACTCCACAAATTTCTTGTTAACAAACTATAGTTTTGGCAAGTCGGTTAGGACATCTACTTTGTGCATGACACTTTTTTGTGCATGACAATTTTTCCAACAATTGTTTGCAGACAGATTATTTCACTTATAATTCACTGTATCACAATTCCAGTGGGTCAGACGTTAAAATGCACTAAGTTGACTGTGCCTTTAAACAGCTTGGAAAATTCCAGAAAATGATGTCAAGGCTTTAGAAGCTTCTGATAGGCTAATTGACATAATTTGAGTCATTTGGAGGTGTACCTGTGGATATATTTCAAGGCCTACCTTCAAACTCTGCTTGACATCATGGGAAAATCAGAAGAAATCAGCCAAGACCTGTAGACCTTCACAAGTCTGGTTCATCCTTGGGAGGAATTTCCAAACGCCTGAAGGTACCACATTAATCTGTACAAACAATAGTACGCAAGTATAAACACCATAGGACTACGCAGCCATCATACTGCTCAGGAAGGAGACGCGTTCTGTCTCCTAGAGATGAACATACTTTGGTGCGAAAAGTGCAAGTCAATCCCAGAACAACAGCAAAGGACCTTGTGAAGATGCTGGAGGAAACAGGTATCTATCTATATCCACAGCAAAACGAGTCCTATATCGACATAACCTGAAAGGCCGCTCAAGAAGGAAGAAACCACTGCTCCAAAACCACCATAAAAAAGCCAGACTATGGTTTGCAACTGCACATGGGGACAAAGATCATACTTTTTGTAGAAATGTCCTCAAGTCTGATGAAACAAAAATAGAATTGTTTGGCCATAATGACCATCGTTATGTTTGGAGGTAAAAGGGGGAGGCTTGCAAGCCGAAGAACACCATCCGAACCGTGAAGCACGGTGGTGGCAGCATCATGTTGTGGGGGTGCTTTGCTGCAGGAGGGACTGGTGCACTTTACAAAAAAATGGCATCAAGAGGAAGCAAAATGATGTGGATATATTGAAGCAACATCTCAAGACATCAGTCAGTAAGTTAAGGCTTGGTCGCAATGGGTCTTCCAAATGGACAACGACCCCAAGCATACTTCCAAAGTGGCAAAATGGCTTAAGGACAACAATGTCAAGGTATTGGAGTGGCTATTGCAAAGCCCTGACCTCAATCCTATAGAAAATGTGTGGGCAGAAGTGAAAAAGCATGTGTGAGCAAGGAGGCCTACAAACCTGACTCAGTTACACCAGCTCTGTCAGGTGGAATGGCCAAAATCCACCCACCTTAATTATGGGAAGCTTGTGGAAGGCTACCCCGAAATGTTTGATCCAAGTTAAACAATTTAAAGGCAATGCTAACAAATATTAATTGAGTGTATGTGAACTTCTGACCCACTGGGAATGTGATGAAAGAAATAAAAGCTGAAATAAATAATTTTCTCTACTATTATTCTGACATTTCACATTCTTAAAATAAAGTGGTGATCCTAACTGACGTAAGACAGGGAATGTTTAACTAGGATTAAATGTCAGGAATTGTGAAAACTGAGTTTAAACGTATTTGGCTAAGGTGTATATAAACTTTCCACTTCAACTGTACATTTTTCTAAACTATTCCAATCTGTTACTTCTACTTATTGAACCTGTTACTTAAATGGTGGTTCCAGTTTAAGACAGTCTCATATCTTAGTCTTCTCAACCTTATTAGTAATTCTGATTGCAAGTTACGGGTGAATAAAAATTCTAAATGTTGGGTAATCCCATTCTGGCTGGATTCCAATAGGAATTACACATCACTTTGCAAGCCAGCATAATGTGACTTGCAGGCCTGATGTGACCTGGAAAATATGAGTTTCAGGCCACTGTATTGGGTAAAACTAGGCCCTCAAATAATGGACTTAAGAAATACTCTATACTGTATATATAAAAGTATGTGGACACCACTTCAAATTAGTAGATTTGGCTCTTTCAGCCACACCTGTTGCTGACAGGTGTATACAATCGAGCACACAGTCATGCAATCTCCATAGGAAAACATTGACAGTAGATTGACCTTAGTGAAGAAAGAGCTCAGTGACTTTCAACGTGCCACCTTTCCAACAAGTCAGTTTGTAAAATTTCTGCCCTGCTAAAGCTGCCATGTTCAACTTTAAGTGCTGTTATTGTGAAGTGGAAATATCTAGGAGCAACAACGGCTTAGCTGCACAGTGGTAGGCCACACAAAATTTACAAAATGGGACACCCGAGTGCTATATCGCGTACCGAGTAAAAATCGACTGTCCTCAGTTGCAAAACTCACTACTGAGTTCCAATCTGCCTCTGGAAGCAACTTCAGCACAATAACTGTTTGTCAGGAGCTTCATGAAATGGGTTTCCATGGTCGAACATACAAGCCTAAGATCACCATGCACAATGCCAAGCGTCGGCTGGAGTGGTGTAAAGCTCGCCTCAATTGGAGTGATGAATCACGCTTCACCATCTGGCTGTCCAACGGACTAATCTGGGTTTGGCGGATGCCAGGAGAACACTACCTGCCTGAATGCATAGTGCCGGCTGTACAGTTTGGGGGAAGAGGAATAATGATCTGGGGGTGTTTTTCATGGTTCGGGCTAGGCCCCTTAGTTCCAGTGAAGGGAAATCTTAATGCTATAGCATACAATGAATTGATGACCTCATTAATGCTTCTGTGGCTGAATGGAAGCAAGTCCCAACACCAATGTTCCAACATCTAGTGGAAAACCTTCCCAGTAGAGTGGAGGCTGTTACAGCAGCAAAGGGGGGACCAACTCCATATTAATGCCCATGATTTTGGAATGAGATGTTCAACTTTTTATAGCCCCGTACCCCTTCAAACATTCAACCTCCAGCTGCGTACCCCCTCTAGCACCAGGGTCAGCGCATTCTCAAATGTTGTCACGCCCTGGTCGAAGTATTTTGTGTTTATCTTCATTTATTTGGTCAGGCCAGGGTGTGGCATGGGTTTTTTGTATGTGGTGTGTTGGTATTGGGATTGTAGCTTAGTGGGGTGTTCTAGTTAAGTCTATGGCTGTCTGAAGTGGTTCTCAATCAGAGGCAGGTGTTTATCGTTGTCTCTGATTGGGAACCATATTTAGGCAGCCATATTCTTTGAGTGTTTTGTGGGTGATTGTCCATAGTGTCCTGATGTCCTTGTTCTGTGTTTATTTGCACCAGTATTAGGCTGTTTCGGTTTTCGTTACGGTTATTGTTTTTTAGTGTTTGTATTTAGATTTGTGTTGCTTCAGTTGAATAAACATGGATCGCAATCTACACGCAGCATTTTGGTCCGACTCTCCTTCACACCTAGAAAGCCGTAACAGCCTGCCACACACACACTATACGATACATTTCTTAAACATAAGAATGGGTGTGAGTTTTTTGTCACTACCTGGCTCGTTGGAAGTGATAAATAGCTCTTATAGGACCATGTCATAAATAATAATAATCAAAAATGTTGCTCTTTATTTAGTCATCTTACATATAAAACCTTATTTGTTAATCGAAAATTGTGAATAGCTCATCACAGGTTAATGAGAAGGTTGTGCTTGACCTCCACAATGTTGAGTTTTGGAGAGAGTATTGGAGAGAGTCTCAGTCTTAAATCATTTTACACGCACAGTCTGTGCCTGTATTTAGTTTTCATGCTAGTGAGGGCTGAGAATCCACTCTCACATAGGTACGTTGTTGCAAAGGGCATCAGTGTCTTAACAGCGTGATTTGCAAAGGCAGGATAATCCAGAAACTGCTTGTTGCAATTTCAATGAGGCTCTCTTGTTCAGATATTTGTAAGTGGACTAGAGGCAGGGCATGAAAGAAATAACGAATCCAGTTGTTTGTGTCATCCGTTTCGGGAAAGTACCTGTGTAATTGTGCACCCAACTCACTTAGGAGCTTCGCAATATCACATTTGACATTGTCCGTAAGCTTGAGTTCAATTTGCACACAAAAAATAATACAATGATGGAAAGACCTGTGAGTTGTCCTTGTTAATACAGACAGGGAAGAGCTCCAACCTCTTAATCATAGCCTCAATTTTGTCCCGCACATTGAATATAGTTGCGAAGAGTCTGTAATCTTAGATTCAGTTTATTCAGGCGAGAAAAAACATCACCCAGTTAGGCCAGTTGTGTGAGAAACTCTTCATCATGCATGTGATCAGACAAGTAAAAATTGTGGTCAGTAAAGAAAATTTTAAGCTTGTCTCTCAATTTAAAAAAATGTGTCAATACTTTGCCCCTTGATAACCACTTCTGTATGTTGTAAAAGCGTTACATGGTCGCTGCCCATATCATTGCATAGTGCAGAAAATACATGAGAGTTCAGGGGCCATACTTTTAACAAAGTTAACCATTTTCACTGTAGTGTCCAAAACGTATTTCAATCTGTCAGGCATTCCCTTGGCAGCAAGAGCCTCTTGGTGGATGCTGCAGTTTACCCAAGTTGTGTCGGGAGCAACTGCTTGCGCAAGCGCCATCAGTACAGATACTAACACACCTTGACCACCAAAGTCCATTTGATGTCACAAAGCTGTCCAGTACTTTAAAAAATCCTCTCCTGTTGTCCTGGTTTCCAGTGGTTTGCAGAAGAGGATGTCTTCCTTAATTGACCCCCCATTAACGTAACAGACATATACCAGTAGCTGTGCCAGGCACAGGCACATCTGTTGACTCATCCAGCTGTAACGCATAGAATTCACTGGCTTGTATGCGAAGAGAATTGTTTCAAAACATCTCCTGTCATGTCACTGATGCATCGTGAAACAGTGTTGTTTGATGAAGGCATTGTCTGTCGTTTTTTTGGCCTTTTCCCCCAGCAATGTCCCAGCCATATCCGCGGCAGAAGGAAGAATTAAGTCCTCCACCACAGTATGGGGCTTGCCTGTCATAGCCACTCGGTAGCTCACCATATAAGACTCTTCTAGCCCCTTCTAATTAATGGTATCTGTTGCTTTTATACATGTCTTACTACTCGAAAGTCATCTTAATTCTCGCTCCAAAAACTCCTGTGGCTTATTTTTCAAATTGGAATGTTTTGTTTATAAATGTCTGTGCAAGAGTGAAGGTTTCATTGAGTTGTCAGATAGTACTTTTGCACATATAACACACTTGGGCTGAAGAAAGGCACTACTCCCAATATAAGTGAACCTCAAATCCATGTAGTTCTCATCATATTTGCACCTCTTTGATGGTCCAAAGTCCCTGTCTGTTGTTCAGTGCTTTCCCGGGTAAGGGGGCAGTAGCTCATTGACTACATCAGATTCACAACTGTCAGTGTCCATGCTAGCTGGGCTAATAACAAATGTAGAATTACTGATGCTAGCAGTGGATGTGCTCGTGGAAGCAGAACAACTTGTGTCGTCAACAGGTACAGGTGTAGTACTGCTGGTAGTAATTTAGTAGTACTACCAGTAGAGCTGGTATCTGTCTCTAAGGACGCAGGCCTTACTTTTTTAAAACCATTTATACATTTTCGAGCAAATGTAATAAGCAGTAGCTACATTTGGCTACATATGGACCGTTAGTGGAATTCCCGTGAGAGAGTAATGGTTAATGTGATTGGATGTTAATGATTTGACTAGGCTACCTGTGTTTGACATTGAGTTGTTATTTTGCTGAACACTAGAGAGTTACATTTTATTTTTGCCAATGAAATGAAGCTACTCAGGCGTGAAAAAAACCTCACCCATATTTATAGCCCCATTGGAAGAAAAATAATTGACTCTTTGAAAATGTGAAGAATGTTTTTATTTGGAGTACCCCTGACGGCATTGCGCGTACTCCTGTGGGTACGAGTAACCCAGTTTGGGAATACCTGGTGTAGAGGATCATTGTACCATCTAAACCAACGTGAAATATACATTATTTTCCATAACCAAATATTGTACTTTCAGCTGTTTGAAGCTGGTATGCAAAACCGAAAGTAAAAGAGTCAAAAACAAAACTTCACTTAACAGAAATGGTGCAAATAGAAGATATCTTCCTTTCTTTGACTTGCTTTTGATGAGAAGGACTGATCTATCTTTTGGGGCAGCAGGTAGCCTAGTGGGTAGAACGTTGGTGTAAGGTGTATATATGGGAGGCGAAGTCAAGTGCAGGAGAGCGGAGCATAATAAACAGGCACACTTACCGGTTAACAAATGACAGCACATAACACATATTAGTACCAAAAACACGGTCTAAAACAAAAGTGCAGCGCCTGACAAATATCCATGTAACAAATAACAATCACTCACAAATACAACATGGGCAACAGAGGAGTAAATAATAAACAAGTAATTGGTTGAGTGGAGCCAGGTGTGATAAAACAAAGACAGAACAAATGGAAAATGAAAAGTGGATCGGCGGTGGCTAGAAAGCCAGTGACGTCGACCGCCGAACGCCGCCCGGACAAGGAGAGGGACCGACCTCGGCGGAAGTCGTGACATTTGGGCCAGTAACCAAAAGGTTGCTGGATTAAAACCCTGGGTTGACAAGGTAGAAATCTGTCATTATGCCACTGAACAAGGCAGTTAATCCACTGTTCCCCAGTAGGCTGTCATTGTGAATAAGAATTTGTTCTCAACTGACTTGCATAGTTAAATAAAGGTTAAATTAAAAATCTATAGCACATATGAATTTGGTAGGTTTGCCCAAGAAGTTACATATTAATGACAAACTATTCAGTTCAGATGTCACGCCTTGGTCTTAGTGTTTTGTGTTTTCGTTATATATTTGGTCAGGCCAGGGTGTGACATGGGTTCAATGTTGTGTTTCGTATTGGGGGTTTGTAGTATTTGGGATTGCGGCTGAGTAGGGGTGTTGTATAGGCTTGGCTGCCTGAGGCGGTTCTCAATCAGAGTCAGGTGATTCTCGTTGTCTCTGATTGGGAACCGTATTTAGGTAACCGGGGTTTCTCTGTGTATTTTGTGGGTGATTGTTCCTGTCTCTGTGTAGTTTCACCAGATAGGCTGTAATAGGTTTCACGTTCCGTTTGTTGTTTTTGTATATGTATAAGTTATTTCATGTATCGCGATCTCTTCATTAAAGACATGAGTAACCACTACGCTGCATTTCGGTCCGACTCTCTTTTGACAAACGAAGAACGACGTTACATCAGATCTCACTTGGTGAAGGCCACTGGACTGAAAAACCATATCTTTGTCACTAGCAAACACAGCTGGGGGTAGTACTGGTAATGTTAAAATTCACTCAAAAAGCACCCTGGGAAAAAGCTAATAAGGCTTAAAACCCTACAACAGGACTATTAATTTCCAGTCCAGGGGTGCCAAAACATTTGTGGATATGGATTTTTGCATGGTTCTTCAAAGAACTATCACATTTATGGTTCTTCAGAGACGTTGGAATGGTTCCCCTATGGCATCGCTCTCAAGAACCTTATTTGGTTTTAACTTGCACCTTTATTTTTAAGTGTACTAGGTGTCCAAGGGAAATGTCTGTCTTCACACAGCTGGACATTCAGGCTTTTGTGAAGGTGTCAGGAGGACGTGACAGGGGGAAGAAAGAAAAATAGGTGACCTTGAGAGAGTGAGAGAGGCATGGAGAGGTGTCAGCACCATGATACAGACAGTGATGATCCAGTGACAGTAGTAATAGCTTTTGAGGAGGAAGTGCTAAACTGTCCTCAACGACTTGAACAAAAAACACCACCAGGTATCACGTTTCAGGGAAGACCCAGATGCAGACAATGTCGAAGTAACAAAAGTTTATTACTAGAACAGGGGACAGGCAAAACGACAGGCAGAGGTCAGTAATCCAGATCAGAGTCCAAAAGGTACAGAATGGCAGGCAGTCGCAGAGTCAGGGCAGGCAGAAGTCAATAACCCAGGGTTGTGTGACAAGGTACTGAAACAGCAGGCAGGCTCAGGGCAAGCAGAAAGGTCAAAACTAGAAACAGCCTGGCGCAATTGGAAAACCACTGTTAGGCTTGACGAACAAAACAAACTGGCAACAGAAAACGCAGGTATATTTACACTGGGGATAATGGGGAAGATGGGCGACACCTGGAGGGGGGTGGAGACAAGCACAAAGACAGGTGAAACAGATCAGGGTGTGACACCAGGAGGGCCTAAGATAGATTGACGCTGACAGAAGTTTGGCTTTATCCATCTGCTTAGCAGGCTCTTATTGAGGACATGACCAGGAGATCAGAAGATATTCACTGAGATGATATTTCAGTGTGTTCATCTTGTCGCTGTTCAGCCATGGGGCATAATTACAATAAATTACCACACATCCTCCCAAAGAACCCCTCCCAATACCATAGGCCTACACTAGAGAGACATATATATATATTGTATGTTTAACTCTAGCCCTATTTTAAAACCTACTACCAGTGTAGGGTAATATGAGTTGTTTCTCAGTTTGTCGGTTACACAACCTGTCATTTAAGCTTTTCATAATGCTAGGTTCCAATTAGATGCACCCAATGTTTCACGTTGTTCAGCAGGCCAAACCAAGTCATACCATCCTGTCAAGTACTTTCTGGACGTCATTTTGTGGTCCTCCCCAAAATTAGATGCAAGTGGTCTTGCCCAGTGGCTGCATATCGATGACAGGTCAATTCCAACTTAGGAAAAAGTTACACTAGAACTTTTTGGGCAAGTTACAACTATAATTGGGATGATTTTCAATGTAACTTTTTGCATTCATGATGTATTCCTCTCTCAGCGCGCTTTTTAAGATTGGGTCCATCAAATCAGAACACTTTTCTCTGTCACAGAAAAACTGTTTCCAGCTCTATTTAAATCATTAATCAATCATACATACCAAACCTCTCATGGCTGCTCAAATCCCAGCTAAAGATACTGAACATGATTTTATTGTCACATACACCCAAAATAGCACTCAATTACACAGTGGCTTACTTTACCTACAGGGTTCCCAGGGTGTTTGCTTATTGTCATCCGTGTCCTTTTGGCTAGCAGAGATTGGCAGGTTTTTGGCAGGGGTTTTTCCTCAGGGCATAAATGAGTTGAGTGATTGGCTGCAGGGCCGCTGCATTATTAATGAGGGACCAATGGCGCGGGCTGATTACTTGAAAGTATTCACCGTGCCGGAGGTGAGGGAGAGATGGATGTCTTCAGTGTGACTGCATGGCCTAGTAAATCCAGCGTTCAAAGAATGCCGATACACACTCCTGAGAGTGTGAGATTCACAATGACTGAGACTCATATAGGAGTCTCCCACTCTGACCTGCTCATTACACCTTTAATGTGTTGATACTAGATACCTCATGTAACAGCAATTCTAACAAACAAAAAAATGCCATCCTTTCTGGTGGGATGAGAAATTATCAGATGAAAAAAGGCGGGCACTTGTGTATTTTTTACATTTGCAATCTAGTGCACCTATTGATACTTAGAATGATTTACCTTAATGATGTATTCATATGGGATTGGCATTGGGATGAGGATCTCTGCATTGTTGTGTGGAGGACTGTGCATTAGCATAGCAACGGAATAGCAGGTGATGGTTACGTGGCGGGACCGACTGAGTGCATTGCTCATCTCCCCAGATGCTGGACTCTTGCACCTGTGACGCAGGAAGGAGTAAATAAATTATGAAGCTGTCAAGAGACGAACGGCAGGACAAAGATGGATTAGTGAAAGCAATCAAAAGTTAACAAAGCCAAGCAGCACTTCCATTATCTTGTTGCACTTCGAGAGCTTGTCTACATGCAAATATTAAGTTCCTTCTCCAGATTGAACTTTGGTTTACAGACGTTGCTGATGCTCTTCTCAGATCTGTGACTGATGTCTTGCAAGGGTAGATTATTGCTAGTTATCTCACAGCATTCAATTATTTATGATTCAAACAAATGCAAATATTTTTAGTAAAAACACACCGTAGAGAACAGATAGAATATGTACAAAGAAATACAAAATAAATGAAAATAACATTTCATTTCATCATTTGCACCTACAGAATATGTTCATCTGATAAAACATGCAGAGATGTTTTGGGTTCTGGTGGGGTAAGAAAGTTGAACTAAGCTCATGAAGGCATTTATAATGTTATTTTCTTCAAGAAGCAATGGCTATATAATTCAACCAGAAGTCCAAAAGTGGATGTGCCAATCCCAGACTGCCCCTTTAAGCTAACAGGCCTTTGAGGTTCACGCTAATTCTGTGGCCACTATGAAACCAGGCCAGCTTTAACGAATAGACCAATGAGAGTTCAGATAGACATTCACAAAGAGGTACTAGCACGTCCATCTCTTCCACTGTCTCTCCATTGGTCTGCATGCATAATATTGAGTTCCTAAGCTGGGGCTCAGCCGCACACTGTTTGCAGTAATGCCTAAAGTCCCATGTCTGTAGTATTTTTGCATCATTCTCTGGTGACAAATCGAGAGCTTGGGGCTATAAAATATCGGCGTTTTTGTCAATATTGAGTTAATGACATAGCCCTGTACATTTCAATGTTCTCTACCTACAGTATATAGTACTCTAAATACCCCCAATTCATTTTGTTAAGAAAAAAATAATAAAAATTATGACACCTTTCAAACCAATCAGGGTTCGGAACTTCAAAGCCAATTTTCTCAAAATCATCTTTTTTGCAGATAGAACCTTATAGTCCCAAGCTCTCGAAATAGGAAAATAAATGAATAACAGGTTGGTCTTCCTATGATAGTTACCCTCACTGGCAGCAAAGTTATCAAGAAAGTTGCATGCGTCAGGAATCGCCAAAACGGAATTCTCAAAAACCCACGAAGTGTATTGTGCAATGACCATGATTTGTGAACTTCGACATTTGCAAAGCTAAGCTTTATTTTAATAGACAGGGTAAAACTGGGTTGAAAGGACTAGTTTCTCCATTGACTAGTACAGTAGCTGGCCTCACATAAGCAGAATGACCTCATGCAGGGAGTTCTCCAGAGGGCTGTGGCTTGGGCGGTGAGTTTCTCTGTCCTCAATTACAAGCTTGGAGAGAATATCATAGCATAGAGCACATATGTCTGTCTGCCAGCATACTGATGCAATCCTCATCTGATACGAAGCTCAGGACACTCCGGGTGCATTTTTATCTCGTATAATGTGGCAGAAGACACATAGTGTACTGTATGCTACACATAAATTAGCTAATGTCTTACAGATACTCTACGTATGAGTAACAAGATTTGGTTAGCTGAGCTGAAAAAAGCAAGAACGTGTAGTCTGTATACCTCTCTCTCTTTCTCTCTCTTACTCCCTCTCCAGCCTCAAGGTCATCAGGCTGCTGATTATCCCGCACACCTGTCACCATCGTCTTGCGCACCTGCGCCTCATGGCACTCACCTGGAATCCATCACCTCCTTGATTATCGTCCCTATATCTGTCACTCCCCTTGGTTCTTTCCTCAGGTGTTTTTGACTATGTTTTCATGTCGGTGTGTTGTGTGGTTTGTGGTTTGTGGTTTGTGGTTCGTGTTCAGTGTTTCTTTTATTTATTAAAACGCTCACTCCCTGAACTTCCCGACTCTCAGCGCACACGTTACAGTGGTTGTCACAATCCACTCTATTCTCCCCTCAGACAAAAGTCTTTGCCTTTTGCTATTTTCTTTGAAAACGTTCAAGTGCCAGATATTCCTCCATGCTCACCAAATGTGTCTGAGCCTACTGTAAATTAGTAGTAGGTTGCTCCGCATGTCAGTCCAGTTAATAGCCACTATATAGGCCCCAGACTTCCCAGTAGTAATAGCATCTATATAGGCCCCAGACTTCCCAGTGGTAATAGCATCTATATAGGCCCCAGACTTCCCAGTGGTAATAGCATCTATATAGGCCCCAGACCTCCCAGTGGTAATAGCCACTATATAGGCCCCAGACTTCCCAGTGTTAATAGCATCTATATAGGCCCCAGACTACCCAGTGTCAATAGCATCTATATAGGCCCCAGACTTCCCAGTGGTAATAGCATCTATATAGGCCCCAGACTTCCCAGTGTTAATAGCATCTATATAGGCCCCAGACTACCCAGTGTTAATAGCATCTATATAGGCCCCAGACTTCCCAGTGGTAATAGCCACTATATAGGCCCCAGACTTCCCAGTGTTAATAGCATCTATATAGGCCCCAGACTTCCCAGTGTTAATAGCATCTATTTAGGCCCCAGACTACCCAGTGGTAATAGCATCTATATAGTCCCCAGACTTCCCAGTGTTAATAGCATATATATAGGCCCCAGACTACCCAGTGGTAATAGCATCTATATAGGCCCCAGACTTCCCAATGGTAATAGCATCTATATAGGCCCCAGACTACCCAGTGTTAATAGGATCTATATAGGCCCCAGACTACCCAGTGGTAATATCATCTATATAGGCCCCAGACTTCCCAGTGGTAATAGCATCTATATAGGCCCCAGACTACCCAGTGGTAATAGCATCTATATAGGCCCCAGACTTCCCAGTGGTAATAGCATCTATATAGGCCCCAGACTTCCCAGTGGTAATAGCATCTATATAGGCCCCAGACTACCCGGTGGTAATAGCATCTATATAGGCCCCAGACTTCCCAGTGGTAATAGCATCTTTATAGCCCCCAGACTTCCCAGTGGTAATAGCATCTATATAGGCCCCAGACTACCCAGTGGTAATAGCATCTATATAGGCCCCAGACTTCCCAGTGGTAATAGCATCTATATAGGCCCCAGACTTCCCAGTGGTAATAGCATCTATATAGGCCCCAGACTACCCAGTGGTAATAGCATCTATATAGGCCCCAGACTTCCCAGTGGTAATAGCATCTTTATAGCCCCCAGACTTCCCAGTGGTAATAGCATCTATATAGGTCCCAGACTACCCAGTGGTAATAGCATCTATATAGGCCCCCAGACTACCCAGTTGTAATAGCATCTATATAGGCCCCAGACTAACCAGTGGTATTTCCATCTACATAGGCCCCAGATTACCCAGTGGTAGGTAATAGCAACTATATAGGCCCCAGACTACCCAGTAGTAATAGCATCTATATAGGCCCCAGACTACCCAGTGGTAATAGCATCTATATATAATAATAATATAATAATATATGCCATTTAGCAGACGCTTTTATCCAAAGCGACTTACAGTCATGTGTGCATACATTCTACGTATGGGTGGTCCCGGGAATCGAACCCACTACCCTGGCGTTACAAGCGCCATGCTCTACCAACTGTGCCACAGAAGGACCATATATAGGCCCCAGACTAACCAGTGGTATTTCCATCTACATAGGCCCCAGACTAGCCAATGGTCATTTTTTGTTTTTCACACAGCGATGTCCATTAGTAGATTCCTTTTTCCTCTGAAGACCATTGATTGTAGATAATAGCTTATTCCTCGGAAAATCTACCTTGGGTTCACTTCGAGATTCCTTTAAGATTCATTTTGCTATGTGTGGTGGTTTGCTAGTGATGTTGTTTACTCCTGAAGAGAATAAAATAGTCCAGTTCAATGAGAATCGTGTTCTTTGACTGATAACTCACTGAGCTTAATATGTCAACCCTTGAAGATCATTTAACTGGGAATAGGCAATCTATTTCTCTTTGTGTGTGCCGGTAGGAATTTTTTCTCTCAGACAACTCAATGTTAACAAAGTGAAAAGATAAACAGTATTTGCTCAGGAAAGACTGAAGCGACAACCAAGGCCTAAGTATTGTTTGGCCTTGGCTCAGAATGTTTTTGTAACACAGACCTAAATCCACATTGAAGCTTTTGCGAGATAGAAGCAGAGCACCCATTTTTCTTTTGAGCAAAACTATCTCTGCTCCCTTTAACTTGACATTTCAACTGAAGATCTCTGCATTTGAGATTACCCTTTAACCTCGTTTCTGATCATGGCCCCTTAATTGCACACAATCTTGTCTGCCCGCGGTGATGTGGAAACTAACCCAGTCAGTAGTGATGGCCATGCCAGCACCGCCATTCATGGCACTGACAAGCAGGTTAACATGTTATCAGTCGAAAGAAGAAAATATATTTTTGGCTCGTAAAAATTCTCATTAGAAGAGAGTCAATATTTTTATGGTGACAATACAGGGCACTGGGCCTGCCTGGCATCATGTAAACAGACACTTTACTACAGAACTAGTAAACACACAGATGTAGTATGGTCATCTGTGTATCATGCCAATGAAGAGATGTTCATGAATATGCAGGAATGTCCACATGAATGTGATAAACCCTTCCTGAGACTGATCATGTTTCACAGGATATTTGCTTTGCTGTGAGGATGCATGTCTGTGAAGCCATGCACAAGGCCTAAAGTTGAATGAAGAGGATGAATAGGCTCTGTAGGGAATGCTAACTTGTCATATTTTCCTCCATATAGAGTTGCAACATGTTTAACGACACCAACTATACAGCCTTGTATTGTTGTCTTCAGGTTGGATACGGTATGATGCGATACATAGATTTTATCCACTACCCTCACTACACTCATAGAAAAAAAGGTTCCAAAAGGTATATTCGGCTGTCCCTATAGGAGAACCCTTTTTGGTTCCAGGTAGAACCATGTTGGGTTCCATGCAGAACCACCTGTGGAAAGTGTTCTACATCAAATCAAATCAAAGTGTATTTGTCACATGCGCCGAATACAACAGGTGTAGACCTTACAGTGAAATGTTTACTTACAGGCTCTAACCAATGGTGCGGGGAAAAAAGGGTATGTGTGTGTGTGTGTGTGTGTGTGTGTGTGTGTGTGTGTGTGTGTGTGTGTGTGTGTGTGTGTGTGTGTGTGTGTGTGTGTGTGTGTGTGTGTGTGCGTGCGTGCGTGCGTGCGTGCGTGCGTGCGTGCGTGCGTGCGTGCGTGCGTGCGTGTGTGTGTGTGTGTGTAGGTAAGTAAAGAAATAAAACAACAGCAAAAAGACATTTGAAAAAAGAGTAGCAAGGCTATATACAGACACCTGTTAGTCAGGCTTATTGAGGTAGTATGTACATGTAGGGATCGTTAAAGTGACTATGCACATATGATGAACAGAGAGTAAGTTAAAGTGACTATGCATATAAGATAAACAGAGAGTAGCAGCAGCGTAAAAGAGGTGTTGGGGGGGGGGGCACAAAATGCAAATAGTCCGGGTAACCATTTGGTTGCCTGTTCAGGAGTCTCATGGCTTCGGGGTAAAAACTGTTGAGAAGCCTTTTTGTCCTAGACTTGGCACTCTGGTACCACTTGCCATGCGGTAGTAGAGAGAACAGTCTATGACTGGGGTGGCTGGGGTCTTTGACACTTTTTAGGGCTTTCCTCTGACACCGCCTGTTGTAGAGGTCCTGGATGGCAGACAGCTTTGCCCCAGTGATTTACTGGGCCATACGCACTACCCTCTGAAGTGCCTTGCGGTCGGAGTCCGAGCAATTGCCGTACCAGGCAGTGATGCAACCGGTCAGGATGCTCTCATAAATCTTTTTAGTTTCCTGAGGGGGAATGGGCTTTGTCGTGCCCTCTTCACGACTGTCTTGGTGTGTTTGTTGTTGATGTGGACACCAAGGAATTTGAAGCTCTCAACCTGCTCCACTACAGCCCCATCGATGAGAATGGGGACGTGCTCCTTTTCCTGTAGTCCACAATCATCTCCTTAGTCTTGGTTACGTTGAGGGATAGGTTGTTATTCTGGCACCACCCGGTCAGGTCTCTGACCTCCTCCCTATAGGCTGTCTCGTCCTTGGGAGACATGTAATATTGAACCCCTTTTCACAACAGCATCAAAGGGAAACACTGAACACAGTGAACACAGGGGTAAGTGCAATTTATCTCTTAGAAGCTTTCTCCTCTCAAAGGAGTCATCACCTCTCCCCCCTCATCCCTCTCTCCCCCTACCCCTACCCCTTCCCCTCCCTGGGTCCGGATGCTGTGCCAAAAGAAAAGCGAGCAAGGAGGCCCCTCTTATCTCTCTTCTTCTCATCTCTGGCAGGTTTGATCACATGGTGCAGCACTTCCTTTGTAGTCCTCCAGCTGTGTGGTGCCACAGAGATAAGACTGTTTTATTGATTCCCAATATAACCCCAAAGACACACGCTACCTGCATGGGCATTCTAATCATAACTCAAAAGACAAGCCACTGTTTTTTGTGTGTGTGTTTTTCTTCTCGTGCCAACTTGCTATCATACTGCTATTGTGATTGGCCATCTATGTGCTTGTAATAAGAACAACGTAATGTATGAAGATAAAACAGTGTTCTATCTTTATGATGCATGTAAATGGTTAGTTATTGTCAATATGCTTTGCAGTCTTCAGTAATGATTCCGGGAGGTTTTGTGACCATGGGGAAACATGTCACTTTATTGATATCCACCAATTTACTTATTAACATATAAACAGTGGCTGATGTTTTCCTACTGAATCCATGGTCATAAAAAATATCTCTACTTGTCATTAATCTTGTATCTTCTATAAATGCATCTAAGGTAATTTGGTTCATTCGTAGAGACTCACCTCCACTATTTTGTTTGTGTGCACCTAGAAAATAGACATAAGGTCTATCTACCATTTTGCCTTTACTGATCTCACTAGACCATCATCCTATCCAAGCAATAACACTGTTTGGAGGAGCGGACTAAAATGATCCATTAAACCCCTTCTGCTGAATTTATAGTCACTGTTAAATTGTCCAGAGTGATGCGTACTGTCCAGCCATCCAATCTGTAATTGCTGTGGTTGAGGAAGCCCAGGCCCTTGTAATGTTTTAATCAGGCCGTGATATTGAACTGCTCAAGTTTTTAATTAGAAAATGAGGAGAAATTAAGCACTGCCAAACACGAGACAAGATTGACAATGGCAAGGTGGTGAAAAGCATGGAAAAAATGATTAGGCTATGCCCAATTGCTAATTTGCAATTGAGATTGATTTTGGGAGTTAAACAATAGGATTATTATTCTAATCATATTCTGACCCAATGAATAATACATCATAAGCTTAATAAATAATATCAGGTCTATATATTTCTGTTCATCTGTATTTTTTAACAAAAATTATGTATCACAACAGAAGTACATTTTTAGGGAGATCTAGGTATCCTCATCGGCCATGCCTGTATTAATGTGTAGCCGCTGTCTGTATACAATTACCAAAACCTTTACATCTGTTATTTTCAGGTTATAATAACAAGAAAGAGAGAGAGAAAGAGAGAGAGCGAGAGAGTGAAAGAATGACAGAGGTCTATTTTCAGCTCTATTACCATGGGGACTGGACCAGTTCCCTCCACTCTCACCTTGAGGACTGAGCCACACAAACACCGTTGCCCAGGTGACGACAAACAAAATAACACTGATGATTCACAGTGGTGCCTTGTCTTAGCGAACTGTTTACTACTGTTTTGTCATGCCCTGATCTGTTTCGCCTGTCCTTGTGCTTGTCTCCACCCCCCTCTAGGTGTCTCCCATCTTCCCCATTATCTCCTGGGTATTTATACCTGCGTTCTCTGTTTGTCTGTTGCCAGTTCGTCTTGTTTGTCAAGTCAACCAGTGCTTTGTCTCAGCTCCTGTTTTCCCCAGTCTCTGTTTTTCTCACTCTCCTGGTTTTGACCTTTGCCTGTCCTGACTCTGAGCCCGCCTGCCTGACCACTCTGCCTGCCCCTGACCCTGCCTGCCATCCTGTACCTTTGCCCCTACTCTGGATTACCGACCTCTGCCTGGCCTGACCCTGAGTCTGCCTTCCGTCCTGTACCTTTACCTCACTACTCTGGATTATCGACCCCTGCCCGCCTTGACCTGTCGTTTTCCTGCCCCTGTTGCTGTAATAAACATTGTTACTTCAACGCAGTCTGCATTTAGGTCTTACCTGAAATGTGATATGGTTAACATCTACTGTTAAAATCCTCTATCGATGATCGACTATAACCATGATAACTTCAAATACGCAAGGAATGATGTACACCACTTATGATATTTCATAAACATGTCCTCGAACCATCTGAATGATATGACAGTGAGTGTCAGTGTCAAGTCAATGGGCTGGTGGTGAAGTTCTTCTCCACTCATCTGTTCACATCACTATGATTGAGGTCAAGACCGTGTGATCTCAGAAAGCGAGGTGCTTGAAATGCAATCGACGGCGGAGGAGAGTGTGAGCCTGTATAATGGACAGGCTTGGCAGCTCATCATGTAGAGGTGGACGCCAATGTCAAAAGTGAGATCCTGTGACAGAGGTGATTAAATATTCAACAGTGTTGATAGTGCAACTGGAGAGACTACTCCTATCCCATTTGAATCCGGACGTTTTTAAAGAGGGCTTGTGGACAAGAAGTTGTTCATTTTCTCCTGCCACGTCTGGCTTCTGACGTAATGTATGTTACAGCCTAAGTTTATTCCCTTCATACATTTCCTATTCATCCACTCAGTCATGAGTGATCTGTAACAATGCATTAAATTATGTTCCTGTATCTCTTCACTGTTTTGAACATTTATCTGTATTTGATTGTCATAACGATAGTATTATTGATTTACTATCCCTAGGTGGGTGCATATACTGCAGACACCCTTCAAACATGCTTTAGTTGATCTGGACAGCTAGTCCAGATCAAGCCTTGACAGTGGTTACATTGAGCTACTCTAACCAAAGATAATCTTGTCTGGCACAACACGCAGATATTCAGTCAAGATTTCCTTTCAAGTATTTTCATTTGGATTTTCATTTGGATGCCTTAAACTTACAATTGCCTTAGGATGGAATGACTCGTGTATCGACAGATGGCAATTAATCATCAGTCTAAATCACTCAACCTACAACATGTCCAAGGAATCAACAACATTATTTAGAAGAAAAAATATGCTTTTGGGTGAAGGCTAATTTTGTAAATTGGAATCTAAAGCGATATCTAGGATATCTAGGGATTACCACTGGGAACAATCCAATCACTCTGCTTGTGGTGATAATCCCTTGCTTTGAATCGCAATGCTGTTGAAATGATGCCACATTCATTGCGTTTGAAATCAGGGGTTAGTTCCAGGATAGCCAAATGTTTCAAAACCTCACAAAATTCCAACATTCACTGGTTAAAACTTCAAATGCCTCCTTGGAATAATATAATGAATTCAGGTTACGTAAAGCGACACAGGGTCGTAGCATAATGACCATCATCTGTGAAATGTCCAGTGTAAGAGCTTCAACAGCAATCAGAAGCACACACAGCACTGTCCCACTTTAACTTCAAGCAACTGTCAATTGATGCACTATAAAAAGATTAGTGCCAGCTACATCATTAGGTAATAGCTATATTTGTCATTGTTGTATCAGCTTCCGTGAAGAGTTAGACAATAGTTTGCCATGTATTTTTTTAAACATAATTACAGCTTAAAAATGGAATAAACAACAACAAACAAAAAACGGTATATTTTCCCAAACTGCCATCTTAAGCACATAACCCACGTATCCTACAATGACAACCATCAGCAGCAGTGAAACAAATCATGTATTTTCAATTAAGAGCTCTCTGACAATCAGTAGCTGTTGATGAAATAGAATGTATCAATGATGAGGCATTGTAAAAGTCGCCTCAGCCACTATGATCAATAATGCAATAGGAACGACCGCCCGCCCATCTCTCCAACAGTGAAGAAAGGAAAGAAGAAAAGGTGAAAAAAAGGGACAAAAAAGGAGAGGAGAAGTTTCAGATGAGCCTACCCGGTGAGCTTTCTCTCCATAAGTACGGTGGAATAGAAGATAAGCAGAGAGAGGTAATGGAGAAGTCCCCTCGGGATGGGCCAGCCTGGAAGCCAAACCGCCTCCGCAGATTGGATTAATATTGCATGTGGCCAAGTAGAGGCCCCTCTCATACTGATTACCTCATTCGCTCTTTCACATCTTTTTAAAAGAAGGAGAAAATAAACTTCATCTAAACACTGCAAAGCTGACTCGATGAAAACAAAGCCAACCGCAGCCTAGAGCAAACGGAAGAAATCCTTTCAAATGGTACTTTAGAGAAGCACAACAGGAACATATATTAAGTAAGTGCAAACATTTATCTCCTCTATCGGAGATGAATGGGGTCGGCAGTTCTTTTCCGGCTCCAATAGAGATCACGCGGCGGGTGAGGGCCAGTTTGTAACATTGTTTTTGTGGGGAAGTGTTTTTATGGGTATTTGTTTGAATAATTGGGTATGCTATGGCACAGGGCTAGTGAATCATAAACACTACCCTGCTAAAAAAAACTATTTAAATACATTACAAAATCAAAGTATTGGGCAGTTTATTTTGATACATTGATGTTTATGGTATTTTGTCATTCTTGCCCATCTTTGGTCACCAGCATACCAGCATCACCACACAGTAAATTCTCCAGTGTAGAAAAAATAATACTTACTCAAATACTTCCCAGAGTGCCTTGCCTTTCGAGTAAATTGTACCACCCATGACTGTACTTCTCAGTGACAGACATGGTTTGAATGAATGCATCATCCATTTTCAACCCAATGGACATAACTAAGTGAGCTCTTAAATGACTATGTCATCATATTTAAAAAAATATATATGTAATTCACAAGGCCTTATTTTGAGTGCCTAGTTTTATACTTAGCCTGAAACTCATACACATAACTTTGAACCAAAACTATGCCCATCATTATTGTATTTCCCAGTTATGCTCTATTGCAGGTTTATTTTTAGAATAGTTTGTTTGAATATCTACGTATGTTTGTGCATGTACAGTGATTGATTGCTTGATTAATGTCATACTACACACAGATAAATAACAAATATTTAATAAAACATATTTTGCACCCATTAATTCAATATTTGTTCTATTTTAAATGCCTTAAGGTAGTCTTGTCACAGTGCTTCTAACCCTGGTACTCGTTCTAAATGCAGGGGAATAACGCCAACAAGTTGCGTTATGTTGGCTTGCAAGGTATTGTGTAATTCCTGCTGGAACGCAGCCAGTGTGGGAATGTTCAACTTTAGGAATTTCTAATCACCTGTTTTCAAATGGCTGCCAGAGTTGGGAAAACTTGGCTATGAGATGACCTAAGAGTTCACAGTTCAGTAACAGGTGCAATAAATACAAGTAACATCTTGGATTACTTAAGAAAATGTTTGTAATTCATATTGGAGTAGCATAGGATCAATCAATCAATGTACAGTACCAGTCAAAAGTTTGGACACATCCACTCATTGTTGTAGAATAATAGTGATGTCAGGTGTGCTCCTTCTCCGGCCTCTAGGTCACCAGGCTGCTCGTTAGGGCGCACACCTGTCACCAGTGTTACGATCATAATAACACTCACCTTGACTCCATCACCTCCTTGATTACCTGCCCTTTATATGTCACTGCCTTTGGTTTCTTCCCCAGTCGTCATTGTTGCTGTTTCATGTCGGTGCGCTGTTTGTGTTTCTGGTTTTGTTTATTTATTAAACGTATTCACTCCTTGAACTTGCTTCCCAACTCTCAGCATACATCGTTACAGAATGAGGTTTCAACAAAAGGAAGCATCGGAGAGTGTGTTTTGTTTTTTGTATTCGGGGGTGATGTCGGGTCTGGGTGTTGGAGCCGGACCTACCTGGGAGGCCTCAGTGGGTTTGTAGGCTCCCATGCCTCAGCGGGTTCAATAGGCTCCCATGCTTAAGCTGTGTGAACAGGTTCCCGTGCCTCAACCGGGGAGGCCTCAGCCAGCTCATCAGGCTCTCTATCCACAGCCAGTTTGTCATATTTCTGCGCCTCAGTGGAGGCGTCCGGTCCGCTCCGGATCTCCGGGGATCGTTGGGGAGGGGGTATGCTCTCTCTTCGGCGCTTTATGTCGTCAAGCTCCTGCGCCTCAGCCGGATCGACAGGTTCCTGCGTCTTAGCAGAGGTGACCAGTCCGATCCTGATCCCAGGGATCTTCATTCTGTTCATTTATTAATTAAATGTATTCTCTCCCTGAACTTGCTTCCCGACTCTCAGCATACATTGTTACAAATGAACACATCAAAACTATGAAATAACACATATGAAATCATCTAGTAACCAAATAAGTGTTAAACAAATAAAAATATATTTGAGATTGTTCAAAGTAGCCACCCTTTGCCTTGATGACAGCTTTCCACACTCTTGGCATTCTCTCAACCAGCTTCATCTGGAATGATTTTCCAACAGTCTTGAAGGAGTTCCCACATATGATGAGCACTTGTGGGCTTCTTTTCCTTCACTCTGCTGTCCAACTCATCCCAAACCATCTCAATTGGTTTGAGGTCGGGTGATTGGGGAGGCCAGGTCATCTGATGCAGCACTCTATTACTCTCCTTGGTCAAATAGCCCTTACACAGCCTGGAGGTGTCTTGGGTCATTGTCCTGTTGAAGAATAAATGATTGTCCCACTAAGCTCAGACCAGATCGGAAGGTGTATCGCTGCAGAATGCTGTGGTAGCCATGCTGATCAAGTGTGCCTTGAATTCTAAATAAATCATGACAGTGTCACCAGCAAATCACCCCCACACCATCACACCTCCTCCTCCATGCTTCACAGTGAGGAACACACATGCAGAGATCATCCGTTCACCTAGCCTGCTTCTCACAAAGACACGGCGGTTGGAACCAAAAATCTCAAATTTGGACTCATCAGACCAAAGGACAGATTTCCACCAGTCTAATGT
Source organism: Oncorhynchus keta (assembly GCF_023373465.1). Lineage (NCBI taxonomy): Eukaryota > Metazoa > Chordata > Actinopteri > Salmoniformes > Salmonidae > Oncorhynchus > Oncorhynchus keta. The sequence continues at coordinate 29,013,634 of NC_068424.1, read as the reverse complement.
CCGTTGCTCGTGTTTCTTGGCCCAAGCAAGTCTCTTCTTCAAATTGGTGAACTTTAGGAGTGGTTTCGTTGCAGCAATTTGACCATGAAGGCCTGATTCATGCAGTCTCCTCTGATCAGTTGATGTTGAGATGTGTCTGTTACTTGAACAGTGAGGCATTTATTTGGGCTGTGAAGCATTTATTTGGGCTGCAATCTGAGGTGCAGTTAACTCTAATGAACTGACCTTCTACAGCAGAGGTAACTCTGGATCTTACTTGCCTGTGGCGGTCCTCATGAGAGCCAGTTTCATCATAGTGCTTGATGGTTTTTGCAACTGTATTTGAAGAGACTTTCAAAGTTCTTGAAATGTTTGGGATTGACTGACGTTCATGTCTTAAAGTAATGATGGACTGTCCTTTGTCTTTGATTAGTTGAGCTGTTCTTGCCAAAATATGGACTTGGTCTTTTACCAAATAGGGTTATCTTCTGTATACCATCCCTACCTTTTCACAACATAACTGATTGGCTCAAATGCAATAAGATGGAGAAAAAAATCCACAAATGAACTTTTAACAAGGCACACCTGTTAATTGAAATGCATTCCAGTTGATTACCTCATGAAGCTGGTTGTGTGCAAAGCTGTCAACAAGGCAAAGGGTGGCTACTTTGAAGAATGCCATACATAAAATATATTTTGATTTGTTTAACACTTTTTTGCTTACTACATGATTCCATGTGTGTTATTTCAAAGGTTTGATGTCTTCACTATTATTCTGCAATGTAGAAAATAATAAAAATAAAGAAAAACCCTTGAATGAGTAGGTGTGTCCAAAATGTTGACTGGTACTGTACATTCACGAACATTGATATTGAAACGAACAATTCTAAAAATAAAACTGCAATAGAGCATGCTGGGAAATATGATAGGCATGGTTTTGGTTCAATGTGTATGCATTTCATTAGTGATGTTACGTTTGATACCGGAGCTCAGAGGCATGCCTCAAAATCACTAAGCAGTTAACTTCAAAGCATTGTGCCGATGCGTGTATCACTTTATCGGAAGCACATGATCAATTCTGTCCAAAGCTTTGTTTTGTGGAAAAAACAAAAAGGCTCCCGTGCTCACGTGCTACGGCATGTGCGACGTCGTTTATCATCATTTGGCTGTTCTAAACATTTTCAACCAGTAGGTGCCACTAGTGTACAATGTGAAGATCAAAGCCTCGAGTAATGAACTCATTTTTGTCACAATTGACTGGAAATGCTCAATGCTTCAGGAAGCTTTGTTTCCCCACACTATGTTTCAGGCCCCTGTATATTAAGGTAAAACTAAGCCCTCATAATACAGCCTTATAAAATATGTATGGCATCTTGTTAAATCATGTTTTTTTTATAATAACATATTCAAGTATGATCTCACTTGCTGAAGTCCATAGACCTGAAAATGGATGAACCATGTCTCTGTCACTAACAAATACCGTCATGGGTGGTAACTATACAATTGACTCCTAAGGCAAGTCACTCCAAGATATATTTGAATGAGGTGTTACACTAAGCAGTGTGTTATTTGAACACCGTTCTGGTGTATATCTGGGTCCACAGACTCAACACTTTCAGTGTTGATTTAACACTAATTTCTCTAATGTTTAACACTAGAGAATTTGCTGTGCATCACCAGCTTGTCGGCCAGTCTAACCAGCTAGACCATGCTGGTCAGACCAGCTTGACCAGTATGGACCAGCATAGACCAGCACGGACCAGCTTGAAATATACGCTGGTCAGTGCTGTTTTTTTAATGCCAGGTATGCTGAATGGTAACTCAAAGCTGTCTGCAGGGTCATCATGAAGGCACAAATATACTGTACTGAATGTTCACTGGGTTCAAATTGAATCCCCCTTCTCTTCATTACTTAAGGCTGACCACAGTATGTTTTGGTAAGGCCATGAGAGACATCGACCCTGCGCCAGGCTTAGACCTACAGCACAGTATTTGTTTGTCCAAATCTACTTAGTTACCAGGCAAGGTTTATTTTCCATATTTTGAGACATCTGTTGAATAAGAAGGCATTCACTGTCAAAACAATGTCACAGTTTCCCCTACGGGTGGGCCATTTCTACCACCGATCTGACATGAGCTTTTGCATGTGGTCACACTGAAGGCTATGTATTGTGATATGGCCTGATCCTACTGTATGGGGGGGGTTAGAGAGAGAGTTAGAGAGAGTGATGCAGTTAGTGTGAGTCCCTCAAGAGGGTCATCGAGGAAAGGGTTTGTGGCAGCTCTAGAATGGAATCACATGGGACGATGTTAAACAATGAGGTTAGAACATTATTGTGTATTTTCCTTCTGTCTAATACAGGAACTTTCCTAACCACCCACGTTCTGATTTTCCCTTGTTTATGACCTCCCCCATCCCAGGTGGCCAGGCTGGGGACAGAGGAGTGCAAGCAAGCAATTCCTCTTCAATTTGTTCTTTTTTCCTCCCCTGTCCATGCTGCTGCACTCTGCAACTTTTGATGAATGAGAGGAGCACTTGGGACACGTTTAGCCTCTCCCCGTCATGCTCGCTGTACCCTGTTTGAAATGAGTGTAACAATAGCCGTTCTGTGGCGGCCGGACTCTCCCACGCCGAGCCGGGCACTCAATTAACCTGCCAGAGAGCTTTATTGCAAAATAATCAAAGTGCATGATGGGATTGAACAAAGCGAATAAATATGAGAATAAATGTCCTGACGACACACCCCCAATATTTATTTTTATTTTTAAATTCAAAATACATGGTGCTTTCATATACGTCTGCTTATACGTGTGCTAATTAAGCAATTAACATCCCATCATGCTTAGGGTCATGTATAAAACTGACCAGTTGCCCATCAGTTTTGCTACCATCTGTTATGAAAAAGACCTACTGAATTACTACACAAAACCGATTTGTGCAGTAGTGACTATGTAGAGACCTGTAGGACTTGTGAAGCGCATGTGTAGTTTAGAGACACTTTACAGTGCACGACACACTGACGTCAGGCACGGATGCGGTAAACTCTTAGCGACAGTCAGAAAGTCAATTGCTATCTGCGGCCATTCAACATTGCCTAGATTTACGTTTGTATTACTTTTAAACAAAAGTACTTTTTTGGGTTCTCATACGATTACAATGATGCTTTGATTCTTGCTTGAACAGTCGCTTAGATTATATTTGGTTGTGATCTTTGCAAAGTAACTATTTTGGATGCAGCAGTTGTTAGCTAGAATGCTAACAACATTAAAATCCAATTGTCATCCAAAAGTAGTGTGAAATGCACTCATAAGCAACATGTAAATAGAGTATTTTTTTGCTACAGTTCTATAAGAACAAAACCCTCTTGTGGCAATATTTGCAAACAGAAAATCCCCCCCCTTGGGTTGTGCCGTGGTGGAGATCTTTGTGGTCTCAGGATGGTAAGTTGGTGGTTGAAGATATCCCTCTAGTGGTGTGGGGGCTGTGCTTTGGCAAAGTGGGTGGGGTTATATCCATCCTGTTTGGCCCTGACCCCTCCTGTCTCACCCTCCAGTATTTATGCTGCAGTAGTTTATGTGTCGGGGGGCTAGGGCCAGTTTGTTATATCTGGAGTACTTCTCCTGTATTATCAGGTGTCCTTTGTGAATTTAAGTATGCTCTCTCTAATTCTCTCTTTCTTTCTCTCTTTCTCTTGGAGGACCCTAGGACCATGCCTCAGGACTACCTGGCATGATGACTCCTTGCTGTCCCCAGTCCACCTGGCCATGCTGCTACTCCGGTTTCAACTGTTCTGCCTGCGTCTATGGAATCCTGACCTGTTCACCGGACGTGCTACCTGTCCCAGACCTGCTGTTTTCAACTCTCTAGAGACAGCAGGAGTGGTAGAGATACTTTTAATGATCGTCTATGAAAAGCCAACTTACTCCTGAGGTGCTGACTTGCTGCACCCTCGACAACTACTGTGATTATTATTATTTGACCATGCTGGTCATTTATGAACATTTGAACATCTTGGCCATGTTCTGTTATAATCTCCACCCAGCACAGACAGAAGAGGACTGGCCACCCTTCATAGCCTGGTTCCTCTCTAGGTTTGTTCCTAGGTTTTGGCCTTTCTAGGGAGTTTTTCTTAGCCAACGTGCTTCAACACCTGCATTGCTTGCTGTTTGGGGTTTTAGGCTGGGTTTCTGTACAGCACTTTGAGAAATCAGCTGATGCACGAAGGGCTATATAAATACATTTGATTTGATTTGGTCTATGCACTCATCAAGATACACAGAGTTTTGTAGTCTTCGGTAGGAATACAATAGTGTTTCCAGTAGTAATCAGGTAGAGATTTTTACTATTTATTTGTATAGTGAATAAGTAGTCACAACACTACAACCAGACTACACCGGCTTTTCAGTAGTGATCAGTAGAGTTTTGCAGCCTGTGGCTTCCTGTGCTCATAAATGCAGAAGAAGACAAAACAGGAAGTAGTTGGTTTGTTAACCAAAACGGTCTTAGCTGTTAGCCATTGTCATGGCTCTATTGTGTTTAGCCTAGCTGTTTGCTAACCCCATTGAAATGTAGCTATGTAGTTTTCATCACCCTAGCAAATAAGTATGTGTGTTTGTATACAAACAAATATAAATATATCATTTAATATGGAATTCATTTGATAAAATAAAGCTTGTTTAAGCTTATTATTTGTTGCTTGATGATATAACTACAGTTATAAACTTGAGGAAATAACATGTGCTCTAGTTTAGTAGTGACACAGTAGTGAAACAAGATGTCAATAGTGATTTTGAATAGGCAAACAGTATTAAATGTGTCAGTTTATAGTAATTCAAAAGGGTTTATGTAGGAAAAGAAAAATTACCAGAAGCAATTAAGTGGTGATCAGTAGTGACAACTCTACACACACAGATGGCAGTAGTAAATGTATAGGGATTGAGTGGCATACAGAAGTAATGTGTAGGCATTGTGTAGTAATTCAATAGAGAACATGAAAGAATTGTGTAGGAATGTGTAGGTTTTAAGTAGTAGATACCCAAAAGCTCAGTGGTTACACAGTAGTCATTCAAGGAATAATTATATAGTGATTTGAATAGGAAATATGCAGTGTTCCAAGTAGTGAAATGTCCCATTTTATCACTCATAACTACTCAAATTACTCCATAATCACTACTGGTTTACTACAAATCTCAATAGCAATCAAGTAGTAAAACCAGTAGGTTTTGTGTAGAGCTTGTGTAGTAGTGAGTAGTAATTCAGTAGGACTTTTACATTAGGGACAGCTAGAAGAATTGGTCTCAATGACTTTGAAAGTGGGGTCTCAAAGGAGCATAGGGGGTTTAAAGTCTGTGTGTGTGTGTTTGTGTGTCTGGAGCGGCGCCTGAAGCAGCGTTTTCCACCACCATCAACAAAACACAAAATTATGGAATTTCTTGTGAAAGAATGGTGTCGCATCCCTCCAATAAAGTTCCAGACACTTGTAAAGAAGGCACATTGAAGCGGTTCTGGCGGCTCATGGATGCCCAACGCCCTATTAAGACACTTAATGTTGGTGTTTCCTTTAATTTGGAAGTTAACTGCACGTCAAAATATATGCCCCACAGTGCATAATTAATATCTCTGTTGCTGCAGTTTTAAAGTGTCAACAGTGCATAATTAATACGGTCCCGCAGTACATATAGCTGTTGCTGCAGTTATGCACAGGGACTGCATCTTCTTTGGTGATTGAGTTGCGTCATGGATGCTCTCCCAGCATCAATTTGACATTTCTTGGAGCGTTTACACAGCAATACCCTGAGGTAACTGAGGTCGAATCTTTCACCATGTTGGTGAACATTTGGACTTCTACTGCTAACCAAGTCATTGATTCTGACAGATACTTTACTGTGGATGTAGTCGAGCCATGTCAGTATATGAGTGCAATATACAGCTGTATAAGAGCTCAGGAAAGGTTGAGAGAAGAAATGTACACTTTCTAAGGCACGTAACTGGTGATGACATGGAGGCCATCTTCTGGTGAGTACCAGGCAGTGCAGTAGTAGCTCCTGTAGGGAAGAGTGGGGTAAGGTTAGCCAAAGGGGTAAGTTGAGCCTCCCTTGTTTCTGGGAAACAATACACACAATTCATTTGACCAAATATTTAGTAAGTGGTCATACTTCCACTGAGTCTGTGAAGGAATAAACCACCTGAAAAATGTATTAAGTGAATTTATTGCGCGAGAGGTCAAAGTAGATCATTTTAAGATTGTTCTATAAATCAGTTGGGGTCTCTATTAGCTTCAATATGAGGTCCTAAATCTAGCATGAATGTGCATCCTTGTAGCTGTGCGGGCTAATATAGTCAACATGTTTGTCTCTTGGTAAGTTGAGCCAATGGTTGAGCTAATGGCAAGTTAAGCTAATGTAAGTGTTCTCTTCACAGGCGGTGATGCAAGGCATTATCGCTGGGATATGAGGTAACGACAGTACAAAGTGTTTGTTAGGCCTGTGTTAAAAGACTCTTAAAATTATTAAAAGACAAAAAAGTGATTGTGATTGTGTTGACTTGTGTTTGGGAAATAAAGATAAACATGGTTATGAAAAGGTAGTGGTAATATTTCATTTGGGGGACGTTGTGCCAAGAGAACACTTTTTTTGGGACAATCTATGTTTTCAAAACTGTAATGTTTCCATGAATTCGGATTATTTCCAGGCATACGCAATGTCCTAAGATATATGTAGAAAGCTTTGTTAGAAAGAATACTATATTCCCTTGAAACTTGAAACAGGGAGGAGTGTGAGGCGTAATGATCCAGCTTACCGCTTCTCAATCACCTGGAATGGGATCTGGCCTGCTGTGCTACAAATGAAAGCCAAAGAAAATAGCCCCTTGGCTCCTCTTCTCCATCGAAACCAAATCCCTTGGAGCAGGTTGACGTTTATTGGGATGAGTCTTGTCCTTGAGGCAGAACAGAGCGATTTCCACTAAATGGGCCAGCTGCAAAGTCAAAATTGTCTATGGTTTAAAAATTCATGAAAACAAAAATGAGCTTTTTGATCTTAGGGTTAGGCATTAGGGTTGACAGTGTGGTTAATGTAAGGGTTAAGGTTAGAGTTAGGCTTAACATCAGATTTTTAAAACTTTGTGGCTGTGCCAGCTAGTGACCACTCTGCAGAGCTGCCTCCAGAACACGATTCATGATGAAAAACGCTAATCTGCTCCCCAGAGGCACATTTGTAAAAGCGATTAATCTCTCAACACATGTAGTAGAGGGAGAAATGTCTGTCACCTCCACCAAAAACAAATGTTTTTAACATATATATTTTGACATCACCCTGTTTAAATATAAAAAAGGTTTAAAAAGGTAATAAATATGGTAATAAACAAATGAAGGCTCGCATACACGCAAATGTTAATATACGCTTGCAGACACACACACACACACACCTGTGCGCATTAACAGCTCATTAAACCATTACTCTAATCACACCCAGAAGGCGGTGGGTTTGCTTCTACAGCTTCCCTATTAATGTATTTATTCATTCATATTTCTGTGACCACCTGTTACAGCTGTGCATCTTCCTTACCCACTCGAAAACAACAACAACAAAGCGACCACACATCAGTTCTGTTTTTTGTCCACGTGCATTTCCTGTAAGAACCTTGCGATTGAACTGAAAATAGAGTCAAACATTCAAGGCCTTTTTTTATATGAACTCTCGGTTGCTTTCAGAACTGAGCGAGCGAACCTCAGAACTAGAATGGCTTCATTCTATTTTCATTTATAACCTTCTGTCATAACTTTTATGGCACAATTCACTCCATCATTTTAACCCCAGACATAATCAATACACCACAATGGCTTGTTAAATCACAGTCAGGGTATTTATCTTCCTGATTTAAATAAAAATAAATGAGTTTTAGTATGTTAAGACTGAGTTTAGATGTTAGCAACTCACTCCAAAACACTGCCCGTTGGCACATCCTGCCACCAAGTCTTTGCTAAACCTTCACTTCCTGTCGTTCCTAACCAGATTCTGGCAAAAGCAGGATCTTATAAAAAGCCATTTAAAGCTAATTTATTCCCTCCATGCTTTGCAGAGGGCACAGCTGTAGGATGGCTGGTCTGGAACGGATGTAAGGCCGGAACGTTGGTACACCAGGATAGGCTCCATCTGTCTTCATCCCTGTCAATTATTCCGCCGGTGGAGGCATGTCTTCATTTCCAATGTGGGCATCGTCTCAAAGTACTTCTCAAAGTCAAGGTAATCTCATTATATTTCCTGGCGTTCTCTATGATACAACCCATTAGAAACAGCCTTTAATTAATGTGAGGTCTTAATCGAATGATACATTTAAAAAAAAAATGCAAATGCGTGACTTCTGCCTCATCATTGCATAACCTCTCAATCATGTACTCATCGTACGTAGTATATAGAGTGATTTCTTGAACGTCCCCTATAACAAGATACAGAAGTACAGTATCTCATTCAAATTGCTTCATCTTTGGTTATTTTACGACACATACAAATTTACGATTCATGATTTTCCATTTACCTATGCTATTGTGGATCGACCCAGACAAGCAAGTGCATATTTGGCATATTTAAATGTCTATTTTTAGTGAACTAAACCCTCCAAACAAACCCAGCATTTCTAGGACAGTGTGTGTGAGACTTATTGGTCTATAGGGACGTCTAACGAATGGCCTCGCTTAGGCGTTCTTACACTTGCAATGCAGAGCGCCATACACACCCAGCTAATTGCCCTGTAATACTCAAATTTGTCCCCTCAATTGAGAATAACAAACAGCCAATAACTCACTGTAGGCTGTGCCTCCATCTCCAGCACTCGTTAATCGCTGTGGAGACCAGAAAACCAGACACAACCAACTAAAATCAGCTTCCTCTCTCTAAACCGCCACCGAGCTGCTTGCATGCTCCCAGCAATTTCAACTTGTTTGCCTGATGTATTACAGTGTGCTGCATATACCACATTCATGAATAGTATTATGAATGTACCCGACTGAGACGACTCCACGTGATACAGAGACGACACCACAGAAAAACATACAATCCGCTAACCTCAAGTAAGAGAATGTGCACTAATGCATGGGATGTGTTCCTCACACTCCTCAACCTAACAGGCTATCATTAAATTCACTCCCTGGGTTCTATGATTGCACTTTGTAATCAATGTCATATTTAATGGGAAGAGCTGTGACATACTGTGCTGTGACAGAGAGTATACTGTAGAATGACAAACAAATTGATTGTGTTATTTAATGGTTTACAGAGTCTTGATGTTGTCCAATGGAAAACAGAAGGAATTTGTAAAGCTATTGTTCTTTTTCTTATGAGGTATCATCACATTGTAACTGCATCAGTTGAGTAGGTTTTTGCTTGAGCAATGGCAAGACATGTATACCACTGAAGACATATGACATTTATGCATTTTTACTTGATATTTAGGTTATTATGATTATTTTTTGCATTTTCGGAGTAGCTTTTGGAGTGGCTGCTACTTATGAACAGTGGTGTAAAGTACTTAAGTAAAAATACTTTAAAGTACTACTTAAGTAGTTTTTTTGGGTATCTGTACTTTACTTTACTATTTATATTTTTGACAACTTTTACTTTCACTCCACTACATTCCTAAAGAATACATTTTCCCTGACACCTAAAAGTACTCATTATATTTCAAATGCTTAGCAGGACAGGAAAATGGTCCAATTCACACTTATCAAGAGAACATCCCTGGTCATTCCTACTGCCTCTTATCCCTACTGACTGACGAAACAGAAATACTTTGTTTGTAAATGATGTCTGAGTGTTAGTGTGTGCCCCTGGCTATCCGTAAATTCCAAAAACAAGAAAATCATGGCGTCTGGTTTGCTTAGTATAATGAATGTGAAATGATTTGTACTTTTACTTTTGATACTAAAGTATATTTTAGCAATTACATTTACTTTTGATACTTAAGTATATTTAAAAGCAAATACTTTTAGACGTTTACTCCAGTAGTATTTTACTGGGTGACTTTCACTTTTACTTGAGTCATGTTGCTCTTGCTGCGGGCGATTCCCTGATCCACCTCTACGCAGACGACACCATTCTGTATACTTCTGGCCCTTCCTTGGACACTGTGCTATCTAACCTCCAAACGAGCTTCAATGCCATACAACACTCCTTCCGTGGCCTCCAACTGCTCTTAAACGCTAGTAAAACCAAATGCATGGTTTTCAACCGTTCGCTGCCTGCACCCGGACGCCCGACTAGCATCACCACCCTGGATAGTTCCGACCTAGAATATGTGGACATCTATAAGTACTTAGGTGTCTGGCTAGACTGTAAACTCTCCTTCCAGACTCATATCAAACATCTCCAATCCAAAATCAAATCTAGAATTTAGAACTTTCTATTTCGCAACAAAGCCTCCTTCACTCACGCCGTCAAACTTACCCTAGTAAAACTGACTATCCTACCAATCCTCGACTTCGGCGATGTCATCTACAAAATGGCTTCCAATACTTTATCACAGTGCCATCCGCTTTGTTACTAAAGCACCTTATACCACCCACCACCCACCACTGCGACCTGTATGCTCTAGTCGGCTGGCCCTCGCTACATATTTGTCGCCAGACCCACTGGCTCCAGGTCATCTACAAGTCCATGCTAGGTAAAGCTCCGCCTTATCTCAGTTCACTGGTCACGAAGGCAACACGCACCTGTAGCACGCACTCCAGCAGGTGTATCTCACTGATCATCCCTAAAGCTAATACCTCATTTGGCCGCCTTTCCTTCCAGTTCTCTGCTGCCTGTGACTGGAACGAATTGCAAAAATAGTTGAAGTTGGAGACTTTTATCTCCCTCACCAACTTTAAACATCTGCTATCTGAGCAGCTAACCGATCGCTGCAGCTGTACATAGTCCATCGGTAAATAGCCCACCCAATTTACCTACCTCATCCCCATACTGTTTTTATTTATTTACTTTTCTGCTCTTTTGCACACCAGTATCTCTACCTGCACATGACCATCTGATAATGTATCACTCCAGTGTAAATCTGCTAAAATTGTAATTATTCGCCTACCTCCTCATGCCTTTTTGCACACAATGTATATAGACTAATTTCTTTCTTTTTTTTCTTTTTTTCTACCATGTTATTGACTTGTTTATTGTTTACTCCATGTGTAACTCTGTGTTGCTGGCTGTTCACACTGCTATGCTTTCTCTTGGCCACGTCGCAGTTGTAAATGAGAACTTGTTCTCAACTAGCCTACCTGGTTAAATAAATAAATATTTAAAAAATTCAATCTTTACTTTTACTCAAGTATGACAATTGGGTACTTTTTCCACCACTGCTTATGAAGGTTGTGTAAAATGTAACATAATTGTAGTCATTTTTCAGCGAAGTATTTCCAGTTTACTTGGATGTTCATCTTGAGCAGATATACTGATTGTTTGTGAATTGTGTAAAACGGGCCATGGAACCACTTAGGTAAGCTAATTAGCTTTTTCAGACGAAGATTGTAAATGTAAAGACATTACAAGGTCGGACTCCCAGTGGCGTAAATATGTTAATCATCATGCAAAGTATATTTGTATCCTTCTCAGAAACCATCTCTCTGCGGCTGCATCAATGTAGCTTCTCCATCCTTATTCCGATGCCCAACCCACAGCTGGTGTGAGTGGTTATGTCATCTGACCATAGCACTGGTTCCAATCTCAGTGACAATGACGTTTAGCAGACTTCAGGTGTTTACATTTGGTGGATGATATGAAAGTAGGGAAACATGGATGCGTAAGCAGAAAAGGACCCTGTACCTACTGTATAATATGGTTGTGAATCTCGGATGTTGTGAGGCTATTTTGCTTCCACTGGTCCTGGGGCTGTTGTTAAGGTAAACGGCATCATGACATTTTAGCCGGAAACCTGAAGGCTGAAACTTGGCCTCAAGTGGATCTTTCAGCAAGGCAATAACCCCAAGCACACATCAAAATCCACATACAGTGGTTGCTCAGCTAAACGCTTTGAGATTATGTTGCGGGACTTTAAAAAATAATAAAAAAAAGGTTAATTGAACACAAAATCAACATTTTGCAATGACCATCTTGAACCCCATGGAAAACCTGTCGTTTGAACTAAAGACCGGGGTACCAGTCATTTCGACCACTATTTTTTTTAGATAAAAAGTATTTCTTGTCAAACTAAATCTCTTTATCTGACAATTGTATTAGTACAAAATATAATAATACACAAATTGTACACAATATAGCTCAGTATTTGTATTATTTATTTTATACAGTCTTTTTTTCTCATCTTTATCAAGGATGCCAATACTGACTGTATCTGCACACACATACTGTACATCCAGTGAAATTGAAGGGACATTAAAGTTTGCTTTGACACCGAGTGGACAAACGTGCACCATCCAATCAAACTGAATTGACAAAAATGTCATAGCAATTAAGTGCAGGGCATATTTGCCCTCATAATCAGGCATAATGATGCCAGCCACCATTGGTCCTCCATCACAGTCAGGGACCATAGAATACATTTAGGGAGTGACACTAATGCAATTTCCATTGAACACAATGACATTTAAGCGTCTGCTTGGGAGAGCTAATTAAAAAATGCCCAATCAAATCTTTCAGGACAATGAGCAAATATTTATTCTAGAAGCAAATAAATAATAAAGGAAGCAAAATGACATAATTGCTAAAGGGAGGCCTTTTGATTGACAGGGTAAGGAGGATAAATGCTAAAACACACCAGAGGACTTCGTTATTGTGGAACAGTTGAATTCATTTATGGGATGTGATATGAGGAAGAGCACCATTGTTCTGGTGTAAATGTTGCTGATGCATTACATGAGTGATGCTCAAGTGTTTTTCTTAGCCTTGTGCTTCTAAGTCTTGTAGAACTAGTCCATCTAGTGGCCTAAAGTATTTACTACCGTCAAATAAAATACATCTGATGATAGTCTCAGCTCCCAGACTTCGTCCCGTGATGAATTACACTGAACAAAAATATAAACGTAATATGTAAAGTGTTGGTCCAACATTTCATGAGCTGAAATATAAGATCCCAGAAATGTTTCATATGCACAAAAAGCTTGTGTCTCTCAAATTGTGTGCACAAATGTGTTTACATCCCTGTTAGTGAGCATTTCTCCTTTGCCAAGATAATCCATCCACCTGAAAAGTGTGGCATATCAAGAAGCTGATTAAACAGCATGATCATCACACAGGTGCACCTTGTGCTGGGGACAATATAAGGCCAATGTAAAATGTACATTTTTGTCACACAACACAATGCCACAGCTCTCAAGTTTTAAGGGAGTGTGCAATTGGCAGAAAAGTCAACCAGAGCTGCTGCTAGGGAATTAAATTGTCATTTCACTACCATAAGCTACCTCCATTGTCATTTTAGAGAATTTGGCAGTACATCGAACCCGGTCTCACAACCGCAGGCCACGTGTATGGCTTTGTGTGGGTGAGTGGTTTGCTGATGTCAATGTTGTGAACAGAGTGCCCCATAGTGGCGGTGGGGTCATGGTATGGGCAGGCATAAAGTACGGAAAACTAACACAATTGCATTTTCTAGATGGCAATTTGAATGCACAGAGATATCGTGACGAGATCCTGAGGCCCATTGTTATGCCATTCATCTGCTGCCACCACCTCATGTTTCAGCATGATTATGCACAGCCCCATGTTTGGGGCGACAGTGGTTAGTGGTTAAAGCATTAGGCCAGTAACCAAAAGGTTGCAAGACTGAATCCCCGAGCTGACAAGGTAAAAATCTGTCGCTCTGCACCTGAACAAAGCAGTTAACCCACTGTTCCTAGGCCGTCATGGTAAATAAGAATTTGTTAAATAAAAATAAAAAATGTTGCAAGGATCTGTACACAATTCCTGGAAGCTGAAAATGTCCCAGTTCTTCCATGACCTGCATCCTCACCAGACATGTCACCCATTGAGCATGTTTGTGATGTTCTGGGTCGGCGTGTACAACAGCGTGTTCCAGTTCCTGCCAATATCCATCAATTTTGCGCAGCCATTGAAGAGGAGTGGGACAACATTTCAGAGGCTACAGTCAACAGCCTGATTAACTCTATGGGAAGGAGATGTGTTGCGCTGAATGATGCAAATGGTGGTCACACCAGATACTGACTGGTTTTCTGGTCCACGACCCTACTTTGTTTTAAAGGTATCTGTGACCAACAGATGCAGATCTATATGCCCAGTCATATGAAGTCCATAGATTAGGTCCTAATTCATTTATTTCAATTGACAGATTTTCTTATATGAACTGTAATTCAGTAAAAACGTTGAAATTGTTGCATGTTGTGTTTATATTTTTGTTCAGTATAAATTTGGAAGGGTGGCAACGTGAAACAATGATGTGTAGTGAATGATATAGTAAATATAGGATTCGGGTGAAACTTAAATATCAATGAAATTGCCGGGTGGATGTGAAATCTTTTGCGGTTATTCCCACCTCAACGTTTGCAAATTGTACTAATGTATAGTGTGAACTCTTGGTTCACCTTTGTATAATAAGATAATAATGCAAATGTCGTGTATTCACTTGTGACAAACAAAATCAATGGACTGTTATGTTGTCATTAGCCGTGGAAGCCAGAGTCAAAGAGGCTGAGTTGTCATCACTGGTGGCACTTTACATGGGGAGGACGGGCTCATAGTAATGTCTGGAAATCTTTATTTTACCTTTATTTAACTAGGCAAGTCAGTTAAGAACACATTCTTATTTTCAATGACAGCCTGGGAACAGTGGGTTAACTGCCTGTTCAGGGGCAGAACGACAGATTTGTACCTTGTCAGTTCGGGGGTTTGAACTCACAACCTTCCGGTTACTAGTCCAACTAGGCTACGCTGCCACCCCCAAAAAAAGGAATGGATGGAATGGTACCCCCCAAAAAAGGAATGGATGGAATGGTATCAAACACATCAAACACCTGATTTATCATGTGTTTGATACCGTTCCATGTACTCATTTCCATCCATTATTATGAGACGTTCTCTCCTCACCAGCCTCCTCTGCTTGTCATAAATAAAGGTATAAATGCAGTATCCAATCATGTGGGAATTGTGATTGTTTATATATTTCGCTAGAGGGCAGTAGATTCCCAGTTGGAAAAGGTTGACGCTATATTCAAGGAGCAACTCTTCTCTCATTTGGATACTCGTGTGTATTCATGAGTAAAGTTTATACAAGTGTCATGTACAACTTTACTCATCCTTGTCTTGCAAGGGTTTGAAATAGTAAAGTGCTGTATGTAGTCTATATTTCCAATAGCTATGCAATCATTCATCAAAATAAAACACAACCAGTCACTAATTGTATACTGTATTCAAATCTCAAATCTTATGTATTGGTTCATGGTAACCATGTTGATACAATAATCAGTCATGGATTAAAAGAATTTCAGAGGAAATACTGTCCATATGATTCAGACGTTTACAGTATTAGACAGCAACAACACTGTAACCAGGCTGAAAAGTACAGACAGGATTTTCATGAATTACTAAATGCAATTTCCTTTTTAAGACTAAGAACTATTTGCAAGGTATTCTGGAATGTGACACAAAAAGATTTTGAGGCGGTTTCATTTAGTGAAATGTCTAGGCTTCCGGCGTGCATTTCGATGCATGTAGAAGGTTTTATTACAGTTGTCAAAAACATCCATCACTCTAAAAGGTCAATACTCAATGAAAAGCCCCATAACAATATTGAGTTCTAATCTTTCATTAGAGAAGATGGAAACCAAATTCAAACTTTGTCTGGAAGTCAATCCTCCGAACTGGTTTTTATTTATTTTTTATTTTTTTTATTTTACAGTTTATAATGGGGATATTATCCAAAATGTCAGTCCTCCACAGTACTCATTGTCACCGTTAGCTATCTTGGCATTTCATTTAAATAAGTAAATAAAACATGAGCTATGCTACGTAATTCAAAACTGACATTGAGTTAAAGAATGAACATAAGTTGATTTGCTGTGTCTCAATGTCCCTGAGTAACACACGCATACACACGCACACACACACACACACACACACACACACACACACACACACACACACACACACACACACACACACACACACACACACACACACACACACACGCACACACACACACACACACACACACACACACACACACACACACACACACACACACACACACACACACACACACACACACACACACACACACACACCACTCATGCCTCGATAGATGGAGTGATGGTGAAAATGTGGTTTGCTTTGGAATATCTGTCAGGTACCCTGTGTAGGCTGTATGGTAAAGACAGCCTACAGCATCAATTTCTTGGAGGACAGGAAGCATCTGGAAGGTCAAATGCACTATTGAAATTCATTAACCATGTCTGTATTTGCCAGTGAAATATGAATGCTCACTATATAAAACACCGTGTCTATAACATTTTTAGAGCCAGTTGTCCATCAGTTCTTCCACGAGACCATTGAATCATGTAATTTCTGTCATGGGTGAAAGATGAAAAGCTAGCAAAGCGGGATGGCAACGCTCACCAGCTTAATGGGCAGGTGAGAGATCCAAAATCACTGCCACACAGTCTCTCTGTTCATCTGATAAGAAGAGAAGTGAGGAAATCGCCTGTCTCTCATTTTCCCCTTCATTCAGAAATCTGAAGCTGTGGAAAACCATCACCCATGAACTGCCAGATCCCTAAATGTGTTTCTCTTTTCAAAGCAACTTTGAGATTCTCGATTGTAATGAAAAAGTCTATATATACACATGTATATGAATGACATATCACCAGAGATAACATTCATCTTTACAACTCCATTCACTTTGATCTTGCTCACTTGTCCGATGATGATATCACATACTTAGGCAATCTGTGGTTAAAGTTCCAAATCAAGTTGGGTGCGATACAAAGTTGCTCAAATGTAATAAATATATGCCCTTCGTTACACACAACTATGACATGAACAGTAGCTGATGAGTCTATATGATGCTTACGATGATCAGAAATGACAAATCCCTGGGATGATCGTTAGAGTACTAGGAACAAAGCAGAAGAAAAATCTGAAATCAATGATTACAGTTTATTTATAATTCTACTTCAATCCAGAAAAATGCTGGGATGAACCGGTGACGGGAGAGTTTTGTGGTTAGAGGTTATAAGCTGGAGGTAGGTGATATATGAGGTGATACATTTGGATCATACAGTAGAATCAATATATGCCGCTTAGTTGCTGTCCTTGATATACACCACCAGACCCAGCAACTTGATTTGTTCTTGCACTAAATAATAATAATAATACATAATGCATCAGTTGGTGCCAGGCGGATGGTGCCAACCGCACGTCCCCCTTCATTAATTCGTCCATAATGAGTTGTGTAGCATGTAGGAGCAGCTACCTTACAGCCACTCCCAAGAGTGGCAGCTAATTAAATCAGAATCGTAAGTGGCAATCTACGCATCTGCCTTTGTTGTTGGAGTGAAATGCACATATAAACACACATATTCACACAAACATATTTACATCACACGTTCACATGATCTAAGGACATAGTTGATCACTACATGTCTTTTTTTAAAGTGTTGTTTATTGCGCTATACAAACTGTAAAAAAAGTACTTTAAAAATACGCCAACCAAGTGCCACCATAAAATCACTTAGGTCAAGTTAGTAGTGGTCTCTACCTTCTGTGTCTTTTCCTGTGCATACGCAGTGAGACGTCAGTATACCAATATCTGGACTACATGGGATAATCTATTGCCCATCTCTCCACATTCACAGAAAACCAAGATCTTCATAGGAAACCAAACCAAGATCTCTCAGATGGGGAGCCATGCAAACTACTGCAGGTAGTCTAGTGGTTAGAGAGGCGAGGAAGCAATTCCCTGGTCCGACGGGAAATACTGGAGAAATCTGTCGGGAAGTGAGCCGGCAACCACAGGGTTGCAGGTATCAAATCTTAGACACCATTGCCTGCCGTTGTGCCCTTGCTGTACCTCCCACAACAACAGCTTGTCATGGCAACACCCCGCTCCTCTCCAAAACCTGTATGTGTATGTATGTGTGCCTTTCGGAGGGGTTGGGTTAAAAAAGGAAGTAACATTTCGGTGGGACCTTGTCTGCAATTGACCAATACAGTAATCTTAATATTTTAAAGGACATGTTGCAAGTCAAATTTGCCAATATAAATACAATATACACCACTTGTAAAAAAAGAAAAAAATATATATTTTTTTTCTCCCGGGATGCTAAAATAATAATAATTTTGAATGCATGACGCAGCCTGTGATTTTTCCTGTGACATTTGTTCAGGTGTAGATTCTGGAATGACTGGGGACAACATCTGGTGAAGAAGCCAGTTCTACAAACAAGTAGCGATTACTACTCGGCCTGAAGTCCTAGAATAAAACAAAAATCATCTGCTTGAAGATAATTGTCTCTTTTATACGTGTACATGATTTGTGTTGGTAAAAGACATGAACTTGGCATTGCTAGCTGGCTTCTGACTTATTCATGATACTTTACTGTAAGCTGTATCAGGCAGCTTTACATGCGAGGGGAAAACTAATAGCTATATTTTCTAAGCTATCCATCTGATTAAGTTGATAAAACTGCCATTAGCAAGCTGGCTAGCTTGAAACTGCTGAAGGAAAGTTAGCTAACGTTACTTAACTCCCACCATTAGTCTGAGTTCACCACCTAAACTAACAACTATATATTTGCTAGCTATAATACTGACTATTGTGACCACTTTTTGTCAAACTACTTTGTTCCCTTGCCTGTTTATTGATGCACTGGTGACTGAGAAAGTTGGCAAGAAAAATGTCCCTTTTGATTTCACTGCAAATATGCTGTGTTGTTTTTGTATTACTTGGCTAAATAGGCTTGTGTACATTTACATTAGTTAACTAAGTTACTAAGTTAAGTTTTTGGTGTTGTTTCATTTCAGATGAAGAAGGAGTTAGATCGCTAGAAAAGCAACATGCAGACAGACCAGGGCCCATTGTCAGAAGGTGGGTGTAGCTGGTGCATAAAGTCAGGCACAGGAGAGCAGAATGAGTGAGCAACGTACTATACTCAAAATAAAGGCACAAGGAAAACATACACTTGACCAACAATAAACAGTGATTAATTACACACGGGTGTAAACAGCACCCGTCGAAAACCAGCCATAACGTACCGAATGAACATAGAAACAATCACGCACAAAAACATGGGGGAAACAGAGGGTTAAATATATGAACATGTAATTGTGGAATTAAATCAGGTGTGTAGAAAACAAAGACAAAACAAATGGAAAATGAAAGGTGGATTGGCGATGGCTAGAAGACCGGTGACGTCGACCTCCGAATGCCGCCCGAACAAGGAGAGGGACCAACTTCGGCGGAAGTTGTGACACCCATATTCACAAAGCATCTCAGAGTAGGAGTACTGATTTTGTCACCATAGAGAGTCATTATTTTCTATGGTGGAGTAGGTCAGGGCGTGACTGGGGGGTTAGTCTAGTTTATTATTTCTATGTGGGGTTCTAGTTTTGTTTTTCTATGTTGGTGATTTTGTATGACTCCCAATTAGAGGCAGCTCGTAATCGTTGTCTCTAATTGGGGATCATATTTAGGGAGCCTTTTTTTTCACCTGTGGGTTGTGGGATATTGTTTTGAGTTAGTGCACATAGCACCTCTGTAGTCACGGTTCGTTGGTAGTTTGTTTGTTTATTGTTTTGTGTTAGGGTTTGTTATCCCAATGTGGATTTATTGGCTGATTATTTTTCAGAGTAAAGTACGTTATTTTACTCAGTTCTGTGTCCTGCGCCTGACTCCGTCCTCACCTCTGCACAACTGACACTTGACAGAATCACGCACCAGGATTCTTGCGACGATCCCCAGTCCCGGTCCGAAGCTTCCGGCGACGGTTCCCATTCCAGAGCTTCTGGCGACGGTCCACGGTCCGGAACCTTCGGCGAGGGTCAACGGTCTGGAGCTTCCAAACACGGCGTCCAGGCTGGGGGGTACTGTCACGTCCTGACCATAGAGTCATTATTTTCTATGGTGGCGTAGGTCAGGGCGTGACTGGGGGGTTAGTCTTGTTTATTAATTCTATGTGGGGTTTTATTTGTATTTTTCTATGTTGGTGATGTTGTATTACTCCCAATTAGAGGCAGCTGGTAATGGCTGTCTCTAATTGGGGATCATATTTAGGTAGCCTTTTTTCCACCTGTGGGATATTGTTTTGAGTTAGTGCACGTAGCACCTCTGTAGTCACGGTTCGTTGTTAGTTTATTGTTTTGCTAAGTTTCACTTTCTAATAAATTATGTGGAACTCAACATCCACCGCGCCTCGGTCCTTCTCTACAAACGATCGTGACAGATTTAGGATCAGCTTTGCCTTTTATATCAAAACGAAAGATTAAATTGACAAGGGGCAGCTGATCCTAGATTCCTACTCTGAAGACACTTTGTGAATACGGGAAGAAAGCTGTTACCCAATAACTTGCACAGCAGTCTTTCACCATAGGACCCTAAAAGTATTACAGTCAATGTTTATGAACGGAATATTAGTATGTGAATTTCTATATATCAATGACTAACAAAAGGGTTGAATTGTTCAGCAACATGTGCAGTGAACATGGGTTTGGTAATGAAAGGTACATAATGTATTTATTGTCATCTCCCTCGGGCCACTGCAAGCTGTGACATGGGCTTGGATGGTGACACATCTTCAAGCTTCCTGACTGAATACTGGGTCTTCAGTGGTTCCAGAAGCAAGGGCCTTACCTGGGAGTACAGCAACAGTCTGTCTCGCAAGCACCCCCTTATAATCACTTTGTCCCATTCTTTAATCTTGTCTGGGACATATATTTTAGTTGCGACACCTGTATGATATACATGAATAAACATGTATTATTACTCTGGACATGAGACTTGCATTTATTTGAGTGTGTATTTGTCCTGATGTTTAAGTTATCACAGACGTTAGTAAGAATTTGAAGACCAACATGACAAACATGCTATGAAAAAGTTATTTTTTAGTAATCTTTCAATATTTTTTTATTGCATTTGGTCATCCCCAAAATACGGCCATTGCAAGTCTGCGGATACCCAGAGGAAAGGGGGGCGGACACACACAGTTTTGATCAAAGTCTGGGAGACTTTTACAGGGAGGAGAGAGCATGACTTTTGGAGTCAGTACAGTAAATCCAATCCAACCAGTGGCCGTGGATAATATGCTATGTTGTCACACAGGCAGACTGCTATAGCGAAAGAGGTTTAGATAGTATACTGAGTGTAGCTTACTTCTCTGTGCTCTGGAGAGATCACAGGTAGTTGGTTAGAAGGCTCTGTACGGTCCTTGGACCAGTCTGTCTCTGTAGCACTTGGAGATGGATAGAGGTAGAGAGTGTGCTTGAAAGAGCGAGTCCTCACCCCTGACCTACCACTGTCCCAGGGCCTCCTGCCTAACGCTCTTAGGCAGAGAGTTACTCAGGAGTAGACCTTTATGGTACATGAGTGTATTATTAGCTCTTGAAATGGTACAGTATAATGTAACATAAAGGGAAAAAAAGATCTCATAACTTACTGACACTGAGTGCTGCATGCTCCTGCTGGAAAAGTCATACACTCTTAGGGAAAAGGGTTCTTTAGGGAGGGATGGGGTTCGACCAATAACTGTTTTGATCAGAAGACAAGGGTTCTCTGCAAGGCAAAGCGATCTACCTATGGCATATATATATATATATATATAATCCAATCGGTTAGTAATTGGATTTATTGCACAAGTTACTGAGATGGTTGTTCCGGTTTAGATAATTAAGGTAGTGTCAGTATTAAATCTTCCTTACCTTGGCAGTCATTCTAAATGCAGGTTGCAGGTGATTAACAATTCCACTTGCTGGATATCCTAACTCTGGCGTGATTCCAATAGGAATTACACATTGCTTGCAAGCCAGCATAATGTGACTTGCAGGCTTGATGTGGCTTGTAAACCAGGAGATTCCTTACACCACTATTTTAGGGTATAATTAGGCTCTCAAATAAAGGCCTTATTATATATGTAATGTATTGTCATAAATAATGCCATTTTAAAGTCTAATAAGGCTGGTGGAACCATTCATAGAGGGTACTAGGAAGAGCCCTCCAAAGATTAAAGGGTTCTCTGTAGAACCCTTCACAGATGGTTGTAGGAAGATCCTTTAGATTATAAAATGGTTATTGGTAGAACCCTTCATAGAGGGTTCTAGGTAGAATCACAGGGTATGGTTCTACTTAACACCTTTTTTTTCTAAGCGTGTAAATTCCGCCTGTTTCTACAATTCCGCCTGTTTTCTATTACTCTTCTTAAAATCATAACCACACTAATAACCATATACCTAACCTTAAATAAATAAAAAAATTCATGATTTTTTACGTTTTGGCCAATTTTGACTTTGTGGCTGTAGTAACTAGTGGAAACCCTAATAAAAAGAATGAGAGAAAAAATATTTAGTGAAGAGGTGCTGACTAACGGCAAATAAACTGTAAGCTATAACAATAAATAGAGAGTCGCACATTCTATATATACACTACCGTTCAAAAGTTTGGGGTCACATAGAAATGTCCTTGTTTTTGAAAAAAAAGCAATTCTTTTGTCCATTAAAATAACAGCAAATTGACCAGAAATACAGAAATACAATCCAAATATTGTTGATGTTGTAAATGACTATTGTAGCTGGAAACAACAGATTTTTTAATGGAATATCTACATATGCGTACAGAGGCCCGCAACCATCAATACTGGGTTCCTATTGCACGTTGTGTAAACTAATCCAAGTTTATCATTATATAAGGCTAATTGATCATTAGGAAACCCTTTTGCAATTAAGTTACGTGTAAAATGCAGCTAGCTAGCTAACCAACTAAGCAGTTATCAAAGACACTCACTCTGTAATTTACCATACTTTTCTGACCAACTATACTTTACAACTCCTTATTTCCCATGTCCATATATAGGTCTTCTTCTAGGTTCAAAATGATATGTGTCACGTCTAATTTTTTAAATTTTATTTCACCTTTATTTAACCAGGTAGGCAAGTTGAGAACAAGTTCTCATTTACAATTGCGACCTGGCCAAGATAAAGCAAAATCAAGGTGGGTGGAATCAGGCGCAGAGAGCAAATAGCGATAATAAGTTTATTCTCCGGTGAACAAAATAAACATGGTCAACCCAAATACAAACAGGGTGAAATTATCCAAAACAGGATAACAGACTAACCGGAGAATAATAAACACAAAACACCGACAGACGAAACGAATGACAAAATAAACAATCCCGCACAAAACAAGGGCGGGACAACCTACATTATATACAGACACTAATTAACTAAACAACACACAGGTGAAAACAATCAGACAAAACCAACAGATACACGAAAAGGGATCGGTAGTGGCTAGTAGGACGGTGACGACGACCGCCGAGCACCGCCTGAACGGGCAGGAGAGCCAACCTCGGCTGAAGTCGTGACAATATGACTGTAATCCGATGCTTCATTGTCAAAAGAAACCCACTCGCACACTGCCATCTGGCGCAGCGTTCCAAAAGTACTCACCTGAATCTACTTCAAGCCTGGACACCATTCTATTTCATATTTGTATGGTGCTCGTGCAGTCCAGAAGTATTTAATAGATGATATCTTCAATTTACAATCCCAGATTGAAGAAAAAAGTGACATGTCACATTTGGAGGGTTTTGGGCTTTAATCTCTTAATCTGACAGTAGTTATTGTACTGAAACCCACACCGTTCCTTGAGATGTGGGTTCAACCCCAGTCACCTACTAGCCCCACCCATAGTCACTTCCTGGTTGGAGTTAGATGGGGAAGGGGCTGTGTCAGGAAGAGGGAAGCCATCTTGAAGTGGGGAACTCATCTGCATATTGTGGTCAGAAATGTTTGTAACCAAGGAACTATTTAGAGTTTAAAGTCTAGTTTTCTCAACTACATAGAAAGCTGAACCTTCTCAAAGACTTGATTAAGGGATATTGTATTGATTATCACGATAAGTGTGTAAACGATGTGCGCTGAGATTCGGGAAGAAAGTTCAGGCAGTGAGTGTTTTAATAAATAAACGGAACATAAAAAAAAACACAAACAACGCACAGACACGAAACAGAAACAGAAACAACGACGCCTGGGGAAGGAGCCAAAAGTAGGGACATATATAGAGCAGGTAATCAAGGAGGTGATGGAGTCCAGGTGAGTGCCATAATGTGCGTAACTATGGTGACAGGTGTGCGCCATAACGAGCAACCTGGTGACCTAGAGGCCCGGAGAGGGAGCACACGTGACAATACCGTTCCCTAAGGCTATTTCAAGGGCCTACCTGTGGACTATTTATCTGTGCGATTATTATAGTAAACTATGCATCTGAGCTGGTAATATCAGAAAACAAGTCCTTCTGTGACCTCTGTGAAAAAAACTGACTGATTATTCTGAGAATTTAACACTTTTAGAGGCAACCCTTGAACGGACCATGTTTTCTTTCTTCCTTCACACCTTATTAAGGGCCTTAGTAACTTTACCGGTAAATCTACAGGCTTAATCAGTGCAATTATAAAAGGTTCTGTGAGAGTGGAAAAATAATTGAAAGTGAGGTTGCAGCAAAGTCAGAGATGTAAATATCCCTATCAGTTCATGTGGCTAGGCTAACAACCCTCTCACTTCATTTAGTCCCAGAGCAACTGATGCCACCTTATTTGTTTACTCTTAAGTGAGGGTGAAGTTAATTCGTTTTATTGGCAGTCTGATTTCTTTTTAGACGCTTCTTCGACACCTACGGTGCTAAAATCATTTATATTAATTATACCTCATTTAAGCTAGGTTATATCCGCATGGACTATCACTAAAATGTACTGGAAACAGAAGTACTTTACTAACAATATTTGTCAAAAGCACTTCACACATTATGTTGAGTGCGCTGTACAACCTTAACACCCATACAACACAATTACAATTAGATACATTTTTACTTGTCACATGCTTCGTAAACAATAGGTGTAGACTAACAGTGAAATGTTTACTTACGGTTCCTTTCCAACAATGCAGAGTTAAAGAAAAAAAATAGGTAACACAAGGAAGAAATACACAGTGAATAACAATAATGAGTAAAAAATAACATGGCTATAAACAGGGAGTACCAGCACCGAGTCAGTGTGCAGTGGTGTGAGGTAATTGAGGTAGCTATGCACATATAGATAGGGGTAAAGTGACTAGGCAACAGGATAGATAAGAGACTGAGCTGTAGTAGCAGCGTATGTGGACTAGTAGCAGCAGAGTCTGTGGTGAGTGTCAAAGTGTGTGTGTCGCGCAGTATGCATGTGTACGCATGTTTTGTGTGTGTGGGTGTATATAGTGTGTGTGTGTGTATTTGTTGGGGTGTCAGTGTAAGTATGTGTGTGGATAGAGTCCAGTGTATGTGCATAGAGACCGTGCAAGAGTGCAAAAAAGGATTAATGGAGGTAGTCCGGGTAACCATTTGATGAGCTATTTATCAGTCTTGTCTAGCAGGCTTAGGGGTAGAAGCAGTTCAGGATCCCGTTGGTTCCAGACCTGGTGCACTGAAACAGCTTGCCGTGCAGTAGCAGAGAGAACAGTCTATGTCTTGGGAGGCTGGAGTCTTTAACAATTTTTTGGGCCTTCCTCTGACACCGCATGGTATAGAGGTCCTCTGGCAGGGAGCTCGGCACCAATGATGTACTGGGTGCCTTGCATTTGCCATACGAAGCAATGATGCAGCCAGTCAAGATGCTCTCAATGGTGCAGCTGTAGAACTTTTTGAGGATCTGAGGGACCATGCCAAATCTTTTCAGCCTAACGAGGCCATGGAGTCTGAGTCTGGTCTCCAACTCTCTCCACAAAAGTTGAGTCCATGGATGTTTTTATCTCAGTCTGTAAGAGAGAGGGTTTCAGATAAGACAAGACGCTCTCTGAGCCGCCTAATGCATGAGGCATCAGTAGTAATCGTTAATCATCCCATCATGCCGTGAATCTCACAGAGGTGGTTTGGCACATCTGGTCTTTAGTCATAGATCCTCATCAGCACCATATCTACCATCCAAATCTGTCCCCGAATACATTATTTAGATTCAGATTATTAGAAAAGTAATTACAGCTGACGCTTTAGTTGAGTCCACCGAAATCTTGCCTCTGTGGAACCAATGGTGTTTTTTTTTGCAGCAATAGTATGTTTCATCATAATTTTCTCATTTTGCTAAAAAGAATGAAGAATACTGTGTCTAATTTGACGTGATCACATTTAGATTTTCCAAAAGTAGAGGTAGGCAAATTGAGTATTTATATATATATATTTTTCAGTTTAATTCACATTTATGAAAGTATATTAATGGAATCCAGTGTAAAAGTGGTTCACATCTAAGATACTTAACAAATCAGTCATACTTTGATAGATGGATGTTACTTTCTAACAAATCAATGAAAAACACAACAGAATATTTTAGTGGAGAAAAGCAGCTCCTGGCAAAAGACTACCTAATTTAATGTTTATGAACTGCCTATGGCTATACATGTATACACACAACCACTGAATGACAACACAAATAATCTAAATGATTTATTCCGTAAAACTCATTTAGAGTGGGTGCTGTTAGGATTTTAGCTACGTAGTGAGCATTTCATGATGTTGTGGCTTCGAGTAAAATACAAATAAAAGGATAAAGGACAATGGATAGAACATAGCGAATCATGAAATAACCTTAGATTCAAAAGGCCAGAGAAACCTCAATACTGGGAGGTTTCTGGGATCAAGCTTGACAAGAAGATTGCTTGAAGTCTGACAGTGTATTGAAAGGCTATTTATCTACGAGCCCATATGAGAATGAGCTGACACCTTTCCCCCACCAACGTCCCAAAACTAGAAGCAAAAATAATGAGGGGGTCATTGTGATAGTGGAATGAGTTTAGAGGTAATAAATGGCCTTCTATTTTATAAATATTCATCTGCTTTCTTGGTTAATTTAAGTGTTGCTATAATAGCCAAATTAATAATGACCTAAATACTCCACATAGATGTTTTTTTTAATATTTTTTTTTCAAGTTCTCATTTACAATTGCGACCTGGCCAAGATAAAGCAAAGCAGTTCGACACATACAACAACACAGAGTTACACATGGAGTAAAACAAACATACAGTCAATAATACAGTAGAAAAATAAGTCTATATACGATGTGAGCAAATGAGGTGAAATAAGGGAGGTAAAGGCAAAACAAAAGCCATGATGGCGAGGGAAATACAATATAGCAAGTAAAACACTGGAATGGTAGATTTGCAGAGGAAGAATGTGTAGAAATAGAAATAATGGGGTGCAAAGGAGCAAAATAAATACAGTAGGGGAAGAGGGAGTTGTTTGGGCTAAATTATAGATGGGCTATGTACAGGTGCAGTAATCTGTGAGCTGCTCTGACAGCTGGTGCTTAAAGCTAATGAGGCAGATAAGTGTTTCCAGTTTTAGAGATTTTTGTAGTTCATTCCAGTCATTGGCAGCAGAGAACTGGAAGGAGAGGCAGCCAAAGGAAGAATTGGTTTTGGGGGTGACTAGAGAGATATACCTGCTGGAGCACATGCTACAGTTGGGTGCTGCTATGGTGACCAGCGAGCTGAGATAAGGGGGAACTTTACCTAGCAGGGTCTTGTAGATGACCTGGAGCCAGTGGGCTTGGCGACGAGTATGAAGCGAGGGCCAGCCAACGAGAGCGTACAGGTCGCAGTGGTGGGTAGTATATGGGGCTTTGGTGACAAAACGGATGGCACTGTGATAGACTGCATCCAATTTATTGAGTAGGGTATTGGAGGCTATTTTGTAAATGACATCGCCGAAGTCAAGGATCGGTAGGATGGTCTGTTTTACAAGGGTATGTTTAGATCCCTTTCCTGCAGTAAAATGACCTAGTGTCCTCATGGGTGGAATGTTAATAATATTTGTCTTAATTTAAGAATGATAGTGTTTCTTCAGACCCCCCCGCTTCAGTTTGGTTAATTGGCATCTGTCCCCATATCTATCTTCTCACCCCCCCCCCCTAAAAAGATTTAGATGCACTATTGTAAAGTGGCTGTTCCACTGGATGTCATAAGGTGTATGCACCAATTTGTAAGTCGCTCTGGATAAGAGCGTCTGCTAAATGACTTAAATGTAAATGTAAATGTAATTTGTCTTAATTTCATAAATAAATAAACATTGTTTTTAAAAAACAGATGCAGAAAATATCTGTCTATCTGTCTATGTTTCTATGTCAAACGGTTTTCTTATACTTCAGTTTTCTGTGATGTAAATCAGGTGTAATATTGGGACGCAAACTCAAACTGGAACACATTTACACTCTATATCTGACATGTTACATGTGTCTTCTTTTTTAAATATCCCATAACCATGTGGGTGAGGTGGATACTTTTGTTTCAAAGTAGATTTGTTTGGGACTACCAGGAAACACTCCGTGTAACCCTGATTTAGCCCACTGCAGTAAAAGATTAAGAAGGATGGTGCCTCTCGTTTTGAATGCATCTGTCCTAACATGAACACTGTACACATGCTGCTCCAATGTGGGTAATGTTGCCTTTCACGTGTGCACTAAGATGACAACGTTGTCATGACACTCACATAAGGGTTGTTTTACAGACTGGGAAATAAGGCCCAACGGATGTTAACTAGCATGTTTTACTTCTGCACTATGATTTTCTAACGTGCTTTGCTGACCTGCCTCATAATTATTCAGGTGCACCATATGGTATGGATCTGCGAAGCTTTATGACATGGCATACCTATACCTCATTAGATATGCTTCGCTTCGTTAACACTGTACCTAATTAAAGGTCAAGACCAAATCCAAATGATGAAAGAGTACACAGTATAATCGTATGCATATGGTCGGCTCTGCAAATGAAAACAGTGTGCAATATTCATTAGGCTACTCCAGATGCATTTCAATGAAACCCCATCAAATCCATATAAAAGATCACCAGACCGTGTTCTGTACAGTCGACTGTACTGGTAGATGTTTCTATCACACTGTGGCCTTCAAGAAATGCACCATGGAGAACAACTGAAGATATGTATTATTATGTTACCCTGTGTGTGTTTAGCCGGAGACTGTATACATGGCAGTGATCCATCTTTGTAGCCAGGGGCTGAGCAACAGTCTCAACACAAGGGGGAACCCCAAGGTAATCATTTGCATTAGTTTTTTATTGCAATCATTAGGGCTCCCCTGCCGGGGCTGGGCACAACCCTGTGTGACAGAGCCCATGTTTTATCTGAGAGCCAGGGGAGGCTTGTTGCTGCGTGCACAGTGAAGAGTACATTGGATTGATGAAAAATGCTGTTAGTTTTCCCCTGTTTTTATAGGACACAGCATTGGTAGCATATTTCATTCATATTGGGGTATTTCGGCTGCTTACAACCTAATCTAAATAATTATTTTGGGTGTAGACACAAACTGTATCAGAGCTATTGTCCTCATGATCACCCTGAGGACTGAACATGGAAGGGATGTATACAGTATCCATATTAGGACAGCCTCGGTCTCAGCAGGACTGGTCATTGGATGTAATATTGGATTTTCCTTTCTCCACAAAGGGACTTACTATGATCTAGTTAAACATTTTATGGAAAGTTGATCATGTTCCAAAAAGGTAAACAAAGCGTAAAATTACCGACAGTAGCCTACATCAGAGTTGATATACAAGTTGGCTCCAGAGAGTATTAATTTACAACCACAAAGTGAATTAGAGGTTGTCTCCCAAATGGCACCCTATTCCCTTTAAAGTGCTCTACTTTTGAATGGGGGGGGGGGGCATTTGAGACTGAGCC
Source organism: Oncorhynchus keta (assembly GCF_023373465.1). NCBI lineage: Eukaryota > Metazoa > Chordata > Actinopteri > Salmoniformes > Salmonidae > Oncorhynchus > Oncorhynchus keta. The sequence goes on along the minus strand of NC_068424.1, from coordinate 28,983,785 downwards.
AGAGAGAACAAAGCAGAGCAGGAATTCTTCAGGCGCGCCACCGTCCTGACCTCGTCCTCCTGCCATGGCAACCTGAGCAGATCACAGGTTGTGCTTCAGTGGCGAGCTCCAGCTCCATGGTTCTGCATCAGGGTCCAGAGTTCACCCGCTGTCTTCTTCTTCCCCTTCCATTATCCTGGGGTCTTTGGGGTGAGAGAGGCGCTCCACTCGCTGTGCAGTGCTGCATTAAACGAGGATCTTAAATCAGCTTTATCTGTGCAACGTTTGGAGGAAAATATATACATCATCCTAATAGTTTGCTGTCTCTCAGTACTGGCAGGCCAGAGATATCTTTAAATGTTAAGTTTCCCTCTGGTGCCATCCCAAGCTGAGCATCTCCGCTGCTGCTAGCTCTCTGTAATAAACATCCTTACTCTATTGTACTGCAGTGTAGTCTACTTTACTGTACTTGGGGGGAGTAATTGCTTATTGCTCCCTGTAACATCTGACATGGATGGTATGATGATGAACAAGTGTTGCATGGTATACCGAAACTTTGGTACTTTTTCCATACTAGAACATGAAAACAGTTTGGTTACTCACATTTGTGTTACTTTCGGGAAATTCTATCAAATGTGTCTCATGTCATATACTGATTGAGGATGAAGTCCGTCTATCAGCGCAACCGGTATCCCCTTATTGCGCGAGCACATCGTACATTTCTCTTGCTTGCTCCAATTACCAGGGCTGCCAACTTTTGAAGAAAGCTTGGAGTGAGATTTTCTTTGTGAATTTCATTGGCCCCTTGGCACAACTCCGAGATGGAAAATGGTACGGTTTTAAAGCAAATTTCCCGAAATTCTATGTATTTTGACATGGCTTAGGCCTATGACCAGGGTGGACATTTAAAAAATGAAAACCACAGGTCAGGTGTATTCAGGATGCTTTGAACATTAAATGGACACAAAATTCACCGATGTTGTTACTTTGAGATTTTTCAGGGAATTAAATTTAAAGTAAAATTGTGATAATAATAATAATAATATATGCCATTTAGCAGACGCTTTTATCCAAAGCGACTTACAGTCATGTGTGCATACATTCTACGTATGGGTGGTCCTGGGAATCGAACCCACTACCCTGGTGTTACAAGCGCCATGCTCTACCAACTGAGCTACAGTAATGGATGATGGCAGTGGGTAACCAAATCATAGATTGCAGTCTCCTTGTCCATAGACTTCTTTCAAGGTAAGGACACAAACATTTTGTAATTTGGGTGAACTATCTCTTTAAAATAGAGCTGGACGAAAACCCTGCTTGCTCTCCAGGATGGTAGGCCTCCCATGAAGTGCTGGGTGTTTTATAAGGTTCTTGTTATAACAATTAATTTAAAAAAATCATCCAACTTTAAAAAACATCTAATGAATATCAATATTCAGGTGGTTTACGCCTACAGTACTTGCTCTACATAGACAAAATATGTTTATATATATATTTATGACTTGTGAGTCCCCTCCACCATCTCTGCCTAGTATGGGCACAATACTAAAATACTATGACTTATTCAAAACTGCCCATGCATGGCTACTGTACATAGCCTCATATAATTAATTTTCAAAGGCACAAGCAGCCATATCAGATTTCAAATATGTGATTGCACTGGCAAAATTGGGAAGAAGTGGAATAATAAAATAAGTTTTGGGTTCTGTTTGACAAAGTTATTTTCATAGTTACGAATCAGGTCGCCCTATAAAACATCCCTGCTGAAACATACTGTAGGTCTGTCTGCTGCCTTTTCGTTGTCACAGTCTAAATGCCAATCACCAAATGAGGGGACTAATGCATGCAAGTGTGGATTACATTTACGTTAGTACATGCTGTCAAAAGGCTGCATTCTGCGATTAGGACTGGAGTAACAGCAACCTAATTTTGTTGACAACATTGTATATAAAACACTACCGTGATACTCTTTTTAGAGTTTTATAAACTCAGCACAGAACATTTTCTCTCTCTACATTCAGCTCCAATCTAATCTTGAGGGGTGTTTCTTCAAAACATGCATCCAATCCCCCTGATCCCTTACATAACTAGACCAATCATATGCTTCAATGTGTTGCTGTTCACAGTGCTGTGGCAAGACAGGACAATAATGGAGGTTCCATTCGTGATGTTATTAAATTGCAGGTGCAGACGCTCCGATTTCAAAATGAGTTGGAGCACAGTGGGAAAGTTAACGCATTGACTATACAATGGACTAATGAGCCAAATAAAATAAGTAAATATGTGTGAGATATAAGGTGTGCCGTGAGAGCTTGAGAAGAAGTTGCTAGAGCTAGCTCTCTAGCCTGTCCTGTGGAACCACTGCACTGGGCGTCTGGGCTGCATCACGGTAGCTCCACACTCATGCTACACAGAAGTTAACATACTTGAATAATGCTACACGGCATGTAAAAATGTTGAAAGTGTTAATTATTGTTCGAACAAAACAATGTCCATACATGCTAGAACACTTTACAATAAAAGAACATCACAGGGGGTTGGTGACACCTTAAAACTTCTTAGGGCTGAGATCCCGCTAACAGGATCGATATGACAACAGCCAGTGAAAGTGCAGGGCGCCAAATTCAAAACAACAGAAATCCCATAATTAAAATTCCTCAAACATAGAAGAATTTCACACCATTTTAAAGACACACTTCTTGTTAATCCCACCACAGTGTCCGGTTTCAAATAGGCTTTACGGCGAAAGCACCACAAACGATTATGTTAGGTCAGAGCCAAGTCACAGAAAAACATTTTCAAGCCAAAGAGAGGAGTCGCAAAAATCAGAAATAGCGATAGAATTAATCACTACCCTTTGATGATCTTCATCAGATGACACTCATAGGACTTCATGTTACACAATACATGTATGTTTTGTTCGATAAAATTCGTATTTATATCCAAAAATCTCAGTATACATTGGTGCGTTATGTTCAGTAGTTCCAAAAACATCCAATGATTTTGCAGAGAGCCACATCAATTTACAGAAATTCTCATAATAAATGTTGATGAAAATACAAGTGTTATGCATGGAACTTTAGATAATCTTCTCCTTAATGCAACCGCTGTGTCTAATTTGAAAAATGCTTTACGGAAAAAGCAAACCATGTAATAATCTGAGTACGGCGCTCAGAGACCAAACAAGCCAAAAAGATATCCGCCATATTGTGCCGTCAACAGAAGTCAGAAATAACATTATAAATATTCACTTACCTTGGATGATCTTCATCAGAATGCACTCTCAGGAATCCCAGTTCCACAATAAATGTTTGTTTTGTTCAATAATGTCCATCATTTATGTCCAAATAGCTGCTTTGTTAGCACGTTTTGTAAACAAATCCAAAGTTATGAGCCCCTCCGTTACAGTATAAGCCTCAAACAAGTTTCTAAAGACTGTTGACATCTAGTGTAAGCCTTAGGAAGTGCAACATGACCAATATCCCACTGTATCTTCAATAGGGAATGCGTTGAAAACGACCAACCTCAAGATTTCCCACTTCCTGGTTGGACTTTATCTCAGGTTTTTGCCTGCCATATGAGTTCTGTTATACTCACAGACATCATTCAAACAGTTTTAGAAACTTCAGAGTGTTTTCTATCCCAATATCATTTACATTTACATTTAAGTCATTTAGCAGACGCTCTTATCCAGAGCGACTTACAAATGCTAATGATATGCATATATTAGCAACTGGGACTGAGTAGCAGGCAGTTAACTCTGGGCACCTTATACATCCAAGCTACTCAATACTGCCCCCAGCCATAAGAAGTTGATTGAGGAGAACAGGCTCATGGTAATGGCTGGAGCAAAATAGGTGGACTGGTATCAAATATATCAATTAGTTTCGCTTTAATATTGCAGATAGTTTGTGGTTTCCATCAATGTAATTATCTGCATCATTCCCAATACCCCACACTGATTGACAATAAATTTCACATGCTGTTGTGCAAATGGAATAGACAACAGGGGGACATTATAGGCAATTAGCAAGACACTCCCAATAAAGGAGTGGTTTGCAGGTGGTGACTACAGACCACTTCTCAGTTCCTATGCTTCCTGGCTGATGTTTTGGTCACTTTTGAAAGCTGGCGCTGCTTTCACTCTAGTGGTAGCATGAGACGGAGTCTACAACCCACACAAGTGGCTCAGGTAGTGCAGCTCATCCAGGATGGCACATCATTGCGAGCTGTGGCAAGAAGGTTTGCTGTGTCTGTCAGCGTAGTGTGCAGAGCATGGAGGCGCTACCAGGAGACAGGCCAGTACATCAGGAGACGTGGAGGAGGCCGTAGGAGGGCAACATCCCAGCAGCAGGACCGCTACCTCCGCCTTTGTGCAAGGAGGAGCAGGAGGAGCACTGCCAGAGCCCTGCAAAATGACCTCCAGCAGGCCACAAATGTGCATGTGTCTGCTCAAACGGTCAGAAACAGACTCCATGAGGGTGGTATGAGGGCCCAACGTCCACAGGTGGGGGTTGTGCTTACAGCCCAACACCGTGCAGGACGTTTGGCATTTGCCAGAGAACACCAAGATTGGCAAATTCGCCACTGGCGCACTGTGCTCTTCACAGATGAAAGCAGGTTCACACTGAGCACATGTGACAGACGTGACAGAGTCTGGAGACGCCATGGAGAACGTTCTGCTGCCTGCAACATCCTCCAGCATGATGGTTTGGCGGTGGGTCAGTCATGGTGTGGGGTGGCATTTCTTTGGGGGGCCGCACAGCCCTCCATGTGCTCGCCATAGGTAGCCTGACTGCCATTAGGTACCGAGATGAGATCCTCAGACCCCTTGTGAGACCATATGCTGGTGCGGTTGACCCTGGGTTCCTCCAAATGCAAGACAATGCTAGACCTCATGTGGCTGGAGTGTGTCAGCAGTTCCTGCAAGAGGAAGGCATTGATGCTATGGACTGGCCCGCCCGTTCCCCAGACCTGAATCCAATTGAGCACATCTGGGACATCATGTCTCGCTCCATCCACCAACACCACGTTGCACCACAGACTGTCCAGGAGTTGGTGGATGCTTTAGTCCAGGTCTGGGAGGAGATCCCTCAGGAGGCCATCCGCCACCTCATCAGGAGCATGCCCAGGCGTTGTAGGGAGGTCATACAGGCACGTGGAGGCCACACACACTACTGAGCCTCATTTTGACTTGTTTTAAGGACATTATATCAAAGTTGGATTAGCCTGTAGTGTGGCTTTCCACTTTAATTTTGAGTGTGACTCCAAATCCAGACCTTGATACATTTGATTTCCATTGATAATTATTGTGTGATTTTGTTGTCAGCACATTCAACTATGTGAAGAAAAAAGTATATATTTCATTCATTCAGATCTAGGATGTGTTATTTGTTATGTAACTTGTTATGGCTGCAATCCCGATATCGGGATAAGTGTCATCAACAACCGCTGAATAGCATAGCGCTACATTCAATAAATATTGCTACAAATATTTATATTAATTAAATCACAAGTGCATTATAGGAAAACACAGCTTAGCCTTTTGTTAATCCACCTGTCGTGTCAGATTTAGAAATTATGCTTTTCAGGGAAAGCAATCCAAGCGCTTGTGTAAGTTTATCGATCGCACGACGAAACATTATGTACACTCATCAGGAAGCTTGGTCATGAAAATCAGAAAAGCAATCAAATAAATTGTTTACCTTTGATGATCTTCGGATGTTTTCACTCACGAGACTCCCAGTTACACAACAAATGTTCCGTTTGTTCCATAAAGATGATTTTTCTATCCAAAATACCTCCGTTTGTTTGTCGCGTTATGTTCAGAAATCCACAGGAAAGAGCGGTCCAAATAATTCCAAATAGTTTCCATAATGTCCACAGAAACATGTCAAATGTTTTTTATAATCAATCGTCAGGTTGTTTTTAAAATATATAATAGATAATATATCAACCGCAAATGTCTTTCACAGTAAGAGAGGGAAAAGCAATACCTATCCAAATTCTGTTGCGCGAGCAAAACTCATGTGACCACTTGATGCGATGTTATTGTTCTGGCTCATATTTCAAAATAAAAATAAAAGCCTGAAACTATGTCTGAAGACTGTTGTCACCTTGAGGAAGCGATAGGAAAAGGAATATGGTTCATATCCCTTTAAATCCAGCAAAGGGAGGCTATGGAACATGTAGTTTTCAAAATAGCAGCCACTTCCTGTTTTGATTTCTGTTCTGTTATACTCACAGACAATTTTTTCACAGTTTTGGAAACTTTAGAGTGTTTTCTATCCAATACCAATAATAATATGCATATATTAGCAACTGAGACTGAGGAGCTGGCCGTTTACAATGGGCACCTTTTCATCCAAGCTACTCAATACTGCCCCTGCAGCCATAAAAAGTTAAAACATGCAAATAACAGTCCTCTGATTACATCCAAAATTGTTTGGTGTACCTCAACTGGTATGCTATCCAGCCCTGGAGTTTTCCTGGCCTTAAAGGCTTTTAATTGCATTAAGAAATTCCTACCCTGTAATTTGGCCTTCACATGAGTCTTTCTGTACAGCTGTTAATTTAACATTATTAATCGAAAAAAATCCTTACAATTAACTTCAGTTAGTGGAGATGGAGGAGACTGAAACGAAAAAACATATGCTTAAAGTACTTTGCTTCCTCTTTCAAAATATCGCTTGGTGAATCATGGGTGACTCCGTAAGTTGTAAAAAATGTCAGTAAATTATTTTTGTTAGCATTTCCGTGTTGAAGATGAAAATATTATTTGGTGCATTTTTCCCCATATTCTATTCAGTTCGCTTTATTTTTAAAAATATATTACACTTGATATTTTTTGAATAAGTTCGTTCATTTCTTTTTGTTTTTCCTCTAACGTATTCTTCAGCCTCCATTGGTAACCTAACTTTCCTTTCTAGCTTACAGGTAAAGCTAACATCAATTCACTACCCTTGTACTTTATTTGTGACCATTAGGCGAAATATGCTGATTTTCACAACTTTATTCATTCACTTAATCATCTCCCTCCCGCAGAGATACTGAAGAAAAGTATCCTCGCCTCATGTCTCCTTCTTCACCGAACCAACTTATTCCTTATGCCAGGGTTTCCCAAGCTCAGTCCTCGGGACCTCAAGGGGTGCATGTTTTGTTTTTTGACTAAGCACTACACAGCTGATTCCAATAATCAATTAATCATCCAGCTTTGAATCAGCTTTGCTGTGTTAGGGGGAAAAACTAAAAATGCACTCCTTTGAGTCCCAGTGGACCTAGTTTGGGAAACGGTGCCTTATGCAAAGCTTGTGAATTACGTCATTACTGTGAATGATATCATTACTGTGTTAGAGACAGTGCACACTTTTATTAAAGAGATTGCTGCTTCTATGCAAATGTTGTTGATCAGTACAATAAAAGTACATTCCAAATGTAAGGGAAACAGACTGTTTGTCATCTGTAGCCCAATGAAATCAGCCATAAAAACTCAATAAATCAATGCATGCACCCACTCCTATTGAAAAGGCATTCTCCTATATTGTGAATAGGCAAGACTAGGCTACATCTTAATTTATACAGCTTAGCAATAGAGATTTACCATTCAAATAAATGATTACTATTATGTTGCTATGTAGATTGTGTAATTGATTCATTAATGCATTAATGGATCAAGTGCCATTCTGTGACTTTGGCTAATACGCCTTCTTTATTGGCCGTGATATCGTTTTGGTATCGTTTTGATATTGAGTATTGTGATCTAAACCTCGTATTGGTATCAAAGTCAAAATTCTGGAGTCATGTCAACACTATGACAGACTAAAAGTTTCCTGTTTTGTGTTGGTAAGGAGCATAAACTGAAGGGCATAGCAAACTAGGTTTCTCAGAGAAAAAAACAACACTTTAAACATGTGTGTGAAGTACATCTTGAATAATCAGTAATTGTGGTACAGAATTGCACATGGCGTTCAGAAGACTGTTGAATCAATCACTCAACAATTAGAATCTCTTTAGAATTGCACTGGTTGAAAAAGCTGAAGCGAGTATGAGTCTTCCGGCATTTTCGCTAAGCCAAGCTGTACAGTAGAACATTGACACAAACACTTGTGGTGAGTCACTTACACAGACTAGCACAGCCCCTGTGTGCAATCATTAAGCGTTGATGAAAATGCGCTCGGCCTGACGCGAGCAGGAAACAGCTGCCCATGCCAAGGCCAAAGCTGCATACCTCTCCAGGCCTGTCTCACACACTCTCTCCCTCTTTCAAGTCCTACTGCCAGTGCACAGTGCTCACTCATTAAACAGGCAACTGCCACTCATGTACCCCTAACTGCTGTGGCATTGCCCACACAACTCTAATAGAGGCCCGGGTCTCCCCAGACCTTTTTGTCTGCATCCTCCTTATCTATGCTCCCAGGAGCCTCTCGCCTCCTCTAGCCTCCCCACCTCTCAATCAACGTGGTGCCGACCTCCAAGACTCATTCCAATTCTGCCCCGGCCCTCCAATACTGGAGCAATTACCCTGTGCTGGGCATTTACATTGCCCGCCATGGCAGAGGACCACTGGCTTGTCACCTAGCTGCAGAATTAAAGCAAAGGGATCTTATAGAGGGACCTTAAAGGAGAAATGGAAAAAGTAAGACTTGGCACATGGATGTTTCCTTGTAACCTCATAGTATCATGTGTTTTTAAGAATGACTTGTTTTATTTGTTTAAACCTCATTCACCTGATACTCATCAAGCAAGACACAGACTCACCTTTTATTTCCTCCTCTTTGCAAATGCTGGTTGGTCCTTAGTACCATCCAACTCTGCTGCCAGCAGAATAAAAAGGCTTTCAATAAGAGCAGGCACCATCCGAAGCTATCAAGACTACAGACTTCACTGTCCGTTTTTTCCTCTTCTTCAACTACCTTTAGTCCAGTGGTTCTTAACCTTGTTGGAGGTACTGAACCCCACCAGTTTCATATGCGCATTCACCGAACCCTTCTTAATTGGAAAAATACAATGATTTTTTCAAATTCAAAACATAGGTATATATTTGGCTGGTGCACAAAATGAACCGTGCATCAACATCACTGTGTTCAAAAAACAAAAACATAATAATGAATATTTACTGCAAATCAGTGTGACTTCTGCTGTTGCCTTTCGGAGACCAGTTCAGAAATGTGCGGCTTCACCTTGGCAAGTGCCACTCTCATGTCATTTTCGCAACAAAGTCTGTTCCTTTTCTGCGTTTTTATGTCCAGCATCCTCGGAAAGGATTGCTCGCAAAGATATGTTGTAACAAACGGTATGAAAATCTCCAGAGCTTTCTTAGCAATAACAGGGTACGTTACCATTTGTTGACACCAAAACGTTGAAAGCGTTGTTGTTCTGAAGAGTTGCTGTTGAACCTGGCTCTGCTGAATTTCAATGATTTCATCGAGGTATTCATCATTGACATCTGTTGTCTCAACACTAAACGTCAATGGCTGTCTCACCCATGCTGGATATGACTCTCTTGTAGTGAAGTATCCGTCGAGAGACTTTGCAAGCTCATCTAAGTGCGTGGCAATTGCTTGCTTCAATTCCGCGGGTATAGAAATGTCTCCGATTCCAGATACATCTTCGATCTTACTTACACAGTCGTCTAGCAGGGGAAAGTTTGCGAAGTTATTGTTCTCTGTTCGTCGTTTCCATAACGGTAGCTTTTTTTTAAAAGCCTTCAGGTTTTCCTCCGCTTCGATGATGTTGACTCCACCGCCCTGCATCTTTTGATTGAGATGATTGAGAGCTGCGAAGATATCGGCCATGTACGCTAAAATGAGAATGAACTCAGAATTTGTGAAGCAATCTGCATGACAATGTTGGTGCTCTTGCAAAAACAGGGCTAATTCCACATGCACGGCAAAAACACGATTCAGCACCTGTCCCCGGGATAACCACCGAACGTTAGAATGGTACAGAAGTACCTCGAATTCAGAGCCCATTTCTTTACACAGCTCACTGAAGATGCGATGCTGCAGAGCACTAGTTCGCACATAGTTCACGCATTCCACTACAATTTTTAATACTTCTGCCAGTTTTGGAGGCAAGGTTATTGTTGCCAACGCATGCCAGTGCAGAATACAATGCGTAACAATGATGTGTGGTGCATCGGCTTTCACTAGCGCACCAAAACCAGTCTTTCTTCCCAGCATGACTGGAGCTCCGTCCGAAAAAACTGCAGAAACCATATCCCACGAAAGATTGTTGTCTTTGAAGAAGTCATCCACAAGTTTCTTCACATCGGCTGCCTTAGTTGTTGTTGTAAGAGGCTTACAAAATAAAAACTCTTCCTTTATCACGTCGTCTTTCACATAGCGCACGAATACAGCAAGCTGGCTTAGATTGGAAACGTCTGTGGTCTCGTCGAGTTGACGGCTGAATTTTGCCGGGGCTTGAAATCAGATCTGCAATTACTTGAGCCAAGATGTCTTTGCTCATGTCCTCTATTCTGTCGCTGACGGTGTCATTTGAAAGAGGAATTTGGGATAACTTAACTTCAGCCTCTTTTCCCAGCATGATATTCGCCATCACCAACACAGCTGGTTTTATGAGTGTTTCACCAATGGTGTGTGGTTTGCCCTGCTTTGCGTTCAGGTAAGCAACTTCGTACGATGCTGTGAGGATTGGTTTGTTGATGGGTACAAAGCCGGGAACAGGCAGAGTAGCCTTTTCATCGAATCTGGCTCTCTTCACCTTGAATTCAGCGAGCGTTGTGTTCTTGTATTTTCCATCTCCATGCAGCTTAAGGAAGTGTTCTCTTAGTTTTGCCGGTGCTAGACTAGAATTGCTCAACTTGGCATTGCAAATCATGCAGTTAGGACACTGACTCCCATCACGTTCCGTTATACATGTGAATCCATATTGTACATATTCGTCCGACCACTTTCGTTTTTTGCTCGACATAGTAAGTATGAAGGGATTAAAATATTAAGAAAGAAATCACAAGACGTTACATCACGACAGTCACAAGTCGACTACTGAGCGCACCAAATTCCCTGCAGCACAGATAGGCCAAGCGATGTAGCGTGATCACCTGCAGCCAATGATGGCCAAGTGGAGCGTGTCATCACGAATCATATGAATCGAATGTGTGTCTTGACCTCCGCCGAACCCCTGAGACTGACTCACCGAACCCCTGGGGTTCGATCGAACCCAGGTTAAGAACCACTGCTTTAGTCTGTATACTGCAATTCAGCTTCTAGCTGTGAGCCTAACTAATATTAAACCTTGATATATACAGTATTTGTGTGTGTGTGTGCGTGCGTGTGTGCGTGTGTGTGTGTGTGTGTGTGTGTGTGTGTGTGTGTGTGTGTGTGTGTGTGTGTGTGTGTGTGTGTGTGTGTGTCACGCCAGAGAGTTCGGAAAACTGATTATGGATACACATGTAAGGTTAGGACCTACTGATCTAAACTATGCAGTTCACTCCTAAAAATGATCTCAGTAGGCTTCTTACTGTGATTCTAGCTAACCTTGCCACCCTCACACACAACTTCAGCATTTGACCTTCCCAGCAAACATGACCTGAGCACTATCATTGAATTTCTAAAGTAAAGGGAGTTCATTATTCACGAGGAGAAATTATTAATTTGCTAACTCAACCTACATGTGTTTTGCCTTAACTTAATAGCTATGGTTACAAGGGCATGATGTACTCTCCACCCACACACTGAAGCCCTGACAGTATCTTGCTTACCCATCAGATCACCATATAATGGACTCTTGGTTGGCAGCCATTTAATATAACTTTAAAAAAGTATCCTTCTTATGATAAGTTATTATGAAAAGTCTAAAGGTGTACAGTGTTTACTTTGTCTGAACCTCTCACTTCTACCAACAAAAAAACTATATTTTGTGTATAAGACAAATGAGTCACCTTTAGAAATATGGGTTCTCCTGTTCACACACTTTAACTTTTAAACTTTGAACTTCATATGGATTTGTCTCACATTCTACCAGATTTATGGGCCTCTTCAAATGAAATATCACATATCGACAATCCCTGCAATGAAATGTCTGAAGTCATTTTCAGCCGGCACTGAGAGAGGATGGAGGAAGAATTTAATAATGTGAGATCAGAAAATGAAACACAATCAACAGCTCTGAACAACAACTAATACTGTGTAAATGTCAGGCTAATAAAGCGACAGATGTTTGAAATGGCATGTTACGGAGGAAGATGTGTGTTGTTTAGATACAGAGATCTGTAAGGAGCTCAATATAACAGGTGAAGCAAAGGGTTGATTAGAAAAAAAATCACAGTTGTCATGAAGCACATGGGTACAGTGCATTATGTGTGAAACTTACTCCTCAGCCGGAAGTGTTCCCACTTGCGCCACCAAATAGCTAGCTTTTCACGTGACGCTGGCTGGTAAAATGCTTCAGGATGGGCGGTCACTGGTGCCAGCAAGGCTACTGGGTACTCGCTACGCAAGCAATTGAAACATGGAATGACAAGAATGAGTAGATATTCAAAGGTTCCTAGGGTACTGTACATGTTCTGTCAAAAAAGTACAATAAAAAAAAGTATCATCAATGTAACAGGAAGAAATAACAGTTTGATGTGTCTGTGACTGTGTGAAGTGAAAGCCTAATTTACAAAGTTCATATGGAAGAAATGAGAATAGTAATTGCATCATCTAGGATCATGACAGAGTTCTCAGGATCATATGTAGGATTTAAACATGCATCAGAAATGAACCTCTGCCACCTGTACATGAACCCCCCTCCCAACGCATCTGACCACGAAGTGAGGCTCAAGGTTGATCCACAGCAATGGTGATTCATCCAGAGAAAATCAATCAAGGAAGTGTAATCATTCCTCAAAGACTACAAGTCATGTACATGGTGGATGCGATGTAACGCAATGGTGTTCTATTGTGTTCTTTAGCTCAGAGGTGTCGCCATATTGACTAGCAGGTGTTGTTTGTAATGGATTAATTATTATGCTCCATGGGGATGGCGAACTCACCAGGCAAAAACAAAATTATCATAATTAAATCATCATTTTCCAATTGAAATGTACAATGCTGCTCCGACATCGTATGTTACCTCTATCGGGTATTGGAATCGCAGGGGTAAAGGTAAATCATACAGACTAAAGTGTCTGCGAGTAAAGGCTTGCATTCAAATCTATAGGTTTCCAGTGGTCTAAAAGAGGTGCTTTCCATCACAAGGGAATTAGAAAATGAGGTGATTTTTCAGCTGAGGGTTGAAATGTATCAGTAGCCCATTTGATCATTGCGAATTCACCGCGGTTCATAAAACACACAATATTGTACTTTTACATTTAAATGTGAAATTATGACTGTCTCTGTTTGTAATTTATCACTGTTTATTATTATTTATTATGTTTCTTGCATATTAAGACAGAGGGTCCTGACACTCCGCGTTGACGTGGAACCAATAAAGCTGCACAAGCATGAAAGAACAGCCCTCTACATGCTACTAAACCTTTTCCAATCAGTGATTTGACTCGATTTCTTCACTTTCCAACACATCTCAATCCAACTTCTGAACTGTTAAACACACCTCTTAATTCACTGCCCAAAGCACCGAACTCTCCTCTCAACATAGCACAGGTCCTCCAGACGCTTGAGAGAAATCCAATACTTTATCTCCAAATGTCCCCGTAGAAGCCAATCAGAGAGAACCAAGCTTGGTGTGTGCGACCGCCTCAGAACAAACAAGTACAGCCTCAGAAACCCACCCAAAAAATGTAACAAGTTAGCTAGCTCATAGTGAATCAAGCTAACCCACAACAGCCCAAGTGCAACCAGTCCTATATATGCATAGCTTTCTGGTGAGATGGCATATTGAATTTAAATTGGGAGTATTGTTGATAAGCCAATCCTCCAATTCACTCATCATTGTGGGTGTCTGGTCTATGAGGCAGGGGACAATGTGTCAGAAACAGAAATCCACCCCATGGTCAGATTAGGGGACGAGGGCACAAAATAAGCTAGGCAGCTTGGCAGGACCAATTACCTTGGCCACCACTTTGCCTCGGGTGCTGCTTTCTGATCTGCATGCAATGAAGTTATCTTACTATATTACGTATTGGATCACTAAAAGATACACCTTTTACATTACCGTGTAGATTACCAATAAAATGGTCTGATGGTGATGTGAAAATACGCGGTATACATCAATAGAAAAGTTAGCAAAAATAGATAAGATCTTGCTACCATGGAAAGGAAAATATCTGTCTATTTGTGGAAGAGCCACCCTGATTAACTCTTTAGTCATATCCCAGTCTACCTATTTGCTTATGGTCTTGCCTACACCTAGCAAACAGTTATTTAAATGATATGAGAAAAAAATATTATATTTTATTTGGAACGGCAAGCCAGACAAAATTAAACGAGCCTATTTATGAAATGAATATGAATTCAGATGGCAGAAATTATTAAATAGTAAAGCATTAGACCTATCACTAAAGGCTTCAGTCATACAAAAGTTATACTTAAAATCCAAACGGTTTCTTTAGCAAATTAATAAGAATGTTTCACTCCATGTTCAATAATGTCCTTTTTCCCTTTATTCAGATTACAACCTTGCACTTTAATTTATTTGAAAAGGAAATCATTTCCCAAATATTGCTATTTTTAAAACAAGCCATATAATAAAAACATTTAAAAAGGTATAATCTTTGTAAATGATATCATAAATAACACTGGTGGAGTTATGTCACACATGCAACTAACAAAGAAATATGTACATGTCTGCTCTACCTAAAATTACAACCAATCAACTGCAGCATTACTGCAAAAATAGAAGAGGAAAGTTGTCATGTTCTGACCTTAGTTCTGTTATTATATCTTTGTTTTAGTATGGTCAGGGCGTGAGTTGGGTGGGTTGTCTATGTTCGTTTTTCTATCATTTGGGATTTCGGTGTTCGGCCTAGTATGGTTCTCTGTCAGAGTCGTGTTTATAGGTGGCAGGGAAGTCAGGTGCAGGAGAGTCAAATGGAGTGTAAATGGAGTCTTTAATATATGTCCACTTAACATGCCAGAGCCACCAGTCTGTCCTGAGCTGCCAGTCAGCCAGGAGCTGCCAGAGCCGTCAGTCAGCCAGGAGCTGCCAGAGCCACCTGTCATGCCGGCGATGACAGAATCGCCCTTCACTCCGGAGCTGCCGGAGACTCCCGCCTGTCCGGCGCTGCCGGAGTCTCCCGCCTGTCCGGCGCTGCCGGAATCTCCCGTCCGTCCGGCGCTGCCGGAATCTCCCGTCCGTCCGGCGCTGCCGGAATCTCCCGTCCTTTCGGGAACCGTGGCGAGGGTCCCCAGTCCGAGGTCAGCGGTGAGGGTCGCCGTTCTTAAAAGGCAATGGAGGCAAAGAGAGAGGCGAAGAAGGACTATGGTGGAGTGGGGTCCACGTCCCGCGCCAGAGCCGCCACTGAGGACAGACACCCACCCAGACCCTCCCCTATAGGTTTAGGTTTTGCGGCCGGAGTCCGCACCTTTTGCGGGGGGTACTGTTACGTTCTGACCTTAGTTCTGTTATTATATCTTTGTTTTAGTATGGTCAGGGCGTGAGTTGGGTGGGTTGTCTATGTTCGTTTTTCTATAATTTGGGATTTCGGTGTTCGGCCTAGTATGGTTCTCAATCAGAGGCAGCTGTCAATCGTTGTGAATCATACTTAGATAGCCTGGGTTTCACTTTTGAGTTGTGGGTGTTTATTTTCCGTGTTTGTGTTTGTGCCACACGGGACTGGTTTGTTTGTTTCACGTTGTTTATTTTGTATTTTGTAGTGTTCAGTTTTTCTTATTAAAAGATGGACACTTACCACGCTGCAAATTGGTCCGATCTATCTCTATCTATCAGAGGAAGACAACAAACATTACAAAAGGGGAAGGAGGAAAAAGTAGGGAACTTGTCTGTCGGCTCTACCCTAATTGGTTAAAGATTGTTGTGATATTGTGATAAATAAAAAGGTATACCAGTTTCATTTAAGGACCAAAAACTTGACAGCTGTGCCATATAGTTCACAAAAAAGTTGGGAAGAGATGTTCGACATACTGATTCCATGGCACATTTAGAATCTGATAGCCAATTTGTAAGTCGCTCTGGATAAGAGCGTCTGCTAAATGACTTAAATGTAAATGTAAATAGCAAAACGACGCCAGATTCAAAACTTCACATTTTTAAATTGAATTTTTTTACAAAATTCTTGCAACTAATATAATGTTATATTAACTAATAGAATGTTATATATATGGGGGGGTACCATCTTCCCAGCTCTGCTGATTTTGCTGCAAAGAGACAGAATCATTCCATATGTTTTGTATCGGTGTCCCTAAACCGGGATGGTTGTTGCTAATGTGCGCTAATGTGACTAGAATGACATTGTAAACCAAAGTTGGAGAAAGACATGTAAGACTTATATGGGCAGAAAACTTAAATTATTGTTAATCTGACTGCAGTGTCCAATTTACAGTAGCTATTACAGTGAAAAAATAACATGCTATTGTTTGAGGAGATTACACAACAAAACACTTTTAGTGTTTTTTATCAAACGAGCATAGTTTCATTTGATAAATTTCAATTTTTATATACAAATGTAGGAACTGGTTTCTACAGTTTTAACCACTGCTGTGTGGTATCAAGAATGTGCATATCCTTGCTTCAGGTCCTGAGCTACAGGCAGTTAGATTTGGGTATGTCATTTTAGGCTGAAATTGAAAAAAAGAGGGTCCAATCCTTAAAGGATTATAGCTTTCACCTGGATTCATTGGTCAGTCTATGAGCAGGTGTTCATAATGTTTTGTACACACAGTGTGTATTGCTACCAGAGCACAAGACAAAAATAAAAAAATCTAGTCTAAATAATGAAATATCATTCACAAACTGAATCGAAATTACAAGCAGCTTATTTGACCTTAAATAAAATGTTATATAACAATAATTATAAACCGGGTGGTTCTAGCCCTGAATGCTGATTGGCTGACAGCCGTGGTATATCAGACCGTATTCCACGGGTATGACAAAACATTTATTTTTAATGAATAAACATTCAAAAAGAAATAAATGAAAACAGAATGTGATGTAATGTATCTGAAGAAATTACTGCAGGGACTGTCGCCTTACCAGGCCAGCCATAGTAAATAATGCAACAAAAATACATCATCCTAATGTTTATCTTTACCCAACTTGTGTGTAGCTGTCAACTTTGATCAATAACGAGGCACTAAACACAGACCTTTTTCATGTTTCTGCATACAACGCCAACCCAGGAACACTGTAAACACTGTATTTAGATGCAAAATATTTCTGCCCAAGGCGAGCAGATTCTGTTAAATTGACCTGGGGATTATTAGGCTTCATAACCGAAGGCAAACAAGAAGAAGTGTTAGAACACAATAGTAAATGATGATAGGTTCTCTATGCAAATTATTTTGAGAAGTTGAGCCTTTGCAAAACATCAATTTTGATAAAGTACACTGTTTGTGCCTCTGTCTCTGCCCTTGTTCTAAAAGTCGTACCTAATACAAAATATTTAGGATTGCTGATAGCTCAAATTCTTGTCCTTTTGAAATCCACTCAACTCACATATTAATGCTGATTAAGCCATTGGTTAAGTTGGCTTCTTTACATTTAAGCCAGGAGTGCCAGACACAGATCTGCTATCTTAATATGATAACTTTGTTGTTGCAAGAAATACAACATTGTAGTGTATTTAAGATTTAGAAAAATATCTAAAGTTTGGAATTTCCACTTTAAAATTTCAGACTTGATTTTCTCAAATGAAAAATGTATGAAGTTATGCAAAAAATGTCCCTTAATTACAGTGTAATCCATATAATAATTCACATTTCCTGTTGCTGCAGGATTATTTTCCTACATTGACAAAACCGATCATTTTAAGAAAGCAGATCTGTAGGAGGAGTTTGCACTTTTGGGACCATTTGGGACCATTTGTTCCATTGTGTGATTCAAGCTCAATCAAACACAGTTGAAATATTTGAAAGTACCGGAATGATTGAAATACAAAGAGAAGGGTACTTTTCTATCTGTCAACTTTCCTGAAAGATTGTTCCCATCCATCGCAAGTTGCACACAACACAAGCAAAAATCCTAACCTTTTTGTCACCTGATGGAGACATACTCCATGGACAGCAGCAGAGGAGTGCATATTAGAAGTAAAGGTAAGGGAACATGTTGATACAAACTGACATTTGTTTATCCAGACACAGCAGAATCCTGGAGGGGGAGCAAAAACCCACACACAAAACGCTGTGTCAATGCTGATCAAAGACACTAGTTCCCCCTTGAAATACCCATGCTGTGTATTTAAAGATCCCCTCATGCTGTTCCAAAAATGCCTTGGCTTCTTTGCAATGCTCATGTGCTCATGCTATCAATAATTCTCTCTGTTGAGATTGTGAATTTGAGACCTAACACCAGTTGAAGATTAGTTTCTCATATTACACTGATGTTACCTTTGTATCGCAACCATTTTTGTCTGGCACTTCTTTCAATGTACCCCCTCCTCTGCCTATCCGAAACAGGCATAATAGGGCATACTATAATACTATGTGTTCATATCAGATTATCTTCACTGGTCTGTACAAAAGATTGTGAATTAAAAAGCTGCTGTCATTAATAAATAGCAGAGAGAGAGAGAGAGAGAGAGAAAGAGAGAGAGATTAAATCAAAAACGCTCCCCACTGTACTCCCCATGTGGTAGGCCCCAGAGTTCTGGGTGCCCAGGGCTGCGTGCCTTGTAGTGAGTTTCTCTGAGGCGCCTTTTTGATGTGAAATTGAGGACTGACTCTGTTGGACTCTTTATTCCGCAGTCAGTAGCAGTCGGCAAGGGTGTGATGCTTTCTAATCTGAGGTCTTGTTTTTCACAACAGATGTAGGATCTTAATGATCACTCTGTTGTCACAAAGAATTTTCCTGCGCAGCAGGCTATCCAAAATTGTAGTGTATTTGAGTTTTAAAAAGTAATCTAAAGTTTGGAATTTACACTTAAAAATGTCAGACTTGATTTGCCCTATCGAAAAATGTATCAAGCCCTACAAAAATTGCTATGAATTATAATCCACAAAATAACTGAAATGTCCTGTTGCTGCAGGATTATTTTCCTGCTCTGACAAAAAAACAGGTCATATTAAGAGAGCAGATCTGTTGGAGGGGGTTGCACTTTTGGGACTATTCCATTTGTTCCATTGTGCCATTCACTCTCAATCAAATCCAGTTGAAATATCTGAGAGTGCTGGAATGATTGAAATACAAACAGAAGAGTGCTTTTCTTTCTGTCAGTTTTTCTGAAAGATTGTTCCCATCCACCGCAAGTTGCACACAGCACAAGGGGAAATCCTACAACTCGAACCTGACAAAGGTTAAACTTTTTGTCACCTGATGGAGACATTCTCCATGGACAGCAGCAGAGGAGTGCACATCAGACGTAAAGGTAAGGGAACATGTTGATACAAACTGACATTTGTTTATCCAGACACAGCAGAATCCTAGAGGGGGATGAAAAACCCACACACAAAATGCTGTGTCAACGCTGATCAAAGACGCTAGTTCCCCCTTGAAATACCCATGCTGTGTATTTAAAGATCCCCCTCATGCTGTTCCAAAAATGCCTTGGCTTCTTCGCGATGCTCATATGCTCATACTATCAATAATTCTCTCTGTTGAGATTGTGAATTTTAGACTTAACACCAGTTGAAGATTAGTTTCTCATATTATGCTACTGTTATCTTTGTGTCACAACCATTTTTTTGTGGCACTTCTTTCAATGTACCCCCTCCTCTGCTTATCCTAAACAGGCATAATAGGGCATACAATAATACTATGTGTTCATATCAGATTAATGTGGTCATATCAGATTATCTTCACTGCTCTGTACAGATGATTGTGAATTAAAATGCTGCTGTCGTTAATAAATAGCAGAGAGAGAGATGAAACCGAAACTGCTCCCCATTGTAATCCTCATGTGGTAGGCCCCAGAGATCTGAATGCCCAGGGCTGCACGCCCTGGAGTGAGTTTCTCTGAGGCAACTTTTCTCTGAAGTCGAGGACTGGCTCTATTGGACTGTATTCCATAGGGGGTAGCAGTCGGCCAGGGTGTGATGCTTTCTGATCTGAGTTCGGGTTTTCACTACTTCAGAATGGAAAAGAATGAGACCTCGTTTGCCCCTTTTCAGTTCCTCTATACCAGAGCTCTCTAACTCTGTTCTTGGAGAGCTACTCTCCTGTAGGTTTTCGGTCCAACCCCCTGATTCAGCTTATGAACTAGATAATCAATATAACCAGGTGCGCTAGATTAGGGTAGGAGTGAAAACCTACAGGACGGTAGCTCTCCAGGAACAGGGTTCGAAGTCCCTGCTCAATACTGCACATAAATGTAAACTCAAATACATGAGTTAGCCTTGTTGAACAAACTTACCATGCTAATAGTTAAAATATTGTCTACCCACCGTACTGTACCCTTCTTGTTGAACAAACTTACCATGCTAATAGTTAAAATATTGTCTACCCACCGTACTGTACCCTTCCCTTCAATCCAGGTACATTCCATGACAATTCACGTGACTTTTGTCATTTGAGGATGTGGTGCGACATCTCAGATAGACACAGAATGCCGTGGATGAATGCTGCTGCTTTATTTCCCTGCCATGCAGAAAGGAGACAGACATTATGCAACACGTCAGCCAAGAGACAGGACTGTTGGACAGTGTCTAACATCCTTTGGGCTATCCTGCTCCCACATGCATCTCCTCCTGCCCAAACATTTTAGCATCATCCAGCATGAAGCAGGACAAAGTAAGGGGGCGAGAGATTTGGGGGAACAAATCTGAATGAGGCTTTATACCTGGATGGCCCTCTCTCTCTCTCTCTCTCTCTCTCTTTCTCTCTCTCTCTCTCGGTCATGTGTGTCACTTTTGTCTCCACTCTATTCCCCCCTCAGACAAAACTGTCTTTGTCAATCACCCGTATTAATGCAGCTCAATACTAAACACAGTGGATCCAAGGAATCAGGGGGAGACATTTCCATCTTGTTGGCCAGATCATGAATATATGCAACACGCTTCTGAATAAGGCTGGCGACTCAGCTGTTATAAGAACATTTTCCCATTTCCATCATCCGCATGAGAAGCAATAATTGTGTGATTGAAAGCAGTGCATATTATATTTTCCGTCATGGCAGCTGTGCTCTTGAGCACTTTGATTTGACTGAGCTAAACTCACTAATAAGCCTGTGTCCTCCTGCATGAAGGAAATAATGTTCTTATTTTGGCTCAGTTCTGTCAAACACAACTTTTCTCCCTCACGTGGGCATAGAGAATGGAGTGATGAAGAGCAGACGTGCTCCCGGAGTACAATCCCATTCATTTCATTATTTCTAGCTGAGCATGAGTCTTATGTAACATAACAATAATTAGCATACTACTATTTAGAGACAAATGCTTCATCATTAAGATGTTCTCGATCTAGACAACTTCCATATACGTCTAACAGAGCATCAAACCGTGTCAAGAACCCATTTCTGAAGAACCAATTTCCTCCTGAGTTGGAGGACTTTTTGGTAGATTGTGTATTTGACTTCCTGGTTATACATGAACATCAGCTGAATTCTATCAAGGAGCTACACGCTGTACCTACAATTAAGTCAAATGTAAATTGACTCATAAACGATGAATAAATAGCATAAGTAGAATATGGGTCCATCCCATAAACAGCAGGTTTTTAACCCTAAAAGCTCCAACAAGGGATCCTTCTGAAATTGTAGGACTTTGTCAAGCTACTAGTTACCGACAAAAAATTATAACGCCTGAGGTAATGGAGGAATTAAGAATAATATATATTTTGTATACTATTGGTGTGAGGCTAAGCGGATAAAAGACCCAAATTTGACACAGAGGTAGATAGATGTATGTACACTGAAAATATATAAATAGGCAGCCAATCCAGATTTGGCACCAGCCACTAACAAAAAAAAGAACAAAACATTGTAAATACATATTTAGCTTCCAGTCAATGTCTCTATACCAAGTTGAGAGTCATCTTTCAGATGCAATGGGAACTGTTGATAGCCCATAGTTAGTGCCAGAGTTAGTTCATTGGACAATTTCTCACCCTGAGTTTCACAGAAATTAATAACAGAAACATGTTCATGACAAGTTGCTATGGATGAAATTGACCAAATAACTATAAAAAAAAAACATGAAAATAAATACGAACAAAACATATTTTTAAACATCAATTCGACGATACATTTTTAAATATATTATTATTTGGGGGAATTAAAATATTTACTTGCATTACAAAAGATTAATAAAAATATATTGCTTGACATATAGTGTCAGTCATTATGAATTTGGGGGGAAAAAGAACTAATGTTGCGCTTTTAGGGTTAAATCTTTTTTTAATGTTCTTTTATACTCTGTTTATGGTCCTGGATTGAGCCTCAAAGGTCATTGACAAGGAAGACATAGACTCAGTCATTAAAACGTGGATGTGCCAACGATCATTGGTCAACATATTCTCTCTTTATGACGCCGGTGATGACAGAAATCCACCCTGTTATCGTCCGGATGAATCATGTAAATGACAATATAGTCCTGTGTATTGGGATCCTCATGTCAGTTCACCTAAAGACCTCTTTAAGCAGCTACTGAGAAGCACTCAATAGATAAGCTAGCTGCCTATCTTTACACTACATCTTATCAGTCCTGTTTGTATCACAGTACCTCGCACATCCATTCCAGGGCGTATTAAGTCTAAATGAAATATGGGGACAATTATTCAGTGCCAGATATTAGAAGTCTGTGAGATGTTGTAAGGAATGGGCGGCTGTAGTGGATGATCTTATACAATAGTTTTAACAGCCACCGTGTAACACCGAATGACTCTGTCTCTGTTGACCTAGTTCAATTTTCTTTTTCAATTACCTGTGGTATATTACCATCACAGCCATTGGTATTGTGGTATAAATCACTGGGACTGAACCCTGTGGCTATTGCAGACAGGCAGGCACCCCACTGGGTGATGTAGAGCTCTGTCTTGTCTGGAGCCTGTCTCTCTTTAATAGAGTTGAGATTAAGAAAATAACACCAAGCACTGATGACCCACATTTGGACGACAACGAGGCCGTGCACAGCTGCTGTGCCACTTACACAGACCAAGTGTATACTTACAGCGACACCAGGTCGAGTTCAGAGAGGGAACATCTTAAATACGGAGCTTAATGTATGCTGGACAATCAAGGCTGCTCTTTTACCAGATCCTAATTCTCGGAATTAGGAAAAAAGCCTCCACACACTAGATCACCTCGCTCATTTCAGCTCCTATACGTTCTTCTAAGATGGAAGGGGGAAACGATTTCCTGACTCGAAAGCTTCTGTCAGATGTCGTGAGCTGAGTTTCCGTCAAACAGTGGGAGGTCATTGACAGGGCTGAGGAGACCGTGCCGCTTTAACCTCTCACTGAGGTGTGAAGATTAATCTTCCCCCAAGAATGAATTGCCAACCCCGAGAACCCTGGCAGGGAGAGTCACAGGCTGAAAAGGCCAGGTGTGAAAACACCCTTTAATCAATAAGGAGCTATCTGGTGTGTGCTCATTGTGTGAGCGTAATTATGCATCGTGAATATGACACGTTAGAGGGGCACAGCGCACCATTGACGTAATTGTTAACAAGCAAGCCCTCAGATCACTCGGATGTATTATGTTAACAGAAACGCTCATGTATTTTGTGTGCAGGCGTTGGCGTTGTAACAGGAAGTTCACATGGAGGAAAAGAGAGATTCAATCTGATCACCCCTTCTCAGCTATGCAGCATTTTTAAAGGAAATGTTCCATTCGTGGAGATCGCCTTCATGGTAAACGCTGCACGTCGGTTCACTCGGAAATTACCTTTAAATGTCAATCGTGCCATAACACAGATCCTCTGTGGTCCAGGTTGAATTTGCAATCGTTAAGAGTCTATTGACATATGTTTTTTTTGTTGCATGAGCTGTGTCTCAATGCACCACATGTCAGTGGCTGAACTAAAGCGGTGTTTGTCAGACCATCAGACATCCCGAAAATCAGTAATCGCAAGGACATGTCTGTAGTGTCCGAACGGTTTGGCAAATAAACTAATATAACTACTCTATGGAAAGATGAGACTCACGAACACGATGGTCAAGTCCACAAGTGTCACGGGACTCATCTGAAGGAAATCTGTTACTGGTTTGAAAAGTTTATGGTAGCATGAAGGTAGTTTTGTGCCCCCCAAAAAAGGGGTTAAAGGGATACTTCAGGATTTTGGCAATGATGCCCTTTATCTACTTCCCCAGAGTTAGATGAACTTGTGGATACCATTTTTATGCCGCTGTGTCCAGTATAAAAGAAGTTGATGTTGCTTTAATATCGCAGATATTGTATTGTAGCTTCCATCATTTCCAATCCCCCATATATTTTTTGGGGTAAATACATACAGTACCAGTCAAAGGTTTGGTATCACCTACTCATTCAAGAGTTTTCTTTATTTTTACTATCTTCTACATTGCAGAATAATAGGGAAGACCTCAAAACAATGAAATAACACATATGGAGCCATGTAGTAACCAAAAAAGCATTAAATAAATCAAAATATATGTAATATTTGAGATTCTTCAAAGTAGCCACCCTTTGCCTTGATGACAGCTTGGCAAACTCTTCTCATTCTCTCAACCAGCTTCATTAGGAAGTCACCTGGAATGCATTTCAATTGCATTTCAAGCCAATCAGTTGTGTTGTGAAACGGTAGGGGTGTATACAGAAGATAGCCCGATTTGGTAAAAGACCAAGTCCATATTATGACTAAAACAGCTCAAACAAGCAAAGAGAAATGACAGTCCATCATTACTTTAAGACATGAAGGTCAGTCAATTAGTTTCTTCAAGTGCAGTCACAAAAACCATCAAGCGCTATGATGAAACTGGCTCGCACGAGGACCGCCACAAGAAAGGAAGACCCAGAGTTACCTCTGCTGCAGAGGATAAGTTCATTAGAGTTACCAGCCTCAGAAATTGCGGCCCAAATACATGCTTCACAGAGTTCAAGTAACAGACACATCTCAACATCAACTGCTCAGAAGAGACTGTGTGAATCAGGCCTTCATGGTTGAATTATTGCAAAGAAACCATTACGAAAGAGCACCAATAAGAAGAGAATTGCTTGGGCCAAGAAACACGAGCAATAGACATCAGACCGGTGGAAATCTGTCCTTTGGTCTGATGAGTCCAAATTTTAGATTTTTGGTTCTATCCGCCATGTCTTTGTGAGATGCAGAGTAAGTGAACGGATGATCTCTGCATGTGTGGTTCCCACCGTGAAGCATGGAGGAGGAGGTGTGATGGTGTGGGGTTGCTTTGCTGGTGACAATGTCAGTTATTGATTGAGAATTCAAGGCTCACTTAACCAGCATGGCTACCACAGCATTCTGGAGCAACACGCCATCCCATCTGGTTTGCGCTTAGTGGGACTATGATTTGTTTGTCAACAGGACAATGAACCAACACACGTCCAGGCTGTGTAAGGTCTATTTGACCAATAAGGAGAGTAATGGAGTGCTGCATCAGATTACTTGGCCTCCCCAATCACCAGACCTCAACCCAATTGAGATGGTTTGGCATGAGTTGGACAGCAGAGTGAAGGAAAAGCAGCCAACAAGTGCTCCGCATATGTGGGAACTCCTTCAAGACTGTTGGAAAAGCATTCCTCATGAAGCTGGTTGAGGTAATGCCAAGAGTGTGGAAAGCTGTCAAGGACAAAGGGTGGCTACTTTGAATAATCTCAAATATATTTTGATTTGTTTAACACTTTTTTGAATTTCTACATGATTCCATATGTGTTATTTCATAGTTTTGATATCTTTACTATTATTATACAATGTAGAAAATTGTAAAAATGAAGAAAAACCCTTGAATGAGTAGATGTGTCCAATCTTTTGACTGATACTGTACCTACAGGGGTCGTACAATTCTAAATCAAATAGCTAAAGGATCCTTGTTAAAACAATTCCATATGTTAGCTTAGTAGAACCCCCCCACCCACTCCATACTTGCCATGTTAAGTTTTTATATTATATTATTTATATATATAATTTTATATTTTTTTGTTCATATAGTTTAAAAAACAATATCATTTAAAAAAGACACGTCGTTAGGTGCAGGCAAGGACATAAACAAATAGGTAAACCGGGATATGAATAAAGAGTTAATTCCCCCCCTCCCAGTGGCTTAGACTTTTAGAGGTAATTAAAGGTCAAAATTGACTTGATTTCCAACCTCAATGGATTTCCTGGAGATAGTTAATTTGACCAGAGATTGCTATTTCCGACATCTTTACAATACTATCCTACTCATGCCATATGTTCTTCCTGTATTTACTTTATGGCGATACATTTGGAAAAAAATCACACAAGGAATGTTTTGTGCAATAATACATTTGAAAAGTGCTATGTCCTTGTGATAGGAGAGCAAGAAGAGGAGAGACTCACTTTGTCAGTACTTTGTTGCTTTGAAAAGCTAGTTAAATAATGAAATGCCTCGGTTGACTTGCCTGAGTTCCCAGCTTTAATGAGGTGGATAACTGTGTTCTTTTTAATTAAGCTCCATTTTCTCTGACAACCTGGAAATAGATTTCTTGCCAATGGTGTGGGAAATGATTACAAATGGACTGTGATGGCCTAGTCCCTTTGCCCAAACGCATCACCCCTTAGTATGTTCAAAAAGTCAAATAAAATGTGACTTACTCCCAGTGTCTAACTATATTTATTTCGCAACATTAAAGAGGATGCAAACTGTATCTACCGCGTAGTTTATCTGTGTGCAAAAACTGAAAAAAAATAGCTCAACGTAACATTTCAAGATAGTGTTGTGATTATGTACGACATTGCATGTAGACTCCCACAACCCTGTCCACCAAAACACTATTGTATCCTCGCTGTTCATCTCAAATAGCTACACATATGACTGCTTGCATTGACCTTAAGAAAATAACTGCTTTCAGAAGATTTTCAGCATGGACAATTATATAGCATGGCACTGTATTGAGATGACGATCCAATACTGATAAACAATCCATCCAGTACAATCCAGAGCAGTATCGTGCTCCCTTCGCTCTCATTCACCACACTCAGTGAGGTTAAGGTTTTATATTTTTACCTCTCTCTTAATCTCACTCGGTCAATTTGAGTTGAAATCAGTCAAATACATATATTTTTTCTATTTACCACTTTTTATTCCAATCACTTCCTGAATTGAGTTAAATTCAAATTGACCCCAAACCTGACACGTACACACACGAGGTGGAGGACACTGGATACATTTAGGCTGCACTAGCGAACTGCTCCTAAGCAAAATTAAACAAAACAGCCTTAACCCAGCCATCAGAACACAACAAAATGTTTTTTTTTTCTTTTTTTCAATGTGTCAATCATTCTCGGATCATCTGGGTCCCACCACCTAAATCCAAAAGACTTACTAGGGGGGCACTTGAACATTCTCAATGTCATTCCAAAAAGTGATCAAATTCAACATCTTCTCACAGACTCCAACCGTGACTTCCTCTGCCTTTCAGAGATATGGATTCATATAAACTCTCCAGCTACTGCTTTGATTTTGTGTCTGGCTGCAATGTTTTCAGGATAGACAGGATTGAAGGAGCGGGTCTGATGATTTACATTAAAGAAACATATGTAAAGTCATTCAGTGGTCATGTGATAATGAACTAGAATGTTTGGGTCTAAACGTTACACTGTCTCCCCAAATGTATTTGACCCTTATTGGAACGTATCGACCATCTTCCACCAAAGTGGTTTTTGATCAATTTTGTAACATGCTTAGGGAATGTGATTTTGGGAAAGAGCACATCTTAAAATGGGAGATATTAACAAATGTTGAAGACAAGTATTGTAGTAAAACCCTCAAATGGATCACTAATACCGTTGACCTTACACAGCTAGTTAAAGGGCCAACCAGGGTGACTTGTTCTAAAACACAGATTGATATTGTGTTCAGTAATAAACCAGAGTTACTAAATCCTTCAATGTGGATACTGGGCTGTCTGATCGTAATCTAGTCAGAAAGCTTTCCAAGAACAGGTTTAACCTCTACTGTTAGAAAGCCTGATCAGCTCAGAATACCAAAGAGGGAATTAAATGATTTTGAAAATACAATTAAGGGAATTAACTAGAATGATCTCTTGTCCTATACAAAATGTCAAAGTTGATAGTCAGGTTTAAAAAAAATCCCCAATACAGACTACAAAACAATTGCTTCTGATTTCTAAACTTTTAATAACTTTTGTCATTCTAGAGACATGAGGGTGCCATAGTCTAGGGTCTACACCAGAAGTTAATGGTTATAAGTAGGAGGAGTGTATATGGTGCATGCAGTTAAGCTTGGAATGTACGGAGTGCAGGGAAGACGGTCACATGTTGGTTGGCAGTCACTGATAAGGGTGGAGAGCTGTGAATTAGTGAGGAAGGGGATTGAGGTTAGGTCAGGTCAAGTTAAGGGAGAAGGAACAGTTTATTGCCAGTGTCAATTTCCTGCCTAGCAACAAAGATATGTTAAAGGTGGAGATTCCACCCCAAATTGGGGAATGTATCCTACCACTGGTGGAACCATGTCTGTCTTATGCCGCTGTATCAGCCCAATGGGTGAATAAACTTGGTTGGAGCTTTCAGTGTTTTCATCTGATATTTAGAACCTAACACTTCCTAAAGAAAATCAAAAACAAACCTGGCCAAGAAGCACTTTTCCTTGGCTAAATGGAGAATTCTGGAAACTGATGAAAGAGATCATGCTCTAAATACTGCCCTAAGGTTCAAAATAGAGCATGACAGATGTAGGTTTACCATGTTGAGAAATAAGGTGAAAGAAATACAGGTATACAGTGAGGGAAAAAAGTATTTGATCCCCTGCTTATTTTGTATGTTTGCCCACTGACAAAGAAATTATCAGTCTATAATTTTAATGGTAGGTTGATTTGAACAGTGAGAGACAAAATAACAACAAAACAATCCAGAAAAACGCATGTCAAAAATGTAATAAATTGATTTGCATTTTAATGCGGGTGTAACGGCTGTTTGAAGAAGTGGACCAAAGCGCAGCGTGGTAAGTGTTCATGATTTAATAATAGAACTGAAAACTGAATAACAAAAACAACAAAGAGAACGAACGAAACAGAAACAGTTCTGTCTGGTGCAGACACAAAAACAGAAAACGACTACCCACAAAACACAGGTGGGAAAAGGCTACCTATGTTTGGACAGCTGCCTCTGATTGAGAACCACACCCGGCCAAACACACAGAAATAGAAAACATAGAATACAAAACATAGAATGCCCACCCCAACTCAGAGACATAAAAGGATCTCTAAGGTCAGGGCGTGACAGAAGGAAATAAGTATTTGACCCCCTTTCAATCAGAAATATTTCTGGCTCGCAGGTGTCATTTATACAGGTAACGAGCTGAGATTAGGAGCACACTCTTAAAGGGAGTGCTCCTAATCTCAGTTTGTTACCTGTATAAAAGACACCTGTCCATAGAAGCAATCAATCAATCAGATTCCAAACTCTCCCCCAGGGCCAAGACCAAAGAGCTCTCCAAAGATGTCAGGGACAAGATTGTAGACCTACACAAGGCTGGAATGGGCAACAAGGCCACTGCCAAGCAGCTTGGTGAGAAGGTGACAACAGTTGGTGCGATTATTTGCAAATGGAAGAAGCACAAAAGAACTGTCAATCTCCCTAGGCCTGGGGCTCCATGCAATATCTCACCTCGTGGAGTTGCAATGATCATGAGAATGGTGAGGAATCAGTCCAGAACTACACGGGCGGATCTTGTCAATGATCTCAAGACAGCTGGGACCATAGTCATGAAGAAAACAATAGGTAACACATTACGCAGTGAAGGACTGAAATCCTGCAGCGCCCGCAAGGTCCCCCTGCTCAAGAAAGCACATATACATGCCTGTCTGAAGTTTGACAATGAACATCTGAATGATTCAGAGGACAACTGGGTGAAAGTGTTGTGGTCAGATGAGACCAGAATGGAGCTCTTTGGCATCAACTCAACTCGCCGTGTTTGGAGGAGGAGGAATGCTGCCTATGACCCTAAGAACACTATCCCCACCGTCAAACATGGATGTAGAAACATTATGCTTTGGGGGTGTTTTTCTGCTAAGGGGACAGGACGTCTTCACCGCATCAAAGGGACGATGGACGGGGCCATGTACCGTCAAATCTTGGGTGAGAACCTCCATCCCTCAGCCAGGGCATTGAAAATGGGTCTTGAATGGGTATTCCAGCATGACAAAGACCCAAAACACATGGCCAAGGCAACAAAGGAGTGGCTCAAGAAGAAGCACATTAAGGTCCTGGAGTGGCCTAGCCAGTCTCCAGACCTTTTAATCCCATAGAAAATCTGTGGAGGGAGCTGAAGGTTTGAGTTGCCAAACGTCAGCCTCGAAACCTTAATGACTTGGAGAAGATCTGCAGAGAGGAGTGGGACAAAATCCATCCTGAGATGTGTGCAAACTTGGTGGCCAACTACAAGAAACGTCTGACGTCTGTGACTGCCAAGAAGGCTTTGTCACCGAGTACTCATGTTTTGCAGAGGGTCAAATACTTATTTCCCTCATTAAAATGCAAATCAATTTATAACATTTTTGACATGCATTTTTCTGGATTCTTTCAATTCTTACTTTGTTGACTCATGGTATTGACCGAACACCTCCACTGGTTTATTTGGCTCAGCGCCAATGAATGACACTTGTCAAGACTGTCCACGAGAATAGAAATTGGTGAGATCAGATTTGCAATGAATAACTTCAATCAAACCCACTCACCATAGAGGGGGAAGGAAGAACCAGTGGGGGTTAACAACTCACACCCTGTTGTAAGTCAAGGGAGAAGTTTCAGGTCTGTGCTCTCAAGATTCAAAGGGAAGTTCTTTGTTTCAACAAGTAGCCTAGTGGGGCGTCATGACTAGTGGTTAGAGTGTTGGGCCAGTAACTGAAAGGTTGCTGGATCGAATCCCAGATCTGACAAGGTAAATCTGTCATTCTGCACCTGAACAACACAGTGTTAACCCACTGTTCCCCGGTAGGCCGTCATTGTAAGTAAGAATTGGTTCTTAACTGACTTGCCTAGTTAAAAAGAAGAAAAAAAAGCTGAAACGGACACGTTCGAAAGCAAATTCTGGAACAATATTTCTAACATAGAATGTGGGGAATGGTCAGAGGGGCTCTATAGAACACTAATGTTATTTTGTGATGTCATTAAAAATGTTAAAGGAAATACTGTAACTTGGAAAGTATACCTACTACATATACAAAGTTTCAATACTATGCATTGTGCATGTAACATGAAAAATGTGTTTTTGTTAAAAGAAGGATGTGATGAGAAGATAAGAGAATCGTTTTCCATTAACGTTGCACAGTGAGTAGTCCCCACCCCAAAGTGAGGTCAGTGAGCTAACCGGCCAGAACCGCCCCTTTCAAACAATCTGTATAAATAATGGGTTAAAAAAACAGACCAGAAAAACATGAAGCTGCACGTTTAAAGTGATAAAGTGGTTTGATCTTTGAATCTCAACACGAGTTTGAGACGATAACCTCACCTCCCGGACAATCACTGGCTGATTAGCTGTCCTAAGTGAAGCATCTTCAAAAGCTAATTTAAGTAGGACCATCCTGTTACTCTGCTCAAACCATCGATAAGGCTGGCTAGCATATCTTCAAAGAAACCTCTTCAAGAGTGTATGGAAGGAAAGTCAAATCTGTAGTTCTGTTCAGGACTACACATGTCACCGGACAACAATATAATACTTTTTGGTAGAAAAGTCAGAGCCTTACAAGCGTGCCGCAAAAAGGCCCATCCCTCTTTCCAAGGCTGCCCTGTTCACCGAGACACCCCCGGCGAACCCAAGCATTTTACTTAAAAACATTCATGATTTCTTACTCAAAGCAGGCGACAAGCATGTGCAAAGTAAATGGTTACAGTAGGTGAGAGTAGTTTCTGAATGTACCTATGTTAAGTGTCTGTCCCACTCCCTCCACTTTAACTTCTTGGTGAGGGGGCAGTATTTTCACGTCCGGATGAAATGCATGCCCAAATTCAACTGCCTGCCACTCATCCCCAGAAGATAAGATATGCATATTATTAGTATATTTGGGTAGAAAACAATCTGAAGTTTCTAAAACTGTTTGAATCATGTATGTGAGTATAACAGGGTCACTTGAACGAGGGTCACTTGAAGTGTACTGTTAGATAGAGGCGCGTGACCAGAAAGCTTGCTTCAGTTTGTTTTACTCCTGTATTGAACACAGATCATCCCGTCTTCAATTTTATTGATTATTTACGTTAAGAAATACCTAAAGTTGTATTACAAAAGTAGTTTGAAATGTTTTGGCAAAGTTTACAGCAAATGTTTGAGATATTTTGTAGTCACGTTGAGCAAGTTGGAACATGTGTTTTTCTGGATCAAACACACCAAATAAATTGACATTTTTGATATATATCGACGGAATTAATTGAAGAAAAGGACCATTTGTGATGTTTATGGGACATATTGGAATGCCAACAAAAGAAGCTCATCAAAGGTCAGGCATGAATTATATTTTTATTTCTACGTTTTGTGTCACGCCTGCAGGATTGAAATATGCTTTCTCCCTTTGTTTACTATGGTGCTGTCCTCAGATAATAGCATCGTTTGCTTTCACCGAAAAGCCTTTTTGAAATCTGACATGTTGGCTAGATTCCGGCGCCGACAGAGATGGGCGCCTCGCTTCGCGTTCCTAGGAAACTATGCAGTTTTTTTTTCTTTACGTGTTATTTCTTACATTGGTACCCCAGGTCATCTTAGGTTTCATTACATACAGTCGAGAAGAACTACTGAATATAAGAGCAGCGTCAACTCGCCATCCGTACGACCAAGAATATGACTTTCGCGAAGCGGATCCTGTGTTCTGCCTTCCACCCAGGACAACGGAATGGATCCCAGCCGGCGACCCAAAAAAACAACTTCGTAAAAGGGGGAAACGAAGCGGTCTTCTGGTCAGACTCCGGAGACAGGCACATCGTGCACCACTCCCTAGCATTCTTCTCGCCAATGTCCAGTCTCTTGACAACAAGGTTGATGAAATCCGAGCAAGGGTAGCATTCCAGAGGGACATCAGAGACTGTAACGTTCTTTGCTTGGCTCACTGGAGAGACGCTATCGGAGTCGATGCAGCCAGCTGGTTTCTCCACGCATCGCGCAGACAGAAACAAATGTCTTTCTGATAAGAAGAGGGGCGGGGGCGTATGCTTCATGGTTAACGAGACGTGGTGTGGCCACAACAACATACAGGAACTCAAGTCCTTCTGTTCACCTGATTTAGAATCAAATGTCGACCGCATTATCTACCAAGGGAATTCTCTTCGATTATAATCACAGCCGTATATATTCCCCCAAGCAGACACATCGATGGCTCTGAACAAACTTTATTTGACTCTTTGCAAACTGGAATCCATATATCCTGATGCTGCATTCATTGTAGCTGGGGATTTTAACAAGGCTAATCTGAAAACAAGACTCCCTAAATTGTATCAGCATATCGATTGCGCAACCAGGGCTGGAAAAACCTTGGATCATTGCTATTCTAACTTCCGCGACGCATATAAGGCCCTTCCCCGCTCTCCTTTTCGGAAAAACTGACCACGACTCCATTTTGTTGATCCCTGCCTACAGACAGAAACTAAAACAAGAAGCTCCCACGCTGATTTCTGTTCAACGCCATTCCGACCAATGTGATTCCACACTCCAAGACTGCTTCCACCACGTGGACTGGGATATGTTTCGTATTGCATCAAACAACAACATTGACGAATACGCTGATTCGGTGAGTGAGTTCATTAGAACGTGTGTTGAAGATGTCGTTCCCATAGCAACGATTAAAACATTCCCAAACCAGAAACTGTGGATTGATGGCAGCATTCGCGTGAAACTGAAAGCGCGAACCACTGCTTTTAATCAGGGCAAGGTGACCGGAAACATGACCGAATACAAACAGTGTAGCTATTCCCTCCGCAAGGCAATCAAACAAGCTAAGCGTCAGTATTAGAGACAAAGTAGAATCTCAATTCAACGGCTCAGACACAAGAGGTATGTGGCAGGGTCTTCAGTCAATCACGGATTACAAAAAGAAAACCAGCCCCGTCACGGACCAGGATGTCTTGCTCCCAGGCAGACTAAATTACTTTTTTGCCCGCTTTGAGACCAATACAGTGCCACTGACACGGTCCGCAACCAAAACATGCGGACTCTCCTTCCCTGCAGCCGACGTGAGGAAAACATTTAAACGTGTCAACCCTCGCAAGGCTGCAGGCCCAGACGGCATCCCCAGCCGCGCCCTCAGAGCATGCACAGATCAGCTGGCTGGTGTGTTTACGGACATATTCAATCAATCCCTATCCCAGTCTGTTGTTCCCACATGCTTCAAGAGGGCCACCATTGTTCCTGTTCCCAAGAAAGTTAAGGTAACTGAGCTAAATGACTACTGCCCCGTAGCACTCACTTCCGCCATCATGAAGTGCTTTGAGAGATTAGTCAAGGACCATATCACCTCCACCCTACCTGACACCCTAGACCCACTCCAATTAGCTTACCGCCCAAATAGGTCCACAGACGATGCAATCTCAACCACACTGCACACTGCCCTAACCCATCTGGACAAGAGGAATACCTATGTGAGAATGCTGTTCATCGACTACAGCTCAAGCATTCAACACCATAGTACCCTCTAAGCTCGTCATCAAGCTCGAGACCCTGGGTCTTGAACCCGCCCTGTGCAACTGGGTACTGGACTTCCTGACGGGCCGCCCCCAGGTAGGCAACAACATCTCCACCCCGCTGATCCTCAACACTGGGGCCCCACAGGGGTGCGTTCTGAGCCCTCTCCTGTACTCCCTGTTCACCCACGACTGCGTGGCCACGCACGCCTCCAACTCAATCATCAAGTTTGCAGGAAAACAGCCTCACACTCAACGTCAACAAAACTAAGGAGATGATTGTGGACTTCAGGAAACAGCAGAGGGAACACCCCCCTATCCACATCGATGGAACAGTAGTGGAGAGGGTAGTAAGTTAAGTTCCTCGGCGTACACATCACAGACAAACTGAATTGGTCCACCCACACAGACAGCATCGTGAAGAAGGCGCAGCAGCGCCTCTTCGACCTCAGGAGGCTGAAGAAATTCGGCTTGTCACCAAAAGCACTCACAAACTTCTACAGATGCACAATCGAGAGCATCCTGTCGGGCTGTATCACCGCCTGGTACGGCAACTGCTCCGCCCACAACTGTAAGGCTCTCCAGAGGGTAGTGAGGTCTGCACAACGCATCACCGGGGGCAAACTACCTGCCCTCCAGGACACCTACACCACCCGATGTCACAGGAAGGCCATAAAGATCAAGGACAACAACCACCCGAGCCACTGCCTGTTCACCCCACTATCATCCAGAAGGCGAGGTCAGTACAGGTGCATCAAAGCTGGGACTGAGAGACTGAAAAACAGCTTCTATCTCAAGGCCATCAGACTGTTAAACAGCCACCACTAACATTGAGTGGCTGCTGCCAACACACTGACTCAACTCCAGCCACTTTAATAATGGGAATTGATGGGAAATGATGTAAAATATATCACTAGCCACTTTAAACAATGCTACCTAATATAATGTTTACATACCCTACATTATTCATCTCATATGTATACGTATATACTGTACTCTATATCATCTACTGCATCTTTATGTAATACATGTATCACTAGCCACTTTAACTATGCCACTTTGTTTACATACTCATCTCATATGTATATACTGTACTCAATACCATCTACTGTATCTTGCCTATGCCGCTCTGTGCCATCACTCATTCATATATCTTTATGTACATATTCTTTATCCCCTTACACTTGTCACTATAAGGTAGTAGTTTTGGAATTGTTAGCTAGATTACTTGTTGGTTATTACTGTATTACGCTAGCATCCCACATATCCCAGAGAGATTAACAAGCATCAATGTCATTCCGCTACGGACCTGTTTTCAGCATATTACGTCTCCAGTCAATTACCGGTGCAGAGTGTATGTTGTCACAACCTGGCTCTTAAATGGTGACAAGGGAGTCCACACATTGGCAGTTAAGGAGTTACAAAAATATTAACTATAAAACTAAAAAGGAAAACTAACCTGTGAAGTGTGAAAGTAGGCATGTGAGTGGTGTAATGGAGACGCAAGGATTAAGGTGAAATGCGTGTAAGTGTTGAAAGGTGCACCTAATCAAGAACATAATCAAGCATATCACAAAACGGTGCTTGTGGAGATAGCCAGGACTGGGGCACCAGGAACGTTTATCTCCTCGTTGATCCCAAACCCAGGTGCAACTTGTCACCTTAACGACTTAATCAGCTCCACCTGTCCCCAATCTGCAAATAAAAGCACAAACACAGAGAATAGTCAGGGAGAGTGAGGCGGGTGTAACACCCCCTACCAATAAAATCGGGGACTAACAAGGACCTGAAAACAAAACCCACAACCACACAAAGACTGATGAAAAACCATAAAGGTTCAGACAACATACTATACCAACCATAAAGGTAAGAGGCTCACCAGATGACCATGACGCCAAGCCAATCAAATCGCCTGACCCTGTCCAACCTCCGCAACCACCTTACCTGGAAGCAACGCTAAGAAAAATGGAGACCAAGCGACAGGAAAGCAGAGCAACAGGAAGGATAAAATAAACCCTGCACAGACCACCAAAGCAGAAGAAAAACAAACGCAACAAAGGTGTCTGAAGATCGACTAAATCGGTGCACGGGAAAGCGTATCAGCCACCACATTATCCACACCTTTTACATGTCATACATCCAAATGGAACACCTGCAGGAACAAATACAGCGCAGCAAAAAAAATGTAATGACATAAAAATCGAACTTTCATTAAATCACACATGTAAGATACTCAATTAAAGCTACACTCGTTGTGAATCCAGCCAACAAGTCAGATTTAAAAAAAGGCTTTTGCCCATCAGATAATAAGAAGCTATTATCTGATGATAGCACAACAGTATACAAAGAGGGTAGCATATTTCAACCCTGCAGACGGTACACAAAACGCAGAAATAAAATATAAAACATGCCTTAACTTTGACGAGCTTCTTTTGTTGGCACTCCAATATGTCCCATAAACATCACAATTGGTCCTTTTGTTCAATTAATTCCGTCCATATACAGCGGGGCAAAAAAGTATTTAGTCAGGCACCAATTGTGCAAGTTCTCCCACTTAAAAAGATGAGAGAGGCCTGTAATTTTCATCATAGGTACACTTCAACTATGACAGACAAAATTGAGAAAAAAAATCCAGAAAATCACATTGTAGGATTTTTAATGAATTTATTTGCAAATTATGGACAGTGTGTGCAAATGTTGTAAGATTAGGGAGGTAAGGCAATAAATAGGTCACAGTGGCAAAATAATTTCAATTTAGCAGTAACACTGGAGTGATAGATGTGCAAGTAGACATACTGAGGTACAAAAAACTGTAAAAATAAAGAGTGATCCATCACAAGATCACTACAGGACATAGGCAAACATAAATAATTTAATGGATTATCAAACTGTTCGGCTATGTGTTGTGTAAATTCCGTTATGACCGTCGCGTCAGCACGGCTCATAGCATGAGTCACATTGCATGCAGAGCATACCTCAGAGAATCTCTGTACGTTTTCATTGATAATCCCTACATGGGATGGGGTATGAGAAACCACCAGAGGAGATGTGTAACAGTATAACATTAGTCCAGGCTCGAACCAGGGACCCTCTGCACACAGACAACAGTCACCCACAAAGCATCGTTATCCATCGCTCCACAAAAGCCGCTGCCCTTGCAAGGGGAACCACTACTTCAAGGTCTCAGAGCGAGTGACGTCACCGACTGAAACACTATTAGCGCGCACCACCGCTAACTAGCTAGCCACTTCACATCGGTTACAGATGCATCATCCCAGACATGATTACCGGCTAAGTTGTTACCCAAAATCACATTGACACCATCAACGGGCAGAAAGGGACGCACTCCAAGGGAAACCTCACCTTGCACTAGGTCAGATATAAGTTCGACTTTGTGCAAGGGTACAGACAATGTGTTCAAACCTGTCCTTAGAATCAGGACACTGGTTTCTATATGTGTCTCCAGAGAAAAAGGCAGAACTGACGCCAAAACAAACAGTTCAGAGGCACCAGTGTCTCACAGAATCTTTATTGGCACTTGCACATCACTTCCCAATAGGGAAACACAACCCTCTGACAAAAGGCAAATAATCCGTACTTAAAGGTTTGGACAAGTCTTGAGCTTGCACAAAAGGATTATATGAGGAACAGGCCCAGCTAACGCAACAGGTTTTACATTTGTGCTGGCCAATCTGCTGACCTTTTTACAAAGGACAAGACATTTGTTCTTCCAGTGGCCTTTACCTTGACAATAATTACAGATTTTACTTACATCATTCTGTTCACATGAACCACATTCGGATCTAGATGGAAATGTGTCGTTACCAGAACCAAAGGAATTTGCTGAACGAAATCCACTTGAACTGATCCTCTGCCCCCAATCTTGCACACGGGACCCTCCAAAACTGCCGTTGTGGGTCAGTACGTACTCATCTGCCAAAACAGCAGCTTCAGAGGCAATCTGTATTTTGTTCATTTATATAGGTAGCAAGATGATCAGGGTCAGATTCTTTAATATTGTTTGAGGAGAACCAGGTTGCACAAATCTTAAAAACTAGTGACTGCTGACGCAGTAGTAATTGAGTTAACAAATCCCGTGAACTCAACATGGGACTGTTTTTCACCTTTCTTCAACGTTCTGAAACACTGTCAATACGCTTCAGGGACCAACTCATAAACATGCAGGACAGCAGCTTTAACCTTTACGTAATCATCACTATATGTAGAGCTAAGAGATGAGTTAACATCCGTAGTTTTACCGGTCAAAACACTGTAGCATCAAAGCACGGTCTGCATCAGGCCAAGCCCGGGAGTCTGCTACACGTTCAAATAACGTAAATAGATCAGGATCCTTTTCAGTAAATTTAGGCAACAACCAGAGATTACCAGCAACATCAAAAGGCAGAGAATGACCAAGGGAAGAGCATCTCATTGGGGAGCTTGAGTCGTCATTCTCAAACGAAAATTCACCTGAAGGCTTGCCTTCTCTGACAAGTTCTAACCACTGATGTTGCACCCGCACTTTAACTTCTGTATCCTGCTTCAACCTTTACAAATCAAGTTATTTTTGCTATTTCAACCTTTCCAGATCTTAGTCATGATTTATCTGCAATAAAAGTAACTCCCTTTCTGCTCAAATGCACTAGACAATTGGTACAGCCAATACAGCTGGGCTAGGTTCACTAAATTCTGACTTCAAAATAGCAGCTGAAAGCAAATTAACTGACAGAATTGACCTCACCTCATTTGTCACTAATCTCAACATGATAATATTCACGCAACTTCAAAAACTGTTCCTTCATAAACTACATAAACAACTCTTCAGGAGCATGGACAAAATCCTTAGTCGACACCATAATGCTACTACCAAATTAACAAATTAGTAGCCCAAAATATGAACAGCCCTAATGAGCACATTAACTACAGAAGTACATAGCTGACTTAACAGTGCAAAAACAGTTGATTATTACTTGAGTTTCCCCCAAATCCTCTTCAACTTAACCCTAGTCTTCGGTGGCTAACAATGTTTATCCTGTGTTCCCATTTAATTAGCTAGTAAATAAATCAATTTGTGTAGTACTGAACAATAAATAAGGCTCTGGTTTTTGCAGATGCAAGGAGGTTACGACTGTTCACAATGATAATATGATATGAGGTTAAGTTGACTGTTCATTGATGTGATAGGTAAAGACCTTTTAGCATTTCATTCTGAGAAAGTAACTCTTTACATAACCGCTCTCGTGGTGCCCCAGATAAAAATGAGTTCATTTTTACATGATTAATTTAATCGGGTAACAATTAAACATAGTTAAATAGATAAATACCAGTCTTCAGATTGATGAAGTCGAGTCATGACACACTCATACTGTCTTCATCATAAGGGAGGTTTCTAAGTCAGAGGTGAACAAGATGATTAGCTCATTAAGAAGTCTAAAGCCAAAGATGTGTATGGGCTGGACTCTACCTTTCTTCAAAACAACAAAGAGTCATTGGCCCTATTACTAAGGTCACCAACAAATCTATTGGTCAAGGTGTGTTTCCAAGGGTCTGGAAGTTGGCCATAATAATGACCATCTTTAAATCAGGTGACTCTGCTGACATGAGTAACTACAGGCCAATTAATATACTACCTGTGGTGTCGAAGGTTGCTGAAAAGTGTATAGCAGAGCAACTGATTGCCCACCTCAACAACAGCCCCTTCACATAACACTCCATGTAATTTGGCGTCAGAGCAAAACACTCTACAGAAACGGCCAACTGCTTTCTTTTGGAAAAATGTGAAGTCCAAGATGGACAAAGGGGGCGTTGTTGGGGCTGAATTTCCAGACCTAAGGAAAGCTTTTGATACTGTTAACCCTGAGGTTCTCATCACAAAACTGTCCAAATTCACATTTGTGCCCCAATACCTTGAGAAGGATGAAATCATACCTTGAAGGCAGAACCCAGTGTGTCAGAGTGAGCAATGAGCGGTCACCCACTCTCAGTTATGATGTGGGCGTGCCCCAAGGGTCAATACTGGGACCCATCTTGTTCAGCTTGTACATTAATGACATGTCTTCTGTCTGTACTTGATCTGAAGTTCAAATGTATACAGATGATAGTGATACAGTATATGTGCATGCAAAGAGCAAACAAGCTGCACAATAACTCACTACAGTAAATCACTGCTCATGTTCTTCGCAAAGAGGGCAACTAATGCTATTGAGCCAGACGTCTATGTGTCAGGGGAGAAGCTCCAGGTGGTACCATACATGATTCGAACCTCTCTATAAAGCAGGTGAAAAAGGTAACTCAAATAACCAAATTCAACCCAGCTAATTTCCTATTCATACGAAATTGTTTGACTACAGAGGTAGCAAAACTGTACTTTAATGCTAAGATACTCCCCTACTTAACACCGCCTGGTATAGAGGTCCTGACCGCCTGGTATAGAGGCAGGAAGCTTGGTCCCAGTGATGCACTTGGCCGTAGGCACTACCCTCTGTATCGCCTTGCGATCGGAGGCCGAGCAGTTGCCATACCAGGGGGTGATGTAACCAGTCAGGATGCTCTCGATGGTGCAGCTGTAGAACTTTGAGGATCTGAGGATCCTTGCCAAATATTTTTGTCAAGTCTCCTGAGGGGAATTAGGATTTGTTATGCTCTCTTCATGACTGTCTTAGTGTGTTTGGTCAGTTTTTAGTCAGCTTTGGCTTGACCTGATCTTCCTTCCTCCTACTACTCTCCCCGTTCCTCTCAGTTGGGACTTTAAATGGTATTATTTTGAGTTTGAGTTTATTTAATTTAGTTTTACAGGTGCCTGTTTTAGCCAGCCGACTAAGTTTCAACTGCAGTATAAGGGCATAAGGTGAGACTCAGATGCGGACATGGGAGGCAGATGGTTTGAGTCTTGATATTTATTTATCAATCCAAAAGGGGTAGGCAAGAGAATGGTCGTGGACAGGCAAAAGGTCAAAACCAGTTCAGAGTCCAGGAGGTACAGAGTGGCAGGCAGGCTCGAGGTCAGGGCAGGCTGAATGGTAAGGCAGGCGGGTACGGAGTCCAGTAAACAGGCAAGGGTCAAAAACCGGGAGGACTAGCAAAAAGGAACAGAAGCGGGAGTACAGGAAAACCGCTGGATGACTTGAAAAACATACAAGACAAACTGGCACAGAGAGACAGGAAACACAGGGATATGTACACCAGGGATAATAAGTGACACCTGGAGGGGGTGGAGAAGATCACAAGACAGGTGAAACAGATCAGGGTGTGACACGAAGTCCCAGGGTAGGTTATTAAAAACAATTACAATAACAATACACACAAACAATGAGCAGTGAGCACATGCAGAGCAACATAGGACAAGCAACACATAGCACGCAGACAGAGCAACATAGGACAAGCAACACATAGCACACAGACAGAGCAACATAGGACAAGCAACACATAGCACACAGACAGAGCAACATAGGACAAGCAACACATAGCACACAGACAGAGCAACATAGGACAAGCAACACATAGCACGCAGACAGAGCAACATAGGACAAGCAACACATAGCACACAGACAGAGCAACATAGGACAAGCAACACATAGCACACAGACAGAGCAACATAGGACAAGCAACACATAGCACGCAGACAGAGCAACATAGGACAAGCAACACATAGCACACAGACAGAGCAACATAGGACAAGCAACACATAGCACACAGACAGAGCAACATAGGACAAGCAACACATAGCACGCAGACAGAGCAATAGCACAAAAAGCAACAAAACAAAATGCATAAAAGCAACAAAGTGTTTCCACACCTCACAAGCTACAGAGAACAGATAACATGGAATGCAGACATACACAGATAGGAATTATGTTCACAAGTCTGATTGTCGTTTAGCCATGTTTTTTTTGTGAAGGCGTGATAGGTGGTGCAGTTGTGTGTCTGGTGGCCATGTGTTCCAGACATGGGAAGCTCTCACAGAGAAAGCAGATTGACTAAAGGTGCTTCCCCTTAAGGCAGTCACCTCTCATGGCAGACCTTGTGGATCTGCTGCCATGGGTTTTGGT
The DNA here is from genome assembly GCF_023373465.1 of Oncorhynchus keta. Taxonomy (NCBI): domain Eukaryota; kingdom Metazoa; phylum Chordata; class Actinopteri; order Salmoniformes; family Salmonidae; genus Oncorhynchus; species Oncorhynchus keta. The sequence continues at coordinate 28,940,968 of NC_068424.1, read as the reverse complement.
TTTCTGTGCAACAAAAATACTAAGTGGATGGGGAGCCAGGCCATTTAGGATCTTGAATACAAGACATGCGTCTGTGTAGTGCACAGGATTTTCCCAACTCAGGAGCTCATACTTGCTGAGGATGTAACAATGATGGTGGCTCTTGGGCTTTCTCTCAATCAATTTGAGAGCCTATTTGTAGACATTGAATGGGTTTTAATATTGTACAGCAAGCTTGGGCCCAACTAGTCAAACAGTATTTTAAGCGTGGGACTACCATAGCATTGAAGTACAGTTTTGCTACCTCTGTAGTCAAACAATTTTGTATAAATTGGAAATGAGCTGGGTTGAATTTGGTTATTTGAGTTACATTTTTCACCGTTTTCTTAAAAGAGAGGTTGGAATCAAAGTGAGGACTGAGATAATAGTAATATAATATCCAGTGCTGTCTAATTTGAGCGGCATGAAGTCTGTTTCTTGTGATGTCCTAAGATACAGAGAGCTGTGAAAGCTTGTCTACAGATGAAGAGATACCAATGATGAGCAGTGGTTCTCAATCCTGGTCCTGGCGACTCATTTCTGTATTTGCCTTAGCACTGCACAGCTGATTCAAATGATCAACTCATCATCAAGCTTGAAGTGGTATTTTTATTTTTTATTTGTGATGCTATCCTTGATATGATCCTGCTGTTGTCACATGCCACACACGCACATATGGGTGCACATGCATCTATCTATTCAATGTTATCACGATATGTTATAAGATATATTATGTTTCAGTAATCCACAATGACCTGGTGATGTAAAATATTTTATATTTGAGATTCTTCGAAGCAGACACCCTTTGCCTTGATGACAGCTTTGCACACTCTTGGCATTCTCTCAACAAACGTGCTTTTCCATGCTTTTCCAACAGTCTTAAAGGAGTTCCTAAATATGCTGAGCGCTTGTTAGCTGCTTAACCTTCACTCAGCGGTTCAACTCATTCCAAACAATCTCAAATGGGTGATTGTGGAGGACAGGTCATCTGATGCAGCACTTCATCACTCACCTTCTTGGTCAAATAGCCTAATGTTCGCTAGCTGGTTTGTTAGCTACCTGCATATTCATGCAGGGTAGTAACGTCATGAGTTGGGATTATAGTTCATTGTTTCGTTCGCTAGCTACATGTCTTAACAAAAGACTCCACAATGCAAGTAACCATTTCAATGGAATATTAATGATATCACAGTGACAACTTTTAATAGATGTAGCTGGTAAATTCGCTCTGGCTATCTACTCTGATTTCAGAGCAATCTCGTCTGAGTGTGCAAGACCACAGAATAACTTACGAATTTACGAACGCTCAACACCCGTTGAGTATGGCTGGTGTCAGTAAACGTTGGCAAAAAAGCGTCAATTGTTGCCAACGGCACAGTTAAAGTCACCAACGCTTTGGGTAAACATAAAAACAGCCAAACCAGCTCTGCTAGGGCGAGTTAAATGGTCAAAGTGAGCTGTTCTCTCATTTGTGTCTGGAAGTAGCTAGCCAACGTTAGCCAGTTAGCTTGGGTGCTTGACTGTTGTTGTTAAGACAGAACTCTCGGATCAACCCTTAGAGAGATGGATGGGGATAAAGCTTAAGAGGGTGTGAATGATGCTGAATGGGTGTAGACAAAGAGGAGCTCTACAGTATGTACCAAAACATTGATAGGCCATTTTCTCAAAAGTGAGGTTAGAAGTTTATCAACTTTCAAAGTGGAATTACTTTTCCATTGTTTATCAACTGTAGTGTATGATATACCATTTTCTAGCTCGGAAACTTTTATCGAATGTAAAAAAAAAAAAATTCAAATTTTGCTACTTATTAAGACCGAATCGAGACGGTCGGTCACATATGCTGTCTTCCCTGCTCCTCTGTTCTTACCTCTTTCCCTTTCTGTCTTCTACACTCTCTCACACCTCTCTTTCCACCTTCTCTTTCAATGGACACCAGATGTGCATTGAAGTATAGATTGAACTTGTATTATTAATATTTTTCTTGATGCATAGGAAGTGTAGTGTACAGTTTTTGATATTCTGTTTCTGTGTATGAATTACAAATCAGCGTTTTACTAGTTAAATCATGTATCCAGTGTATTGCATAGTTGCAATGTGTAACCATTGATATCCCAGGATCAGGATTGGTAAACACTGTTGAAGTATATAATTGTAATACATACATGCAGACACGGCATCGTTCATAGACTGGAGTTTGACACTCCTGGTATTGGATATGACTGAAAAAGAATGTCTCACAGACATTCATACCTGAACTGCACCTTTATTTGCCAAGGTAAAGTACATGATCAGTGAATATATTCTATGTACAGGCTACAATGTGGTGATCTTAAGCTTGGTAATAGCTAAATGTATACACGACTTGCATCCTTGGCACAAAGTGATATTATATTCTACTCAATCCACAGGCTTCAGTAATGTCATTCAGACTGTTTTGAAGTTGATACAACTGGCTATGGAAGCGGAGGTTCATAGCTAGGTTCTGAACTATTATTTATACCAAACCTTTTAAGGGCCATACACCGATCGGCTACATAGCTAGCTACACATCCATAGGCATACAGTTTTTTTAAAAATGATCCTCCACTGCACAATAAGCAAGAAAATAGTTAACTAGCTACTGTACATAACTTCAGCTGCCTTGCATGGCAAATATCGTTTGTCTCTACGTTAACTAACATATTTCTCTCAACTGTACATGTTTTTGCATGGTTCGTTATGACGTTATAATTACTTCCATTTGCAGTATTCTTGTAAGCCATCTTTGCTGAAGAAAGTCTCCAGCCTTGGGTAAAATAGCGTCAAATTCATCATGGGAACCACTCGATATGATTAGTCATCGCCCAGCGGTCGCCGCTGGTGATTTGCATAAAGTTGGGAAATGTTTCACTTTTTCACCACCTCCCATGCCACCTTCGCACCACCCAGAGGTTCCCCGCCCTCTCTGCTTCTCACCACTTTCCTTCCGTTGAAAATGAATGGGAAGCGGTGTTTCACCACACGGCCCCGCGTGCTAGTGTATACGAAGGGTAAGCCTCCTGAGGCTCCAGTGTGTGTGACCTCTAATTTACCCCAGGTCACAGGAACATCTTGCTTTCTGGCCTGTGTACAGACTAACCTCTCTCCTCAAGGTCCTCAGCCATGTGTAAGTGTACTGTAGGAGTGTGTGAGTGTGCCCGTCCTATGGAAAGCGCCTGCGTTGCAGTTACACTACATTGCACTAGAGTTTGTCCTCAACGGGGCAGGGTGACAAAGTCGGCATTCCCACGGATCTGCTGACGGATCAATCTCACAGCTCCAGTCTCTCTCCTGCTCTCCTTCTTCCTGGGAGAAACCCTTCTGTCAACTCAGTGGGACTGCTCTGGCTCCTTCAACCTCCTCTCCTAATGAATAAGATCACGGTCAAAATGAAGAGCATTATTACCGCTGACATTTTTATCCCCTGCCTAGCTTATTTAATATCCAATTTGTTTCAAGGGATTCCTAGTGGAGTTGATCCTTTGGGTGAGGCTCACTGGGCTGCTAAAACTCTGTTTAGATATGTATGCTCTGTTTCTAAAGGAAGGGAACTACTTTATGGCTCAGGGCCTTATTGTTGCAATGTGATTAGGTATATGCTTGTATAACTCAGGGCAGGTTTTTCTATTTCCCAGGGAAAAGCAAACACACAAAACAGAGGAAGAAAAAAGGCTTAGGAAAGCCGAGTTTTTTTCAAAGGAGGTTGCTCGGTACGTAGTTAAATTGACATTGCATTAAATATATTAGAGCGAGTGAGCAAGGGCGGGGGTGCCTAATCGAAAATGAAGTGCCCTGTCTCTTTATCAACATTATGCACCATTCACCTTTATACTGTGAACACCGTGCCTCAATAGAAATCTTGTCCTCTTGAAAATAAATACAGGGTCATACATTTATTCCGTTGTATGTGTAGGATTCATGCACACATGTTATATATATGAAGATGTGTATAATTATATGCCCGCCACTTTGCCGTTCAAGTTGCTTTGTTCAGATTGTATCTGCTACTATTTACTTTTGTAAATGCGTGTTTTGTGTATGTGTGTACTGTATATGCATATTGTCACACCCTGACCATAGTTTGCTTTGTATGTTTCTATGTTTTGGTTGGTCAGGGTGTGATCTGAGTGGGCATTCTATGTTGGATGTCTTGTTTGTCTATTTCTATGTCTGGCCTGATATGGTTCTCAATCAGAGGCAGGTGTTAGTCATTGTCTCTGATTGGGAACCATATTTAGGTAGCCTGGGTTTCACTGTGTGTTTGTGGGTGATTGTTCCTGTCTCTGTGTGTGTTTTGCACCAGATAGGGCTGTTTTTGGTTTTCCACGTTTATTGTTTTTGTTAGTTTATTCATGTCTAGTGTCTTTATTAAAAAACATGAATAACCAACACGCTGCGTTTTGGTCCGCCTCTACTTCACCTAAAGAAAACCGTTACACATGTACTTTTTCTCTTTGTCTACATCATTATTATATATATATATTTATATATAATGTGCCTAGACCCATTATGCACTCTAAATGATAATGCAACAGTGGAATCAAATCATTGATTCTTAATTTTCATATTAAATCAATGTTCAAATGTGTACTCCTCTGTTTAGTGTGCAGATCTTGACAGCCCTAAGCCTATTGACCACCATGACTAAGGAGCTCCACTTTGGCTTGCAACCTTGACCTTTCAACTGTTCTTTCAACCAGCAGAGAGTATCTAAACACCCCTGGCTAAAACTCTGTCATTAAGGTCTTGTGGTGTCCAGCACTTTCTACTGCCGTCTTATCGGAAACCAATGCGGAACTCACTGATGAATTAAGTTTTAGTTTTAGAGTACAATCTGTGCAGTGTGGACGCGTTGATTGGGAGAGGATTTACAATTAATGGTACAGCAAAGGAGATCAATTGCAATTAAGTGTCTGAAACACACTCTGCGGCTGATAAGCATCCATGCTATCGATCACCATGCCGACTTGCGCTCTTGCAGACCCGAGGCAGTCTCCTCGCGGCAAACCTAATTGACCCCATGAGGTCAATGAACCAAGCTCATGAGCCGTCATGACGGTGCCGTACTCCATGCTGGAGAGGCATATAGCAGCACAGGTTGTAGCACTACCTTTCCTTTGTAGTGCTAGCAGAGTCTGACTGAAGAAGAGCTTCAACTGAGGATGAATCGTTTACAAGGGGAGGGTTATGAGCATGGTGTTGGCCACCATTTTGAACAGTTATGTTGAATGCCCGCATGTTGCATGAGGAAAAACATTGCTTCGATTCTAGATTCTCTGCAAGACTCATTTAGTCTCAAAGGCTAAATTAAATCCGAACCACGAATGATCCTTGTTATAGTGTGACTGAAATGTTAAGGTCATTTCCGATTGAGCTGACATATGCAGTGTTTACCCTTAAATGTAAATGCAGTCTCCGCGAACGCGCGAACATTGCCTTTACGTTTTTTTTTTCGTGCTATAGTGAGGATCTTCCGCGATCCGGATTGAATCTAGGTCTAACTGAAGTCTGAGATTATCCCCCAGTTTAGGTTAAATCTCACATCTAACCGTTGGATATTAAGTGAAGAATTAACGCTCAATTCCTCTTTGCTGACTTTGATGCTGCAGAAGTTGACACACTTTAGCGAGTGTGTCCAGCCATGGGCTAAACTGCCCTTTGAACGGCCCAGTACTCTCCTTTTAAGACCGCTGACCTTGAGAAAAGCTTTGGCTTTTTACTAGCACCCCCTCACACGCTGGATCCTAGAACGTCACAATGTTGGCTGTTTTATTTTCTATCCTCAGTTCAAAAAGTTATGTCTGGGCTTTGCAAGCTTTTTAAACGTCCTTTCTTTTCAAAGCTTTCTTTATGTTGGAGGACTTTGGTAGGAAAAATTGCTGGAATTAAAAGCATTTTGTCAATATACATATCAATTGTAATATAAATACTTCATGGGTAAAAACTTCAAAAATAAAGAAAAATAAGCCTGAAATCTGAGACATGATGTCGGAGAGGAGATGGCATGTAATGTGTCTAGCCTGTAAACAGTGGAATGTACAGATTAAGATTAAAGGTTCATGAAGGAACCAATTCCAGGCATTCTCTACACTTTATTTGACACGGAATTCTATTGATGCGGATAAACAGTTTCATGTGTGCTACAGTACCAGTCTTTGCATGCAGATAAACAGTTCCCATGTGCTACCACTCTTTGATTGCACCCCAATGGGCTCCCGTTCCGATGTGCATCCTGACACTGTGCCGCCTTATTGACTTTGATTTTCCTCCTGTGGGAGAGGAAAGAGAACAGAGATCATCTTTTAAATCATCTTCACAGAGCAGTTTCCCTTTCATTTGGGTTTGTGCTCTGCTTGTAGCAGACAGGCCCTGGCTGTCTTCGTTATCTGTCCTTGTCATCATGGGGTTGCTATCAGAGTGTTCTAAATGGCATTATGTTACTTTCGGTAACACCAAAATTCACGCCGACAACACAACTATTGCAATTACCATAATTATTCTGATGATTGTGATGTTTTATTATTTGGTCCTTTTGTTCTTTGGCATCTATGATGCAACGGTGCAAAAGTGCATGGATAAAATATCACAGTGATTAACTGTGCTTGTCCATTTGACTAGGATATTGCTGAATTCTAGCTAGCATTGTCAGGCCATGTGCAACATACATATGATGTGATCAATCAGTCTTAAATTTACATGGAATATTTTATGCAATAGCACAGCCATATACCCCCTACCACTGAAATAGCATATACCCCCTACAACTGAAATGTAGATAGCCTAAGAGATGATGTAAGGCATATACTTGATGGTACGGTTGAACATGTCCACCTGTCTTTACCTACATAGAAAACAACACCCCAAGCCAAGAGCTGCTCCTCGAAGACAGTGAACAAGATGTAGAAGAGAGAACAGACGATGCCTGGGCTCAGATCAAAAGGAAAGTTAGAATGGGGTAGGGATTTTCAAAGTCAACCCTTGCCACCCTGTTGGATTCAGATACACTGCTTGATGAGGTCTCTGGATCAATAAGTTGATCGACACTGAGATGAGGGGCAGGCCCAGTGGTTTTATGGACCCAGGCTCCTTTGAGAGCTATGGGGGAGGAACTCGACAGGGTGGCCACCTAACTGTTTTTAGGATTACCCCACCCCCACACCACCTCCCACGCCTCCTAGATGTATTTGAATTAATTTGGTGCACACTATCGATCACCCAAACAACTCACCATAATGTAGCAAAGTAGTATTTTCTTATCTGAAAATTCCTAAAGCGGCCAATCAAATACATTATGCTGTTGTTTCCGCTTGTTGTTAAAATCAAAGTCAGGATATCAAAGATTTCTTCACAGCCAACTGAGCATCCACTAACATCATTCCCTGATCTTGTTAAGCCAAGTGTGAATATAGATCTATCCACTTATCATAAACACAGATTGAGAGCTGTTGAGGAGTTTTGTTTACTTAGATGACAAAATTGCTCTGCAAGGCTTCAAGAAACCTAACATAACCTTGCCTCATCTTTTGTGAATAGACAATACAGTGACTAATCTAGATGTATTTATCACAATAATAGAACTCTGGTGGCGCGAAGGCAAGGATTACTTGAACTGCTAATGCACTGCATAGAGAAAGTTGTTTCTTTCTCAACATAATGGAGATTCTTCAGTTACTGACACCAGACTGTTGTCCCGTGTAGCTCAGTTGGTAGAGCATGGTGCTTGCAATGCCAGGGTTGTGGGTTTGATTCCCACGGGGGACTAGTATGAAAGCATATGCACTCACTACTGTAAGTTGCTCTGGATAAGAGCATCTACTAAATTACTCAAATGGAAGCTAAGAAAATTCCTCTCAACCTCCCTCTGTCTGGCCTTATGAGGATGGCTAAAAGCTCCAATTGGGTTTAACATATCAACTGACACTAAGTTTTGGGCCTGGTGCTACAGTGACTGCCAAAGGGACAAAACAGGGACATCCATGCTATCCCTTTCCTGTTTTCTTTAACATTTTGTCCAAGTCTCTTAAACCCAGCGGTTGGATAACTATTCTGTTACAGCATAACATTTGGAACCAAAGCAATTTCAATGTGTAAATTGCTGAATCAGGTATAGTATATTTCAACAAACTATTTTAAAGCTGATCTAGCATGAAATGCTCCTCAGTTTCAAACACACCAGAAGTTTTCCTATATCAATTTGATCTATAACCATTCTTTGTATAATTTATACAAATGGGGACTATATCTGGCCATGGCCAAGAGCATGAAAGTGCATACATTAATGAGACAACTGAAAGATTTTGTATCAACTACTTAGTCTTGAGACATTATACTCTATCAAAATAGAATGTATATAATTCAATGTGATGATTGAATATCCAATCGAGAATAAATGGGAAGTGTTTTATTCTTCATCTCTTATTTTCATGCATACACAAATCCAGTGGTGGTTCTTGCTTGTATGGCTCCTCCACTCCCAGACATTTTGAACAACACAAATAAATAATCATAACATTTAAAACTATATATATATATATATATATATATACAAAAATAAGACTCATAAATATCAAAAAGAAGTAAGAAAGACAAATAGAAAAAAATGGTAGCATATAAATACAAAAGAGATTCAAATTATTACACTATTAATTTATTACCTTGTCAGCTCTGGGATTTGATCCAGCAACTTTTCAGTTACTGGCCCAATACTATAGCCACTAGGCTACCTGCTGCCCTAAGCATGAGACACCACAAAAGACTCGATATATCACAAAAGATACAAAATATCAGCATATTATCTTTTAAGTAGAAGCATACCTATTTTTGTGTGTTTCTCTTCTTCTTTCCTCTTTTTCCTAACCTGATGGCTTAGACCTTTTCTTATCCGTTTGTGTGTATTTTGCACTCGAGCATCAATAAATTACCCCTCCCCCAACTCTGTCAACCAAGAGTCAAGACTAAACCAATTCACGTTGGTGGTGTGCAGACTGGTTTTATATTATTCTCAAACAATTTTGCACAAACCAGAAAACAATGCAACAATAGGTCTGTGAAACTATATATTCAAAGTATTATGAATGAATTGTGAATTATTTAGTAGCATTTCGTAGTGTGACTGATTTTACTGATTGCATTAGTACTGTACAAAGTTAGAGGTGCGCTATTTGATAGATTCCTCCGCTCCCCCTACCCCGGGCTTCCAGTGGGGAGACCTGAGGTCAACCTACCCCCGGCACCCTCCCCATCTCGTACTTCTGAGTGGGAGACCTTCCCAGGCAGTAGCCTGCCTAGCTCACGAACTGGAATCAGGGCGTCCACTCCGACAAGATTAATTAACCCACAGTCCCACACGGTGACATGATATCATTGACGTGATGTGCAAATAAGGGATAGAAAAAAAAACGATTGTGCAAATGTCACCATTCAGATTTTTTTTTTTGTACGGGTGCCTCGTGCCGCTCCCGGCAAGACGCCGCCCTGGGCGCCTGCCCATGTAGCCCACACCTAAATCCACTACTGCACAAATCACACTGAAGTGGCACCTGCAAGAATGATAGGAGTCCTGCGTAACCTGAGTTTCAATATCACAAGCAGAGCCTCACACTGAATGTGACACTGTATTGTCAGGCAAGATCAGAATTGTAGCCAAGATGTTGACAGCCCCATGTTGTTCTCACATTACACCTACCACATAACACTTGTCCAGGGGCCTCACACTTACAGAATAACTGCTATTTTGTAGCTGTTATGTCCCTGTGGTATAGCTGCTTCTCAGACATTGGGTAGAGGGCATTGGCGGGACACGCTGGCTTATACATGTTAATGTCCCCTTTTCCCTATTCCAGTCCTGTTAGATTGATGGCTCAGCAGTGGTTCTCATTGATCAATCAGACACAATCTGCGTCTCAATTGAACCCTGGCCAGGGGGATTTTGCATTCTTTCAGGGGAAGCACATCCCTTTGGGCTATGACAGTGCTCCGCGCTGGATCGATTGTTTTCAACTTCTTTGTGTAAATACTTTGTAACCTTATCCATGAATCATCTACAGTGCCACAGAGTAGGTGACAACACAGCTACAATACATATAAACTGGAGGAGTGACAGAGCCTCAAAGTAATCTAGGTGGTCAAATCTGGAGAAGGGATTACGGAAACGATGAGGAATAATTATGTATTTCATCACAATGATGGATACTACCACATCCTCCTCTGTACAATATTTCCCCTGAGATCATAGAGAGGCTATATAGCTTTTTTGCTTGTATCTACTTTTGAGAGCTATTGTCCATGGTCCTTTTTCAATGCAATGACACCGACATTGAACACGGGAAGAAGTCAATTATTCTCCTTGTGAAATTGATTAAACCTTCAACTGCAAACGCTTTACACCATGTATGATGGGAGGCCTTCTTGTTCAGAGGTAGATATACACTTGAATTGGTAGAGGGGCCTTTTTCATAACTGTTGTTATACCCTTGTTTTACTGTATGTTTCTTACTCTGGTGACCTTTAATAATCTCATTTAACCGTTAACAAGGTCAGGTGAATAATTGAAGAAATGCCTAAATCTAGAACTGGCATTGTTGTTAATGTTGTATCACTGTAAATGTTACATCGAACACAATGAAGAGAACGACCCCTAGGCTGCTTCCTGATTTTGTCATACGTGTCTGCTGTTTCCCAGGGCTGGATGCAAAGGCCAAGAAACACACAAGGAACACGCATTCTTTATGTGACGTCCTCATCAAATTCAGTGCAGTGGAATGAATGGAATCTCAAAGACTTTTTCAAAATTCTTCCCTCAGAAACAGCGGGACAATATGAATGGAAATCATAAAGGACAGCTCCTCTCCCTCCAGCAATGGGGAAAGGACCTTTTTCCACTGACCCGGACATGCGGAACTTGTGCACTCAGTTGCTCATTAACAATATAAATGCATCCCTTCAACCTCTGCGTTCTGGGGTTAGAGCAGACTTGTGAAAAGAATGTGAACAGATTATCTGTGTGATAACAGTTATTTAGAGCATTCATTGTGTGAGCCCAAAGCAGAAGTCAGTCATCGCAAAACAACACTGTTTTGCTTCAATCATAATTATTCGTCTTATAACAATGTTTGTCCAGGACCCAGCCTTGGGCAAGGTGATTTTTTCCTACAAGAAGAAAAAAAGCTTGTTCAAATTCAACCCTGTTGCTACTCTCAATACAGCATCATATCATGTTTTATGTTAATATTACACAATATAATACCAATATCAAACCTTATGATTCTAGTTTATAGCAAAGGATAGCCAAAGATAAAACACCATTCTGACAATGCAGTCATATTTTTATATTGATGTATTAATTATAATCTTGTGAAAGAACAAGAGTAAAAACAAAAGTGTTGGGCTAGCATTAAATGGTGTTGTTGTTGGCCCACTCTCTGTCATTCTAATGAGGGAGGCTTTATTAGACCCAGTCTACAATGGAGGTTGGAAATGTCACAGAACAGGTCCTGACATTTCTGTGCTTGATACGGAATCAAAATGGGAGTCGTGGAGTTCACAGCGACTGAACTAATCTGCAGTTACAAAATAACAAAATCATTGTGTTACGGCCTCAGAGGGAAGAATGCCGTTAATGATGCTGGCTTTTCTACTTTTTTAATGATGCATCCATTAACATTTTGGAATGGTTCCCTGTAGGTCTAAGCCCTTAGATCACCATATCTGCTAAGCTAACATATGGAATTGTTTTAAGATGGTCATAAAATGTATCATTTAACCATTTGATTTGGAATTTTAGGACCCCTGTAGGTATAAAAAATAACGTGATAAAACATTGAATTTGGCCTCTACTGCTATAGCCATAGAAACACATTGAATAACACATTTGTACATGGCCAAAAATAAATAATAAGGTACAAGGTTTTGAAGTGTCTGTTGTCATGACATTGGCCTGGGGGTAGGTTTATGACAGTCATAAATACCCCCCCCCCCCTTTTCCTCTCTCTACCCTACTGATGTGAAATTTGAAAACCCCTTGGTTAATAACATAGAGATTCTGGGAACATCAGAAGGTGGGGGGAAATGAACTATATTCTGGTAATCCGACCAATTGAACATATGGGGTGGTACTTAATGAATATTGTGTCAGTTCGGTTGTCATCTGAGACATTCTCATCGATAATAGGATGACATAAACTCTACAGTGGAAAGTCTACACATCAGAGTTATCGGATTCACATGGAATTGTTGTTCAATTTAAATGTTTGAATATAAAATTATTGGTGAAAAGATTAAATGTAATTTTAGCTCCAAAATGAGAGATTTGGGTTTTCATAAGGTTAGGGTTCTGCTCAATCAGTCGCCCGCCCCTGTGAAGAGACATGGGTTATAAAACTTTTCAAACACACCCTTCTCGCTCCACTATATAAAGCCTTGACGAAAATGTAACCTCCTGTTCCAAGTACATGAGGTCTGCATCCTCTGCGTTAAAATGACTAACATGTCAAGTACAGAACTAAGCCAACCTCAGCTTGAGCTTAGGTTGCGAATGGAATGAACTTTGAACTCTTATTCACTACAGAATTGATACCTCCTAGCCGTTGAGTTAGCAACAGTAGCTGCAAACGTGGGCTAGGAAAGAACAGACAGAGTATCTTTCACTCAAACCCAGACCCTTTTCTTTTGTGTAACCAGCTGTCATATCTGTTCCGCTCGGTAGGGACGTTTTCCTTTGACGTAATTTGTAGTCAAGGTATAATTAATTCTGTGTATATGTAATTCTGTGTGATTAGTTAAGTATTCAGTAAATAAATAATTAAACCCAATTTTGTATTGCTGATTCAACTTGTTAGCTAAGGTTTGTGAAGAATTTACAACTTTCAGATGAGACTGAATTAAGGCGACGATAATTATTCACTGCTATTGATGTAAAATATTACGAGGTCTTTAAGAGTTCATTCGGAAGATAACAGCACTATAAATATTATTTTGTGGTGCCCCGACTCTCTAGTTAATGACATTTACATGATTAGCTCAATCAGGTAATATTAATTATGGAGAAATTATTTTATAGAATAGCATGTCATATCACTTAAACCGGCATAGCAAAAATACACAACACTGTCATATATCTGAGAGATATAATATATACAGTACCAGTCAAAAGTTTGGACACGCCTACTCATTTAAGGGTTTTTCAATCTTAAAAAAAATTCTACATTGTAGAATAAATAGTGAAGACATCAAAACTATGAAATAACACTTATGGAATCAAGTCGTAACCAAAAAAGTGTTAAACAAATCATAACATATTTTATATTTGATATTCTTCAAAGTAGCCACCCTTTGCCTTGATGACAGCCTTGTACACTCTTGGAATTCTCTCAACCAGCTTAATGAGGTAGCCATCTGTAATGCATTTCAATTAACGGGTGTGCCTTGTTAAAAGTTCATTTGTGGATTTTTTTCCTTCTTAATGCGTTTGAGCAAATCAGTTGTGATGTGACAAGGTAGGGGTTTCATACAGAAGATAGCCCTATTTGGAAAAATACCAAGTCCATATTATGGCATGAAAAGCTCAAATAAGCCAAGAGAAATGACAGTGCATCATTACTTTAAGACATGAAGGTCAGTCATTTCGGAAAACCTTAATAACTTTTAAAGTTCATTCAAGTGCTGTTTCCCAGACCATCAAGCGCTATGATGAAACTGGCTCTCATGAGGACCGCCACAAGAAAGGAAGACCCAGAGTTACTTCTGCTGAAGAGGATAAGTTCATTACTGTTAATAACTGCACCTCAGATTGCAGCCCTAATAAATGCTTCACAGAGTTCAAATAACAGACACATCTCAACATCAACTGTTCAGAGGAGACTGCATTAATCAGGCCTTCATGGTCGAATTGCTGCAAAGAAACCACTACTAAAGGACACCAATAATAAAAAGAGACTTGCTTGGGCCAATAAACACAAATAAATGGACATTTAGACAAGTGAAAATCTGTGCTTTGGTCTGATGAGTCCAAATTTGTGTCTTTGTGAGACACAGAGTAGGTGAACTCCGCATGTGTGGTTCCCACCGTGAAGCATGGGGGAGGAGATGTGATGGTGTAGGTGTGCTTTAGTGGTGACACACGTTTTTTTCAAGAGGACAATGACCCAACTCACCTCCAGCCTGTGCAAAGGCTATTTTACCAAGAAGGAGAGTGACGGAGTGCTGCATCAAATTGCCTGGTCTCCACAATCACCCGACCTCAACCCAATTGAGATAGTTTGGGGTGAGTTGGACCACAGAGTGAAGGAAAAGCAGCCTACAAGTGCTCAGCATGTGTGGGAACTCCTTCAGGACTGTTGGAAAACATTCCAGGTGAAGCTGGTTGAGGTAAGAGTGTGCAAAGCTGTTATAAAGGCAAAGGGTTGCTACTTTGAAGAATCTCAAATGTAAAATATACTTTTTTGGTTACTACATGATTCCATGTGTTATTTCAAAGTTTTGATGTCTTCACTATAATTCTACAATGTAGAAAACTAGTAAAAAATAAAGAAAAACCCTTGAATGAGTAGGTTCGTCCAAACTTTTGACTGGTACTGTATATATTTTTTACATCCAGTAATGGGTTACCTTCAGAGACTCTGCTGAAGCTTGTGTGCTTCGTAGAGTAGAACAACCGACACGTTCATGTTTATGAGAGTCCCCCCTTTCAATATTGTTATTAGTTTGTAGCTCCAATGGTTCGATCTGGACAGTCTATTTTGTAAGAAGACCTCTTCGAAATGAGTTCAGTCTTTTGTGGCTGTTGTAGAGCCAATCAATGTTTGTGAGTCGCAACTTTTGATGTTGGTGACTAGGACTGTTGCGTGACCGTATTATCGCCACATCAGCGATCATTAGTCATGAAGGCAGTCATTTTCCTTATGACCGTTTGGTCATGGTAATTACTGTAGGCTTCTCCAAGCTCTGTTGTTGCTGCTGGTCATTAGTAGCCTACCAAACTTGCTAACTGCCTGGTACTCAGCATTCTATTGTCCCTCTAATCACTCTAACATCAATGCAAATGTGATCGAACATCGAATCAAACACTTCATGAGAACATGAGCACATGTTGCGCAACTTTTCTATAGGCTATGCAATTGCGGAGATGACAAAGTGATGGCCTCTACTAAGAAGAGGAGGATCCCATTGGCTTTCTATGGACTAAGTGTACTGTATTTATTTATCAACTTTCCTAATAAGCCCATTGCTTATATTTAAAGCAGGAGTATAGCCTACCTGGCTGGCATGAAAATGAATCACGTGAAAGCGTCCTCCATTTACTATTTAAGTGCACAGATTACTTTTATTTTTAAGACAAGATTAAATCTAACATAGTCTGATGGGTGACAATATTAGCTTATCACTTGTGAATTATACATTATCACTTGTGAATGATTGTGTAAAAAAAGTTTTTTTAATGCTCGTGGTTGTATTAATTTGCGATCTATCGCATCCCACAATTCTACCAGACTATGCTTGGAATATTTGTTTTACAATGGGTGCGAGACCTAGAAGCCACAGTGTCTCGCACCCACTGTGAAATTTGGTGGAGGATCGGTGGTGATCTGGGGGTGCTTCAGCAAGGCTGGAATCGGGCCGATTTGTCTTTGTGAAGGATGCATGAATCAAGCCACATACAAGGTTGTCCTGGAAGAAAACTTGCTTCCTTCTGCTCTGACAATGTTCCCCATCTCTGGGGATTGGTTTTTCCAGCAGGACAATGCTCCATGCCACACAGCCAGGTCAATCAAGGTGTGGATGGAGGACCACCAGATCAAAACCCTGTCATGGCCAGGCCAATTTCTAGACCTGAACCCCATTGAAAACCTCTGGAATGTGATCAAGAGGATGATGGATGGTCACAAGCCATCAAACAAAGCCGAGCTCCTTGAATGTTTGCGCCAGGAGTGGCATAAAGTCACCCAACATCTATGTGAAAGACTGGTGGAGAGCATGCCAAGACGCATGAAAGCTGTTATTGAAAATGAGGGTTATTCCACCAAATATTGATTTTTGAACTCTTCCTAAGTTAAAACATTAGTATTGTTTTGTTTAAAAATGAATATGAACTTATTTTCTTTCTTTTCAGTTATCATTTTATGCAAATAAATGCTAAATTTTTTTATTTGGAATTTGGGAGAAATGTTGTCATTAGTTTATAGAATAAAACAAACATGTTAATTTTACCCAAACACATACCTATAGATAGTAAAACCAGAGAAACGGATCATTTTGCAGTGGTCTCTTCATTTTGTCCAGAGCTGGATTTCCTTGTTTTACCTCTCAACACAGAACAGCCGCATGTGCGCACTCCCTCAAATCGTTTGAAGAAAATATCCTTTCTATTTTTTCAATTGTAGTCTTCATACTATAAAATAACTGTGGCTTGTAGTCTATGTGTGTAAGCAAGGAGATGCTAAATGTGTTTATGTTAATTAACGGTCAATTACATTGAGACCGACAATTATTTGCTTGATAATCACCAGCTGTAATTTTGTGACCGCCACAGCCCTAGTGGTGACATGGTTGTAGCTCACATGAGTTTTACAAACTATTTTGTGATGATTTTCTTCTCCAGATCCACTCATGTAGAAAAGGGACACTTTCAAGAGCCCCATGTTATGGAATAGTGTTATGGCCGTCGTTGGTGGAAGAAGAGGAGGACCAAGGTGCAGCGTGGTATGTGTCCATATTTATTCAATGAACTCGGAGATAACAAAACTAACAAAGAGAACGACCGAAAAGAGTACTGGCTGGTGCAGACACACAACAGAAAACAGAAAATAATCACCCACGAAACACAATAGAAAACAGGCTACCTAAATATGGTTCTCAATCAGGGACAACGATTGACAGCTGCCTCTGATTGAGAACCATACCAGGCCAAACACAGAAATAGCAAATCATAGAAAATCGAACATAGACAACCCACCCAACTCACGCCCTGACCATACTAAAACAAAGACATAATAAAATAACTAAGGTCAGAACATGACAAATGGGCACAAACTGTGTATCTGCAGAGAGAGGGGAATGAGCTCCAGCCACTACAATAAAAGTTAAGTCATAAACACATGGGGAGCTATTTAATATTCAAAATGATTTCACCGCGTGATGTATCAACTCTTGTATTTTTTTTTTACCTTTAAGATTATTTAGCATGTCAAGTTAGTGTACATGCCAAGAAAGAAAGTTCTGCCTCCCAGAAAGAAAGTTCTGCCTCAGAGCAAATCTACAGATATCTTTTGCATGCATAGTTTCCATCAAGCTGATTTCCAACCTGCTCCTCAGTGCCAGTGCTGATTTATGGGTCAGGGAGCAAAAAATGTATTGTGTAAAACATATTTTATCATAGTGTTATTTACGTTTGCCCTAAGGGGCAAAGTAGCTTTCAGTTATTGGAGTGAGCACCATTATAATTAGGGATAATCATTCGCCCACAACAGTTAGAGTAGTGTGAACTCTCCACAGTAGTCCCACAGTGTCCACAGACGATTCACGTCCAAACACACATGAATTCAAAACTCATGTCAATATCAAGACAAGGCCTACGTCGAGGGCTTTCTCAGTCTTTCTCCTCGGGCTTAAATGTCAAAAACAGACTGAACCCTCTTATCACTCGCAGAAATAGTCTCCTTGGATTCATTGCCATCCTGCCGCACAAGCAAGATTCTAATAAGTGCTGGATTGTTCGCAAACAGAGAGGGAGAGAGAGAGAGGGGGAGAGCAAGCGAGAGCCGGGTAGAAAGATAGAAATCCTGTTGTATCTCCAGGCTGGGGCTATTTGCATGGCAATGAAGGCCGTGAGTGTTCAGCACTGTTCAGATGTGCACCCAGACAATAGTGCCAGTGTTTGTTCTTTCAAGGGAAGTTTGAGAAAGAGAGAAAAAGGGAAGAAAAGAAGAAGAAGAAAGGGGGAGGTCGTCAGTGGAAGGGATTACGCATTGTGAGAACCATGTCCATTTGCTGCTACTATTATTGGGTCTGAAAAGCAGTATCTGCAGTACCAGGGCCCTTAGTTAACCAGACTGTGTGTTTTCTTCCACACCATGATGATCTCTGTTGGTAGCAGCTGTTGAAGAGTGGCTTAAAGAGAGAACAATCACGCATGAAGGTGGGTGTAGCTAATGTTTCTTTCAGAATGTGAAATTAATAAAGATTATAGACATAGATCTACTAGAGAGATGATTCAATTCTAAGTCGGTATGGTTTATTTTATTTAACATGTAGGTATTACATGTAACTGACTATTGATGCTGGATTATGTGAAACTGGGACCAGACCAACTTTTTTGTAAGAAATGCTTTCATCATTGTTCATGTACCGTTATTAAGTATATCATATCAAGTATATCATATGCTCTATAAAGCCTTAAACATTATAAATCTTGAAATAAAAGCATGAATACATTTCTATAAAAATGAATCAAAACAAATATTACAAAAATATTGGATGAAACATTGAATTTGGAATCAATGCTATTAGCCAATAGAAACGCATTGAATAAGATATTCACTACAACAGATTGTTCGGGGGGGACAATCTAAAGCAAGTTTGTTCAGAAGTTTCTGTCCTATATCTAAGAGATATAAGAAAGATTAGATAACTATTATTATTCATGTTTTTATATGTATATATCCCCTTATTTTAGGCACTAAACTATCTCCATAAACTAGACTTCAATATATTATTTGAACTGGTACCGGGACCTTCAGTCTTGTGGGCGTCCTAGAGCGAAACGGAGAACACCATCGTGTTTGTGAGAGTCTCAGCGTTCACTCGCGTGGTCATAATAGAGTTGTCATGATAGTTTGTAGGCCAAACCATTCGGATGCTACAGGCTTTTTCGCGAGAAGACCAAATTTTGGTCTCATGGTCTGACAAACACCACTCTAGCTCTGCCACCTTTCACCACAGATGCGAAAGGGTGATATCGGCAGATGCTGTGGATTG
The DNA here is from genome assembly GCF_023373465.1 of Oncorhynchus keta. NCBI lineage: Eukaryota > Metazoa > Chordata > Actinopteri > Salmoniformes > Salmonidae > Oncorhynchus > Oncorhynchus keta. The sequence continues at coordinate 28,921,963 of NC_068424.1, read as the reverse complement.
AGACGCAGCCCATGAAAATACAAATATCTCTAGTTTAAACAGACAAAGTTTGATGGGGAGTTTTTACATTATGTTAATTTGATTTCCACAGGGGCATGACCATTGAAGACCAAAGGTTAAACACCCAGATGTCATATCTATGGAATGACCTCACTGTTGCTCAATGCATCTCAAACTGTTAGTCCCTTTTGTCTCTACTGGTTAACACATATCATTACAGTTGCCTGTATAAGACAGATGATCAATCAGTATAATGTATGTTAATGAAGAATTGCAACGTAAACTCTGGTGATATTGTGGTCTTAATTAAGAACTCCTCGGATCATGTTGAACTCTATAGTGTACATTGTCATTCTTCATTAAGATGCGTTATTCTAATTGCTTATGAAACTAACGAGACAAAACAATTTACACATAGAAATATCAGTGTGTGAATGCACAAAGAATGTCTTTAAAAAAAAGATAACAATTAACTTTTTTTCACTCTAAAATTACCACGTTAAGTGATACATTGTAGACACTAATGACTAACATAACAACACGCAAATACAGTAAGACTTCTACTAAGTAGTACATGGTAGCGTGACATTCTGCCATTGTTTTTGTTCAGCTTGGAGTATTCATGTTCCTGATTTATAGGAGAGGTAGATGACATTGCGTTCTGAAGCAGAACAGTAAACAACATGTCCCAACATGGGCTCCCCAATGACCAATTAAAATGCATTTTAGTTTTGGTGAAGTGATCCAACGATGGTTTGGTTCTTCACAGGGAGATCAACCATTCTATCTGTCTGCTGGAAATAAAAGGGGGATCATTCAGCAGTGTTTTGTATTCCGGTGACATTTCAGGCTGGCTATCTATAGGCATACAACTTTTCTGAAATTGACAAGTTACACAATTGTTGTACTGTTACTTTGTTCCACTGATTGTATGCCAGGGATGAAAGTACAGCATGCTCTGCACACGGACAAAACATTTACTCTGTGATGGACATACCCTTACTGGAGTGTTACATTGTTATTACATGTCTTATTACACTGACGTTACTCTGTTATAACGTATTTGTCTACATAGACTACCTTGTGTTACACATACGGGCCTTATGGCACATTGCACACATGTTTAATGCAGCCAGTTCTGAGAAATGGCAGGTAGGTAGTTTGATGTGGAGAATGTAAATATCTCACTGAGATCACATATAGGAAAATAGTGTGACTCGTCTCACTGGATCAAGTGTTTAACATTGCGAGACCCCAGCTCGTTCTCACTCTGTCATGTCATGTCGTAGTGGAGATGTGTACATGTTCCTGCTTACTACAGAAAAAAAGGTCTGCCAGCCGGAATGTTCTACACGCAGTGATCCTATACATCAAAAACACATTCAAATGGTGCAGCGAATGGAAAACAGACCACATTCTGGGGTTGCTCAGATCAACACCCCAGCGCAATTTGCATTTAATGCATTTTTGACAGATTCTAGAATAAGTCATCCACCACCATCCACGCCATTTTTCAGTGTGCCATCCATGCTATGTTTCATTGTACTACTTTATTAAATGTTTAATTATTTTTTTAACCTTTATTTAACTAGGTAAGTCAGTTAAGAACAAATTCTTATTTTCAATGACAGCCAAGGAATAGTGGGTTAACTGCCTGTTCAGGGGCAGAACAACAGATTTGTCAGCTCGGGGAATTGAACTTGCAATACTTCCAGTTACTAGTCCAACACTCTAACCACTAGGCTACCCTGCCGCCCCGGGTTGATGCCATTGAGCCAGATGCCATTTCAGTTTAATTACAGTGGGAAAAAAGCTATTGCAAAAAAAGAATTGCTAATGGACATGCATAGAAATATTAGCATACAATATGGATTGGTAGGAAACCTGGCGTATTCATATCAGTCTGTTGTCATGGCATTAGGTATTTATAAACAAGCGACACAGCACTTATGAGTTAGGACAGACTTCAGTGAAAGACCTGCCTATAAGCACCATATTTTTATGAGCCTTTGTATAAAAGCATGGGCGCTGTTTTTCTGTCTAGTCTATGCACCATCTTTTATTGCATCTTGTTAGCCAGCTATCTCTAGATCTGTTGGGCAGTGTGTCAGCCAGTCACGGTGGTGTAAGACTTATCTGGCACTGATATTTATTGGCGTACCTAGTTGGGAGATGTTAAACCACTGGGAGTTGCCTCAGTAGTGTCGGAGGCTGTTTTCTAGTTTTGGCCATCAGCGCTCAGTTAGCCTGCTTGGCAGCCCTATGAAGGCCCATCATTACTTTACGATTCACTGGCCACTAATTGGAATTTCCTTCCACGAGGCTCGTGCTGATATGAATATGCCCAGTTAAAGACGCACTTACACACAAACATATACACTTTCACTCACATTGTGCGACCAAATTGAATTTCAAAAAGAAATTGGGCATTGGTAATAGATTTTTACCATCACATTGTAATGTATGGAGCTTGACAGCAAATACTTTCACAAGATTAAATATGACCATTAGGCAGTCAGACTACTTCCATGGCTACTACAGCAACCACTACTTATTTCAAAATGCAGACAGAATTATTGTGTTATTTAATATTATTGCACACAGCATTATCTCTGGTGACGTTGACTGGCCTATATTTCTGAATGTACAGAAACATACAAAATGTTAAACTACTAGAAGCATTTTGCTGATGGTGATGATATTTTGATGAAACTACTATTTCATATCTTGAATTCAAGGTCCCAATGCAGACTTAAAAAAAATCTCAATATCAAATCATTCATCATGATCATCATGATTCTTAAAATGGTTAAAAATGAACAAAAATAGCTTCTTTAGCACAGAGCAATTTCTCGAGCTAGAATTTTGCTAGGGCTGTTTGGGAGTGGTCTGAGTGGGCAGGGGAAAACAGAAAACTAGCTGTTATTGGAAGAGGTTTAGAACACATTTTTCTTCTTCTTCTTTATTGGTGTATTAATTAATCAGGCAGGTCACCCATCATAAAAGTCAGTATTCGACGTCTATCCATGTCTAAGGACATGGACACGCGAAAACCAGCCACCAGGGGCAACAGTGAGCTCTTTTACCAATAGTCTGGTTTTGCTATTGTGTTGTTGATGGGGATGGCAGATGCTGGTACGCATCTGGTTACAAAGGTTGCATGTTTGAATCCAATGATAGAAAGTTGTTTTAGATATTTTAGTTTTAAGCCTATACCAAACCTTAACCCTTACCTTAACCATTTGGAGTTAATACCTAACCTTAAGAATTTTGAGTTAATGCCTAAACTTAACCTTGGACCGATACAGAGTAACCAAACATTTAAGACATTTGGAACAACTTCGAAATTTGACGTTTGAGAAAAATGTATGAACGTCTAATTCTGAGACCAGATTATGAGATCTTTTTGTAATGAAATTACTGCCTGTTAATTTCTCCAGGCAGCCCAAAACTCCATCCCAACAAAACAGGCTGAAATGTCATGCAGGATCTTTAGCTCTTACACTAAAAGGGCATTATCATAATTTTCACAATGTCACAGTATTATTCCAACCCCCACGATGCGGATATATATATAACACATGAAAATCACATGTTTGACTGCACTGAGCCTTTAAGCCATTCTCACCACAAAGTAATTTGAAGAGTTTCTCTGAACAGGAGACACAAAAGGAATCGTGGGGCAATGTTTGCATCAGGAAAGAATAGTCAGACAGCAACTATTTGACTCAGTTACACACCTGATCTCTATGAGACAAGATTTATATTGGGAACAGCATGAAGACAATCTGAGGGAAACGGTAGATTAGCAAGACACTAAAATAGAAACAAGCCATTATAATGACAGAGACACCAGCTGTTGGTGAAGTATCACTATTGGTTACCATACCAATGCAAAGGGCTTCATATTGGTTTCTCTGTCAATGGCAGAAGCGACCAGCAGATATATTGCATGGTTGCCATGATGGCACTGTCAAAAAGTTTATTAAAAAAAAAAAATTGATTTATCAGCTCAAACAGAAAACCGCTAAAATGCTCTAGAATTGTCAGTTCAGTTTTTGTGTACAAAACGTTTTACATTTGATTAATATAAGATAAGTAAAACATGGTCTACAGTTCATATCTCTTTGTTTCCATTGTTAAATATTGACCAGGCCTGTAGCCGGGTTTCTACATTCCCTAAACTCCCCTTCCGGAACTACTATTAGACATGTAGTCATCCTGCGATGTCCTAGACTTGACCGAAGCTCCACATTTCAGAGGACATTTGATGCTCTTTCCAGGCACACGTGTCTCTATTGTCCATGTCTGACCAATTATCGATTAGTCAGCTGCAGAGAGCTGTATCATGCTGAAGGAATGATGTTTGGGTCCTACTGCTCGCCCATGGAATACAATACATGGCCTTGTTTCCTCATAAAACAGAGGAGGCTTTTTATCCTCACAAGCGTTTAAGTCAAAATCCCAGCATTAGACCATCCTTCCAAGAAGCAGAAACACACAAACTTTTCTTGGATATCTCTGTGGAAGCTGCGCTTGTCAGTAATAGCTGTTTAAAATGTATTTTCATGCCTCTAAATGCAGTGTTTGACAAGGGGTTGATAGAGGCCAGGGCTGGTATTTAGATTTGTGTCAAAGCCTGGTAAAAATACTCTTTCATCTTGTCAGCTAGATAAACAACAATCAAATATGAAAGATGACTTGCTTCTCTTCTTATTAAAAATTGATCTCGGTGGTGTATTGTTCAGATGAGGATTCCATCTCTCAATGTGGTCAAATTGCTTTGACCAGAATTAATTCACCCATCATCTCCATTTTGATAAATCATTACAAAATCTGATGAATACGTTGGAATATTCATCTTATGAAACAAGTTCAACAAGTCATCCATTCCAACCACCTTTGTCCCTTCCACAACAGAATGACTGTCTACAGCAACAGGCCAACAGCAGGGTGGCCAGCCACCTCTCTGAGGTCCTCGCCACATCACTGTGTCTCTCTGATGCTCAGAGGAACCTTTTTAATGAACCAGTGACGTCTGTACCTCTGTGCGCTAACCACGGGGAGAGGCTCAGAAAAATGGATCAGTGGACTATCGCAATGCGGTGTCCTTGTCTGCTGGACTTAGTTATTATCCTGTCCTTGACATCATGCTGCATGTTGAGTGAGGCGGGAGCTCCACACAGTCTGGAGCCCGACCACCAGCTTGGCCAGGGGTCTCCCACCACAGCTCTACACCAGAGACTCAGACGAGGCTGGATCTGGAAACAGATTTTTGTCCCAGAGGAGGACCCCACTCCAAGCGTGATTGGCCAGGTACCAGTTCTCCCCTGAATGAAAATGTCCTACATTATAGCAGTCAATGGCTTTTGACTCAATTCTCAGTAGATTTGTTTTCTTCTCTCCTTTCCCTCAGCTAAAATCAGACTACGACAGAGGGGATTTCTCTATCAAGTATATACTGTCGGGGGAAGGTGCAGGGGAGATGTTTGAGATTAATGAATATTCAGGAGAGATTCGTACATTGCAGAAGCTGGACCGCGAAGAGAAGGCCTTCTACCTCCTGCAGGCTCATGCCCTTGCTCGGAAGTCCAACGAACCCGTGGAGCCCCAGTCAGAGTTCATCATCAAGGTCCAAGACATCAACGACAACATCCCCCAGTTCCAGAACGAGCCCTATGTCTCCAGCATCCCTGAGATGTGTCCCATGGGTATGTTTGACACATCAATATGCCGAAACTACAGGTCCATATTAGGACAGCCTCAGTCCCAGCAGAAGTTACTGAGACTGTCCTAGTATGGAGAGTGACACAGTCAATTACATTTAAATTACGCATATGGTTGATGAAAAATCTTAGTTGAGGGATCTTGTGAATTTTACCGAGCACATGAAGTTACGATTAAGTCCCTCAAGTCACATGGCAGAGGTGATTTTATGCAGGTTTGAAATGTTACCTGCACCTGTACCTTGAAGAGCATTTGAAATTAAAACAAGTACATTTACCGTATCAATGTATTTTGCTTAGCACCTGGAGTTGTGATTTGTGAGTCCCTCACATGGTCCAGGGGATTTCATACACGTTTGAAATGTACCTTGAAGAGCATTTGAAATAAATTAATTGTTTCATCTCATTTGAAATGATAAAATAATATAAAGGCTGTCGTCAGTCGCCCTTTCAGGAAGTTGAAAGTATTGGTTTGTGTATCATACCTCTGAATCCCTCATATGATTTATTCTTATGTAAATAATGTTATCATTACTAGTGCCATTTCATAGCGCAAGCATAACCATTTCAATTTATATGTAATCTGCCTTTTCAGAGTAATATCTTTCTTGTAATAAATCATAATGCATTGGACTTGGATAGAGAGAGAGAGAAAGACTAGAAGAGAGAGAGAGAGAATAAGAGGAAAAAAGAAAAGGTGGAGACACAGAGGTGGTCATAGTGAATGAGAGATACAGAAAGTAATACCCCGGCTAATAGAGAGAGAGCAAGAGCGAAAGAGAGAGTGGTCGCTAGAAGAAACAGAAATAGACATGCAGACTGAAAGAGAGGGACAGAGAAAGATAGTGACAGAGTGGTGGAGGGAGAGAAACGAGGAGAGAGAACGATAGGGAGCGAGAGACAAAGAGAAAGAGAGATGTCACGGTGGAGGGTGGAGAGGTTGTCACGCACACCTGCCCAGCCTCAGTGCCTAGTGAAAGGCCACGGTGAGCGTTGGGCACCCAGCCTTATCCCATCCCTCCTTTGCCCACCGCCTCCCTCTGCACCCCTGAGCCAGACAGACCCTGTGGGAACGTGGCATAATCACTTTATTTCCCCGTTGGCTGCTGGAGGGTGGCTGGGAGGCTGTAGCCTGAGCCAAACCTGCCTGTGTGATCCTCTCCCACTCCACAGGGACTATCGTGGCCCAGGTGACAGCTACAGATGCTGACGATCCCCTGTTCGGAAACAATGCCAAGCTCATCTACTCCATCCTACAGGGGGAGCCCTACTTCTCTGTGGAGCCCAAGACAGGTATAGTTGAGAGATAGATAAACTACAAGGCAACAAGTATGTGGACACCCCTTTAAATTAGTGGATTGGGCTATTTAAACCACATTGCTGACAGGTGTATAATATTGAGCACACAGCCATGCATTCTCCATAGACAAGCATTGACAGTAGAATGGCCTGTACTGAAGTGACTTTCAACATGACACATTCATAGGATGCCACCTTACCAACAAGTCAGTTCGTCAAATGAATGCCCTGCTAGAGATTCCCTGGTCAAATGTAAGTGCTGTTATTGTGAAGTGGAAACGTCTAGGAGCAAAACAGCTCAGCCACAAAGTGGTAGTCCACACAAGCTTACAGAACATGACCAACCTTGTGCTAAAGTGCATAGCGCGTAAAAATCATCTGTCCTCGGTTGCAACACTCATTACCGAGTTCCAAACTCCCTCTGGAAGCAATGTCAGCAAAATATCTGTTTGTCGGGAGCTTTAAAAAATGGGTTTCCATGACCGATCAGTTGCACACAAGCCTTAAATCACCAATGCCAAGCGTCGGCTGGAGGGGTGTAAAGCGTGCCGCCATTGGACTCTGTAGTGGAAATGCGTTCTCTGGAGTGATGAATCACGCTTCACCATCGGGCAGTCCGACAATGAATCTGGGTTTGACAGATTCCAGGAGAGTGCTACCTGTCCGAATGCAGAGTACCAACTGTAAAGTTTGGTGGATGAGGAATAATTGTCTGGGGCTGTTTCTCATGGTTCGGGCTAGGCCCCTTAGTTCCAGTGAAGGGGAATCTTAATGCTACAGCATACAATGACATTCTAGATGATTCTGTGCTTCCAACTTTGTGGCAAAAGTTTGGGGTAGGCCATTTACTGTTTAAGCATGACAATGCCCCGTGCACAAAGCGAGGTCCATACAGAAATGTTTGTCGAGATTGGTGTGGAAGAACTTGACTGGTCTGCATAGAGCCTGGACCTCAACCCCTTCGAACACATTTGGGATGAATTGGATCGCCAACTGCGAGCCAGGCCTAATCGCCCAACATCAGTGCCTGAACTCTTCAATGCTCTTTTGGCTGAATGGAAGCAAGTCCCCGCAGCAATTTTCCAACATCTAGTGGAAAGCCTTCCCAGAAAAGTGGAGGCTGTTATAGCAGCAAAGGGGGGGGCAGCAACTCCATATTAATGCCCATGATTTTAGAATGAGATGTTGCATGTGTCCACATACATTTAGCCATGTATTTTTTATATGTTTTATCTAACCTTTATTTAGCTAGACTACTAAAGTAGTGTATACTATAGAGACATTCACATGGGTCCACGAATACAAAATATGTCATGTTCAACATCTTTAAGGAGCAAGTACTTGATTTACATAAGAAAGATGTATGTGTATTCACCCCTCTCTCTCTGGGTGGTATCTCTCTCTTCACCCGCCCCCTCTCTGTCTCCACCTTCCTACCTCTCTCTCTCTCTCTCTGCTCTCCCCCCCCCACCCTCAGGCATCATCATGACCTCGATGGCCAACATGGACAGGGAGGCTAGGGACCAGTATCTGGTGGTGGTGCAGGTGAAGGATATGCTGGGACTGAGCGGTGGTTACTCTGCTTCCACCACTGTCACCATCAGCCTGACGGACGTCAATGACAACGGACCCACCTTCCAGCACAGTGAGTCACATCAGTCACTTCCACAGAGTCAATGTGCCACTTCCAATCCTCTCGCACATGCTGATTCACATCACAAAAGAGGAAAGGAGTATGAGTATTTTCAGCCTCTTTAGTTTGCATGACACAGTTGTATTCTGCTCTTACTTCTTGTTGTAGACTGCAGTTTAAACACACAAGCAGATGTATATTCTGAGCGAACATGTGTGCCCGCGAGTGCGCGCGTGTGTGTGTGTGTGTGTGTGTGTGTGTGTGTGTGTGTGTGTGTGTGTGTGTGTGTGTGTGTGTGTGTGGCGCGGCTGCGCTCGTGTGTGTGTCTGTTTGTGAGCCCGCTGGATGAATTTAATCATTCACACATGAAAGGACATTTGTCATGACCTTTGGAAACAAACCTGGCTTCCTCTGAGATAAACCTCTCTAAATGAATGCCAAGGGAAGAAATCAATTTCTCTCAAATGGGAAAACAGGGACAGCACTTTTAACAAAGTACGACGTTCTTTTTTTTCTAAATCTACTTATGCTATTTGAGATGTAGTATGCTTCAAATAGTTTCTTACAAGTTTATGACTTATAAACTCAGCAAAAAAAGAAACGTCCTCTCACTGTCAACTGTGTTTATTTTCAGCAAACTTAACCTCTCTGGGGTAGGGGGCAGTCATTTTGACATCTGGATAAAAAGCGTGCTCAAAGTAAACGGCCCGTTACTGGGGCCCAGAAGCTAGGATATGCTAATAGATTTGGATAGAAAACACTCTAATGTTTCTAAAACTGTTAAAATAATGTCTGTTAGTTTTTTTTAGGTAGCTCCCTTTTTGGCTGTAGTGTTTCCAAGCGCGAGGAAGAAAGCGCATTCTTTGGTATTTTTCTCCGGTAAAGACAATAACGATTCTCTGTCTGAAATATTAGCATTTATTTGCGAATTACGATACCTAAGGTTTGATTATAAATGTTGTTTGACTTGTTTGGAAAAGGTTATTATTAACGTTTGGGATTCATTTTGTATGCATTTTGATGGAGGGAAAATGGGTGGATTATTGACTGAAGCGCGCCAGCTAAACTGAGATTTTATCGAACAAAAGGACCATTTGTGATGTAACTGGGACCTTTTGGAGTGCCAACAGAAGAAGATCATCAAAGGCATTTTTTTATATAGCTATTTCTGACTTTTGTGTCGCACCTACCTGGTTGAAAGATGATTTTCATGTGTTTGTATGCAGGGCGCTGTCCTCAGATAATCACATGGTTTGCTTTCGGCGTAAAGCCTTTTTGAAATCTGACACGGCGGCTGGATAAACAAGAAGTTCAACTTTATTTTGATGTACAACACATATATTTTCAAGAATGTTAAATATTTGAATTTAGTATTTTTGAATTTCGCGCTCTGCAATTTCACTGGATGTTGGACGCTAGCGTCCCACTTACCCTAGATTAACATGTGTAAATATTTGTATGAACATAACAAGACTCAACAACTGAGACATAAACTGAACAAGTTCCACAGACATGTGACTAACAGACATGGAATAATGTGTTCCTGAACAAAGGGTGGGTCAAAATCAAAGTAATAGTCAGTGTCTGATTTGGCCATCAGCTGCATTAAGTACTGCGGTGCATCTCCTCCTCATGGACTGCACCAGATTTGCCCGTTCTTTCTGTGAGATGTTACCCCACTCCTCCATCAAGGCACCTGCGAGTTCCTGGACATTTCTGGGGGGAATGGCCCTAGCCCTCACCCTCTGATCCAACAGGTCCCAGACGTGCTCAATGGGATTGAGATCCGGGCTCCTCGCTGGCCATGGCAGAACACTGACATTCCTGTCTTGCAGGAAATCCCGCACAGAACGAGCAGTATGGCTGGTGGCATTGTCAAGCTGGAGGGTCATGTCAGGATGAGCCTGCAGAAATGGTCCCACATGAGGGAGGAGGATCTCTTCCCTGTAACATACAGCATTAAGATTGCCTGCAATGACAACAAGTTCAGTCCGATGATGCTGTGACACACCGCCCCAGACCATGACAGACCCTCCACCTTCAAATTGACCCCGCTTCAGAGTACAGGCCTCGCTGTAACGCTCATTCCTTTGACGAAAACGCGAATCCGACCATCTCCCCTGGTGAGACAAAACCACGACTCGTCAGAGAAGAGCATTTTTGCCAGTCCTGCCTGGTCCAGCGACGGTGGGTTTGTGCCCATAGGCGACTTTGGTGCCGGTGATGTCTGGTGAGGACCTACCTTACAACAGGCCTACAATCGTTTAGTCCAGACTCTCTCAGCCTATTGTGGACAGCCTGAGCAGTAATGAAGGTATTGTGCGTTCCTGATGTAACTCAGGCAGTTGTTTTTGCCATCCTGGTGTTGGTGTTTTTCAGAGTCAGTAGAAAGGCCTCTTTCGTGTCCTAAGTTTTCCTAACTGTGACCTTAATTGCCTACCATCTGTAAGCTGTTAGTGTCTTAACGACCTTCCATAGGTGCATGTTCATTAATTGCTTATGGTTCATTGAACAAGCATGGGAAACAGTGTTTACATCTGTTTCAATGAAGATCTGTGAAGCTATTTGGATTTTTACGAATTATCTTTGAAAGCCAGGATCCTGAAAAAGGGCAGTTTCTATTTTTGCTGAGTTTATATCTCACAGATTGACCAAGGTGGTTTGGAACCTTTGAAAGTCATTATCAGAGAGTAGTCGTTTGTTGTTTTTGTTTTGGGTAGTCTGTTGAGCGTCCACAACTTGGGACATTCATCCAAATAGACTCACTTAAAGGCACAATCACATTTTCTCATCATCTTATTAGAGTTGGGTCAGGATTATGTAGACCCATCACCTGTTATGACATATCTATGTCTCCCCACAATCGGTTCCTACAGACCGCTAATGATTTCTGTTTATAATTTTCCACGCTACTACAGACACCCTTCACTGGCTATTCACAACTTAATCACCACACTTCTTCAGCCGCACAGGAAACGCCTACGAACGTTGTATACAATATGCAAAAGGACAGTCCTTATTACTTTCTTGCAGGCATTTGAAAATGTGAAAAGTTATATGTTTTCACAAATGTTCCTTATCCAACATACTGTATCTGTCTGTAGCAGCAGAATCAATTGAACAGATGTATCCATTCATCGACTTCCTTGGACTCTCCTTGGGCTCTTGTTTCCCCAGACCTGTACACCTTTGCTGTTCTGGAGTCTGCGGCGGTGGGCACAACCGTGGGCAGGATCATGGCAGACGATGGTGATGTGGGCATCAACGCCAGGATGAACTACAGTCTAGAGGACCTGGAGGAGAGCGCCACCTTCAAGATCCAAACGGATCCAGTCACACAGGAAGGAGTGGTCCTCCTGGCCAAGGTGAAGATAGTTAAAACACTGTACTTTACTGTACTTTAGCCACCAATGCAAAGTGTTACATCCTTGTGATGCTGGCCTAATATGGACACCGTACTGACATCTTTTGACTTCTTTATGCTATTTGTTTTTCATATTGTCTTTGGTTATAGAAACATATTTTTAGGTTAGTTATGTCTTTGAATGGCCTTTTCCTCTATTGTGCAAGTCATTTACAGTAGACTTTGTGTTCTTCTCGATACGCTGTTTATTCCATTCAAGACACAGGGGAATTGAATGGGGCTGAAATTGGCTTGTTATTAAAATCATTGGCTCATCATTGACTGTCAATCGAAATACTGCATCAGTTAAGTGCAAGACCACAGCTGGTGGCTCAATGACTTTGAATGATGCATTTTCCTCATCCAATCTGATAGAATTGGGGGAAATGGGACTTCAAAGGAGACAGCAGGGTGCTGGTTTTCAGGGTTTGTGAAATGGTTATGTCTTCATAATATTTTGGCCAATTAATCTAGAGTGGCATACTGTATCACACTGCTGGAAAACCGATCAACAAAAGAGGTATTTTTAGTTGTTCCATACCAAAAAGTGCCTTCCAGTAAGAGCTTAGCTACAAAGAGCTGTTATTGATTTGTTGTACTTTTTTAGCCTCTGGACTATGAGAGCAAGCGACGGTTCGTAATGTCTGCGAAGGCTGTCAACGATCACATAGACACCCGCTTTCTGAGCTACAACGAGTTTCAGGACAGGACGACCCTGAAGATCGTCGTCGAGGACGTGGATGAGCCCCCTATCTTCATGGCGCCCGATTATGAGTGGAAGGTTCTGGAAAATATGGTGGCGGGGACCGTGGTTGGTACCGTTAGCGCCAGAGACACTGATGCAATCAACAACCCAATCAGGTAAAGTGACACTCCATGACTGTCAATTAGGAGATAACCTGGACAGATGTCCCGCCTCCTAACCCCAGCCATAGGTTGCACTTAACACTGCTAAGTTAGCAGTCTAAGCTGTTCACATGTAGACGGATGCCTCCTTGGAGTAAAACAATTATTATAATTCTAGTAGTATCACTGGCTAGGTTTCAATCCAATTTGCAACATATTTTCATGCAAATATAATCAAATCAGCATAAAAAAGTAGCACATTTGCATTTTACGCTCTATCAAGGACTGTCAGACAAACTATTGCAATTAATGGCAGACAACTGTTCACAGATAAACTTGACAGGTTAAGTTATATGATTTGATCACAGGAGGTTGGTGGCACCTTAATTGGGGAGGACAAGGTCGTGGTAATGGCTGGAGCGGAATTAGTGGAATGGTATCAAATACATGGTTTCCATGTGTTGGTTGCCATTCCATTTGCTCTGTTCCAGCCATTATTATGAGCAGTCCTCCCCTCAGCAGCATCCACTGGATGAGATGGATAAAAGCAAGATCTTTCTTATTTGTTAATTGGTAGCTAAGCACCAATCATCATACAAATGAATAAGACCCTCAATATTTATAGCAAAGGAACATCACCAACCTGTGAAGTTCATTATAACTTATTTCATCTGTAGCCTAATAAACAGTACATGCTTTTTTAAGTCGTGGTCTGAGGACCACATAGCATAGCATCGCATGACTGCAAATGAACCTTGATATGACGGTTATTATATCAACAATTGCGCAAGAAATCGTTTCCTCCGCAATTTGTCGCATAATTCACTTTACAGACACCAAAATATCACAACATGACAAACTAACAAATTGTCGACATTTCTGAAATTATACTGACACCTTCCTTTGTTTCCTTTACAACTGTGATCATTTTTTTTTATACGGTACGATTGTGGATGGAAATGTGCTTACTGACTGCATTTTATTTATTTTTACCCTTGATTTTAGTGGATAGCCCGTACATGGTCATATTTACCTCATATTACTTTAGCAGGAAATGAGGCCTGTTGAATAAATCATGGCTATTCTTCATACCTCACAGGCTTTTCTATCTATTGCTGTGGTATTATCACAAAGTGACTCGCAGAGGACGCTAGAAATGTAATAAAGCGCCGTATGAGGTGGCATATGGAATTCAGATTTAGAGTCATTTGCAAGTGGGGCACGTTGCTGCGGAGACAGTGCTGTTGCCTGTAGCCCAGCAGTGTTAAAGAGTGGCAGGTGCTGCATATCACTCACAGTATGCTGTAGCTTCTATTGGAGGCCTTCACAGGAAGGCAAGTTGGAGAAAAAAACACTATCTGATTTTACTCAGATGTTTTGGAATGGTATTTTATTCAGATATAGAGCATTCTGAGAAACATTCACCTGACAATGTCATTCTCGACAATTCTTCATACTGTTTTGTTGTATTGCTGTTCTGTCATACCGGGCTTTGTTCGAGCCCGTTGAATTTGTGTAGGTGGAAACAGAAAAATGAACAGTTTCCTCAAAGGATCTCTCAGTGGAATCGCTGTGCTTTGTCTGCTCAGCTATGAGAAACCAGCTCTTTGCATTGCTTGCTAACTGTGTGTCCTGGTGATTTCTCTTGCAGATATTCCATTGACAAAAGCAGTGATATCACAAAAGCTTTCAAAATAGACCCAAACAATGGGACTGTAACTGTTGCGAAACCTTTGGACCGTGAGGAAGCAGCCTGGCACAATCTAACCATAAATGCCAAGGAAACAAGTAAGGAGAATTTCTCTCGTTCACACAAAATACAATAAGGTGTTGATAATACAGAGAAAAACACATCAATCCACTATGATGGCAAACATGCACTATGACTGGCAATAGCTTACTGGTACACTGAACCATCTTCAACTAACCTCAAAGGATGTACAATATTCAACTCTCCTGAAATGCTCTCAACTGTTGTTATAGCTTTCATTTTGTCCAATATCCCTTCTGCTTTGGGATTGAGTGATGATTTGAGCCACCGTTGTAATTCAAGGAGATGTGACTATTACAGTAAAATTTATCACGTTAAACTGCCTTTGTGACAGAGCTTTTCCAAAGCATTTATGATACATGTGTCCAACGGACTCCAACAAATGTCTATCTTGACAACTGCAGAGCAGAACCATCTATCCTCATCTGTGGTGGTGTTCATCAAAGTGCTGGACATAAACGACAATGCGCCAATGCTTGCCAGAGAGTACCAGCCATATATCTGTGAGGGCACACAGTCAGGAGAGGTAGGATGGACCCCTCACTATTTTAACTGAGAATAATGCAACATTTGCCTTCTGTACAGGTTATAGGCTGTATCCCGGAGAGGACAATGCTTAATCACAATTACTGGCTATCTCAGTTAGTTTGTCAGTTACCTTGTATTGACTGTCGTAGGTAAATGTTGGGATATTCCCTAGGTAGGACTATGAATCCTATTTTGTATTTTCCGATGCTCATTGAGTGTCACTGTCAGTCAGAACCATGGTCTGACAGCTATGTCTGTGTGTCTTGTAAGCTCATCCAGCTGATCAACGCTGTGGATCTGGACGACCCTGTGGAGGGACACCACTTCTACTTCTCCATGGTCCCTGAGAAGAACATCAACCCTAATTTCACAATCAGGGACAACCAAGGTCAAGTACAGATAGATCCTATAACTGTTATTCAAACTATTTATGAACACAATCCGACATCACTTAAGCATCTGTGTAGCTATGCACCGAAAGAAAAGATAGACAAGCTTATATTTTTACGGTGTCCATATTAGGACATCATCACATGTCTAAAGCAACTTTCATAGACCTGTGATGCTGTCCTAAAATGGACACCATACATATCTATCGGACCCTTAATTTTTTTTTTTTTTTGCCTAAAATGACATACCCAAATCTAACTGCCTGTAGCTCAGGACCAGGAGCAAGGATATGCATTTTCTTGGTGCCATTTGAAATAAAACACTTTGAAGTTTGTGTAAATGTTAAATTAATGTAGGAGAATATAACACATTAGACCTGGTAAAAGATAATACAAAGAAAAAAACATGAGTTCTTTTGTATTTTTTTGGTACCATTATCTTTGAAATGCAAGAGAAAGGCCATAATGTATTATTCCAGCCCAGGCGTTATTTTGATTTTTTAGATTTCTGCCAATATCAGATATGTCTATGTCCTGGGAAATTATCTTGTTACTTACAACCTTATGCTAATCACATTAGCCTACGTCAGCACAACAATCCCGTGGGGGACCCACCGATCCTGTAGAGGTTTTAAGCTTTAAAATCAGGTTCGCTCCTCAAATAAAACCGTCCCATCCATCACAGACAACAGTGCTAGCATCCTGGCACGGCGGAGCTCATTCACCCGTAGGGACCGTGCCCAGTACCTGCTGCCCATGGTGGTGGCGGACAATGGCTCCCCAGCCCTCTCCAGTACCAGTACCCTGACCATCAGCGTGTGCAGCTGTCAGCCCGCCGGACACTGCCCCACAGGCGGGGTGGAGGCCCTGGCCATCTCTATTGGGGTCAGCCTACAGACCCTGCTTGGCTTCCTGGTCTGCCTGGCAACACTCACAGGTCAGTGACACTGTACTCTTGGAATGGGCATATCTGGTATTTTCTCTTTTATGCGTTATTGCATTAAAATGCTTTGGATCCGATATGATGGGTTCTTTTTGAATGTGTTTATATGGAAACATATCCTGATTCAAATAAACTGTTTCACATCTACAAGTTACACGTGACTCTTTTTCAACAGACTGGTTGTGTTAGTGTGAGCTAGTGCAATTCCACTTCAAATCGACTGGGCAAGTATGTAGTGTGTGGCTATATAGTTGGATATCTCTGAAACTTATCCCACTCTCATTAATTAACAGTCATAATTTACTCAAACTCACTAGTGTGCCCTTAACACAAATGTAAAACTTCTAAATGCTTAGCAAAGCAACAATAATGGTGTCCCTTTTCAGCTAGTAATGTGCTTATTTGTGGCAATGCATCCATACCAATGCTTCATGGGACATTGATGGGTTTGCAATAGTGTAGAGCTTTATAATGACCTCTGTTGCTTTGGGTAATCCTTATGCCCATCACATTAAATATTAATAGCTATGCTTACTGGGCTAACATCCCCTCACATGAGTGCAATACCCCATGAAAACAATACAAAAAGCACTCCAATACTAGCCTCAATAAGCACTCCGCTACGAGCTCTCCAGTACTTGCTTGCGAGACATCCGGATGGTTGTACGAGGTTACTCCACTACCGCTATCGCTAGTTCCCTTAGGCTTAAAAGCACACTAAAGAATGTATTTCTTTGGATACGGTATGAGGCTAAATATGAATGATGACTTCAGATCAAATATTATTTTACAGTATTGGCAGAAATGATGGCACAGATGTAGGATCTTAATATGAACCAGTTTGCTACAGCAGGAAATAATCCTGCAGCAACAGGATATTTTAATTATTATGTGGATTATAACAAAAGGTAGACTCAGCGAAATGAAGATGCCACGAGCAGCACCACAGTTATTGAGATGAGCGACATGCAATACTTCGCTCTCACACAGAGTTCGCTTTATGCTGTTTAAAGCATGGCAGCCAGGCCACTAAAACAGCAGAGAAGTTGAGCATCGCACTTCAATGCTCGTAGTTGTTGCGGAAATTAACCCACTATGCTGTCAACCCTCTGCGTCTACGTCATATTACTACCTTTAATGGAGATTGTTGCAGGGGTTGATGCATTTTTCATTAGGGAAATCGAGTCTGACATTTTCAAGTGGAAACTGCAAACTTTAGAAGCCTTTTTAAAACTAAAATACTCTACAACTTTGCCTTTCCTGGAAGATCTCAGCAACAAAATAATTAAGATCCTACATCTGTATCTAATTTTCCCAATTGTTTCCTCTCAATGTTTCCCCTTAAAGAATTTCACAATAAGCCCAAATAATAGAAAAAAATCAATGCCCGCCCTATTACTTGTCATTAAAGAGTGTACATACTTAATCCAGACCTGTTTGGATTTTGCCAGCATGTGTGTTTAAAGCACACAATCATCTCCTGTTGGTTTGTGTCTCCAGTGCTGTGCATTGTAATGCTGATGCTGAGGAGACACCGGAGGAAACAGCTGGAGGGGCTGGGGAGAGCGGAGAAGGAGCTGGAGCTGCCTAAGGGGGTCTCAGAGAAGGTGCTGCACTACGGAGAAATAGGAGGCGGAGGAGGGGGTGACCTGGGGGGATTCTGTCAGCCTGCTGTCCCCCTTCGTCCCCACCCCCGCAGGAGGGACAGGAGGCTCCGCAGAGAGGAGGTGGCAGCCAGTATCAGAATGTCGATGTCTCTCCGCCATTCCCTCCTCATTGGCCCCGAGGACGATGTCTTTAAACAGTTCATCATGGACCGGCTAAATGAAGCAGATCAGGACCCCTACATGCCGCCATTTGACTGCCTGAAGACCTACGCCTTCGAGGGCACAGGGTCGCCCACGGGGTCCATTAGCTCCCTAGAGTCATGGGACTTTGTGGATGCTGACCAATGTCCCCGGGACCCCGGATCACGCCTTGTCAGACTGACTCTCTGGCATGGGGGAGCGGAGGAGGAGACAACCTTCTGAACAGCTAACATTTGTTTTCCATTTTTTTATTTAATTAATTTAACGTAATAACATATATAATAGTACAGCACATCCCTGAACTCAATTTTGACATCCTGATGAAAGAGAAAAATAAGTTCCTGTTTTCTTCCCCTGTATGGTTGAAAACAGTGGAGCTAGCTGTAATAATTATTATCAGTGTTATGACAGTTATATGTTTTTGTTGAACAGGCAGTTTCTTGATATATTTTTTAACAGTATTTAAAGCAACATAACTTTCTATACGTGACCTCATTCTGCATTAGTTCTAAAGATGGGTAACACATTCTAGTATTTGAACCTTCATGACAGTGTCATAAGCGCATCATAAGTTTCTTGACACATGCCAGAACCTTCTTGGCAGATGAATTAGATAGGACCTGTAGCTACACAGCAAATTCTCCAGTGTGAGATAAACCAAATGAACACTGAGAGTGTTACATCAACACTTAAAGTGGTCAGTCTGTGGAACAGTGTTAAAATAACACACTGCTTAGTGTAAATCCTTATTCCAATATTTCCCAGGGTGCCTTGTCTTTCGAGTAAATTGTATAGTTACCACCCATGACTGTATTTGTTAGTGACAGAGACATGGTTGTTGTATTCATCCATTATTGGTCCTATAGGCATCACCAAGTGACATCCTATGCAAATATGTTATACAAAGTTATCTTTAACACAATAGCATACATATATCATAAGGCCTTATTTTGAGAGTTTCACCCTAATACAAGTGCCTGAAAGTCCTACACATCGCTTTAAACCAAAACCACGCCCATCATTATCATATTGTTTGTTTCAATATCTGTTTGTGGACGTACATTGATTGATTGATTCATTAATTTATCTTATGCTACTCAAATATGAAACCAAAAACATTTTCTAAACTAATCCAATATGTTACTTGGGCTTATTGCACCCCTAGGGAGTCTCATGTCTTAGTTTTTCCAAAACCAGTCATTCTTAATGCATTTTGAGGGTGACAAGAAAATGTGACAGTTGGATATCCCCACACTGGCTGGATTCCAATAGGAATTACACACACTTTGCAAGCCAACATAATGTGACTTGCATACCTAATGTGGCCTGTAAACCATGAGTTCCAGGCCATCGCATTACACACTCATAAAAGGTTGTCACTGTAGTTCAAGAGTGTCAAACTCATTCCATGGAGAGCCTAGTGTCTGCAGGTTTTTCTTTTTTCCTCTCAATAAAGCCCTACACAACCAAGTGTGGGGAGTTCCTTACTAATTAGTGACCTTAATTCATCAAGTACAAGGGAGGAGCGAAAACCCACAGACACCGAGTTTGTACCCTGTAAGGCAGAACTCGGTATCGGTACCCCCTGTATATAGCCTTGTTATTGTTAGTTTATTGTGTTCCTTTTAAAAAAACTTTTTTTTACTTGAGTTTATTTAGTAAATATTTGATCAACTCTATTTCTTGAACTGTTTAAAAAAATAGAATAAAATACATTTACCCCTTTTTCTTCCCATTTCGTGGTATCCAATTGGTAGTTACAGTCTTGTCTCATCTCCAAGTCCCATACGGACACAAGAGAGACAAAGGTCAAGAGCCGTGCGTCCTCCAAAACACGACCCAACCAAGCCACACTGCTTTTTGATATAATGCCCACTTAACCTGGAAGCCAGCTACACCAATGTGTCTGAGGAAACACTGTACACATAGCGACTGTTTCAGCGTGCATGCGCCCGGCCCGCCACAGGAGTCACAAGAGCAAAATAGGACAAGGACATCCTTGCCAGCCAAACCCTCCCCTAACCTGGACAACGCTGGGCCAATTGTGCCCTGCCCCATGTGTCTCCAGGTTGCGGCCTGGCTGCAACAGAGACTGGACTCAAACCAGGATCTCTAGTGGCACAGCTAGCACTGCGATGCAGTGCTTTAGACCACTGCACCACTCAGGAGGCCGCAGTGTTGGCATGTGACAAATAACATTTGATTTGATTTTCCCAAACTCAGTCCTCGGGACCCCAAGGGGTGCATGTTTTTGTTTTTGCCTTAGCACAGCTGATTCAAATAATCAACTAACTATCAAGTGATCATTTGAATCGGCTGTGTAGGTCCCAAGGACAGAGTTTGGGAAGCGCTGCTGTAAGGTCATCCTTTGTACCTTTAGTTATAAGTGTATAATTGCACTCCAGCTCCAGTGGCAGTCGGTGCAGTTTAAGATGAGGACCATTATATTTTTTATGATCATGGCCTTATTTCTTTTGCAGCAAATTGGATGACTGTCATTCATATTCCTTTCACCCAGCTCAATGTAACATTGATAGTTTTAGGCAAGGGTTTCCCAAACTCGGTGCTGAGGCCCCCGACCCAAGTACTACACAGCTGATTAAAATAACCAGCTCATCATCAAGCTTTGATTATTTGAATCATCTGTGTAGTGCTAGGGCATAAACCAAAATGTGCACCCAGGGGAGGCACCAGGACTGAGTTAGGGAAACACTGGTTTAGGCCACTACATGATATTTGACATTTCCTTCTACCCACGAGGTTGCTACATCCTAGCCTATGAATTAAAGTTTACTAGGTAGATGCACAGGTCGAGAGATATTTGAGTAATCAAGGTGACAGACATCGATGCGTTCAATACTGTGTTGCACACTCTTGCCTGCATCTAGCTGATCTCGGGTGTAATCGTTAGTCATCAGTTGCAAACAATAGTGTCTATTGGACAAATTCTGGTATGTTTATCCCTGTTTCTTTTCGTTGGCTTCCGTTTTATGAACATTTTCCAACAGAATCGGCGGAATGAATACACCCCTGATCACACTCGAGCGTAGTTCCCTTTCATAGCAGTCGCATACAAACAGCATGATCCCTTTGATCGTTGTATAATTCCACGTCGTATCTATGCACTCTCCTATTCTCACCTTTTCCCTTAGCTTGTGGACTTCAGTGCACAACACATCAGCAGTCTGTGACCAAGTGAAAAAACCTCACCTAGCCAAACCTTCATATCATAAATGCTAACCTCTATACACAGCCTACATTGTTGTCACAATATTAACATCAACATACTAATCAAACTAGAACTAACGTGTTAGTAAACCCGCTACAATCATGCAGTACAGTGTACAGTCAACAGCAAGCAGTATCACAGTTACACCAGTAGGCCCCTGTGGCAATAAATAAATAAAACCAAAAGCTTACATTGACTTGGAAAAGTTCCAGTGTTGGATAGCCAGCTAGCTAACATAGAGCTCCTCTCTGTTTGAACCGGGTGTTTGAGTAGTCTAAACTAGCTAGCTGCATTCGCTAGCTAAGTAATTGAAAGTGAAAAAATACCAAAAAGGTATAGCTAGCTCTCTCCTTCACTCTCTTTCTTTTCCTTCATTAAAACATTTTTTTTGTCAAAACTGTTCAACTATTGTCTTTCTCTTGGAGTCAACTACTCACCATATTATTCACTGCAGTGCTAGCTAGATGTAGCTTATGCTTTCTGTACTAGATTCATTATTTGATCCTTTGATTTGGTGCTATGATAGGTTGGAGGACATCCTCTGGAAGTTGTCATTAAGTCTATTGAACGGGTTGAGAACTACGAGCCTCCTCGGTTTTGTATTGAAGTCATTGTACCCAGAGGAGGATGTAAACTAGCTGTCCTCTGGCTACCATGGTGCTACCCTACAGAGTGCTGTTGAGGCTACTGTAGACCTTCATTGCAAAGCAGTGTGTTTAATCAATTATTTGGTGACGTGAATATATTTAGTATAGTTTTATCTGATCACTTTTTTAATGTTTCACTATTTACATTTTATGAAATTCAATGAGGAGGATGGTTCTTCCTCATCTGAGGAGCCTCCACAACCCAGTTCATACTTCAGGCAACATCAGGCCTTGAAGTAGGGTTGCAAAATTCCAAGGCCCTGAAAACTTGTTGAAGGACTTCAAATTTCCAGCTTCCGTTTTCAGGAAAGGACGTCTGGAAAAAATGGAAATTTATGGAAAGTTGCTAGAATTTTCCAACCCTAACTTCAAGTCACATTATGCTGGCTTGCAAAGTGATGTGTAAGTCCTATTGAAATCCAGAGTTAAGCGATCCAACAGTTGGACTTTTTAGCCATTTGCAACCTGCATTCAAAATGACGAACAGTGTTACAAACGTTTTGAGGAGACTATCTAACGCTTTTAAACTGAAACAAACAGTTCAGTAACGGGTGGAAAAAATCTGACTGATTGGATCAGTTTAGAAAAATGTAGGTTATTTATTTTGTGTAGCATACGATTGATAAATCAATGCAAAATAAACACTTCCCCAAAAATCTAACTGCTGGAGAATATGATAATTATGGGAGTGGTTTTGGATCAAAGTGACACACGCGTATGAGTTTCCGGCCGCTGTATTAGGGACGGAATACACCCTCAAAATAAGGCCTTATTAAATACATATTTTTTCCATGATGACATATTCACGTAGGATCTCACTTGGTGATGTCGATAGGTGTGCAGATGGATGAATGCAATAACCATGTCTATGTCGGTAACAAGTACAGTCATGGGTGGTAACTCTAGGATTTACATGAAAGGTACTCGAGGAAATATTTGGCTTTACACTACGCAGTGTTTTAATTTAACACTGTTGTGGTGTCCCTATGGGTCCACAGACTCGACACGCTCAATGTTCATTTTGTTTTCTGCTAATGCTTGAGAATTTTCTGTGTACGTTATAATATACAGGTAAACACTACCTTTCATTACCTTTGCATTGTTCTATGAAATACAAGCTGTGCACTTGTGTTCTGTATTATGAATTTATAACTATAAAACAGCCTTAAACAAATACGGTAGTTTTACTTTGCAAACTTCAATACAGTCTTTAAACGTTTGTATAAATATATTTTCAGAAATATGAGTATTCACTTCTATTCAGAGGCCTCACCCCTACATTCCTCCCTTGAGAAGGGTGAGATCAAGCTAGTCCCCATCAGAAATGTGAGACATGCACACACGACATATGTAATAGTTCTCTGTGCTTTTTGGTGAGTCATCCAGCGCCTCATCACTGCCCTGTCATCAACTCAGAGGACAGACAGACAGCACTCTTCACTACACCCTTTAGACAACATGTATACACCGTAAGTGGTAAAGTAAAATGGGGGGAAAAGCAATGAAAAGATGGACACAATGTCTCAAGGAGAAAGTAAAACATCTGCGAGTGCCCTATTGAAGCCCGAGGTTCTGATATCTGCTTGAGGGATTCAATTCAAATTCAGGTGAAATACGGAAACTGTCACTTTCTTTAGTTCAGCGTAAAACATTGCTGCTAGGAGCTGTTGTGTGGGTGAATGCTGCAGTAACGGTTAGTTCAAGGCAATATCCAGGTGATAAGGTCTCTCTCTACCACCACCTCCTCATCAACTAATTGGACGTTTTTCTGTCTAAGAAGGTCAATGTGGAACTCACAGGATCTGTTTCGCTCCAGATGATGCAATGGAATTTTGAAATCAAACCTTTGTTGTGGCAAGAGGGCAGGATAGAGAAGGCCCTCTTAAAAGTTGTGTTTGTTTATATTCATCTCAAAAAATCGAATCAAATCAAATTTGATTGGTTACATACACATGGTTAGCAGATGTTATTGCGAATCTAGCGAAATGCTTGTGCTTCTACAGTAGTTCCGATAGTGCAGCAATATCTCAAATGTAATTTAACAATTCCACAACAACTACCTAATACACACAAATCTAAGTAAAGGAATGGAATAAGAATATATACATATACAGATATGGATGAGCAATGACAGAGCGGCATAGGCAAGATGCAATAGATGGTATAAAATACAGTATATACATATGAGATGAGTAATTCAAGATATGTAAACATGATTAAAGTGGCATTATTAAAGTGACTAGTGATCCATTTATTAGTGGCCAATGATTTCAAGTCTGTATGGAGGCAGCAGCCTCTCTGTGTTAGTGATGGCTGTTTAACAGTCTGATGGCCTTGAGAAGCTGTTTTTCAGTCTCTCGGTCCCAGCTTTGATGCACCTGTACTGACCTCGCCTTCTGGATTGCAGCGGGGTGAACAGGCAGTGGCTCGGGTGGTTGTTGGCCTTCCTGTGACTACGGGTGCTGTAGGTGCCCCGGAGGGCAGGTAGTTTGCCCCCGATGATGCATTGTGCAGACCGCACCACCCTCTGGATAGCCTTGCAGTTATGGGTGGTGCAGCTGCCGTACCAGGCGTTAATACAGACAAACAGGATGCGCTCAATAGTGCATCTGTAAAAGTTTGTGAGGGTTCTAGGTGACAAGACACATTTCTTCAGCCTCTTGAGGGTGAAGAGGCGCTGCTGCGCCTTCACCACACGGTCTATGTGGGTGGACAATTTCTGTTTGTCTGTGATGTGTACACCGAGGAACTTAAAACTTTCCACCTTCTCCACTGCTGTCCCGTCGATGTGGATAGGGGGGTGCTCCCTCTGCTGTTTCCTGAATTCCACAATCATCTCCTTTGTTTAGTTGATGTTGAATGAGAGGTTGTTTTCCTGACACCTCACTCTGAGTGCCGTCACATCCTCCCTGTAGGCTGTCTCATCGTTGTGTCTAATCAAGCCTACTACTGTTGTGTCATCTGCAAACTTGATTTTTGAGTTGGAAGCATGCATGGCCACACCATCATGGGTGAACAGGGAGTACAAGAGGGGGCTGAGCACACACCCCCACTGTTGTTTCCTACCTTCAGCACCCGGGGGCAGCCCATCAGGAAGTCCAGGACCCAATTGCACAGGGCAGGGTTGAGACCCAGGGCCTCAAGCTTAATGATGAGCTTGGAGGGTACTTTGATGTTGAATGTTGAGCTATAGTCAATTAACAGCATTTTTACATACAGTAGGTATTCCTCTTGTCCAGATGGGATTGGGCAGTGTGCAGTGTGATGGCGATTACATTGTCTGTGGACCTATTGGGGCGATAAGCAAATTGATTTGGGTCTAGGGTGACAGGTAAGGTGGAGGTGGTATGATCCTTCACTAGCCTCTCAAAGCACTTCACGATGACAGAAGGGAGTGCTACGGGGCAATAGAAAATTAGTTCAGTTACCTTTGCCTTCTTGGGTACAGAAACAATGGTGGCCATCTTGAAGCATGTCAGGACATGCAATATGCACTTCCTTATAAACTCACTCAAGTAATCAGCGTATATGTCAATATTATTATCTAAGGCTACCCAGGAACATTTCCCTGTCCGCGTGATCAAAACAATCGTGGAGCTTGGATTCCGATTGGTCAGACCAGCGTTGAATAGTCCTTAGCATGGGTACGTCCTGTTTGAGTTTCTGCCTATAGGAAGGGAGGAGCTAAATGGAGTCTTGGTCAGATTTGCCGAAAGGAGGGCGTGGGAGGGCCTTGTATGCATCGCAGAAGTTAGAGTAGCTGTGATCCAGTGTTTTACCAGCGCGAGTGCTACAGTCAATATGCTGATAGAATTTAGATAGCCTTGTTCTCAAATGTCCTTTTTTTAAATCCTCAGCTACAATAAATGCAGCCTCAGGATATATGGTTTCCAGTTTGCATAAAGTCCAGTGAAGTTCCTTGAGGGCCATCGTGGTATCGGCTTGAGGTGGGATATACACTGATGTGACAATAACCAAGGAGAATTCCCTTGTGAGATGATTGGGAGGAATTGTAGGACTTGATTTGCTGTATGTGGTTACAATTACACCATGAGTCGTTAATCATGTAACATACATCCCCGCCCTTCTTCTTCCCGGAGAGATGTTTATTCCTGTCGAAGTGACGCACAACGAATCCCAGTGGCTGTACTGACTCCGACAGCATATCCCGAGAAAGCCATGGTTCCGTGAAACAGAGTAAGTTACATTCCCGATGTCCCTCTGGAAAGTAACACTTGCCCTAAATTAATTTACCTTGTTATCAAGAGACTGGACATTAGCAAGTAATATACTCGGAAGCGGTGTGTGCGCCTCCGAAGTCTGACCAGAAGACCACTCCGTCTACTTCTTCTCTGGCAGCGTTGTTTTGGGTCAGGCTCTGGAATCAGTTGAAATGCCCTGGGTGGTTCGGACAAAAGCCGTATTCCTGGTCGTAGTGCTGGTAAGTTGACGTTGCTCTGATATCCAATAGTCCTTCCTGGCTGTATGTAATTACACTTATTAAGATCTTCTGGGCTAGCAATGTAAGAAATAATACATAAAAAAACAAATACTGCAAAGTTTCCTAAGGACTAGATGCAAGGCAACCAACCCTCTCTTTCGGTGCTATCTTGTCATCTCAGAAGAGTTGTGGGACAAAGAAGGGTCTCAAACTGATTATTAACTGTTTTTACTGTCTTACTGGTCATACGTAGCCTGGAAATGCACCTTTTGCCGGAGTCTCAGAATTTCTCCCGAAAATTCTAATTAAAGTTGAGCCTCACAATGGTATTCAGCAGACTGGGCAGGTGACACAATGTGTCACAAGTCTTTTCAAGTCAAACACCTCATTACCATTCAATATTTGGACATTTTTCTGAAGTGCCTTAGCCTCTAATGCCTTTCCGCTCATGTGGCCATTTAACCTTCCAGTTTTTTTTTGTCATTACCCATGCTGCATAGCCTGGCTAATTTAACCCAGTGCTCCCTTTATTTATGTAATGATGTCCATTTAATGAACACGTGAACGGTTTCACAATGTCAATGGTATCTGTCTGTTGCTGCCATTGCTGCAGCCAGGTTATCAATTCAGCTCTTCTTTCAAAAGGAAGTGCCAATCTCATCATAGTAGCACTGTGTCAAAGTCGAAAGGTGTTTTATTATGATGGCTTTCATTGGAGAGACCAGAGACAGCTGTTTGACTGAGAAAATGCAGTGCCAGTCCAGTCCTCTTTAAAGAAAAACGATTAAAGGTCATCAAATGGGAAAACTTTCAGGTAGGATTGTCTCAATCATGGTTTGAGATTGAGCAGGGAGATATTTACATTCATCATCACCTTCTCTATCCACTTCCGTATGTTCATATGTGTAATGAGATCTGGATGAAGAGCTGACGTAAACGTATTAGCGCCATTACTCAAATTCCACTCCGAGCCATAAAGGTGACACCCAGTTCTCAGAAATGTAACTTGAAATGAATGGTAATGACCAGAGATGCCATCTGCATATGGATGAGATTGTAGATGGATAGGAAAAGCTCTTAGCTTAATGAAAAAAGTGGAACTTCATCTATTAGATATTAAATGTGAACAATGCAAGAGCATGAAGCACAGTGTTTGGGGTTGGAATTCCTCTTATAAAAGGAACCAGGGGGAGAAGGAATGTGTCTGAATGGGGAATACTTTTGGATTTGATTGATTCTAATGAACATTTGACACAATGCAGTGTCTGCCATGTGGATTGAATATGAAAATGTCTGCATTGAATAATGATACATAATTGTAGGAAAAAATTCTACTTCTGCTTGTGGTATCAGAAGATACCAGTTGACCGTTAAATTGAATCTGAATCTGGCTGATCAGAGACTTAAAAAGGTCTGAAGCTAAATGTCAATGGCATGAAGCATTAAAATATTTATGTAACAAGACTTGGCATACACTTTGTTAAACTGACACCCAGAGCAATGTGTTCCTATGTGTTCCTCAGACAATCTTGTACAGTACCGCTCCTTTTGATCCCAGCACAATGTGAGATGGAGTAATATCTGACAGAAAATGCAGTAGTACAACATCATGCAAACGTTACTATTTTTAGGCTTATCAGGATCCAATACCTTGGAGGGGGTTCTTAATGGTGAAAGCATTCACAACGTCCACATTGGTTTTCTCCCTTGATTTTTTTATTGTTTTTTTACTGTCCATAAAACATAAAAAATAGTGGCGTAACGTGGAATTATTATCTGTTTATTGTTTAAAAACTGGTTTGTTTGTAATCGTCAATTTCCATAAAATTGGCTGAATAATCCATAATTGAAAGGCAGATGTCTGTATCCCTTTTTAGGCTCATAACTGCATTCTGCAACACATTTGGTACCACTGACTTACACACCTACACACCTACTCATTCAAGGGCTTTTCTTTATTTGTACTATTTTCTACATTGTAGAATACAAGTGAAGACATCAAAACTTTGAAATAACACATATGGAATCATGTAGTAACCAACAAACTGTTAAAGTAGCCACCCATTGCCTTTATGACAGCTTTGCACACTCTTCACATTCCCACAACCAGCTTATTAATGAGGAATGCTTTTTCAACAGTCTTGAAGGACTTCCCACAAGCACACCACTTGTTGGCTTCTTTTCCTTGCAGTCTCTGCAGTCTGCAACTCATCCCAAAAAAAAAAAAACCATCTCTCAATTGTGTTGAGATCGGGTGATTGTGGAGGCCAGGTCATCTGATGCAGCACTCCATCACTCTCCTTAGTCAAATAGCCCTTACACAGCCTGAAGGTGTGTTGGATCATTGTCCTGTTGAAAAACAAATGATAATCCCACTAAGCGCAAACCAGATGGGATGGTGTATCATTTCAGAATGCTGTGGTAGCTATGCTGGTTAAGCATTTATTTGGGCTGCAATCTGAGGTGCAGTTAACTACGGATTTCTGAGGCTGATAACTCTAACAAACTTATCCTCTGCAGCAGAGGCAACTCTGGTCTTTCTCTCCTGTGGCGGTCCTCATGAGAGCCAGTTTCATCATAGCGCTTGATGGGTTTTGAGAGAGCATTTGAAGAAACATTTGAAGTTCTTGAAATGTTCCGGATTGACTGACCTTCATGTCTTAAAGTAATAATGCACTGTCCTTTCTCTTTGCTTATTTGAGCACTTCTTGCCATAATATGGACTTTTTTTAAACCAAATAGGGCAATCTTCTGTATACCACCCCTACCTTGTCACAACACTACTGATTGGCTCAAATGCATTAACCTCTCTAGGGTAGGGGGCAGCATTCGGAATTTTGGATGAAAAGCATGCCCAAATTAAACAGCCTGCTACTTGGGCCCAGAAGATATGATATGCATATAAATGTTGATGTGGATAGAAAACACTCTACAGCTTCCAAAACTGTTAAAATAGTGTCTGTGAGTATAACAGAACTGATTTAGCAGGCGAAAACCTGTCAATACAGTATCCATTGACTTAGGACTCCATCTGCAGTTCCTATGCCTTCCACTAGATGTAAACAGTCTTTAGAAATCGTTTCAGGGTTGTTTTCTTATAAATGAGGGAGTAAGACCAGTCTGAACGAGTGGACACTAACGTGACGCCGAGTTTATTCAGGCGCATGTTGCATTTCTTGTTTACCTTTTATATTGACGAAGTTATTGTCCGGTTGAAATATTATAGATCATTTAGGCTAAAAAAACAACATGAGGATTGAATATAAACATCGTTTTACATGTTTCTATGAACTTTACGGATACAATTTGGATTTTTTTGTCTGATTGTTTTGACTGAGTTTGAGCCTGTGGATTACTGAAGAAAAGGCGCTAACAAAACTGAGGTTTTTGGATATAAAGAGACTTCAACGAACAAAAGGAACATTTATTGAGTAAATGAATGTCTTCTGATTGCCACCATATGAAGATCATCAAAGGTAACGGATTAATTTTATCTCTATTTCTGAGTTTTGTAACGCTTCTGCTTGGCTGGTTACTGTTTGTAATAATTTGTCAACTGGGCTATGTTCCGGGCTAGGTATGTTCTGGGCTAGGTATGCTTTCGCCAAAAAGCATTTTATAAATATGACACTGTGGTTGGTTTAACAAGAAGTTCATCTTTAAACCTATGTAAAATATGTTTTGTAATTTTTATAATGAGTATTTCAGTAATTGAATTTGGTGCTCTGCAACCTCACTGGATGTTGGCCAGATGGGACGATAGCTTTTAACACTGCACACCTGTTAATTGAAATGCATTCCAGGTGACTTCCTCATGAAGCTGGTTGAGAGAATGCCAAGAGTGTGCAAAGCTGTCATCAAGGCAAAGGGTGGCTACTTTGAAGAATCTCAAATATAAAGTATGTTTTGATTTGTTTAACACTTTTTTGGTTACTACATAATTCCGTATGTGTTATTTCATAGTTTTGATGTCTTCACTATTATTCTACAACATAGAAAATAGTAAAAATAAAGAAAAACCCTTAGGTGTGTCCAAACATTTGACTGGTACTGTAGGTCTCTGAGTGCAATATTTGACCATTTAGAAATGTCTTGCAAGAGAACATTGACTTTGCAGAGATTACTTAAACATGATGCATGTACTAGCTGGTAGGTATTGGTGCTGGCGAAAAGTTGAATTGCCAAAGGCACCTACTTCTCTTGGCTTGCCCTCTATTTGTCATGATCCTTGAAGCTGCATTTGAAGCAGTGAAAGTTGTCCACACAAGCTTTTTCTCAACCATGATCAGAGATGAAGTCCTTGAAATACAATTTTCTCTTGAGAGTAGCCCTTGAAGATGGGAATTTCATGTAGTCCAATCATCATTCATACCACAGCTCCTTGTTCTAATTTAATATTGTTCTTACCTTTGGTTCTTATGAGAATACTATTATGGAAAACTACAGGCTCTACAGAGTCAAATGTGAATAGTCTTTTTAATAAAGTAGAGATTACTTTGTGTTGCTGTCAGGGCCTTCTCTCTCAGCTAAAGGATTGATACTTTCTCATTAAATTCACCCCTGAAAGGTCCTTACAAAACTGCTACTTTCCTTGCTATTTCTTCCCACTTTCTGGGCATGGTCTCTGCCTGGGGTATTCAAATCTTACCCTACGAGGCCTGAACTACCACTGGATTTCTGTTCTACCTGATAAAACATGAAGTGTCTCTTACAATTATACACATAACTAATATGTGTGTAATTGTAAGGGACGCGTCATGTTTTATGGATATTATTTAAATATACAGAGTGGGTGAGCCCCATTCCTGACAGGCTGATCAGAATCAATTTCAGCCTCAGAACATGATCAGATTCATTAGCAGCCATTCAGAGGCTGAGAAATCAGGATTCTGCTATGTAGGCTGTTTCATATGTAAAGCCCATTGGCGGCACATTAACAGTCAGTGCATTATGTATGTGATCAAGACTGGGTGTGCTCTATTCCTGGTAGGCTGATCAGATTCAAGAGTCATAATGCTGCCTTATAGGCTGTCTGCAAGGAGCCTTGCATATGAAATAGCCTACAAGGCAGCATCCTGACATCAGCCTCTGAGACTGCAATGGAATCTGATCAGCCTGCCAGGAATAGAGCTCATCCCCTGGATCAGATATGCATATGCCTTTAAAGCACTTTTACAGCTAATCTGCCTGCAAGGATCCTTACCTATGAAATAGCCTACAATATAAGGACAGATGCTGGGTACAGGGAGTACAGCAAGTACAGGGAGTGAACGTTTAATAAATAACTGACATGAAACAAACAAGGACAGCGTCTGAACAGGGGAAACATAACAACAATAATGCTGACACGGGAGTCCAGGTGAGTCCAAAGAAGCGCAGGTGCACGTAAACGATGGTGACAAGTGTGCATAATGATGGGCAGCCTGGTGCTCGAGGGGGAGTGGGAACAGGCATGACATACAAGGCAGAGTCCTGATTTATCAGCTTCTGAGGCTCAAATGTAATCTGATCAGCCTGTCAGGAATTGAGCTCACCCACTGAGAATATAAACAGTACCCACAAAACATGGTGTCAAGCTAGCTAGCTAGCTCAGAAGACTAGCCAAATTAGCTGTGTTGTTCCTTGCATGTGATTGGCTGTAGTCTTGGGAGTGACACGCAGCCTGGGAGACAGAACTGCCTGTCAGGCATCATTCATGGCTTTAATGCCCTGCATTGCGATCAACGCAGCCGCAGGGCTCCTTGAGGAAGTGGTTATTGTGCATCTGAACAAATGAATGGATGATGCATGGTACTTTGATTATCTCGTCATCTCAACAAAACAACTGTTGTTATGTAGTGATAATGAAATTAATACATCGTGATCTCAACACACTTTATTGCACCCACCTGGTTTCCTCACCCACCTGGGTTCCTAGGTCTAAATCAGTCCCTTATTAAATTGAATAATTTTAAGAAAAGCAGTGGAACTGGTTTAAAGGTCCAGATCTGAATTTGAGGGGTCTATGACATGCCCATAAAAGGTGTTGATGTTGGATATTCTCTCTCTCTCTCGTCTCTTTCCCATTTTCTTCCTTCTTTCTCCATCTCTATCTTTCACACTCTCTCTTTCTCTCTCTGTCTCCTTCTGTCTCCTTCTGTCTCTCCCTCTCTCTCTCTTCCTCACCACAGGGTTTGCTGTTCACATTTTCTTGTTTTGGCCATCACTCAAAATGCAGGGCTTTCCACTGACGTGCAGTGAAGCAGAGAAATGAGAAATTACTCTCACAAATTTGACCCCCTCTTAATTTCCACTTATAATTTCCCTTATTATTATCACACACACACACACACACACACACACACACACACACACACACACACACACACACACACACACACACACACACACACACACACACACACACACACACACACACACACACACACACATGCAGGTGACACATTACGCACTGGAATTCCATCAAACCTGAAATTGCAATGTCTATGCAGTGTCTTTATTTACAAACTAGATCACATTCGATCTGTTGCGTCCCACTCCCAGTACTAAAATACACCAAAATCTTTATAAAGTGGGGTAAGGGATTTTGTCATAACGTGTTATAAATTATAAACTGCTACAATTCCAGCTTTGACATTGAGGGAGAAAATTATTCTGGCATAACACTAATTAGCTGCCATTCATAATTGATTAATACATGGAAATGTAATTTTATTTAGGATGTTTTGTCATTTACAGTTACCTGAGGCACTATTCAGGCTTGATGCAAAGATGCCTCTGCACTTGCAGATTAATTTGCCAATTCCATTTAGTTAATCACGGTAAAGGGCATGAGTACGGAATTCCAGAGAGGACATTATGAATACATTTTTTTCCCCTCATTATGTTGAGATCACATCTTATTTATCTTATGGTCACGACATAACGAAAGTTGTTTTGTCAAGACCACAAGATAAACTCTATAAATGGGAGTGGACAAATAAGGGATGGTACGTTTCTCGCTGATAACATGCTTTTGTTTGTGTTTGGAGCTTATTATCAGTTTATAAATTGTTTGCAAGGTAAATGTCCTTTACTGTGAGCTAAGAGCTCTTTAGGCATCTAAGCCCTCGTGGGGCATTTAAGGCATGAACAATGCCTGATAGGAAGCCTGTCTCACAGGCTGTGTGCCACCCCCAAGACCACAGCCAGTTACATGCAAGCAACAACGCAGCTAACCTGGCTAGTCTTGTGAGCGATCAAGCTAGCTAGCTAGTTAGCTAAGTAGTCTTGTTAGCTAGCTAGTTATCTTGTTATCTATGCTGGTTGTTAGTTTGCGTAACTAATATGTGTATAATTGTTAGGGACACCATGTTTTATGGATAATATTTACATTTACATAGTGGTTGAGCTCCATTCCTGACAGGCTCAATTTCAGCCTGAGAGTTTGATCAGATTCAATAGCAGCCTCAGAGGCTGATAAATCTGGATTATGCCATGTATGCTGTTTCATAGGTAAAGCTCATTGCAGGCATATTAGCAGTCAATGCATAACATTTATGATAAAGACTGGGTGTGCTCTATTCCTGGCATGCTGATCAGATTCAATAGCAGCCTCAGATGCTTAGAAGTCGTGATTATAGACCTTATAGGCTGTCTGCAAGGAGTTTTACATATGCAGTAGCCTACAAGGCAGCATCCGAACATCAGCCTCTGAGGTGTGAGTGTGTTTGAGATGTGTTTGAGATGTGAGTGTGTTTTCCGCATATTTCAGTCTCCATGAATCTACTTCCAAAGCAAGCAAGATTAAGTGATTATGAAGGGTTATCATGATCTAATTTTCCATTCCCAACAACAGGACCCATGGATCTGTGTAGCATTTATGGGTCATATACAAAAGAGTACCTAAAATCCGTTTTTTTAGACCCGATGACCAATCTGATCTAATCCTTGTGCCTGATATTTCCGCTGCCGTCTCGATCCCCTTTGTGTATGCACATATTGTGAGGGGGGATACTCCTGCAAGCAGAAACAAGCCGTCGATGCAGTCCCCGGAATTAGCACATCATTATTAACGGAGGGACCTTTGAAGATCCTGCATAAATGTCTAATTAGGTTTGGTAACCTTTAGGAAACTCAAGTGGATGCATACTAAGCAGATCGGGGGATCTTGTACTGCATTGCAAACTAAGCACTCAACATGTGGGGGAGCGCACTGACATTGAGGAGGTTCGTCCCCCTTGCCTTAAAGGGCATACAATTTAAGCCACATTACAAGCGCGTCGAAACTCATTGCCAAATTTCTGCCCAATTTATCGCGGTTTAACCATCCTCTGTATACACTTCGACAGGGACTGAAAATGTGAAAATAAACTGTGAGGATTTCTTGTCCTGCCCTTCAAGACGTTTGAATCATTATGCTGTACAAAGTGTGACAGGACTCGGGTGTCATTATGCATTCTTCACACACCAATGCTTGGCTGTGTTTGCACTGGAACCTGCAGTCAAAAAGGTAAACATTTTCTGCAGAAGCTGTATCTCACATAGTCTAAATATACAACATGCTGTTGTCTAGATTCTTGTAGCAATGATTTATTTTGGTCAAATTGATTTATTGTCATGTATGTGAGTGTGTTCTGGCCATACAGAGAGGAAGATAGATGTTTTTAAGTGGCTACATTAGCTACGTTGAAGCTGGGACATTGACAACACCAATTACCACTCTAATGTAAATGAAATGGTAAGTTCAGTTTGAGTTTAGATTGAAGTGAGTGAAAATGTGATGGTATTTAAAGAATGTCTGCTTTTAAAGAAGGTTATGGTTGTCAAAATGTGGCCCTGTACCCAGATATTTTTTCAGACTGTCCAAAAAGTATTCAAAATCAAGCTGCTCTCGTACGCACACACGCACACACACACACACACACACACACACACACACACACACACACACACACACACACACACACACACACACACACACACACACACACACACACACACACACACACACACACACACACACACACACACACACACACACACACAGATGCACGCGCGCACACTTACACAGATGCACGCGCGCACACTTACACACACACACGAACACGCACGCATACACACAGCAGCTGTCAGTGCATGGTGGAGAGGCTGCTAATGGAGTCCGACAGCTTGGCTGGCTGTTGCTTTATCAAAGTGCAGAGGAAATGCAGATCCATGTCCTGCAGGATGTGGGGAAATAGATACGTTTCCTAGTCCGTCGACTTTCAAATGCAGCTGCAGAGAGATCAGGCATACTATCCACACTGTATCTCTCACTGGGATATATATCTAAGGGGCCCTTTTTTACTCCTGAATAAAGCATAGTACCTTAGTCCATAGTAGCTTTTCATCGTTTTATTAAAAGTATAGTTATGTCAAGGTTTTTTCAACGTCGAGCAAGGCCAGCAATGTCCCCGTAGCATGGGGCATGAATCAACATTTATCAAACCATTTTAATGATTGAAGAGTTCTAAGTATTACGTTTTGTCTCTCATCTGCACAGCATATTCAGACAAAATGGATCAATCTATTGCTTGAACAAAATGTGTTTACTTGTACATCATGGTTTTCTTTTATATGGTCCAGAATGTCATTTGAAAGTATCTTGTATTCCTCCATCTGGCAGGCATACAGTGGCCTTTAAACAAGAGTCACACTGTCTTATTATGAGCTGTATTCAGGGAATGACAGGAAACAACAACAACAACAATTCCACAGTGCAATCCCTGCATCCTATCTCAGTTCAAACATACTATTAATATGTTATTACCACTTTATGCACATACACAGCAAGTGGAGTTGTTTTTATTTCATTTTGTTGGAAGATGTTTACATAAAGCAGATAAGACATTAACTTTTGATCTATGTAAGTAAAAATAACGTATACACACTAAAAACAAAGGGTTCTATATAGTGCCAAATAAGGGTTATCTGGTTTGTAACAATAGCAGAATCGTTTTTGGTGCTATATCAAACCTTTTCTTGAAGATTCTATAAAGAACCATGCCCATCTGGTTCTAAATGGAACCTGTATGGTGCTATAAATAACTATTTCCCAAGGTTCTGTATAGAACCATTAAAAAACGGTTCTATACTGCACCAAAAAAGGGTTGTGCTATGGTCACAACCCTTTTTGGGGCTATATACATCACCTTTATGGAAAATTATAAATGTTCTTCATAGAACCAATCTCAAAGGTTCTTTGTAGAACCAAAGGTTTTTGTTCTGGTTTTATAGCCAAATGATATTGTAAGAAATCCATAGGTTTTATTATGGTGTTAATTAACAAGTTGAATCAGGTGTGCTAGTTCTGGAACGGCTGTGGGTCCCTTAAGAGAGAATTGAGAACTACTGACTTAGTCAACATTCTCAAGAGGCACTAGGACCCCTTCACTTTTTGCAAATTTTTCCATGTTTTCCACATATTTTCACATTTTTCTTTCACATTTTGTTAAGTTACAGGTCCCACTAGAGATTTTGTGATTTTGTGTCTAAGAGTCCTTTAGGTGCCTTTTGGCAAACTCTAAGGGGGCTGTCATGTACATTCTACTGAGGAGTGGCTCCCATCTGGCCACTCTACCATAAAGGTATGATTGGTGGAGTGCTGCAGAGATGGTTGTCCTTCTGGAAGATTCTCCCATCTCCACAGAGGAACTCCGGAGCTCTGTCAGAGTGACCATCGGGTTCTTGGTCGCCTCCCTGACTAAGGGCCTTCTCCCCCATTTTGCTCATTTTGGCCGGGCGTCCAGCTCTAGGATGAGTCTTGGTGCTTCCAATCTTCTTACATTTAAGAATGAGGGAGGCCACTGTGTTCTTGGGGACCTTCAATGCTGCAGAAATGTTTTGGTACCCTTCCCCAGATCTGTGCCTCGACACAGTCCTGTCTCGGCGCTCACTGACAGTTCCTTCGACCTCATGGCTTTTTTTTTGCTAAAAATCAAGTTGTAGAAACATCTCAAGGATGATCAATGGAAACAGGATGCACTTGAGCTCAATTTTGAGTCTCATAGCAAAGGGTCTGAATACTTATGTAAATAATGTGTTTCTGTTTTAATAATTTTTTATAGATTTGCTAAATTTTCTAAAAACCTGTTTTCACTTTGTCATTATGGGGTATTGTATGTAGATTGATGAAGGGGAAAAAGTAATTATATCCATTTTAAAACAAGGCTGTAACGGAACAAAATATGGAAAAGGTGAAGGTGTCTGAATACTTTCCAGATGCACTGTATAACATGTTAAACATAACACAACAGATTAGATAAACTGGAATGACATTCTCACTCTGAACAAAAATTGCTGTGAACAAACCATGCCCCAAAATATTCTAATGAGCCACATCCCCTACATTTTAATTATCACTAAAAGAGGAAAGAACGCTTTTTTAAACCTCAAAGAACCATTGTAAGTCTCAAAGGGTTATTTGGGTCAGTTTAATTCCTTGTAGAACCATCACCCTTCCCAAAGAACCCTTATTATTTTGTGGTGTCCTATTAGTAATATAATATAAAATAATATTTTGTGAAAATTCCTTGTTACAGTGCATTTAAAAGTCAATCTACCCATTGTAGACGTCATCATCTCAACGCTATGTTCATGTTGATGCAGCTGAAGGTCTTTGGAGGCCAGTAATTTTCTGAGTGAACGGTCCCAGAAAGAGCTAATGATATGTTAATGTTGACTTTGAGACATTAGGGAGGCACAATGACAGCAATCCCAATTACCTCTAAGGGAAATACCTTTTGGGGGTTCGTCATGCAAATAAACTTAGTAAATACAAATAACGCGAGGAACGCCATCCTGGAAGGTAAGTCTCAAAGGTAGCTGACAAGATGTCAAGGAGCTGCAAATGAAAATACCCAATGGGCACAGACAATTCAATGTCTATTCCACGTTGGTTCAATGTAATTTCATTGAAATGAAGTGGAAACAATGTTTATTCAACCAGAGTGTGCCCAGTGGGAAGCAGCACAAAACATCATATGAGTGTACTTTACCTCAAGGGTTAACTAATGAAACTTCTCATTCACTGCACTGTATTCTCCTTTTATATAACAGCTGATGTTGTACATTTAAGACCTATTCTACATTGAAATCTTGATGTTTTCATGCTCTAATGGCATTGATTATTTTTTAACACACCGTATTCAGTACCTGTCCTTGGATTAATTGTTATAAATTAAGATGTACACAGCAAATTCTCCACTTTAAAAAACAAACAAATGAACACTGAGAGGTTTAACACAATAATATCCGTATTTCATAAGGCCTTATTTGAGGCTCTAGTTTTACCCTAATACAGGGGCCTGAAACTCATACATATCACTTTGAACCAAAACCACACCCATAATTATCATATTTCCCAGCATGCACTAAACTAATCCAATATGTTACTTGGACTTGCACACATTACTGAAATGGTTGTTCCAGTTTAGATGCTTTAGGTAAAAATACTATGGTGTTTAAGGTGCCAAGCTTATGGTCATATTGCAGTAGTGTGTAGGAGGGAGATTCCTAGAAGTGTGCAGGATCAATGGTAAATGTTCTGTGTTTTGTGTGGGGGTGCCCATTGGGCTGGAGATTGGAGGGATCCAGTGAGAGAAATGCAGGTTGAAGTTACCAGGGTCAGAGTAGTACAGAAAGCGTTGTATGCTGAAGCAGTGTAGCGATTGGAAGTGGAAGATGGGTACAGGGTGAGGGAACCAGTGAGTAGGCTTCAGTCAGGTGGGTTTATGTTGTTTATTTGCTTATTTATAGATTTTCTTTGGGGGGAGAGGTCAACTTTAATATTGCAGATAGATTGTGGCTTCCATCAATGTAATTGTCTGCATCATTCCCAATGACACACACACACACACACACACACGCACGTACGTACGTACGTATGTATGTATGTATGTGTGTATGTATGTATACACATACATACAGTTTAGGTCGGAAGTTTACACTCAGCCAAATACATTTTAAGTCATGTTTTTCACAATTCCTGACATTTAATCCTATTAAAAATTCACTGTTAGGATCACCACTTTATTTGAAGAATGTGAAATGTCAGAATAATAGTAAAGAGATCGATTTATTTCAGCTTTTATTTATTTCATCACATTCCCAGTGGGTCAGAAGTTTACATACACTCAATAGTATTTGGTAGCATTGCCTTTAAATTGTTTAACTTGGGTCAAACGTTTTGGGTAGCCTTCCACAAGCTTCCCACAATGAGTTGGGTGAATTTTGGCCCATTCCTCCTGACAGCTTGTGTAATTGAGTCAGGTTTCTAGGCCTCCTTGCTCACACACACTTTTTCAGTTCTGCCCACAAATGTTCCATAGGGTTGAGGTCAGGGCTTTGTGATGGCCACTCCAATACCTTGACTTTGTTGTCCTTAAGCCATTTTGCCACAACTTTGCTTGGGGTCATTGTCCATTTGGAAGAACCATTTGCGACCAAGCTTCAAATTCCTGACTGATGTCTTGAGATGTTGCTTCAATATATCCACATAATTTCCCACCTCATGATGCCATCTATTTTGTGAAGTGCACCAGTCCCTCCTGCAGCAAAGCACCCCCACAACATGATGCTGCCTCAAATGACTCAAATGAGATCAATTAGCCTATCAGAAGCTTCTAAAGCCATGCCATTATTTTCTGGAATTTTCCGAGCTGTTTAAAAGCACAGTCAACTTAGTTACAGTTGATCAGGGCCATACAATTTGTCCATTGTACAGTATACAGCCTACAATGCACTGTACTAAATACCGTTTGGTGAATCATGAGTGACTCCGTCATTTGTAACAAGTTTCAGTAAAAAAAATTTGGAAGCTGAAGATTGAAAATAATGTCATGCATTTTTCCCCATTTTCCATCCAGTTCAACTTTATTTGTATCATACACTGCTCAAAAAATAGAGGGAACTCTAAAATAACACATCCCAGATCTGAATGAATGACATATTCTTATTAAATACTTTTGTCTTTACATAGTTGAATGTGCTGACAACAATCACACAAAAATGATCAATGGAAATCAAATTTATCAACCCATGGAGGTCTGGATATGGAGTCACAATCAAAATTAAAGTGGAAAACCACACTACAGGCTGATCCAACTTTGATGTAATGTCCTTAAAACAAGTCAAAATTAGGCTCAGTAGTGTGTGTGGCCTCCACGTGCCTGTATGACCTCCCTACAACGCAGGGGCATGCTCCTGATGAGGTGGTGGATGGTCTCCTGAGGGATGTCCTCCCAGACCTGGACTAAAGCATCCGCCAAGTCCTGGACGTTCTGTGGTGCAACATGGCATTGGTGGATGGAGCGAGACATGATGTCCCAGATGTGCTCAATTGGATTGAGGTCTGGGGAATGGGCGGGCCAGTCCATAGCATCAATGCCTTCCTCTTGCAGGAACTGCTGACACACTCTAGCCATATGAGGTCTAGCATTGTCTTGCATTCGGAGGAAACCAGGGCCAACCGCACCAGCATATGGTCTCACAAGGGGTCTGGGGATCTCATCTCGGTACAATCAGGCTACCTCTGGCTGTGCCGCCCCCCAAAGAAATGCCACCCCACACCATGACTGACCCACCGCCAAACCGGTCATGCTGGATGATGTTGCAGGCAGCAGAACATTCTCCACGGCGTCTCCAGACTCTGTCACGTCTGTCACATGTGCTCAGTGTGAACCTGCTTTCATCTTTGAAGAGCACAGGGCGCCAGTGGCGAATTTGCCAATCTTGGTGTTCTCTGTCAAATGCCAAACGTCCTGAACGGTGTTGGGCTGTAAGCACAACCCCTACCTGTGGACATCGGGCCCTCATACCACCCTCATGGAGTCTGTTTCTGACCGTTTGAGCAGACACATGCACATTTGTGGCCTGCTGGAGGTCATTTTGCAGGGCTCTGGCAGTGCTCCTCCTTGCACAAAGGCAGAGGTAGCGGTCCTGCTGCTGGGATGTTGCCCTCCTACGGCCTCCTCCACGTCTCCTGATGTACTGGCCTGTCTCCTGGTAGTGCCTCCATGCTCTGGACACTACGCTGACAGACACAGCAAACCTTCTTGCCACAGCTCGCATTGATGTGCCATCCTGGATGGGGTGGCAGCGTAGCCTAGTGGTTAGAGCGTTGAACTAGTAACCAGAAGGCTGCAAGTTCAAACCCCTGAGCTGACAAGGTACAAATCTGTTGTTCTGCCCCTGAACAGGCAGTTAACCCACTGTTCCTAGGCCGTCATTGAAAATAAGAATTTGTTTGTAACTGACTCGCCTAGTTAAATAAAGGTAAATATATATATATATATATATAAAATCTGCACTACCTGAGCCACTTGTTTGGGTTGTAGACTGTGGTCCCCAC
The DNA here is from genome assembly GCF_023373465.1 of Oncorhynchus keta. NCBI lineage: Eukaryota > Metazoa > Chordata > Actinopteri > Salmoniformes > Salmonidae > Oncorhynchus > Oncorhynchus keta. The sequence continues at coordinate 28,879,930 of NC_068424.1, read as the reverse complement.
CTGCAGAACCACTCCTTTATTGGGGGTGTCTTTCTAATTGCCTATAATTTCCACCTGTTGTCTATTCCATTTGCACAACAGCATGTGACATTTATTGTCAATCAGTGTTGCTTCCTAAGTGGACAGTTTGATTTCACAGAAGTGTGATTGACTTGGAATTACATTGTGTTGTTTAAGTGTTCTCTTTATTTTTTTGAGCAGTGTATATTACAATGGATCATTCTTGAATAAGTTCCTCCATTTATTTTTGTTATTCCTCTAAGGTGTGTTACTTAGCCAAGGTTGTCAACTGTACTGCAGAAAATATAGGTTGTGGTGGCAGCTGCGGGGAAGTACTTGGGAGTGTGAGATTTTACTGAAGAAGAGTTGCAGGGTGTGATGAGTGGTATTGTTCCATCCTCCCAGACCGTTGGACTGGAGTATGATCAGATCAGGTTAAATAGTGAAATGGGGTGGTGGGTTGTTTAGTGATGGTTAATAGCTGGCAGGGTAATTTCCCCTTTTCCCAATTTTGTAATTACCGAGAATTTAAGCCGTGACTGGCCTCACAGTACAGTACAGTAGGATGCAGTGTAGGCACCTAAAAGATGGATTCCAATACGCTAACACCATCCCAATGTCAAGTTTCCAACGGCCACTACGTCACCAGGCTGCTCGTTATGGTTCACACCTGTCACCATCCTTACGCACACCTGTGCGTCATCAGACTCACCTGGACTCCATCACTTCCTTGATTAGTTGCCCTATATATGTCACTCCCTTTGGTTCCTTCCCCAGGCGTCATTGTTTCTGTTTCTTGTCTATGCGCTGTTAAGGTTCTTGTTTTGTATTATGTTCTGTATATTTTATTAAAACACTCACTTGCTTCCTGACTCTCAGCGCACATCGTTATAGAATGAAGCCTCATCTAAGGGAAGCATCCGGGAGTGTGTTTTTTTGGCTAGGTGGGAATGAAGCTGGGTCCGGGAGCCACTGTAGGCTCTCATGCCTCAGCCGGATCGACAGGCTCCCCTGCCTCAGCTGGTAGGCTTTCATGCCTTTGCCGGCTCACCAGGCTCCCCTGCTTCCACGTCAGAATCACATGCCTCAACCGGATCGCCAGGCTCCCCTGCCTCAGCCGGTCTGTCAGTTTCCCGAGCATCAGCTGGGGTGACCGGTCCGCTCCTGATCCACAGGATCGTTCCTTGGGTTGCCGTCCTGAGACTGGAGCCGAACACGGCGGGGAGGGGGTACCGTCAGTTATACTTTCTCTTCGGCGCTCTAGGTTGTCATGCTCCTGCGTCTCAGCCGGATTGACGGGTTTTCTGCGCCTCTGCAGAGGTGACCGTCAGCTGCTGTTCCCCGGGATTGTCATTTTGGTCGGTGTCATGTGGCTGGAGCTGCAGGTCAGGGAGGGGCTGCTCCCTCTTTGGCCTCTAGGTCACCAGGCTGCTCGTTATGGCGCACACCTGTCACTATTGTTACGCGCACCTGCTCATTGTCAGACTCACCTGGACTCCATCACTTCCTTGATTACCTGCCATATATATGTCACTCCCTGTGGTTCCTTTCCCAGGCGTCATTGTTGCTGTTTCATGTGTGTGCGGTGTTCGAGGTTCTTGTTTTGTATTCCGTTTATTATATTAAAACACTCACTCCCTGAACTTGCTTTCTGACTCTCAGCGCACATTGTTATACCCAAAGAATAAGAAAATACTTTATGTAGTCACACAGCTTAGTCTTCCACCCATGGCAGTCAATATATGTGCGGTCCATAAAAAAATCTGAAAGTTGGATACACTGGCTGGGTTCAGAAAGGAATTCAACTTCACCTTGCAATCCAGCATAATGTAACTTGCACTCCAGATGTTTTAGGCTATTGTATTACACACTCAGATGAAAAGGTATAGATTTGTTCCTAAAGGGGTACAAACTCTTAGTGTAATGCCATCCTCTGTACCTTTAGTTAAAACTGCATAATTGTACCCCAGTTCATACCTCAGGCAACAGGCCTGGAAGTAGGGTTGTCAAATTCCCAGATTTTCCCCAAATCTTAGATGAAGGATGTCAAATTTCCTGTTTCTGTTTCCAGGAAAGCTCCAACCAAGCTTCCTGTAAAATCTGGGACAATTACCCAAATTCTGCAACACTACCTACAAGTCACATTACGCCAGCTTGTAAAGTGATGTGTAATTTCTAATGAAATTCAGCCAGATCCAACAGTTGGAATTTTTATTCACCTGCAACCTGCATTCAGAATGACTGCCTGGGGTAGGAATATTGTCAGGACACTACATAACTGATTGGATTAGTTCAGAAAAATCAATGTTATTTTCTCTGTGTGGCATAAAATGTATCAATCTCATACACAAACAGATATTGAAACAATAGCATGCTGGAAAATATCATAATAATAGGAATGGTTTTGGTTCAAAGCGCTGTATATGATTATATATTTGCTTAGGACGTCACTTGGCGATGTCAATAGGACCAAAAATCGATGAATGCAACAACCATGTCTCTATCACAAAAATATACAGTCACGAGTGGTAACTCCACAATTTTTCTCAAAAGGCACTCTGGGAAATATTTGAATATGGCTTTAAACTAAGCAGTGTTAAAACACTCAAAAAACGTCTTACACTGAGAAGCAGTCTCAGCACTTAGAAAAGTGAGACAAGTTTACTTTAAACCAAGTATTATGTTTTACCCTGTAGGTGTTGCATATTACTCTACAGTAGAGCTACGCAAACACCACAATTTTGTTCCTTTGAACACTTTAAGAGTAAAATGTTGAACACTGCAACAGAGTTAAATATTTAACACTTTCAAAGGTGGTATTTTAACACCAGTACAGTGGGACTCATATGTTTACTGAAAATAGTGTTCATTTTACACTTTCAGATCTAAATGTACACCATTGATTTTGCTGTGTGGAGGTGTCAACCGTGGGAGGAGATAGCGAAACAGCAAAAGATTGAAATCTGCCATGGCAGGTTTTGAGTTCCCAAGAGTCCTACATGCTAAAACATGTATATGTTTCCATGTTAGCGTCTGTAAAGGAAATTCAGGCTCACCCTCAGAATGCCTACCCCCAGTCCTGTCTAGTGTCTGTGGCATATGGCCATTGTGATGGAAGGAAAAAGGAAATGACAGGCCATTTGAAGATGCTCTAGACCCTACCCATGAATAATGCAGAGGGTGCATTGTGCAGGTACGAGGGAGCTGCAAAGTTTATCGGCCTCCGCTGTCTCCCAGGGAGAGAGCGAGACAGCACCACTGCAGGGAGATTAGGCTGACATAGAGCTGGGCACCTGGTCAAACTCAATTAAATAGTACCAGGATAATTCCTCCTTTTCATTGTTCCCAACAGTTTTATTATAGAAATACAGTACACTCTTGATGTGGCACCACTTTGAAATAACTAAATTAAGCCACTGGTTAACCGATAAATGATGGAGTCACTGGGCTGTTTTTCCTGAGGAATGAGAAACTGTTATCTATTTCATAAATAGATTATGAAACATTGGAAGGACCCGTCTCTAAAATCAGGTCCAAAAGTACAGAAAGTGTTAATTGATAAGTGCTAGTTCAAGTTTTGAGTGGGAAAGTACTCATTCTGACAATCCCTGTGGCTCATATCGCAGCATAAAATGTTCTCTACAACTACTGTACTGTATCATAAAAAAAATCACGTGTTCAGTCCCTGCTTTGTAGATGGCGTAAAACATACATAGATGAGACACTTTTAGTTCAAAAACAGAAATGCTGTGTGTAATAGAATGGTGGAAAGGACTCCCATCCATAAGCTAGCTGGAGAAGTCTGGCCTGCTTAAGATAGCGAGCCATTGTTATCAGCACGCCGTTTTTGTGTACAAACAGACAGCGCAAATAGACAAGACATTTCAACTTGAATCTCCCACCTTTGGATGTGTGCTTCATTAGCCTTGTTCCACCAAATCGGTTCTCCAAGTCTTTGGTGGACCAATGAGTCCTACAGTCCCTCTCCATGGCAGGCAGCATTCTAAAATAGATCACGTTGATTGAATGGAGGTTCCATGTTGCGTGTAACTGTTTTCCATGTCAACATGATAAGCAAACATGGCACCCACACATCCCCATCCCAAGCTTGGCTAATGATGATAAACATATGATTATGGCTCATTAATACTGATGTTGCTTTGACATGTTTTTGCCCATCTAGAAGTGTTCCCACTTATTGTCTTCTCATTACTCCTATTCCTCACTGGTGTAGTTGCCATGTGAATGCAAAAAAAAGAAAGAAAGAAAAAATGCTCTTCTTCTCAAGACATGGTGCTTGTATAGTGTACTAGCTTATTCTCCTACTAGCTATTATCCCTGCATTTCTACTAAGTATCATGAAGTAAGAATAAAGTAATCTACTTTCTGTGGAAAAATACGTTGTATTTTGGTGTCGAATCAGATAAATGGAGAAATTCCGATCAACATCCCTGAAAATGTCTGGTATTTTGCTTTCCATTTGTTTCTGAATTATGACAATGAAACAGTTGGAGTTTATGCTTCATTTGATATTCCTGCCCTAAGGGTGGTAGTTTTGGAGTCAACATTAATTATTACACGTTTGTTTGCTACCTGCACACAACATAATCAAATGTAGGTAAATATTGGACAGAACACAAGTTGGGTTATTTTGACCCAGCCAGTTGGATCACAAACAGCCCATTGTTTTCTTTAAAGGTCCCGAACCGTCATTCTGATTACAATGTAAAATAGCCTTTTGAATGACTGAAATATCACCTGAAATATTTTTGGGGGGATAGAAATGCTCAAAATGTTGGAGAATGACTTTTTCTCTCATGGCTAACTACCAAGACGTTTGAGAAGACAGGCTGAGTTGGCGGAGAGCTTATATTAATTTGCTTGCCTTGACTGACAGCTCTTTGAAACGCCTATGTCAAGAAACATTTGGATGCAGTGAGCAGTGTTGCAGTAAAATCAACTCATACAAAGTCGGTGATACACAAAACACACTTTTTCATATACATCTCCCTTTCAGCATGTGTGTTGTGATACGGTTCACAGCAGCACTGACGGATGTGTTGATATGACAACTGCATGGGAGTTTTGAGCGACCCATCCACACCTTTTTGTTCCATGTTGGCTGAAAACCTACTGTAGCTAGCCAGTAACTAGCTAACACCAAACACAGATGAAAGGGGAGACATATCCATATCTTTGCCATCGACGAATAGTGTAAACATTTAATTATATTTGCCGACACCTTAAAGTCAAATTTTGGCACCAGTAGCGATGCTATCTATCTATATAAACCACGCCCCTCTGCAAACACGCCTTGTCCGATGTTGGTTAATAATAGGTGGTACTTATTTAAATTAGATAAGACAATATCATGTTACCATTGGTGCATTAAAATGAGAGTTAGGGTGATGTCACCCTTTCCCCCTAATATTCCCTCCTCTTGAATCCAAGTGTTTGACATGGGGGAGAGGATCAGTAACTTTATGATCAAACTTTTTCAACGTAGAAGCAACAGTCATTTTTCAAACTTTGGTCATCACATTTGACTGTTCATGACCTTTTTGGGTTGTTGATGCTGGGTTATTGAGCTATGATCCACCAGGTCAGATCAGAAGACTGGAGGCATGGCTTAGTAGATCTATAGCTTTCAGATAGTTATTTTTGGCCACCCATGATAGTAAATGTAATTCCGGTTAGTGCCAGTGTTGAGGCACGTTAAAGGGCCGTTATGGAACCAGCTGCGGGGCGAGTGGAGTTTGTATTCGTTCAGGGACATTTAAAGTTTTGGTCAGCCTACTGGCAAGGCTGCTGGTGTGGGGCAAGATAGTGGACAGGAAAACATTTACTGATGTGAAATGTATTATAAGTAAATATGGAATGAAGGAAGGGCTGATGAAGGAGAAGGTGGACAGGAAAAAAGGAGAAAAGTGGAACATGATTTGAGTAAATATGGAATAGTGAATCATGCTGTGATGACCGCCACGTTTGAGTCTCATCCTGATGATAACAAAGAGGATTCTGGCCCGGTGGGAGTAAGAGTTTTGGAGAGAATGGATCTTTGCCTCCTGGCAGATCCGTATGTGGTGTCAGGTTGGGTGGAGAAGAGGTTGGGGAATGTTGGGTAGGTGAAAGTAACTCGAAGTGGAATCGTGTTGATTTTTGCTATTTCTGCCATCCAGAGGGAACGTGCGCTCCACACCACTTGATTGGGTACAAAAACTGTGACTTGCTTTTCTCTCCAGAGCAGGGTGTAGTTGAAAGCAGGGATAACTGGAGTGGTGTTAAGTGTTGAGGAGGTTCAACTCAAGTTGAAGATGGGTCTGCGTCGTTTGGTGCGACGCAGATCCAGTGGAGAGCGTGATGAAACAGAGAAGACACTGTGTGTACTACTGAGTTACCCGATAAAGTAAAGTTAAGATGTGTCAGTTATCCCGTGAGAGCTTTTGTCCCTAATCCATTATGGCATTTTAGGTGTCAAGTTTATGGTCATGTGGCAGCAGTGTGTGGAGGTAGATTCCTACACGTGACAAGTGTGCAGGAGGACATGACAAAGGAATGTGTAGGATCAGTGGAACAAGTTGTGTGTAAACTGTAGGGGTACCCATGGTGCTGGAGTTCAGAGGTGTCCAGTGAGAGAAGGGCACGTTGAGGTTGCTGCTAGGATCGGAGTAGTGCAGAAGGTGTCATATGCTGAGGCAGTGAAGAAGGTAGATGAATAATGTGGGTCAGGGGTGAGGGATCCTAAGAGGATCCCTGTGAGTAGGCCAAGGCTAATAGAGAGTGATAGGAATAACGTGCTTCAGTACATTTTTTGTGGAGGGGCATTCATGGCCATGATTGTACCACAGGAATGGAAGGTAGAAGATAGAGGATAGATGTTGTGGTGGCAGCTGCAGAGAAGTACTTGGGTGTACGAGATTTTACTGCAGGAGAGTTACAAGACGTTTTAGCGATAGTGTCCCGTCCTCCCAGGCTGAAGGCATGAAGTAGGTTCAGAAAGGGCCAGAGTAGTGGAATAGTGGTGAGGTTTTAATGGGTGCAGGTTTAGTTAGTAGGGCAATTTTTTTCACAAAGTTTGACGAATTCATATTACAGAATAGTAGGCTGATACACAGTCCATATAGTAGGTGGCCACAAGCACCTATAACATTTGTTTGCTGACCACCATAATACCAAAGAAGAAGAACATACACGTATGTTTGGGTTAAGTACTGACACTTTTGTAGCTTTAATAAGTCTTACACAAGAGCAGTATTGTAAGTACTTAAGTACAGTTTTTTTGGGGTAACTGTACCCAACTGCCTCTGATCTGGTAGAATCACTAAACACAAATGCTTTGTTTGTAAATTATGTCTGAGTGTTAGTCTGGCCCTGGCGATCCATCATTAAAATATATATTTTTAATTGTGCCACCTGATATGCTTAAAATAAGGAATTGAAATGTTAATACTTTTACTTTTTAGCAATTACATGTACTTTTAATACTTAAGTATATTTCAAAACAAGCACTTTTAGACTTTTACTCAAGTAGTATTTTCTATTAAGGTATCTTTACTTTTACTCAAGTATGACAATTGAGTACTTATTCCACCACTGCACAAGATAATCAAAATACACTACATGACCAAAGGTATGTGGACACCTGCTCGTCGAACATCTCATTCAAAAATCATGGGCATTTATATGGAGTTGGTCCCTGCTTTGCATCTGTTACAGCCTCCACTCTTCTGGGAAGGCTTTCCACTAGATGTTGGAACATTGCTGTGGGGACTTACACTCAGCCGCAAGACAATTGGTGAGGTCGGGCACTGCTGTTGGGCGATTAGGCCTGGCTCTCAGTCGGCATTCCAATTCATCCCAAAGATGCTTCAATGGGCTTGAGGTCAAGGCTTTGTGCAGGCCAATCATGTTCTTCCACACCAATCTCGACAAACCATTTCTGCATGGACCTCGCTTTGTGCACGGGGGCGTTGTAATGCTTAAACAGGAAAGGGCCTTCCCCAAACTGTTGCCACAAAGTTGGAGGCATGGAATCATCTAGAATGTCATTGAATGCTGTAGAATTAACCACTAGAACCTCTGGGGGCAGTATTTCCTTTTTGGATGAAAAACGTTCCCGTTTTAAAGAAGATATTTTGTCACGAAAAGATGCTCGACTATGCATATAATTGACAGCTTTGGAAAGAAAACACTTTTGCAGTTTTGACGTTTCCAAAACTGCAAAGATATTGTCTGTGAGTGCCACAGAACTAATGCTACAGGCGAAACCAAGATGAAATTTCATACAGGAAGTGAGCCAGATTTGGAATGCGCTGTGTTCCAATGTCTCCCTATATGGCTGTGAATGCGCAAGGAATGAGACAACACTTTCTGTTGTTTCCCCAAGGTGTCTGCAGCATTGTGACGTATTTGTAGGCATATCATTGGAAAATTGACCATAAGAGACTACATTTACCAGGTGTCCGCTCGGTGTCCTCCATCGAAACTATTGCGTAATCTCCAGGTGCGTGCATTTTTCCATTTTGTTCAGAGGAGAAACCAAACTGCCACGAGTGATTTATCATCATCAAATAGATATGTGAAAAACACCTTGAGGATTGATTCTAAACAACGTTTGCCATGTTTCTGTCGATATTATGGAGTTAATTTGGAAAAAAGTTTGCCGTTGTAATGACTGAATCTTCGGGGGTTTTTCTTAGCCAAACGTGATGAACAAAACGGAGCGATTTCTCCTACACAAATAATCTTTTTGGAAAAACTGAACATTTGCTATCTAACTGAGAGTCTCCTCATTGAAACATCCGAAGTTCTTCAAAGGTAAATGATTTTATTTGAATGCTTTTCTTGTTTTTGTGATAATGTTGCCTGCTGAATGCTAGGCTTAATGCTATACTAGCTATCAATACTCTTACACAAATGCTTGTGTAGCTATGGTTGAAAATCATTTTTTGAAAATCTGAGATGACAGTGTTGTTAACAAAAGGCTAAGCTTGTGAGCCAATATATTTATTTCATTTCATTTGCTATTTTCATGAATAGTTAACGTTGCGTTATGGTAATGAGCTTGAGGCTATAATTACGCTCCCGGATACGGGATTGCTCGTCGCATCAGGTTAAGATTTCCTTTCACTGTAACTAACGAGCCTCGCCCGAACCATGAAAAACAGACACAAACCATTATACCTCCTCCACCAAACGGCATTGGGGCAGGTAGCATTCTCTTGCCATCCGCCAAACCCAGATTCTTCCGTCGAACTTCCAGATGGCATGATAATTGAGCCAAAGGAGATGGCTGCCATTTTAGGATCCCGTAATCAATTATGCTATTGTGTATGTTTTTTCGCGTTATTTGTAACTTATTTGTAAACTAGACCCACTCTAATTTGCATCCTGCCACAACAGATCCACAGATGATGCAATCTCTATTGCACTCAACATTGACCTTTCCCACCTGGACAAAAGGAACACCTATGTGAGAATGCTATTAATTGACAACAGCTCAGTGTTAAACACCATAGTGTCCTCAAAGCTCATCACTAAGCTAAGGATCCTGTGTCCAAACACCTCCCTCTGCAACTGGATCCTGGACTTCCTGACGGGCCGCCCCCAGGTGGCAAGGGTAGGTAGCAACACATCCGCCACATTGATCCTCAACACGGGGGCCCCTCAAGGGTGTGTGCCCAGTCCCCTATTTAACTCCCTGTTCACTCATGACTGCATAGCCAGTCATGACTCCAACACCATCATCAAGTTTGCAGAAGACACAACAGTGGTAGACCTGATCACCGACAATGATGAGACAGCCTATAGGGAGGAGGTCAGAGATCTGGCCGTGTGGTGCCAGGACAACAACCTCTCCCTCAACGTGATCAAGACAAAGGAGATGATTGTGAATGACAGGAATAGGAGGACCGAGCACTCCCCCATTCTCATCGATGGGGCTGCAGTGGAGCAGGTTGAGAACTTCAAGTTCATGGTGTCCACATCACCAACAAACTATCATGGTCCAAACACACCACGACAGTCGTGAAGAGGGCACGACAAAGCCTGTTCCCCCTCAGGAGACTGAAAAGATTTGGCATGGGTCCTCAGATCCTCAAAAGGTTCTACAGCTGCACCATCGAGAGCATGGTTGCATCACTGCCTGGAATGGCAACTGCACAGCCTCCAACCGCAAGGCACTACAAAGGGTAGTATATACGGACCAGTACATCACTGGGGCCAAGCTTCCTTCCATCCAGGACCTCTCTCTATACCAGGGGGTGTCAGAGGAAGGCCCTAAACATTGTCAAAGACTCCAGACACCCTAGTCATAGACTGTTCTTTCCGCTATTGCACATCAAGCGGTACCAGAGCACCAAGACCAGTTCAAAAAGGCTTCTTAACAGATTCTACTGTTAAGAAGCTGCTGCAGTTTAATTATTTGTTCCTTTAATTTTCTATTTTCTATTTTTACTTATGTATTTTTTAGTTAACACTTATTTTAAATTTTTCTCTTAAAACTTCTTAAAACATTGTTGGTTAAGCGCTTATAAGTAAGCATTTCACTATAATGTCTACTACACCTGTTGTATTCGGCGCATGTGACAAATACAATTTAATTTGATTTGAGATGGTGCAGTGTGATTCATTACTCCAGAGAACGCGTTTCCACTGCTCTAGAGTCCAGGCTGATTGGTGGTGGTGCTTGTGCTTCCTATCACTCAGAAGTTATGTAGCAAGCTAAGGAGACAACAATGCCTGCCATGGACGATTCCCAATTGCTTTGAATGTTCAAAATCATAGGGTAAAGCCTCAAAGGATAACATTATCCAATTTTCAAAACGAGTCCTGTCAACAGAGTAGCTAGCAAGCAACAAGATATGTGGAATAACAGTCAAAAACTGCTTGAGGGAATAAATCAGAAAATAAATCGGATTTGAATGTTCAGACACAAGTCACATGGCCAGGAATCAGATTTGTATCTGACTTCAAACCACATACCAAGCTGATTCTATGCGCTTTTTGGCTGTTCAGACTGCAGGAAAAAGAACCGATTCAAATCAGATATGCAAATAAATAGGGTTTGAGTCACTATAAACTGCCAATCTGAACAAGGCTAAAGTTACTGGTTCCCTCCTCCATGTCAAACACTTGGATTCAGTAGGCGGGAATATTTATTTTTGTATCAAAATGCGTTTTTTTTTGTCAGGAATGCCTTCTGGAACATATGAACATTCATGTGCCTTAATAACAAGCTTGTATGCCATCTGTAAATATGAATAAATTGTTAAATTACAATCCTAATTAATTTTGCCACGGAAAAAGGGAGGAACCTTCCCTCGAGCCATGATTGGCTGAGATAATGAATGGGCTGGACATGCCGGGAGATGAGTTTGGATTCATCTGCCATTTAACATGCTTCTGTCTATAACGTGAGCTGCTCAGTATGTGTTGACTGTCCTTTCTACCACACCGTTTTTGAAAGATATTACGTTAGCCATCGTCAACTACAAAAGTTTTGCTACTTTCCTCAACAACATTGATGCCCTGAATTTAACAGGCCCTATCGACAGATCAGTTGGAAAAAGTGATGGGCTACTTTCTGCACACGTCACGGTCAACCGGAGTTTAGATCAATTTAGATGAGTGTGTCGGGTAAGCGTCATCTAATAGTGATAACATATTTATACAATATTTTTATCTGGACACTCTGTTTTTGATATTGCTACTATGGAAGTAACCACTTCACTGTACAAGTACCGTTTACACCTTCTGTGTCCTGTGCATTTGACAAATAAATGTAGATTTAATTTAGTATAGTATGACCTCACATGTGAATCCTTAAAGAGATGGGTGGGGCTAAGGCTTAAGAGGGTGTGAACGATGCTGAATGGCTGTAGACAAAGAAGAGCTCTCCAGTAGGTGTACCAGAATATTCAAGGCCATTTTCTCAAAAGTGGGGTTACAAGTTTATCATTTTTCCAAGCAGAATTACTTTGCCATTGTTCCCCAACTGCAGTGTATTATATACCATTTTCTAGTTGTCGATCTCTACTTTTATCCAATGTACTAAACACAATTTCAAATTTTGCTACATAAGACCGAATCGAGGCGGTCGGTCACATATGTGAAAAGGGCATCTTTCTATGTTTTGTAGTAAAAAATATAAAGGACTCTATTCAATATGCATCGCGGAAGTTCAGCTTTACAGTGTGATTGAAAATGAAAGGCAATGACCCCGCTTTAGCGGAGAATGCATTCACGGGAAAAGCTGCATACGTCGGCTCAATTGGAAATGATGTTTACCTTTCTGTCGCAGAATGATGATGACATCAAGAGTTAACACAATGATTTTTCAAGCACTTTGAGATTCATGGTGACATCGGGAGCAAGAAAATACCCTCCCTCTGGATAAAAACTTGTTGCAGGTTTTGAAAATCCATCAATCAAATGTATTTATAAAGCTCTTTATACATCAGCAGTTGTCACAAAGTGCTTATACGGAAACCCAGCCGAAAACCCCAAAGATCCCAAAGAGCTAGCAATACAGATGTAGAAGTATGGTGGCTAGGAAAAGGTCTCTAGAAAGGCAGGGACCTAGGAAGAAACCTAGAGAGGAACTTGGCTGTGCCGGGTAGAGATTATAAGGGTACATGGCCATTAAGGCTGGATCAAAATCCCTGTTTTTTACTTTTACTTCTTTAAAAAAAACTTTGTTCTCATCTTTTCAACCACAGATAATAGAAATGCTCCGTTTTCACATATATACACACTGGGATGGTGCTGGAGAGAGTGGATTTGAGGTTGAACAGTGGTGAAATTACCCTTTAACTAATAAAAGGCTTCTAATTTCTCCTGCTAGCCTGCTCCCGTCTTTAGTACCCTCTCAACACAACTCTGTGATGTCATTATATCCTCACGTGCTACGAGGCCTCATGTTACATGGAAATTCATGTTTCGATAATGGGTCAAAATTGAATTCTTTTGAAGTTTCTTATTCTATTTAAATTCTTGTAGAATCATTTCAAATGATTTCTACTTTCTTCTACGTCTTTGGTCTACTTTTGGAATCCTCTAATACCCGGGGCGCCCAAGGAGTAAGCTGTTGCACTCACGCCTCACAAGATAATTATTTATATTGTGCAGGTCTGGGATCAGTCTAATTTGGGTGGAACCGTACACAGCCCTCAGGCTTGACATTATTCTCGCTGAATGCCCGGGCACTGTGAGAGGCATTGAGAGAAACAGAGAATAAAACATAGTGCTGCAAGGCCCTTTGATCCTAGTTTCCCCCATTTTCTCTTGTTCAAAGGACCAGCAGCGAGGGGAGAAAAGTCACAGTCGAGGCGGAGGCTGTCTCCCTGCTAACACAGAGCACCCTGGGATGGATGGCCAGAGGTCTAGGTGGAAAGTTTTGTCTGTGAAAAAGGGAAAAAAATAGAAGACTTCAGTTATGAAGTTTTGTTTCACGCTGGTGTAACGGTTTTCCTCCTCTTCTGACGAGGAGTACGAAGGATCGGACCAATATGCAGCGTGGTAAGTGTTCGTAATTTTATTAAACTGAACAACACAATACAAAGTAAACAAAAAGAACAACAGAAACAGTTCCGTCTGGTAACTAGTACAAAGACAGAAAACAACTACCCACAAATCATAGTGGGAAAACAGGCTGCCTAAGTATGGTTCTCAATCAGAGACAACGATTGACAGCTGCCTCTGATTGGGAACCATACCAAGCCAAAACCAGAAATACAAAACATAGAACAAAAACATAGAATGCCCACCCCAACTCACGCCCTGACCAAACTAAAATAGAGACATAAAAAGGAACTAAGGTCAGGACGTGGCAGCTGGGTAAACTTGGAAATCAATATTCACTGGTTTACATTGATTGATTGGTTGATTGATTGAATTTATTAGACAATTAAAAACATATATAAACCATAAGGGCGCTCCAGCCAGTAACGCCTCCACATACAATTTAAGAAAACCATCAAGGATAACACGATAAAGCATAAAAACGTATTTCCATTGTGGTCCTTTTGAAGAGGGAAGGGGGAATGCAGCAAAATTAGGTAGCAATGGTAGTGACAACAGACATAACAGACAAAATTGTTGTTTTATTCAAAACAAGAGATAATTACTACAATTCCCTTTCCTAATAAACAACTGTGGACAGGTACATCTCCCTTGTCTCACATACTCTTAATATATAAACCAATCCCTAATATATACTGGACAATCACAATATGATTAACAACAGGCTTCAAAAGGCAGTCCATATGCTATCCCGGGCATATTGCTTCTTCCTATGATTTGGGATCAATCAGCCAATGAAGAAGAAGAAAATGGATTACTTTAAAATGGAGATAGACTCAATGGTAGTGCCCATACTTTCTCGGACTTGATAATGGCACAGATGAGTCCTCTATCTATCTTAATGGCATGTTGTTCACATGTGTATATGCCCTTCATTGGCTATAATGGTCCCAATTGGTCTCACATACTCCTGCCTGCCTTCCATCTTGAGGACATATTTCCATTGTTAGAACAGTCTCTCAAATTTCTTGTCAATATAATAGACAACCTTCGTTGACATTAAAAACTGGGTTTGACTAGATGGTATACAGTTTTTGTCAGATTTGACCTTTCATAACAGGTTAGGAGAACTTTCGCAACAGGTATCTGGAATTAACGTAGCAGGTTAGGATAATTAGGTTAACGTTAGGAAAGGGGTGAGGGTTAGCTAAAATGCATAAGAAAGCTCTATCCCTTCTAGACATGACCCTAAAAACGCTTCAACTTCTCACATGCCAACTTTTCCAGCAACAGTTCACCATTTTCTTTGATTTGTGTGTGTCAAAGAAGAAAATGTTAGTAAATAGGTGTTTATTTTTATTTAACTGTTTTCCCTAATGCAGGCGATTGTTTTGAGTTTTCTCATGATTGTTTGTAAACTTATATGTGGCTCCCGGAGTGCAATTCCCTTTATTCTTTTGGCTGTAAATTTGGTTGTAATAATATTTGACGAATGATGTTAATTAGTGCTAGATATTGCTGGTCTGAGTTATGAAATTACTTAAAGCCCCCTGAAGTCTTTTTAACTCCCCAAAATATATTTTTTATGATTTATTTCCCTGAGCCTCCTTTGGCCTTTGAAATGCTCAGTCTGATCGTGTGGGCATTAGGAAACAAATTGGAATATACTTACATGCACAGCCCTGATTGGCTGATAGGATGGTCTATAGCCCACCCCCTTTCCCAGATGAACAGTCATTGGTCTAGTATACAGTATAATCAGATCACATTGTGATGTCATGATGTGGGCCAAAAGATCCATCCCACTTGAATAGGATGCAATCCAAGGCATTTTTTTCAAAGAGCTCTTACACCAAAAGGGAATTATCATAATTTTCGACCTCAAGGTGTGGAGATGTCATAAAACAAACAGGAATTGAAGTTTTTAACTGCACTGCCCCTTTAAGATAAATTGAGTCATGTTGAAATTCCGTAGATTAATTCTGATTTTTGTATTTTCCATTATTGAATCATGTGAAAATATCTTTATGATAATTTAATTTATGCATTATGGCATTTTGTTGATTGTATGTTTGTTCTCTGATTTTCATTCCAGCACATGAATAAATTAAAACATACCAAGAGTGAAACCAAGGAATATCCAACTCCTTCCTTCCTTCTGCCAAACCATCTTACCGTGGTTCTAGAGTCAGACAGAAACAGCCAGAAACAGCAAAAAAAATTGACAGTGAATGTTACATTGAGAAACCTGTTTACTATTACAGAAAATGATTGTAACTGCAGACAGCCAATAGGTCAGACTCCATTATCAGTGTTCCAATTGAGCAGTGTTCCAATGGAAATCGTATGAGGAAGAAGATGTCCCTCTACGCTCCCTTGTCTCTAAATATTGCCCACTCCTCATCAGAGCAATTTGTTGGTGATAAAGGGTTATGATAACGTGGAACGTCAAGGGCCTGAAAATAACCCCCCAAACCACCAAGCCTCAGGGGCCAGCATGGTGTAATCTGCCGCGGTACAGATTGAGCCCCTGATACCATCATGTTCCTGAATGCTCTTCAGTGCCCCCAGGCTCTGGTCTCTGGAGACACTCTTTCCTGATTTTGATTGACAGGTGCAGTCTGGTCATTATCAACCATCAACACCATATTAAAGGCTGCTATTTGAAACTACTGTAGAAAGTCAATACCATCTCTGTCAAAAAACATAAGAATACTAGTGTCATTAGTAAGTATGTATGTCCAAGAGTAAGGTTTTATTGCAATGGTAGAATTATGAGAAATGTACTGGGTGCGGATGGATCACCAAATGACGGATCTACAGTACAGTATGACACTCAAATAGAATTCATTTTTCATTGTGAGACTATGAGAGGGGAGTTTGAGGAAGACGAAAGACACTCGGCCTGATTATGAATGTATGTGACATGACAATTAATCATCCCTGTTTCCACATGCAAACGGGCTAGGTGTCAGGATGGTACTGTGTGTCTGTGGTGTGTGGTATGTGGTGAGTGTTTGGAATAGACTACGAGTCTGCCTCAGTCAGTGAGTTCAAGCATCTAGTAATAAAAATCCAAATATAATGTTTAGGTCAACAAGAATATGATGGAGTAGCACTTTGATGGCAATTAGACATTTCTGAAAGGATTTGTTGTCAGTCAATTGGTATGGTGCCGTACAACACATTTATTAATATATTTTATTTAACATTTATATCACTAATTTAGCTGGGATTCAAGGGCAGATTTGACTGCTTATAACTCAAACAGTCTTTGACAAATGTTTCTAAATTAGTTCATTAGATTGTGAAAAAAGTTAACCAATCGTTGGCTCTTCCGGTAATTACAACTCTTGAGTGGCCAATACGACAAAGTATTGTAAGTAGCAGGACCAAAATGAACATGCTTATCTTTGCTTTTCATGGCCCATGGTTCATATTCCTCAGATGTTCTCCCTTTGCTTTTCTTCAAAGCTTCAGAAACTATATCAATACCTGTAAGGAGAGGGAGCATATTTACTGGCCCAAGTGAAGATGCATAACAACCTCATTGCATTCTGTTGCATCACAGTGAATTACGGTACTGTCAATTGTATTCAGGCACCTCGGCGAACTGTCGAGAAAGAGCCCGAGAAGCTACCTCTTCTCCATATTGCATCACAAAACTTTATCAATACAGAGGAAACCATGCAGTGAGCTATCCATACGCAAAATTCTTCCTGTGTCAAATCATCTTCAATTACCGGAATTCGGTAATGACAATGATTAAAAACAACAACAACAACATCTTATTTAGGGCTGAAGCATTATAGATTGTGTGCTAGAAATATAAAGGACATGTCAGATTGAGCCCACACATACGGCGTTTTCCGTGAATGCAGTCTCCGCGACCACAGGGACATTGCCTTTAATTGTCAGTCGCGCTATAAAGCTGAACTTCTGCAATACGCATTGAATAGAGCCCTAAGACTTTATATTAGGGTTCTGGTCTGATGAACTATTCATTGTAAATAGATGTGTTTGGGGCACTGGGCAATTGAGTGCAGCTATTTCTCACTGTAGAGCTGGTTTATAAAGCTCTCTGTTCCATACTTAGTTGATTAAAGTGAAGGTTCCAGAGGCCAAGGTAAGGTTGACACTGGAGTTAAAGATAACATTCAACCAATCAATCAACCAGATATGACATCTCATATTCAGTAGTTTACGATCAGAAAATCCCGTAAAATCTCCATTATCTTCACTGCAAGTAAATTGGATGAATTCCTCCTTATACGGTAATAAAGCATTTGCATTGCTGATTAGGCCAAATCTATATCTTTATGGTTTGATAAATAATAATGACTTTAAAAGGGAAATCGTGGTAAGCACTATAGGTAATGCCTTCATAACTAATGACTGAGCAATATACAACCCCCTGGTGTCTCTCTCTCTCTTTCTCGCTCAACACACAGACACAAGCACACACACCATAGGGAGTGCAAAAATGTGTGTGAAGGCGACTGTTCACATGATCTGACCAGAACTATTTGCACACACAGATAAGAGGCTGATCCCACCACAGGAGGAGCGCCTGGCTAATTTGCAAAAGGCTCTTTAAGAGGGTCGACAGTGTGCAAGCCATTCATCACACACGGCTCTACAGAGCGTCAAGTCTGCCGCTTTGTCTCCAACGGGCCTTTCAAGTACAAAGCCTCATCGAGAGGAGACGTGAAACAAATAGAAAACTCTCTCTCCTCCTCCCTCTGTACCCCCCCCCCTCCCATCTGGATCCCAGAGTTGTGCAAAGGCAAAGAAAATGTGCGTGTGTGTGTGTGTGTGTGTGTGTTATGCCTGCTGATATTCATGCCAGGCAAAAAGGCAGCTCTGCATCTCCATCTCCTCAAACAACCCATCATTTATTTCTCTCAAAGCATGTGGTACACCTTGATAATGTAATTAAACACGGACATATCCTAGATGTTTTAATGTTCAAAAGAACTGAAAGAAGTCCCCTCAGTCTTTTGAGGAACAGAATGTCCTTTTTATTGTCAGCAAAAAGGATAAAAACATCTGCCAACATCATATAATTCTGCTTCTTCAAAATAAATAAGAATACTTTTTTGATGAACATGTTGACTTCCAATGGGAACAGTTCAAAAGGCATTTTGTTTGAAATAAAATGCTCCCTTTGCCTCCCGTATTCTCGCCATACAGTGTCCTTCATAATCAATGAACAAAATGTGCACCATGGGTGGACATGATTTCATTCTGCAGAATATTTTTGGGACAAGCTGATTTACTGCAGTTACTGTGAGCAACAGGAAATACTTGTTGTTGTTGCTGTTGTTGTTGTTGTTGTTATGTAACCATAGCCGCTGGAAGTAGGATGCTGAGGGTGCTGCAGCATTTTTAAAAATCAAATAAAAAAAAACATCGGACTAAAAAAGAATATATTAATACAATTAAAATATATATTTTTTAAAGTCTCTCACGAAAGTAATGAATGCACTGGGTCTTTACTAGTCCTGTATTAGTGGACTGATATAGCCGTCTATAGCGTGCACAAAACAATTATGCCCCCCACGCCCCCGGCGAAAAATAAATAAATTGCAGCACCCCTAAACATCTTCCTGCAGCTATGTACGTGACCCATCTCAGCCCAGCACAACAATCCATTCAAACAAGCCTTCACTTTATTCAAGTCTAAGTTGCAAGTATCTTCCACGGTCCAACACAACGTCAACGGAATTCCTTGGGCAAGAGTAAATGTTGGCCCGTGAATTCCAAATTCCTTTGCAAATAATGAAAAATACTTTATTTGAAGGTTCAATCCGGATATGGATTTTCCATCTCAACCATAATGTTACATCATTGTTATTACATCAGTATTACATAAAATTGGACTTGGCAAATAGAAAGAGTCAGGCCTAAGGAAAATAGACTCAAAGGCAAACACCACATAGTAACATCTGTAAAATGCTAGGTTAAGAGGAGAAAGATGTTACTTTCCTGCACCTATCGAAGGATACACACGGATCAGTTGCATTATTTTTCTCAGACCACAGTACACACAATTTCTTGTAGACACGAGGTCAGATTTCAAAACTCTCAAGAATTTAACAGTAGTGGTTCCTCTTCAACCGATCTGTACACTTGACTACTTGTCACAAATAGCACTGAAAGATATGACTGGCTGATTTCTCTTTGTTTGTTTTTTCTCCGCGAGTCTGTGACTTAAGAGGAGTTTTTCCTTCGTAATCTGAAAAACATCAAACAAAAACAAAACATTGACACTCTTGACGACTTTCAAATGAATAGTTGAGGGACTACTCTACTGATTAGCCGCCGGGGACCGAGCACTAGGAGAAAGTGTTGTTTTTTTTTTAAACAAAAAGAGCAAGGGAATGCATCAAAACAAGACTGCTGGGTCTGTGCCCATCACAGGAATGAGAGAACAGGTGCCTCCACATAAATATACTGTAGCCTACCACGTACACAGTCGATTGCTGGACCCCAGCCCAACTTTGAAACCTTTTAATGTCTTTGCTCACAAGGTTTCCTTTTCAGTCAAGTCACTTTTGAAGTTACATGTCAAAACTTGCCAAGTCACCCTTTTTGAAAATCCAAAATCCAAGGCAAGTAAACAAACCAAACCTTTTAAGTCAAGATTTTTTTTGTTTCTTACTTTTGTTCTCAGACTCTTGCACCCTGCACTTTGGCAGACTAGTTGTTAATTATATATTTTTTTATTACAATACATTACCATTGTTGATTTTTGTATAAGTTCGGGAAAATGTTGGCTATGAGAACACGCTTTTGCCGTCGCCGTAGAGGTCGGCTAGCTTTTTGAAGCGCGGCCCCCAGTTGCTGAGATAGTCGTAGTTCTGCTCTGAGTCTGTACTTAGTGACTCCAGGGAGCTTAACGACTCAGCTACCGAACCATTCCCCTCAAAGGCGTACGTCTGCAGAGAGTCATACGGCGGAGCTGATGGATCAACATCTGCGTCCTTCAGCCGGTCCCAAATGAACTCTCGGAACACCACGTTGTCCGGCAGGGTCTTGTAGACGGGAAGCGAGGAGGAGGATCTCGGGTAGGGGAAGAAGGTGGGGGTGTCAGGGGTGACGTCTCGCCGGACCTTGGGGTCTCTGATGACATTGAGGTTGCGGAGGGCCACCATGTCGAAGGCCTCAGTGTCCTCCTCTCCTCCACCTTCATCGTCGTAGCGGACGATGTTCTCCCTCACGTCCCTCTCCTCCTCCAGGATCAAGGGCTCCTTCTTCCTCCGACGCATCGACACAATCAGCAGCACCATCACTGAACAAGGAAAGAGAAGAGTCTGAGTCCATGTTTATTAACCATCAGCATTAGGATACTTATTCAATATAAAGGCACAGTACATTTGGATGATACATCTACAGAAAACAATAGCCCATATGAATGTGAATGTGAAAATAAAACATTGAAACAGTGTCTTTGCATCAATACATTTCTCTCCTCCATCCTCCATTTTGTGCACCACTTCCAAACGGACAGAAAACTTCCTGAAACTGGAATTTCTGAACTTCTAGGCACCCCTCTCCAATCCCTGGTCCCATATATTATTGCTGAAAATAACTCTCCACACCGAAGCAAACTGGCAAATGTCTAATGATCCTTCATCCATCAACGTCGCACTGGTGCCAGTGAAATATCGCATTGTGGGACCATATTTCTTCCCTTTGCTGCGTCTGGCTTCCGCGGGCTAGAGAGAAGGGCCTGGGAAAACGAAGGCAAACACCGCTTCACACCTCGTAATAAGAGAGCAAATGGAGAAGCTGGAAGGGATGGGGGTGTTACATAAAACGCTCGGGGAGACACTGATGAATGGAGAGCCTTTTGACTGCTGTTTGGTGACTGGCTTCTGAATGCATGGCTCTAATAGCTACAGTGTGTTACTACTCCACCCGTGGTACTACTCAACCATGGTTTAATCTGTCAATACCACTGGTCTGTTTCCCTCACTACTGCTACTACCACTACTGCCATTATTTGGAATGTTGATATCATTTTCTATGTGTGTAATTGTATAGCTTTAGTGAAATGCTATTTTGAAAGATGACACATCCCTTGGAATCAATGAGGAGAATAGTACATTGGTTCACCTCTGATTGTACAGGAGCTTAAGAGCTCTCCAGATTCCATTCAGTTCGGTAATGCTTTTCCAGATGAATCATGATATGGTGGCACAATGAAAGAGAATATCTTCATTGCTTTCCAGCAAAGCTTTTTAGGGTTGAATACCTAGAAGGCGCTATGCTGTGCCTCATCATCACATACTGGGTGTTGGCCAGGAGCCAATCATGCCTTACGAGTGGCTGCAGGAAGATGGCCAAGCATACAAAAGAACCCACTGTGACAGTCATCAAGCGGCTTCAATACAATGACCAACACACTAGACACTATTCAGCAAGCCTTCATATGAATAAATACCCTCTTTAGAGTGGATCAACACTGCATAGATGCAGATGGTAAACAAACCAAAAAACTAAAAAAAATCTATTTGATGTTATCCTGGATTTGCTGTAATTGAATTGTTTAAAAGATCCATCAAGAACAATCAATACTGTGCAAGCAGAGTTTTCTATGTTGCCATTGCTCTCCTTGCTAGTGTACATCATTATAATGAACTGAAGCAAGAAGACCCCTCCTCATCATCGCCACTCTGCTTGCTTAGCTCTGTCTAAACCTCAGGCTGATTATTCACTGGCTGTGTCACTCACAAATCACACACCTCCCATATTGCTGCATAATTGTAAAAGACAACTACATTCTGATGGCAAAAGGACTAATGGACACATCATTATGAGGACAATATGTCTCATGGAGACAATAATGTTTGTCAATAAAATGATACATTTGGTGTATTGCCTCTACTCAACTAATTTAGGTCACAGATAAACAAACTACTTGTGTAGGGGGAGAATACACGACGGTTTCCCAGTAGTTGTGTTAAGCATCACTAATCACTCAATAAGTCATATACGAGTAGTTGGGACTGTGGTCCTCCACTTTTTCATAGTCAGGCAAATTCAGAATTAGAGTGGCCAGGGTAGTGAGAAAATCATTTGGTTTGAGTGACAATAGTCATGGCAACAGACGTCTGGCGCTGAGGGGGTGCTACTTAAAAGCCCTAATTGGTCGTGTCTGACGCATCACCTGACCGGACCTCAAAAAATAAAAAAGGTGCTAAATCGTTTCAAATAATGACTTGCCAACTTTCTTTTGCAGTTTCAATGTCACTATGACCATGAGGATATTCATCTCCAAAGAGGATTTAGATGACAGCTAAAAATCTCGGAAAAAATATTATATTTTGAGGGTGTACAATTTAGTGGAAGACAGAGGACATGTCTTCTAAATGATACCAGTAGATGTGTTACTTAATGTCATGTGGACCTAAAACTAATGACCGTCCAGTTTGATAGAAAAACTACATAGCCAACCATGTACGCACGCACGCACACACACACACACACGCACACACACACACACACACACACACACAGTCACACACACACACACACACACACACACACACACACACACACACACACACACACACACACACACACACACACACACACACACACACACACACACACACACACACACACACACACACACACACACACACACACACACACACACATACACACACAATAGTCACACACACACACACAAACACAATAGTCACACAACTATATGATAGGTAAGTGAGCTGGTGAGTGGTTGAAACTCATGGACATTGTGAAGTGGGCTCTTATCAATCAACAAAGAAAACAGGTTGGTACATCTCAAGGAGTTGCTGTTCAATTTTCACCTGCCATCTTAGCCACCCGTCATTATAGCTACTCTACTCAGTGATGAAAGATGAATAGAAGTTGTTGGTGTGGGGATGGAGGCCCTGCTTTTCTTTGATGAGAGAGAGAAGAGCGAGAGCGAGAGAGCGAGAGATTGTGAGGTTTGTTCTATTCTACTACGGCTGGAGGACACCTGGACTGACAGCACCTGAGGACGACGGCAGCAGCACCTCTGGTCTTTTTCTGAGCTCTCCTCTCAACCAAAACAATGCAATCACACGCAATCACATCCCCAATTACAGGAGCGCAGATTGAAATAGACCTTGATGGAGGCACGCACGATTTGGGAGCCAGGACGGGAAGGGTTGTGCACCGGGTGTTAATGCAAGAGGGGTGGCAGGGAGGGTCAAACAGGGAGAAGGGATGGAATGATATGGGATGATAGAGAGAATGGGGGAAAAGGAGACAAAGTTAAGCAGCACAGACCGATGGAGGCAGACAAGGACACGTACGCCCACGGACAGTGTACGCACGCAGACACAGACACAGACACAAACAGACAAACACGCACACATTAGCAATGCTGGGTTCAGAGCCCCGCCACTACGTCTTTACCGTGTTCCTCATTCAATATATATATTACAAAAAGTATTCTCCATAGCAATAGAAATTAAGCACATTTTTGCAAATATAAATGAAAGTGAGTTTTGGCTGGCCCTATCAAAAAACCAAAATGTTTGTTATTGTATATCCTATTTGGACTCCATCTCAGTGTTCAATAAAGTTCACCAGTGCATTAAACTATTCTTCTGACTGTGCTGTGGTATAAAGACCTTGTCTCTGGATTTCATGGGCAATCATTTGCTGCTTAGTTGATTCAATCTAAGTGGAATCTTTCATAACAAAAGCTCATAGCAAATGGGACTAGTGTTCGCATCATGAGAGACACACGTTATAAACCCAGGTACAGTCAAAAACTGGCCCAAAATGTAGAATCCTATACCCATACCCTGCCCCTATACCGACAAAGACAATACCATACCCACACACATCACATTAGTAAGCTCTTACATAAAAAATAAAGATTATTCAAGAACTGAAGACAACATAAGAATGTGAATTATGTCCAGGTTTGCATAGCAAATTTGATAGGTTAAACATTGCTCCAGGCATGATGAAGATCTGTTGACCTATGTAGACCTGTGAAGAATCTGTGTATCTCAAACATGCACAATGTCTCCAGTAGTTGACATCACGGTTGTTCTTACCCAGGAGTGTAATGATGCAGCCCAGAATGGCGACAAGGGCTCCTGTACTGAGGCCAGCAGGAAGTGTGTACGCCACCGCCCCACATGATTGGGCTACGCCGTCCGAGTCACAGTCACACACGCTCACTGATAGGGTGTTGGTGCTACTGAGCGCGGGGCTCCCACTGTCTACGATCAACACGGGCAGTCGGTACAGCACCTGCTCCCGTCTTCGGAATCCTCCACGTTTCGTTACGATGGATGCCGTGTTGTCTGGAAGGGAGGAAAATGAAGAACCAGATCAGTCAGGAAGAAGGAAGTAGGGGAAGCGTATTTAGAGATCAAACCCTGCACAGTCCTGATACAAGCTGAAACAGTACATTGTCTATATTAGGACAGCAGTAAAAACAGTGGACAGTAAACACAGTGGATAGTAAACACATACAGTATTTATTTAACTGTGGTATAATTAAGGGGGGGGGGGTGGTATATGGCTAAGAGCTTTTCTTATTCATGACGCAAAGCGGAGTGCCTGGATACAGCCCCTAGCCGTGGTATATTGGCCATATACCACAAACACCCAAGGTTCCTTATTGCTATTATAAACTGGTTACCAAAGTAATTAGAGCAGTAAAAATAAATGTTTTGTTATACCCGATATACGGTCTGATATACCACGGCTGTGAGCCAATCAGCATTTAAGGGCTCAAACCACCCAGTTTATAACAATCAGTATATACTATTAGCATATACTGAACAAAAATATGAACGCAACATGTAAAGTGTTGGTCCCATGTTTCATGAGGTGAAATAAAATATATCAGAAAGTTTCCATACGCACAAAAAGCTTATTTCTCTCAAATTTTGTGTCTGTCGAGTTCTGACCTTAGTTCTTTTTGTTATGTCTTTGTTTTAGTATGGTCAGGGTGTGAGTTGGGTGGGTAGTCTATGTTATTTTTTCTATGTTGTGGTTTTGTGTTTGGCCTGGTATGGTTCTCAATCAGAGGCAGGTGTCGTTCGTTGTCTCCGATTGAGAATCATACTTAGGTAGCCTTTTCCCAACTGTGTTTTGTGGGTGATTATTTTCTGTTCTGTGTTTTTCTTCACCGTACAGGACTGTTCGTTTGTCGTTTTTTAAATATTTTTTTTTCAGTGTTCAGTTGTTTCATTAAAGAATATGAACACTTACCACGCTGCGCATTGGTCGAGCGTTACAGAATCACCCACCAAAAAAGGACCAAGCAGCGTGGTATCGGGCAGCAGCAGAAATCTCTGGACTCATGGACATGGGAGGAGATTCTGGACGGAGAAGGACCCTGGGCACAGGCTGGGGAATATCGTCGCCCCAAGGCAGAGCTGGAGGCAGCGAAAGCTGAGGGGCGGTGGTATGAGGAGGCAGCATGGCAGCGAGGTTGGGACGAGAGGCAGCCCCAAAAATGTCTTAGGGGGGGGGGGCACACGGGGAGTGTGGCTAAGTCAGGTAGGAGACCTGAGCCAACTCCTTGTGCTTACCGTGGAGAAAGGTGGACCGGACAGGCACCGTGTTATGCCGTGAGGCGCACGGTGTCCCCGGTGCGCAGGCATAGCCCGGTGCGTTACATTGCAGCGCCTCGTATCGGCTGGGCTAGAGTGGGCATCGAGCCAGGTGCCATGAAGCCAGCTCAGCGCATCTGGTTTCCAGTACGCCTCCTTGGGCCAGGGTACATGGAACCAGCCCTATGCACGGTGTCCCCGGTTCGCCTGCACAGCCCAGTGCGGTCTCCACCTTGCCGCACTGGCCTGGCGATGGGGAGTATCCAGCCAGGTAGGGTTGTGCAGGCTTGGTGCTTGAGACCTCCAGTGCGCCGCCACGGTCCGGTCTAACCGGTGCCTCCCCCACGCACCAGGCCTCCGCTGGCAGTCCCACGCACCAGGCTGTCTCTCCGTCTCCTTCCTCCAGGTGCTCCCTCCTGTCCTGAGCTGCCAGAGTCTCCCGTCTGTCCTGAGCTGCCAGAGTCTCCCGTCTGTCCTGAGCTGCCAGAGTCTCCCGTCTGTCCTGAGCTGCCAGAATCTCCCGTCTGTCCTGAGCTGCCAGAGTCGCCCGTCTGTGCTGAGCTGCCAGAATCGCCCGTCTGTCCTGAGGTGCCAGAGCCGCCCGCCAGTCAGGGGCTCCCGGAGCCGCCCTTCACTCCGGTGCTGCCGGAATCCCCCGTCCATTCGGGGCCCGCTGCTAAGGACCCCATTCTGAGGTCGGTGGCGAGGGTCGACACTCTAAAGACGCCACTGAGGCGGGGAAAGAAGCGGGCAAAGACTGTGGTGGAGTGGGGTCCACGTCCCGCGCCAGAGCCGCCACCGCGGACAGACGCCCACCCAGACCCTCCCCTATAGGTTCAGGTTTTGCGGCCGGAGTCCGCACCTTTGGGGGCGGGGGTTACTGTCACGTTCTGACCTAAGTTCTTTTTGTTATGTCTTTGTTTTAGTATGATTTATTATTTTCTGTTCTGTGTTTTTCTTCACCATACAGGACTGTTTGCTTGTCGTTTTGATGTTTTTTCAGTGTTCAGTCGTTTCATTAAAGAATATGAACATTTACCATGCTGCGCATTGGTCCTCACCTTCTTCCACCAACGACAAGCATTACAACATCCCTGTCAGGGAGCATTTCTCCCTTGCCAATATAATCCATCCACCTGACAGGTGTAGCATATCAAGAAGCTGATTAAACAGCATGATCATTACACAGGTGCACCGTGTGCTGGGGACAATAAAAGGCCACTAAAATGTGCAGTTTTCTCACACAACACAATGCCACAGATGTCTCAAGTTGAGGGAGTGAGGAATTGGCTTGCTGACTGCAGGAATGTCCAACAGAGCTGTTTCCAGAGAATTGAATGTACATTTCACTAACATTAGCCACCTCCAATGACGTTTTAGAGAATTTGGCAGTCATAACATTTTGTCAGCAGGTGATTGTCAAGCAAATAACTGCCGGTCTCATGGTAATTAACCATTAATTAAGATAAACACATTTAGCGTCTCCTGGCTTTCACGCATAGCCTACAAGAAACTAATGAAGACCTTTGGAACATCTACATTTGAAAAGTCTAATAAATCCATGTAATATAGCATACACCTTCACAATAAATCCATGTAATATAGCATTCACCTTCACAATAAATCCATGTAATATAGCATTCACCTTCACAATAAATCCATGATTTGATCTGGTCTAAAGAAACATGATATGAAGTATGTAGTCTAATTTGTAGTCTAATGTAGTCTATTTCAGAAGAACAGGATAGCATAGTCTGATGTTGTCCTTATGTTAGGCCCTGATCTGTCTATGCCATGTTGCTGTGGGCTACACTAGTTGATTTAGCAGACAAGATTTGCTTCGAATTCCGTGGCGTTGTTTTATATTATTTTATAGTTTGAAGAATACAATTGAACATAGCTGACTACATAGTTGTGATACAAATAATGGGGCTATATGTTTAGATTTTTTAAATACATTATAAGGCTGCATGAAAGGCATGAGCTTTGTTAATTTTTTTAATGTACTTCGTCAGTCTCTCATTTACAACTTGACAAGCACTTGATAATGCCTCGAATTTCCCGAATGCATCTCATTTGTGTGGCCGTAATGACCCCTAAAAAATCCATACCTTTTGCGGCCTGTGGTCGTTGTGCACTTTGGCTGAATATAATGATTATTATTCCCTTCTCCCAGCTGCCTGCTGAAGCACCTCTAACTAACATGGCTCTCTGTCATGTGATCGGTCTTTCGCACACAGGCTACAACTGAAGACAGACACATCGGAGACGCAACTGCACTCCTCGCAACTGCCCATATTGAAGATATTGGAAAAACTGTCCACATTTACTTTTCGTCAGCCAACAAGATGATTAGGCCTAACGAACAGCAAAAACACTAGCCTATGTCAATCTACTATCACCATAGCACAAAAGTTGACCTATTCTATTCTGTACATATAGTCAGGGATAGTTGTGGGATGCGATAGATCCCAAATTAATACAACCACTTGCATCAAAAAACCTGTTTTAAGCAATGAGCCTGACGCTACAGATGAGAACGTTTCGCCTAAAATGTTGATAAACTATTACGCTGTTTCTTCACATTGTACAGGCAGCAATGCACACACGACAGTAGGCTATACGCACAAATGTTTGATTAGCAGGAAAACCCCATTCTCAAAAGTGACAACAAATGCGATTATGCATGTAATGGTTTTATTATAAATTTGTATTTTTATGGTGAAAATGATCTTCCCCAAACTTGAAACTCATTCGCTGTGTATGTATGCCATGTAGGCTCTACACCAGTTGTAAAGTGGATTAATGTGCGTAATTTTAAGAAGTTTTTTGGCTACTTTAGTTGTGATTACAAACCTTATCAAAACATATAGGCCTATGGGCTAGGCTATATGAGGTGTGCGACTATGATTTGAAAAAGTCACCCAAAAAAGGCATGCGTAACAGCTGGGGATCGTACACAAGTGATAATACATCATTCACAAGTGATAGGCTAATATTGTGACATATCACACGATTCTTGATTTAATCTTGTCATTACATAGGCTAAATAATATATGTTTGAAATTTGTTTTGATTTAGAATGGACCATTGACCAGCAATGTGCTTAATATTAGGAAAGATTCAATATAAAAATAGTAGGTAGTAGTCTATAGAAAGCTGATGGGATCCTCCTCTTTTTAATAGAGGCCACCACTGTGTTTTCTCATACAATTGTTAGCCTATAGAAATGTTGCACAACTTGAGCTCATGGACTCTCATGAAGTGTTTGATTAGATGTTCAATTACATTTGCATTGATGTCAGAGAGATTAGATAGACAATAGAGTGCTGAGTACCAGGCAGTTATCATGTTTGGTAGGCTACTAATGACCATCAGCAGCATCAACTACCTTGACTAAACACTCACGTGAAATTTGACTGCTGTCATGACTCATGACAACCGGTGTGGCAGTAATACATTCACCGTAACAGCCCTATGTTCAGCCGGCCTCACAACCGCAGACCATGTTTAACCATGCCAGCCCAGAACCACCACATCCAGCTTCTTAACCTGCAGGATCGTGGGATCTGGCTACAGAGTGGGTGGGCCTATGCCCTCCCAGATCCACCCATGGCTTCGCCCCTGCCCAGTCATATGACACCCATAGATTAGGGCCTAATTTATTTATTTCAATTGACTGATTTCCTCCTGTGAACGGTAACTCAGTAAAATCTTTGAAATTGTTGCATGTTGTGTTTATATTTTCTGTTCAGTATATATGAAATGCTGTATCTCACAGATCACATAGTCTATTGGTCATTTGCAGGAATACATATGGTACAGCACCAGCGACTAGCTTTGGAGTTTGTTGTACGTGCCATTATGTTCTCTTTTCAATAACAAAGAGAATACAAGAAAATCAACAAATGGAGCCAATAATTCATATAATGTAAGATATCAGAGACATTCCATTCTCTTCTATGCCACCCGTTGAGAAATTACATTGTTGGTTTGATTTCCAAATGTACTTGACCAGCAGTGACATATGAATCATAACAAGTGAGGAATAGAAGACCAGACAATATTTACAGAGGAGGAAAATATTTTGTGCAAATGGGCATGATACCATTAGAGATTAAATTATACTTTCAAATTTAGTCATTACATCTCAAAACCTGTTTTTGCCTCCACACATCTAAACCTGCAATTAACATTCGTGGATATTCCTATCCATAAAATTGATTTAAAGGTGAAGCAGACATGAATAAGCCGTCAGAATCGTCCTCAGAAAGTTTGTTTCAGCAACTACTATCAATCAAAAAGGTCTTGAAATATCGCATGTTTGAAAAATCAAACATGGACAAGAAAGACTTCTCAATCCATACTTGCAGGACTGTTATGGCCATAGTTGACCCTGGATTTGTAGTCCTAACAACGTTTTCCTCACATTCTTCTCTGTTGTCAGTAATGGACTGTTAATTGATGTACTTTGACGAGGAGAAAACACCTACCTTTGTTGTCTCGGAGAGTGAAGTTGGAGTTGCCGGCCACAGATGGAGGCAGGGCAAAGTAAAAGCGATGACCACTGGGAGGCTCATCCTTGTCCACAGCGCTGATAGTCTGGATGACCTGTGCAACACATAACCACTCTGATTGTATGGTACTCGGAACACATGGAACACACAACCACTCTGATTGTATGGTACTCGGAACACATGGAACACACAACCACTCTGATTGTATGGTACTCGGAACACATGGAACACACAACCACTCTGATTGTATGGTACTCGGAACACATGGAACACACAACCACTCTGATTGTATGGTACTCGGAACACATGGAACACACAACCCCTAATGACAACCCCAAATTGTGAAGCTGATTGATTGATTGATTGATTAATGAAAAGTATTAATTGGTTTGGGCTAATGGGTCATTAGTCCATAGCCACAGTTTCTTTGTTTTATTCAGGAATATCGGTAAGAATTAACAGTGCTGGTTAAACATGGTGAACTGCTATGCCTTCATATGTTTTGATTAATTTACAAACTAGCATACATACATTTCTTTTAACACAAGGCCAAGGCAATAGAGTGAGTAAATTGGTACAAATAAACTTGATTTTGATTTATGAAATGTTTATTTTATGATGTTGGCTATGGTTTTACATCACTTATCACTTGCAGTAAGTGCTTATTTGGCAAGAGGAGCCTAATGCAGCTTTTTAGGGATGAGAAAAAAGCTCCGGAATCGATTTTCTCAGCAAAACATTTTCTTCTTAGGTTACAATGTAGGGACAACTTAGCAATGCCAATGCCAGGCATATCAAACATTCAGCCCGTGAGGAGGACCAATCTGGTACGCAGGTGTTTTGAGTAAAACAGCTGAATAATATAATATATATTATTATATTATTCAACTGTTTTACTCAAAACACTTGCGTGCCAGATTGGACATCCTTACGGGCTGGATGTTTGATATATATGTTACATTTTAGGAAGAAAATACATTTTGGCGGAAAACAAATTCATTACACAAAAATTCAATGTTTTACCCTTCTCTTTTTCATTGTGAATAAAAACAGCTTTAGCTAAAGAGGATGGAGGAAAAATGTGTTATTATCTGTTGTACCAGATACTGAATTATGTCAATAAAGAAAAACACATTGCCACTTAAACCTATATCCACTAGCATAACTCCTCATAAACCAACATTTAAAATGTAAAATGTCTGCTTATATCCATAGTCGTGCGAAGAAATGGGGGTGGGGGTGCTGTTGGGGGTGGGGGTGCAGACGGCTATATCGGTCCGCTAATACAGGACTAGTAAAGGCCCAGTGCACTACTTTTGTGAATTATTATTATTTTTAAATAAATGTTTTTAGTTAATTTCTTTATTTTGATTTTTCAGGAGGTGTTGCAGCACCCCTGCTTCAAGTGGCTGTGCTTATATCTAAGTACAATGAACTAACATTTACCTTAACAAACTCGACACAGACTTGTGTCAACACCAGCATTATGTAGCAGTCTATGTGTGGTGCTTCTCTAAGTGGACACATCCCCATGTCCAGTTGCAGTAGGAGATCCAACTTCTCTGTGAGAGCTAGGATACATCCAAACGGCACCCTATTCCCAATATAGTCTGAGGCTTCATGCCCCCTCAGATTTGTACTGTTTTTTTTCTTCACACGTTACATTAATTACGAAACTTTTTAAGCCAACGTTTATCATCTTGACTTCACTGACATGTTCAGCCTATCCCTCACCCAGTCTGTAATACCTACATGTTTCAAGCAGACCACCAAAGTCCCTGTGCCCAAGAATACAAAGGTAAACTGTCTGAATGACTATCACATCTGTAGCCATGAAATGCTTTGAAAGGCTGGTCATGGCTCTCATTAACACCATCATCCCAGACACCCTGGACCCACTCCAATTCACATTTTGCCCCAAAAGAGCCATAGACGATGCAATCTCTATTGCACTCCTCGCTACCATTTCCCACCGGGACAAAAGGAATACCTATGTGAGAATGATGTTCATTCACTAAAGCTTAGAGTTCAACAAGCTTATCATGAAGCTAAGGACCCTGGGAATGAACACCTCCCTCTGCAACTTTATCCTGGATTTCGTGACTGGCCACTCCGGGTGCAGCAACACATCTGCCACGCTGATCCTTAACACGGGAGCCCCTCAGAGGTGCGTGCTTAGTACCCTACTGTACTCCCTGTTCACACACAACTGCCTGGCCATGCACAACTCCAACACTATCATTAAGTTTGCTGATGAGACAACAATGGTAGGCCTGATCACCAACAATGATGAGGCAACCTGTAGGGAGGAGGTCCGCGACCTGGTAGTGTGGTGCCAGGACAACAACCTCAAAGTCAGCAAGACAACGGAGCTGATCGTAAACTACAAGAAATAGAGGGCCAAGCATGCCCCTGTTCACATCGACGGGGCTGTAGTGAAGCGGGTCGAGAGCTTCAAGTTCCTCGGTATCCACAGCACTAAGGATCTGTCATGGTTCAAACACACCAACACAGTTGTAAAGAGGCCATGAAAATGGAAACTGAAAAGATTTGGCATGGGTCCTCAGATCTTCAAAAGGTTATACAGCTGCACCATTGAGAGCATCTTGACTGGCTGCATCACCGCTTGTTATGGCAACTGCTTGACATCCGTCTGCAAGGCGCTACAGAGGGTAGTGAGGACGGCCCAGTACATCACTGGGACCGAGGTCCCTGCCATCTATACCAGGCAGTGTCAGAGGAAGGCCCTAAAAATTGTCAAAGACTCCAGCCACCCAAGTCATAGGCTGTTCTCGCTGCTACCACATATCAAGCGGTACCTATACATCAAGTCTGGAACCAACAGGACCCTGAACAGTTTCTATCCCCAAGCCTTAAGTCTGCTAAATACGGTAGTTAGGTAAATAGTTCATCAAATAGCTACTCGGACTATCTGCATAGACACTTTTTCCACAAACTGTTTTTTTGACCCATCACACACGCTGCTGCTACTGTTACAGTTACTCATTGTGTATCTATTATTACTGTTATTATTACGTGTTTTACTTTTCTATTATTTCTCAATTATCTTTCTCTCTGCATTGCTGAGAAGAATCGAAGCATTTCACCGTTATTCCACACCTATTGTTTACAAAGCATGTGACAAATAACATTTTATTTGCTCATTATTTATAAAAGATCTGTCAGCTCTATTTTGCGGAGACAGCACACTGACTGGACCAGGCAAGGAGTACCCCCCCTCCCCCTTTATTCTCGCTAGTAAGTGGTTCCTTCAAAGGTGCACCACAGAGCAAAGGAATACGAGACAAGACACTAGATGCTCTAGTCTAGTGCATGCAGACAGTATCATCAGTGGAGGAGGAGAGAGAGAGTGTAGTGACAGACAGCATTTGATTTGATTTTAGCTGCCGGTAATAAGCAGGAATGGCAGGAAGTATGTTTTGTAAATTAATTTTATTACGCTACACTACCTTCTAATTAGTGGATTCGGCTATTTCAGCCACACCCGATGCTGACAGGTGTATAAAATTGAGCACACAGCCATGCAATCTCCATTGACAAACATTGGCAGTAGAATTCTTCAAAGAGTTCTTCAAAGAACCCCCTGTATATGGTACTACCTAGAACCCTCTATATAAATGTTCTTCCTAGAATGATCTGTGAAGAGTTCTACCAATAACCCTTTTATCTTTGGAGGGTTCTTCCAAGAACCTCTATGAACAGCTCAATCAGCCTTATCTGCCTTTAAAATTAAATGACAATGACAATTACATATACCATAAGGCCTTTATTTGAGAGCTTAATTATGCCCTAACACAGTGGTGTTAGAAATCACCTGGTTTACAGGCTACATCAGGCCTGTAAGTCAAATTATGTTTGCTTGCAAATTGATGTGTAATTCCTATTAGAGTCCAACCAGAGTTACAATATTTTTTTATCACCTACAACCTGCATTTAGAATGACTTCCATGGTAAGGAAGACTGAATACAGAGACTACCTCAATCATCTAAACTGGAAAAAACATCTTAGTAATCGGTACAATAAATCAAATTATTAACAGATATAATTTGTTTAGAAAACTGTATGTTATGTATCTTTGTGTAGCATACAACTAATCAACTAAGCAATGTACATGCAAAAACATAGTTTTAATTATTACAGTAAAACAAACACTTTTGAAAATCTCCCTGAAATAGAGCACGCTGGGAAATTTTATATACGGTTCTATGTAGAACCCTTCTTGGATTCCAAATAATTCTTATTGCCTTCCAAAGAATCATCAAATACTTTTCTTCCAAAAATGAAATTTCTTCCAAATTTCTTCCAAAAACGTTTCTTAGGAATGTATAGGTTCTAGATAGAACCCCTCACCTTACAAAGAACCCTTGTTTTCCAAAAGGGGTTCTTCTGATCAAAACAGTTCTTGGTAGAATCCTATGTCTCCGCAGAGAACCTTTTTGGAGCCCTTTTTTCTAAGAGTTTACCAAGCCATTTCAGTCTATCAATCAAGTTAGAGTAGCTTGTCTAACTATCTTAGCTGTTATGCCTGCAATTAATTACTGCAAGCAATTACTAAATGTACTGAATAAGATACATTCCTTTCAGTCTTTTACCCAGATTTTAGCATAGATGCAGAGAAGCATATTTTGTTTCTTCAAAAAAAGAACCACCCATCAGGAGGAAAGAGACAGCTCAAGAGTTATGCTTAGATATGCAGAACAATACTTGGTTTAAATTAGGGATGCACAATATATCAGTGAACATATCGGAATAAGTCGATATTAGCTATAAATGCCAACATCGGTATCGACCAATGTCTAGTTTAACGCCGATGTGCAAAACCGATATCAAAGCTGACATGCATACCTATATCACCTAGGTACATGCCGTAATGACGCCATGTAAAATGTTGCACTACACGTGCAACAAAGCATTCATAACCCAGCCCACAATGTCTGCCGTGTGGATCGAGCAGTCAGCAAGTCGAGCAGTCATTTGAAAGAGTAAGAACATTTCAGCAAGACAACTCAAAAGGCGAAATCCATTAAAGCCAAGATAATGGAATGCATTGCCCTTGACAATCAACAGTTTTCTGTAGTGGGTGATGTTGGCTTTCGCCGACAGGTCGAGCACCGGTATACACTATCAAGTGCTCTATTTTTCAGATGTTTTCCTATGGAGTTCCACGGTAATATCGTCACTACTTTTAGCTTCAAGACATAGATACTATGGAACACTGTTTGGGTCTTGCATGTAAAAAAAGATACAGTGGCACCGTCAAAGCTGTACAAAAAAGTCTGCAAACAAACAAACACCGGCCACGAATGATGTGTTTACAATACCGCATTGGTAATAAAGCATCATTTGTTCAACCGCAACTTCTGGGGTTGCTAGCTTTAGCTTGGTACCTAGCTAGCACCAATACAACCAGCCTGAAAACAATGACCAGTAGAAACTGCAGTCAATTTCATTATTCTTTGCAATCCTTGTGAGTAAGTATTAGCTAGGTTGCCACTTGTTGTTCGCCTATTGAAATTGAACTTCAGTTCATGAAAATAACTAGCTAGCCAGCTACTTAACCCTGTTGCCCAAAGCTAATGTTATGAGCAGCCAACTAGCTTCATCTGGCTAGTGAGGCTTGACTGGGCTTGGTTATCAATCAAATCAATCAAATGTATTTGTAAAGCCCTTCTTACATCAGCTGATGTCACAAAGTGCTGTACAGAAACCCAGCCTAAAACCCCAAACAGCAAGCAATGCAAGTGTAGACGCATGGTTATGTGTTGTGAAGCCAGCCACAATAAGGATTAGGCACAATAGTGGAATTTGCGGTTTGCCTTCAAAATAAAAGTTTATAATTGACATTGATGCAAATGAATACAAATAGTATAATTGTGCGGTACTTTTATTTTGAAGGCCAACCCCAAAATCCACTATTGTGGCTAATCCTCATTGTGGCTAGCTTCACATAGATGAGTCCGACCACCATGAATCAAATAAAAACTGTCTAATAAATTTGAGGGTTATTTTAGATGATAACACCTAGCTATATAGTTAGCTAGCTAACTATAGCTACTGAAACAGATTATGTTGTTTTGCTATGATTTTGGGGAAAAACATTGTTTGCATCCAAACAAACGACCAGCACTGTAGGTGTGCGAGACAACTTTATCAGCATCATAGCATACGTATTGATGAATCGTTGTGACATGTAATGCAAGTGATAGTGTAATCAATGTGTAATAACTACATAAAAAATGTATGAACGCGTTAAATTATTATGTGACGTGCAGTCATATATCTACTGGTCCTTGTTATCTTTTTTTGACACCCAAAGACCCAAACGGTGTTCCATAGCAAAGATCTAAACAGCGTTCCATAGAAATCCTGGTTGAGAAAAAAACAACTGAACAAATAAACAACGAAACAGCACAGCAAGTAAGTGAAAAAAATAGGTTTTGATGATATTTTACTGATAATGGGGACAAACGTAAATGCCAACAAAATAACTTTTTGATCAGTGTGGTGTGTGTGTAACCTTTAGTTAACTAGGCAAGTCAGTTAAGAACAAATTCTTATTTACAATGACGGCCTACTCCGGCCAAACCTGGATGACGCTGGGCCAATTCTGCACCACTGTATGGAGCTCCCAATCACAGCCGGATGTGATACAGCCTGGATTCAAACGGGGCTGTAGTGACGCCTCTTGCACTGAGATGCCGTGCCTTAGACCGCTGCATCCATGTGTGTGTGTTAACTATTTAACTGTACTAGAATGCTTAAAAGGCCGCTAAAATTTTCAATATTGGTTATCGGTATCGGCCAAAAATGTAATATCGGTGCATCACTAGTTTAAATGTAATCTGGCACCTTAGGATAATATCATGTTGTTTTTATTAATTATGATGCCATGAAATGTGCCTGTATTTATGATATGTGTTAGAATCCCATGTACTGTGTTTTATAGCTACTTTCCTGAAATTCTACACATTATGCCATGGGATGGGGGGAGATTTTTTGCCGTTTTAAAAGCAAATTTTCTGCATTTCTACACAATTTTCCACGACTTATGCCATGTTAATATGATATCTGAGTGAGAGTGACTAACAAGAAAATGTATAGCAATTAACCTGAAATCAACTCTAACCTTTCGGTTAAATTAATTTGTCTATTGGACAAGATCTACTACTTGGCATTAAGAGCTAAGCAATTATCTTTAAAAAAATATATATAAAAAAAAATATTGATAAAAAGAACATTGGGGGTTTATTAAACTAAAACTGTCTTTGTCCTAGTCTGTAATTCTCTCTTTTGTTCATTTTTTATTTGTTTTTGTACAGTTGGTCGCTTATGATTTGTTTGTTATTTTTGTGAATACACAAACACTTACTTGTTTCCACATAACGCTGACACATATTCCCTTTTTTAAAAAATGTTTTGTATGTGTAATTGTATTTAAAAAAATAATAAAAAATACTTTATTTGAATTTTTTGTTGTTGTGATTAACTAAATCAATGCCCCCCCCTGGAGGACAGAGCCCCTGAGCACTTGCCCTGCATGTCTGGTCGGTAATTCAGCCATGATTACTAAAATTTTAGATAGCTGGCTGGACTAAGTAGATTCATTTACCAATCTAAAATGTTAATTGACTGCTAAGTGAGTGATTGTCAGTGAGACACATAACAAGAGGAAAACTGCTGATGCACAACCAAGTTTTGAAATTACACCTTATGTCACGCCTTGGTCATTGTATTTTGTGTTTTCGTTGTATATTTGGTCTGGCCAGGGTGTGACATGGGTTTATATATTGTAATTTTGTATTGGGGTTTGTAGTATTTGGGATTGCGGCTGAGTTGGGGTGTTGTATAGGCTTGGCTGCCTGAGGCGGTTCTCAATCAGAGTCAGGTGATTCTCGTTGTCTCTGATTGGGAACCGTATTTAGGTAGCCTGGGTTTCACTGTGTATTTCGTGGGTGATTGTTCCTGTCTCTGTGTAGTTTCACCAGATAGGCTGTAATTAGGTTTCACGTTCCGTTTGTTGTTTTGTATTGTATAGTTATTTCATGTATCGTCATTTCGTTCATTAAAGTCATGAGTAACCATCACGCTGCATTTCGGTCCGACTCTCTTTCCACAAACGAAGAACGCCGTTACACCTTATGTATTCTACTATTCTAACTCTCAGCAGTTAGTTGAGTTCCTGACTGAGTTCCTGAGTTTTTGTAGATTTTTTTGAATGCAAAAAAATGTGCCCTCATATGTAGCTATGACCCTGACTGTGTTGTAATTTGAATGTCGTGCAGTATATTGAGATGTGTGATTTACAACAGTCAGAATGACACCCTCATTAAAATTACATTTGAACAGGTATGCTTAGAACCTATGCAGACAAATATAATATATGGAAGAGGTGAAAAAAATATTGTTGTCTATCAATAATGACAAGACACCAGGGTCTGACAATATAGATGGAAATTTACTGAGGATAATAGCAGACGATATTGCCACTCCTATTTGCCACATCTTCAATTTAAACCTACTAGAGAGCGTGTGCCTGGAGGGAAGCTAAAGTCATTCCGCTACTTAAGAAGAGTAAAGCCCCCTTTACCTTCTCAAATAGCTGACCAACCAGCCTGTTACCAACCCTTAGTAAACTTCTGACCAGATACAATGCTAATTTACAGTAAACAAATTGACAACAGAATTTCAGCATGCTTATAGGGAAGGACACTCAACAAGCACAGCACATACACAAATGACTGATGATTGGCTGAGAGAAATTGATGATAAAATTATTGTGGGGGCTGTCTTGTTAGACTCCAGTGCAGCTTTTGACATTATTGATCATAGTCCGCTGCTGGAAAAAAAGTATCTGTTATGGCTTTATACCACCTGCTATAATGTGGATAAAGAGTTACTTGTTAGGCCTCCCGGGTGGCGCAGTGGTTAAGGGCGCTGTACTGCAGCGCCAGCTGTGCCATCAGAGTTCTTGGTTCGTGCCCAGGCTCTGTCGTAACTGGCCACTACCGGGAGGTCCATGGGGCGAGGCACAATTGGCCTAGTGTCGCCCGGGTTAGGGAGGGCTTGGTCGGTAGGGATGTCCTTGTCTCATCGTGCACCAGCGACTCCTGTGGTGGACTGGTGCAGTGCTCGCTAACCAAGGTTGCCAGGTGCACGGTGTTTCCTCTGACACATTGGTGTGGCTGGCTTCTGGGTTGGATGCGCACTGTGTTAAGAAGGTTATATTTAGGTTTGGTAGTGTATCGGAGGACGCATGACTTTCAACCTTCGTCTCTCCCGTGCGGGAGTTGTAGCGATGAGACAAGATAGTAGCTACTACAACAATTGGACAACACGAAAAAGGGGTAAAAAAAAAAAGAGTTACTTGTTTAACAGAACACAGAGGGTGTTCTTTAATGGAAGCCTATCAAATATAATCCAGTTAGAATTAGGAATTCCCCAGGGTAGGCCCCTTGCTTTTTTCAATTTTTACTAACGACATGAGTAAAGCCAGAGTTTCTATGTACGTGGATGACTCAACGCTATACATGTCTGTTACTACAGCGACTGAAATGACTGCAACACTCAACAAAGTGCTGCAGTTAGTTTCAGAGCGGGTGGCAAGAAATAAGTTAGCCCTAATTATTTCTAAAACTAAAAGCATTGTATTTGGAACAAAACACTCACTAAACCCTAAACCTCAACTAAATATTGTACTAAATAATGTGGAAATTGAGAAAGTTGAGATGACTAAACTGCTTGGAGCAACGCTAGATTGAAAACTGTCATGGTCAAAACATATTGATGCAGTAGTAGCTAAGATGGGAAGAAGTCTGTCTATAATAAGTCGATGCTCTGCCTTCTTAACAACACTATCAACAAGGCAGGTCCTACGGGCCCTAGTTTTGTCGCATCTTGACTACTGTTCAGTCGTGTGGTCAGGTGCCACAAAAAAGGACTTGCAATTGCAATTGGCTCAGAACAGCGCAGCACGGCTGGCCCTTCGATGTATACAGAGAGATCATTTTATTAATATGCAAGTCAATCTCTCCTGGCTGAAAGTGGAGGAGAGATTGACTTCCTCACTACTTTTATTTATGAGAGGTATTGAATATGTTGAATGCATCAAACTGTCTCGACAAGCTACTGGCACACCCATGCATACCCCACAAGACATGCCACAAGAGGTCTCTTCACAGTCCCCAAGGCCAGAACAGACTATGGGAGGCACACAGTACTACACAGAGTCATGACTACATGGAACTCTATTCCACATCAAGTAACTGAAGTAAGCAGTAAAATGAGATTAAAAAAAGAGATAAAAAACACCTTATAGAACAGCCGGGAATGTGAAGCAACACAAACATTGGCACACACACACACACACACACACACACACACACACACACACACACACACACACACACACACACACACACACACACACACACACACACACACACACACACACACACACACACACACACACACACAATAACATACATACACATGGATTTAGTACAGTAGATACAGTATGTGGTAGTGGTGGAGTAGGGGCCTGAGGGCACACAGTGTGTTGTGAAATCTGTGAATGTATTGTAATGTTTTAAAATTGTATAAACTACCTTAATTTTGCTGGACCCCAGGAAGAGTGGGGATCCATAATAAATACAAATACAAGGGCCATCATAGTGAGTGATATACAGTACGCCGCCATTCCTACGTCTACAGTCCAGCATAGTGTTTTGTCTCCACTGCTTCCAATGAAGTCATCCACAATAAGAACCTCAACCTAATGACATCCCCTAAAATCATGGATTTCATCCAAGCAAAGAAGTTCATAGTATATACACCTTTCCTGCAGTCAAATGACCAAATCACCCTCAACTGACCTCATGGGTGAAATGTTATTCATATTTTTCAGAATTTTGTAATTAATAAATGCCGAAATCCGGTTTCCTATGTCAAACAGTTTTGTTATATTTCAGTCTTCTGTGATGTATATAAAGTGTAATATCGGGATGCAAACTAAAAATGGTACACATTTAAACTCTATATTTGACATGGTACAGGTGTCGTTTTCTTTAAGCCCATAGTTTAAGACTACCAAAAACACTCTGTGTGACCCTGATTTAGCCCACTTCTGTAGAAGGTTAAAAACACTTCATGCTAAATTATCACTTACTACCCACCATATTGAGGAATACATTTAAAGTAACCTCAGACAGAAACACAACGTAACACAAAGGCAGCCAACGATCCCCATGGCTGAGACATGGATTATCAGTTGTCATCTTTGATTAAATGCTTGTAGCTACAAGCTGTCAGGTATTAGAAACTAGAGCAGGTGGAGAAAGACACCCTGCCAATTAGGACAGACAGACCCAGGGAGATTTTATCATCATGTGTGATTTCATGAATATTGCATGTGCACTACTCCCTGGTGCTGAGATTAAAATTAGACAAAAAAAGTAATCTTATTGGCAGAAATCTCAAATTCACTCATTGGTTTAGACGTGTGTATCATGGTAGATACAGTGAGCTACTGCTACAATACATGACATTATAGCCTGAACATGGAAGCACATCTGCGCAACATGAAATACATCATTTCTTCACATGGTGCAATATATATTTATTATTTCATATAACATGCATGTGCAGTGAAATACACATTTCAATACAAATACAGACATCCCTCTACGGCAGCGTAGCCTAGTGGTTAGAGTGTTGGACTAGTAACCAGAAGATTGCAAGTTCATATCCCCGAGCTGATGAGGTACAAATCTGTCGTTCTGCCCCTGAACAGGCAGTTAACCCACTGTTCCCAGGCCGTTATTGAAAATAAGAATGTGTTCTTAACTGACTTGCCTGGTTAAATAAAGGTAAAATAAAAATAAATAAAAAATATGTGGCTTGCCTTTAACCCCTAATAATGAAGGATATGGGACCAATTTGATGTTCTTTGAATATTGCAATAAACTCATCTTGAGGAAGGTGTCAATTTAATTCATGACTTGCAGTGAGAGGGAAGGTACACGTCTAATGCCTTTCATTAGCAAGGCGGTGATGCAAACCATTTCGTAAGCTCTTCGGCGGCCAATCCTCTAATGG
Source organism: Oncorhynchus keta (assembly GCF_023373465.1). Taxonomy (NCBI): domain Eukaryota; kingdom Metazoa; phylum Chordata; class Actinopteri; order Salmoniformes; family Salmonidae; genus Oncorhynchus; species Oncorhynchus keta. The sequence continues at coordinate 28,837,178 of NC_068424.1, read as the reverse complement.
TTCGAGTAGGAGACGGAAGGGAAACGACACGGATGTAGACATACATTCACACAGAGAGACATTAACAGTTGAACGGTGCCTGTCAGAGGCAAGACTGAGGAGTCAAATAAATCACAGAAGTATAGGGATTTTGAGTTTACACACGGCTGGGTCTCAGATCAAATAGACATAAAACGGCCACCATGTCTTCATTTGTGCCTTGACTTCGGCACCGGATAAACACAGAGGAAGGCAGGGAATGTTTGCTCATTCAAAGTAACGTGCACACACACACCTCGGTCCTTGCCCGATCCTACTGCTCCACAACCTGATGAGAGATAAATTACAGATAAATTGCCCCTCTATAAAGTTAGATGGCCTCCTAACTTGTCTGAGCTAAATCAAGATAAGGCAAAAGAAAACCTTTACAAATGATCACTTTCAAAGTGTCTGGGTTTAGACAGGGCTGTAGAACGAGATCTCGATTTGATATCTTACCATTTGTTTTTTGACTGCGACAACAACCGTGATTGCTGCCTCTCTTTATAATGGTCGTACAGCAACTTGACACCTAACTAGTCGTGATTGAATTATCATCACTTGCCTCTAGAGCGGGCATAACGAACACTGTCAAAGGTTTCATCATGCATAGGTGAAATTACACGTTTGCAGCACTCAACACGTCAGCATGGACAGACAATCCGGCTCATTAATTTGATTGGCCCAAGTTTATCATTTACATCAGTCAGGCTGTCCATATACAGATGATGAGGATCTTTTTCCACACAAGATAACGGGTGGTATTGAAAGTGGAATCCAGAGTTCAAATATACACGGACTGTTACCATGGCTACGGGAGATGGGGGGGTGGGTAGATGGCTGGATGTCATCATGGGGTGGTGTTGACACTGGGAAGGGGCAGGGTCCATGGTTTTCACACCCCTTGCTTCTCGCAGTTTCACTCCTGCCCCCACCACGGCATCAACACCGAAAACAACACCCACATCAGTGACACACAGTGACATACAGCTTGCCCCAAATTAGTGATGGGGATTGAAGCCTCCTGTAGCATAGAGTTGTTTTTTGCCAATTGTGTTGAAAAGCCTTTTTTGTCTTCTATCAAACCAATCAGGTGGTTTTTCGGTGAAACAAATCTTCAATGAAACAAATCTTCGGACGTCATTGATCGTATTCTTCTGATATAGTGATACAAGCATCGGCACACTGCTTCGAAGTAAACTGCTTAGCGATTTCGACACACGCATCGGAGCACCAGCATCAAACATAACATAATTTCCCCCAAATCGACAAGACCTCACGCCCCCCACGCTTTCTAAACATCCACCCACCGCTAATACCCCCACTGAGGCCCCAATTCAGACATACTCTGGAGTTTGATTGTCATCAATACTCACAATGGTCAACAAATACCATTGTTTCAATCTCTGTTCATTTATATAAGTCAGCCAGCTCAACTCGTCCAGCAAAGAGACATAGACAAAGCAGATATGGATTGAACTCCAGTGTACCCACAGTACTTACTATAGAATTATGTAGTAAACTTTAGTATACCATAGAATATTATACTACACACTGTAGTATCCCTTGATCGTGTAGTACGTACTGTTGTAATATACTGTAGAACACTATAGTAAATACTGCAGTATTCACCGTAGTGTTTTTGCAGATTTTAGTCTGCAAAAACACTACGGTGAATACTATAGTATTTATACCATAGTATACTATGGTATTTTTTTATGTGGATATACAAAAAAATGCTGGGTTAAAAACAACCCAATTTGGGTAAATATTGGACAGAACACATGTTATTTGAACCCAGCCAGTTGGGTCACAAACAACCCATAGTTTTCTTTAAATTGGGTTATTGATGCTGGGTTATTGAGCTATGATCCACCAGATCAGATGAGAAGACTGGAGGCGTGGCTTAGTAGTGGCGTTGCTTTTAGATAGTTATTTTTGGCAACCCATGAGAGTACGTCTTTCCAGTCGTTAAATTTCCACATGTTAAATTTGAGCACTGAAACTTTTTTTTAGCTTTAATGAGGTTTACAGAGGAGTATGAGTTCCTTAAGTGCAAATGCGTCTCCCAATTTTGGGATAGTTATCACTTGTGTAAACCTCAATAAACTAATGTAGTCTCAGTGCTCAACCTTAACACGTGTTGACAACACGACAGAACAGATGAACCGAAATGACATTTACTCTCATGGGTGGCCAAACAGAACAATCGAAAATCCACACCCCTACTAAGCCATGTCCTCCAGTCTTCTGATCTGACCCGATGGATCATAGTTCAATGACCCAACTAAAAGCTGATTTATGCTTGAGCCGTACATTTGGTTGGAGGCCCCGCATTGAGGGTGTGACACAATCACCGTGCGCCTCCCAATTTTTTAAACAAAACCAGAGGGATCCGTATAGCTCTGTATAGCTCCGCATTGACATGATTGGTTGACGGTAGGTGGGTCAGGAGGAACTGTATAAACACAAACTCACTTCCTTGACAACTTCCTTCACAACAGCTCTGTTCCGCAAAGCGCTAGAAGTATAAATGCTCTGACTTCTGTGGAGACCTTATCGCAGTAAATGCTTTAATGCCGCTGCTGATTACAGATTGACCATGCAGAGACCCAACTGGTGGGCAACAAATAACCCAACGTGTGTTCTGTCCACAGGCTGAAGTTTGAACATTTAGTCCACTATTATAAGATCTTAATTTGTGACCTGCTAAAAATGTGTATTTCTGTACAGAACCAGTGAAATGTTTGAATGCACCTACTCATTCAAGGCTTTTTCTTAATTTTTTTGACTATTTTCTACATTGTAGAATAATAGTGAAGACATCAAAACTATGAAAAAACACATATGGAATCATGTAGTAACCAAAAAAGTGTTAAACAAATTAATTGAAACAAAGTAGCCACCCTTTGCCTTGATGACAGCTTTGCACACTCTTGGCATTTTCTCAACCAGCTTCATGAGGTAGTCACCTGCAATGCATTTCAATTAACAGGTGTGCCTTGTTAAAAGTTCATTTGTCGAATTGACTTCCTTCTTAATGTGTTTGAGCCAATCAGTTGTGTTGTGACAGGGTAGGGGTGGTATAGAGAATATAGAGATTTTTGGTAAAATACCAAGTCCATATTATGGCCAGAACAGCTCAAATAAGCAAAGAGTAACGACAGTCCATCATTACTTTAAGACATGAAGGTGAGTCAATCCGAAACATTTCAAGAACTTTGAAATTTCTTCAAGTGGAGTCGCAACAGCCATCAAGCGCTATTATGAAACTGGCTCTCACGAGGACCGGCACAGGAAAGGAAGACTGTCATCAAGGCAAAGGGTGGTTACTTTGAAGAATATTAAATATAAAATGTATTTGCATTCTTGAACACTTTTTTGGTTACCGTTTTTTCATAGTTCTGATGTCTTCACTATTATTTTACAATGTAGCAAATAGTTAAAATAAAGAAAAACCCTTGAATGAGTAGGTGTGTCCAAGCTGTTGACTGGTACTGTATATTGCGGGGATCATTTGAAAAAGAGACCCGGGTCTCTGTGAGAGGTTATAGGAAAGTGTTTTTAAAAAGAGAGAGACTCTGTGTACCTGAAGCTACCTGTCTGTCTGAGAACACTGAATACCTGAGCTAAGATGCTGTTGAGGGTCACCATATACACTATTTTGAATTGTGTTACACCCTTTTTACAGATTCAACTGAACTGTCCCTCTTTTTCTCTCTCCTGACACATGTGCCATGACGTTGTTTTTCCAACTCCCCCCTTCAATTAAATGTTTTGTTTCTGACTATCCTCTTCAAGAAACACCTATAATGAATCTTAATTGGAACAGGAAGAAGAAGTACAATATGTGAAAACACACATATTATTTTAATAGAACAAATATTTACAACAGATTTAAATAATGAAGAAAATATATCAACCTCACTTTGGTAGCTATGTTTAACTTCTGTTAGTTTTCCTTCTTCAATCATTAGAGGAGCCCAATGGAAAATGAAAACAAACAAAACAAAGTAAGGGGGCACTTGATGGGACAAGGTCTATCGGGGGCTGTGTGTTGGGTGAGAGGGGAGGGGTGGGGTGGGGCACAGGGTGGCAGATTGGGGCAGCAGAATGCCAAGAAAGCCCACTCATTTATGTAATAGCTACACTGATGGAAATGATTGTAAGCGTGTGACCTCTGCTCTCTCCCTCTTCCCCCTCCTCTCCGTTGTAATATAAATTAATATTATGGCAGAAGACAGACACACCGATGATCCGTAACAAGTAGCGTCTCTGGAGAGAGCCAGTGCCACGAGACGGCCCCTAATTAGGCCTGAATGATGGCAGGTTATTCCAACCACCGCGCTCCCGGCTAATCTGTGCTACAGAGCCACACAGCCTGAGCCGAATGGCAAACATTATGTTTTAATCTTACAGGCCAATGGGGGAGAAGTTCTCCAGTGGGCAGCTGTAGGTTTTTAACTAAGCTTGTTGGGAAGTGGGAAGGCGGCTGCCCATGTGCAGATAGAGTCTATAGGAGTTTGTTTGTGTGCTCTCTGCTGTTCCATTCCCGAGGGTGGACGTATAGAGAGATACATGTTAATTAAAAAGATAGGGAGGCTCTGCTTTGCATTGTACAGCTGCAAGGCTAACAAGTCCACCCATCCTGATATAAAACAGACAGCTTGATGGCTCCTTGTTATTCAAATCGGGTTTTTATCCAGCTCAAATGTAAACTTTTCCCCCTTCTTTTTATATATTTTTTTATTATATCTATATATTTTTTTAGATTTGCATAATGCCACAGGCAGTGCATTCTATACAATGATGTGTTAAAAACAACCCAATTTCGGTAAATATTGGACATAACACACATTGGGTTATTTTGACCTAGCCAGTTGGGTCACAAACAACCCATTGTTTTCTTTAAGTTGGGTTGTTGATGCTGAGTTATTGAGCTAGGGTCCACCAGGTCAGATGGTAAGACTGGAGGCGTGGCTTAGTAGGGGCATACCCACATGAAAAAATACTACAGTTTACTCCAGAATACTACAGTACTTACAATAGAATTATATAGTAATCTTATACCATAGAATATTATACTACACATTGTAGTATCCCTCGATCCTGTTGTGCTTACTATAAAATGTTTTAATATATTGTAGAATACTATACTACAGTATGTTACATTTCAAGAACCATCCCCCAACACAGCCGTAGAAGGGGTGCTGTGTGTTATGTGTGACACAGTTGTCAATCCGGGTAGTTGTTGCCTATGCTAGTTTCAAGTGCTAGTTTTCAAGTAATCAAGTGTAGCCGTCAGTCTGTGATTTATATTTATTGAAATTGGAAATGGATTACGCTGGTAAAGTCAACATGTTCTTCACTGCTCTGTTGACAGACTTTATTACTTGTCTCTATTCGTCCACATGGCTGCTGGCTGAGCTTTGCTACCACCCCACCTAAAATATCATGAAAAAGACCCATTACTTTGTTTCTGTAAGGACCCCAAAAACAGGCAGTGGGAGAACTTATTAATTTAAGTAAATCATTTTTTTTATGGTAAAACACAATGTATTTGTCATGCCCTGACCTTAGAGAGCCTTTTTATTTCTCTATTTGGTTAGGTCAGGGTGTGATTAGGGTGGGCATTCTAGGTTTTCTATTTCTATGTTGGTGTGTTTGTTTCCCAATCGGAGGCAGCTTTTCTGTCTATTTTGGATTTTGTGGGATCTTGTCTTTGTTTGTTGCTTTATGCACGACTAGCTTTACGCTCGGTTTGTGTTCATTTTTTTTTCACGGTGTTACGTTATCAAATAAAGAGGGAATGTACGCCTACCACGCCGCAGCCCGTCTGGTGTTCAACCTTCCCAAGTTCTCTCACGTCACCCCGCTCCTCCGCTCTCTCCACTGGCTTCCAGTTGAAGCTCGCATCCGCTACAAGACCATGGTGCTTGCCTACGGAGCTGTGAGGGGAACGGCACCTCAGTACCTCCAGGCTCTGATCAGGCCCTACACCCAAACAAGGGCACTGCGTTCATCCACCTCTGGCCTGCTCGCCTCCCTACCACTGAGGAAGTACAGTTCCCGCTCAGCCCAGTCAAAACTGTTCGCTGCTCTGGCCCCCAATGGTGGAACAAACTCCCCACGACGCCAGGACAGCGGAGTCAATCACCACCTTCCGGAGACACCTGAAACCCCACCTCTTTAAGGAATACCTAGGATAGGATAAAGTAATCCTTCTCACCCCCCTTAAAAGATTTAGATGCACTATTGTAAAGTGGCTGTTCCACTGGATGTCATAAGGTGAATGCACCAATTTGTAAGTCGCTCTGGATAAGAGCGTCTGCTAAATGACTTAAATGTAAATGTAATGTCCGGTCATTTATCATCCGACGACGAGCGTAACAGTATTATTAGCTAGCTAGCTAGCTGGCTACAGTAGGCCACTTAGTAGGCAAACAGAGCTGCTAGCTAGCTAACTTTACATACTGTTTAGCAAAGTCAATTAAATGTCATCAGCTAGCTAACGTTCTATTAACCAGCTATCTTAATCAAATCATTGTAAATTAAAACTCAGTCTCCAAATACATTTGTAGATAACAGCCATTGAATAGGATGACATTTCAGTTCCAGCTGTCAGTAAAGGGACAGTGTAGGCTACTGGATACTGGATAGGGCAGGTAATTTCGTGGGAGGGCATTATGAAAAGATTATCCAGTTCAAGTCCCTAGAGGGGAGGAGTTTGAGGACAGAGATAATAGCAACATATTTTTCAGTGCTGTCAAATTTGAGTATAATGAAGCCTGTTTGTTTGTGATGTTTTTTGTCCTCAGATATGTTAAACTGTGAAAGCCTGTTTGCATATCCCAAGAGACTAAGGGTATATCCTATATGCCATGGGTTATACGGTATGTTATGACCTACTTATGTTATCAAAAGTAAACAAAAATACAGTTAAAGATCACACACAATGTATAAACCTACTACATTTGGAGCAGGCCAACCCTACTGGAGATTTGCTGGGTGTGCAGGGTTCTGTTTCAGCCCAGAAATAACACTCCTGACTCAACTTAGTAAATCTAATGAGTTGATAATCAAGTGTGCTATTGCAAAGCTGGAATAAAATAAGTCTGCTCACCCAGTAGATCAGGGATCAGTGGAGCAATGTTCGCCACCACTGGTATGTGGTTTCTTTCTTCTCACCTGAAATCATGCTTTAGCAATATTAGCCTACTTGTTACTATTCAATTATCTACTGCTGTTTAGATTAAGATGTCTATTCTTTCCATATTAGTTATTTGTACATTTTGAAGTGATGAATTGTTGATTCTTTCAAGTGAAGTTTTTTAGCTTATTTTAATTGGTAAACTATTATTGAAAATGAACTAGTGTCAATGTAGATGAATCATCCATCACAATCCTGCAATAAAGAGGGGAGGGGGTTCAGTACTGTATGAAAATAAGGAGATGACTATTAGGTTACGGAAGATGAGCATTGCAGGTAACATTGTTTGAGGTTCATTTTATTTTGTTGCATTCATTTTATCAATGTTGCTTGCAACATGATTGCAGTTGGTCCCATAGACAGTGCATGGTTGCTGTATGTATCACTGACCTTAGATAAGCTGCTAACCTTTTAGGTCACTAATATGCAGTTTTTCTTAACATTTTGTTGGCTTTATAATCTTGAGAGATATTTAACTAACGAGTAGCTAGCTAGTTAGTTATACCTACAGTAGGTAGCTGACAAGGTAAAAACTAACCTCATTGTGGCTAGCTACTTCTTTCCTCTCATGCTAGCCTTTACAGACAATTATCACATTAGAAACATCAGAATTAAAAATATTGATTTGGCCAGCATTGTAGACCATTTCTACCCTCTTCCTGGAACTTTAGCTCACCTCGAAATAAAAGAGAAATGCTGCATGCTGCAAACATTCTAAAATGTTTTGTCACCCATGCTTGTTTTGTTGACAGATGCTCCTACTGCACTAATCTGGTGAGCACCTTTGGAGCTCCCCCCAAGCAAGATTTGTCGTGTTGCTAGGCGTCACTGATTTACACCAGGTTTCCGACCCCTCTTTAGCTAATTTCTGCTATGGAACTTCCCCAGGTTTCCCGTTTTAGAGAAGCCTGGTTTGTGATGAGGCTAAGTAAAACCCAATGTGTGTGTCCTGTCCACTATTTAACCAGCGCTGGGTTCTTTTTCACCTCATCAGTGTAGAAACTCAAAAATCAAATCAAATTTGATTTGTCACATGCACCGAATACAACAGGTGTAGGTAGACCTTAGTGAACAGTCTATGACTAGGGTGGCTGCAGTCCTTGGCAATCTTTAGTGCCTTCCTCTGACACCGACTGGTATAGAGGTCCTGGATGGCAGGAAGATTGACCCCAATGATGTACTGGGCTGTACGCACTACCTTCTGTAGTGCCTTGTGGTCGTAGGCCGAGCAGTTGCCATACCAGGCAGTGATGCAACCAGTCAGGATGCTCTCGATGATGCAGCTGGATAACTTTTTGAGGATCTGAGGATCCATGTCAAATCTTTTCAGTCTCCTGAGGGGGAATAGTCATTGTCATGCCCTCTTCACGACTGTCTTGGTTTGTTTGGACCATGATAGTTTGTTGGTGATGTGGACACTCAACCTGCTCCACACATCCCAATCCATGAGAATGGGCGTGTGCTCAGTCCACAATCATATTCTGTAGTCCACAATCATGTCCTTTGTCTTGATCACGTTGAAGGAGAGATTGTTATCCTGCCACCACACTGCCAGGTCTCTGACCTCTTCCCTATAGGCTGTCTCACTGTTGTTGGTGATCAGTTGTGTCATCTGCAAACTTAGTGATGGTGTTGGAGTCGGGCTTGGCCATGCAGAGCACAGGAGGGGACTGAGCATACACTCCTGAGGGGCCCCTGTGCTGAGGATCAGTGTGGCAGATGTGTTGTTACCTACCCTTACCTCCTGGGGGCAGCCAGTCAGGAAGTCCAGGATCCAGTTGCAGTCGGAGGTGTTTAGTCCCAGGGTCCTTCCCTTAGTGATGAGCTATGAGGTCACTATGGTGTTGAATGCCAAGCTGTAGTAAATTAATAGCATTCTCAAATAGGTGCTAGCAAAACAGTCCTGTAGCTTAGCATCTGCGTCCTCTGACCACTTCCGTATTGAGCAAGTCACTGGTACTTTCTGCTTTAGTTTTTGCTTGTAAGCAGGAATCAGGAGGATAGAGTTATGGTCAGATTTGCCAAATGGAGGGCGAGGGAGAGCTTTGTACATGTCTCTGTGTGTGAAGTAAAGGCGGTCTAGTGTTTTTTTCTCCTCTGGTTGCACATATAACATGCTGGTAGAAATTAGGTGAATGGATTTAAGTTTCCCTGCATGAAAGTCCCCGGCCACTAGCAGCGCCGCATCTGGATGAGCATTTTTCTGTTTGCTTATGACCCGATACAGCTTGATGAGTGCTGTCTAAGTGCCAGCATCGGTTTGTGGTGATAAATAGACAGCTACAAAAATTATAGATTAAAACTTTATTGGTAAATAGTGTGGTCTACAGCTTATCATGAGATACTCTACCTCAGGCGAGCAAAATATAGAGACTTCCTTAATATTAGATTTTGTGCACCAGCTGTTATTTCTAAATAGACTCAGACCGCCATCCCTTGTATGACCGGAGGCAGCTGTTCTATCCCGAAGATGCGCCGAAACCCTGCCTGCTGTATGTTATCCATGTCGTTGTTTAGCCACAACTCAGTGAAACATTAGATATTGCAGTTTTTAATGTCCCGTTGGTAGGATATCCTTGATTGGAGCTCATCCATTTTGTTATCCAATGATTGCACTTTGGCTAATAGGACTGATGGTAGAGGGCGTTTACTCACTCGCCTCAATTCTCAGAAGGCCCGACCTTCGCCCCCTTTTTCTCCGTCTTTTCTTCGTGCATATTACGGGGATTTGGGCCCTTTTCCAAGAAAGCAGTATATCCATCATGTCAGACTCATTAAAGAAAAAATCTCTGTCCAGTTCGAGATGAATTATCGTTGTTCTGATGTCCAGAAGTGAGTGATACCATAAGTGATGGTAGCAGCAACATTATGTACAAAATAAGTTTAAAAAAAACAAGTTACAAACAACCTGAAAAAATTAACAAAATAGCACAGTTGGTTAGGAGCACGTAAAACGGCAGCCATCGCCTCCAGCACCATTCTCTTCAAAAAAAAGGGAAAAAGTGGTGCTGTTGAACGAGTTCTGTCTAAAGAAAACATATGTGGTACATATGGTTAAACAGGTCAACCATGACACATTGGCCTGGCACTTTTACAGGTATGAGGGAAGACATAATAATTAGACCAGTGCGTTGACCAGACCTGTGTTCAAATAGTGTTTACTTTGAAATATTTTAAGTGTTTGATTGATCCTGCCTGGAGAACCAGAGAGACTGGTGGTTTGAAGATTTGGGAGTATTCAATTAGTCTGATTTTGCCAGGCAAGCTCAATCAAGGATTTGAAAGAAAACAATTAAAGCACTGCTCCTCTAGGATCAGTTTAGCCTTTTAGATCGTAATGAATAAGATTACACAGACAGGGGAGACACGATCCTAGATCAGCACTCCTACTCTGAGTCAGACCCTGGGCTGCCTCTGACACACAACTGTAGTGTATGAGAACAAGGTAAGGAAGGTGATGGCACGTAAAGGTAAAGCAATTTCCTCGTGTATCATGGTGTGACAAGGACAAATGCATGTGATGTATAGGCTAGCTTAAAGTGCAGCAGAGAGCTTTTTATTGAAAGAGAAAAAGCAAAGTGTCCTAAAAATAATGCTATCCAAAGGGCATGGACAGGAGATGGCATGCTACACAATATGGTCCAATATCTCAACACAATAATGTAATATTTTCAAACACCTCAATCACGAAAATTATAATTTCACTCCAAGGTAATGACTCATTTGTGGATTGAGACCATTAAATATGTGAGAACAAGAAATGTCAACACATTGAAACTCTTAATCGACCAAACAATCTACTCGATGGGAGAGACGGGCAACAGAAGTCTGTGGATCTGGTTAAGCTGTTCATTCAGTTTTGCCTCAAAGGGACTACCAAACTACCAATAGCCTTTTAACGATCCTACAGACTTGAAGGCAAATTGTCCCCAAACCAAAGAGTTTAACTGGCTCCCATGGCAGAACAGATTTATATCATACTGTGGTTACAAGACGAATGTGTAGGCTACATAAAACTGCTTTCATTTTCCAAATCAAATCATTTTGTTATTCTTGTACACCCCACTGTGATCAAGGGGGATGTAAATAACATATTTAAACAGGCCTAATAGCCATTCCCAAATCAATGCATCATTTTGATCAATCGTACTTATTCAGTTCTACATGCTTGCCTTTTCCCCCCTCTGATTGTGTTTTCCAAATGCCAGGAGTAGACGAATTGCCATTGCAGCAGTCATTTGGCGACAATGAGGCCAAATGCTAAACACAGAGAGAATGTATTGCATGGCTAAAGCGCCTGACACGCCTTTCTGAAACTAAATTCCAGCCTTCCCCTGTTTCATTTGCATAATGTTGTGATGCATTTTCCGCTCCAGTGCCCGCCACACTGATCCTCTAATTATACACACACACATGCACACGCACGCACACACACACTCACACACACTCCGAATGAGGAATCAGACCCGGGCAGACACCCACTCCACCCCAGCATGAAATATCATGTTACTCTATGATATCATTGTAGAGCCACGGGAAATTCAAACACTGTCATTAATTCAGCTGGCAGCAGCAGCAGAAATGACTGTAACATTGCTAATTAAGGATACAAACACCAACAATACCTGCAATTTGATCTAAAAGTGTCTCCCTGAAATTACCTCGAGCTTTGAAAGGGGATGAACCATGGAGTCTGGGACCGATTCAAGTTTTATTGGGAACATTGGTTTCCAAAGGCCGCATGATGCCAACCAATGGGAATCAAACAGTGTGTGAGGAACACACTAAATTATTAAATATCTGACATTTTAAAAGTATATAAGCAATGTATATCATTTCCTTCCCCATCAGAAAACATACAGTATCTTCAGTTTCTCACCTGTCCAGGAGCGGCATTCTCACACAAGAGGGTCTCATACTCAATGGCAAATACCGGAGGGTTGTCATTGATGTCCAGCACCGTAATGACAGCAAAACCTTTTCCAACCTGGGTTGGATCATCTGAAAGACAGAGAGAAAAATAGTTTATATCACAGTTTGACTCCAGCTATAACTTTCAATACTTTACCCTGTCTTAACTTTGTCACCCTCCTCCACTTTCCCTACTATCGAGCTTTCGCATGTCTTTTTAATGAATCACAAAGGTCGAGCAAAATTAGGAAATTGTGGCCAAACGTGCCCGTTCTAATATAATATACAAGGCTTTCTCTATGAACTGGCATCCTTAGTTGCTCTGATGGTGATCAGCCAACATGATCAAGCAGCTGATTATGATTGGAGTGAAGCTAAAGCTGTGGTGGTAAAGGCTAGGGAGGCTAAATAAATGGCATCCTATACCCTATATAGTGCACTATATAGAACCCAGCTCTGCTGAAAGCACTGCAGTATATAGCGAATAGGATGCCATTTCAGATGCAGGTGACTGTGTAGTTGTAGTACAGAGCATCCGGCACCACAGGCTCCACCACTGGCTCCCCTCTCTGACACCAATGTGGCACTGAATATAAACGGCTGGCTCCTGAGAGCCTGGATGGACGATGATTTAGCCTGGCGTCAGCAGCCACGCTGACAGGAGAGATGGCGCGCTGGCTGACATTCGGGAGCGGCTGATTTGACAGTAGTGAAAAGGACGTGTGGTACCCCGGGGCACAGATTTGTTGTCATTGGCATGTTCGGAGCAGAGTCAGAGTGCGGATGAAATGTGAGCGCTGACCGACCACGTCTCAAATGAACAAGATCCCTTAGCTAGAAGAAGTGCTCCTCTGCCAACTTTTGTCACAAAAAGCCCATTTACTATAAATAGTGTAAAAAGGCGTCCTGGGCTCTGAGAGAGACTGTTTGGACGCCTGATTCTACAGCTGCCACTTTCCGCTGTGAAGAGAATAGAAGTCTGACTGTGTCAGAGGCCAACGACTCCTCAGTGAAGGGCTGTTATGACATTTAGTACAGTTATTATTAAAGATGTTTACTCCCTATGTGTTACTATATCGAGACAAGAGGAAGAAGTATTATTTGAACATTCGTCTTAGGCCTATATTTATGGTTGTATAACAAGGCATTTACTTGAGGGATGGTGATTACCATGTTTGGTTTCGTGACTATTTTGTGCATCGAGGAGAAGACTGATTCGCATATCGCCCCAGGGAACCCACTGATGGTGCAATCTCTATTGTACTCCATACTGCCCTTTCCCCTCTGGAAAAAAGGATCACCCATGTGAGATTGCTGTTCAATGACTACAGCTCAGCGTTCAACATAGGTGATGAGGGTAAGTAACAACACATCTGCCAAATTGACCATCAACAAGAAAGCCCCTCAGGGGTGCGTGCTTACTCCCCCCCTGTGCTCTCTGTTCACCCACCACTGCATGGTTGCAAGTGACTTCAACACCATCATTGGTGACGGTAGTAGGCCTGATCACCGACAACGATGAGACAGCCTATAGGGAGGAGGTCAGAGAGACCTGTCAGTGGGGTGCCAGAACAATCTCTCCCTCAATGTCAGCAAGACAAAGGAGCAAGTCGTGGACTACAGGAAATGGAGGGTACACACCCATTCACATCGACAGAGCTGTAGTTGAGTGGGTCAACACCTCTTCCCCCTTAAGAGGCTGAAAATATTTGGCATGGGCCCCAGATCCTCACGTTTTTGGTTACTACATGATTCCATATGTGTTATTTCATAGTTGTGATGTCTTCAGTATTAATGTACAATGTAGAAAATAGTACAAATAAAGGAAAACCCTTGAATGAGTATGTGTGTCCAAACTTTTGACTTGTGCCATATATGTACAGTTGAAGTCAGAAGTTTACATACACTTAGGTTGGAGTCATTAAAACTCATTTTTCAACCACTCCACACATTTCTTGTGAACAAACCATAGTTTTGGCATGTCGGTTAGGACATCTACTTTGTGCATGACACAAGTCATTTTTCCAACAATTGTTTAGAGACAGATTATTTCACTGTATCACAATTCCAGTGGCTCAGAAGTTTACATACACTAAATTGACTGTGCCTTTATACAACTTGGAAAATTCCAGAAAATTATGGTATTTCTTTAGAAGCTTCTGATAGGCTAATTGACATTATTTTAGTAAATTAGAGGTGTACATGTGGATGTATTTCAAGGTCTACCTTCAAACTCAGCGCCTCTGCTTGACATCATGGGAAAATCAAAAGAAATCAGCCAAGACCTCAGAAAAAAATTGGTTCATCCTTGGGAGCAATTTCCAAATGCCTGAAGGTACCACATTCATCTGTACAAACAATAGTACGTAAGTATAATAAACACCATGGGACCACGCAGCCGTCATACCGCTCAGGAAGGAGACGCCTTCTGTCTCCTAGAGATTAACATATTTTGGTGCGAAAACTGCAAATCAATCCCAGAACAACAGCAAAGGTCCTTGTGAAGATGCTGGAGGAAACAGGTACAAAAGTATCTATATCCACAGTAAAACAAGTCCTATATCGTCATAACCTCAAAGGCCGCTCAGCAAGGAAAAAGCCACTGCTCCAAAACCGCCATAAAAAAGCCAGACAACGGTTTGCAACTGCACATTAGGAAAAAATCGTACTTTTTTGAGAAATGTCCTTTGGTCTGATGAAACAAAAATAGAACTGTTTGGCCATAATGACCATTGTTATGTTTGGAGGAAAAAGCCGAAGAACACCATCCCAACCATAAAGCACGGGGTGGCAGCATCATGTTATGTGGGTGCTTTGCTGCAGGTGCGACTGGCGCACTTCACAAAATAGATGGCATCATGAGGGAAGATAATTACGTGGATATATTGATGCAACATCTCAAGACATCAGCAAGTTAAAGCTTGGTCACAAATGGGTCTTCCCAATGAACATTGAACAAGCATACTTCCAAAATTGTGGCAAAATGGCTTAAGGACAACAAAGTTAAGGTATTGGAGGGACCTTCACAAAGCCCTGACCTCAATCCTATAGAACATTTGTGGGCAGAACTGAAAAAGTGTGTGTGAGCAAGAAGGCCTACAAACCTGACTCAGTTACACCAGCTCTGTCAGGAGGAATGGGCCAAAATTCACCCAACTTATTGTGGGAAGCTTGTGGAAGGCTACCCGAAACATTTGACCCAAGTTAAACAATTTAAAGGCGATGCTACCAAATATTATTTGAGTGTATGTAAACTTCTGACCCACTGGGAATGTGATGCAATAAATAAAAGCTGAAATAAATAATTCTCGCTCCTATTATTCTGACATTTCACATTCTTAAAATAAAGTGGTGATCCTAAACTGACCTAAGACAGGGAATCTTTACTAGGATTATATGTCAGGAAGTGTGAAAAACTGAGTTTAAATGTATTTAACAAAGGTGTATGTAAACTTCCGACTTCAACTGTACATGATGGTGTTTATAGACATTATGGACAGTATATGAATATACAACGTGTGAACAGCAGTAGTTATAAAGTATAGGATGAGCCTTGACAGTATGTAAACATTATTAAAGTGACCAGTGTTCAATGACTCTCTAAGGTGCAGGGTTGAGTACAGTGTGTTTGCCGGCTAGTAACAACGACTAAAGTTGAGGGTAGGGTACTGGGCAGAGGCCAGCTAGTGGTGACTATTTAATAGTCTGATGGCTTGGAGCTGTTTTTCGGTCCCAAATTTGATGCACCTGAACTGTCTCCGCCTTCTAGATGGTAGCGGGGTGAACAGGCCGTGGTTCGGGTTGCTGAAGTCCTTGATGATCTTATTGTCCTTCCTGTGACACTGGGTGCTGTAGATGTCCTGCAGGGCAGGCGGTGTGCCCCCAGTGATGCGTTGGACTGACCACACTATCATCTGGAGAGCCCTGCGGTTTTCGACCAGTGCAGTTCCTGAATGGTGCAACGGTAGAAGATTGTGAGGGTCTTTTATTTTGATTTATTTAACCTTGATTTAACTAGGCAAGCCAGTTAAGAACGCGTTCTTATTTACAATGATGGCCTACGCCAGGAAAACACTAACTTGGATGACGCTGGATTGTCCTATGGGGCTTCCAATCATGGCCGGTTGTGAAACAGCCTGGAATCTAACCAGGGTCTCTAGTAACGCCTCTAGCATGGAGATGCAGTGCCTTAGACCGCTGCACCACTTGGGAGGTCTTAGAGGTCTTAGGGATCAAGCTGAATTTCTTCAGCCTTCTGAGGTTGAATAGTCTTTGTGGACCATTTCAGGTTGTCAGTGATGTGCACGCCGAGACACTTGAAGCTTTTCACCTTCTACACTGCGGTCCCGTCGATGTGCATGGATGCATGCTTCCTCCTGCTGTCTCCTGAAGTCCACTATCAGCACCTTAATTTTGTGGACTTTGAGGGAGAGGTTATTTTCCTGGAACCACACTGCCAGGGCCCTCACCTCCTCCACGTAGTTGATGGTAATGTTGTATTGTTTGTAAACTTGAATATTGAGTTGGAGACATGCGTGGCCACACAGTCATCTGTGATCAGGGAGTACAGTAGAGGGCTTTACCACTTGGGGTCAGCCAGTCAGGGCGTCCAGGACCCAGTTGCACAAGATGGGGTTCAGACCCAGCGCCCCAAACTTAGTAATGAGCTTGGAGGGCAGTATGGTGTTGAAGGCTGAGCTATAGTCGATGAACAGCATTCTTACATGGATATTCTTCTTGTCCAGATGGGATAGGACAGTGTGCGGTGCGATGGCGATTGTGTCATCCGTGGATCTGATGAGGCGGTATTCCAATTGTAGTGGATCTAGGGTTTCAGGTAAGATGGAGGTGATATGATCCTTTATTAGCCTCTCAAACTTCTTCCTGATGACAGAAGTGAGTGATACAGTGCGATAGTTTAGGTTAGTTCAGTTAGTTACGTTTTCTGGTGTACATGAACAATTGTTAACATCTTGAAGCAAGTGGGAACTGACATTGAACTTGAACCCTGTTTCAACAATCATCAGCTGATTTTTCAAATGATTTTCCAAATGACAGTAAAGTGAACAGCTGTTGTGATAGCAGGAGAGGTTTATCTGGAATGTTTTGATGTCTCATACTGTCACGGCTCTCGCCGTAATGAGGATCGGACCAAAACGCAGCGTGGTAAGTGTTCATGATTCTTTATTAGTCAAAACACTTGAACAAAATAACAAAGTGGAAAACCCGAAACAGTTCTGTAAGGTGCATGAACTATACAGAAAACAACTACCCACAAAACACAGGTGGGAAAAAGGCTGCCTAAGTATGATTCCCAGTCAGAGACAATGATAGACAGCTGTCCCTGATTGAGAAACATACCCGGCCAAAACATAGAAATAAAGAAACTAGAATGCCCACCCTAGTCTTACCCTGGCTTAACCAAAATAGAGAATAAAAACCTCTCTATGGCCAGGGCGTGACACATACATTAGAAAAAGGATAGTGGCGATTATACATTTTTATTTTTAAAACAAGTTCAAAAGCTAAGCTTTATTTCATTGTAATTTATTTTATTCAATGGCTTCACCTGAGTGTCCTCGCCAGCTAGGTATGGCAGCACTTTACCACATTCCAATGTTATCACATTCCAATGTTGAAAATTGGGGCCTCCCGGGTGGCGCAGTGGTTAAGAGAGACTCTGAGACTCTGGGTTCGCGCCCAGACTCTGTCATAACTGGCCGCAACCGGGAGGTCCGTGGGGCGATGCACAATTGGCCTAGCGTCGTCCAGGTTAGGGAGGGGCAGTAGGGATGTCCTTGTCTCATCGCGCATCAGCGACTCCTGTGGTGGGCCGGGCGCAGTGCGCGCTAACCAAGGTTGCCAGGTGCACGGTGTTTCCTCCGACACATTGGTGCGGCTGGCTTCTGGGTTGGATGCGCACTGTGTTAGGAAGCAGTGCGGCTTGGTTTGGTTGTGTATTGGAGGACGCATGACTTTCAACCTTCGTCTCTCCCGAGCCCGTACGGGAGTTGTAGCGATGAGACAAGATAGTTGGGGAGAAACCACGAAATTGGGGAGAAAAAGGGGTAAAATAAAAATAAATAAAAAATAAAGAAATTAAAAAAAGAGGTGAAAATTATTTAAATGTACTTAAGGTCATGTATGATTTAAATATTATATGAGTCTTGTGAATCTGTCATGAATACACTGTATATAATTGCTTTATTGAAAATAGGAACTATGGGAGAAATGGACAAATACAGATTGTTTTTAAGATACCCTTGTCTTAAAGTTGAACCTTGGATAGATAGATCTGTACTATAATAGCCTATAAACAGTCAATTCAAAATATTGTATTCAGTTCTTTTGAAATAAGCAACATTTTCTGCATCATAATTGAGACAAAATAAAAAAAGACGTAGGCCAAATGTATTTTGTGATGTTGTTCTATATAAATGTAGGCAAAAAAGGCAGACACTTTATTCATTACAACATGGGATTTCTGTGGTCCAAATATCATAACATTTTTGTTTTTAGACGTTTTCCGTTGGTAGGCCTGCCCATGTGTCTACTCACTCGGAAAGCCTGCTCACTCATGTCAATACCAAATCTGATAATTGTGACATGATTGAACTGGAATGATGTGAATAATGATGATGATGGTGAGAGCTCAGTATAGACTAACCCTTTAATCATAGGCTGTTACTTTGTGTCTCTAAAATCACAATGTTTCAGTTTCTATAATCAGGTGAAAAAGTATTTTTTTAATTGAAACGTCCAAATGTCTGCATTTTACCAGATCCATTTTTTTATATTTTTATAACTGATAAAAATTCAATATGCAATTGCCTATAGATAATATTCTGGCCATAGGAAAACTGTTTTTTAAGGCCATATAAAGAACAACTATGCATAAATTAATGAAAAGCAGCAAAGGGATACAACATTGTTTCACACTCTTTAATTTAATTGAATTTATCCATTATTTTACCAGGTAAGTTGACTGAGAACACATTCTCATTTACAGCAACGACCTGGGGAATAGTTACAGGGGAGAGGAGGGGGATGAATGAGCCAATTGTAAACTGGGGATTATTAGGTGACCATGATGGTTTGAGGGCCAGACTGGGAATTTAGCCAGGACACCGGGGTTAACACCCCTACTCTTACGATAAGTGCCATGGGATCTTTAATGACCTTAGAGAGTCAGGACACCCGTTTAACGTCCCATCCGAAAGACGGCACCCTACACAGGGCAGTGTCCCCAATCACTGCCCTGGGGCATTAATAAAATACTCAAACAGAAACAGGCAATAGGCTAAAGAGCTGGCTTCACAGTTTCCCCACCAAATAGGCCTACCAGGAAACCGATGGAGTATGTGCGCTGCGTAGTACCTTCCACAAAAAGTTTTGCTCAACAAAAAGACACATAAGGGGGGGAATGCGAGGGCCTCTTTGTCCTTAAAGCCATGGAAGGACGTCTCAAAGGCACTCCGGCACCTCTCTTATCTCTCCTCTTCTCCCCCACATCACATGAGCATAATTCACCTGCGCCTGCCCTTAGTTAGCAGCTTGCCACTCACACGCCGCGACTCACGGAGACCCGGAGGTCGAAAGCGCCCACCTTACGTCAGAATTAAGATTCCCCTGACAACCCTGCCGCGTCCCACACGCTTCGTCACGTTAATGCAGTCATGACGAAACAGTGGCATTGTGGGGTGTTGAATATGGGGGAGGGTTGGCTACACGACAAGATAGAAAGGACAACAATACTTTATGCAGGGCCTAGTCAGACGTGTGTGTGTGTGTGCGTGTGCGTGTGTGTGTGTGTGTGTGTGTGTGTGTGTGTGTGTGTGTGTGTGTGTGTGTGTGTGTGTGTGTGTGTGTGTGTGTGTGTGTGTGTGTGTGTGTGTGTGTGTGTGTGTGTGTGTGTGTGTGTGTGTGTGTGTGTGTGTGTGTGTGTGTACATGTACTTACGGCTTTCCATGGCAAGGATAGTGAGGTTGTGGACAGAGTTGACCTCTCGATCCAGGGGTTTGGCTGTGCTTATGACCCCACTCAGAGCATCCACGTTGAAGAAACGCTCCAGGTCTGTGTTTCTGTCTATGGAGTACCTGGAGACAGACAGACAGAGGCAGGCAGGCAGACAGGCAGAATGACAGACACACAGTCAGACACGTAGCTATGATGAGGTATTTTCCTTTTGGAGAAAGTTCTAAGGATTTTACATGTAATAATTTCTCTCTTTAAACATTTCTGAAGGAATAAGAACTTTCCACCTTCCAAAGTTGTCAAATTAACTATTTTAAAGTGCTTCTGGTTTCAGTACATAGGCATAGAACATTATTGAGCTGTGTCAACAAGTGCAATTTTGCCATTTTCTTATCAATTTTTAACGCTAGATTAAACGATCATGATGTTGAACTATGAATGAGAGGTTTCTGCAACCTTTAGATTTTGACGAGAACTGCTCTTAATCAAAGTTTTTAAGGTAGAAATGTGAAATTGGACAGCAATACATTAATGCTGAACACAGAACAAACACTATCAATTTCTATACAGCAGATTATATTTCTGGAAAAAAAGACAACTTCAATTAGCTGGTATCCAAAGGGTATTATTCAATGTAATTTGACTCTTGTGGCTGGATTAGTTCCACAATAATTCTAATTTCAACAGAGGTAGGGCCACATTATTGCAGACGCTGAAAGCCTCCACAGCAGCAAAAAGAGGCAATTTACACCCACAATGGCGGTGTAATTAGATTTTCTGATTAAGATTACTAACAATCCTAACGCCCCGAGCATGAATACTACCACACAACACTTTTATTTTCAATTAATGCGTAATGAGAGGGAGTCTCATGAGTGACATGGGGCAGATTGCCTTTCTGAGTGGTTGTGTTGTGTTATAAATGCAATGGAGCTGGTACAAACTGCTGACCCTCCTGGGGGAATGCCCTTTGCTCATTTTAGATGGCATTTCACTTTTACAAATGTTGCAGTCCCTCGAACGCACGACATCTGGCTTCAGTGCATGTCGCACAGTCACAGAGGGAGTTTAGAACTCTGTCAGTGAGGTGCTATTGAGGCACTGGAACGTGAATGTGTATTTACAGTACTGCTCAAAAGGTGTTTGGTCCTCCTGTCAACCTGCTGTGGCAACATGCTGAAAGAAATGGGTTATATGGCTTGAATTCGCCACTCTGTTGCATGGGGGCGAAGTTATTTTAAGAAACAGGGGCCACTTGAGAAAATGGCTGGGACAACAGAGGAACTGGCTGTAATGGCATATAATAACTGGAGAGCTGGGTTCTACCTGATGGCACTGTTGGAGGAGTCAGGGTCGTGAGCGGAGACCCTCCCGATGGAGATGCCCACTCTGGCGTCCTCGGAGACTACCATCTTGCTAAGCTGTGTGGAGAACACAGGCGGCTCGTTCACGTCCTCCACCGTCACCTTGACCGACGTGGTGTCGCTGAACGAACCCAGGTGCACAAACGCAGGGTCGATATTCCGATTGGTGGCTTCGATTCGCAGGTTAAAGCTGTTCTTGGTCTCAAAGTCTAAAGGCTGAGACAAACATAAAGTAAACAGGCAAAACAAAAATTGAAATTAAAAGCTATTTCACATTTCTTAAAAAATAAATTGACAGTAACCTTCCGGTCAAGGTGGAGCCCATCCTAATTGGCTGGATTCTAAGCACACTGCACTGGCCACATTTGCTGTAAATGGCGAGGGCAAAGCCATAAAGATATTTGTATGTGCATCGCTCATGGCAACATGGCCTTGCGCTACACCAGTAGATTGAAGAAATGCTGGCGCTAGAATCCAACGACCCTATGCAATCTTGCACATAATCAGACTCTCTATCACAAATATATTTTTCATCCAGACGTTTTATATTGACTTACTGTGTTGTGTGAAAGCAAACTATTGATTGTGAGAAAAGGCACACAACACATCACAGTGAAAGGCATTTCTAAATAATGGTGTTTAGAAGATATGTTGTCATCTGTTTGGCTTATTGGGCGCACAGTTGTAGCCCTATAATATAGGAGGGCCATTGATGTGACACATTTATTGTCTGTGTTTATTGTCTGCATGACTTTCCACTCTGTGGCACTCGTCAATGATCGGTGACGGCGAAAACAAACAAAAGATCAGATTGGACCCTGTGACAAAGCTGGCTTGGGGCCACAGCCTATAAGGATACAGCATGTGTACCTTTTGAAGGATGATGACGCCCTCTTGCGTGTCCTCGTCTGTAGTGATGTTGAACACCCCAGGTCCGTCCTCCATGATCCTATACTCCATCTCTGCATTGGGGCCTATGTCATTGTCCAGAGCCTTGACCCTGGCCACCACGGACGCCACGGGCAAGGACTCCAGCACCATGTACTGATAGTTCTCTGGAGGAAAGAGAAGTAGTAGTTAGAGATGAGGTGGTTTTCTTACTCCTGAGCCGCTCAGATTCATAGTGCACTACAGCTGCCTTTGAGTTCCCTCTCTCACAATGAGTGGTCACACTACAAAGTAATGGTCCAGGATGAGTTTTATCCAAATATATGAGGAAATAGTGACAATAATATTAAATGACTAGTTTTACATTCAAGACATTTATGGTGGAGAGGGCAAATATATTTTTTATTGAACCTTTAACATTTTTATAACAATGGAGTTGTTTGTATTCATATGAAAATGTATTACATATTCTGACCACTCCACTCGACATGAAACAGAATATCTCTTGACCAAAGTGAATGGGAGAACCTGCGGAATATGCTTCGGTGGGATGAAATGTTCACTGGAAGATTCTATTACAAGCAAACTCTTCCATTGTGCTCCCGGTGTCTTTGTCTGCACCTCCCTGACATAAAGCTCTCATAAGACAAAAAGGAGGGAATCATATAAATAATCATAATCTCCCCAATCACCATGACGGAGCTCATTACCAGATCTTTCCGTGTTTCTCACCCCAGTGGTTCCCGACATCGCGCTCCAAATGCTAATCTGCTTGACATTGTTTGCCGCTGTGTAATCTTTGTAATGGCTTTTTAATTCGCTGTGGAAGGACCCCCAAAAATGCCTTTCTTCCCCTCCCTTCGTACTGTGTATGCCCCTCTTTGCCCCCTGGTAACCGCCCCTCCTCTCTGTCCTTGTGCCTCCAGCCTTCACTTCCCTCCTCTTCTCTCCTCCAAGGGCTAGTGCTTCTAGACTATCAGCTGTGGTGCTCTGTCATACTCTATTGATTCTGACCCATGACCTTGGGTGGGAGGTGGGTGGGATACAAATGGGGTGGGGTGGTGGGGGTGGGAGGAGGGGGGGGGGGACTTCACACCCAACCCGGTCCCAAAGCATCTTTCTTCCCAGCATACGCAGCAAAACAGCGCTGGGTTAAAGCGGCATTGACGATTTGTTGTGCAAACTTGAACCTGCCCCCCCCCTCCGGGTTCCAGCAAATTGACTTGACTTCATGGCAGTCCAGCAGTGAGTGTAACAGCCTAGGCAGCGGTGGTCGGAGGGACTATCAGCGGTAAAGCAATTGCCAGGGCCACAGATTATCATGAGAAGCACCTCATGCCTTTGAATCCCAACGCCTGGCCAGGAACCCATTAGCGCGCCGTGAAATAGGCTGATGACAAAAAAAATGGAGCCTGATTGATCCTGGTATCCATGTTTGCAGAAATCCCTCAACTCTGATGTGGAGTGAGGGGAGCGGGAGAAAGGTTTATACCTTCTAGGGCAAACTGCATTTGAAGCCTTTGACCATTAGTCCGAAAGTGCAAACGAACAGCAAAATCACGCATACGCTTGAAAGGGGTACTGTAGTTGAATGAATCTGCAATATCAAGCATAGACTACATTTTCACCCAAAGCTTTCTCCCCTACTGTACACGTCTGCCATTGTGAACGAGAGTGATTGCAGAGATTTATGTCAAACCTCCACCATAGTGAGACTGCAATGACAGTGGATGGAGGGGTTTAGGGCTTTGTCTGAGGGAAATAGATAGAGGGCATGTCGTCAGATTTAGTGACGGACAAAGCATATAGGACTCTTACTACGAGAGAAGCGTGGCGGGTTGTCATTGACATCAGTGAGGGTGACCGTGACAGAGGTGGTGCCGGAGAGGCCGCCCATCTGGCCCACCATGTCTTTAGCCTGGATGACCAACACGTACTGGTCCTTCACCTCTCGGTCCATGTTGGGCAGTGCCGTCCGGATGACGCCTGGAGATGAGAGAGAGAGAGAAAGGGATGACAGGAAAGAAGAGAAAGGGATGATAAGAGTAGAAGATAAGAGTGAAAAGGGAGAGGGGATGATGGGAGAGGAGAGAGAGAGATAGATAGATTGCAAGGGATGACAAGAGTGGATAGAGAGGCGGGACATGAGAGGAGATTGAGGGATAACAGGAGTAGAGAGTAATCGAGAAAGAAAGCTTGATGAGAGAGAGAGAGAGAGAGAGAGAGAGAGAGAGAGAGAGAGAGAGAGAGAGAGAGAGAGAGAGAGAGAGAGAGAGAGAGATGACAGGTGAGGAGAGGGAGAGGGAGAGAGGGATGACAGGAGCAGAGAAAAAAAGCAAATGCCTCCAAAGATGCCTAACTCTTGCTTGAAAATAAGTTGTTATGCACTTGTTTATCTGGGTTATTGGCACTGCTGCACCTGTTGATGGTTCCCTTTTGTGAGAAGAAACATGGATTTAAAGTGTCAAACAATCTTAACCTTTTGTGTCCAATCCTAACACTAAAGTGAAAACACTTCTATGGTCAACTTTATACACTATATCTCTGTAGGTGCTGAGAAAAATGTTATCTATAGCAAAGGCCTGTGGCCCTATGCAGTTGCTTCATGGTAATTGCTTTTGAAAGAATACACCAACTTATGAAATGGAAATCAGCATTTTATCTCCTGACTCTAAAGATGAAAATCGTAATAATCCCACAAAATTACCACAAATCTTTCATGGCAAAAAGTCCTAATCATTATAAGGCAATTACTGTTGCATTCATTGTTAATGACTTACAGCTCAGAATAAAAAATTAAAAGGCACTTATTGGGGATTCCTACGGAACATGGAAGATTACTCATTAAGTAGCTAGCTCAGGAAGCCGAGAAAAACAGTTTGGATCACGTAGGTTTGCTTGCTCTCTCTAAGTTTTTTTTCATTAATGAGAATTAAGGAGAATTTTGAGAGATTCTCGAGAGGTATTAATTCTCGAGAGGTATCGATTCTTGAGAGATATTACTGTAATGTAAACATACGTATTTGTCACGTCTTGAGAGGGCTAAACTTTCGATGAGAGGGGTAAACTTTCGATGAGAGGGGTAAACTTTCGATGAGAGGGGTAAACTTTCGATGAGAGGGGTAAACTTTCATGTTTTTATATGCTCGTGTTATTAGCTGGCATAGCTAGCTAGCTGTGTTTTTGTCATGCAAGCTACACTTAATGCGTGTATGATCGAGAACATAAACCTAACATCTGGCTAATATGTTGTAGTGGAAAGGTTTCATTTGAGTTTTTCAAGCTTACTGACTAGTCATTGGCTACTGTGATGCTGATATTTACAGTAAATTTGGAGCAGCAGAGCAAGAATGTCACATTTCCATCCACAACGAAAGGTACAGTAAGGCAAGTATGTAATGTAAATTGAAGAGTGTATGTACATACTGTATGTCAATTTAAATATCGTCACGCTGCGTCTCCTTAAATGTTTGTCAATGAGAATAGCCCCTAAGTCTCTCTCTTTGAGCTTGATACAGAATTAACGAATCAAATAATCTTGGGGATGAAGTCAGCCTGAGTTAAGTTTGGTTTATTGCAATCTGTTAAGTCAAGATACATTGCATTTGTCATGTAAGTGTGATACACTGTGACTCTTACAAAAAATAAGAAAAACTGGGTAGCCTTTTCAACCCCTCTTCAGTTTTCATTCCCGAAATATGAGTTTTTAATTAGACTATGGTGAATATTAAATAATCAAACAGAGTGGTTATGGGCTGAATCAAACTCTCACTTAATCAAACATTGATATCAGTGGGATATGCGAGACATTTATAATTCACACAAGCACATCTCAGGGGACTTGACCTTAAGAGACCTTAATAAAATAGAAGACCAGAGGATGACAATGTTGAAAAAACGGTATCTGTGTGTTCTGGACAAAATTTGATCATAACTACTCAAGAACTAGGCACAGATTCTTGCCATGTATGATCCAAACATTGAGTTTGAGTTTATTTTATTTTTTACAGGGACAGTGCACATTAATCAACATTTCAGTAAAAGTGCCGGTTTTAGCCAGCCGGCTAATTTTCAACTGCAGTCCCTGGGCAAACAATTAAAATATAGACAATAGCAACATAGGACAAGCAAGACATAGCATACAGACAGAGCAACATAGGACAAGCAAGATGTAGCATACAGACATAGCAACATAGAACAAAAAGCAGCAAGACAAAATTCATAAATGCAACAAAGTGTTTCCACACCTCACAAGCTACAGACAACAGATAACATGGAAAGCGACAACACACAGCTAGGGACCATGTTCACAAATCTGATTGACCTTTAGCCATGTCTTCAAGCATTTTGTGAAAGTGTGATATGTGGTGCAATTATGTGTGTCTGATGGCAATGTATTCCAGACATGGGAAGCTCTCACAGAGAAAACGGATTTACTAAAGGTGCTTTTCCTTAAGGGAACTATACTGTCACCTCTCATGGCAGACCTTGTGAATATGCTGCCATATGTTGGGGTTTTCTGTTTAACAAAATACTGAGTGGGGGGGGGGGGCAGGCCATTTAGGATCTTGAATACAAGACATGCGTCGGTGTATTGCACAAGATTATCCCAACTCAGGAGCTTGTGCTTTCTGAGGATGTAACAGTGATGATGGCTATTGGGCTTCCTATCAAGCACTTTGAGAGCCTGTTTGTAGACAGACTGAATAGGTCTTAATGTTGTACAGCAAGCTTGGGCCCAACTAGTCAAGCAGTATGTTAAGTGGGGGAGTATCATAGATGTGAAGTACAGTTTTGCTACCTCTGTAGTCATACAATTTCGTATAAATCGGAAATGAGCTAGGTTGAATTTGTTTATTTGAATTACCTTTTTCACATGCATTGATTTGGTTAAATCGTGCAAATAACTTTGTAGTTGACTTAATGGGAAACTACACTTTCTCTCTCTTTCCCTCCCAAATGCAGGTTAAGTCGAGTAATTACATACGCATTGGTTTGAAGACATGTTTTCCTAAAAATCCAGATATTGCATAGAGAGGTCCACTGGACTCTATTGTAAAGAATAGGACATTATTGCTATTGTCTTTGGAATGTACCTGTGTATCCACCCCTACACCTGATGACCACCCACAATCATACACACTCTCACAGCAACATAGTGAACGCAGCCTGAAGACTTGACAAAAAGATGCATACATCTCACAAATGAAGCCTGGGTTTGCCGAGGAAAAACAGTGTTTCAAGGTATTTAGACCAACTGCCTGAACATTTGTTATACTTACAAATCAGATAGTCTGTTATTGGCCCAGTCGAAGTAAGTGACTCAATTAGCAACATTTTACGACGCCGTCCACCTCTTTATCTGAGGCCTCTGCCATGCTCTCGCCACAACATAATGACGGTCAATAAAGTCAAGTCGTAGCACAAACTAATGAATAGTGGGTGAAGTTTTCCTACTGGGAGAAAACCACAGCTGCCTCTTAGTCAATGCTTTGGTTCCCAGTTTAAGACGAGGAGTCAGAACATGTCAGTCGAGAAGCTGGTTTATTTTTAACGCCTGATGCCTTCACGTTTGTCAAATCATCTGTCTATGGAGCTACTGTATGTGTGGATGTGTGGATTGGATACATCCATCTTCTCCTGTTCCTAGCTGTATCCCCCTTTCCTCCATCCATTCATCCATCCATCTATTCATAGATTCATCGGGTTTGCTGCTAGTTTCCCCCACTGTGTAACCTTGTAGCCAATTAAAGAGCATCAACAGTGCCCCAGTGTCAGCTGTTGTGACACCTGCGAACCCTGTTTGCTGACATGCATCAGAGAGCTTGCTTCAAACCTTCAATCCAACAGAGGTCCCTCAAACCAGGCTAGGTACAAAACAAACAAAACTTTCCCTGTTCTCTCAACTCTATCTATCACTACCACCACAGAGACAGAAAACAATAAAGTTCTAACTTGAAAGAACAAAACCGTCTTAAAGAATTCTGGAAAAGAAGAAGTTGTCTGTTCGAAAAAGTTGGCTAATGGCTACATTCAAACAACAACAACAGCTACAACAACAACAATGGCTTACCCCAAAAACTTCAAATGTAGCCCGTAAGAAAATATGTTAAGTGTGTGCAGCCAGCGGTAAACCAAGTGAATAATCTCACTAAACAAAGATAGGCTTCACATACAATTGATATACTTATTTAATATCAGCTCTGTGCATTGGTGCCCAAGAGATATAGGCTGTGGTTAATGATGCCATGAATCCTTATTCCAGCATGTGGGGGTAAAAAAAAAATGCAATGTGTTTTCTCCTCCCGACGCCTGCCGCCCGCCTGGCCAGCAGCACACATATTTCTCACAGAGCGACAGTGCTAATCCGCACGGCTATGTCGCCAGGCTGTTGTTTGTCTGCTGGGTGCCAGCCCCCCTCGCTCTATATCTCTGTTGTGCTGCACCCGTGTCATTCCTGGGGAGAGGCGATGATTAAAATCCTTCTGTCGCTATCGCGGCATGGCCCCACATCGGCATCGCACCGTGACTCCCTCCGCCTCCGGTGCTGCCGAAGCAGACGCATTGTAGCCGCCGCACATTTATCTCGCTGTCTCCCTCTCCCCAGTGCTGGAGGCAGAGGGGTAGGCCACTCTCCCTGCAAAAAGACAGGGATCCTTGACATTCGTCTTGGGAGGAGGAAATAAAAGTGTGGGGACTGGAGCACTTTGCTAGGATAGGAAACCCTCTGGCCTACCATCCGTGTGGCTATGAAAGGTAATGATGAAGGCGATGGAAACTTAAATAAGAGTGGTGTGATTTCCTCAACCTCCGGGGGTCCACCTACACCCAATTGATCCATGTAAGATGCAAGAGGGGGAAAAGACCATATACACTGGGAATAGTACAACCTCCTAGAGAGGTTGTTGCCTTTTAGTTTGTTCATGAAAAGCCACCTTACAAATATTCTCTACATCCAACTTATCTTTTGAAAGATTCCAATCCAGAGCACAGATACGTATTGCAATAACAATTTAGCTCACTCAAACTGTGAAAGATACACAGATTGAACTGCTATCGGCTGAGGTCTCCTGGGCATCATTCTCCACCTTGACTATACGTGATACTGTACATTTCCCATATCTTGGTGGTCTGTGTGGTATAACATTAAACAATTATGTAACATTACGAGATGTAGATAACTGTGACTCATCTTCAGTAATATTACTGTTACATTGTAAAAACTAATTATTATTGTTTTTGGGGAGGGGGGTGCTACTGCATATGAGAAATGTCATACATGTCAAATGCTCCAGACATCTCACACAGCAAAATCGCCAGTGTTCATATCCTGGTGTAAGCAGTTTTGGTGTTGATGTGGTGTTACTTTATGAATGGAGTGAATGGCAGCTAGTTTCAGTGCAACATTTCTAGTGTTGATTCAGGTGCTAAACTAACTCTGTAAGTTTTAAATTAACACTCAATGGTGTAAAATAACCCCATTGTTGGTGTTAATAACAAGTGTTATACCAAAACCAAGCCCCTCAATATCATATTTCCCAGCATATTTTCACATCACTTTGCAAGCCAGCATAATGTGACTTGAAATAATTATGTGACTTTGGACTTCTGAGTGGTTCAGCAGTCTAAGGCACTGCATCTCAGCGCAGCGGTCTAAGGCACTGCATCTCAGTGCAAGAGGCGTAACTGGTTCAAATCCAGGCTGTATCCAGCTGTGATTGGGAGTCCTGAAGGGCAGAGCACAATTGGCACAGCGTCGTCCTGGTTTGGCCGGGGTAGGCTGTTATTGTAAATAAGAATTTGTTCTTAACTGACTTGCCTAGTTAAATCTATAATAAATTGAAAGCCTGATTTTGCTTGTAAACTACGCACTTCAGTCCACTGAATTATGTTAAAACTAGGCTCTCATAATAAGGCTTTATATATTGTGTTATATTATACTTTTTTATAACATATTTGCTTAGGAGCTCACTTTATGAAGGCCACAGGACTGAACATTTATGAATGCAACAACCAAGTCTCTGTCACTAAACAAATAGGGTAATGGGTGGTGACTCTACAATTTACTCCAAAGGCATTATGGGAAAGCACAGCAATGATTTTCACTTCTACGCAGCCAATACACATCTTTAATTCTCTGTGTCACCAGAGGATTTAAGCTCCACGGATAAATGATTAGTTTACTGTATTATTGTATTATTGATTTAAATACTTGGATGGCTTGCAACTTCCTCCAGCTAAATCAAGGCAAGACCGAGGTATTTATTGTTGGAGCCAAAACACAGAAATAGAATCTGGCCTCACATTTTAATTCACGGCAATAAAGATAAAACACCAGGTAAAAAACCTAGGTGTTTGTCACGCCTTGGTCTTAGTATTTTCTGTTTTCTTTAATTATTTGATCAGGCCAGGGTGTGACATGGGTTTATGTTATATTGTATGTTCGTATTGGGGTTTGTAGTATTTGGGATCGCGGCTGATTAGGGGTGTTGTATAGGCTTGGCTGCCTGAGGCGGTTCTCAATCAGAGTCAGGTGATTGTCGTTGTCTCTGATTGGGAACCGTATTTAGGTAGCCTG
Organism: Oncorhynchus keta; assembly: GCF_023373465.1. Classification (NCBI taxonomy): domain Eukaryota; kingdom Metazoa; phylum Chordata; class Actinopteri; order Salmoniformes; family Salmonidae; genus Oncorhynchus; species Oncorhynchus keta. The sequence goes on along the minus strand of NC_068424.1, from coordinate 28,806,235 downwards.
GTTTCGCTTTGTATTTCGTGGGTGATTGTTCCTGTCTCTGTGTAGTTTCACCAGATAGGCTGTAATTAGATTTCACGTTCCGTTTGTTGTTTTGTATTTTGTATCGTTATTTCATGTGTCACTTTTTCTATTAAAGTCATGAGTAACCACTACGCTGCATTTCGGTCCGACTCTCTTTCCACAAAAACAAAGAACGCCGTTACAGAATCACCCACCACACACGGACCGAGTGGCGTGGTTACAGGCAGCGACAGCAAGAGCAGAAAAAGGAGGACGCTATGGACAGCAATGGCATGGAGTATACGACGTGGGAAGAAATAGACAGGTGGGCGGCCGCAGAGAGAGCAGAGGCAGCCGGAGATAGGAGCCGACGATACGAGGGAACACGGTTGGCAAGGAAGCCCGAAAAGCAGCCCAAAATAATTATTGGGGGGGGGGGCTTAAAGAGAGTATGGCTATGCCAGGTTGGAGACCTGCGCAAACTCCCTGTGCTTATCGGGGGGCTAGAGAGACCGGGCAGGCACCGTGTTATGCTATGGAGCGCACGGTGTTTCCAGTGCGGGTGCATAGCCCGGTGCGGCACATACCAGCCCTTCGTATTGGCCGGGCTAGAGTGGGCATCGAGCCAGGTAAGGTTGGGCAGGCTCGGTGCTCAAGAGCTCCAGTGCGCCTGCACGGTCCGGTCTATCCAGAGCCAACTCTCCTTGTTTATCGTGAGGAGCCAAGGAGGAGACCTGAACCAGAGCCGGTGTTAGAGGTGAGCGAAGCAGAGACTGTGAAGGAGTTAATGGGGAAGGTGGAGTGGAGAGTAATGAGGGAGTTGCTAGCTTGGTGCTTTAGGTACAAGATTCGTCCGACGGAGCGTGTCGGGGATTTGATGGCACCTGGGTCAGCGCTCCATACTCGTCCTGAGGTGCGTGTTAGTCGGCTGGTGAAAAATGTGCCAGCCTCACTCACTAGGCTTCCTGTGTACCTACCTAGCCTTGCACGTCCTGTGCCAGTCCTGCTCTCAGGCTCTCCAGTACACCTTCACGGTCCAGTCCATCCTGTGCCACCTTCACACACCAGTCCTCCGGTAGCAGCTCCCCGCACCAGGCTTCCTGTGCGTGTCCTCAATCCTGTAGCACCAGTTCCAGCACCACGCATCAGGCCTTCTGTGCGCCTCGCCTGTTCAGCACAGCCAGAGCCTTCCTTCCCTCCTGCGCTACTGGAGTCACCTGTCTGTTCAGCGCTATCAGAGCCTTCCTTCCCTCCTGCGCTGTCGGAGTCTCCCGCCTGTTCAGCGCTATCAGAGCCTTCCTCCTCTACAGCGCTGCCGGAGCCTCCTGCCTGTTCGGAGCAGCCTGAGCTGCCAGTCTGCAGGGAGCTGCCAGTCTGCAAGGAGCTGTCAGCCTGCATGTAGCTGCCAGAGCTGTCAGTCTGCATAGAGCAGCTAGATCCGCCAGTCAGCCACGATCTTCTAGATCTGCCAGTCAACCAGATTCTTCCAGATCTGCCAGTCAACCAGTCTCTTCCAGATCTGCCAGTCAACCAGTCTCTTCCAGATCTGCCAGTCAACCAGTCTCTTCCAGATCTGCCAGTCAACCAGTCTCTTCCAGATCTGCTAGTCAACCAGAATCTTCCAGATCCACCAGCCAGCCAGGATCTACCGGAGCCTACTACCTGCCTGAGCTTCATCTCAGTACTGGGCTTCCTCTCAGTACTGGGCTTCCTCTCAGTACTGGGCTTTCTCTCAGTACTGGGCTTCCCCTCAGTTCCGGGCTACCCCTCAGTTCCGGGCTGACCCTCAGTTCCGGGCTGCCCCTCAGTCCCGAGCTGCCCCTCAGTCCCGAGCTGCCCCTCAGTTCCGGGCTGCCCCTCAGTTCCGGGCTGCCCCTCAGTCCCGAGCTGCCCCTCAGTCCCGAGCTGCCCCTCAGTCCCGAGCTGCCCCTCAGTCCCGAGCTTCCCCTCAGCCCCGAGCTGCCTCAGTCCCGAGCTGCCCCTCAGTCCCGAGCTGCCCCTCAGTCCCGAGCTGCCCCTCAGTCCCGAGCTTCCCCTCAGTCCCGAGCTGCCCCTCAGTCCCGAGCTGCCCCTCAGTCCCGAGCTTCCCTCAGCCCCGAGCTGCCTCAGTCCCGAGCTGCAGTCCCGAGCTGCCCCTCAGTCCCGAGCTGCCCCTCAGTCCCGAGCTTCCCCTCAGTCCCGAGCTGCCCCTCAGTCCCGAGCTGCCCCTCAGTCCCGAGCTGTCCCTCAGTCCCGAGATGCCCCTCAGTCACGAGCTGCTCCTCAGTTCTGTGGGGTTCGGGGTGAGGACTATTAGGCCATGGTCGGCGGCGAGGGTGGATTATCCCAGGACGCGAAGGGGAGGAACTATGACATTTATGGAGTGGGGTCCACGTCCCGAGCCGGAACCGCCACCATGGACAGATGCCCACCCGGACCCTCCCTATGGTTTTGAGGTGCGTCCGGGAGTCCGCACCTTAGGGGGGGGTTCTGTCACGCCTTGGTCTTAGTATTTTGTGTTTTCTTTAATTATTTGATCAGGCCAGGGTGTGACATGGGTTTATGTTATATTGTATGTTCGTATTGGGGTTTGTAGTATTTGGGATCGCGGCTGATTAGGGGTGTTGTATAGGCTTGGCTGCCTGAGGCGGTTCTCAATCAGAGTCAGGTGATTCTCGTTGTCTCTGATTGGGAAGCGTATTTAGGTAGCCTGGTTTCACTTTGTATTTCGTGGGTGATTGTTCCTGTCTCTGTGTAGTTTCACCAGATAGGCTGTAATTAGATTTCACGTTCCGTTTGTTGTTTTGTATTTTGTATCGTTATTTCATGTGTCACTTTTTCTATTAAAGTCATGAGTAACCACTACGCTGCATTTCGGTCCGACTCTCTTTCCACAAACGAAGAACGCCGTTACAGTGTTATTTTAGATTCTGAACTCCATTTTGAATCACACATTAGGAATGTGACCAATATATCTTTTTACCACCTGAGGAACATTACCAAGGTGTGGCCGTTTCTCTCAGTCTGATACAGAGAGACTCATCCACGCTTTTATTATAATTAGGCTTGACTACTGTAATGCTCTCCTGTCTCAACTACCCAAGAAAGCCACTGGTCTACTGCAAAACATACAGAATGCAGCAGCACGGTTACTGACCAAGACCAGAAGGAGAGCACTTATTACACCGGTTTTAATGTCTCTGCACTGGCTGCCTGTGAGTTTTAGAATACATTTTAAGATTCATCTATTGGTTTTTAAATCAATCCACGATTGTGCTCCCCAATACATGTCAGACATGTTTTTAAGTTATGTACCCAGAAGGTCCCTCAGGTCTTCTGGAACTGGCCTTTTAACTATCCCAAAGCCTAGAAACAAGAGGTATGGAGAGGCAGCCATTGTTACTATGCCTCTGATATAGCCTGCCACTGAACCTGAGGGGGGCCGAAACTGTGGATATATTTATAAGAGACTACTTTTTTAGTCGTTCAGTTTTATTGTTATTCTTTTGTTTTTTATCCTCTTATGTTTGTTGTGTAGTAAATATTTACATTTTTATTTTCTTAATTTTCTTAGTTTTTCCTGTGAAGCACATTGTGTTGCATTCCATGTCTGAAATGTGCTGTAAAAATAAAGCTTGATTTGATTTTGATTTTAAATATGCAAATAACCCTGTACACTAAGCAATGTGTTCATTTAACACTGAAAGTGTGGATCCATGTAGACATTTGACCAGTGTTAAATTGAACAATCTCAGTGTTGCTTTAACACTGGAGAAGGTATCAGTGAACACCATACCAGCGCACCTTTAACACTGACCTAGTGTAAAAATGCAATACAAGTGTTAAATACAAGGTATCAGTGAACACCATTACCTTTAACACAGAGTTTGTGTAACATTTTAATGCCACTGGTGTTGGAAAGTATCTGTGTTAGAAGGGCAACACTTTGAAAAGTGTAAATTCAACACGTTTTGCTGGTTGTCATATTCACACTTCAAAAGTGTTAAATTGAAAACCCACAGTGTTCAATTTACCAATCGAATTTTGCTGTGCAGGGGTGATAATAAAGGATTTTTGCCAAGGGTATCTCTTTCTGAGTATTATACCAAAGATATTATATTATACCAAAGAGCCAGGTTGTATTGTACATTACCTGGCAGAATGGTGGGAGGCCAGATTTATATCTACGCTGAGCTGTAATGTCCTCCAGTCACTGGAGTGGATAGTACAACAGTCTCCCTGAGGTGATGCACAATTCTGTATGTGTGTGTGTCTGCGTGTGCGTGTGTGGGTGTCATGATTCGAACAGATTAGAGAACACCCACAGTAGAAAGCTCCCAAAAGGCCAGGCCAATATCTTAATCAGAACAGGATTACCGGGTTTCGGAACCATCTCTCAGGCTCAGTATCTGGTATCTTAGCCCTGACATAGAATGAGATGAAAGAACAGGTGGAGAGCAGCTAGACTGGCCTTGGCCTTTTTCTTTATTTGAGCATTTTACATTTAATGAAATTATCTCCTTCCTCATGACCGGAGGAGCTGAAAGAGATGATGGTGAAGCTCTAAACGCTGTCATCGCAGAAGTAGCGCCTACGTCAAATTGAAATGCACGCAGGCCCGTCTTAAATATCCCCTTTAAACATAATTAATCCTCGCGTAGACGCCTGGCCTTTCCGCTCTCTCCCGTAGTGAGGACACGGAGGTCTGAGGCAAGCAGACATGGCTGGCATCGCTGATGTGCTCGAGTGCTCATCTCTGCCTCTAAGGTGTATGCAACTATGTGTGTGTGTGTGTGTGTGTGTGTGTGTGTGTGTGTGTGTGTGTGTGTGTGTGTGTGTGTGTGTGTGTGTGTGTGTGTGTGTGTGTGTGTGTGTGTGTGTGTGTGTGTGTGTGTGAGTGTTGTGCAGGGAGGAGTGCATTATTAATCGTTGTTAGTCATGGTCCATTTCTACTAATGCCATTCAAAAATGCATAATGAGTATCATAACAAACAGTAGACAGACCAGACACTCATTCATAGCTACATTTATTCATTGAGTCTTTCATCAATTAACACTCACCCTTAACGCATTGCAGTGCACCGCCTTTCGATTTTCACCTTCAAACTCAAGTGTGCTATTTCCTGAGCTACATTACAAAATGGCTGTTTAATAAGCCACCCTCACCCACAGCAAAGTATGTATTTTGCCCACATTATACATTACATTTACAGCTTGGAAGTTATTGGAGCTATTCAGGGTTAACCACTTTTTTTCCCCCAAGGGCACCTTGAGGATTCAATTTGGGATTAAGATGCCAAGTAAAGGGACTTGCTGGACAAAAGTGAGCCAGGATGCAAACCCTCCAAGTCCAGGTCACACGTGACGTTGTCCACCTCCCTGCCCACTACCCCTCAGCCCCTTAATCGCTGGTGGTGCAGTGTTGCTGTGTAGCTAGAGATTAATGAGTGCCTTTCAGCTCAAGCACTTTGTCAAAGTCACCCTTTCACTAAGGCACAGTCTTTTTCAACAAATGAGTGTGATTAGTGGTTTACAGAGACATAGAAACAGTATTCACCTTTGGCCTTTTTGTCACAGGTAGCTGCATTTAAATGGATCCATATTCTTGTCAAACTAAGAGCATGTCCAATTATTCCATATGTTCTTTCTTAACCTGGCATGTAAGCCCATTTTATTTTCCCCTGCGCCAGACACAATTTGTATGATTCAGCTTTGCCATATGTATTCCTCCATGTCGTGTCTGCAAATGTAAAGTGCATACAAATTCGGTTAAAATATGCTAAAGTTAAGGTGTCCCTCAAAAGACATTTGTGATATCACTACACTGATTGCAAGAGACTGCACCACCAAGCTATACAGAATGTACCATTTCAAAACTTCTTACACAATTACTGATAACAGTATTGACCAGCCTGGTAAACAACTTGGTTTATGAATATTTCCAAGAAAGAGAAGGCTCATGTGGAGTTCTCTCACAGAAAACTTCACTGCAAAATCATGCAAAAAAATGACACATAGTCCGTCTCAAAACCTTTCCCCCTCAGGAGACTGAAAAGATTTGGCATGGGTCCCCAGATCCTCAAAAGGTTCTACAGCTGCACCATCGAGAGCATCCTCACAGCAACTGCTCAGCATCTGAGCGTAAGGTGCTACAGAGGGTAGTGCGAACGGCCCAGTACATCACTGGGGCCAAACTTCCTGCCATCCAGGACCTATACAAAAGGTCCTGGATGGTCCTCTTCTACACTGCTGCTACTCGCTGTTCACCTCATCTAGCCTGTACCCCTGTACACTGACGGTGCTGGTTCCTCCGGTATATAGCCTCGTTATTGTAATTCTTATTGTGTTGCATTTTATTATTACTTTTTATTTTAGCCTACTTGGTAAATATTTATATCTTCTTGAACTGCACTGTTGGTTAAGGGCTTGTAAGTAAACATTTCAACGGTAAAGTCTACACTCGTTGTATTCGGCGCATGTGGCAAATACAGTTTGATTTGACTAGATTTGTCTGGCATCAGCAAACAAAGGAACAGCAACAAAAATCAACTCTGAGGAAAACTTCAGCTTGACGTCGAAATGGATTAACAATGGATTAATGCTGACATAAATAATTCTCTACCTTTTTTTTGTTGAATGCTCCAACTCCTTTCTGCCTCGAATTAGCCCTTTCGGAAGTTTTTCTTCATAAGACCTTCACATAGTGCATCTGGCTTTCCAGGAAGTTAAAAAGCGCCATTGGAACACCTGAATAGTACTTTTCTTTCAGTGACCTCTTCAGTAATCAGAACCTCTTTAAAACAATATGAAAGATCACATTTAAAGATTTAAAGAGCCTCCTTAGCGAATGAAACATGCATTATAGTTTGCTGCTATTAGCATGTGGGCTCCATTCTTTCAACTGGAGGAGTCTTATGAAATAACTATGCAGACGGAGTAATGGGCAGACGTGCTGCTTAAACATTACTTAAGCAAATGTCGGCTCTCGCTCTGATTGGTATTGATGTCACGAATTCCGACTTGAGACTTAATGCTGAGTTGAAGTGGTTTCGTTAACTTTGTTAAAGATCATTGTGAGGACGCATTCAAGTAATCAAATCTCTATCAATCTTGTTCCTCACACAGGCTAATGTCCTAGGCTTCACAGCATGGCTTGACAATGCTGCAAATGTCTACTAGTTTGAAAGCACTTCCTGAAACACATATCGTTTTGAATCAGAGGACTGGCTGGTTGCTATTTGCCCACCCAGTGTAATGGACTCTGTTATTCAAGACATATAAGTACATTTTATCCACAGTGCACGTTTCAAATTAGTTGTGACTCAAGGAACCCTGAAGATCCTCAAGGAACCCCTGGAGTTCCTCAAGGAACCATTGCTAGTCAAGGGTTCATATTTGCACCTTCACTTCGTTGAGGAGTTCTTGGTTGAACCTTTAATGGTTCAATGTATTAACAGGTTCCTGGAGGAAGCCTGGAGTAGAGGTGTGGCTCAGCAGGGGCGTGGCTTTTAGATGTTTTTGTGGGGGCCACCTGTTAGAGTAAATGTCATTCCTGTTCATCTGATGTAGTGTCATTACATTACATGTTAATGTTGAAGACGGGTGTCTGAGTTCCTTAAGTGCCTATGCAAATACCAAAGTGGGAAAAGTTACCACTTTATTACAATATGTAGACAGCAATGTTAATAGTATTGATATTATATTAGAATATGCATAAATAGTTACGCTAATGGGTGGTCAAAAAGAAGTCTCTGAAAGCCATGCCTCCAATCTGACAGACTGCCACCTCTACGATATGTTATTAAAAAGGTTCCGGCTTGAACCTTTACATAGGGGTTTTTTAACTGGAAAGGTTCCAGTCGTGGCAACCCAAAAGTTTATTTCAGGCACCTTTACGTCTAAGATTGTATAGGAAAAAAAGTTTCCATTGATTTTAACAAGTCAGTGAGTTTACTCAAAGACAAACTTATAAAACCTCAGCATGTAAGCAGATATCCCTTGGATGTGTTACTGGGAGAAAAAGATGGTGATAAGCCAAACATGATGGAACTACCTGCAATTGTCTGTTTTCTTCCCAGTGCTTTGCATGAGGCCAGCGTTTCCCACAGCGGGGCAGTGGCTAATGAGCAAGAACAACCACCTCACATCCCAACATTGTTTGGCAGATCCTTTGCTTTATATTTGTTGAATGCTCAAAAAACTATTATTGTGTTTAGAGAAAATGTATGATAGCATACTGTTACCTTTGCCTACAATTGCACCAAAATATGAAGAGTTGGGTGGCTAGTTTAGTTCATGTTGTATCTGCTACAATGTGAACTACGTAACTTTGGCAAAGTATGGAAACCGCTACAGTTTGATGCTATCTTGAACAAATATCTTCAACAATTCAATGAATAACATTTAGTGACACAGTATGTCTAGGGTCCAGAATGCACGGCCAACTCTTATTCCCAACAGTCAGCCCGCCTACCTGTTTTTGGGTCGACTGAGAAGTAAGGCTGTCCGCTGATGATGCTGTAGACAACCCTGGCACTGTTCCCATATGTGGGGTCATCTGCATCTGTGGCCGCCACTTGGACCACCGTTGTTCCTGCACAGACAGCATCCAATTAGGTATTAAGACAACATCAGCCAACTGTAGATACACAGCTCTCACATCAACAGCATGTGTGACAGCATTTCTACAAGCTTACAAATATCTAATGTTATATATTCAGTATAAATCACACCTTATTCTACATAGGCTACAATCAGGAATGTACTGTAGTGTAGGGTAAACATACTACTTGCTACTACTTCCCTGGTGTACAATAACATTTTAATCACTGGTGCATCAGTCTAAGTAACATTTAAAAAAAAATCCCCATCAAAATCTGTCAGTTTAAGCTGACAAACATCGCTAAAGCGGTGTTTGTCAGACCATGGGAAATCCCCAAAATCGGTCTTCTCAAGAAAAATGTCTGTCGCATCTGAATGGTTTCACCCTCTCTATGGACTCTCACGAACATGATGGTCTTCTCCGTTTTGCTCTACGACCCCCACAAGTGTCACGGGACTCCTCTGAAGGTAACCAGTACTAGATTAAAAAGAATCTGGAAGTATGGAGGAAGTTTTGTGCCTACCCCAAAAAATACTTTAAATATGTGTAAAAATGTACATATATATATATTTCCTGAGCTTTCTTATATCTCCAAGATAAAGGAAAGACCCTTCAAAATCTTATTCCACATATGGAATCATGTAGTAACCAAAAAAGTGTTAAACATATATATTTTTTATTTGAGATTCTTCAAAGTAGCCACCCTTTGCTTTGATGACAGCTTTGCACTCTCTTGGCATTCTCTCAACCAGCTTCATGAGGTAGTCCCCCGAAATGCATTTCAATTAACAGGTGTGCCTTGTTAAAAGTTCCTTTGTGGAATGTATTTCCTTCTTGATTGGCATTTGAGCCAATCATTTGTATTGTGACAAGGTAAGGGTGGTATACAGAAGACAGCCCTATTTGGTAAAAGACCAAGTCCGTATTATGGCAAGAACAGTTCAAATAAGCTAAGACAAATGACAGTCCATCCTTACTTTAAGACATGAAGGTCAGTCAATACGGAAAATGTACATAACTTGAAGTTTCTTCAAGTGCAGTCGCAAAAACCATCAAGCGCTATGATGAAACTGGCTCTTATGAGGAACGCTACAGGAAAGGAAGACCTAGAGTTACCTCTGCTGAAGAGGGTATGTTTATTGGAGTTACCAGCCTCAGAATTTGCAACCCAAATTATTTCTTCACAGAGTTCAAGTAACAAACACATCTCAACATCAACTGTTCAGAAGAGACTGTGGTAATCAGGCCTTCATGGTCAAATTGCTGCAAAGAAACCACTACTAAAGGACACCAATACGAAGAAGAGATTTGCTTTGGCCAAGAAACACAAGCAATGGACATTAGACCGGTGAAAATCTGTCCTTTGGTCTGATGAGTCCAACTTTGCAATTTTTGGTTCCAATCACCTTGCCTTTGTGAGACGCAGAGTAGGTGAACGGATGATCTCCGCATGTGTGGTTCCCACCGTGAAGCATGGAGGAGAAGGTGTGATGGTGCTTTGCTGGTGACACTGTCTGTGAGGCTATCATTTGTTTTTCAAAAGGACAATAACCCAACACAGGTTGTGGATATATGATCAAGAAGGAGAGTGATGGGGTTCTGCACCAGATGATCTGACCTCCACAATCACCTGATCTCAACCCAACTGAGATGGTTTGGGATGAGTTGGACCGCAGAGTGAAGGAAAAGTCACCAACAAGTGCTCAGCATATGTGGGAACTCTTTCAAGATTGTTGGAAAAGCATTCCAGCTGAAGCTTTTTGAGAGAATGCCAAGAGTGTGCAAAGCTGTCATCAAGGCAAAGGGTGGCTATTTGAAGAATCTCAAATATAAAATATATTTAGATTTGTTTAACACTTGTTTGGTTACTATATGATTCCATATGTGTTATTTCATAGTTTGGTGTCTTCACCATTATTCTACAATGTAGAAAATCCCTTGAATGAGTAGGTGTTCTAAAACTTTAGACCGGTAGTGTATGTACTTAAATAGCGAATGGAGAACGCTTTTCCCTGTGGTTTATTTTCATGCCAGCCAGGTAGGCTATACTCCCATTGTAAAGATAAGCAATATGCTTAATATTAAGAAAGTTGAGAAATAAATATTTTAGACCTAGCCTATAGAAAGCTCATGGGATCCTCCTCTTTTCATTAGCGGACATTACACTGTTTTCACCCGCAATTGCATAGCCTATAGAAATGTTACACATCATGATCTCCTAGGCTGTCATGAAGTGTTTGATTCGATTTTCGATTACATTTGCATTGATGTCAAAGTGATTAGAAGGAAAATAGACTGCTGAGTACCAGGCAGTTAGCAAATTTGGTAGGCTAATAATGACCAGCAGCAGCATCAGAACTTGGAGAAGCCTAATGTGGAATGTGGAAGTTGACTGCCTTCATGACTCATGACCGGCGGTGTGGCGGCCCTAGTTACTACATGATTCCATATGTATTATTTCATAGTTTTAATGTCTTCACTATTATTCTACAAAGTAGAAAATAGTACAACTAAAGAAAAACCCTTGAATGAGTAGGTGTGTCCAAACTTTTGACAGGTACTGTTTTTTGTATATCTAAAGTCAAAATCCAAAATCAAATAGCTAAATGAGCCATGTTATGACCTTCTTAAAACAATTCCATATGTCAGCTTAGAAGACACAGACACTGCTGCACAATGAACACTCACCTATGGATACCATACACTGTTACCATTCTACATCATATTATGGTTGCCAATTGTAATCCGTTTAGTTTATTATAATTAAGGTGCAAATTTGGTCTGTAGAAACCTGTGTAAGGTATTGGTTAGAAACGGCAGAGCTGTTACCGTGACTTAAAACGCATGGCTATTACTGAAAATGTACTGCGGTGACTATGAATAATGCTAGGTACTGTGATTTCCCCCAGTTGTTTGGAAACTTGCAATAGAGGTTGAAAAATGTATAACTGTTCTTAGAACTAACACACTTTAATTTGATTTTAAAGTGATTGTTAATGACACTTTTAGCATGTTGATATTCCATATTTCCTAAAGCAGTTTGCCTCTACACAGCTGGACCGTAGCCATCTCTGAGCACGTCGGGAGACGACGTGGAAACAGGACACTAGGGCCAATGGTGAGCTCTGTTACCTTCAAGTAGGTTTCGGTTTAGCTAGGGTGTGGGGGATGGTGGATGGGAATGGGGGATGGTGGATGGTGGATGGGGGATGAGGGATAGGCATAAGCATCTGCCCCTGGTGGTAAAAATGTGGCATGTTTGAATCCAGTGATAGAAAGTCATTTTTTAATGTTTTGTTTTAAGCCTTTCCCAAACCTTAAAAAATTCGGAGTTAATGCCTAAACTTAACCTGAAGCGTTTTGAAATCTGACGTTTGGAACAACATTGAAATTTGACGTTTCAGAAACATGGATTAACAAGCTTGTTGGAAGGAGTGCTTTGGTCAAGGGACCGAATGCACAAAGGTCCAGTAATCATCGCTAATCAGACAATTTACCTCTATTGTTCTGTTGTGAACTATGGTCTGGCCCCTGACGGAGACCAGCATTTTATCTGTAACATAACAGAACCAAGTGTACTGAGCCAGTAATCTGCCATGCAAAACAACTGGACCTCAATAGAGAGCTACTAGGAGAGCCAGTGCCATTCTAGGGTGAATTTATCACAAAAGACTATTATATTTGCTGGGATGTTACATTTTAAAAAATTGTGTGACAATGTACTAGTCCATCAAGGAAAGTAAGTCTCAGAATTTGCGTTATTAGTGATTTTGAAGCTGAGGCCCATTTCTGATTTGACAAAGATGCAATTATCAACCATTGACATAGGAGACGTAACCTTGGAATAAAAACAATGTTTCCCACAAGTGTGCCATTTTCTGTTGAGCATGGTCAGATGAATAGGCTGATTTATGTTTGTATATTTCACTTTAATAGCCATGCATCTCTGCTGGTGTCTTAGGCACTTTCCTTTATGTGTTACAGTATGGGCCTGTCTTACAAAGTAGGTTATATTTTATTTTGCATCAAACACCCTTGTAAAAAAAACACTTTCTTGCATGAGCCATATTTTACGTACTCTTACAGAATGACGTGATTTTGGAAATGGAAGATTAGGTCGGCGTATTTCCAGTCATAAACCAGAATTAACAGGCACTGGTCCTGAATTTGAGCAATATAATAAAAAAATGTCTGGGTGGACACCGAGAAGTTATCATCAAGCTAGTTTTATGTGGACTCCCAAGATTATATCGTCACGTCTTAGTCGTGGCAGGTTATATTACAACATTTATTTTATTTAAACAAGGTCAATCAATGCCACTATGTTAGAGAGCTGTGCTATGGTATTCACAATTCTTATCACTACACAGTTGCAGTAAGCTAAAACTAATTTAGGTTATCCCTCAATAATGGTTCTGATGTGGTTCTTTCAGATGTCTATTTTGTGTTTTCTGTGGTGTATCTGTACTGATACCCAGGCTAGAGGAAATTGGTTGTGAAACACTGTAATATTTATAGCAGTCAAGGTCACGAATAAGAATAGCCAGCCTTCAAGAGTGGTTGTCCAAAACGGATAAACATCCTCACATCAGAATATATTACACGGTTCCTCTCGATGCAGCTGTCATGTGCCTGTCTGTGTCACTTCACTTTTTGTCTGTCTTCATTTGTGTGATTGATAAATTTCTCATATTTTCATTTTTTCCCCAGTGAATCGGGACAAAACAGGGGTTCCTAATCAAGTCTGCATCTCAGGGTGAGCGATTGTCAGCTGACAGTAATGAAAATAAATGTAGCAGCATGTCTAATTTGAATGGCCGACAGGTATTCATCAAAGCTTTACAGACACAAGACTGGATCCAACTGCCACCATAAATACTCATCTCCAAGTGAACATGATCCAAGTATCCAAAACTGTAAGCTATATGTTTTGCATCGTTATGGCTTGTACCTCTTTATACTTAGTTGAACAAAATGTGTATGAGACAGAAGATAAGAATTGACTTCTCTTCTACTTAACGTAACATATACTACAGAATTACCATTAGAGTAAACTTTCACCAGCAAGGCTTAAGAAGTTCAAAAGGTAAGCGTACTGTACATTAGTGCAACATGCTGACAAAGGTCACATAATCAGCAAAGTGTGAGAGTGGGAAGAAATGTTAGTAGCAACTCTGTTCCTCTCTAGTACAAAACTGATTTGAGTGTGGGTGTGTGACTGATGATTAGATATTACAAAAGCAATATTCAAAACCTGCAGTTTAAGCTCACCAACTTTGCAGCTCCTTGATGAGTATTCAACATTGGTGCCCATGATTAAGTTGATTATATTCCTGCACGTTCACACCTGCTCCCGTCCGCTTGAGATAAGCAGGGATTGTTGCACGGAGACTAGTTCAACTTTATTTGTAATTGGCGTGTGAAAATTAATGACAAAATCCGAAGAAAGACAAACCCGTAATGGCCCTGCTGTGCCCAGGATATGCCTATAGGTGGGTGCCAATGCTCTGATCCTTACAATCTCACTTAGTCACACTGGTACTGTAATCAATGGGCTCCATAATTCCATCTTACATTTCCTTTGGCTTTACCCAAATCTCAAATCACAGGGAAATAATCATTTGAAATGAACTGTCTTCTGAATTTTTATCCATGTCACCTGAAACCGAAGCACCCCTTTTGTTTTCTCTTCCAGAATTAACTGACTATTCCATCCATGAATTAGACAAGAACAATGACAGGTGGATAAAGGAGTGGTGGGTGGTACATTCCTACGAGGCGGTGGCCTTGGCCTGACGTTACATTCCCTAAGCCCTCCATCAGCTCCCGGGGAACGTCTGTCTGACGTGTAGACCTGAGACCTGTGCCTTGGCTGCTCAGAGGTTGTCACACAGCCAAATGTCTTCAAGCCCCTCTTGTCTATCATTTGACATCCCGAGGCGTGATTAAGACAAAGTATTCCTAGATCCCCGGGCCATAAGGGCTACCATGTGTATGAGACAAGCAACTACCATCTAATTGCTTTAATTAATTAAATTCATGATTTCCTCTAAATTGAACCAATTCATTACAGGTAGCCGGTCTACGCCCATTAATGATTGAAACACATCTATGAAGGAGTTATGGAGGACAAGAGGTACCTGGCCCACTCCTGTACTATAACTGGCCCTGAGCAGATATTTACAAAGAGCGGGATGTATAATTCACATGCTGTTCCAACAACTTCAGATGAAGACCATGGCGATGTAAATAAGCCAGAGAGTGTGACCCGGCCTATTGGTGTTTCGGAGTGCTTCCTTTACTGCAGATGAAGTGCTCAGTTGCTCTACCTCTCTTATCTCCCGTTGGACACGAGCCACCTAGCCCTTGTAGTGGAATCCTCTAGTTCCTTAAGCCAGACCCCACCTTTACCCCCCCGTTGACTCTGGGCTGCTTAATCCTTATAAGATCTCAGTGCCTATGACATAAATGTTATGAGCAAAGCACTGCATTGCCCTGGAAAATACTCCTATCACTGCCAGTAAATGCCTAGCATAGGCTCCATTTTGACTTTACACCAAACAGTATCTCCATGTATCCACTTGTTTGCATCTCTGCCTATCAGCCTGAGGAAGATACAACACGTAGATGCAATGTTCTGCTGTCTCTGGGTCTACATGATAAGAATATTGAGGTTGGTGTGTTTGTGCCTGTCATATCACTTAACCCTGAAGATTGGGAGACATTGTCTGCCACTTGGCGTGTGGAGCCTCTTATTCCTCTCCCTGGCAGATTGTCACATGAATTTTAAATGGAGGCTTAATCCACATTTCCCATTCCGACAGGATTGGCTCACGGTGTCCCCAGGCACTGTGCGGTAAGCTTTTGTTTCCGTGGCGAAGCACCTCGCGAGGTGTTCCGTTACATGTCCTGTTGGATTTGAATAATCTGCCATCTCTGAACTCGCTAGATTCATTGCTCAACATTGGGGTTTCGGGTCTGTTTGTATAAGCAGATATTTCACCGCTTTCATCGTTCAAACTAGCAATGATCTTTTTGTGGGGGCTCATGAGGTTGTTCACTATTTTAGGTATAAAACCGCATCTAAACAATGTACAATGTGGAACAATGGGAGCCACTTAAAGGAACTAACCAGTTGTAGTAATCACTTTGTAAAGGGTCAGATTAGATGTTGGAGGTTTTAAAACCACAGTGTTTTGAAACTGCAACGGTTAATGAAAACACTAGAAAGAAAACCTCTGTGTGTGTGGAAAAGGACCCTCTTCAGTTGTGGCTATGACAATCATGCACAGTTTGACAGACAAAATGAATGCCACAGATTCAGTTCCATGTTTATAATAAAGCGTCTTTCTCTCTCTCGGAGGACCTGAGCCCTAGGACCATGCCCCAGTCCACCTGGCCATACTGCTGCTCCAGTTTCAACTGTTCTGCCTTACTATTATTCGACCATGCTGGTCATTTATGAACATTTGAACATCTTGGCCATGTTCTGTTATAATCTCAGCCAGAAGAGGACTGGCCACCCCACATAGCCTGGTTCCTCTCTAGGTTTCTTCCTAGGTTTTGGCCTTTCTAGGGAGTTTTTCCTAGCCACCGTGCTTCTACACCTGCATTGCTTGCTGTTTGGGGTTTTAGGCTGGGTTTCTGTACAGCACTTTGAGATATCAGCTGATGTACGAAGGGCCATATAAATAAATTCGATTTGATTTGATTTGATGTTGATTTGATTTGATTTAGACTGTGTTTATTAACATAGATGAAGCAAGAGAGATGAGAGACAGAGAGAAATACATGTAGGATATTTCAGATAGTGGTGGGTAGTATTGGGTAAATGTGATAGAGGGAGAGACAGAGAGACAGAGACAGAAATAGAGAGAGAGAGAATCAGAGGCAGATTACAGGCAGACATACAGACATCAATGTCAAAATCATACAGACTGACAGATAGATAGACAGAGACTAGGACAGATGACTGGGGACAAACAAACAGAGAGAGAGAGAGGCTGAGAAAGAGGCTTACCCAGTGCTGACATCTCTGGTACCCCTGCCATGTAGGGTCCATCCAGAAACTTGGGCTCATTGTCATTGATGTCCTGGACCTTGACAACAAACTCTGACCTGGGCTCCACAGGGATGTTAGTGAGCCGGTCCACGGCCTGGGCCTGCAGGGTGTAATAGGCCTGCTCCTCCCGGTCCAGACGCTTAGTGGCGTGGATGTCTCCCGTGTTCTCGTCGATGGTGAAGATGGAGGTGGAGCCCTCCCCGGAGAGCACGTACTTCACTTTGCCATCCCCTTTGTCTACATCTGAGTGGAGCTATAATTGGAGACCAGAGATAATGTCAGTCAGTAGAAAGGAGATTGGTGACTTGTAAAACCAAATCCAATGATATACCATTATGATCGATCCATTATGTACATCTGTGTAATTTCAAATAGGTTCAACGTTTATCCTGGGCAGAAACATTGTGCTGAATAAACACGCACCAACAAAAAAAATAAGTGAACAAAGTGCACATTGTTTGTAAAACAGGATACCAGAAGTCTCAAAGCTCTGTGAGTATGGCTGTATGCAATATAAATGCATTCTAATAAGCAGTCTGGTGGGAATATGGAGAGTGTTGCATAGTGTTAGCACAATTCTGTAGGATAAGAAGCCAAGACCTTCCCAGGGATTACAGTGTAGTTACATTTGAAACAGGGTTATTTCCCAAGCACTTCACTTCAAGAAAACAACAACAACAACTTCATTTGACCAGGACCCATAGGGCTCTGGTCAAAAGTAGTGGACAATGTAGGGAATAGGGTGTCATTTGGGATGCAACAAAGGTTTTACAGATCCATGTTGTATCCCAGCGGGCGTCTGGCAGTATCATTTTTGTTTCCAAGTCAATAGGTGTATCAAATGATTGCCTGGATATCGCCGCAGGCTTAATGTATGTTTTATATATCCAATAGAGCCTCAGACGGACACCAAATGTATTTTATTAATGGATTCCATCAGGCTGTTGATGAATGGCATGTCTGGGGCGTAATGATGGTATTGGTTGCATGGGCATGCCTCAGCATGCGCCTCTTGACACTCCAATAGGGAAGCCGTTTGTTTATTCACCATCCCCTGCTGTCAGGAGCAAACTTGAGGTAAATTGTCAACTGCAGTGGAGAGTCAACATTTAATCTTGAGCAAGCCGCGATGGCAGTGTGTTCCGGGAAAATACCACAGACAGGGAGGACAAAGCTGACAGCCCACAAAGCATGTAACTGAAGGTCAGGGGTCAACTGACTGCGGCATGTAGTCGCTCTCAAAACGGGGTTGTTAGCTTTACGCTTGGCTTTTTTTTGCAATGGGCTTCAAGTGTTCCACTTTGAATCTATTCAGAAGTGAGTATATTACATAAAATATCTACGCCACAGTAGGTCCTATTAAAAAGTGTATCCCTGTAGAATACCACTTCCTTCCTTTAATCTAACCGTTTTTTTAACTGTCTTTGCTCATTTTCAGGTGCTATTTCAAACTTCTACTGTTATTATGTAGAACTTTAAATCGAGCACCATAGTTGCTTCTCTTGCAAAAATGTACATATCATCCTGTCTTTACCTCCCTTGGGATGAACAGAACCCAGTATGCTCCACAGCCCAGTACAGCAGTGTAACTTAAAAACACACCGCCGGCAGCGACACAGCAAGAGTACGATAGGGTGAGTGGAACAGAGCAGAAAAACTCCAGTGAAATCAATGCTGACACTTATCGCCACTTTGTATGCAGACAGTCCTCCTGGGGCAATCACGTTTGCTTTGTGTTTACTTGTTTACCTCGGAGCGTTAAAAAGACTGCAATTGGCCAAACTTTAAGAAAAAAACTGTGTCCCCATGGCCATATCTCACCTGTTATTATACACATTACGATGTATGGCACATTTCCATCACAATCGCTAAGAGGCTGTTTGGTTTTGAATGGTTCTGGTGCTGCTTAATGGGGTTTTAATCTTTGCTGTATTGTTCAGTCACAGTGTGTTAGCACTGTTATTATTGCACTGGCCATGTCTCTTTTCTTCCTCCCTGTTTGACTGACGTACTTTGTAGAAAACGACAAAGACGACTGGAAGCCTTGGAAGAATAAAATAAGATGTTTTTTTTTTTAAATAAATAAATAAATGAAATCCCAGATACATGTTTCAAGCTTTGTATTTCTCCCTCTCTCTCTCTCTCAGGAGGAGAGAGAGAGAGAGTTTTATTCTATTTAACGGACTGTGTACACACGGTTCTGAGTCAGGCGCAAATACATACCCAGAAGCAACACTGGCTCTGGTACACCGAAACAGCCTATTGGCTACTGCTGCTGCTAAGGAGCGCCTCGGTTTGAACGGTTGAGTTTAATGGGGTTTCCATGAGGGCAGTAACATGGTTCACAAATAGACCAAAATAAAACCTGTAAAGAAACAACATTGGTTGATCTGGCTGTGTTTTATGCTTGTGGGCTACTGTAAAACACTTTGTTATGTTGTGAGGAAGTAAAGAAGGAAGTTTACGCTGTAGAAAAAAAAAAATGCTGCCTTAGTTGTAGGCTACCAAATCAAACAAGGTACTGAAATGTATCAAAAGTGTATAATTATCAGGGGACAGTCCTTACAACATTGTTTTCTTACATTAGTAGGAATGTACAGTACAAGGAAGATGTTATTGAGTGCAGTACTATGGTCTATGCTTATTTTGTCAATGCATTTATTGCAACAATAATGCAACTGCTTCTGCCGGTGCAATGCCTAAAACAATATATACAATATCGGGGTTTAGGGGTTTGATTGTGAAGTACAACATGTTATTCTACGAAACATAATACTCAGGGTGAAGAAAAACGGTGAAGTGTAAAGGAAAGGGAGAGAGGTCCCTTTGCACCACAAAAGGAGCTAAAAATGCAGGCGAGAGAGCGTCAATGCACACTCCAGCTCTTGCTGTGCTGAGCTTTTCATTTATTCACTTCACCCCTGGTTCTGGTGAGTAGCCATGGTGATCCCTGCCTCTGCTCTGAGAAGGCCTCAGTGTGTTCACCCCCCGCCCTACCTCCCTTCAAATCAGGGGGGCATTAGAGACCATGATCCTCTCTAGTTCCCTTTGCCTTTGTTCGGGAGTAGCAATGTAGTTACCATGCCTCTGCTTAGAAAAGCACACACTCGTGCCACACGTACACCTGTAAAACAACTAACACATACATGTTGAAAGACAGATCATTACTGCATGAACAATCTCATTACAATCATTTCACAGCCAACATCTGCTTCATTAGCAATGTACCTGTATCTACAGTAAGTAGATACACATAAAGGAAACAGCCAGTGTAGAACTGGTATATGGACGGTAATTACCAGAAACATGTCATGTAAAAGCTAGACGGTGCATTCATTTAGGTACCATTCTGGGTCCTTAGACTTGTATGTGTAATGAAGGAGCACTGGGAGCACCAATAAGCTCTGGGAAAAGGGGAGCTGATACTGGAATTAGTGTTTCATTATAATTTCCTATTTACTCTGTAAGTGCCAAATTCTTAGATGTAATTGGAATTCATTTATAGGCACTTATTGCATTGTCTGTTCATTGGCTGTGTCTCCGATTAGGTTGAACCATGTTTAAAAAAACAACAATATGAAAAGCAACTATCAACCACCCAAAAACCCTAGAAAAAGAACGCAATCTACCAGGGGTAACAGGTTGCTACAGCATCTTCGAACAACAGCAAGCTCGTGTAAATTGTAACTAAACAGCATGGAGCATACCACGGTGATTGTGCGACTGACTGTATGTATCAATGACTGTATATACTGTATGAATGGACAAAGCCTTGGATCAAGCCATCTATCATGTGACACCATTCATTCCTATGTGAAGACTCAACAGTACATTGAAGCCAAATGAAGTCGGGTAAGTTGGTGTCTCATGGAGACATAACATGCGCAGTTTGAGCTACTCCAGGAAGTGACGCTGTAAGCTCTCAGTGCTTCCCCCTCTCATTGAGTCATTCAAGTTGAAGGCAGACCAGGGTACTGTAAGCTGCCATTGGCAACTCAATTATTCTTAGAACTTGTTCTGTGTGCAATTTTAAAATAATTGGTTCAAGGGCATATATCTGGTGTATTAGAAGCAATAATTAATTAGTACCATGATTGTCTTCAAAAATGTTCCGTTTACACGAAGATTGACCCTGAAGATTGCCATTTTTCCATTCACTATAATGGGGATCCTGTTTTCTACTAACAATGCCTGCAGTACGACGGTCGGCCTTGAACTTCCGTGGCATCAATCAAATCAAATTCTATCTTTCACATCCTTCGTAAACATCAGGTGGAGACTAACCGTGAAATGCCTACTTATAGGTAATTTTCCAACAATGCAGGGTTAAAGAAAAATAAATGTAATTAAATATTAAAAAAGTGACAAGAGGAATAAATATACAGTAACAAATTACAATAACAAGTAAAACATACCATGCTACAGTGCCTTCAGAAAGTATTCACACTCCTTGACTTTTTCCACATTTTGTTGTGTTACAGCCTGAATTTAAAATCAAGTAAATTGAGATGTTTTTGTCACTGGGCTATATACAATACCCCATAATGTCAAAATGAAATTCCATTTTTTTAAATGATATGCTGAAATGTCTTGAGCCAATAAGTATTCAACCCCTTCGCTATGGCAAGCCGAAATAAGTTCAGGAGTTAAAATTTGCATAACAACTCACATAATTAGTGGACTCACTATCTGTGCAATAATAATGGTTAACATGATTGATTTGTGAATGACTACCTCATCTCTGTACCCCAGACGTACAATTATCTGTAACTCCCTCACTCGCAGAAGTGAATTTCAGATACAGATTCAACATCGAAGACCAGGGAGGTTTTCCAATGCCTCGCAAAGAAGGGCACCTATTGGTAGGTTGGTAAAAAATGTAAAAGCAGACATTGAATATCCCTTCAAGCATGGTGTTGTTATTAATTACACTTTGCATGGTGTATCAATACACACAGTCACAATAAAGTGACAGGGGTCCTTCCTAACTCAGTTGCCGGAGAGGAAGGAAATTCAGCCAGGGAATTCACCATGAGGCCAACGGTGAAATGAAAACAGTTACAAGAGTTTAATGGCTGTGATACGAGAAAACTGAAGATGGATCAACCACATTGTAGGTACTTCACAATACTGACCTAATTGAAAGATTAAAAAGAAGGAAGCCTGTACAGAATTAACACATTCCAAAACATGCATCATGCTTTCAACATGGCACTAAAGTAATTCTGCAAAAAATGTGGAAAGCAATTCACTTTTTGTCCTGAATAGAAAGTGTTATGTTTGGGACAAATACAAAAGAACGCATTATTGAGTACCACTTTCCATATTTTCAAGCATAGTGGTGGTATGCTTGTAATCACTAAGGACTGGAGCTAAGCACAGGCAAAGCCCATAGGAAAACCTGCTACAGTCTGCTTTCCACCAGAAACTGGGAGATTAATTTACCTTTCAGCAAGACAATAACATAAAACACAAGGCCAAATCTACACTGGAGTTGTTTACCAAGAAGATAGTGAATGTTCCTGAGTGGTTGGTTACAGTTTGACTTAAATCTATTTGAAAATCTACGGCAAGACCTGAAAATGTTTTGTCTAGTAATAATCAACAATCAACTTGAGAAAGCTTGAAGAATTTTGAAAAGAATAACGGGCAAATGTTGCACAATCCAGGTGTGGAAAGCTCTTAGAGAATTACCCAGAAAGACTGACAGCTGTGGTCACTGCCAAAGGTACTTCTACAAACTATTGACTCAGGGGTGTGAATAATTATGTACGGTTGAAGCCGGAAGTTTACATACACCTTAACCAAATACATTTAAACTCAGGTTTTCACAATTCCTGACATTTAATCCAAGTAAACTTTCCCTGCCTTAGGTCACTTTATTTTAAGAATGTGAAATGTCAGAATAAAAGTAAAGAGATTGATTTAGTTAATCCTTTATATATTTCATGACATTCCCAGCGGGTCAGAAGTTACATACACTCAATTAGTATTTGGTAGCATTGCCTAAAAATTGTTTAACTTGGGTCAAACGTTTCGGGTAGTCTTCCACAAGCTTCCCACAATAAGTTGGGTGAATTTTGGCCCATTCCTCCTGACAGTGCTGGTGTAACTGAGTCAGGTTTGCAGGGCACCTTGCTCGCGCAAGCTTTCTCAGTTCTGCCCACAAATGTTCTATAGGATTGAGATCAGGGCTTTGTGATGGCCACTCCAATATCTTGACTTTGTTGTCCTTAAGCCATTTTCCCACAATTTTGGAAGTATGCTTGGGGTCCATTGTCCATTTGGAAGCTCTATTTGCGACCAAGCTTTAACTTCCTGACGGATGTCTACAGATGCTGCTTCAATATATCCACATAATTTTCCTCCCTCATTATGCCATCTATTTTGTGAAGTGCACCAGTCCTTCCTGCAGCAAAGCACCCCCACAACATGATGCTGCCACCCCCACAACATGATGCTGCCACCCCCGTGCTTCATGGTTGGGATGGTGTTCTTCGGCTTGCAAGCCTCCCCCTTTTTCCTCCAAACATAACAATGGTCATTATGGCCAAACAGTTCTATTTTTGTTTCATCAGACCAGAGGATATTTCTCCAAAAAGTATGATTTTTGTCCCCACATGCAGTTGCAAACCGTAGTCTGGCTTTTTTATGGCGGTTTTGGAGCAGTGGCTTCTTCCTTGCTGAGCGGCCTTTCAGGTTATGTCGATATAGGACTCGTTTTACTCTGGATATAGATACTTGTGTACCTGTTTCCTCCAGCATCTTCATGAGGGCCTTTCCTTCCTGAGCGGTATGATGGCAGCGCGATCCCATGGTGTTTATACTTGCATACTATTGTTTGTACATTTGTGGAGTGGTTAAAAAACAAGTTTTAATAACTCCAATCTAAGTGTATGTAAACTTCCGACTTCAACTGTAAATGAGATACACTACATGACCAAAAGTATATGGACACCTGCTCATCGAATATCTCATTCCAAAATCATAGGCATTAATATAGAGTTGGTCACCCCTTTGCTGCTACAACAGTCTCCACTCTTCTGGGAAGGCTTTGCACTAGATGTCGGAACATTGCGGTGGTGACTTGCTTCTATTCAGCCACAAGTGCATTAGTGAGGTCAGGTACTGATGTTGTTTGATTAGGCCTGGCTCGCAGTCGTCGTTCCAATTCCTCCCAAAGGTGTTTGATGGGGTTGAGATCAGGGCTCTGTGCTGGCCAGTCAAGTTCTTCCACACCGATCGCAACAAACCATTTCTGTATGGACCTCGCTTTGTGCACAGGGGCATTGTCATGCTGAAACAGGAAAGGGAATTCCCAAAATTGTTCCCACAAAGATGGAAGCACAGAATCATCTGGAATGTCATTGTATACTGTAGCATTAAGCTTTCCCTTCACTGGAACTAAGGTGCCGAGCCTGAACCATGAAAAACAGCCCCAGACCATTATTCCTCCACCACCAAACTTTACAGTTGGCACTATGCATTAGGGATGGTATCATTCTCCAGGCATTCTCCAAAACCAGATTTGTCCGTCGGACTGCCAGATGGTGAAACGTGATTCATCACTCCAGAGAATGCAATTTTTACTCGCAGAGTGCTTCAGCACTTGGAGGTTGCATTCTGTTAACTTGTGTGGCCTACCACTTCGCGGCTGACCCATTGTTGCTCCTAGACATTTCAACTTCACAATAACATCCCTTGCAGTTGACCGGGGCAGCTCTAACGGGGCAGAAATTTGACGAACTGACTTGTTGAAAAGGTGGCATCCTATGACGGTGTCACATTGAAAGTCACTGAGTTCTTCAGTAAAGCTATTATACTGCCAATAATGTTTGTCAATGGAGATTGCAGGGCTGTGTACTCAATTGTATACACCTGTCAGCAACAGATGTGGCTGAAATAGCGGAATCCACTAATTAGAAGGGGTTTCCACATACTTTCGTATATATAGTGTATTTCTGTAAATGTGTTAACATTTAAAAAAACATGTTTTTACCTTGTCATTTTGAGGTATTGTGTGTAGATGGGTGATGAAAAAAAGTTTGATCCATTTTCAATACAGTTTGTAACAAAACAAAATGTGGAATAAGTCAATGGGTATGAATACTTTCTGAAGGCACTGTATATACAGGGAGTACCAGTATTGAGTCATTGTGCAGGGGTAAGAGGTAATTGAGGTAGATGTACACTACCGGTCAAAAACGACAGCTTTGCACACTCTTGGCATTCTCTCAACCAGCATCACCTGGAATGCTTTTCCAACAGTCTTGAAGGAGTTCACACATATGCTGAGCACTTGTTGACTGCTTTTCCTTCACTTTATGGTCCGACTCATCAAAAAACATCTCAAGTTGGTTGAGGTCGAGGGATTGAGAAGGCCAGGTCATCTGATGCAGCACTCCATCACCCTCCTTCTTGGTAAAAATCCAGGTGTGTTGGGTTATTGTCCTGTTGAAAAACAAATTATAGTCCCACTAAGCGCAAACCAGATGGGATGGCATATCGCTGCAGAATACTGTGGTAGCCATGCTGATCAAGTGTGCCTTGAATTCTAAATGAATCACTTACAGTGTCACCAGCAAAGCACGCCCACACCATAAAACCTCCTCCTCCATGCTTTATGGTGGGAACCACACATGCGGAGATCATCCGTTCACCCACACTGCGTCTCACAAAGACACGGTTGGAACCAAAAATGGAGTCCAATTTGGACTCCAGACCAAAGGATAGATTTCGACCAGTCTAATGTCCATTGCTCGTGTCTTGGCCCAAGCAAGTCTCTTCTTCTTATTGGTGTTATTTAGTAGTGGTTTCTTTGCAGCAATTTGACCATGAAGGCCTGATTCACACAGTCTCCTCTGAACAGTTGATGTTGTCTGTTACTTGAACTCTGTGAAGCATCTATTTGGGCTGCAATTTCTGAGGCTGGTAAGTCCAATGAACTTATCCTCTGCAGCAGAGTCTGGGTCTTCCATTCCTGTGGCGGTCCTCATGAGAGCCAGTTTCATCATAGCGCTTGATGGTTTTTGCGACTGCACTTGATGAAATGTTCAAGTTCTTGAAATGCTCAAATGCATTAAGAAGGAAATAAATTCCGCAAATGATCTTTTAACAAGGCACACCTGTTAATTGAAATGCATTACAGGTTACCCTCATGAAGCTGGTTGAGAGAATGCCAAGAGTGTGTAAATCTGTCATCAAGGCAAAGGGTGGCTATTTGAAGAATCTCAACATAAAATACATTTTGATTTGTTTAACACTTTTTTGGTTACTACAAGATTCCATACAGAAGGTGTTATTTCATAGTTTTGACGTCTTCACTATTATTCTGCAATGTAAAAAATAGTAAAAATAAAGACAAAATGTGTAGGTGTTCTAAAAATTTGACCGGTAGTGTACATATACTGTAGGTATAGTGGTGACTAGGCAACAGGATAGATAATAGACAGTAGCAGCAGCGTGTGGTGTGTGTGAGTGTGTGTGTGCGTGTTGGGTTGTCAGTGTAAGTATGTGTGTGTGAGTAGAGTCCAGTGTGTGTGCATGGAGCAAGCGCAAGATAGTTAGTGCAAAAATAAGGTCAATGCAGGTAGTCTGGGCAGCCATTTTATTAGCTATTTAGCAGTCTTGTTTAGCAGTGTTATGGCTTGGGGGTAGAAGATGTTCAGGGTCCTGCTGGTTCCAGACCTGGTGCACTGGTACAGCTTGCCATGCGGTAGCAGAGAGAACAGTCAATGGCTTGGGTGACTGGAGTCTTTGACAAAGTTTGTTTGCATTCCTTTGACACCGCCTGGTATAGAGGTCCTTGATGGCGGGCGGGTGCCTTGCAATTGTGCAGCCTATAGAACCTTTTCAGAATCTGAGGGGCCATGCCAAAATTTTTCTGCCTCCTTAGGGGGAAGAGGAGCTGTCATGCCCTCTTCACAACTGTGTGGGCATGTGTGGACCATGTTAATTCCTTATTGATGGGGACTCAGAGAAACATAAAGCTCTCGACCCACTCTACTATGGCCCCAACGATGTAGAGGGGGGTGTGCTCGCCCCTTTGTCTTCTGTAGTCCACGATCAGCTCCTTTGTCTTGCTGATGTTGAGGTTGTTGTACTGGCACCACACTGCCATTTCTCTGAACTCTTCCCTATAGGCTGTCTCATTGTTGTCAGTGATCAGTCCTACCACCATTTGTGTCGTCAACAAACTTGATCGTGTTGGAGTTATGCGCAGTCATTCAGTCGTGGGTGAACAAGGAGTAGAGGAGAGGACTAAGCACACACCACTGAGAGGCCTCCGTGTTGATGGTCAGTGTGGGCGGATGTGTTGTTGCCTACCCTCATGGCTTGGGGGCGTCTCATCAAGAAGTCCAGGAAATCCAGGATACAGTTACAGAGGGAGGTGTTTAGTCCCAAGCTTGGTGATGAGCTTGGATGGGACTATGGTGTTGAATGCTGATCCGTAGTCAATGAACATCATTATTACATAGGTATTCCTTTTGTCCAGGTGGGTGAGGGCAGTGTGGAGTGCAATAGAGATTGCATTATCTGTGATTCTGTTGGGGTGGTTTGTGAATTGAAGTGGATCCAGGGTGTCTGTGTTGATGTGAGCCATGACCAGCCTTTCAAAGTATTTCATGGTTATAGATGTGACAGTTACAGGGCGATAGTCATTTAGGCAGGTTATTTTGGAGTTCTTGGGCACGGGGACTATAGTGGTTTGCTTGAAACAAGTTTGTATTACAGACCGGGTCAGGGATAGGTCGAAAATGTCAAAGAAGACACTTGCCAACTGGTCAAGGCATGCTCTGAGTAAGCATCCTGGTATTCCGTCTGTTGCGAATGTTAACCTGTTTAATTAAAGATATTACTCACGTTGGCTACTGGAAGACAGATTACATAGAGTCTGGAAAGGCGGGTGCTCTCATATATGGTTCAGTGTTGCTTGCCTCAAAGTGAGCATACTGTAGAAGGTTTTTAGATCATACTGACTCATACATAACTCCTTCATAAATGGCAAAAAGGACAGTCAAAAAATATATCATAAGAAACAAGGTTTTGAAGTGTCTGTCCTAAATCAAGGAGATATAAATAAAATGTATATTTTTTTCACATATTTACCTATTTTTGTGGGTAGGCACAAATCTACCTTCATACTTTCCAAATGTTTGCAGCCCAAATGGTTTAGACGCTACCAAACAGAAGTTGACACATCGACAGTACCGACTTCAGAGGAGTCTCCTGACATATTTGGGGAGGTCGTAGAGCAAAACAGAGAACACCATTGTGTTCGAGAGAGTCTCCCCTTACCATAGAGTGATCACAATACACTGAACAAAAATATAAACGCAAAATGCAACAATTTCAACATTTTACAGAGTTATAGTTCAGATAAGGGAATCAGTCAGACTAAATTATATCACATCACAGATACGCATCCGTTGGTCACAAATACCTTAAAAGAAGGGTATGGGCGGGGATTAAAAAATCAGTCAGTATCTGGTGTGAGCACCAATTTCCTCATGTATCGTGACGCATCTCCTTCACATAGAGTTGATCAGGCTGTTGACTGTGGCCTGTGGAATGTTGTCCAACTCCCCTTTAATGGCTTTGTGAAGTTACTGGATATTGGCGGGAACTGGAACACGCTGTCCTACACGTCTATCCAGAGCATCCCAAACATGCTCAATGGGCGACATGTCTGGTGAGTATGCATGCCATGGAAAAACGAGGACATTTTCAGCTTTTAGGAGTTGTGTACAGATCATGGCGACATGGGGCTATGCATTATCATCTTGAAACATGGCGGTGGATCTCGTCATTATATCTCTGTGCATTCAAATTGCCATTGCCGTTGTCTGTAGCTTATGCCTGCCCATACCATAACCCCACCGCAACCATGGTGCACTCTGTTCTCAACTTTGACATCAGCAAACCGCCAGCCCACACGGTGCCATCTACCCTGTATAGTTGAAACCAGGATTCATCCGTGAAGAGAACTCTTCTCCAGCATGCTAGTGGCCATCGAAGGTGAGCATTTTCCCACTGAAGTCGGTTACGATGCCAAACTCCAGTCAGGTCAAGACCTTGGTAAGGACAGCGAGCATCTACAGTTGATGAGCTTCCCTGAAATGGTTTCTGACAGTTTGTGCAGAAATTCTTTGGTTGTGCAAACCCACAGTTTCATCATCTGTCCGGGTGCAGATTGTCTGAGGTAGATAGATAGCTATGAAAAATGTAGATGATAAATAGTATTGTCTGCAGCTTATCATGAGTTATTCTAACTCAGGCAAGCAAAAACTTGATACAATTCCTTAACATTAGAGATGGCGCACCAGCTGTTGTTAACAAAGAGACACAACCCTCCCCTTTGTCTTGAAGATGCATATAAATATCAGCGAGATGTACAGTATATCCATGTCATCGTTCAGCCACAACTCTGAGAAACATAGGACATTACAGTTTTTCAGGTCTCGTTGATAGGATAGCTCATTTAGTTTTTTTCTCCAGCTATTGCAGGTTCGCCAATAGAATAGAGGGCAATGGCGGTCTATTTGCTTCTCGACGTAGTCTCGTCAGGAGGCCGTCTCACCTGCCTCTATTTTGCCGCCGCTTCCTCTTTTGAAACCAGGGGATGAGGGCCTAGTCCAGAGTAAGCAGAACTTCCAGAGCTGCCGACTCGATGAAGAGGACATTTTCGTACAGATCAAGGTTAGTTAGTTATAGGAAATGATGGCGGAGACATTATGTACGAAACATTTTAAGATCTGTGTAAAAAAAAAACACAAAATAGCAGAATTGGTCAAGAGCCACTGCACACCATCATCCCGTATTCGATGAGAGGGGGCAGTCGTTCCCCCCTGGTATTTACACATCAATATCTGGGTGACAGTGAGCAACGTGTGCTTTCTCTCTAATGTTGACTGATCATCCTATAGAATCTCATGGTAAATTAGCTTAATACCATAATAAAGTGACATGTCATAAGAGACAATCAGGTAAGGTTATACGAGATGTCACAATGTGCCAGAATGGTGCGGCCAGGTGCTGGCCATATCCATCACTGTGGTAACATCAAGGTTATCATGGGGAACACATTGCCCTGTGATATATAAAGCAAATGAACGAAAGTGCTATTAGGTCGCTGTTTCAGAGACGCGTCGTTTGTCTTGAGCTCTTTGAGGCGGTCACTAACTAAATAGGGGGTTCAAATAATATTTGAAACAATTTCAAATACTGTATCTGGGCTTGATTGAGCTTGCCTGGCGCAACTGAACCAAAAATGTGAAACAGTATTTGAACCCATGTCTGCCGCTGAAACACTACAGGATATGAGCAGGTGGTTTAATTTCCAACTAATTTACAGCTAATCTGTCTGTTTCCCCTATCATGACTGAACGGTGGCAAATACTGATTTGACTCTCAAATCAAATGACTTAGTGTGAGGAGAGAAATATTGAAAGCTTTTTATAGAGGATCTAGGAGAGTGTCTCTTGCTTGGTTGTAAGGGTGTATAGGAGATAATGTTTCCCTTTTTAGATTCAGACCAATTAAAAAAATTACACAGAGACAGACTCGGCGAGGATAAAGCAAGCCTCGCTGCTCTCTGGCTGCGCACATGAGCGAATCATCTTTCCATCAAAGTCAGAAATGAGTTTCGGAATTCTGCCTTTCTTCAACGTCAGGGAGACTTCATATCTGCACCTGCCCGCCAAGTCATCCTAATGCCTCAGAAAGCAATCCCAATTACCACAGTGGAAGAAAATTGGATGGGAACAACTAGAATATTTTCCACCTTAATTAGAGCGCCGGCATCTTACTCTACCAACCCATTAACATTAGCATGATTAAAAGCATCGGTAGTATATGAGACGAGTTGCCCACTTACCCAAAGGCCAGAGGATTAGCCAACAATACCATATGAATCAGCCAAATATTTTGCGACAGAAATTACTGCATAAAAACAAAGCCCAGGGTTTTGAATTAGCCATATGTCACCAGGTCTAGCTGTTAATCTCATTAGTATGAATGGTTGGTTGGATTTCTGGTGATGTATGTGTCAAGCTCACCGTTTGGCTCAACTCAGTTCTACCTAATGCACTTCAACTCTATGACACCACACTGCTGCTGTTGGGGCTAGCATGGAGGCTAGTCAATGTAAGGAAATTACATAAATGCAAATTCTGTCTTCTTGTATTGTATTTCCGACTCATGGAAAATGCATGTCATTGGAGGGTTTCTTTTAGTACAAAGTGACTGTCAGTGAGCTGTGAGCTGTCAGTGGTGGGCTGTATTACTTCCCAGAGGAAAAAAAGGTCACCCAGAGATTGTATCTAAGGAGCCTGTTAGTGGGAAAAAGAGCTTTGATTCCCTCCCCCATAATTCTTTGAAAGGGGGATGCCTATTCATGCTACCATTCTGTGTGCTATGCACCTCTTGGTTGGGTGGGGGGGTAGGTGGTGGTGGTGAGGGGGGATAAAAGAGAAAAGCGAAAAGGCTGTCCTGATTACCAGCTTGATGACTTTCATCTGAGTCGATGACAAATTGCCACGGTGGCAAGACTGACAAAACGGGGGGGCACTAGATTAAAAGGCCTGGGAGGTACTCCTGCATGTCTTTAATTAACAAACACATGTCAAGGGCGACTCCAAAGAGAGCCTGATGATGCCAAAGTGAATAACATGAGCAATTTGATTAAATGTAATTTCTGTATTTGAAGGTTGTTGGATGAGCAGAGGGGACTGCACTAGGTACACAAATAAGTATTCTTTTGAACTTAACCACATGAATTGGGGTACTTAGAGTACTATATAGGTAGAGAACAAATGACTGTATTTTTATTTGACCTTTATGTAACTAGGCAAGTCAGTTAATTAAGAACTCTTATAAGAGTTCTTCTTTTCAATGATGGCCTGGGAACAGTGGGTTTAAGTGCCTGTTCAGGTGAAGAACAACAGATTTGTACCTTATCAGCTCGGGGGTTTGAACTTGTAACCTTCCGGTTATTAGTCCAATGCTCTAACCACTAGGCTACCCTGCCACCCTAAGTTCTCTAAATAGTGTGTGTATATTATTGATTATTGATTGTTGATTATTGATTGTCATTATTGATTGTTGATGAATCTGTTCTAAAGTCATTGTGATTTAAATAAATATGTTATTGTCATAAATAAATGTGATATGAATATACGTCCCACGGGTCTACTAGGGGTTATACTGGAAAAATATTATTGCTCAAGTTTGTTTACACTTGTTGTCACAAACAGACTCGAGCCCTCTCGAAAACTAAAGTGTTTAAATAGTAGAGCTTGACACACATTATTTTGATTAAAAAGCTGTTGGTTTAAGGGTGCTTATCACTTCAAGCACTTTCATGTGGCCACTCCACAAAGATGATATCAATAGTTCTTACTTAGGCCGTATTCACTAAATATACTTGGATGGAGACTGTGAAAGAGGTCCTGGTGAGAGAGGTCAGCAGAAAACTGGGTCACCATCCTAACTGGCACCCTTTTCCCTATTTAGTGCATTATGTTTGACCAGGAACCATATACATAGTGAATAGGACAGGGCCGGCTGCAGACATGAGCGACATAAGCTGTCACTTAGGGCCCCACATCCCAAAAGGAACTCAGTTGGGGTTTCAACTTAATGTTGTGAGAGTTAGAATAGTAGAATACACAAGGTGCAAGTTCATAATTTGGTTGTGCATCTGCAATTTTTCTTTTGTTATATCAGTCACTGACATCACTCAATTAGCCATGTCAGTTATCACTTTTTTAATTGGTATATTAGTCTAGCCATCTAGCTAAACTTGTAGTAATTATAGCCGATTACCGACCAGTCACTCAGGGCCCTGACCTCCAAACTACAGAGGGTCCTAATCACCCAATCGCAAAAATGGGTAGAATTGAAGGAAATTTGTTATACAAATAACCTTTTTTGTAAATGGCCAGTTAGCGTGTGTGTGTGTTTGTATGTATGTTTGTATGTATGTATGTATGTATGTATGTATGTATGTATGTATGTATGTATGTATGTATGTATGTATGTATGTATGTATGTATGTATGGAGCATAATGTATTTACAGTTTTATTCACATTTTCAAGTACTGATGGCAAATAATGCATTCTGATTATTGCATAGATTGTAATGGACACCTGCGATGTGTATACAATACTTTCTTGAAGGTTGTCCTGATCATGATGAGCTAATGCTAAGCTATTTGCAAGATATGTGTGGCGCCATGTTTGTTGACAT
The DNA here is from genome assembly GCF_023373465.1 of Oncorhynchus keta. Lineage (NCBI taxonomy): Eukaryota > Metazoa > Chordata > Actinopteri > Salmoniformes > Salmonidae > Oncorhynchus > Oncorhynchus keta. The sequence continues at coordinate 28,773,343 of NC_068424.1, read as the reverse complement.
GGCGCCACACATATCTGACATGATTGACATTATACAATGCATTCTGGGTGTCACGTAAACATCTGTCAGACCAAATAGGTTATAATGAGGTGAAGGAATGGTTCACTCATTTTTCGAGTAAACTTCCGGGAAGTGAACGATCATAGACAACTCACGCCTTTAACATGCATGCTACAGTACAAACATACCTATCTCATCTTGTCTCCTCTTCTTATCTTTGGTTGACGCGAAAAGACAAACATTGTGGTGCCCACAAACTACCCATTGTTGGATTACTTTTGATTTTTAGAAAGTGTTTTACTCAATTATTTCGATCAATGGTGAGTTCACCTGTGATGTGATGAATTGTAAATAGTAATTGCTATTAGCTCATTCATAGTGTTTTCTGTCAGAGTTAGCTAAATATGACCATACGTGTACGTCAATCTTTCCTCAGTTAGCTCTAGGACTAATGTAGCCTATATGTTCCGGTTTGGATGATTGTGTTATGCTGTCGCTACTTCTGTGAATGTCTGAACATTGCATTAAAAAATAAACTGGTCACGTTCAGGACATAACTTTGTAAGTACTTGTGCAAACTGTTTCTGTGAGAAAAAAACAGTGTGGCAAGCTCAAACGCTGACTGTTGTGTCAATCGAAACTGGACGTTCTAAATAAGCGTTCGAATCACACTGGTTTGAGCATATGTTCCAGGGACAACTGTAGAATGATCACACCCGCTTGTTGGTACGTGTCAAAGTTAAAACTGCAACATTACATTTTTTTCATTTTTTGGAACTCAGTTGGGGTCTCAACTTACTGTTGAGAGTTAGAATAGTAGAATACACAGGGTGCAACTTCGAAGTTTGGTTGTGCTTCAGCAGTTTTTCGCTCGTTACGTCAGTCACTCAATTAGCCATGCCAGCTAAACATTTTTAGATTGGTAAGTTAGTCTAGCCAGGTATCTAAACTCATTGTAATCATGGCCGAATCAGGCACGCAAGGCACGTGCCCAGGGGCCCTGACCTCCATTGATTTTGTTTGTCACGCTCACTCAGCTATCGCTTAGGGCCCCCAAAAGCCTAGAGCCAGCCCTGGAATAAGGTGCCATTTGGGACACAACCTGAGTCAGAGATTGAAAGAGACAAATAACCTCTTACAACAGACAGTCTTGAATTATGATATAGTTCTACTGTCCACATGTAAATCCACACACACTCCATCACCGCCAAGAGCCCACCACAACAGAAACCTATAAGACTATGCTAACAGTGCAGAAGTGTGTGGAGCTAAGTGTCTCTATTTGTTTAGTTGAGAAGGCTATGACTAGAGGATCCCCAGTGATGTGACTGCAGCTGCCATAAAGCCTGATGCATTCCAGTCAAAGGATGGAAAATAAGCACTATGACTTATCACAAGGTAGGTAAACAGGCCTTCTGTACGGTGTCCATATTAAGACAGCCTCAGAGTCACAAGGAGTTGAGGTAGGTAAGTGACAAAACATACCCATTCAGTCACTGACATGGAGTCTCAAAGTTCAGACTAAAACACAGCAATATCATAATTGATTGATCATACTGGAATTCATCATGAAGTCGGATCTACGCAGTACACACATTATCACACACTTGCTGGGCAGAAATGTGCGCACAACCCAAGACAGAAATCTCAACTACAACAAACTAGGCCCGACTGAATAAACATATTGGGTCATTGGGGATACACTCTGTTTGTTTGAAACACCTTCCAAATCAGCCCATTTGGTAATTCTAGAGGAACGGTAACCTTAAAGGGGAATTTCACCCTGGGGGAATCTGGGCTTGCTTTCATCATGTCTGAGTCATTTCTAGGACAGTGAGATGTGTTTCACATATAATTGCCCAGGAGGAAGGCAGGTCAAGACTTTGGGCTCTGAATGATACACCCTATGATGACTTATGTTGTATTGATGGGGGGAGCGAGATCTAAAAACACATGTAGTCCTGCTTTGTGGAATTTTCCGAAGGCTCTATCTTATACTGATCGCACTATACATGTTTTTGGGATGTAGATGTGGTTGTCCTTTTTCGATAGTGCCATTGGACGTCTTTCAGCGATGGACGACAGCGATGGACGACAGCGATGGACGACAGCGATGGATGTCTTCCAGCCTTTGAAAGACTACAACTTGTGTTGGGTGGTGCTTCGTGCTCTGGCCCCCATCCCTCACTGAATGTCCTTGAGTGGTCCAGCCAGAGCCCGGACTTGAACCCGATCGAACATCATTGGAGAGACCTGAAATTAGCTGTGTAGCAATGCTACCCATCCAACCTGACAGAGCTTGAGAGGATCTGCAGAAAAGAATGGGAGAAACTCCCCAAATAAAGGTGTGCTGAGGTTGTAGTGTAATTACTTTCATTTTTATTTAACTAGGCAAGTCAGTTAAAAATAAATTCTTATTTTCAATGACGGACTACGCCGGCCAAACCCTAACCTGGATGACACTGGGCCAATTGTGCACCGTCCCATGGTACTCCCAATCACGGCCGGTTGAGTGGCCGCGGCCGGTTGAGTGACGCCTCTAGTACTGAGATAAAGTGCCTTAGACCACTGCGCCAGCAGGGAGCCCAAGAAGACTCAAGGCTGTAGTCACTGCCAAAGGTGCTTCAACAAAGTACTGAGTAAAGGGTCTAAATACATATTTGTATATATATATATATTTGTAAATGTAATATTTCAGTTTTTATTTTTTCATAAATTTGCAAAAATGTCTAAAAACCTGTTTCTGCTTTGTCATTATGGGCTATTGCAGGCCTGGGTAATTATTTTCAATGGAGGGCCACATTAGAATATATTTTTGCCATTGTGGGCCAGAATCATATCACAGGATTATACATGGGTGTTGACAGATATATATTGTAAATCACATCCAGATATGCTACTTATTTTACTTTTTTAACATGCACAGAAATAAACCATATCCATGTTCTCCTTTTGGTAGGTATTTTCATTATTAAACATGCAATGAACAACACAGAGGGAAAAGTACACTGTTCATTCAGCACCACGGACAGAACTCTTGTTAAACTCTTAATGATTAGCCCCTTTTTTCAATTTTAACCTAAAATGACATACCCAAGTCTAACTGCCTGTAGCTCAGGCCCTGAAGCAAGGATATGCATATTATTGGTACCATTTGACAGGGAACACTTTGGAGTTTATGGAAATGTGAAAGGAATGTAGTTGAATATAACACAATAGATCTGGCAAAAGATAATACAAAGAAAAAAACAACCATTCTTTTGTATTTTTTTTGTACCATCATCTTTGAAATGCAAGAGAAAGGCCATAATGTATTATTCCAGCCCAGGTGCAATTTCGATTTTGGCCACTAAATGGCATCAGTGTATGTGCAAAGTTTTAGACTCCTAGAAAACAGCGAGGAGAAACAATAATACAACAATTTACTGTTGTAAATTTCTAAAACTGAAGCTGGTTTTACTATTTAAAAAAATGTGCCTAAGCATACCTGATAGACATGGCTGAAGGTAGATACTGTCTACCTACCTAGGCTAATTTGTGCAGTCTGGTCAGTGTGCAAAAGCTGAGGGTTATGCAATATTTATTTCTATTAGGCTAGATATTGTTTTACATGTAATATCTGTACCTGTGCATATGTATGCATGTTCAACTAGTCTGCCCTAATGTTGCTGTTAAGCTGTCTCGGTTCAACTGTTGTTCAAACTGTGGTCCTTCTGTAGCTCAGTTGGTAGAGCATGGCGCTTGTAACGCCAGGGTAGTGGGTTCGATTCCCGGGACCACCCATACGTAGAATGTATGCACACATGACTGTAAGTCGCTTTGGATAAAAGCGTCAGCTAAATGGCATATATTATTATTATTATATTATTATTATTATATTATATTATTATTATAAACGGTATAGTCTTTTTGTTTTTGTCTTACAGACAATATCATGTGGTGCCTGGGCTTCTTTCTGTACCTGGATTCTAGATACAGAAAGAGACTTCCTTTGCCTCAGTGTGTCATTGTAGCAGAACTATATCCCTCTCAAGGGATTAGACATCATGCTGGATTTCAAGCAGATAGCAGTTTGATCATGACAACACTCAACACTTACTGCATGTTTCTTCGGAATGGCAATTTCATCATGACCACCTATCCCATCATCTGCTGATAACCAGTTCTCTTAGCTACAGATTGTTACACCAGATAATGTAATTTAACCAAGTATTTTTGGTATCCATTACTGGGAGTTACAGGATAGGTACTGTTTGGTGTAGCACAGAAAATTTGACCAACCTTAGCGATAAGGTCTTTGTCCTTAGGGACAAAATTTTAGGGGAAACAGGAGTCTCATAAAATGTCTGTGTCCAGTTGCAGGGGGTCAGTTTGAATTTAGAAAATGCTCTGTTATACTTTTTTTCTCCATAAAGTAATCCAACAATATATGCACTGCCATCTTGTCTATTTCATGTCTTCTCACTGTCTGATCGAGACAGATCTCTGTCATCATGGCATGCAGCACTTTGGGATGGACACCCATCTGTCTCAATCAATGAGAGAAGACTTGAAATAGACAAGATTTCAGCAAGAATCTTTGGGTAAATCACATTATCTGGTGTAACAATCTGTAACTACAGTTCTCTGCAGTTGTGTGTCTCTATACCTGAGACACATTTGGACACACTGAACTGTACTACCCTGTACATAATCAAAAAATTGTATGTTACTTTTACCATATAACATTGTTGTTGAATACCCAGTACTCTTGAGTTAGCATTACATCTTTTACACTCTGGTATTTTAGATTTTTATAAATAAACAAACATTCTTTGAATATCTGAATCTGAATTATCTATATTTATTTAGGGTACTTATTTTGGGCTCTCCAACCCTGCTGCTGGAGAGCTACCATCCTGCAGGTTCACTCCAACCCTAATCTAGCACACCTGATTCTAATTATCAGCTAGTTGATAAGCTGAACCAGGTTAGTTTCAATTGGGTTTGGAGTGAAAACCTACAGGAGGATAGCTCCACAGCAACAGTGTTAGAGGCCCCTGTTCTACATGGTCTTATGCTGAGCCATACTGGCTGTGTTTACACAGGCAGCCCAATTCTTATATTTTTTCCACTAACTGGTCTTAATCACTCCAGGTCTTTTTCAGAACTGATCTGATTAGTAAAAAAAAATCTGAATTAGGCTACCTGTGTAAACGCAGCCATACTCCTTTATCAGGCTTCGGTACACTGGCAATGGTGGGCTGGGGAAGCTGAGATTCTTTGTTCTTATGGTGATGGGCTTGTCCTGTCTGCGGAAAACGGCCAACTGGACAAGACTGCCGAAAGTGGTGTAGGGCTTCTTAACCACTAACTGTTCAGTTCTCGTGCAGAAGACTTAAATGTAATGTAAATGTAAGATTTGCGGGTACTGCATGTCTCCTGGAAAGGCATGGTTGTGGTGTTAGCATTTTACTATTTTTCTCCATGAGGAGAAAAGGCACCTCAATCACGCTCATACTCAATACATTTACTGTCCAAGCACAACCCTGTACAACCAAAAAAAAACTCCTCATCTCAATGTACCATCTGTAAACCTCCTCCAGCCCATTGACTTTGACAGATCATTCTTGTCAATAGTAGCCCTTTGCAGGGGAATTTTGAAGACAGGTCTTTGCATTGTGTTTTTAAAATCTGCAGAGAAGAATGTGGTGGTTGTCTCATTACTGTCAGTGTCCCTTCCTGGTTTCTGTCTCACAATCTTGGTGTGTTCCATAACCACAAGGTGTGTTCGCTCCCTCATGCTTGTTTACCCGAAAGGCACTGTGGAATCATTCAGATAACATGAGTTTTACAAAAAGAAAAGGTAAAATGAGAAGAGGGGTAGACTAAATTGATGACATCGTCTGGAAGATACTCTGTGGTCCTCAGGCTACCTCAAACCACCTGTAACCCCATAACACAAACCCAAACCATACAAACAGTATCCAATTCATGTTTATACCATGCTTAATGGAAATTGATCTTAGCCGTCAGCTTGAAATGTTTTGGCCAACTTACATTCAGCTTGTGCAGAGCTAGGTGTTGGGAGCGCATGTTGGTGGAATCAGATTCTATACCACATACAACAAAATATACAACAATACACAATTTAACCACTTAATTAATTGTTTTGATCTCTATTAGACGGGCTAGTTAAGCATACCTAACATGGACATTTCAATATTGTCAGCTTGCTGTTAAGTAGTGTCTAAATTGGAAGCAAGATCGCTAGCCAGTTGAGACTGGCTGAGAAGCAACTAACCAACCAGACGATTTATACACATTCATCATTGCTACCAACACACAACCAGAGAGTGAGTTTGCTATATCGACAATTATATTTTTACTAACAGATTGTTTTCCAGACAAGGGTGGAATATATGGCTACTCTTAGTAGATACTCTTATTTGCTAACATTAGCCAGCTTACATTAGCTAACGTCAGTCAAAGATAGAACGAACAAACAAACATGTTAACTCTGCTAAAGGCAGCGACCAGTCAAGCAGTGACTACCATGGCATGGGCGAAATTGATTGACTGTGTGTATACCAAAATATAGCTAGCTATATGATTTAGCTGATGGCTTTCAGAGTTCAGTACAGGACCGTAACACTGGCTAGCTAAATTACCCAGCAAGGCTATCAAGGTAGCAAATGTTAGGTTACCTCTAATTGTATATGATATGTATATGATTAGATTAATTTGTCTGCTAATTGATGAAATAGAAAATTAAATAACTTTTGTCGGTGTGGCTGGATATACTGAAGTGTCACAGAGAAGCCAATACATTACCCATAGGGTTAACCCAGGGAGTATGTGAATAACTGTGAGCAATGTACAATGAACATTTAAAAAATAATAAGATAAGAAATAATGAAAACAATGGTCCTTATTTAATCAAGCTGTATGGAGGTAGATACTTGCCAAAACATAATGTACACATGGCAGAAATCTATCCCCATATACTGAACGCAAGCATGTCACAAACACTATATTTCTTGGGGTTCAAGAGTGCATGTTTGGAATAATGTCCTCAACAGAAGAATGGCAGTGTGAAACAAGTAGAATGCATTTAAATTCAAACTTGCTTCTCGCTGTTGGAAGAATGGTACTTTTTTTTATCTCAGTTACCTGTTTCGATTGAATAGGGCTCAAGGACTCATTCAGTAAACACAAAAGACCTGAGTAATATTGTCTGTGGATGTGGATAGCTCAGGCATTAAAGTGAATATGATTTCTGTGACTCACTCTCAATGTTACAAAATAAATGTGTGAGGGAAACGTGATACCTGTGACTGAAAGAGAACATAGGGGAGAATAATTTAATTCTCATTTACATAGTCTTCCATACCACTACAATCCAAGGGGATAATAACCAACTCAAACAAGCAGTACCACTTCAAACAATATGATACCTTTAAAACCTCAACATGAGACAGCCTTGGCCTTTGGGAGGGAACACATTTGATGTGTACACACATTCCCTGCAGAAGTGAATGTGTTTATCCCCTGCCGAAGAAACCCAGTAAATCATCGACTTAAACATTCCTTCTGTGGGATATCAGGAACAGTCACACAGAACTCAACAGGAACCTTAGATCATAGCCCAATCCATTTCTGAATCATCCCAAAGTCTTTGCTTTGCATAGCTTCCTACAGCCAAGGGCACAATTTACCGCTGCCAGACAATGGACTCATCTCCCCCTCACTGAAAATGAATGGGCCTCATTCCAAGAATAGGATGACTTCAAACAAACTCTTTCCAACAAACCACTTCAAGACACAACTTAATTCAAGCTGAAGAGGCAAGAATAACACCTACAGTATTGACAGTGAAATGAAAGAAATGGTCTGACCTTATATCAACGCAATATCAAAGCAAGACAACACTGAACTGTCGATACCATAGCAAAGTATTCACAACTTGTGATTTTTAAAGAGATCATATATTATGTAACAGGCTGCCAGCATATACCTGAAAGACTCACTGACGATGTGGATCAATTTCCAAAATGGTTTCTATTTAATAGTGCATTATACAACATGGCTTCCTGGTCCGGTATTTGATACACCCAGATTAAACTTGTTTAATTACAAACAGACACGTGTCTGAAAATTAATGTTGATACGGTAATCTGATTAGTCATTCCATGAAAAATGACGCCTCGCATTCATTGTCTAATTCTATTTAGAGAGGGAAATGCTCATGACAGGGCAAATTGACTACTATCCATCTCAAGCTATAGTGTAATTGGGACTCGTTTCAGGAAACGAGGCTTATGTCGAGCGTCACTACTTCACAGGAGAGGCATTTGAACGTAAACGTTTTGTTTTCAAATTAAAATGTTTTTTGGGGGGGCAGAAATGCCTTCTGGAACATGTGAACTTACATGTGCTTTAATAACAAACGTATGCCAATTGTAAATACAAATACAATTGCTAAATTACGAGCGTAGTTGTTTTAGCCACGGAAAAGGTGAGGAACCTTTCCGCTAGCCATGGCTGAGATAATGGATGGGCTGGGCATGCCCGAGAGATGAGTTCGGATTGGTCTGCCATGTAGCATGCTTCTGTCTATGACATGAGCTGCTCAATATGTGTAGGTAATCCTTTCCAATGCAGCTTTTTTGAACAATATTACAAATAACTGCAAAAGTGTTGCTAATGCTCTCCACTTTCCGGAGGACCAAGGTTTGAAATCAGTGGAATGACCCGTGGAAGCAGAGTATGATAGCTAAGGAGGTGGAGAAAATTCAGGCGTTTGATTGTAAATATGTGGAGAGAATCGAAACGAGAACACACAGAAGGCTGTTGTATAAAACACCTGTCTCCAGATTACATCTTCAAACTAAGGGCAACCAAGGTATCCATGACAAGGAGGGAGAAGCGTTCATCCCTATACACGTGTAAGAGAGTCTCGCTAGCTACATTTTCAAATATCATACTTTTCTCATTTTGTCAGAAAGTAATTATCATTGCAAGTTAGCTAGCTAGCTATTGTTAGCGGGCTGGTTCGCTAGCTAACATTACATGTATGATTTGCGTAGTAATATTATTCATATCTCAGAGCCATTTGCATTGCTAGTAATAGCCTAATGTTAGCTCGCTAGCTAACATTGAACCTAGTTGGTTAGCTTTAGCTACCTGTAGATTCATGCAGGGTAGTAAACATTATGAGTTAGGATTATGGTTCATTGTTTAGCTAGCTAGCTAAATGTCTAAACAAAAGATTCCACTATACAAGTAAACATTTCACTGTACTGCCTACACCTTCTGTATCCTGTGATTGTGACAAATAAACTTAGATTTTATTTGATATAGTGTGTGTTCACTAGAGATGTTAATGTGAAGAACAACATGGCCTGCACCATAGTCAAATAAGGATATAACGTTAGACCAACGAGACAGTGTCCAAGTTCTACATTTCTTCGGTAGAAAACCCTGCTTTTATTTCGTCACACTCAAAACCGTAAGCTATTTTCTGTAATTAGCTTGCCATTAAACTGTAAATAATGATCTTGTTTTGAGTTTATTTTCCTGTAATAATGAATACAAATTAGCTCATGTTAAGACGTTGTCAGCTATATGATATGGTCATTATTTGAACTGGCTAGTCAGCTAACTTAACGTTAGCTAGCGAGCTACCTAATAAGCTAGAAACTAACCAACACATTGTTTAGAAAGTGGCTTTTAGTTGCCTGTTTTGCCAGATTTACAAATACTACATACATTTTTAAACGGGTGGTGTACTGGTGTTAAAATACACCAGTTACGCTATTTTGGACCACCAGGCTGCTGATGTCATGCAGCCACATTGATATATCAGCTGATGTAAGAAGGGCTATATAAATACATTTGATTTGATTTGTTGTTTTTATTTTTTTTAAACGACAACGACAAGTTTGATGTCGGACGACTATAGAATGTTCATGATGTCACTGTGACAACTGTATACAGGCATGTCAATAGACCTAGTATAAACCAGCCTGTAGTCTTGATATCTTTGGTTGTTTAGTACACTACCGTACTCACACTGTTTAGCACATGGCCTCACATGTGAATCCTTACTCCTTATTGGTTGGGTGTAAACAAAGAGCTCTCCAGTAGGTGTATTAAAACATTCATTCATTTTCTCAAAATGGGGTAACAAGTTTATCAACTTTCAAATCAGAATTACTTTCTCATTGTTCTATATTGTATGATATACTATTTCCTAGCTCTACTTTTATCCAACGTAAAAAACACAATTTAAAATGTTGCTACATAAGACCAAATCAAGCCTGTCTGTCACAATTTTGTGTATTTTAATCATTCAAATAACTTATTTTCTTGAGGCCCAACAGCTATGGAAAAAATTATAAGTTGATTGATCCAAAGTCTCCCCCGAGCCAACATTGTCAATTTTTCGGAAGATGTGTGTGTGTGTGCGCGTGTGTGTGTGTGTGGTGTGTGTGTGTGTGTGTGTGTGTGTGTGTGTGTGTGTGTATAATACTTTCAACAAAAGGCTGAGGACACCTTGTCAAAAATTCAAGGTCTTACTAGTTTGGATCCCTAAAAGTCAATGTAGAACTTCAACAATTTCAACAACTCAATCCCCTACCTCAAACCATAATATAACCTATGATAAACAAACAATTCCCAAGACACACCATCCACCCCTTTTGGGCTCCCTTCATATGAGCAAGATACAGTTTTACTAGGGGGCATCAAACAAACTAGAATGGAACTAGTCAGCAATGATTTAGCTCTTCTCTCTAGCTCTGTTTCTTAGCAACCCTACCAGCTGTGTACCATAAAGTGGGAAAATCAAGCCCAAAGGATGCTTCTCATGGCAAGGTGATAGGTCAACAGTGATCCTCTGCTCTATACCTTGCACTCTCAGGCCCCAGGGGACATACCTGCCTCAGCCCCCTAAAGCCCCGATGTCTTCTGCCCCATCTCTCAAGACAAAGAGAAGTTAAATAGTTTCTTATAGTGTGTACACTGACACATCAGTCACAAATAAAGGGTGAAGTGAAAGTGTCTGCATTTTATACTGTATTAGGGAGAAAAGACTATCAAAAAAAGTACTAACAGAATATTATTTTTCTGCCACAACTAGTCCTTTAGAAGGTACACCACTATCATCATCTATTTTCATTCCCTGGATCATAGCATAGTGTTGCTTCCAAACCCCCACTACCACAACATTCCCAGAGGCCCCAGGCTCCATGAAGAGCTCCCCCACTCCCATACCCTCTCCCTGGGGTAGTTCCTAGGATATATATGATGACCCCCCCTCTTCCCTCCTCTTTAGCTAGCGCATGCGGCCCCTTCCACTAGCCAGCTTTGCCCACTGTTTGTGGTAAATGAGTGGAGATAGTGATTAGATAAGATTGGGACTGACCCCTCAGTGGAGGCATGGCATAACACGCCGGGCTCTATGACACTAATCCATTTGAAAGGGAACCTCTAACAGAATGCTAATGAGGGAGCTAGCATGGATATCATCCTGTGTGTGTGTGTGTGTGTGTGTGTGTGCGTGCGTGCGTGCGTGTTTTCTTAAAAAATGTAATGACTTTCGCTATAGGCTTAGTTATTGAAGTTTATTTGCCACCAGAGTTGGAATGATTCAGCCAAGAACTAAAGAGGGGAAAACATCTCGCATCGCAATTGGTGGTGATCAGTAAAACCCAAGTTGCAGATACACTTGTTTTCAAGTTACAGACTACATGTTGATAGAGCATGTGTACTTTGTACTTCATGACCTCAGTACAAGTCTGCTTTAGCACAAATTTCCAGCTGCTCATCCACAGATGTTTTCCGATCTCCTGCCTCTCCTTGCGCTTCTCCATTCACATGGACAAAGGCCCATAGTTGTGTGTTTGGCAGGGAAAAGGCTTCACAATACTGCCCTGAAAGCAGCCATTAAAGGAAGAAAAGGGAAATAAGTCCATCCATTAATTGGACGGTTATTCAGACTTTCAGTTTCTGGAAACAGGCTCTAAAAATAAGCTAGATGCAGCACAAGGGTCCTGTCTGTTGTGCCCTACGATGGTCCAATTGACGTGAACGGGCGCTCTGCTTGCCCTGAGGGTTGATGGGCAAAGCACTGTAGCCACTGAAACGTGAACAGACCTATGGGAAAGGAGGACACTACCATGGTAGGAGCTCATCAACAAAGTCAGTATAATGTTTTTCAGAAGTTTGTAAAATTGCTCAGAAACTGTGATTTCTGTACACGTTCTGGTAAACACAGACAAGACACAAAATGAAAGCTTAGAGATAAAAGTTGACTCAACTAATTAGGAATAAAAGTGATACGGAATTGCATGCCTACTTAGATCACTAATTCAGCCCAGACTCCACACTGGTACTTGCAAATATTTAGTAACTCGAACACCCTGTGCACAAAACGATAATCACCGCACATAATCACTGCAATTATGTCATGTTTACCGCCGAGCATCTGTTAAGTGTAAGCACTACTCCGACAACGCCATTCCCACTTGCTTAAATATGCGTCACCAATTTTCAGTCGACACTGTGTAGTTTTGAGTCTTTAATGTATGTTTTCGCCGGCTTGCTGTGACTGCAGCTGATTCTAGGCCAGTGCACTTACCCCAGGCACAGTGCCAAGGCATAATGAGACATTTGGATCTGAATTTCACAATCTGACAGAATCCATTAAAGCCAAGCAGGGCTGCAGATGCAGCAGCGGCGGGATCAGCCAGGCCAAAGTGATGACTTCCCATTTCCCCCACATTATATCATATATCCCCCTGCTTCTGCTTAGACAAATGACCAGATCCAACTAGGGGGGTCTGTCGGATTGTTTGCACACAGATGCCAAATTATGGCTATCCATGGCTGGCACAGTGGCACTATTGACTCAGTATACATCATTATTGAGAGGGACTTACTGTGTAATAACCAACAGCCGACCAGTGTTGAGATATTCTGACTCAAGCATTGCATGTACAGAAATGTCCAAAATGATGATTATTAAGATGATTATGTACAAGAAATCACACTACATTATTTTGGGATTATCACTGTTATTCATTTTGGAAATTCACATAAAGACTTATAAAATGCAATTCCACCAATCAATCAAAATATGTTGCATCTAGTAGTGGCCACTTTGTTTCTTTGAGTGCAAGCATACATATCATTATGGAGTTCTTCTTCATTACATAAATAGGAGGACTATCACAGCAAATTCTCCAGTATTAAATTAACACTGAGAGTGTTAAATCAACACTGAAAGAGTGGGCAATATACACACTGGAACCAGTCTTAAATTAAATGAACACAGAGTGCTGAATCAATACTGAAAGAGTGGGACCATATACACACTGGAACCAGTGTTAACTTAATACACTACTTAGTGTAAAATCTATTCAAATATTTCCCAGAGTGCCTTGCTTTTTGAGTGAATTCTAGAGTTACCAACCATAACTATACTTTTTGTGACAGAAACATGGTTGTTGAATTCATACCTTTCCAATCCTGTGGCCTTCAAAAAGTGAGTTTCTTTGTGAATGTTACTTCTTGATGCACCCATCCCATTAGTGGTATCATTTTCGTCAACATCCGCTGAATTGCAGAGCGCCAAATTCAAATTAAATTACTAAAAATATTTAATTTTCATGAAATCACAAGTGCAATATAGCAAAACACAGTTTAGCTTGTTGTTAATCCAGATTTCAATAAAGCTTTTCGGCGAAAGCATACCAAGCGTTTATGAAAGGACATCTCTCTCAGTAGACAAAATATTACAAACAGCTAGCAGCCAAGTAGATTGGTCACGAAAGTCAGAATATCAATCAAATTAATCGCTTACCTTTGATGATCTTCGGATGTTTGCACTCACGAGACTCCCAGTTACACAATACATGTTCCTTTTGTTCCATAAAGATTATTTTTATATCCAAAATACCTTGGTTGGCGTGTTATGTTCAGAAATCTACAGTCTCGAGCTGTCACTACATCGCAGACAAAAATTCCAAATAGTATCTGTAACGTTTGTAGAAACATGTCAAACGTTTTTTATAATCAATCCTCAAGTTGTTTTTACAATATATAATCGATAATATTTCAACCGGGACTGTAGCTTCTTCAATAGGAGAGAGAGAGAAATGTCTGCTCCAAGCTGTTGTGCATGCAAAATGCTTCTGGCCCCCAACCATACAATGACGCGATGTGATCTTTCTCACTCATCTTTCAAAATAAAAGCCTGAAACTATGTCTAAAGACTGTTCACACCATGGGGAAGCCATAGGAAACGGAATCTGGTTGATATCCCTTTAAATGGAGTGAAGGCAGGCTATGGAACAGAGAGATTTCAGGAAAAACAACACTTCTGGGTTGAATTTTCCTCAGGTTTTCACCTGCTATATCAGTTATGTTATACTCACAGACAATATTTTGACAGTTTTGGAAACTTTAGAGTGTTTTCTATCCTAATCTGATTATATGCATATTCTAGATTCTGGGCCTGAGAAATAGGCCGTTTCATTTGGGTACGTTTTTCATCCAAACATCAAAATACTGCACCCTACACTCAAGAGGTTAAAATTAAACGTATGACAATATCGCACACTGATTATTTACAGGCCACATCAAGTAAAGTTTGCAAAATTCCAGTAACTTATTCAAAATACCCAAATATCCTGGTTGAAGGACTCGAGATATCTTCCACCTGGGAGTTCTGGGAAACCTGGGAAACCTGGGAATTTCAGGAAAGCTCCCAGAATTTTGCAACCCTACCTGCAAGTCATATTTTGCTGGCTTGCAAAGTGATGTGGAAATCCTATTGGAATCCACCCAGAGTTGGCTCTCAAACAGTTGAAGCTCTTCTTCACCTACAACTTGATTTCAGAATGCCTGCCAGAGTTATGAACTTTGTGAGGATACTACATAAACCATTCAAACTGGAACAACCATTTCAGTAACGGGTCAAAAAAAAAATCAGATTGGATTAGTTTTGAAAAATGTATGTTATTTATCTTGTTTAGTATAATATGTATCAATCAATGTACAAACAAAAACACATTAAAAAAAGATAGTAATCAACCTGCAGTAGAGCATGCTTGGAAATATGATAATGACGGGCATTGGTTTTGTTTCAAAGTGACGTGTATGGGTTTCAGGCCCCTATATTAGGGGAAAACTAGGCACTCAAACTAAGGCCTTATGAAATACCTATGATATTGCATTAAATATATACATGTTTTATGATAACATTCACTTAGGTTCTCACTTGAAGTCCATAAAACAAAAAAACAAATGAACGCAAAGTTCTGACCTCAGCCACGAGGTTAGAACTTCCTGTCATGTCAGAAACAGTGTCATGACACCTAACGTGACAGTCCCTTTTGCTCCTGGGCAACATGCATCACCTCTAGGAATCAACAGATCTGATTGTTCTGCCATGCGAGGGGGTGAGAAGTTAAGGTTTGGGAGGCTACCAGGCATAAGGCAAAAATCTCAGATCCTCTTGTATCCTGAAAGATGACTAAAATGGATGAATAATTGCCCATTCCTCTTAAATACCTACAAAAGCTTCCTATTAAAAGCTGTGGACCTTGTCTCCGTTGACACTGTAGTGTTAAAATGAAGTGTTTTGTAAAACCAAAACTGGTAGCAACTGAACTGCCACCATTGCGAAGGAGACAAAACCTTCTTGCTGGAGTATTGAAACACATAATCCTGAGATGATTTGAAACATTACATGGTGTGTTGTAACAATACTTAAGTGTGTAACACCTTACCAGGAACTGGGAGCATTACTGGAAAAGGAATTAAATGAACAGCTTGTTGGGCTCCTGAGTGGTGCAGTGGTCTAAGGCACCACATCTCAGTGCTAGAGGCATCACTACATACACACTGGTTCGATTCCAAGCTGTATCACAGTTGGCCATAATTGGGAGTCCCATAGGGGGGCACATTTGGCCCAGCGTCGTCTGGGTTTGGCCGGCGTAGGCCATCATTGTAAATAATAATTTCTCCTTAACTGACTTGCCTAGTTAATTAAAGGTTACATTTTTTATTAAGTATGTTTTTTGTGTTTTTTTTTTGTCAATTTCAATTTACCCCAGAATGTATGTTTACAGTGTGGCTGTGTGGTTGAGTGGGTAATATTCCAATGAGACTACAATGAAATATGACATTTCACTGCCCCGGAAGTCAGAGGTTCAATTCCCGCTTCTGCCTGTCCCACTTTGACTCCTCTGTCTCCTCCTGTTTCTAATCTGTCTTAAACAAAGCATAAAGTATAATTCCACAAAAAAAAGATTCTCCATAGGCCCTTATCCTCAATCATTATTTAGGCTATAAACCAATTGTATTTCTTAACCACTTGATTGTATGAGTGACAGTTTTTTGTGTTTTGATGCTACTATTTCTACAGTCTACAAGCCTGACCGAGTGCTTGGAGGGCAATGAAAAAGGTGTTTTTATTCACTTAACTTTACCGTACTGGAGTTGTACGAGTCAGAGAAGGAACTTTGACTTCACACGTACACAAATCTTAGGTTCAACTCAGTGGCCCAGATTGACCTTCTGCACCGCTCTCATTCCAACTTTAAAAGGTCAACATTGTACAAAGAAACCTATAAAATGACTATCAAAGACTACAAATAAAGAACAATAAAATGCATACCACAACCATAGTAAATACACATAATCACTGAGGCCAGTATATGAAGTATACTACATAAAGGTTTCACTGACACTAAGGATACACATTGTGATTTGGCTTCCTATCCATAACATTACTCCAGCCCTCAATGGGAGATAATGGGAGAGTCACAACTATCCTAATTCCTGCTGCTGGAACCACTTATCTAGTTCAGAGACTGTCAGGAAGTGTGTTTGTGAGTGCAGAGCCTGCAAACACATGCAGACCTGAGCAATTATCCTGCAGATGAGCGGAAAGCTGAAACCTGATTTGATTATAAGACCACGAAATTCCTCAAGAAAACAGAAATCCAGGAAATGCAAATGAGGCCC
Source organism: Oncorhynchus keta (assembly GCF_023373465.1). Taxonomy (NCBI): domain Eukaryota; kingdom Metazoa; phylum Chordata; class Actinopteri; order Salmoniformes; family Salmonidae; genus Oncorhynchus; species Oncorhynchus keta. Next base: position 28,756,327 of record NC_068424.1, on the reverse strand, counting down.
ATCTGCCCAATTTGAGCTCAGGCCCTCACTGAGAGGGAGCTGTCTGCTTAAATGTGGTGCTGAAATGAGCTGTGGTTACTGGCAACTGTTGTGAGTTGCTGATACTCAAATACAGTTTAAAAGAGAGAGTCAATATATAATTAAAACGTTTAAAAAACAGCATTGTGTGATTAATGGTTCAAATGATCACTTACTCTAATTATTGAAAAAATGATGTTTACTTTTTTCATCCTGTGTGGAATGCAATAAACTTGAGAGACAAGCAACACATGACTGAAACATGATCTTAAAATGACAAATTCTATAAATAGATATGAATGTGTTTAAAAAAACATATAAGCAATTAGTGACTTATATTGATGTATTATACATGTTTTCCTAGTGATCACAGTGATGAAATCTGGTAAATTCTTATTCTCTAAAAAGTTAAACAATATCTATTGTTTGTTTCTCATTCAAACTGCTATATAAATACACATGAACTGCAAACACTTACCTTGCCAACATACAGCGGTTCTTCACCTGTGTACTCCTCCAGGACAAAGAATTGGTTCCATACCCAGCTGCGTTTGTGCCTGCGAAGCAGCTCCCATGGGCCTCCAGCAGTGTGCTGGGCCTGGTTCTGTGTCCCAGAGGCCCCAGAGGCGGAGATCAACCCCCAGCAGCCCAGCTCCCAGAGGGGAAGCAGCAGAGCCAGGAGAGCACCTGCTCTCCACACACTTCCTGAGCCACACCACCTCATTTAGGACCCCTCCAACAAGCAACAAGCCCAGGAGAGAGAAAAATCACACAGCAGAGAAATGATAAAACCCTCAGGGCCTAATCCCACTGTCCTCCTGACCCAATGTTTTGCCAAAAAGAAAAAGAAGATGACCGTGGATACAACCCTGAAGAAGAGAGTACTTGGATTGAAGAAAAAGGAAAAAGTCAAGCTCTGGGTATTGGAGTGGTGCTGCTGTTCATTGGTCTTGATTGTAGACAAAAGCTGTGGTAATTCCCTCTACTTTGGAGATAGAGGGTTGACATTGGGGGTAGATTGAGGGTCAATGGCGACGGGGAAGCTTGCTTCTTCACCACAGGGGTGGAGTAATTGGCACCTATCAGAACAAAGGGATGAGGAGAGCGAGAGAGAGAGAGAGAGAGAGAGAGAGAGAGAGAGAGAGAGAGAGACTGCCATCAGCGAAATTGCCTCAGTGACCGCAGTCACTTTAGACACTAAGTAATGTGCTTGCTGATGCAATGATAATTACATTTTTCAACCACTGATAAAGAAATCGAACAAAAATGAATCGACAGTAAATATGGTAAATACAATTAACATAGCATCCTTCAAGGGCTCATAAAGTTCTACGTACTAAACTACACTGTATATTCCCATTCCCAACTAAACCCAGATTGAGAGAGGTCAAATGTTAACAAGAATATTGGAGCAAAATGACCTGGCTTATCTATGTACACAAGAAAAGTGATTTCCACATACAGGGATAAAAATTGTGGGCGGTAGGAATAACAATTAAGTGTCGTTCAGCCTTCTTTCGTGCTGAATTCACATTACTGCAGATTTACCTTTTCCAAGGTCGTTATTTTGTCACATTTTCTTTGTAGAAGGGCACAAAGTAATACCGCTATGGCTCTCCACACAACACTAACAAGGCACCTGATCTGTTTGGCAAGCCCTCATCCACAAGATTAAAAATAAATCTGAGCTGTCAGCAACATGACGGACCGGTTCGTGTTCTGACCTCTACTCCCAGCAGTTTGTGTGTGTGAGGACTACAGAGCGCCGTATGAGCATACAACGCGATCTCTGCCTCAGTCACTCAGCCACCATCATGATGCTGCATGGGATTGACCACCAACGACCAGTCATGCCATTAGGAACTAGTGGAAGTAGTGAAATAGGCTTATTATGATCGACTGTTGTCTAAGCATATATCACACCACATCCCAGCGACACCAACATTGGAAAATTACCTGAGCAGTATACTGTGACTTGTTATCTAGGTTGAGAGCTGAGCAGGCTTAGCCATAAAATAATGTAATGACAGTGTGAAAACACTCAAAAGTCAATCCGTTCACTAGGTACATGACCAAATATCACTTGACTTACCAATTCAAGTCAGCCAGAAGAAAACTCACAAAAATCCCAAGAGGACTGCTGAAACTGAAAGCGAGCTCTTAAGAAACAGAAACTGAGACTCTTGACCATGCATACATCTGTTTTCTCTCTGACCTGTCTTTTTCTCTCCTCCTATAGACTATAGGCAGATGCCTTGGCCAATGGAGATAATTACCTTGGCATGCAATGTCCTCTCTCTTCCCACACAGTCTCTAGCACTCATTGTGTTTTCTCCTCTTCCTCCCCGGGAGCTAAATAAAAACAGCTAACACCACATCCTGTTGGAAGTCATTTGCTCCGCTCCACTCGTGCCTTAACGAAGTCATTATCAAGTGCTGGTAATTAACACATAGAGATAAATGATGGTATCATGCACTGCTTCAGAAGTGTTTTCATTACATAGCTGCGGCTTTATTTCAGGAGGCAAAAAGAGCAGTTACACTTCACAGAATTTAAATCAGCCTGTTTCCACCTTCACACGGTTATGCTAGTCCTGCGCAAAACTGGTATAAACTGAGATAAGGAATAGAAGGAGAAGATGAATTAGATGAAATTGCTGCCAACTCATATTTAGCGACATCAATGGTTGTTTCAGTGGAGACATCCTCTAGCAAGAAGGTTCTTTGCAACCATTCAGACTGCAAAGAACCCTTTCCAAGAGAAAGGAATCTTTGAGTAGAAATGGTGCTCCATAGAACCATTGCTCACTTCTAAGAAACTCCCAAGAACCCCTTTTTTTAAGTAAGTTAAGTACAAATTCTTATTTACAATGACAGCCTACCCCAGACAACACTGGGCCAATTGTTTACTGCCCTATGGGACTCCTGGTCACAGCTGGCCATGATACAACCTGGGATTGAACCCAGGTCTGTTGTGACACCTCTAGCACTGCGATGCAGTGCCTTAGACTGCCTCGCCACTCAGGATCCCCTGGGTCCCACTTGACCCGCCAACAGACAAACATCTCAAGGTGACCTGTTTGTGTCCTGAATGTGAAAAGCCTAATGATGTACGGAATGGAATACACACGCGCACACACACACACACACACACACACACACACACACACACACACACACACACACACACACACACACACACACACACACACACACACACACACACACACACACACACGCACACACGCACACACGCACACACACACACACAGGGAGAAAGTAAATGCAAAGTTCATGCATCCGATTTAATGGCAGGTAGTGGAACAGATCTGGCTGGAGGGCAGAGAGAACCAAGAGAGCCGTAGAGGCAGAGGCAGGCAGGTTGAGACTGTGGTATTGTGTTGGAGAGGATCTGCCCAGTGCAGGGTCAGGCTGAGGCGAGCAGACAAATGAATGCTTCTTATTGTGCTTAACCCAGAGCCCCACAGAACGGAACTGGGAATGAATTGTAGTGAGAGTCAAGAGCTCGCTGATGCTATATGCATCAATAAGAAACAGAAGGAGCAAGAGAGAGAGAGGGATGGAGAGAGGAAGAGCAGATGTTTACAAACTTCAGTGTACAGGAGAAATATCTGTTTTGTTTTGCTCGAAGAGTGAAGTTGTCCTTCCACCATTTGCACTTGAGGATATAACAAAAGGATATAATAAAAAGCATCACCTTACACATCGCTGATTTGGGAGGTGTTTAGCTGCTTTAAAATACCAGTAGTAAAAGGGAGAAATTTGAGTTTTGGAGATACAGTGAGAAGTAAATATTCATCTGCATCATGTACCAAGGGTCTCGGTCTCTCTCTCTCTCTCTTTCTCTCTCTCTCTGAGGTCTCTAATCCCATTTGCCCGCCTCACAATGGGATTAAGAGTGCTTAGTAACCAATCACTAATTTCCACCCTTTCGTATAGCTTGTAGATTTCACAGTGTCTACCGGGGCACAACAAATACACAGCAAAATTTGAAGTGTTAACCTTACTCCCTGTCGTGTTCATTCTAACACTTTTGCTGTGTGTATGCAGTATGCATCCGCTCTTAACAGAGTGAATTTAACACTTTCAAAATTGTTCAAATGTTAACATTTAGACAGTGTTTCTGTAAAAATAACCTATCCGCAGTAGAGCATTCTGGGAAACATGACAATGGTGCTCGTGGTTTTGATGGGACTGTTTTACTCACCACAGTGGAAAACAATAACTATGCTCATTAACACCAACACAGGCTTATTTTACACCACTAAGTTTTAATTTCACTCTTACAGTGAAATTAACTCCTGAATCAACACTAGAAATGTAACAGTGAAAAGTCAATACTGGCCAGTTGTCTGTGTTAGTTCTAATCTGTAAACACTTGCATTTCACTACTCCGTCTTGGACCCCTTGTCTGATTGCTATGGGCTCGTATAAGCTCATTAAGGTTAGTATGGGCACTGGCTTTCTGATATGCAAACAGAGAGAGGGGGTTCAAAGAAACCACTGAGACCCTATTTACTGAAAACGCAAGAGCCCTAAGGAGTACAGTAGAGATGCTTGTTTTTCTATAGCTGATTTGGAGCAATATTCAACCAAGTCACTGTGAATTCTGAGGGAACAAGTGGCACTGCAGCACTCCGATCACCCAATGGCAAATCACAATCACGTATTACCATAGAATGGACTGTAAGGGTCTAGTGATAAACACTGCATAACAGACCCATCTATAGGTTCTTGGTAGAATCCTACCCCCCCTCAATTAATATTTTTTTCTAAGAGTGTAACCAAGTGGGACAACCCACAGAAAGGGTTCAGTGTGGAGGACCATTTGGACCATCTATATACACTACTGTTCAAAAGTTTGGGACCACTTAGAAATGTCCTTGTTTATGAAAGAAAAGCTCATTTTTTTGACCATCAAAATAACACAAAATTGATCAAAAATACAGTGTAGACATTGTTAATGTTGTAAATGACTATTGTAGCTGGAAACGGCAGATTTTTTATGGAATAGCTACATAGGCGTACAGAGGTCCGTTATCAGCAACCATCACTCCTGTGTTCCATTGGCACGTTGTGTTAGCTAATTCAAGTTTATCATTTTATAAGGCTAATTGATCATTAGAAAACTATTTTGCAATTATGTTAGCACAGCTGAAAACTGTGTTCTGATTAAGAAGCAATAAAACTGTCTTTCTTTCGACTATTTGAGTACCTGGAGCATCAGCATTTGTGGGTTTGATTACAGGCCCCGAGACGCTGGCAATGCCCTGGGCCAAAGGGATTTTCCAAGGGCGGGAAGAACCAAGCCCCTATGGAAGCGATCTCACCCATAACTACCAGGTCCAGCACACACCCTGCTCACAGCATGAAACCAAAACATACACTGAACACAAATATAAACACAACATGTAAAGCTTATTTCTCTTACATTTAGTGTACAAATTTGTTTACATCCCCATTAGTAAGCATTTGTCCTTTGCCAAGATAATCCATCCACCGAACAGGTGTGGCATATCAAGAAGCTGATTCAACAGCATGATCATTACACAGGTACACCTTGCGCTGGGGACAATAAAAGGCCACTCTAAAATGTGCAGTTCTGTCACATAACACAATGCCACAGATGTGAAAGGTTTTGAGGGAGCGTGCAATTGGCATGTTGACTGCAAGAATATCCACCAGAGCTGTTTCCTGTCAATTCAATGTTAATTTCTCTACCATAAGCTGCCTCCAATGGGGTTTTAGAGAATTTGACAGAACATCCAACCGGACTCGCAACAGCAGACCATGTGCCTGGCGTCTTGTGGTTGAGCGGTTTGCTGATGTCAACGTTGTAAACAGAATACCCCATGGTGGCGGTGTGATTGCGGTATGGGCAGGCATCAGCTACGGACAACGAGCACAACTGCATTTTATCGATAGTAATTTGAATGCACAAAAATACCGTGACAAGTTCCTGAGGCCCATTGTGAGGCTCATTATATTTAAGGTATCTGTGACAAAAAGATGCATATCTGTATTCCCAGTCATGAGAAATGCATAGATTAAGGCATAATCATTTTTTTCAATTTACTGATTTCCTCATATGACCTGTAACTCAGTAAAATCGTTGAAATTGTTGCGTGTTGCTTTTATATTTTGGTTCAGTATGAATAGCAAAACGCAAAACATACAATAATCCCATCCCCACCCTCACCCCTGATTGGAGGACCTCAAACATTTATACTGTACGTTTGTGTATATATTTACTTCAGACAGCCACAGATCTTCCATCTTCCCAGTAAATAATCATTCTACAATTTCCTCTCACAATACATCCTTCCATTCTCCCATGGTGACTCACTATGGACTTGAACCTCCCTATCTGCAACATTTCTGCCGAAATTGCCTGGAAAATAAAATGTTAACCCAAGAGTACAATGATATTTACTATTGAATGACTGTGGTCCTTCAAATCCCCCAGCAATACTGTTTGCAGGTCCAACCACACCCTGATATTATAGCATAACAACCATTCCTGGACTTGACTCCAAAAACAATCCACTAATGGACAGTACCAAAAGAGATCCTCTAATGATTCTGTTTCCTCGTGGCAGAGTCTGCACCGGTCAAACTGTTCTATACCCCAAACACTGAGCACTATTTTTGTAGCAAGAATTTCATATAATAGCTTAAATTGTAAAGAATGATTTGATGCATCAATTGTTGTTTTGTATATCAGTTCATAAACCCAATGCCATGGTATTGAAACATTGAAAATCTGTTCCCAACTATCTTTGATTTAATACAGGATAGTTGTCAACATTATTAGTAAAGGAGGCTGTACCTAAAAAATACCCATAATATACGTCTCATATGGGACAATCGTGATACTGTATGTAGGTGATTCAGTGACTTGGTCACATAAAAGTGTTTGTCTAGGAAATGTAAGGACTTTTCATTGATGTAAGCCTGCCAGTGGCTGAGAGCAGATAGCCTTTCAAATCTCGATGGGTTTTACGAAGCATCAGCCTCCAATTGCTTCGCTCCACACCTCTTAGCCTTAGTATAGCCAAAGCAATCCATCTAATGGGGTGGGTTATAGGTTTGTAATATGTACTATCACAGAAGGAGAGTGTAAGAGTACTTCTCCATAGTGGGGTAGACACTGTAAGGAGTCCAAATTAGTATTACTGTCTGAGATGGGGAGGGGCCACAAACCTAAGAAAGCATAGGCTTGTTTTGTGAAAACTATCTAGGCAGACCTATTTAGAGGCTGGAATGAATGAATCAGTCTTCTGAATAGCAAAATGTATCAACCTGCAACAGCAGACAAACTTTTCAAAAGTCAATTTGATTAGAGAGCAAATTGATGAATTGCATCACTCCAATTAAAATTAGCTGATTGATTTGTGTTGTGCAAGAAAATGGCTGATTCATAGCAATAAAACAAATCCAATCTCAAGCAACATTAATAATTGAAATTCATTTTCAAATGATGAAAACATTGCTTATTAATTCGCTCCTGTATTGAATGAGAATTTACTAAATTACAGTGTGGAGAACCTGAAAAGAATATAGATGAATATGACATCTAAATTATGAATATCACGTGGAACACACACCATAAAAATAACCCTAATCAGTCCCCACCTTAGCAAGGTCTAGGAGAAGTCTGGCAGAATCGTCCGTGCGTTATGCAGTTTGCTCTGCGTATCCCATCTACCATATTATAAAGTACCACTCGTCGGTGTATGGACTTTGCAGTGACAAACGACCAATACGTTGTTGTCATCATGGTATGCATGCCAATCATAACTTTTCATTTGATGAATTAGTAGGATGCATTTCATGCTTGATAAGTTTTAATGCATCACGTGTTTATTTCTCATTCCAGACACTGCCAAGAAAAGCAGGTTGATAGCTGTAATTGTTAGAACTTTATTATTACCTTTTCTATTATAATGTACGTTCCGTCAAAATACCCCATAAGTGACCACGGTATACATACCGTAGTTCCTGGCATGCTATTCATATTCAAAGACAATACGTTCACAAAACAAATCCTAACATGAATCTGCTAAATGTGCACATACAATAGTCTACACAAATAAAGTTATTTTGAAACAACAACGCGCATGCATGTTCCAAAATCGGTGCCAAAATGGAGCGTCGCATCATTCATAGCTACATTAAGCCACATTGAACTGAAGGCTAGAGACTAAGAACATCCCATAGCATATCATAAATAGGTCTGACACTTATAGCGCTCACCTCCAACTGTGTTGAGAGAAATGAGACAGCAACGGGGGAAGCGAGATATCTCAATCGAATGTTAAAAATGTTTGGCATTAAAATGTCCATGACGCACCATTCACCACAAAACCCTTGGTCAACAAACATATCAGTGAACAGCCGCTGCAGGAAAGCTGTGTCCACTGCATACTGATGACAGAATTAGCGAAATATAATTTCATGTCATGAATTAACCATACGCCAACTTCGTGTCCCAGTGGAATCGTTCTCAACTGCTGCAAGCAACAACTCTGGTGGAAATGCACGTAACATAGGTTTGAATTTACTCACTTCAATTATTCGATAAAACTTACCTCGTATTGGTTAGGTCGTAAGTTATAAAAGTTTAGCTCTTTCCGTGTTGCCTACCACTAGAGGTGATGATGACAAAAAAATATATGAAAAGTTTGTAATACAAACGTATTCCTGATCGTGCACAGGTGAATAGAATAACTCTACCACAACGCGCATTGGTGAACCGTAGAAGAGATGCAGCGCAGGAACTCCGATCCCCGAATCCCCTCCCTTTCCATCTCCATCTCCCTCTCTCTTTCCCTCTCCTCTCCCTCCCTCTCTCTCTCTCTTTCCCTCTCCTCTCCCTCCCTCTGTCTCTCTTTCCCTCTCCTCTCCCTCCCTCCCTCTCTCTCTCTTTCCCTCTCCTCTCTCTCTCTCTTTCCCTCTCCCCTCCCTCCCTCTGTCTCTCTTTCCCTCTCCTCTCCCTCCCTCTCTCTCTCTTTCCCTCTCCTCTCCCCCTCTCTCTCTGTCCCTCTCCAGTCCCTCCCTCTCTCTCTCCCTCTCTCTCTCTCCCTCACACACACACACACACACACACACACACACACACACACACACACACACACACACACACACACACACACACACACACACACACACACACACACACACACACACACACACACACACACACACACACACACACACACACACACACACACACACACACACACACACACACACGTGCAAACAGACAAATGTGCCTTCGCTGACTGAAAATGATTCAGATGGTCCTCTCCTTCTCTCTGGCTGCACCAGAGCTGGCTCAGTTGGAGATTCCCCAGCCAGCTGCATAGGGTTTTGGGTGCTCCCACAAACAGCAAGGTACAATGCCAGGCGTGAACTGGGGCAAGACTACCAGACCAAACAAAATGATTTACAGTACAGCGACTGTAATCATGTCATGGTACCAAACTGTTACTGTAGTCTTATATACAGTACCAAGTCAGTTAGTGTAACCTAATTTACTATACCAATTACAATTACAGCATTTTACTTTAATTATCCAGTGACATATTACTTAGTGTTCTTTGCGAGTTTTAATTTTGATATTTACATTTAGGCCTACATTTGTGTAATTTAGAGGGTGCAACTTACTAGTTGATGCATTCAACCAAGGTTGATAAAAAAAACAGCCATAACAAGTCAAACGTTTCTGTACCCATTAGCCTGCTGAACATGTTGTTGTAGTTAAGCATACACTGGTCATCAAAACAATTCTAATTACAACAAGATATCTTATGATATACTGTATCTCTGACTATCTCTGGATAATGCCAGTAACTTACTGAGATATCCCAGTATTTTGACGACAGCTTCCGATAAATTACAATCATTCAAATGCAATGAAGCACAGTACAAGACTGTAAAAGTGACTATTAAGCAGTAATAGTTTGTTTTTACAAGGGATTGGCTGCTAGGCATGTGTACATAACAGATTACTAATGAATACTATGTATTTTATATCACTTGTACTTCTAGAGGCCTAAACAAAAGCTTCCAACCTGTCCGTGATTACAGGAGAAATCAGATTAAATGGACATGGTTAAATATTCAACAATTAAAGGTTTAAGACCCGCTACCAATCTGAGATGTTTCCTATATACATTTAATTTGTAAATGTTTATGAGCCAGTGATACCACAATTTGCAGTATGCTGCAGTGAATATGCAGCAAAAGAGTACCTCATTGTTGAATTGTAATGGGGGAAAAACAAGTCAGCAATTACAAATTGTGAATATGTAATTATACATTACAGTATACTAACTGATATTTGGTGTTTATATCACTTCCATTTGAGGCCTTAACAAAGGCTTCTAAACTGACAGTGACTCCAGGGGAAACAGATAAAAAAGACATGGCTAGCCACTCAACCAATAAAGGTTTGGGACTTGCTGCCACTCTGATCTGCACTCTATATAAATTAAATTGTTAGGGAACCACTACCACATATCAGTTAAAGGTCATGAACAGTCGAAATCTGGTTTTTCATTCAATTTGATGATATTTGGATGAAACCAGATCAAATTATGATGAACAAAGTATGAAAAATTACGATTGCTTCTACATTGATACAGTTTGATCATAAAGTTACTGGTCCCCTCTCCCAAGTCAAACACTTGAATTCAAGATGTGGGATTATTAACCCTTGTGTAGTCTTAACATTCTGTATACTCCCTTTGTCCTAAGGGTAAAAAATGACCCGCCTTCACTAAACCCCTAAAATGATATTGATCTTGTTCCATATCACAAAGGCATTGTATGAGGACACATCAATGATGTTATGGAAGATGACCAGGGGCCAGCGGGCAGTCATCCTCCTGCAGCTGTAAGTTCCAATCACCTTGCCCAGGTTGTCCACGCCTCCTTTGTTGTGATTATAGTCTAGGATGATGGCTGGCTTTCTCTCCTCACGATCACTGACCTCAGCCGTTTTGTGCAGTGTGCTCAGGACGACCACATTCCTGTTCCTATTTGGGAGGTAACAAACTAGAGTGGTGGTGGGGGTGAAGGCAAACTTTGATGAGAAGGCCTCTCTCCCCCTTTTGTGAGGAGTGCAGGGGGAGCTCAGGCTTGTTCTTTCTAACTGTGCCAACCATGGTGATCTTCCTCTTCAGGAGCTACTGGCTGAGTTCAATCAGTAGCACACATAATCTAAATTTCTCATTGTGTGTGTGTGTGTGTGTGTGTGTGTGTGTGTGTGTGTGTGTGTGTGTGTGTGTGTGTGTGTGTGTGTGTGTGTGTGTGTGTGTGTGTGTGTGTGTGTGTGTGTGTGTGTGTGTGTGTGTGTGTGTGTGTGTGTGTTTTTTTTTTGTGGTGTGTAAATTATGTTATAACTTCCAGGTCAAAAATGACCCTACAGCAATATTTGTACCCTGGTGTTGTACAGTTTTCATGTAAATACTTTTTCTAATGTTGTTGTCACTCTAGGAAAAGTCATCAAACTTCAAGTTGAAAAAATATAATTTGGGGTTTTTCTTTGCTGTTAAACATAGTGTCGGGTCATTTAAGTGGCTAGGGTGACATCACCCTAACAATCATTTGAATACACCAATGGTAACATGATATTCTCTTACCTTAGTTAAATTACCACCTTGTAACCAACATCGGAGAAGATGTGTTTGCGGAGGGGCGTGGTTTATATTCATAGGTTGCACCTCCGTCACTCGGTCGTGTCATGTCATTGTTATGAACGTTCTCAAGCCGCACTCTACCGGTGGCGCAATAGTGGTACCCTAAAGTCATGATAAGCCCAGTCATTCTGGACAGAGGCTAATGACTGTTTAGTGTAAATTATACTATAGTGCCTAGAGATACAATGACATTGCTTAAGCAGTCAAATGTTTAGTAGGAATCAACTTTGCCAGCATTATCATGTCATCAAATGTACTTTAGGCAGATGGCAATGTTGTAATTAGCTAGCAAAGTTAATCAAAAATAGCTAGCAATGCTAAAATTAGCTAGCTAATATCAGGTGACCTGCCCTCAATCTTAGCTAACTAGCTAACTTTGTACTGCATCTAAAGTCAATCTGGATACATCAAAATGATGACAAAAGGTTTTCCAACAAATTATTTTCCTCCTTTTATATTTTGCAGATGCTCTTTCCAAGAGCAATTAGGGTTAAGTGCTTTGCTCAAGGGAACATCAACCTATTTTTCACCTAGTTGGCTCGGGAATTCGAACCAGCAACCTTTTGGTGGCCCAACGCCTCCCTTTGAAAGTCATTGTTTTTCCAAGCCACTCTACTGCACTTTTGATTGAATCTTCATCAGTGCTCATTGACGATGCATTGAGTAGAATGCTCATTTGGGCATCAGTACAAAACAAATGTTAAAAACAATATTGTGAGGAAACATGCAACCCATGAATAATTACATAGTTATTCTACTGGTGCCAAAAGTTGACTGTAGGGTGTCCGCAAATATTTTTAAGTTTACACTATTCATCTATGGCAAAGATACTTATATGTCTCCCTTTTCAGCTCTATCTGGTATTAGCTAGTTACTGGTTAGGTAGGTCTTCAGCCAACATGGAACCAAAAGGTGGGAAGAGTCATTCAAAACTCTGACAAAGTTATCATTTCAACAGTGCTGCTGTGAACCAAGCGACACGCCAATAAAGCATATAATAGAATGTGAAGGAAAGGTCTACTGATTAAACGTAATTTAATTGATACGACTGGAATGGATATTAGTGGGAGAATGTACAACTTGATTGTGGATTTCTTGTTTGACCAAACCTTCCAGGTCAGGGTGGGAACGGAGTTATCAAGCGAATGAGGTGGAAAATGGAACTCCACAGGGTAGTACTATTAGTCCTATCCTCTTCATGTTGATGATACCTTTGGGGATATCAGAAGGGTATAGAGGTAGCCTTAAATCCAGATGAAGGTGCCATTTGGAAAAGGGGAAGGAGTATTCCTTATGTAATAGAGAAAATGAAAGGTGCTGTTGTAGCAGTAGAGGAATGGTCCTTATCATGGTGTTTCAAGTTATCTGTATCTAAATCTTGCCACATGTTGTTCACGAACAAAAAGATTAAGGAATATGTCAGTGATCAATTATATGGAGAACAAATGGAAAGGGTAACAAAATGTATGTATTTGGGGCTATGGTTTGATGAAATATGGAGACGCAATATTACATGTGTTGACACTAAATGTAAGAAAGTATTTCATCTTATGAGGACAATATTTGGGCATGATTAGGGGGCAGATAGTTAATCTTTACTGAATATTTATTGTACTTTGATGAGATTGTCCATAGATTATGGGTGCTTTGTAAATGGTTCTGCGGCTTTTACATCACTGTTGCGCTTTGATAGGATGCAAACGTGGGCACTCAGGATGTGTGATGGTGCATTTAAAACCACACCGGTTGAGGCTTTACAGGTAGATACTGGGGAAATGCCACTAAGCTTTTGGCTAGAGCACCCCCATCCCCACCCCCAAACTACATCCCCCTGGCTATGGTGCCAAGACCAGAGTGAGGACGTTTTCCTTTATGACGTAATTTGTAATCAAGTTATGATTAATTATGTGTATGTGTAATTCTGTGTGATTAGTTAGGTATTTAGTAAAAAATAATTAAACTCAATTTTGTATTGCTGATTCAACTTGTTAGCCAGGGTTTGTGAAGATAACCAATAATTTACAACTTTCAGATGAGACTGAATTAATGTGACGATTAATATTGACTGCTATTAATGTAAAATATTACCAGGTCTTTAACCTGTTAATCCTACCCCCTACTTTTTCGAACATTCTGTTAAAAATCGTGCAACATTTCAGCGCCCTGCTACTCATGCCAGGAATATAGTATATGCATATGATTAGTATGTGTGGATAGAAAACACTCAGACGTTTCTAAAACTGGTTAAATCACGGCTGTGACTATAACAGAACGTGCGTTTCATCGAAAAGCGCAGGAAAATCTGATCACTGAAAATTGGAAAATATATGAATGCGCCACTTGTATGTATTGTTGAATGGAAACCACATTACCTGGAGCCGAGATTGCAATTCCTACAGCTTCCACACGATGTCACCAGTCTTGTCAATTGCCTAGGCTTTGTTTCTTGGTCAAACGAAAGAAGAGACAGCCCATTTCCTCCGGTCTCCGACAGGATGTTTTAGAGTAGAAATTTCTGAACATGATTTGAAGACGTCGAGCTATTGAATATACATCGCCCCGTGATCAATTTGATAGATTATAAACGTTTACTAATACCTAAAGTTGCATTACAAAAGTATTTCGAAGTCTTTTGTGAAAGTTTATCGTCGACTTTTTTAATTTTAAAAAATGATGTTGCGTTATAAAATGCTGTTTTTTTCCTTGATCACACAGTCTTCATAGATCAATATCTAGGCTATATATGGACCGATTTAATCGAAAAAAAGACCCAATAGTGATGTTTATGGGACATCTAGGAGTGCCAACAAAGAAGATCGTCAAAGGTAATTAAGTTTTATATTTTATTTCTGCGTTTTGTGTAGCGCCGACTATGCTAATTATTTTGTTTACGTCCCCTGCGGGTCTTTTGGGGTGTTACATGCTATCAGATAATAGCTTCTCATGCTTTCGCCGAAAAGCATTTTAAAAATCGGACTTGTTGGCTGGATTCATAACGAGTGTAGCTTTAATTCAGTACCCTGCATGTGTGTTTTAATGAACGTTTCAGTTTTAGCGAGTGCTATTAGCATTTAGCGTAGTGCATTTGCATTTCCAGATGTCTAGATGGGACGCATGCGTCCCGGGTCGACCCAAGAGTTTTAGAGTTTATTTGGAAGATAACAGCTCTATAAATATTATTTTGTGGTGCCCCGAGTCTCGAGTTAATTACATTTACATGATTAGCTCAATCGGGTAATATTAATTACGGAGAAATTATTTTATAGAATAGCATGTCATATCACTTAAATCGGCATAGCCAAAGACACGACAAGTGTAAACTTTTTATTGTATTTGCTGACACCCTACTGTCAAACTGTGGCACTAGTAGAGTAGGCCCTCCGCAAGCACGCCTTTGTTGGCTATCACTTTTGGTTACAAGGTGGTACATATTTAAATTAGGGAAGAGAATATCCTGTTACCATTGGTGTATTAAAATGAGAGTTAGGATGATGTTATCATATCCGCTTAATAATCCTGCATACTAAATTGAAGTGCTTGACATGGGGGAAAGGACCAGTAACTTTAAACTTTATCAATATAGATGCAACAGTCATTTGTTACACTTTGGTCATCATACTTTGTTTGGTTTCTTCCAAATATCATCCCATTTAATGGAAAACCTGATTTGAATTGTTCTTGACCTCTGTCCATTCTACAGTGTTTTACTGTTGAAATTACAGAAAAGTCTTACAGTGCTGCTAACTCAAATCAAAATCAAATCAAATGTATTTGTCACATACACATGGTTAGCAGATGTTAATGCGAGTGTAGCGAAATGCTTGTGCTTCTAGTTCCGACAATGCAGTAATAACCAATGAGTAATCTAACCTAACAATTCCAAAACTACTACCTTATACACACAAGTGTAAAGGGATAAAGAATATGTACATAAAGATAGATGAACAAGTGATGGTACAGAACGGCATGGGCAAGATGCAGTAGATGGTATCGAGTACAGTATATACATATGAGATGAGTAATGTAGGGTATGTAAACAAAAGTGGCATAGTTTAAAGTGGCTAGTGATATATTTTACATCAATTTCCATCAATTCCCATTATTAAAGTGGCTGGAGTTGAGTCAGTGTGTTGGCAGTAGCCACTCAATGTTAGTGGTGGCTGTTTAACAGTCTGATGGCCTTGAGATAGAAGCTGTTTTTCAGTCTCTCGGTCCCTGCTTTAATGCACCTGTACTGACCTCTCCTTTTGGATGATAGCGGGGTGAACAGGCAGTGGCTCGGGTGGTTGTTGTCCTTGATGATCTTTATGGCCTTCCTGTGACATCGGGTGGTGTAGGTGTCCTGGAGGGCAGGTAGTTTGCCCTTGGGGATGCGTTGTGCAGACCTCACTACCCTCTGGAGAGCCGAGCGGAGCAGTTGCCATACCAGGCGGTGATACAGCCCAACAGGATGATCTCGATTGTGCATCTGTAGAAGTTTGTGAGTGCTTTTGGTGACAAGCCAAATTTCTTCAAGCCTCTTGAGGTTGAAGAGGCGTTACTGCGCCTTCTTCACGACGCTGTCTGTGTGGGTGGACCAATTCAGTTTGTCCGCGATGTGTACGCCGAGGAACTTAAAACTTACTACCCTCTCCACTACTGTCCCATCGATGTGGATAGGGGGGTGATCCGTCTGCTGTTTCCTGAAGTCCACAACATCTCCTTTGTTTTGTTGACGTTTAGTTTTATAGTGGCGGCAGATGGCACCATCTAAAGTGTTTTAAATGTTTGTGGTTTTGATGGGACTCTGAGCTAACTTAAAATAAATACATACAGGGAGATAGGGCTATGATGACTCATGGAATTTATGTCATTTCAAGCCATCCAGGTGGCCTAAACTTGCAAATAGCTTTTAAGCTTTTAATAAACTTCAGTACAGTAGCTATTCACATTGATTGTCTGTCAGTACTTTTTTGAGGCCTATGTTTTTAGATGTTTCTGTCTATGCTTTTTTTAAATGAGCTTTCAGAAGTCTTGTGGTTTACTTTGAACCCGCTATTGAGGATTTGGTTTCGGTTTGTTTCAGAAGATGAATAAATAATTGGACTGGAAAGGGAATCATATTTAGAATAGTCCATTCAATCTGCATTTTAATTATGGTCTTGAAATATTGAATTGTCTGCCAGTAATGTGTAAGCCCAAAAAAAATCATAACAGTGCAATATGTTTTTACATTATTTAAATATTTGCCTTAATTGCTGCTCCAATTTGGCCTGCAGTGCAAGTTCCACAATTTTTAAATTGATAGTTCTACCGTTCCTCCACATTTTTCGCGACAACCTATACATATTTCGGTTCCCATCTAGAGAAAGTTAGGTTTTTCATCCAATTAGCCACTAACTGGGCTCCTTAGGCAACAAAGAGTGCAGTAAAAGACTGACCCAATACAGTCATGCTGCTTGTCTATGCTATGTTGACAGACCTCGGGAGCAAACCAATATGCTATTACCCATTTGTTCCACAGCTTTTTAGCCACAATATGGTTGCATCCCAAATGGCACCCTGTTCCTTATATAGGGCTCTGGTCAAAGCAATGTGCTATATAGGGAACAATGTGCCATTTGGGACGTAGCCCAGTGACTCTAATTAAAGCTGTGTTTAATAACACAATTTGCACACAATAGGAGACCACCCTTATCAAAGCCACAGATGTAGACTAATAGTCCAACATGATGGTGTCTGTGTATCAGGGTTGGTGGTTATTTCATATCACAATGTCATTAGCTGGGTAAAACCAGAACATTGTTCTTTCTCAGAGAGGGCAGCTAATGTATATATGCGCACATGCCATGTCCAATTAAGGGAGGGGAGGACTGAGCATGTTCATGTTAGGGATTGGTAGTGCCAAACTAGAGACTAATACTGTAACTGAGAGGAAGTTAATAAGGAATATGGAAAGTTATATGTACTTGCACAACAAGATGGTTCCCCTCTGCCGAGCTACCATTCCAGTGTTTAATTGCTATATTGTAATTGTAGGCCACCGTGGCCTATTTATTTCCTTAACTTACCTCATTTGCACTCACTGTATATAGACTTTTTGTTTTCTTTTGTTTTACTGTATTATTGACTGTATGTTTTGTTTATTCCATGTGTAACTCTGTGTTGTCGTATGTGTCGAATTGCTACGCTTTATCTTGGCCAGGTCACAGTTGCAAATGAGAACTTGTTCTCAACTAGCTTACCTGGTTAAATAAAGGTGAAATACATTTTTAAAAAACAGTTGAAGACAGAATCCTGAGAGAGAGAAACCTGAGAAAGAGGACGTTTTAGATAATTATATTATTGTGTCTTTTGTTTTGTGCTTTCTGTTCTTTACCTCTTGCATTATTTGACCAGCATGCTTCTTTTTTAATTGTCATGGTAGAATCTAGGTATTCTCTCCATCCTTGTCTCCTCTATGATGTACCATAGTGCACAGAGCTGAAGAAGTTACCCAAACCAATAGTAAGAGCAGCCTCTTTCTGCCAGATCTGGAAAAGCAGGTGAGAGAGCATAAATGTCCCTAACAGTCATTCTGATTCCCATCTAAAATAGCCTTTTGAGTGATTCAAATATCACTCATGATATTTTTGGGGGGATAGAAATGCTGAAAATCAAAGAAAATGAACTACCCTTTAATAATCATGCTCCTGAATCCAAGTGTTTGACATGGGGGAGGGAACCAGTAACTTTATGGTCAAGCTTTATCAATGTAGACACAACAGTCATTTATTCATACTTTAGTCATCATACTTTGATCTGGTTTCATCCAAATATCATCCCATTTCATGAAAAACCTGATTTTGACCTTTAAATGAGAGAGGATGGGTGGATGTATGGGTCCGAGTGGTGGAAAAAGAGAAATTAGGGAGGGGAAGGCAGGAAAATAAGGTTGAGTGGAAGAGAGGGATGGGGAGAAATAGTTGAGGGAGATATTATGGATAGACAGATGTTTAAAAAGTTAAATTACGTGTTAGCTAGAGCAAGAGAGGGAGGATGTACTGATAGTAAGAGAGAATCCAAGTCAGAAAGAGAGGAAGAGCGCCAGAGATTGATCAGGAAAGGAGGCGGCAGCAGTTCAGTGGTGAGAGTTATTTAATTGGAGAGTGACATTGGGAGCTCTGCTAGTCCGCTCTCCCTAATCAATCAGAAATGGTCAGGAGGCACCAGAGGCGATGCGGCACTCCCATCCAGATTGGCTCCCCCTGGATCCTGCAGCCTCCAACCGCCCATGTCTTCTCCTGCCTTGTGGGGCCCCAGTGTTGAGAATCAGCGAAGTGGAGATGTCGTTTCCTACCTTTACCACCTGGGGGCAGCCCGTAAGGAAGTCCAGGACCCAATCGCACATGGCGGTGTTGAGACCCAGGGCCTCAAGCTTAATGATAAGCTTGGAGGGTACTATGGTGTTGAATGCTGAGCTGTAGTCAATGAACAGCATTCTTACAGTATTCCTCTTGTCCAGATAGGATAGGGCAGTGTGTGTTGTGATGGTGATTGCATCGTCTGTGGACCTATTGGGGTGGGTTGCAAATTGCAGTGGGTCTAGGGTGACAGGTAAGGTGGAGGTAATATGATCCTTGACTAGTCTCTCAAAGCACCTCATGATGACGGAAGTCAGTACTACGGGGCGATAGTCATTCATTTCAGTTACTTTTGCCTTCTTGGGTATAGGAACAATGGTGGCCAACTTGAAGCATGTGGAGACAGTAGACTGGAATAGGAGGAGAATGAATATGTCCGTAAAAACTCACCAGCCTGCTGGTCTGTTACGTTGGTAACACTGTATTATCCTCAAAGCAGGCAAAGAATGCTTTAGTTTGTTTGGAAGCAAGATGCCGATGTCCACGATGTTGCTGGTTTTCTTTTTGTAGTCCGTGATTGCCTGTAGACAAAACAACATCTTGCGTCTGATCCGTTGAATTGTGACTCCACTTTGTCCTTATACTGACGTTGTTTGATTGCCTTACAGAGGGAATAACTACACTGTTTGTATTCGGCCATATTCCTGGTCATCTTTCCATGGTTAAATGCGGTGGTTCGCGATTTCAGTTTTGCTTGAATGCCGCCATCTATCCACGGTTTCTGGTTAGGGTAGGTTTTAATAGTCACAGTGGGAACAACATCTCCTATGCACTTCTTTATTAACTCACTCACTGAATCAGCATATAAATCTATGTTATTATCTGAGGCTAGCCAGATCAAAACATGATCATGATCATGATCATGAAGCATGATCAAAACAATCTTGAAGCGTGGATTCCAATTGGTCAGACCAGCATTGAATGGTCCTAGTCACGGGAACATCCTGTTTGAGTTGCTGCCTATAGCAGGGGAGAAGCAAAATGGAGTCGTGATCGAATTTGCCGAATGGAGGGTGGGGGAGGGTCTTGTATGCATCGCGGAAGTTAGAGTAGCAGTGATCCAGTGTTTTGCCAACCAGGGTACTACAATCGATATGCTGATAGAATTTAGGTAGCATTGTTCTCAAATTTGCTTTGTTCAAATCCCCAGCTACAATACATGCAGCCTCCGGATACTGTATATGGTTTCCAGTTTGCACAAGGTCCAGTGGAGTTCCTTGAGGGCCGTCGTAGTGTCGGCTTGGGGGGGGGGGGATAATAACCGAAGAGAATTCTCTTGAGAGATCATATGGGTGGCATTTGATTGTGAGGAATTCTAGGACTTGAGTGAACAGAAGGACTTGAGTTCCTGTACATTGGTACAATTACACCATGAGTCGTTAGTCATAAAACATACACCCCCGCCCTTCTTCTTCCCTGAGAGATGTTTATTCCTGTCGGTGCGACGCACAAAGAATCGCAGTGGCTGTACTGACTCCAACACCATGTACCCAGAGAGCCATGTTTCAGTGAAACAGGGTATGTTACAATCCCGGATGTCAATTGAATGTTCCAGAAGGTAAAAACTTACTGAACGTAGCCCAGCTATTGTACCTAATTTTCCTCCTTCTGGAAACAGTATCTGTAGTCATAACGTTACGTTCCCTTTCATTTGGTACTCTCTGTACAATACAAAATATGGGGAATTGATATCCCTCCCAAAGTCGGCCCCAATGGACACCAAATGAAATGGCTCATAGCAAGATGTGGTAGTCTGGGTATTGTGCACACGGAGTGCTGCCTCATGACCCTCTCCTGACCCTCTCCTGTCCCATTGTAAGCTAACTGTACACTGGGAGAAGTGACATGTAAGCGATAAAACCTCACAAAAGTGGTGGTGTGATGCCCTTCTTTCTGCAGCACAAATATCCCCTACAGTCAATCTTTTAAATTCTGCCCAAGGTGGTGCCAGAACCCTGGTGGAGTGGACACATACACCAGTAGGTAACCCTTGAACCTTGCTGCCATATGGCACAACCCAGTGGGCGAGACGATGCTTAACTTCTCTAGGATAGGGGGCAGCATTTGGAATTTTGGATGAAAATGAGTATAACAGAACTTATGTAGCAGGAGAAACCCCAAGGACAAACCATTCCGATTTTTTGTTGTTGAGGTCACTCTCTTTTTAATGAGGTTTCATTGGGAATCCAGATTTCTAAGGGACTTGCTTGCAGTTCCTACCGCTTCCACTGGATGTCACCAGTCTTTAGAAATTGGTTGAGATTATTCCTTTGTGTAATGAAGGAGTACGGCCATCTTGAACGAGTGTCACTTAATGTGTACTGTTTGATAGAGGCGCATGACCAGAAAGCTAGCGTCAGTTTGTTTTCTTCCTGTACTGAACACAGATCATCCCGTCTTCAATTTTATCGATTATTTACTTTACAAAATACCTAAAATACCTTGTATTACAAAAGTAGTTTGAAATGTTTTGGCAAAGTTTACAGGTAACATTTGAGATATTTTGTAAGTTTGAACCGGTGTTTTTCTGGATCCAACGCGCCAAATAAATTGATATTTCGGATATATATGGACGGAATTAATCAAACAAAAGGACAATTCGTGATGTTTATGGGACATATTGGAGTGCCAACAGAAGAAGCTCGTCAAAGGTCAGGCATGATTTATATTTTTTTTCTGCGTTTTGTGTCGCATCTGCAGGGTTGAAATATGTTTTCTCTCTTTTGTTTACGGAGGTGCTATCCTCAGATAATAGCATTGTTTGCTTTCGCCGAAAGCCTTTTTGAAATCTGACATATTGGTTGGATTCACAACATGTGTAGCTTTAATTTGGTATCTTACATGTGTAATTTCACGAAAATTTGATTTTTATAGGAATTTATTTGAATTTGGAGCTCTGCATTTTCTCTGGCTTTTGGCCAAGTAGGACGCTACCGTCCCACATATCCCAGAGAGGTTGAAGGACTCCCTGATGTGAGCTGAATTTGTAAAACAGACAAAAATCTGGTCACATAACTTCGGGTCCGCTCAATGTACATGCGTGAAGTTCATACTGGACACAAGGCATGTAAGCTCTGTTTCTCTTCAGAAGCAAAAGGAGGAGGCAAAGGGAAATAGCTCCAAAGCTCAGAACCTGTAGGACAGTGGCCTTCGCCCTGAAGGTACGGATAACACGTGGAGTTCCCAAACACGTTTAGCCGAGGCCAAAGCCATGAACACTAGGAGAAGATATTCAGATCTTCTGTCCCCAGAGGTTCAAAAGGGGCTGCACGCAATACCTCCAAAACCAGAGTCAAATCCCACTTGGGCGCAATAGGTGTAAAGACTGGTCTGAGACAGTGCGCACCTTTCAGGAACCGCACAACGGCTCCGTCAATTCCCACATGAGATGTTGAAATAGTGGCCATGTACACTTTTATAGTGGTGAATGCCCGACTGCTCGAAACACCCCATTAGGAACATTAGGATGTCCCTTACAGAGCACTGAAAAGGAACACGTCCTTTATCTTGGCACAAAAGCTCAAACACTTGCCACTTATACAGCCCTTTTATGGAGGGCACCCTTGTGGACTGAATAGTAGCAATAATCTTCAGAAGTAACCATCAGATTGGCCCTCTCGGGGGCCAGGCCCATTTGAGGCAACCGGGGACATGCCTGGCCCGAAGCGAGAGTATGTGTGCACTGCTTCCCAGGAATAGGGAGCGAGCCAAGGTTATGTACGCTACTACTGACACACTGTCGGTTCTGACCAACACAAGTTGCCCTGACAAAAGCAGGAAGAAGTGCCTGAGCGCCAGATACAACGTTAGGAGCTCCAGGTAATCAACATGCAGTTCGCTCCACACCACTGTCCACCCTAGGGGGATGCATCTGTCCTGATCATCTTGCAAATACAAATCAGCCCATGGGAGCCCGTGACAATAGCAGAGGGACACCCGATGCGACCGGTTAAGGCGAGACACATTCAGAGTGGCTAGCCCTCAGTGCTGCATCAATAATAGCCTCATTGGAACGACTTCTATCACAGAAGCCATCACATTCAGTAAGCGCAGACACTGGCGAAAATGCATTGTAAGACCCAGTAAAAATTTGGCTGAGCAGAGCCCAGACACCCTCTATAGGGAAAGAAAAGTGTGATACAGGCTTGAGTCTAGCTCAAGACCGAGAAGTGGAAGGCACTAAGATGGTGTCAGACAGCTCTTTTTCTGTTTTCTTATGAAGCCTAGAGACTGAATACGGGTCAATAGCATGGATGTGTATAACACTGCTTGTTCCCTCGACTCTGCTGCCACCAGCCAATCCACTGTAATAGCGGTGGCTCGTAAGTATTCTGAATGTTTAGATTCTGATGTGCCTGTTGAGGGCATGTACTGTAGGTCTAGAATTGGACTCGAAGTCACGACCCTTTTCGGAACCAGGAAATGCCATCTGCACCAGCCATCCTGGTTCTCCGACATAAGAATCACTCGGATTGCCTGCTTTTGGAGAAGGGAGTGAGGCAACACGGGTATCTTTTGGTTATCACTATGGCAACAGCCTCCAGGAACAATAAAACACACAATATATACATCTTACACTTATAGTTAAAACAACAATGTATACATAACAACTGCCTTGGGAACAGTTGAGGTGATGACACCGCAGAGGCGCGTGGGACGCACAACAAATTGCAGACTGTACCCTGATGTCACTGTTCGCATAATCCAGCCTCCTGTGAAGTGCCATCTGAAGGGGCGAGAAGCCACCTTGTGGACTGGGAGAGACTGGTTCCATTTCTACCACTCTTAACAACTGTGTCTGAATTTGGAGAAGGGACGCTTTTCATTGAACTCACATGTGGGGAAACACAACACTTTTGACACCCATGAACACTGTATAACTTTGGTTGAAAATCTGTGTTCATGTGCCAAGGTTTGCCTAAAGCCTGGCCCACTTTGGGTAGAAAGGCTCCGGCGTTCAGTAACGTTCCCCGATTGGCAGTGTCACTTGCGGGTATTGTTGTCACAACGAGCCTCACTCAGTTTAGGCAGTAATATGCATTCCGGTAACTGGCTGGCAACCAGAGCTGGACCACACGCATTAAAAAAAGACCCATGGAAAAAAATTGTATTATGTAGGTTACCCTACCAACCAGTCCACTGATGACCGCACACCTTGAAACCTAGCTGGGAATGGGACATACAGCTTTGAAAAACCGACCCCTTCTGTGTTAACAGATAAAATCAATTCGTAATTTAATCTAATTCTCAGGAATGAAACGTGTTGTGCTGATGACAGACAGCTCATTTCAGGGTTTATGTTAAGGTTTCATGACAATTCGTTTTTCGACTTGATTTACTCGTTTTTATTCAGCTTCAGTTTGATAAAATCATTTCTATTTCGTTTTTTTATATGATTTAGTTTTAGTCTTAGTATAAGAGACAGAAAGTAGCCTATGCATGGGAGGCTAGGAGCCATGTTGTATGTTGTAGTTTTTCCCTGTTAGCTAGCATTAGCTCATAGTCTCGGAAATCCCAGACTAGAGCAACAGCACTCAGACTGGGGAGGATGTCGGATTGTCTTGGGAATTTCAGAGGAACAATTCTTTTCCGGTCAATGTCCTCTTCCGAAACGATAACTCTCCCAACAAATCACGAGTTTGGGCAAGAGGGTCAAGAGGGTTTCCCTAGCCTGAAGGCAGACATTTCCGAACATAGCGATTCTAAACAAAATGTTGAAGGTAGATGATGAAAACTAGCCACCCGAAATGCACTCAACAAAATGTTTTGTTTGATTTTGGATCAAAAAATGTCGAGTACAGATTATTGCATGCGACAATATACAATTTTTTTTGAGAAAGATAATATTATATATTTTAACATTTAGTAAATATATTTATTGATTTCTTTTCATGTTGATAAGAGATTAAAATCTAATGTATTGAATGTTATTTGTTCATGTAAAAAATGTAATGTAGTGATTTTAAGGTTGTGCCATCATATTTGGGATGGTGACACGAGAAAGTATGGAGAAAAACATTTTGTCCACAGAAATTGTGTTTGAAAAAAATGGAGTCCCCGCTGAAAAAAATGTAATTATAGTTTTTGCCATGTAGTAGCCACGAGCCAGATTTCCTGAAAAAAGAACACTAATACTTTGACTGCCTGTCTGCCTCTTGCTTAGCCAATGTTTGCAACGATGACGAGAAAATAACATTAAATCGCTATTTTGACAGCTTGTCTGTGTCTTGCTTGTGTTTGATCTGCCCTGCCTAAATAGCTGCATGTAACTCATCAGCTATGACAAACATGACATCGCTAGACTGCCTTGCCTGTCTGTGTCGTGTTCATGTTTGCGATACTGTTAGAACAGGCAACACATTTTTTACGAACATGTCGATCATGTTATTTGTGTACAACATATACATAGGTGCATGTAGCCTAACTCCCCTCTTTAAAAAAATGACATGAAATTGCACTTATGCTTAATAGCTTTCTAAGGCATGAAATGCAACAGTTTGAACACGTCGACCAAGAACAATATATGCTTATAACTCATAATTAAGCGCATGGTGCAATAATTAATGCAATTAATTTATTTATCGAATGTTATCGATGGTACACAGCTTTGTAGAACCAAAACAAACACAAACACTCGAACTCGAGAACAAATAGTTTGGGGGTTCACAAACGGTGCAGTTCACAAACGGTTTTGTGCTAATCTCCTTTGAGGCAGTCAAGCCAGGGCATTCTGCCAAGAGTTGTTCTAAGTCTAGTCCGGTTGGGGCCGCAAGGAGACCTTATTTCAAAGCTATCAATAAATATGCGTATTTGTGTACCTGGTAATCACACATTTACATTGTTTGAAGCACACATAAGTCCCTGTCACAAATTACATTTACAATAAGCCCCCTTTGGTGAATTCATTTGATTTTTTTGTTAATTGTTTGCCAGTAGAAGGTCTTGCGTGCTCTTGGCATTACCGAATCAAATGAAAAAAATGCGTTGAAAGATTTGTTCTTTTGACTGAACGAGTTGAAAAGATCTGAGTCAGTAAAAAGAGTAGAACTGCAACACTACTGAGCCGAAATCTGGAACAGCAGATAACTCTGTTAAATAACCTGCGCATTCTTAAAAGCGCTGGCTTGCTAATACTTTGTGTCTGGCTTGGATGTTGACACAATGGCAGCAAGTGTATAAGGCGGTGACGTTTTGTTCTGACTCGGGTACTTGTACAGACGTGTATGCTGGAACATTGGTATATTGTTGGAGGCAACCTATCTGTCTAGAGCAGTGCTGTTCAATTTCTGTCCTGGAGGGCAGAACAACTTCTGTTTTTTTTAATGCTATCTGGTAGTTAATTGCACTCACCTGCTGTCCGAGGTCTGAATTAGTCCCTTATTTAGAAGGAGAGGGTGAAGAACAAAAAGTATTTTGGCTCCCCAGGTCCGACATTGAAGAGCCCTGGTAGAGATACTAGATATTTAGTGATACTGATGCACAAGCTAGGCTTATTTGATACATTGCCATCTCCTGGCAGCATTTACCTGCCAGTTTCATAAGCTTGAAAACCCCATTGATGCTTGCCATTGGTCCGTCGCTCAGACCTGTGCTAAGGACCCACACTCCGGGGGTTGCGTCCTCATCAGAGGTGCACACAAGCCCCGCTTCCTCCACTCCCTCCAATTCCAGTAATTGGAAATAGGAATGGGGTTGCCATAAAGGCAGAGGAAAGCTAGTAAGTTCCCTTTGCCGGAAGTTAAGCATGCTAGACAACATTAGCAGGAGGATTTTTATTCTAAGTTAACTAGCCTCTTTGATCGCAACATGTTCCATTTACTAAACAAGAGAGCTATCCACTGTGGGGAGGCAGGAATAGCTAGTAGTAGCTAGCTCGTCTCGGTGTGTTATCTAATCTGGCTAGCACGCTATGCAGCGCTTGTTTAGCTAGCCTGGTGTCGAAAGTCTACGTAGGACTGGATCACCGAAGTGGGACCAGACCCTTCACTGACCAGTCTGGGACGAGAGGCAAGCGGTGCTTGACCGAGGAGAAACAGGTAGGGGGTACTGGCTCCCCACCGAACCTGGCAGACTTCTCTCTTTGAGTAGCCTTCCATTACCGGCAACAGAGCGCAAAGGAGCCGGGTTGAAAACAGGCAGCTAGAGCATACAACACGCCCTGGCAGACAAGACATTATCTCTTACCAAAGACCCAATTCATCTCCACGCACCCGCAACTCAGACTCAGCTGAGGTATGGGCACCTGGGAGAGGAGAGGAAGTCACTTTCGAAAACATACTCAAGAATGCCACACGACAGTCAAGAGAACCTGTGCCGTGGACTAGAGAAACAGTGTCAGCCGTGTCAGTGTTTGTTCTGAAAACAAACTGATTGGAGCCAGACAACTAGAACATTTTTATTCAAATCAAATCAAATCAAATCAAATTGTATTTGTCACATACACATGGTTAGCAGATGTTAATGCGAGTGTAGCGAAATGCTTGTGCTTCTAGTTCCGACAATGCAGTGATAACCAACAAGTAATCTAACTAACAATTCCAAAACTACTGTCTTATACACAGTATAAGGGGATAAGGAATATGTACATAAGGATATATGAATGAGTGATGGTACAGAGCAGCATACAGTAGATGGTATCGAGTACAGTATATACATATGAGATGAGTGTGTAGACAAAGTAAACAAAGTGGCATAGTTAAAGTGGCTAGTGATACATGTATTACATAAGGATGCAGTCGATGATGTAGAGTACAGTATATACATATGCATATGAGATGAATAATGTAGGGTAAGTAACATTATATAAGGTAGCATTGTTTAAAGTGGCTAGTGATATATTTACATCATTTCCCATCAATTCCCATTATTAAAATGGCTGGAGTTGGGTCAGTGTCAATGACAGTGTGTTGGCAGCAGCCACTCAATGTTAGTGGTGGCTGTTTAACAGTCTGATGGCCTTGAGATAGAAGCTGTTTTTCAGTCTCTCGGTCCCAGCTTTGATGCACCTGTACTGACCTCGCCTTCTGGATGATAGCGGGGTGAACAGGCAGTGAGTGGTTCGGGTGGTTGATGTCCTTGATGATCTTTATGGCCTTCCTGTAACAACGTGTGGTGTAGGTGTCCTGGAGGGCAGGTAGTTTGCCCCCGGTGATGCGTTGTGCAGTCCTCACTACCCTCTGGAGAGCCTTACGGTTGAGGGCGGAGCAGTTGCCGTACCAGGCGGTGATACAGCCCGCCAGGATGCTCTCGATTGTGCATCTGTAGAAGTTTTTGAGTGCTTTTGGTGACAAGCCGAATTTCTTCAGCCTCCTGAGGTTGAATAGGCGCTGCTGCGCTTCTTCACGACGCTGTCAGTGTGAGTGGACCAATTCAGTTTGTCTGTGATGTGTATGCCGAGGAACTTAAAACTAGCTACCCTCTCCACTACTGTTCCATCGATGTGGATAGGGGGTGTTCCCTCTGCTGTTTCCTGAAGTCCACAATCATCTCCTTAGTTTTGTTGACGTTGAGTGTGAGGTTATTTTCCTGACACCACACTCCGAGGGCCCTCACCTCCTCCCTGTAGGCCGTCTCGTCGTTGTTGGTAATCAAGCCTACCACTGTTGTGTCGTCCGCAAACTTGATGATTGAGTTGGAGGCGTGCGTGGCCACGCAGTCGTGGGTGAACAGGGAGTACAGGAGAGGGCTCAGAACGCACCCTTGTGGGGCCCCCGTGTTGAGGATCAGCGGGGAGGAGATTTTGTTGCCTACCCTCACCACCTGGGGGCGGCCCGTCAGGAAGTCCAGTACCCAGTTGCACAGGGCGGGGTCGAGACCCAGGGTCTCGAGCTTGATGACGAGCTTGGAGGGTACTATGGTGTTGAATGCTGAGCTGTAGTCGATGAACAGCATTCTCACATAGGTATTCCTCTTGTCCAGGTGGGTTAGGGCAGTGTGCAGTGTGCAGTGTGGTTGAGATTGCATCGTCTGTGGACCTATTTGGGCGGTAAGCAAATTGGAGTGGGTCTAGGGTGTCAGGTAGGGTGGAGGTGATATGGTCCTTGACTAGTCTCTCAAAGCACTTCATGATGACGGAAGTGAGTGCTACGGGGCGGTAGTCGTTTAGCTCAGTTACCTTTCTTGGGAACAGGAACAATGGTGGCCCTCTTGAAGCATGTGGGAACAGCAGACTGGTATAGGGATTGATTGAATATGTCCGTAAACACACCGGCCAGCTGGTCTGCGCATGCGCTGAGGGCGCGGCTGGGGATGCCGTCTGGGCCTGCAGCCTTGCGAGGGTTAACACGTTTAAATGTCTTACTCATCTCGGCTGCAGTGAAGGAGAGACCGCATGTTTTCGTTGCAGGCCGTGTCAGTGGCACTGTATTGTCCTCAAAGCGGGCAAAAAGTTATTTAGTCTGCCTGGGAACAAGACATCCTGGTCCGTGACTGGGCTGGGTTTCTTCTTGTAGTCCGTGATTGACTGTAGACCCTGCCACATGCCTCTTGTGTCTGAGCCATTGAATTGAGATTCCACTTTGTCTCTGTACTGACGCTTAGCTTGTTTAATAGCCTTGCGGAGGAATAGCTGCATTGTTTATATTCGGACATGTTACCAGACACCTTGCCCTGATTAAAAGCAGTGGTTCGCGCTTTCAGTTTCACGCGAATGCTGCCATCAATCCACGGTTTCTGGTTTGGGAATGTTTTTATCGTTGCTATGGGAACGACATCTTCGACGCACGTTCTAATGAACTCGCACACCGAATCAGCGTATTCGTCAATATTTACATCTGACGCAATACGAAACATGTCCCAGTCCACGTGATGGAAGCAGTCTTGGAGTGTAGAGTCAGCTTGGTCTGACCAGCGTTGGACAGACCTCAGCGTGGGAGCCTCTTTTTTTAATTTCTGCCTGTAGGCAGGGATCAGCAAAAGGGAGTCGTGGTCAGCTTTCCCGAATTCATTTAGGTATGGTCGTGACCTCGAACCCGGCTTGTTAACCTTAACCTGTGTCGGGAAGAATTTAAGGAATTAATCCAAGTCTCTGTCTTATCGCCTGTTCGGATGCAGGGCTTCCAGCGAGACACAGATTTCATTGGCCTTGTCAGACCTGATTTCAGTTCTTCAGTCGAAGTAGCGAGACTGCGACACCCCATAGTTGTGTTGTACCAAGAGTACCGACTGAAAGGGAACATTACATTTACCATCCACCATGCTAGTGATTGACTGCACCAACTCAAGGCCATCTCATGGTTATCATTAAGAATTCCTTCTCTGTTGTAATTGCACAGAGGCCAGTGCACAGATGAGCCTAATTGTTTTCTTATTGAGAAAGAGCCACATCAGAGGAGACTTTGTGTCTGGCTAATAAGGCGGCAGAGGGGCCTTGCCCACTGTGACTTCGTGTTACTCTATCTGAGCGCGCTAGCGTCTCTAATTGCACAGAGCTCATAGGCATAAATGAACCGGGGCCTTGATGTTCTAGAGATGAGGCCAGCGACTCTTCGCCCTTTTAGAAGATATGCGCCTCTGTGACAAAAATAGACAGCAAACTGATTGAAATTAAATTGCGTTACATTATCCCAAACTTAGAAACAACCTAATCACTGTGGATTCAGGGTATTGATTAGGATGGTCATATACTCATTTTCTATGGGAGCACAGACAATAGCAGTGGAGGCTGCTGAGGGGAGGACGACTCATAATAATTGCAGGAAGGGAGTGAATGGAATGGCATCAAACCATGTGTTTGATGTATTTGATACAGTTTCACTGATTCTGCTCCAGCCATTACCACGAACCCGTTCTCCCCAATTAAGGTGCCACCAACCTTCTGTGGACAGTAGCTACAGGCGGATACAATCATTCACTCCCTGAACCACCATATTCAGGCAATCCTCATTCAGATTACACTAATTTAATCTCCCTCTCTCCTGTTCCCTGGGGCTAAGATTTTTTGTAAGCCCTGGTTGGCTGATCATTGAGACGACTGTGAATACTTGATTTCCCCCAACTTAAAATTAAACCTACTTTTTAGATGAGCTGCATCAGACTGGAGGCACCCAAAGACCATTGTTGTGCAACCTGAATTCCTACTCTGTGACATCATCAATGTTGGACATACAGCTAGATGACATGACTTGTAGTTGACTGTGAAGAACCGGCTGAGTCAGTCCCTCATGTGACTGGTGGTAACCACCTCTCTCTCCATATGGAAATTACAACAAAAAAAACAAGACAGACAGAACGTAATACTTGATAAACGGGCATTTTCGGATTCAAGTGTGTTGAAATAGTGGACAGGCACATGGGTCATTCTCGACAATTGCCTTCTTCCAGACGGGGCGCTGCCGGCCAGAGAAAGACAAAGACAAGACAGACATGTTCATTCACCTCTGTTTGTGTCGGGGAGACCCGAATCCTAATGACAGCCCAGATCACCAGTGTCTTTGTTCTGTGTGTCACACAGAGGGAGAGAAAGTGCCATGACAGCTTGTGTAACTTGATATGTCGGTTACAGTACAGTGGGGGGGAAAGTAAGGGCCAGGGCAAATATTGTATTAGCCTATGTTCCACAGCTGCCTCAATTACAGTGATTGTCTTGAAAAAGGAAATGAAGTCTGCAGAGGGGGAGAGTATGCAGCATAATACGGGGGTGGCCAACCCTCCTCCCGGAGGGCTACTGGGTGTACAGGCTTCTGCTCTAGCCATCGTTTAACACAAGTGATTCAGCTAATCAAAGTCCTGCATGGTGAGCAGCTGATTTGTAGAATCAGGTGTGTTTAGAGGAGGGCCACAGCAAAAGCCTGCACGCTTAGTAGCCCCTTTGATCTGTGATATTGTACACATTGAGGCACAAAAGTGTAACCTGGGATGAATGTGTGGATCAGCATGTTGGACTCCATTTAACAGTATACAATCATGTGTTATTCTCTCTTCCATTGTGTTTTGTCTGACTTTCATTGTCAATGTAGCGATTGGGTTCTCAATCAGGATTCCTAAGAAAGGTAACAGATGCTCCAAAAGATTGTGACAGCACCTCTTGGCTGTGTCATCTCCAGGAGTTTTTCTCTCCCATTGTCAACCAGACAGAAAGAGTGTCTCCATGTTTGTGTATTACTGTGCGTGTGTACGTGCGCGTGTGTATGAGAGCGAGAGAAAAAAAGAGAGAGTGAAGGAGAGACAGTTCAAGAGAAGCATTGGCTTTGAAATGAAAGACTTTTCTACCACGGGGAAGAGTCGTGTGTGTTCACATGCTCCAGTGATCAGGCTGAAAACACTGCCGAGGCCTGTTGCATTCACTCTCACATGGGATGGTCCTCGTGGTTGCCTGCTTGGCAAAGAGCATGTTACCCCCCTCATCCTCTCATTTACCTCCACCTCTCTTCTCTCCTCTCGCTCCTCCTTCCTCATCCCAAAGCCTCCCCAGCATCTGTGCTCTGTTTGCTTGAACAAATTGGAGTGTTTCTGGCCACCATGCAGCAGGGAAACAAGGCCTCTCATTCTTCCTGTGAGACAAGGAGGAAAGCAAATACATCTACTAACAATGCAGTTGGAGTTGTTCCTGCAAAAGCCCTGTATGAAATGGGATTTGGCACAGTCAAAAAGGAGTCATGCCCTCCTGTGGTACCCATGGATCCAGCACCATGGATGGGTGTCATAATATAATCAGCACCCCCTGAAATAAGAGGAGAACGGAAGAGAATAGGTGTTTGGGATATCACTCTGATAGGCTCAATGAACCAATTCCAAAACTTGAACACACGGGGATGAGAACATAGGGTCTTCAGGAATTACCAGGAATTAACACACACATACACACATATACACACACTCATTAGATTAGGTCCCACTCTGCCCGTCCAAATGAAGCATGGCTGCTGATTAACTCTGAGGTCTTCTGGTTTCATCTACATGTTTTTTTTTTAGAATGGGGAGTGTGCTTGCTGAGTCAATCAGCGAGAGAGAGAGAGAGAGAGAGAGAGAGAGAGAGAGAGAGAGAGAGAGAGAGAGAGAGAGAGAGAGAGAGAGAGAGAGAGAGGACTTACCAATATACAGCATTTTTTTTTTTGTTTACTTAGCCAGGTTAGCTAGTCATCTTAAAGGGTTATATGATCACAATTTCCAGAAGTAGTAATCTGCAAGACAACAGAGAATGCCCTGAAAGTGATTGATCATTTGCCTAGATGTTAAAGCTAAGCGATTAGATAAATGGACAAAATGGGAATAATGGCCAGGTTTATATATGATACATTTTTCATTATCTAGATTATTTCTTTATATTATAATTATGCCTCATTGGTAATTTCATGATTGTTCAGAGGTAATATAATGGATTTAAAAAACGTATTCATCTTGATGGGAAAAGATTGTTGAAAAAATATTATTATTTTCAATTACTTTTGCTCTTTGGACCATTTGCCATATTCATTTAATAAATGTAATTTTGTTCAATGATGGAATGGGTGAGGTAAAATACTGATATATACATTCCACTATCAAATTAGTTCAAACGGAATGATGGTATTGCAGGGAAGTAAAAAAACACAACATGTGTGCTTCATGTACTGGATATCAGATTCACACA
Organism: Oncorhynchus keta; assembly: GCF_023373465.1. Classification (NCBI taxonomy): domain Eukaryota; kingdom Metazoa; phylum Chordata; class Actinopteri; order Salmoniformes; family Salmonidae; genus Oncorhynchus; species Oncorhynchus keta. The sequence continues at coordinate 28,722,632 of NC_068424.1, read as the reverse complement.
TTAGTTAGCGTGTGTGTGTGTGTTTGTATTGTATGTATGTATGTTGTATGTATGTATGTATGTATGTATGTATGTATGTATGTATGTATGTATGTATGTATGTATGTATGTATGTATGTATGTATGTATGTATGTGTGCATGTGTGTGTGTGTGTGTGTGTGCCAAAAAGTTACATAAAGTTACATAGAGTTACAACTCTGAAGAATATTCTGAAGGAGGATCGTGACAACAAATCATTAGTGCACATTCCTTGATGAATGGAGGCAATCAGAGCATAAAAACAAGATTGCAGAAAAGATTAGCATTGCTGCTTGTCAATGTGAATAATAGTGCATTCTCCCTCAAGGACAAACATGTCTCATATTTCATAGTAACCACTTAAAGTACAATGAGTAACCCCTCAGTATTAATCCATTATTTTTTATCCCAGTTTATTCTCTCCTATTTCAAACGCAAGTCTTTACATTTCTCAAGAGGTCACAGGTGTGATTACATTCAAGAAGAAGTCCATTTACAACACTTTCTTCTCACTCTCTCTTTTTCTATCCACAGCAGAGAGGTTTATTTGTCCAGGGGTGCAGCAGTGTGCAGTCCAGATTGGAAGGAGTTGATTGAGCCAGGGACTGGGTGTTATATGGCCCTAAGCCTGTCTGAGAGTGCCCCAGGGGCTCCCACGCCTCTGGAGTGTGCAGACGGGGTCCACGCTGACTCAGACTGACATGGGGCCCCTGGGGGTTGGCCGAGCCTCCAGGATCAAACGAAGGGCCCAGGGTGGACACTGTGAGACACAGTGACAGGGGCCTGATGTGATGTGGCTGTCTAGTGTCGGTCCGTCACCGCTTTCGTTTCCTGGGCCACATCATTGATTCCCAGGGTAGGTGACATTAGTTAGACCCCCTTTTAATCTGTTACAAAGAGCTTGACCTGCCGAGCTCCTCCCCTGTGGATCCATACATGGCTGGCCACTGGAGCCGAAATTGAAAATATAATTTTCTCCATTCTCCTCCCTGGCTGTTTCACTAGAACACAGTCACGGTAATCCTCACTCCGTTGTCTAAGGATTTTCACATCTTACAATGGGAATAATCACTATCTCACCAATGGAGTCTAGGTAAGATAGCTGTATCTCTTGCATTCGCACCATGAGAATCTCTTCTGGGGGTAATAAAACTAGAAGCTATAAGAGGACTTCGAACAAGCTACCTTGGAAGCTACAGATAACAGTCAAAATAAAGGAAACACCAACATAATAGTTGGAATAAAGTATATAAAGGATACAATAACTTAATATGGAGTTGCGCCACTGGTGACTGACACACACATGCGCACGCAAGCACACACACACACACACACACACACACACACACACACACACACACACACACACACACACACACACATATACTTTAAACCCTTTACAGATGTAGGATCTTAATTTGAGCCAGTTTGCTACACCAGGAAAATAATCCTGCAGCAACAGAAAATGTGAATTATTATGTGGATTGAAATGAATGGACATTTTTTTGCAGGGGTTGATGCATTTTTTGTCAGGGCAAATCAAGTCTGACATTTTAAAGTGGAAATAAAAAATGTTAAGACTTTTTAAACTGTAAATACACTACATGTTCTCAGCATCAAAATAGTTACCAAATGTAGATCCTACACCTGTATGCTCCTTTGAGATCCCTCTTTCAAAGATCTCTTCTAGCCATGATAGCCAAAATAATGGGCGACTGGGCATTTTTATACGTGACCCTAATACCCTGACAACTTCGCGTGCGCGAGCGTTGCAAAATAAATGTAGAAATCTATATTGTTCAATTATTGCACCCACACTGCTCGCGTGCGCCAACGAGCATGTGCATTGCCAAGGACTAAAATAAGAAGTCATTCCTATTTCTGACGCAGATCGCGCTGCAAGTCCTGCCTCTCGCATCTCCTCAATGGTTTATAGAAGCAGGTACCCATGTGCCATCTCCTCATTGGTTATATCCACATGGGTGACTGAAAGACGAACAAGGTCAGTGGTGGTAATGTACCTAATTTATGAAAGTTGGCAATCGCAATATAAAGTCCAGAGAAGAAAAAGCCTGGAAGAAGGAGAGATGACTAGAAACAATTCGGTTGACCGTTTTATGTGTGGATTAATTGTCGGAGTAGAGGTCCTTGTGCATTTCAGGTAAAATAACAACTCAATGTTTATATCCCAGGAAAAATTAGCTAGCAACAGCAAGCTAGCTAAATAGGACAAATTAGCTAGCAAGTGCAAGCCAGCTAGCTAAATTGCCATAAATGTTTAATGCTTTTCGACCTGTCCCAAATTAATGGTTCAGAGTTTGTTTTGATATTTTTAACCTGCGTGTCGTGATCACGTTTGGTGTGGGGTGACAAAATAAATGAATGCACAATGGCGCACAGTGGCGCACAATGGCACACGCGCACAGTCAGTTTGGGTCCCGTGTAAGTATGATGTGATTGCCTAATTATCTCAGGAACCACACGTGTGGAAGCACCTGCTTTCAATAAACTTTGTATTCCTCATTCACTCAAGTGTTTCCTTTATTTTGGTAGTTATCTGTATGTTTGGCCATGAATTTCTATGCATGAGAGTAGTTTATTCTCATCTTCTGGATATGTTGTAGACTTGTAGAAATTTGGGGTGACGGGGGAATCATTGTATTTCACTCTAGATCTTTGATAGCTTGACAAAATACATCAGTGCTGTGTCTTAACACTGATGGAGGGAGGAGCAGTGACTTAAAGTACTTAAGTAAAAATACTTTAAAGTACTACTTAAGTTGTTTTTTGGGGGTAATCTGTACTTTAATTCACTATTTGTCTTTTACTTTTACTTCACTACATTCCTAAAGAAAATAATGTACTTTTTACTCCATATATTTTCCCTGGCACCTAAAGTACTCATTATATTTGAATGCTTAGCAGGAAAGGATAATGGTCCAATTCATGCACTTATCAAGAGAACATCCCTGGTCATCCCTACTGCCTCTGACCTGGCGGACTCACTAAACTAAAATTATTTGTTTGTAGTGTTGGAGTGTGCCCCTGGCTATCCGTAAATAAATAAAAAACAAGATTGGTGGCCTCTGGTTTGCTTAATATAAGGAATTTGAAATGAATTATACTTTTACTTTTGATACATGAGTATATTTGAGCAATTACACTTACTTTTGATACTTAAGTATATTTCAACACTTTTGCTCAAGTAGGATTTTACTGGGTGACTTTTACTTTAACTTCAAATCATATCAAATCAAATGTATTTATATAACCCTTCTTACATCAGCTGATATCTCAAAGTGCTGCACAGAAACCCAGCCTATAACCCTAAACAGCAAGCAATGCAGGTTTAGAAGCACGTACTTGATTCATTTTCTATTAAGGTATCATTACTTTTACCTAAGTATGTTAATTGGGTATTTGTTACACCACTGGGGAGGTGTCATGTGACATGAGTGCTCCAATGGGCTGGTAACACCTTGTAAGACCAGGTCAGGCAGGACATCACATTCGTAAGAATATTGATTAGTGAAGAGTGGGCGAAACAAAAGGCCCCAATGGAGTATACCTGGGCAGACAGACTTCATAGAGTACATCAGCAGCACTCTCAACATTATCTTTAGCAGGTAATGGTCAGTCTGAGTACTTCAATGGATATAATGTGCATTAGAGCCACTTTGTTTGGAGGTTGTAATTAAACGTCATGTTACTTTTCCCTTCTCTATTATGTGCGGTACATTAATGGTTATATGATGATTATTCAGTAATGAACACAATTTGGTGTTGTGTTTACTGATATTCTTAGGCACACTTGTCGTTCATACTTGGCGTAGTCGGCAGCACAGTGCAGAGCATCAGTGTCATTGTCACCCAGGTTTGACACATTGTTTAAGGAGCAAGAACAGGGAGGGCAAACCAGTGTAGACACAAGCTCAAATTTGGCCTGTGAAATTAAAAGTCATTTTGAGAAAGTGGATATTAATGTTAGCTATCAATTTAAGCCTTTAAAAAATGTGACATATTTTAGGCTGACATGTTTTAATTAAACCATCAATAGTATGGCAACAGTGGCTAATGGTGCAGCAGACACCGCCAAGGCGTTTCTCCCAGCCATCTTCTATTCTACTGTTGTGCACACAATTACATTTAATGCTGGCACTTACGGCCTAACATCACACACCAGAGATGTGATCTAACCTGTTGGATGAATGCTTTTGACAAATTACAATATACTAGTGATTTATTGTTAGACCTATCCTGATATTTTTTGCTGATTCTTTTGATATTGTGATTCTTACAAAGACACAAAGGGCTGGTTTCCCAGACACAGATTAATTCTAGTTCTGGACATAAAAGCATGTTCAATTAAATGGAAAATCTCCATGTAAAGTGCTTTTTAGTCCAGAAGTAAGCTTAATCGGTGTCTGGGAAACTGACACGGGAAATGTTATATGACAATTCGATCATGGTTTATGTCATAAGCAGATCTTCTAGGACATTGTAATACATTGGTCTGGAATACCAACAACAGCTCGATGATGAGTTATTTGGCTTTCAGAGCTCTTTTACATGGTGTTAGTGAAAGTACCAGTGAAGTAATTTATGGCATCCTGTCCTCTGTCTGTTTAAGTCTCACAGATATCTATGAATTAATTAAGCAAGCTACACTGTTTTGAGAGGGAAAACAAGCTAAACAAACCTTCACCGAAGGCGACGCAAGTCACACTTTTTTGTCATGTGTTGTCGAAGAAGACACGGCACCTTCGTCATTAGCGACACACACTTTAAACTGTTCCCACTTTTGTTCTCCCCCTTCTGCCTTGAGCATAAATAAGATAAGGGAGAGAAAAAATGAAAGCATCCATCATTCAAAGTGGAAAAGGGTAATTTAGCCCGCCCCTTCTGACAGCTTTACAACTTTGTGCTGTATTCTGTTTTAATTGGCAATCATGAATTAACTGAATGAGAGGCCCGTTCATTGCCGCTGTCTCTCTCTTGTCGCAGCTTTTAATTGGGTGGACTTGATGGGTTCCTCAGATAAGAGCCGACAATACATTCTCATGATTGGCAACTCATTTGTTGCTCTGTAATTAGACTGGAGCTCTACCAAACACACCAATGTTGTCTCACAACGAACCCAAGTCTTTTATCAGGCAGGCAGGCAGGCAGGCAGGCTTTCTTTCGATTTTTTTGAGATACTAGGAATATCTAGGATCATATGAGAGTGATGATATAGTGACCTGACAATACATTTGAATTGCTACGTATTAAAAGTTCCACATTAGCGTCATCTATCCGCCATGTATCAATAGTCATCTACAGGTTGTAGAGTGATTACCTGTTCATACTGTCAAAGAGTAATTAAAGGAATTGATTCATGGCCAATGTCAGCTGCTCAGGTTTATTGGTGCTCATTAGTAATCTGTGATATGGCAAAGCTACATCACCACACACGCATGGACACGCACGCACACACACATACTAAACGTGCAATGCACGCGCACACAAACACACAGGCATACCCACATCATCCCTGGGTAGTTCTTGTGTTTTTCTGAATTAGCAAACAGATTGAGCCTTCTCCAACAGACAGAGTAGTGCATAGGGAGGCGAGGAGAATATGGTTAGAATAATTCTAACTATTCATAGGTGCACCTCTCCCCAGCCAGATCTTAATGTACTTTTTATGACTATGATGACACTTCCCAGAGGCACTCCATAGTCACCCTATACTTTTACATATAGGGTCAAATTTCAAAGCTATCTCCATTCTCCCTCCATTTAAAAATAGGAAAAAAGGAATTAAACATTAATGTGCCGATGAATAAATATTTTGTGTCTCCAGGACTCAGCACTTTCTCCACTCCTGCAGCCGTCTTAATGAAGTCTTCCTGAAGCCATTTGTAAATTAACACATCTCTTCCATAGTCCCCTTTACGTTCAGTTTCTTCTGTGGAGGGAGGTTGAGAATTAGTTAAGCAGTTTCTCTATGCTGTGATATGTCACTGGGAGGGATGCATAATTACCCAACCTCTGAGTCGCCGGGCAAAAGAAGTGTGTTTGGGATTCCTTTGTACTATTTTGCACTATGGGTTTCAGCCTTATAGCTTGGCATTGAACTGTTCTCCCTCTCTTAATGCTCAAGCTATCGAGATCAGCAAACGGGCCCGGTGCCTGAGCTGTATGTTGAATGATATCAAGGTGAAAGGTGACATTTTCAAAAGCCTGTCACAAACTAGTCAGACCCATTTCGGAGCTAGTATCTAAACTAAGCCCACCCTATCCCCTTTATCAGGTTTCCCTACTATGTTTTGAGAAAAAAAAGTATTCATCTATTATTCATCTCCTTCCCTTTAGATTTACAAAGACATCACCCAGGTAAGGATCGGTGAAGGCATGCATACTGACATTACCCCTGTCCTCAGTGTATTCACTTAGCCACTCTTCTTAATCATTGGTGTGACATCCCCATTATACAGGTTTATTATCAACTAATAAGACCTTTGTGCCAATCATGTTATGTCCATTGTAATTGCCAGCCACCCATAAAGGATATGGTACTCTATATGTAAGAACCAGAGGTGAAAATACTGTATTGACAGGGTCAAGTGAGCAATGTACATTATGAGGACATTATTAGTTCTTCCTCTGGCGTAAACATTTGTCCCACTAATGCAGGTCAAATATGGAGCGCCGTGTTCTAAATGTGGTATAATATGGAGTACACTTGGCCTCGAGGGTTTAAGATTAAGGGCGAATTTGTTGCTATGCTAGCTTTATTTCGCAGCAAAACACTCCTCTGACTCAATGAGTCATGTTCAGAGCTTATACACGGCAAACGTGTTGTACTGTCACTACAGTAGTATTATTTTCTACTGAACCCCAATGAGTGGCCGGGCCTCTCTCTTCCCCGGTTTATTGTTTGGTTTCTCTGCCTGTGTTCACCCCTCAGATTCTGCTCCGTCACGTTTGGCCGCGAGTGATAAATGTGACATTACTCCATCTGAGGATCATTAAATGTCAGGTCCTGCCGTGACAGCGTGCGTCCTGGCAGGAAGTCAATGGTGAGGAGGAGGGGAGAGTGGTGTTAGAGAAGGCAACGCCCGCTGGGACGGCACGCTGGGACGGATCAATGGCTCATCTAACACCCCCATGATGCCCACCACTGAACCACTGCACCGCACCGCACAGCCAAGACCCACTTACACCACTACCACACCAACACTCACACACACACACTTCCCTCTCTGCCAGGAAGATATCCAGCTGCTTGGCTGATCTGTGTGCATCTATAGATGACCTCCACATGTGATTTGGACATGGACGTTTACAGGATAGAATCAGGATCAAGGTGCAAGAAAAACGTAAATTGTTGTCCTATTCAATTCTGAATTAAATGTGTATTACTATTAGCAGTAGTAGTAGAGGCATTGACAGTATCTGCATTATTGAGCAAATTTTCACTTATCTTACACTTAGAGTCCCAATAAAGGTATGCACAAAAATCGAGCAAGTGACCTTATGGACCAGTATGTACATTCCTACGTATTTCGTTTGGATTTAACTTGGCTCTACACTCCTGCATTTTGGATGTGCGCTAAATAAATGATTGGTCAAAAATGTATTGTGTCATTTCAGGGTCACTTTTATTGTAAATAAGAATAGTATTTCTGAACACTTCTACATTAATGTAAATGCTACCATGATTATGGATAACCGTGAGTGTATTGTGAATAATGATGAGTGAGAAAGTTACAAATATCATACTCTCCTGTTATTGGTAATAGTGAGAGGTTAGCACGTTTTGGGGGCATGAACTTTGTTCATCTGTAACTTTCTCACTAATCATTATTCACAATTTCATTCATGATTATCCGTAATCATGGTAGCATCCACAACAATATAAAAGTTGTCAGAAACTTTTTCTAATCGCATTTACAACACAAATGACTCCCAAATGTCACAATACATTATTTACCATTCATTTCTATTGGGCAAAAACATAATCCGAAACACAACCAAAACAAACTGGAATTGCATCCAACAAGTTTGTAGAGTCACAAGCTTGATGTAGTCATTGCAAATTAGGAATATGGGACCAATTACTAAACATTTGACAAAATGTACTACGCTATAAGTGAAATTGTCCAAATACTTTATGACACCTTCAAATGGCGGGACTAGATAGACGAAGTACTTTCATTTCTAAACAGTAAAAGAGAAATGTATAAAAACACCCTCAGATAAAAGGTCTGTACTCTCGCCTCATAGAAAACATTTGCTGGAGTACAGAGACAACTCCTGAAATATTTTAGCTTCATTGTCCAAATAAATACGTAGGGGAGTGTACATCCTGCATTGTGAGATGCACTCTGTTGTTTACTGTCGATCATGTGGGGCGGGGGGGTGGGGGGGCCTCACCGTATGGAATCTTGACCAAGTAAATGATGTTTAGACTCCCCACTGATTCTATTCCTCTCCCCTGACAACATAGATAGTGCTCTAACCTCTCTCACACACCCCTTAAAGCAGAGAGAGAGAGAACATCGATATGTTGACCAATGAAATAAAGAGATAGCAGCTTAAGTAACATTTCAAGTGAAGAGGGAAGCATGCTGATTGTTCCCTTGATTCAGCATGTTTGGTTGGTTCCACCATTCAGGTGAACATGGATTGAGACATCAATCACAAAAGCATGAGAATAGACAAGGCAACCGTGGAGAGGGTGGTAGATCAAGATAGGGAAAGCGTTTCAAGTGACGTTACCCCGATCTGATGGCTTTATCATGCTGTAATGTGTTAGCATCATGCTAACATCAAAGAGCGATTGCCTGATGTACAAACATGCCATGAATCAAGTATCAACATAGGACAAAACCAATGCAGACAATCCAAACGCAGTGCATACAAAACCTGTGATATTAGTCCTGCAGTCATGGAACAAAAGGAAACGTTCAAAGAAACCAAACTTTGATGAGGCAACGGACAGGGTAACTGACCTAGTTCAAATGCATTCAAGGATAAACCATACACAGTACGGAGAAAGAAAAATCAAAAGGGACAGATGAACAAGAGGAATGTATCTTAAGCAAGCGACATTACTACAGTACTCTAAACCATGAAATCCAGACAGAGTTAACTAAATCAGTCTGTCAGCAAGATATACCTGAAAAAGAGCCACGTGGGAGTAGGTCAGCGTAAACGTGTAAAGATCTCTGCAGAGGGGACAGTGCAGCAAGGTCATCGTCACATTGCATCAAGCACGGTGCCGAGAGGCCAGCTTTTGTTCTCTTGTGTGAAGTCCCTTTGCCAGAGGTAACAATTAAGACTCATCTGTCAGACTGGACTAATGTATTCGTTCGAAATTCTACCGTGAAACTTTACTGTTGTGCTTTCTTTCCGCCTTTCATAGCGGTCATTCAACTTCAATGTGTTCCTTCCCATTTCATAAAGCCATCTTGTACATGTCAAAAATCACAAGCAGCTTTCCCCACAGATTGCAGTGTAATCTAACTGTCAACATAACTGGTAATTAACAAGTAGTAGGCTACAGCCACATATTAGCGGTACAAAACATGTTATGCTGCCTGTGTTTGCATTTACTTTCATAAGCAAACTTTCACGATTTACTGAGTTTCACGTTTTATGGTAGACTGTAGCCTAGGTTAGTTTCTAGAATGAACAATTGGCAATTAATCTTGCAAATAGCAAGTAGTGCAGTCACATATTAGCGGTAGGGGAAAAAAATGTGTGCTGCCTGTGTTTGCTTTCAAAACTTTGTAACTAACAATGCAAACGTTTGTGATTTGAGTTGCACCAATCGAATGTTGGTTATGCTCTATGATAGCTTGTGCTCTAGGTTCATTTCACACAGGTGTGGCATTGCCAATCTTCCTGTTTTCCTGACTGCCATCCCGTGTGGGGAGCAGCTCAGTTTCAGCAGTGAGATTGATGAAATGTGACAGGTTTGGCCCAACAAAGTGATGGTCTTTAACCAAGGTCATTTAAGGGAATCTGAGGGGAGATACAAAGAATGGATCCCCATCCTGAGGCAATTTATTTCATATAGTCCTTTGCCTGCTGCTGTTTTATCATCACACCTGACTGGACAGGCATCGCTGTATTCTAGGCAGGCCTTAAAATACAAGATACTAAATGTAGTGTCTAAAGTATCAGGGGTAAGTACTGCTGGTGATGCATTTTAGCATTGATTTTTGGAGGGATAGGTGATGATGAGTGGGGGATGTCCCTAGAGTATTAGATCAAAAGTAATGTCTTGACACACCCCAGCAATCACTACACTCACTGGAGCACACTGTACACTTTATTTTTAAGAGTGTACAGTGTAAGGATTTTTTCTTGGTCCAACTACAATTAAATTAAAGGTTCCATTTGGAACCAAATAAGGTTATTCAGAGTGACACCATAGGAGAACCATTTTAAGTTATCTGAATAACTTTAAATGAGATGGTTCTTTGCACAGATTCAACCACAAAAATCAGATGCTGAATATCCCTTTCAGAGAGGTGAAGTTATTAATAACCCAATCACTACAAAGATACAGGCTTCCTTGTTGGGTACTCCCAAGTGGCGCAGCGGTCTAAGTGCAAGATTTGTCACTACAGTCCCTGGTTCAAATCCAGGCTCAATCACATCTGCCTGTGATTGGGAGTCCCATAGGGCGGTGCACAATTGGCCCAGCGTTGTCCAAGTTTGGCTTTCATTGTAAATAAGAATTTGTTCTTAAATAACTTGCCTAGTTAAATAGAAAATAAAACCAAGTTGCTGGAGGAAGGAAGCTGCTCAGAGGTCTCACCATGAGGCCAATGGTGATTTTAACAGTTACAGAGTTTAATGGATGTGATATGAGAAAACTGAGGATGGATGAACAACATTGACGTTACTCCACAATACTAACCTAAATGACAGAGTGAAAAGAAGGAAGGTTGTACATAATAAAAATATTTTCTGTTTCCAATGAGGCAATACTGCAAAGAAATCCTGAATACAAAGTGTTATGTTTGGGACAAATCCAACACATCACTGAGTATCATTCTCATGTTTTCATTTTTTATTTTACGTTTATTTAACTAGGCAAGACAGATTTTTACAATCCAGGTGTGCAAAGGTCTTAGAGTCTTACTCCAAAAGACTCACAGCTGCCAACATGTACCGACTCATGAGGTTGAATACTTATCTAATCAAGAAATGTTTGTTTTTTTGTTAATTAAAAAAATATGTATCTAAAAATCAACATGCATTAGAGCATGCTGGGACATATGATAATTATGGGTGAAGTTTTGGTTCAACTGGTTATTAACACCAACACTGTTTTAACACCTCTGAGTGTTAATTTAACTCATTACAGTGAAAATGTAACGCCTGAATCAACACTAGAAATGTCACACTGTAAAAGCAACACTAGTTAACACTGGACCATTTGCTGTGTGTTATGAAAGGGACACATCTGCAGGCAGCAATACATTTCAATAACTCTTTAGAATTCTGAAGAACCGTAGATGACACATCAAGAACCCCACACTTAACTCAAAGGTTCTTCATCGTACAAGAGTTCTCCAAGGAACCTTAAGAGCTGAGGAAGAATAATTTAAGAACCTTCCTTTTTTCAGTGTGCTTTAGCACTTCAATGAAGGGAGCCGTTTGTGATTTTCTCTTTTGGGGATCCCTCATTCCAAGTAATTTCCACTAGGGCCCTTTGGAGTGTGGCACAGAGATAAAGGCACCGCAAAAATGTTTCACTCTTGATCCTGAGGCAGCATTCTTCTATAGAATGTACAAATCAGGCTTATCCATTGCCCCCTCTAGCCCTGGGCGCAAATAGAGAATGCATTCAAACCCCTTTCCCTCGCACTGTCTCAAGATTGCAATTAGCTGTTTTCGTACCCCTCATTCTCCCCAATCGCCTCTTTCTCTTTGTAGCTAGTCTTTTAATTTCACAAACATCTGTTGGCAGAGTTGAATCCCTCGTCTTCACGAGGCTTCTCTTTCTCTTACTGACTCTCTCGTAAATGTAATTACTTGAGACAATGCAGCTGATGGGAGTTGAGTCGAGGACGAGGTAGGCACTGCTGCCCTTTTTTTTCCTCTTCCTAGTTTTGAACTATAATTTAATCTCTCATTCCCTCCGAAGTGCATGCAAAGAAGCCAACATCAATATACAGTAGCATCAGCTCTGTCAGAGAGCATGACAAAGAGACATTTCATTATGCTCTGGGTCAAAAGGAGATACTTTGGTTTAGCTCTCCTCTGGGCATGATGCAAAAGGAGTCATTAGCATGGAGAAGAAGCCTCAGAGAGCTCCTATGACCAGGTCACTCTATTATAATGTATACATGGTTGCATTGACCCCATATTGTTCTGTATTATAAACTCAAATTGCAAACAAACCATTTTTAATCATTTGTGTTTCTTAGGAGAGGTATTCTTGGAATCAGTCTCTTGTTGCAGGAATGCTATTGATTTTCAGATTATTGCGTGTTTGGCTATTAAGGATATATTGATGTGATAAAGTAGAATACACTGATCAAGTTATCCGTACTGAACAAATATAAACACAACATTTCTGGTGAGTATGAAAGAACTTGGACATTTTCAGCTTCCAGGAATTGTGTGCAGATCCTTGTGAAACATGAGGTGATGGCGTCAGATGAACGGCACGACAATGTGCCTCAGGATCTCGTCACGGTATCTCTATGCATTAAAATTGCTATTGATGAAATGCAATTGTGTTCGTTGTCTGTAGCTTATGCCTGCCCATACCATAACCCCAACCCCACCATGGGAAACTCTGTTCACAAAGTTGACATCAGCAAACCGCTCACCCACACGACGCCATACATGTGGTCTGCAGTTGTGAGGCCGGTAGGATGTACTGCCAAATTCTCTAAAACAACGTTAGAGACAGTGGAGAAGGTAGAGAAATGAACATTCAATTATCTAGCAACAGCACTGGTGGACATGCCTGCAGTCAGCATGCCAATTGCACGGTCCCTCAAAAGTTGAGACATCTGTGACATTCTGTTGGGTGACAAAATGTCAAATTTTAGAGTGGCATTTCATTTTCCCCAGCACAAGGTGTACCTGTGTAATGATTATGCTGTTTAATCAGCGTCTTGATATGCCACACCTGTCAGGTGGATGGATTCTCTTGGCAAAGGAGAAATGCTCACTAACAGGGATGAACAAATTTGTGCACAAGATGTGAGGGAAATAAGCTTTTTGTGCGTATGGGACTTTTCTGGGATCTTTTATTTCAGCTCATGAAACATGGGATCAACATTTTACGTATTGTGTTTCTATTTTTGTTCAATTCATTTCTTCTTAATGAAACTTCTTCCATGTCCTGCTGTTGAAGAGATTTCATCTGACCGAATTCTGTGCAGCCCTCAGCTTCCGTCTACAGTTGCCATCACTGTCAGTCTAACAGATGAAAGGATCCAACTAATGCAGGAATAACATTTTAATCGTAAAAAAAATTGAGTTGATCAGGAGGCCGGCAGTATTTCAGAATAAGCATCTTACATTGCAAACCCGGCTAACGCCTCAAACCTGTCTGAGACAGTTAAATAAATGAACAAAGCCAATAATGCAGTTAGGCTACCTTTCTTTATTTCTTTTTAAGGCTACCTTCCTAGCTCAAAGTTATTCACACTTCAAGGTTATCATGAAGCTGTGGAAAATGAACTGTGGGATATTTCTCAGTTCTGCACAGTAATTCAGACTTCTGTAGGGGGCAAAAATATTCTGACAGTTATAATACTTTGCTTAATGCTTTTCGACAGGATACAGACATGATGGATAACATGTTGAAAAAACAGTGCAAGTCACTAACCAGCATCACATGTAGAGCATTGTCTTTAACAACAAATGGTGTTAAATTTAGCTTCAATGATACGCAAAATCATGACCATAAAAAATAGCAAACCTAAAACAGCATGTGCTTTAAAGTGACTAATCAATCAATTAGATTCTCTTTCCTCAACAACAATGATAAAAAAGTAACTGCTGTCATTAATTTATCATTTTCCTTTTCAAACAAAAACTTAACCCCCCCCTCCCAACCCTGTTGTTTAATTATATTCAGGTCTCAGGCGGAAGGGTTCGCTGACATGAGAGAGAGGTCATACCTTTGTTATCACAGAGAGTGGAGAAGCATTTTCCTTTTCACACAGCAAATTCTCCAGTGTAAATCAACACTGAATAAGTGTGACCATATACACACTGGAACATAATTTCAGTTTATGTGACAAAACAAGCAGGTATAGTGTAGAGAATCATTGTACCATCTGAACCGCTGTGAAATATCTTCCCATCATGCAAAATATTGTATATTCAGCTGTTTGAAGCTGGTGGACAAAACCAAAAGTAAAAGACACAAAAAGGTTACTGAAGAACAGGAAGCATAGAAATAGTGCACATAGAACAGATCTACCGCGTCTTGGACTTGCTTTCAATGAGAATGAATGATCACCACAAAAGTTAAACATTTCAGCTTTATGTCACAACCCTGACCATAGTTTGCTTTGTATGTTTCTATGTTTTGGTTGGTCAGGTTGTGAGCTGGGTGGGCATTCTATGTTACATGTCTAGTTTGTCTAGTTCTATGTTTGGCCTGATATGGTTCTCAATCAGAGGCAGGTGTTCGTCATTGTCTCTGATTGGGAACCATATTTAGGTAGCCTGTTTGGTGTTGGGTTTTGTGGGTGACTCTCCTTAGTGTCTGGATGGCGTGGTTCTGTGTGTATGTGCACCAGTATTAGGCTGTTTCGGTTTTTGTTACGTTTATTGTTTTGTAGTGTTTGTATTTAGATTCGTGTTGCTTCAGTTGAATAAACATGGATCGCAATCTACACGCAGCATTTTGGTCCGACTCTCCTTCACATACAGAAAACCGTTACACTTTAAATCAATGCTAAGAAAGTGGGATGATATACACACTCAACCTGGTCTCAGAGCATTTCATATTATTCTGCATGTAAATCTGAGATACTCCATTTAGTATGATATGTTATGTTTCGCATGGTGTGTATTAATTTGTGGATGTCCGTCAAATCAATTAAAAGTTTATTTGTCACGTGGGCCGAATACAACAGGTGTAGGAAGACCTTACAGTGAAATGCTTCCTTACAGGCTCTAACCAATAGTGCAAAAAGGGTGTTAGGTGAACAATAGGTAAGTAAAGAAATAAAACAACAGTAAAAAGACAGGCTATATACAGTAGCGAGGCTACAAAAGTAGCGAGGCTACATACAGACACCGGTTAGTCAGGCTGGTTGAGGTAGTATGTGCGTGTAGATATGGTTCAAGTGACTATGTACAGAAACCCAGCCTAAAACCCCAAAACAGCAAGCAATACAGGTATAAAAACACGGTGGCTAGGAAAAACTCCCAAGAAAGGCCAAAACCTAGGAAGAAACCTAGAGAGGAACAGGGCTATGAGGGGTGGCCAGTCCTCTTCTAGCTGTGCCGGGAGGAGATTATAACAGAACATGGCCAAGATGTTCAAATGTTCATAAATGACCAGCATGGTCAAATAATAGTAATCACAGTGAACAGGTCAGGGTTCCATAGCCGCAAGCGGAACAGTTGAAACTGGAGCAGCAGCACGGTCAGGTGGACTGGGGACAATGAGGAGTCATCATGCCAGGTAGTCCTGAGGCATGGTCCTAGGGCTCAGGTCCTCCGAGAGAGAACGAAAGAAAGAAAGAAAGAGAGAATTAGAGAGAGCATACTTAAATTCACACAGGACACCGGATAAGACAGGAGAAACACTCCAGATATAACAGACTGACCCTAGCCCCCCGACATTAAAACTACTGCAGCATAAATACTGGAGGCTGAGACAGGAGGGGTCAGGAGACACTGTAGCCCCATCCGATGATACCCCCGGACAGGATACCCCCGGACAGAGAGAGAACAGTCTATGATTGGGGTGGCTGGGGTCTTTGACACTTTCTAGGGCCTTCCTCTGACACCGCCTGGTGTAGATGTCGTGGATGGCAGGCAGCTTTGCCCCAGTGATGCACTGGGCCATACTCACTACCCTCTGCAGTGCCTTGTGGTCAGAGGTTGAGCAATTGCCGTACCAGGCAGTCTCGATGTTGCAGCTGTAGAACCTTTTGAGGATCTCAGGACCCATGCCAAATCTTTTTCGTTTCCTGAAGGGGAATAAGCTTTGTCCTGGCCTCTTCACAGCAGTCTTGGTGTGTTTGGACCATTCTAGTTTGTTGTTGATGTGGACATCAAGGAACTTGAAGCTCTCAACCTGCTCCACTACAGCCCTGTCGATGAGAATGGGGGCGTGCTCGGTCCTTCTTTTCATGTAGTCCACAATCATCTCCTTATTCTTGGATATGTTAAGGGATAGGTTGTTATTCTTGCATCACCCGGCCAGGACTCTGACCTCCTCCCTATAGGCTGTCTCATCATTGTTATTGATCAGGCCTACCACTGTTGTGTCATCTGCAAACTTAATGATGGTGTTGGAGTCGTGCCTGGCCATGCAGTCGAGGGTGAACCGGGAGTACAGGAGGGGACTGAGCACGTACCCCTGGGGAGTTCCAGTGTTGAGGATCAGCGTGGCAGATGTGTTGCTACCTACCCTCACCCCCTGGGGGTTGGCCCGTCACGAAGTCCAGGATCCAGTTGCAGAGGGAGGTGTTTAGTCCCAGGATCCTTAGCTTAATGATGAGCTTTGAGGGTACAATGGTGTTGAACGCTGAGCTGTAGTCAATGAATAGCATTCTCACGTAAGTGTTCCTTTTGTTCAGGTGGGAAAGGGCAGTGTGGAGTGCAATAGAGATTGCATCGTCTGTGGATCTGTTTGGGCGGCATGCAAATTGGAGTGGGTCTAGGGTTTCTGGGATAATGGTGATGATGTGAGCCATTACCAACCTTTCAAAGCACTTCATGGCTACGGATGTGAGTGCTATGGGTCTGTCGTCATTTAGGCAGGTTGCCTTTGTGTTCTTGGGCACAGCGACTATGGTGGTTTGCTTGAAGCATGTTGGTATTACAGACTCAGTAAGGGACATTTTGAAAATGTCAGTGAAGACACCTGACAGTTGGTCAGCACATGCCCGGAGCACACGTCATGGTAATCCATCTGGCCCCGCAGCCTTGTGTATGTTGACCTGTTTAAAGGTCTTACTCACGTAGGCTACGGAGAGCGTGATCACAAAGTCATCTGGAATAACTGATGCTCTCATGCATGCCTCAGTGTTGCTTTCCTCGAAGCGAGCATGGAAGTGATTTAGCTCGTCTGGTAGGCTCGTGTCACTGGGCAGCTCGCGGCTGTGCTTCCCTTTGTAGTCTGTAATAGTTTGCAATCCCTGCCACATAAGACAAACATCGGAGCCGGTTTAGTATAATTAAATCTTAGCCCTGTATTGACGCTTTGTGTTTGATGGTTCGTCGCAGGGTAAAGCAGGATTTCTTGTAACCTTCCGGGATAGAGTCCCGCACCTTGAAAGCGGCAGCTCTACCCTGTAGCTCAGTGAGAATGTGGCCTGTAATCCATGGCTTCTGGTTGGGGTATGTACGTTCAGTCACTGTGGAGACGACGTCCTCGATGCACTTATTGATAAAGCCATTGATTGATGTGGTGTACAATGCCATCGGAAGAATCCCGGAACATGTTCCAGTCTGTGATAGCAACACAGCCCTCTAGTTTAGCATCTGCTTCATCTGACAACTTTTTTATAGACCGAGTCACTGGTGCTTCCTGCTTTAATTTTCGCTTGTCATCAGGAATCAGGAGGATATTGTTATGGTACGATTTACCAAATGGAGGGCGAGAGAGAGCTTTGTACGCGTCTCTGTGTGAGGAGGACAGGTGATCTAGAATTATTTTCCCTCTGGTTGCACATTTAACATGTTAATGGAAATTTGGTAGAACTGATTTAAGTTTCCCTGCATTAAAGTCTCCGGCCACAAGGAGCGCCGCCTCTTGGTGAGTGGCTTCCTGTCTGCTTATTTCCTTATACAGTTGACTGAGTGCGGTCTTAGTGCCAGCATCTGTCTGTGGTGGTAAATAAACAGCCACGAAATGTATAGCTGAAAACTCTCTAGGCAAGTAGTGTGGCCTACAATTTATCACAATATACTCTATTTCAGGCAAGCAAAATCTAGGGACTTCCTTAGATTTTGTGCACCAGCTGTTGTTTACAAATATGCACAGTCCACCCCCCATCTATCTTGCCGGTTTAGCATATACCCGCTAGCTGAATATCCATGTCGTCATTCAGTCACGATTCCGTGAAACATAGGATATTGCAGATCTTGATGTCCCGGTAGGATATTCGTGATCGTACCTCGTCTAATTGATTGTCCAATGATTGCATGTTGGCGAGTAGTATTGACGGTAACGGCATCTTTTCCAGTCGCCTTCTCCAGGTCCTGACCAGGCATCTGCCTCTTTGTCCTCTACCTTTTCTTCGCTTCCTCTTGCAAATAACGGTGATGTCGGCCCTGTGGGGTGTTTTGAGGATGTTTTGTATGTCGTCCTTGTTGTAGAACCCACCCATTTAGTTATGAATTTCAATTCTTATTATATGTTACAAATGTGAAAAATGTACAATATGTAATGAATTTGCAAACGTATGATATATTACGACTTCTAGCTAGATGGCTAACGTTAGCTAGCTCGCTAATGTAAGCGAGGCTAGGGGTTAGGTGTTATGGTTAAGTTTAGGAGTTAGATTAAAGGGTTAGGGTTAGGGTTAGTGGAAAGGTTAGCTAAAATGGTTAAGTTAACAAACTATAGTTTTGGCAAGAAGGTTAGGACATCTACTTTCTGCATGACACAAGTCATTTTTCCAACAATTGTTTACAGACAGATTATTTCACCTAAAATTCATTGTATCACAATTCCAGTGGGTCAGAAGTTTACATACACTAAGTTGACTGTGCCTTTAGACATAATAAAAGTAAACTGGAGGTGTACCTGTGGATGTATTTCAAGGCCTACCTTCAAACGCAGTGCCAAATGCCTGAAATTACACACATTCATCTGTACAAAATATAGTACGCAAGTATAAACACCATGGGACCACACAGCCATCATACTGCTCAGAAAGGAGACGCGTTCTGTCGCCTAGAGATGAACATACTTTGGTGCGAAAAGTGCAAATCAATCCCAGAACAACAACAAAGGACATTGTGAAGATGCTGGGGGAAACAGGTACAAAAGTATCTATGTCCACAGTAAAACAAGTCCTATACCAACATAACCTGAAAGGCCGCTCAGTAAGGAAGAAGCCACTACTCCAAAACCACCATTAAAAAGCCGGACTACAGTTTGCAACTGCATATGGGGACAAATATTGTACTTTTTGGAGAAATGTCCTCTGGTCTGATGAAACAAAAATAGAACTGGAAAAAGGAAAAACGGGAAGGCTTGCAAGCCAAAGAACACCATCCCAACCGGGAAGCACAGGGGTGGCAGCATCATGTTGTGGGGGTGCTTTGCTGCAGGAGGGATTGGTGCACTTCACAAAATAGATGGTGTCATGAGGCAGGAAAGTTATGTGGATATATTGAAGCAACATCTCAAGACATCAGTCAGGGAGTTAACGCTTGGTCA
The DNA here is from genome assembly GCF_023373465.1 of Oncorhynchus keta. Lineage (NCBI taxonomy): Eukaryota > Metazoa > Chordata > Actinopteri > Salmoniformes > Salmonidae > Oncorhynchus > Oncorhynchus keta. The sequence goes on along the minus strand of NC_068424.1, from coordinate 28,703,010 downwards.
CAAATGGGTCTTCCAAATGGACAATGACCCCAAGCATACTTCCAAAGTTGTGGCAAAATGGCTTAAGGACAACAAAGTCCTCTTTGGGCCGCAATCCTGTTAAAGATATGACAACAGCCGGTGAAAGTGCAGGGCGCCAAATTCAAAACAACAGAAATCTCATAATTAAAATTCCTCATAACATACATGTATTTTATACCGTTTTAAAGGTAGTCTTGTTGTTATCCCACCACAGTGTCCGATTTCAAATAGGCTTTATGGTGAAAGCACCACAAACAATTATGTTAGGTTACCACCAAACCACAATAAAAACAGCCATTTTCCCAGCCAAAGAGAGGAGTCACAAAAAGCACAAATAGAGATAAAATGAATCACTAACCTTTGATGATCTTCATCAGATGACACTCATAGGACTTCATGTTACACAATACATATATGTTTTGTTTGATAAAGTTCATATTTATATTTAAAAAAATCTGACACGTTACATTCACTAGTTCCAAAAACATCAGTGATTTTGCAGAAATACTCATCATAAATGTAGATGATAATACAAGTTATACACATGGAATTATAGATATACCTATCCTTAATGCAACCGCTGTATCAGATTTAAAAAAAACTTTACGGAAAAAGCAAACCATGCAATAATCTGAGACGGCGCTCAGAACAATCAAGTCAAAATAACCGCACATGTTGTAGTCAACATAAACCATAAATTACATGCTAAATATTCCCTTACCTTTGATGATCTTCATCAGAATGCACTCCAAGGAATCCCAGGTCCACAATAAATGCTTGTTTTGTTCGATAATGTCCGTTATTTATGTCCAATTAGCTACTTTTGTTAGCGCGGTTGTTATACATATCCAAATGTTCGTTCTGGTCAGCGTTACGTCGGACAAAAACTTCAAAAACTTATATTACAGATCGAAGAAACATTTCAAACTAAGTACAGAATCAATCATTAGGATATTTTTTATAATTAATCTTCAATAAAGTTCCAACCAGAGTATTCCTTTGTGTCTTCAGGAGCCATGGAATGCAGGTCGTGATCATGTGAAATGCGCATGACCAGAAAATGGATGACTGCCAGACACCTGATTCATTCTGCTGTCATTCAGTCCCACAACACAGTAGAAGCCTCATTCAAATTTCTATAGACAGTTGACATCTAGTGGAAGCCCTAGGTAGTGCAACATCATTCATATCTCAAGGGGATTTCAATGGGAACTGTGTTGAGTCCATACCAACCTCAGATTTCTCACTTCCTGTTTTGATTTCTCCTCAGGTTTTTGCCTGCCATATGAGTTCTGTTCTATTCACAAACATCATTCAAGCAGTTTTAGAGACTTCAGAGTGTTTTCTATCCAATACTAATAATAATATGCATATATTAGCAACTGAGACTGAGGAGCAGGCCGTTTACTTTGGGCACCTTATTCATCCAAGCTACTCAATACTGCCCCCCAGCCATAAGAATTTAAGGTATTGAAGTGGCCATCACAAAGCCCTGACCTCAATCCTATAGAGAATTTGTGGGCAGAATAACAACAGCATGTGCGAGCAAGGAGGCCTACAAACCTGACTCAGTTACACCAGCTTTGTCAGGAGGAATGGGCCAAAATTCACCCAACTTATTGTGGGAAATTTGTGGAATGCTACCTGAAACGTTTGACCCAAGTTAAACAATTTAAAGGCAATGCTACCAAGTACTAATTGAGTGCATGTAAACTTCTAACCCACTGGTAAAGTGATGAAGGAAATCAAAGGTGATACATTTTTCTCTACTATTATTCTATTTTTCTCCACTATTTTTCTCTAATATTAATAGTAGTACTATTATTTCATAATCTTAAAATAAAGTGGTGATCCTAACTGACCTAAGACAGGGAATTTGTACTAGGATTAAATGTCAGGAATTGTGAAAAACTGAGTTTAAATGTATTTGGCTATGGTGTATGTAAACTTCCGACTTCAAGTGTATCTTGAAATTTGTTTTGCATAATATTCAAAATGCAGAAATTATTCATGTATGATGCATCATACAGTATAGTATGTATGATGCATCATTGTCACCGATCCCTCTAGAACTTTCATCACGCACACCTGTCCCCTATTCCCACTGATTAGTATTTGTATATATGGGCCCTTTGGTTTCCATGGTCTTGTTTGATTATTGTTACATTGTCTGTTGGTGCGTATGAGTACCTGTGCTGTGTGTTTTGGGCTTTCGTGCCCTTGTGTAATGCGCAGATGATTACGGGTCTCGTCCAGTGGGTTAATCATTGTGCACATGTGTATTTATTCAATGTACTCCTCGCTCTTTTGTTTGGGTTTCTACCCTGTGTTTTTGTTACGTGTTTGTTTCGTCTTCGTCCCCATGCCTATACACGGCACCCCATAATTTGGGGCTTAATAAAAAAAGATATTACGCATTCCTGCAGCTGTCTCCCGAATGATTTATTCCAGCTTGACAATCATACGGGAAGGATTTCTGTATTTTGAAAATGATGCAAAATGCATCATACAGGGATGACTTTTGTATTTTGAAAGTTACATATCTTGAAAACTTGATTGCTGACAAGCAAAACAGGTTTGGACTATGTCAACAATGAAATAATGAAGCAAATACCAAAACATATTTTCCCTTAAGGCAAAAAACGAAAGGAGGGTGACACAGGAATTTGGGTGCATGTTCACCATCACAATTGCAGCATTTAGGCTCAGCTGGCATACAATTTCCATCCCGTCAACATACACCTGACGCATTCATCACACTGCATGGGTTTGGGCATGAAGGCTCTCACAGGGTATCGCATAAAACACAAATACACGTGTGAAGGGAATGACTCTTCATCAAAAAACAATAGAATGGATGGAATGGGCTTCCTCACTCCAACCACCATGAGGGTCAGTCGGTGTGCACCAACCACTTGATCCAATTCTTCACATATATCCTTTGCTTTGACTTCTAGCACCACACCTGAGATAAAACCCTTGATAGGTGCCCTGCTTCCAATCCACACATGACACATTTTATATTTTTGTTCAGTATAAATAGCAACAAGAAGGCCCAAGATATGAACATTTTCAATATCCAATTATTCAATTCACATTCGATAATTGAGTTCAAATTTGTGGAATTTGTGCTGAGGGACAATGTGCAAAGTGATATGATGTGGATTTTTGTTCAAAGTTAAATCAATGTACAAAGTAGTTTACAATGACAGTCTCAGCATATCAAAAGGGTATTTTCAGGTTCTGATGTACAATATCTCTACATTATGTCTATTACTGAACATTAGTCGGCTGTCATGTAATTAGCTTTAGTAAACACAGGTATCTATCTATATATGACACATAGTGGTATTTTGCCATAGCTCCAGCACAACTACAATAGTATCTCTTTACGCTGCAGGGCAAAGTACCAGATCTACTCAAATTATTCTCTGACATGCTGATGATGCCATTGTTGCGGCACAGCCAGATAAAAATGTCCTTATGGAGGACAACATCCTTAATGTTTGGTGACAGCTAGGTGGAATCAAAGATCAATCATCGATCACCATTGACCAGTGTTATATCCATGTTATGCTCAATTAGAAGGTGGTACAAGTAAATTGCTGACCAATCCAAAAATCTGCCCACCTTGGCCCAGAGCAACAGCTTTGCAAGAGGCAATTGCTAGTAGGACCTATAACTTGTTCAGTTTAAATTCTAACTCAGTTGTGTTTAAATTATTCACAGCAGATCATTTTCTATGTGAAAAAGTATGATATTGCATGGCAATGGCACACAGAACTTCAGTAAAAAAAAAAAATGAAATAGACATTTCCTGGGGGTGAGTAGAGAAACGGGGGGTTAGGGATGGGGGAGGGGCCGCCCAGCAGTTTAACACATCTCCAATTAGCTGTGAAAGTCCTTTCATCTTAATATGGCAGTAGACGAGTAGCAGTGCTGTGTCCCTTACCCCTCATTATTATGCAGCCTAATTTTCCGTGGTAGCTCGTTGCAGTATCTCCCCAGATATAACGCTGCTTGGTGCTTAATTACTGCCGCAGCCAGAGCTCGGAGAAGATAAGTCTGAAGGACGGGATGAGAGGTAGAGGGTTGGGAACTATAGGAGGAGGAGATCTAGAGAAACAACTGGCCACCCGCCCAACCCTTCCGTACAGACCCATGCGTTGACAATGCTGCTAGGATTTTCATTTGGCTCTTATGGCGCTTGTTTTGATTGACTGATTGAATAGCTTTTTTTCCCATGGACGAATAACACCACAGAGTGATTTCAGTAGATCTTTCCAGTTCTCATGATATGAGGATATGAGGATATGGTAAACAAAGACTGTGAATTGTGTAAATATTGGTATGGTGGGTTCAGCCTTATTCTTATTCTCTCAAAGGTAAACCTTGGTAGAGGTTCAAAGGAAAGTGGGTGAATGCTTTTGTTTGTAGTGTTTGTCTGTTTTCTCCATAAAATAAGACTTTTTTTCTTCAATAACTACACATTCTTTCACTCAGGCTGGATTGGGAAATATCAAGATTAAATACAATCACTGACTCAAAGATTTAACTTGTCTGTCTGCGGGAATAGAGGTGAGCATATTCTCAATATTCTACAGAATCTGATTGAGACAGAATAGCACATTGTATAGCATCTACAGTATTTCACTAATACACACCATATTCACGAGAGTCAGTAAAAGGCTTACAGCTTTTCCATTACCCCCCACCCCAGCTCCATCCCCACCCCTCTCCTGTACCTTGATGTCAATCTTTACTGCCATCGGCGACCCAGGCTTTCTGCCTTGTAACTCTGACATACAAGAGGAATGCTAAAAGGCAACACGTAACATTTTCATTATTTAGATCAAAGAGAGAAAAGACAAAGAAGAGAAGCATGAATGAGTCATTGTACAAAAACACCACCAAAACTCATGAAATTTACAACAAAAAATTATGTCTGTCTGGAATGCTCGATGTCTCACCTAACACATGAAGATGTGGAGCAGGTCAGTATGATCTGCCAAAAAATCCAGCTACTTTGATATACTTTCTGTCTCTGCATGTGTAGCAGTTGTGGTTTGGTGAATACACTGTAAAGGGGTTGCCGGGAATTTTCCAGTAATTTACAGGCAGCTAATTGGCAAGTAGGTCACTGTATTTTATAGTGCAGTATACTGTACATACTGTAATCTAAATACAGTATCAAAGCAATCACTGTGTAATAACACAATGTATATATACACTACCGTTCAAAGGTTTTGGGGTCACTTAGAAATGTTCTTGCTTTTGAAAGAAAAGCAACTTTTTTGTCCATTAAAATAACATCAAATTGATCAGAAATACAGTGTAGACATTGTTAATGATGTAAATGACCATTGTAGCTGGAAACAGCTGATTCTTTTCTGGAATATCTACATAGGCACACAGAGGCCCATTATCAGCAACCATCACTCCTGTGTTCCAATGGCACATTGTGTTAGCTAATCCAAGTTTTTCCTTTTAAAGGGCTAATTTATCATTAGAAAACCCTTTTGCAATTACGTTAGCACAGCTGAAAACTGTTGTTCTAATTAAAGAAGCAATAAAACTGGCCTTCTTTAGACTAGTTGAGTATGTGGAGCATCAGCATTTGTGGCTTCGATGACAGGCTCAAAATGGCTAGAAACAAAGACTTTCTTCTGAAACTCGTCAGTCTATTCTTGTTCTGAGAAATGAAGGCTATTCCATGCAAGAAACTGCATAGAAACTGAAGATCTTGTACAACGCTGTGTACTACTCCCTTCACAGAACATCGCAAACTGGCTCCAACCAGAATAGAAAGAGGAGTGGGAGGCCCCGGTGCACAACTGAGAAAGAGGACAAGTACATTAGAGTGACCAATCTGAGAAACAGACACCTCACAAGTCCTCAACTGGCAGCTTCATTATATAGTACCCATTAAAACACCAGTCTCAATGTCAACAGCAAAGAGGTGACACCCCAGGATGCAGACATTCTAGACTAAATGTCACTCCACTCAGTCCCCTATAGATTTTGATTTTGATGGGTCAATATATCCACATAGAAGTTAAATTGGTACAGCACTGCACACTAATAAGTGCAACAAATGTAGCCTCCAACAAGGTACGCCTCAAAATATGTTAATGAGCCAATACAACAATACCATTCACCCACTAGTGGTCAAAGGGTTTTTGGCGCTACAAAAATACGGTACGATGTTGTATTCTGCGGGGTGGAATTAGCATCCATTTCAATACAGCAAAACTGATTTCTCTCTTTAGAGCACTCAAACTCAACTCTGGACCTCGAAGCTAGTTCCACTTGCATTGTTCCCTTCAAATCAAGGACTGACTTAGTGGGTGCAATTAAATATCAGGTAGAACATAAAACCAGCAGGCTTGGGAACCTCAAGGGTAAGAGCTGAATACCCCAGCTTTAAACCTCTTTGGGCTAGGGGGCAGTATTTTGACGTCTGGATGAAAAGCATGCCCAAAGTAAACTGCCTGTTAGTCAAGCCCAGAAGCTAGGATATGTATATAATTGGTGGATTTGGCGAGAAAACACTAAAGTTTCAACAGTCTTTAGAAAGAGTTTCAGGTTTGTTTTTGGAAAAATGAGCTAGAATTTGTAGTTTTTCTAAATGGCTCCCATTTTGGCTGTAGTGTTTTCATGCGAGTGGATGAGAGCGCGTTCTTTGTTGTTTATGTCCGGTAAAGACAATAACGATTCTCCGTCTTAATAAATTGTATAGTTTATTTACGTATTAGGGTACCTGAGGTTTGATTCTAAACGTTGATTGACTTGTTTGTAGAAGTTTATTGGTAATGTTTGGGATTCATTTTGTATGCATTTTGAAGGAGGGAAACCGGTGGATTATTGAATGAAGTCCGCCAGCTAAACTGAGTTTTTGGGGATGTAAAGAACTACTTTATTGAACAAAAGGATCATTTGTGATGTATCTGGGACCTTTTGGAGTGCCGAAAGAAGAAGATCTTCAAAGTTAAGGCATTTATTATATCGCTATTTCTTACTTTCGTGGCGCACCTGCCTGGATGAAAAATGTTTTTCATGCTTTTGTATGCGGTGCACTGTCCTCAGATAATCGCATGGTGTGCTTTCGCCGTAAAGCCTTTTTAAAATCTGACACAGCGACTGGGTTAATAAGAAGTTAAGCTTTATTTTGATGTATTTATTTTGATGTATGATGTACACTTCTATTTCTGTCATTTGAATTTCGTGCTCTTCAATTTCACCGGATGTTGTCGAGGTGGGTCGCTAGCAGGAACACCTGCGCCAGAAAGGTTTTAAAGGATGTGATTTGATTGAACACTTACAAATACAGTAAGTGAACTGCTTCTGTATTTTACATAGCATATTTAACGTAATGTAGAAAATACTTCAAATATTACAGTAATGTCCAAAATACCTAAAACATTTTCTGGACGTTTAATATTTTCCCACAATACAATGTAATTTACGGTCATCTACTGTATTCTGTTTATACAGTATGATGCTGTTGATTATACAGTAATTTACTCAGAAAATAAAATAATGTTTTACAGGGTACTGTACGCTCACATGATGAATAATAAAGACCTCTGCTAGATCCCAGAGCTACTGTACAATCCAGGCTTTAGTCCAGTAGGCTAACACAATCTTGACAACAGAGTTAATTTGTGAACTACAAACAAGACCATGTTCCCTGACCAGCAACCTACATGTACATTCCCCCTAACCCTTCCTCAGTAGAGCTTTGAAAGACAGATTGGCACTGTACTGCATGTTAGAAAGAAAAGATCTTTGGGATGTAGTGGTGTGATTCATACAAAAGGTTATCTTATCTACAGTAGTGGAGATTACTAGTTCCCAATGACCATGAGAGACAATTCCATTTAGCCCGTTTTGAGCTCCTAAGGGAAGGCCCAGTTCTGTTCTCTACCTCATCTGTGTTGAACATCTCCAAGGCCAGAGGTCCGCCTGCCTCCCCATGTTACCCGTTGGAACTCATTAACTGACGTAGCTAATGGGGAACACTCAGAGTTAATTACATGAATGGGCAAGTACATACAGGAACCCCGCAAGGCTCAGTTTTATCTCCGGAGTCATTTCACATAAATCTTAACTGGAAGTCCTAAGCGATGTCCTCTCACAATGGTAGCCGGCTTATTCGTTCACTGGTAATTTCCCTACCTTTAGGTTATTGAACTAGGTTATTGACCAATTTTTCATGGCCAAATATATGATTACAGTAGCCTATGCTGCAATTCCTTTTGATCCAGAGTTAGAGCATATCCTGCAACAAGGGACAGGAGACAGTGAAGAAGGTTAAGTAAACATTTTTAAGACAGTGGAATTTGTATCCAGGATCCTTTAAAGTTCCCTTAAGGTACCAAGATACTCTTGTCCCCTTCTTAGCTGAGTCATTCAAAGTGCCTGTGGCTAATCCATTGTCATTCCGACAATTTCCTCTTCATGGCTGTGGGATATGGAGGAGGACGTGGATAAAGCTAATATGTAGCGAGAAATTGATTGCTTTCCTGAGATTCCTAATGCCTGCTGCCCACAGTACAAACAATGGAGAGGCCTGGAGATGGATGGGAGGATTCATAGCAACACATTGAATGGTCTCCATTTACTTTATCCATTAATCATAATTTATTCTGTCTGATCAATCACAGAAAAGGAAAACTAAAGTAAAATGACTGTCATCCACATTACTTGGGTAGAGCGAGCGCTGGGGAAGGGTAATACAATTAAATCTCGGGAATGGTGGTTTGTTCTGCTTACCACTGCATTTGGCTGCATTGGACATCCGTGGGGACTTTATAGAGAGTGACACAATGTTGTGCAAAGTGACCCATAGCTGTACAATTATGAATATATGTTATTTTGTGTTGCAGAAGAGAGTCCTCTCATTCCACTTCCACTATGTGAACTAAGGTAATGCAATTCCAAATAAAAATAATGAAATAACAATGATAAAATTGCTGACGAAACCCTTTGATGCATAATAATAATATATGTTGAGAATAATTAAAAATAGAAGCCCAGGAGAGAACATTGTAGAACAACTATTTCTCAAAAAAAAAAGCCTTACGTCAGTACTTTCTAGGAGGACTTAGAGAGAGGGGAGGTGCTAGTGTCACATTAACTACATACCATATTGGAGCAATAATTAACTAATATCAACCCGGCATACAAGATGTATGTAAACATACTGTACAGTAAGTACAGTGAGCTACTGTATACTTAAACGTTTTCTAGTTGAATGCGCACACCTGCAATGTTGCAAGCACGGGCTGAAGTGAACCAACAGCTTGAGTAAGGTGGAATGGGTAGTGTAATGGGCACTGTCAGTTCATCGCTCTATCATACAGCCTCATAGATACTAATGGTGAAGTCTCTATTGAGCTAATGAGAGAGGGTGGTGACCCTGTGCTGCCCAGTCACCTCATCAACAGCTGCGTACCCCGTGTTCGGCGAAATACATTTTAACAACCACACTCCCACAATTCATATGCAGTCAAGGTGAAGGACTCCGGGAGCCAAGGACAGAGAGAGCAGGGAAGAAGGGAAATAGAGCGAGAGAGTGGGAGAAAGACAATTACACATATGTGGGCTATGATACACAAGAGTAGAAGTGATACGTCTAAATATGTTACCATAATTGTAGTAGACATAGAACAACCCACACACACTAGCATCTCAGACAGAGTGTCTGCTGGTGTTGGTGACTGAGCTATGATGTATGGCTGAAATGGCGCACCTCCTTTCTAATGAATCTCTCTCCATATTTTATGTGATTCTGTCTTGAGGCGTCATCCTCCGGTGTCTTGACTGGGGGAGACGTTGGGAAGCTTTTCCTCGTCCAAGTTTCACCGCTGTTGTCAGACGCCAGTGTTACTCATGCATACAGACTGGTTGGTTATTTGACTTTGACTTCTACCACCTCAACCCATTAACATTTATATTGATTTTTTTTAAAATCATATGGACCCAGATATGTCTCCCTGTGGCAGAACATGTACTGTATGTGGTTGGGAGAAATGAATTCTCGGATGTGGGCCTACTCCAGCCCACCGACCACCCCCATAGACATTAGTAGATTCAAGTCTGAGAGCATTCCTGTTCACACCCACAAGCTTGATGCATAGTGCATACACTCACACAAACACACACCTTTTACCAAGTTATTGTTGTTTACGGACCCATATGACATGGCTGACACCATTCAATTAAACCATAGGGTCGCGTTCCCCTTCTCGGGTGTTGCATGGATCATCCAATGGTCGCGTGCCACGTCATCGACTGTGCAGTCTGGCACCAGATTGCTATAACATGTGATGTGGTTAGCTGATACGTAAAATATCTATCCAGGCATTGTAAGATCTGGCATGCATCGGCATCTGGCAATGCCTGGGCAGAGAAACACGCCCTAGGTCTTTGGAATATGTCAATTACGAGAGCAGACCATACAGGTTGTTGCAGTACAACAAAGGTTATACAAAATCTGTTTTAGTTCATTAAGCAACAATGTATTTGTGTCGCAGACCTGGTAGGGAACGTGGTGAAACAGAGGAGTCACTGTCAGTCCTTTTGAGTTTTGAGACAGTCTCTATCCGACAAAGTCATTTTTAGCATATATCAGTTATCCTGTTTGAGCTTTTGTGCCGAATCCACTGCAGTGTTTCAGGTGCAACGTTTATGTTCTTGTCGCAGGAGTGTGTAGGAAGGAGATTCCAAGATGTGGAAAGTGTGCAGGGGGACATGAGACAGAGGATTGTGTAGTTTCGGTGGATAAAGTTGTGTGTGTTAACTGTAGGGGTGCCCATGTTGCTGGGGATCGGAAATGTGTCTGGTGAGAGAGAGGCAGTTTGAAGTGGCCAGAGTCAGAGTAGTGCAAAAGGTGTCGTATGCTGAGGCAGTGAAGAAAGTAGAGAAGGATGGGTCAAGGGTGAGGGATCCTGAGAGGATTCCAGTAAGCAGTAGATTTGTACCAGCACAGAGGGATAGGCCAACGAGTGATTTATAAGGTTGGCTTCTTAGCTTGCATAGCAATGAGTATCAATTGTACAGCACAAATCGAACATAAATCACAGATAATAGATGTTGTGGTGGCAGCTGCAGAGATGTTTTTGGGTATACAAGATTTTACTTCAGAAGAGTTACAGGGTGTGTTGAGGGGTGGTGTCCCATCCTCCCAGGCCATTGGCATTGTGTAGGAGCAGGAGCAGATAGGATTAAAGTAGTGGAATTGGGTAGTGGTTTTCTAATGAGAGTAGGGGGTTGTGTCTGGGGCTATATTTCACTTCCTTAGAGGAATAGGACTAATGAAGAGAATTGAATGTAGGTAGGCCTTGACTGGCCTCACACTCCAGTACAATCAGTAGCAGTGTATGCAACCACATGTCTATTTCATATAGAGGGTTACCTACTGATCGTAACATTTTTCTGTTAAAGAATCTGTCTTATCTGAAATCCCACATCTGTGGCCTTGGAATGATTCATATAAATGTCAGAAGTTAGATTTTTAAAATGGATCTTATTATAATTAAGGCTTTTCAAACAGGCGGCGGAAGAAATGGCAGCAGTTTTACAGGTGCCAAACCAATTGTGCTATTATGTGTGTTGATTTTTTGGCACGTTATTTGTAAATTATTTTGTACATAATGTTTCTGCCACCGTATCTTATTACAATAAAGAGCTTCTGGATGTCAGGACGGCGATCACTCACCTCGGATTAGACAAAGATTTTTTTCTTCAACAAGCAGGACGCACAGGATGTGCTTCAGACACCTGCCACGGCCAACATCCCCGTCATTGGCAAGAGAAAGAGACGCAGGTACAGAGGAAACAGAGAAGGTTCCCTCGTAAGGATCAGCAGACGGCGAGTGGGAAAGCTGCCTTTTCCGTCAGTATTACTTGCCAACGTACAATCGTTGGACAATATATTAGACGAGGCACAATCACGAATATTAAAATTAAAAATGTAAAATCAAATCAAATCAAAGTTTATTTGTCACGTGCTCTGAATACAAGAGGTGTAGATAGACCTTACAGTGAAATGCTTAATTACAGGCTCTAACCAATAGTGCAAAAAAGGTATTAGGTGAACAGAACAATAGGTAGGTAAAGAAATAAAACAACAGTAAAAGGGCAGGCTATATACAGTAGCGAGGCTATAAAAGTAGCGAGGCTACATACAGACACCGGTTAGTCAGGCTGATTGAGGCCGTATGTACGTGTAGATATGATTAAAGTGACTATGCATATATGATGAACAGAGAGTAGCAGTAGCGTAAAAGAGGGGTTGGAGGGTGGTGGGTGGGACACAATGCAGATAGCCCGGTTAGCCACTGTGCGGGAGCACTGGTTGGTCAGCCCAATTGATGTAGTATGTACATGAATGTATAGTTAAAGTGACTATGCATATATGATAAACAGAGAGTAGCAGCAGCGTAAAAAGAGGGCTTGGGGCGGTCCGGGACGCAATGAAAATAGTCCGGGTAGCCATTTGATTACCTGTTCAGGTGTCTTATGGCTCGGGGGTAAAAACTGTTGAGAAGCCTTTTTGTCCTAGATTTGATACTCCGGTACCAGTTTCCATGCGGTAGTAGAGACAACAGTCTATGACTGGGGTGGCTGGGGTCTTTGAGAATTTTTAGGGCCTTCCTCTGCCTCACCAAATGCGTTGTGAAATGCTCAGTAATGTATGTGATATCAACAGAGAGGTATATTTTCTCAGTGACTTAAATATTGACTGGTTGTCATCAAGCTTTCCACTCAAAAAGAAGCTTGAAGTTTTAACTGATGCCTACAATCTGGTTCAGGTTATCAGTCAAACAACCAGGGTATTTACACAGAACTAAATCATCCATGTGTATTGACCACATTTGACTAATGCTGCAGAAAGCTGCTTTAAAGCAGTATCCACACCCATCGGATGTAGTGAACATACTATAGTAGCCATATCTAGAAAAATCTAAGTGCCAAAGACCGCACCTAAAATTGTGTATAAGTGATCATACAAGAGGTTTTGCAATGATTTCTATGTCGAAGATGTGAAAGATATTTGTTGGTCTGATATGTGTAATGAGGAACAACATGGCGCCGTGCTTGAAGCATTTATGAAATTGCCTCTTCCAGTTACTGATGTGCCCATCAAGAATCTGACTGTTAGAACTGCCAAATTCACATGGACAGATGATGAATTGAAGAACTGCATGGCTAAGAGGGAAGAGGCAAAGGGAAGTCTGACCACATCAGTTTGCAAACATACAGTAAATTGAGAAATCAGGTAACTAAACTAAACAAAAAGAAGAAACTATACAATGAAACAAATATAAACTATATAATGAATGATAGTAAAAAGCAGGGGCGCAACTTTCACTGGTGACGGGGGGAGAACCCCACATTCTGAAATTGCATTTTTGTCCCCCCCAGTTTTATCATTGGAATGTGATACAAAATGAGCCAAAGGTATGCTTTAGGACCACACGGACTCCTCCGAGTTTTTAAAAATAAGTTATGCACCCCCCCACTTCTAAAACCAAAGTTGCACCCTTGGTAAAAGCTCTGGAGTACCTTAAATTAAATTCTAGGCAAAAAAAAGCTAACTCAGCTCCATCAATCATTGAGGCAGATGGCTTGTTCATAACAAAACCATTTGATATTGCCAACCACTTTAACAACATTTTTGTTGACAAGATTAGCAAATTTAGGCATGACATGCAAACAACAAGCTGAGCCTTCATATTCAAACATATTGGACCAAATAATGAAAGACAACCACTGTACTTTTGAGTTCTGCAAAGATGGTGTGGAAGAGGGAAAAAAAACTGTTGCTATCTATAAATAAGGACATGCCACCTGGTACCGACAACCTGGATGGCAAATTACGGAGGCTGCAGCTCCTGTATGACACATCTTCAATTTAAGCCTAGAAGATGGTGTGTGCCCTCAGGCCTGGAGGGAGGCAGAGGTCATTCTGCTGCCCAAGAATGGCAAAGCACCCTTTAATGTTTCAAACTGCTGATAAATCAGCCTGTGCTCAGCAAACCTTTGGAAAAATCGTGTTTGACCAAATACAAATAAATTGATAATAATATGATTTGGGAGCTGTTTTGTTAGATTTCAGTGCAAATTTTGATATTATGGATTTACATCCTCTCCCTTATCATGGGTAGAGAGTTACCTACTATCTAATAGAAAACCAAGGGTTTTCTTTGATGGTAAGCCTCTCTAATGCAAATTCGGTTGAGTGTGGTGTACGGCAGGGCAGCCGGCTTGGGCCATTATTTTTCATGATTTTACTAATGACCTTCCACTGACCGTAAATCAATCCTGTGTGTCTACAGTGCCTTCAGAAACTATTCACATCCCTCAACTTTTTCCACATTTTGTTGTGTTACAGCCTGAATTTTTGGGGTCACTGGCCTACACACAGTACCCCATAATGTCAAAGTGGAATCATGTTTTCAAGATTCTTACAAATTAATAAAACATAAAAAGCTGAAATGTCTTGAGTCAATAAGTATTCAACCCCTTTGTTATGGCAAGCCTAAATAAGTTGAGGAGTAAAAATGAATTCTGAACAAATAACCTAATAAATTGCATGTGCAATAAAAGTGGTTAACATGATTTTTGAATGACTACCTCATTGCTGTACCCCACACATACAATTATCTGTAAGGTCCCTCAGTTGAGCAGTGAATTTCAAACACAGATTCAACCACAAAGACCAGTGAGATTTTTCAATGCCTTACAAAGAAGGGCACCTATTGGTAGTTAACAACACTGTCATTGGTTGTTAACAACACTGTCATCTCAGATTTTCAAAATATGCGTTAAAGCCAACGCTAGACAAGCATTTGTGTAAGTTTATCATGGCATAATGCTATGCTAGGCTCTGCTGGCAGCAGACAACATTTTCACAAAAATAAGAAAAGCAACCAAATTAAATCATTTACCTTTGAAGAACTTCGGATGCTTTCACTCAGGAGATTCCCAGTTAGATAGCAAATGTGTCACGTTCTGACCTTTATTTCCTTTCTTTTGTATTTATTTAGTATGGTCAGGGCGTGAGTTGGGTGGGTAGTCTATGTTTGTTTTTCTATGATTTGGGTATTTCTATGTTTCGGCCTAATATGGTTCTCAATCAGAGGCAGGTGTCATTAGTTGTCACTGATTGAGAATCATACTAAGGTAGCCTGGGTTTCACTGTGTGTTTGTGGGTGATTGTTCCTGTCTCTGTGTTTGCACCAGATAGGACTGGTTAGGTTTTCACTTTTCTTGTTTTGTTTAGTCTGTTCATGTATAGTGTCTTTATAAATTAAACATGAATAACCACCACGCTGCTTTTTGGTCCGCCTCTCTTTCACCAGAAGAAAACCCTTACAAAATGTTCCTTTTTTCCAGACATATTATTTTTATAGGCGAAATAGCTCCCGTTTGTTCATCATGCTTGGCTGAGAAATCGACCAGAAAATGCTACCTATACAACGCCAAACATTTTTCAAAATGAACTCCATAATATTGACAGAAACACAGCAAACGTTGTTTAGGATCCGTCCTCAAGGTGTTTTTAACATATATATTCGATAATATATCACAAGATTTTCTGCGGGAGACACCATGTGACCACTTGCTATATATGGTCCCTTACGGCTATTCTTCAATGGAAATGCGTAGAAAGACGTCACAATGCTGTAGACACCTTGGGGAATACGTGGAAAACGTAAGCTCATTCGTAGCTCATTCACAGCCATATAAGGAGTCATTGGCATGAGGCGGTTTCAAAAAATGCGGCACTTCCTGGTTGGACCTTTATCTGGGTTTCGCCTGTAACATCAGTTCTGTGGCACTCACAGACAATATCTTTGCAGTTTTGGAAACGTCAGAGTGTTTTCTTTCCAAAGCTGACAATTATATGCATAGTCTAGCATCTTTCGTGACAAAATATCTTGTTTAAAATGGGAACGTTTTTCATCCAAAACATTTAATAGCGCCCCCTAATGCATAATGCATATCAGGAATCAAGGTAAGACCCAAGTGCAGACTGTGTGAAGTAACAACGTTTATTGTAACCACCAGGGCTGGCAATGACAGGTCAAGGCAGGCAGGGGTCGATAATCTTGAGAAGTACAGGACGGCAGGCACGCTCAGGTTCAGGCAGAGTTCAGTAATCTCGAGGTGGAGCAAAAGTACAGGACGGCAGGCAGGCTCAGGGATGGGCAGAGTGGTCAAGCAGGTGGGTACAGGGTCAGGACAGTCAGGGGTCACAAACCAGGAGGGCGAGGAATATAGAGGCTGGTACAAGACAGGACCTAACAGGAACAAATTCTGGTAAGCTTGACAAACAAGATGAACTGGCAAAAGACAAACAGAAAACACAGGTATAAGTACACAGTGGATAATGGGGAAGATGGGTGACACCTGGATGGGGTGGAGACAAGCACAAGGACAGGTGAAACAGATCAAACATTGAT
The DNA here is from genome assembly GCF_023373465.1 of Oncorhynchus keta. Classification (NCBI taxonomy): domain Eukaryota; kingdom Metazoa; phylum Chordata; class Actinopteri; order Salmoniformes; family Salmonidae; genus Oncorhynchus; species Oncorhynchus keta. Next base: position 28,686,514 of record NC_068424.1, on the reverse strand, counting down.
CTCTAGTCAGTTTTAGAATGGGTAACTAGCAATAGGCTGGTGCTAAATATTTCAAACATTAAAAGCATCATTTTTGGGACAAATCACTCAACCTATTATTGAATAATGTGGCGACTGATCAAGTTGAGGAGACTAAACTGCTGGGTGTAACCCTAGATAGGAAGCTGTCATGATCAAAACATACAGACTGAATGGTTGCTAAAATGGAAAGAGGTCTTTCTATGAAAATGCTTGCTCTGCTATTTTGACATCTCAATCAACCAGATAGGCCGTACAGGCCCTCATTTTTTTTGCACCTGGACTATTGCCCAGTTTTGTGGTCATGCGAGGGGCAAAGAAGGACATAAGCAAATTGCAGTTGGTCCAGAACAGAGCAGCACGTATTGCACTTAGATTTACACTGAGGGCGAATGTGAATTGACTTTGGTCAATTCTGAGTTCAACTTGGGATAACCGTTGACACGTTTTAACCAGATACATTTTTATGGTAGCAAATCCTTCAGCTCTAACCAGCTCCAGGGCAGGCTAACTACCCTTTGTCACGAATGTCTGAATTGCGAGTTGAGGACCAATGAAATCCGATTGAGGAAGACGACTGATTAAATATTTTATTAATCAAATGTTATTTTGTGTTATTTAGTAGCGACAGGATTCATTTGAAACTTAATGCACAGTAAAATGTTTGTATGACTTAAATAATTATATTTTTATTGATAAGAGTGGGGGGAGGGCTGAATTTGCAGGATAATTTTTCATTCATTTTGATATCGGTAAAAACTAAATTGATGTAAATGACTCGCCCATGGATTGCTGTTTCAGCATTTTCTCAATCAAGAGTTTGGGCGTTTGATTCATTGGGCAATCCATGTGCGACATACACGCACAGTTACAAGCCTGTTACAAACCTGGCTTGAGTTAGCGGTAGGTGCATGATCAATATCCACCTTCATAGCATGGTTGAAGCCTGAGTTGGAATGTGAAGAAAAATTAAGCTGGCTAGCTTTAGAAAATCTTGAATAGATTTCGCTAGCATCATAGTGTACCCATCAGTTGTTCATTTGTGTAATAATCCAAAGGTGGTCTATTTTCCCCGAATATACTATAAGTAGGCCCTAGAAATAGCCTTCCACATTTTGGTTCTTGGAAATTAGCCAAGTCAATTCCTACAGGCCACACAAAAAAAATGTATCTTTATCTTTGAGAAAGTTATTTCTTGTAAGGAGTAAAAAGAATGGGCCATCTAAACTATAAACAGTTTCCTATTTACAAAACACTTCCCACTCCTTATTTCACTCAAACCAGGAAGTGATTATGGATTTGGATATGGGAGTAATGGGGGCAGAGCCCACAACCTATAAATCATATCAAATAAAATTGTTTTGATCGTGTACTGTACACGCTAACATTTAGCAGATGTTATCGCGAGTTTAGAGAAATTGTTGTGTTCCAAACTCCAACAGTGCAGTAATACCTGACAATACAAAACAATACACACAAATCCAAAGGAATTAAGAAATATATAAATATTAGAAAGAGCAATGTCAGAGACTGGAATATAAATATATATGTATATGATGATGTATGTAGACATTTTGGCCAGTATATGAATACAAAAGGTGTGTACTGCAGTAGTTATATAGGATGAGCCTTGGCTAGAATGCTTTATATACATATGAAGTGTGTAAAACAGTATGTAAACATTATTAAAGTGACCAGTGTTAAATGACTATGTACATAGTGCAAGGTTCAGTACCAGTTGGTAGTCAGCTCGTAACAGTGACTCAAGTTCAGGGCAGGGTACTGGGTGGGGGTCGGCTAGTGGTGACTGTTTAGCAGTCTGATGGCCTGGAGATACAAGCTGTTTTTCAGTCTCTCGGTTCCAACTTTGATGCACCTGTACCGTCTCCACCCTCTAGATGGTAGAGGAGTGAACAGGCTGTGGCTTGGGTGGCTGAAGTCTTTATAATCCTTTTGGCCTTCCTGTGACGCCACAATGCTGTCGATGTCCTGTGCATTCATTGATGCATTGGGCTGATAGTTGCCGTACCAGGAGGTGATACAGCCCGACTGGATGCTCTCAATGGTGCATTTGTAGAAGTTTGTTAGGGTGTTAGAGGACACGCTGGATTTCTTCAACCTCCTGATGGACCATTTCAGGTTGTCAGTGATGTGCATGCCAAAGAACTTAAGCTTTTCACCCTCTCCACTGTGGTCCCATCAATGTGGATGGGGGCATGATCTCTCTGCTCTCTCTTGAAGTCCTCGATCAGCTCCTTCATTTTGTTGATGTTGAGGGAGAGGATATTTTCCTGGCACCTCTCCGTCAGGGCCCTCACCTCCTCCCTGTAGGCTGTCTCATTGTTATTGGTAATCAGGCCTACCACTGTTGTGTCATCTTCAAATTTGATGATTGAGCTGGAGACATGCGTGGCCAAGCAGTCATGGGTGAACAGGGAGTACAGGAGGGGGCTGAGCACGCAACGTTGTGGGGCCCCCATGTTGAAGATCAGCATAGCGGAGGTATTGTTGCCTACCCTTCCCACCTGGCGATGGCCCGTCAGAAAGTCCAGAAACCAGTTACCAGTTGCACAGGTCGGGGTTCAGACCCAGGGCCTGAGCTTAGTGATGAGCTTGGAGGGTACTATGGTGTTAAAGGCTGAACTGTAGTCGATGAAGAGAACTCTTAAATAGGTATTCCTCTTGTCCAGATGGGAAAAGGCAGTGTGCAGGCGATTACGTCATCCATGGATCTGTTGGGGCAGTATGCAAATTCTAGTGGGTCTAAGGTGCCGGAACAACTAACTTTTGATTTAAGCTGTCTGTTTAACTGCTAAACTAAACCACTTTCATGGCATGGCTTTTAAGGAAAGAGACTTCCTGGTATTGTTCCTATTCTATTAGAAAATGTTCCCTCAGACCCTTTTATAAATGTCATCTGGATTGTCTTGTTCGGGGCTTTGGGGATTTCTTCACATCCGCTGCAAGGAAAACCCGCAAATCCTTATCTGATGAAAGCCTATGGGCTTTGAGTGCCAAGGTAAGAGCTCGAGAACTTGTTAGTGGAACAGGAAAGGACCAGGTTGGTTTTGTGTCTATTCAAATGTTACTGGCACATGCTTTCAGAGCTTAAAGGGATAGTTCACCCCCCCAAAGAAAAATGACTTATTGGTTTCCTTACTCTGTAAGCAGTCTATGGATAAGGTATGACAGCAATCCATGCTTTGGTTTGGTTTCCTTGGCACTGTGTCCACATGCTAACATTAAATGCTTTTGCTTTGTGCCACAAATCCCATTCAAGTCATGAGAACGATGTTAGCATTTTTCATGTATCATGTTAAAATCATCTATAATGGACTTTGTTGAGCTTCACCATCAATTGTAGATACTTTCAGATGATTTGGAAATGATCTGTGAACAATGCAAATGTTGGTCCCATAACTTGAATGGAATTTGTACCACAAATGCCAAAACCTTATTAGCATGTGGAAACAGTGCCAGGGAAATGAATTGAAAGCATGGATTTCTGTCATACCTTGTCCATCGAATTGGGTATTACAGGGTAAAGAAACCATCCCTGAACTATCCCTTTAACATTTGTAGCAACGCCTGAGGAAATCTCATTAACCAGGAAGTAAAAGACATGAAAGATGTGTAAGAAAAATGGTGCAAGAAGATGTGCATTAGAAGCCGTTGCATGTATGCATTCTCTTATTTTAGCACAGTCAATATAGAGATTTAACAAAATTCCCATGATTCAGCGAGATGACTCAGATCATAAGGAGCATATCTGTGTGGCATTACGAGGTCTGAGCCGGAGTTGAATACATACTGTAGTTCCCAGTGGGGTGGAGAATGGAGAGAATAGATAAAACACAAACTCAATTCCTAGGGGCCAAATTACTTTTCCTTACAAACAAGGACCATGTTATTTTCTCCTTATGCTTATTCCACTTAAAATCTATTGTATAAGAACTAAAGGTGAGGTACATGCTGGAGGCTGGCACAAAAGAAAGTGTTTAGGCCTAGCCATTCTGTAGGCAGTTGAGTTGGAGACAGGGAACAGTTGAGAGGGGAAATAGACCACTATGGGACCAGCACAATAGCCTTGAAACAAACATTTAAAGAGGTTAAGAGTTAAGTATGCAGCAATTATTTTACTTTTAAAAATTAGACCATCAGTAGCGGTTCGCTTGAGAAATACTTTCATTATAGGCTATTGAACACACGAAATTAGGTATTTGCTTACACAAAGCCATAAGATTCCATCTCTCAAGCTGCATTTTATGATGCAGTAAATTACTATAGCCCCCCCAACTCTTCTAGTCCCTACTGTCAAATGTGGGACGCTCCTACCATTATCATTATCATTACTTTCAGGGTTTGAAATAGGTCTACCTGTGGTTTGAGGACAAATTCTATTTTATGGCTTGTGGAAGTCAAAGCACATCCTACAAACAAAAGGTGACAATTTATTGCTTTATTTACGGGTTGAGATTCATGGCAGTCTCTCACAGATACATGTTATGTCCTCTGTCAATGAATGATATCCAGAAGACTGGTGACTTGGTGATTCAATTTGATTACTCCGAGTGGATGTTGATTTATTCTCTCCGGGGATGGCAGCAGATGTCTAATAACTGCGGTTACATTGGTCCCAAAGTTTTAGTAACACACACACACACACACACACACACACCCTCTGTTGCTGCTGAGAAATTACACAGAGATAAAGATCGGAATCAAACACGTGTCCACATCAAGTTTATTGCATATGGTAGATCCGACAAACGTTTTATTATCTTGGTGGTGGAATTTCCATAGGAATGTTTAATTGATTCATTTTACAGAAAGACTTGAATGAATCAAAAGAGGAGGAAAAGTGTAGCCCACATAAGTGCACCCATACAGGCACCCGAAAGGTTACCTAAAACATGGTCAACGTGGCAGCCATTTTGACTGCACAGACATTGAATGGCAGGCCTTAGGCATGAGGTAAAGTTTGTTGCTGCTGGACTGGAGGAGGACATTTCGCATCAGTGGTGATGCAATAACTTTTCGTGTGATTCCTTTTTCTTTTAATCACTTTGAAAATTAGGCTGATTAACACTCGGGTGCTTGGAGGCGCACAGTGCAGCATCTCCCTCTCTGCACTCCCTATTCTTTGATGTTGTTGTTTTTGTGCGCTGCACCTCCCCATCATTTGAATATCACACAGAGAGGGGGCTCCTGCCCGGCCACTCGCTGCGCCTTTGTTGCTGTGATTAAAGCAGGTGTCGCGCAGGGTTGTGTTTGTTAATGACAGTTTGCATTTAAATAGCTGTCACTCGCCTGTCAAAGGGGAGGAGGGAGGTGAAAGTGTTTGTTTCCGGGCCTCCAAAGCACTCATAATGCATCTCTTTTACATAAGCTTAACCTAGCTATGTAAATTAGCACAAGAAAAGTTTGTTTGTTTGCTTGCTTGAGGTTTCTCTTTGGGGGCCGTTGCAGAGTGAGGCCTTCACTTTCTAAGAGAGAGGTGAGGTGAAGTTACTGCAATAAATAAAGTGTTTCGGTCATCTTTTTTTGTGGTTTCAAAGCTTCTTTAAGTACTGTAATAGCACAGATGTTGTGTTGATACTCAAGCTGTTGTGCTTATTCTGGGGCATATAGCCTAGTTGAAATTAAAACACACAAGGGATGCCTGACTTTAAATGGGTCATGTTTGTAAATGTACATGTAGCCTGTCAGAGATAGGATTCTCTATCACACTCCCTCATCACACTGACTTGGACAAAGTGCTCATTCAGAAGCACACAATTGCACACGATTGGCTATCATTATATCATTACCCCGCTTAGCTCCTCAGGCATCGGACCAGGGAGCCATTTCAAGCCTTTCACCAAACTTCAAAACCAGACTGTGGTGCAGCTGTCTTTGATGGGCCAGGCAGCTTTGAGTCCCGTGCAACAGGCTAATCTAGCTCACAGCAGTTCGTTTGTAAGGCAGTTTCTGGTCATAACCAAGTTTGGTGCAGGAAAATAAATAAGAGTACCGAGATAATTGCCTTCAGTGGGTAATTAGTGACACTCACGCTGTTTCGTGACCATTGGTGGCATTCGCTCCTAATTACCGTTTGCATATGAAACCCCCATGGGGCTGAACAGGAATCTGTGACCACAACCTCTAGCATTGGGAGGTAGCTCTGTTTGCAAAACTTAGCACTGTTGGTCTCAGTGATGTGCTGAGGCTGCTAGTGGTTTCTATGGGTATTCTCAAGGCCAAGCTCACTGCTGTTTAACTGTAAGCTACAGAGTTATGGGTCAGGGCAGTGGTGACTGAGAGCATCTACTACCATGTTGTGTGGTATAAAGGATTGAGACACTTTCACCTCACTACATTTGCTGTCTATGTTGTGGCAGATATTACGATTTACTGACATGTTGCAGTATAACATGTATCTAATACGTCCATCCCTGTGTGTCTGTGTACACTTTAATGTTTCTATTTGCAGCACAAAAACAACTAGCTATTACTTTCTCTGTGGGCCTTTTTTATATTTTTTTAGAGAGACGTTCGTGTCCTTTAATATAATAATTTTATACATATGTATCCCCTCCAGAGGAGACTGGTGGGAGGAGCTATAGGAGGATGGGCTTATTGTAATGCCTGGAATAAAATATATGGTACGGTATCAAACACATGGAAACCACATGTTGGACTCTTCCATTAATTCCATTCCAGACATTACAATGAGCCCGTCCTTCAATAGCTCCTCCCACCAGCCTCCACTGATCCCCTCCTACTCGTATTCTATTGTATTATCTGTAAACAAGCAGGATTGCTCATTACGTTCACCTATTGACCGAGCCCATCCTGAGAGAGGGGAGACTTTCAACACTATGATCAATAATCATCTCCCTAATTGGGTATTAGCAACAGGGAAGTGGACTCACCCGCCACATAAATAAACAAAGAAAGCCCAAAAGTATCAACTGGACAAGACTGCCAAGGTTTGGTCCATTACCAGCCAACACTTGTTTTGCTTGTGATGTAAATTGAGGTTTCGTGTTGGTGAAGAGTGTGTTGATTTTGTTTTACCTCAAATAAAAATGATCTTGGAACAATATTAATGGTCCAAATCTGAGGGGATGTATGTATGATTACACACATTGTTTGTGATTTTTGCAGTGTTTTTTGTAATACCTAGAGTTTTGTTCTGTGGTTGTTTTTTTGGGCAGTGTACTATTTGGTTAAATTTACTTTGCAAAAAAAGGTTTTCTATTGAACAAGGGACTAGATGAGGTTGTTTTAACACACTTCGGTAAACAGACGTTCTTATCTCTAAGATGAATGGTTTTGTAATAGCGGAGCTACTTCGACAATGTGGATGCATATGCAAAACAAAACTATTTTTCCCCCCTTCACTTTGACAATGTTATTTCTCCAGCAGCGCGGACTAGATTGACTTCCACACTGAAACCTTCTCTCTGAAATATTTTAGTATTCTGTTGGCGTTCATGGCATTTACCTCTAATAGATTTGTCTTTCATTGGGTGTGAATGCCATGCGCCTGGAGCACGTTGCTACTGTGTTCCTGTGTCTCCCACCTACCTCCCTATCCAATTCTGAAAAAATGCAAGACAAGCTAAAATGTCCACAGCTTCACACTCATCCTCTTCTCCATAATTGAAATGAATGTCCCGTTTCCAAGGAATGCTGTCTGGCTAATGTACAGCAGATGTGGACCCAATTCATTTGTGGAAAGAGCAACATTTTTCCACCCCTGATTTGCATATCACAACATACCAAATCACGTTGAGCCTATATGTCTTCCCAATACAGTCTAAATTATAGCATGAACGTACCTGTCAACGAAAAAAAAAAAAAACAAGCCTTAGGTACCCTTTACATATAAAATTGCTTTGAAAATATAAAAGATTGATCTTTAAATACTAGCTTTAACGGACACGTCACATTTTAATTTATTTTATTTTTTATTTAACTAGGCAAGTCAGTTAAGGACAAATTCTTATTTACAATGACTGTCTTCCGGGGAACAGTGGTTTAACTGCCTTGTTCAGGGGCAAAACAACATATTTTTTATCTTGACAGCTCAGAGATTCGATCTAGCAACCTTTCGGCTACAAGCCCAAAACTTTAACCACTAGGCTACCTGCTGCCCAAAAGTGAAGTTCAAGGTTGTCTTCCATGGCTGGTTGGGTTATGAGCAGAGGCAGGGCATGGGCATGATTTTTGAAGGTAATTTGGGGGAGTTAAAGGGGACTTGTATCTTAAGGGGAGCCTCCACAGCACCCTCCCTCTTCCCCCACGGTTCATCTGGCTCTCAGAGGAACACTGGTAAACACTGCTCGCCCGACCCAGGGGCCAATTAGTCTCCAGATCAGCCCAGCTAGCTGTGTATCAGAAGGGGGAGGGGGACTTAATTCAAAGAGCCAGCTTGGCCTCAGAGTCATACGAAACACACTTTATGTATTTATGAGCACCTCCAAGATGTGTCATACCTACTAATGGTCTAGTTACTTTAGACAGAAATGAAAGTATGGTGGTTGGTCGGAGAGGATGGGTGGGCGTAATGCGCGACGGTCTAGCAATCCAGGCTAATATATCATACTAAATGGTGTATCACGATTTACGTACAGAATAATACGAAATTGCCCTGAGACCACATTGAAAGAGCAGACTCCTTGAGAGTTCAGCTACTCTAATCACTGGAAGAACCACAGTCCCAGGGGTGCGATTGAAGCTTTCAAGAAAGCTATGGAGTTTTACTAATGTTTGTTAAAGGACGTCTAGTATACCAATGCAAAGTAGTGATTTCTACATATATAATTATGTGGTGATATAATATGGAACATAACAAGCTTTGCCCTGGGGACTGTAATCAACAGAGTTCGTGAGTCTGACCTTTTAGTTCTAATCCACCCACAAACTGCATGAGCAAATATCGTCTGGTTAAGGGTAGGGTAAGGGTGATGGAATATATAGAATTTTGGCTCCAATCAAACAAGTATCACAACAAACAATGACTGCACCTGATTTAGCATCCTTGGAATGGCAACTTTGAGTGTGTGAATTACAAAATTGCTCATTAAAATGTGGAGAGCTTGATTTGTTTCTAAGCAACGGCAGCAGGACCCAAAGTAAACTTGTTGAGCCCAAAATTCATACAGTAAAAATACTAATAGCAGAGCAATGTTTTCGAAACAGTTGAAATATATAGACATTTTTTACTATATTTCAGACTTTAGGGAGTGAACATTATTTATAATTATATGGAGAAACCCTCCCTGAACACTTCCAAAAACAAGTGATACTATACCCAATATAGTAATTAAAACACAGTGGATAGCAGAGAACAAGTCTTTCGTTTACCATCACTTCTTGGACAGAGCAGAGCCTGAGATATGCAGTTTGAGAAACTATTCTTCATCTTGTAATTATTACATGGCAACATTGGAATTTTGACAGGGCTGAGGTGCAGAAGGTTATGGGCTCGCAAACCACCTTGGACGAGAGTAGGGGCGGAAAGAGCTCCTTTATAGTAAAAGCATTGCATTAATCTATCATAGTATTTGCGGGTCCGAAACAAATGGCCTTTTATAAATATTTTATGCAATCATTTTTTTATGACACACAAATGACCAAAATTACAGGTTGTTGTTTTTTTTTAAACCTTCATTTAACCAGGCAAGTCAAATTCTTATTTACATTGACGGCCTACCAAAAGGCAAAAGGCCTCCTCCGGGGGCTGGGATAAAAAAAAAGGAATATATAGGACAAAACACACATGAAAGAGAGACAACACATGAAAACACAGCATGGTACAGTAGCAACAAAACATTAAAACAACATGATAGCAACACAACATGGCAGCAGAAAAACATGGTAGCAGCACAAAACATGGTACAAACATTATTGGGCACAGACAACAGCACAAAGGGCAAGAAGGTAGAGACAACAATACAACACACAAAGCAGCCACAACTGTCAGTAAGAGTCCATGATTGAGTCTTTGAGATTGAGATAAAACTGTCCAGTTTGAGTGTCTGTTGCAGCTCGTTCCAGTCTATAGCTGCCGCAAACTGAAAAGAGGAGCGACCCAGGGATGTGTGTGCTTTGGGGACCTTTAACAGAATGTGACTGGCAGGTGTTGTATGTGGAGGATGAGAGATGCAGTAGATATCTTAGATAGGGGGGAGTGAGGCCAAAGAGGGTTTTATAAATAATCATCGACCAGTGGGTCTTGCGACGGGTATACAGAGATGTCCAGTTTAGAGAGGAGTATAGAGTGCAGTGATGTGTCCTATAAGGACCGTTGGTGGCAAATCTGATGGCCGAATGGTAAAGAACATCTAGCTGCTCGAGAGCACCCTTACCTGCCAATCTACAAATGACGTCTCCGTAATCTAGCATGGGTAGGATGGTGATCTGAATCAGGGTTAGTTTGGCAGCTGGGGTGAAAGAGGAGCGATTATGATAGAGGAAACCAAGTCTAGATTTATCTTTAGCCTGCAGCTTTGATATGTGCTGAGAGACGGACAGTGTATCCTCTAGCCCTACTCCCAAGTACTTGTATGAGGTGACTACCTCAAGCTATCAACCCTCAGAGGTAGTAATCACACCTGTGGGGAGAGGGACATTTTTCAAGATGATTCTATACCATTTTACAGAGGCCAGTTCATGAAGGAAGGAATGCTCATTACATTTTTTTAGCAAGCGTCTATGACAAATCAGGACAGGTCGTTTCACAGAGCAGCCATTACGAACACAAGCTGTAAAACAGTGATCACTAAGGTCATTACAGAAAACACCAGACTGATACCTATCAGGATTATTTGTGAGGATAACAAAGAATGGAGAGATATAGGTCTATGTGTTCATCTTATCATATTTCTCTAATGCCAAATGAGTGTGTCTTGTTTACAACGAAACTGTCCCTGTTTGCAAATAATTACATCTGGGAATCTGAGCATGGTACTTCCAAAAGTTAGGCCTGCCTGTCCACCCCAGACAGAGTAGCCCTACAGACGCAGAGAAATGTAAGCTTTAACTGCTGGCTACTCTTCTTCTTAACCCAATGAGAGAAGGTCACGAGTGTTTCCCTAAAAGCTGTCTGGGTTTAAACATGTTCTATTGTACAGAAAGTGAATAGCTTATTCAATTGACAGTGACAGAATTAGATTACTTCCCATGCAAAGTCAATTTTTTGTCTCCTCGGCTATAGACAATGATGTCCCCATATGCATTGGAGTCACGTCATATTTTACAGCTTGTTTCTAGCATTAACCACCTCGGACCGAAGCGCTGTTATAGATCACCTTATATAATCCATTTTCTTTCCTTTAAAATGTTAAGTTAACAAGGGCCTGTGCTTTTTGCCATTTTCTTTAATAAAAGGTAGGCCTATGGCATACCCTCTCATGTCTCCTCAATTTAAGTCTTGGTTTTAACTTAACAGCCTTTCACTGAAGAAGCCTTTGACTCTCCCCCTGAACTGCCACCGTAGACCTAAACAGCACAGCCATTGGTTAGGCTACAGTTTCCCAAACTCGGTACTGGGCTTTCTGAAATTGTCACCTTAGCTTTAGGGAAGCTCAACTGCCATCATCAAGGCAAGAAGCATGCAGCAAGAAGCTGATCAACTCACCAAGGTATCAACATTTTCAGTCACAATTGATCATTTATATCATATAATGACTTCCATGATATTGATAAAATGCCTGGTTTGTTCTAAGGTAACTTTAATAAGCTAAAACTGTACTTGCTTGTGAGTTGTTGCATTATTCAAGAGTGTAATATGGTTTGGGTACATTATTCAATAGGTTTAGATAGCTAACCAATATGTTTTAGAGGAAATCTTGCTCGCATTGTTTAATAATTTACAAGCGTAATGGCTAGTCAATGCCTACTGGCTACTATGATACTTATATTTACAGTAAATGTGGTGCTGCAGAGCAAGAATGTCACAGTGCCAGCCACAACGAAAGGTAAGACAAGAATGTAATGTCAATTGAAAAGTTTATGAACATATTACTGTACGTAAATTGAAATCTCGTTGCGCTGCCTCTCCTTATGTTTGTCAATGAGAATGGCCTCTTAGTGCTTTGGCGAAGTTCCCGGCTACTCTTCTTGACTCTGGTGTGGGCCTTTGGCAGGACCTTCTCTTCAAGCCTCAATGCTGCGGGATTTCATTGCCAGTTACAATACATCATTCCAACTCTTTTGTTTTCATTTCAGAACGTTTCCTCTTGGACAGACTTTCTGTTCGACATCAACCGTAAAGCGTTTCCCTCATAACCGGCTAACAAGACCTTGGTATGATCTGCTCTGAGAGACCATACCGGTTGCTCTACTCATTCTGTCTGCCTCCGAAAATGAGAGGTTTCCAGAGATGTGACTCTGTAACACCACCACCACCCAGTGAAGTCTCCAAGGACCTGGAGCTAGCAACGCTCTGTCAATCACATAGTAACATGCTGCTTTTGTGACAGACTGGCAGACGAAACATCTTTTATGGCTGTCGCCTTCTGCGGTGTGCCTGTTCCCTTGGAGCAGCCCGAGTAATATCAATGGAAAATGCAAAAGGTTCATTTCCATTGTGTTCCCTCTTTGTGGAGATTCAAAACAGAGCACTGGTGGACGCGGTTATGCTCAAACAAACCGTATTCATTAAAACATGTTTCCCATCGATTGCACAGTAATTGTTCGCTGGCACTGTATCTGTTGACTGAACGTGACCAAAGTACTTTGGAAGCGGTTGAAAAAGAGGCCTAATTACCTTGAACGCTTCAAATGTTCAAAAAACCTTTCTAACAAGAGAGGAGAGACAAATAACAAACCCTCTGTTGCTGGTTTTCTGGCAGTGGGATGGCCATGCTTCGTCAAGCCTTGCTAGAGGATGGACTTACGAGCTAGCCCTATTTAACAGGTGAGCAAGCTGCCCATCCCTAAATCCTATAGAGGCTGTATCCATTACCAGATCTATGGGAGGTAAAGCAGGAGGCAGAGGCCATGAAAGAGCTGCTTCACTGCACAACACACTAACAAACTAGCACACTAAGTTATTGTTACATTTAGCACCTGCAATAAATGAGATAAACTGTTGTTATTTATACCAACATCTTTATGGCTGAGCATCATCTCTGATTAAAACTATGGGATATTATCGTGGGTTAACGGATATTGATTCCTCTTTTCTGTGTGAAGTAATCTACCGATGCATTATCAACAAAACACACCAACTATTTTTATGGCCAGAATATAATTTGAATATAATTTGTGAATGTGGTGATTCAAAAGCAACATGAATTTAGGTTCTGTGTACAAATATCTTTGCCAGAGATGCACACACAATGTACAACGCACTGCCTCGGAAAATACAAATAATATGCATTGGTGTAGAGACCTAGCTAATGCAAATGAGGGGCTGCTTTGCCTCTGGGGATGCCCTGTTTAAGGGCTGTGGTCATTCCCCATATTTAATGACTCCCTAGGGAGTGCTTAGGGTGGGTGAGTACTGGCTGCTCTCACAGACTCCTGGGTAAAACAAGGTGACATGGTTGCCCATGGGCTTACAGTCCACCCACACAAGGGCTGAGTTTATGGGCGACTACTTATTGTCCGGAGAGGTCTAACTCACCGCTGACAAAGCTTGGAACAAATACCTTCTGGCATGATTCTATATTTTCTCTTTTGAATAGCACTCATTTTACACAAATATATTTCACAATTCAGCACAGTTACCACAACAGGGAGTAAAATGCAGAAGGTAAAAGCTCATCTGTGAGTAGAACAGCAGATGCAGGACAATATCTGTGAGACAAATACAACTCACGCGTTAAAAAGTTGCACCCAAACAGGCTTCAGCCCAGCTTGAACAAAATGGGTATCAACTCAAGCATTGTTCAACGGGAATATCCCCTCCTCCCCTTACTTTTTCTAATTAAGAGGAAAGAGCCCTATTCTAAACTCTTGTGTAGTCTTACCTCTGCTCTAGTTTCATGAACACAATCCCATCCTATTAAAAAATTGGCAATGGGAGTGTGCAACACATTGGGCTGCGATGGGAGCTGGATCAGAGTGATGCGAGTTTCCTTTGCTCAGTTATTAATAATGAAATGACTTTCGTATATAGGAAGCATTCACTTCCGACTTTATTTTTGTTTGGTCTGTCTTGCCACCCCCGGCCAAACAAACGTGACAGCTCTAACGGCTAATTGCTAGCTAGTGCCAGTGGATCCTATTGATTCCTCCTCCTAACATTTCAAACAACTTGAATCACACGTGGAAATTCGATGGAGATCGTGTGTTGCATTAGAGGGTAACTCAGTACCCCTGACTTCCTGTAGTATGGTGGCTAACTGTGGTGGTGTGCCCCTTTCTGATGTCATACTGTACTCTTCCAGAGGTGCTGGGACGTCTCTTCTGGTGCTGTCTCTTGTCTAGTGAGGTGGTGACAAGGGGGAAATTGGTTGGTCGATTAGAAGAGGAGCAAAAGTTCAATCGTGCCAAAAGTGTGTTCACTTTGAAGAAGAAAAAAAAAAAACCAGCTCCAATAGATGTAATTAAGTCTCAGGTTTAAAAAGCAAAGGCAGCATTTGTTTAAGGGAATCGATAATGGCGGATTGACGAGACAAAGGAGAATGATTCATCAACATGGAGGCAAGATGGACCACTTAAGCAAACACGCCATGCATTAACACATCAAAGGAATTGCACTGAGACCAAAGACGTAGGCATGACAATCCACATAACGACAAGGGCGACTACCAAGGCGGTAGTTATTGCATTTTTTTTCTATGTACTACTTTAGTATGTAGGAATGTTTGGGGGTTTGTCATATCAATGACTGAACTCACATCAATCTAGAAAAACAATATGTATCTCTTTAGGGTTAAAGACTCGCTGCTCTATGCACTGAAGGAACACGATTCATTGAACTGGACTTGATTACAATGAGATGATGAATCATTTACTGACACTCAAAGATAGTTATATATCAACTCATCCTATCGTAAAGCACTATAGGGACAAATCAATAGCCCTTTCAACTTTTCAACCAGATTTCAAACAAACAAAAATGTAGAACCAAATACAAAGGGGATTATGTGAGCCCCAAGCCTGGCTGGCTGGTAGCCAGGACAAGCTAATTCATTTGGCTTGGTCTCAGTGGTTAGATACTTAGCATATCAATGACCCTGCCAACAAAAAAAAACAGATTGGCCAAAGCAAGTGACTAACAAAGTAAGGTAATGGAAAAAATAGGGTCACGGGGTTCAAGTCCTGTACATAGCCTTCATTCGCTCCAGTAAGTCACCAAAATGGGAAGTCTACTGTAGCACTGTGGTTTTTGTTTAATTGTGTGATCTGAAGGAACACCGTAAGCAACTGAGAATCAGTTGGGCTGATCTCGGATAATGAGAAGAGGTATAACATTGTTAATTGCCTTTCTCCTCTCTCTTGATTATTTGTGAGTTGGTGTTAAAAAATGTTTTTCTACTGCATGCCCACTAGGACCAAAAGTCTGCCACGGCCTGCCCGCTTTGTTTTTGGGGTCCACTGAAGCAGAAAGATGGGCTCTTAGCACATTCCCTGCATTGGACTGCTTTCTCCCCGTCCTCTGACTGACTGTTTTTGCTTCTATTCCCATTGTTTTTTCTTCTTTTCTTTTCTTTTCTTTTTTCGGGCAGGTGTTGTTTTTTTTGCTGCTTCTTACAGCATCTTTGATTGGGAGTTAATTGTAAGAAGATCCTTAACTGCTTTTGACCTGTTAGTCATTTTTGTCTGTTGTATTTGTGTGTGCAACATCTGCATTCAATGGGTAGATTAGAGACACTGAGGAAATGTTGTGCTTTATCATCAAGCAATTACCAACTCCGCCAATACACAGGTGTTCAATATAACACATTTACCACAACCTGATTGCCTCAATTAAATAAATATTGTCTTTACTAAAACACCATTTCCATTTTATTATAAAGCACTGAATAGAAAACACCTGCTTCACATCTTGAAGTGATTAACTATAGCAGTCATCTGACTCTCTTGATAAACCACTGCTGAGTTTTGGGGTTGGAATTTCTCTGATCAATGAAATTGGATTTGTCATTTGAAAGACACGCAACGTCTCTGTTGCGACATCATAGACTTCATCTGCACTACAGAGAGACATCAACAACTGGTAGATACGGCTCATACGTGAAAACATTTGTAGATTAAAATCAAGGGCAAGGAATAGTGAGCATGCTGCAGTTAGCTCATTTATATTTCTAAACTATTACTTAACATGTCCATCAATCTCCTCATTCAAAGCATCTTTTAACACAAATGTGCAGTTGCAGATTTGTCCAGAGTTTTATGGCCAAGGGCAGTCTGCTTTGTTGTTGTATGTTTCAATTAAGTTTGCTTTGCTTGTAATGAGTACGTGAACATATGTCTATCAATTTGGGAGCCCTTCTATATTTCATTTTTTATTATTTGTTTCGCTATGGAATGTTCGCCCGACTCCTCTTCAATGGCTGTGCGAAGTTGCAGGATATTGGCCGGGACTGGAAAAAGCTGTTGTACACTTGGATCCTGAGCATCCGAACATGCTCAATGGGTGACATGAGACATTTTCAGCTTCCAGGAATTGTGTACAGATCCTTGCGACATGGGGCCATGCATTATCATGCTGAAACATGAGATGATGGTGACCAATGAATGGAGCGACAATGGCCTCAGGATCTCGTCACGGTATCTCTGTATATTCAAATTGCCATTGATAAAATGCAATTGTGTTCATTGTCCGTAGCTTATTCCTGCCCATACCAGAACCCCACTACCATAGTGGGGCACTCTGTTCACAACACTGACATCAGCAAACCGCTCACCTACACAGCGCCATACACGCTGTCTGCCATCTGCACAGTACAGGTGAAACCGGGATTCATCTACGAAGAGCACACTTCTCCAGCATGCCAGTGGCCATCAAAGGTGACCATTTGCAACACTGAAGTCGGTTCCGATGCCAAACTGCAGTCAGATCAAGAACCTGGTGAGGATGGTGAGCATGCAGATGAGCATCACTGAGACGGTTTCTGACAGTTTGCGCAGAAATTCTTTGGTTGTGCAAACCTACAGTTTCATCAACTTTCCAGGTGGCTGGTCTCTTATGAGTCCACAGGGGAAGTAGCCGGATGTAGAAGTCCTGGGCTGGGGTGCTTACAGGTGGTTTTGCGGTTGCTAGGCCAGTTGGACGTACTGCCAAAACGATGTTGGAGTCGGCTTATGGTAGAGAAATGAACATTACATTCGCTGGCAACAGCTCTGCAGTCAGCATGCCAATTACATGATCCCTCAAAACTTGAGACATCTGTGGCATGCCATACCTGTCAGGTGGATGTATTATCTTGGCAAAGAAAAAATATTCACTTACAGGGATGTAAACTAATTTGTGCACACAATTTTAGAGAAATAAACTTTTTTATATGGAACATTTCTGGGATATTTTATTCAGCTCATGAAAGATGGGACCAACACCTTACGTATTGCATTTATACTTTTGTTCAGTATAGTTTAATTTCATAAGAGCTTCTCTCTCTCTCTCTCTCTCTCTCTCTCTCTCTCTCTCTCTCTCTCTCTCTCTCTCTCTCTCTCTCTCTCTCTCTCTCTCTCTCTCTCTCTCTCTCTCTCTCTCTCTCTCTCTCTCTCTGTGTCCTCTCAGTTTCATCCTCAGGGCAGAAAACCAGTCGACTCAGCAGCTTTGAAGAACTTCAGAAGATGCAATGTCATTTATACCTAATGATTATGACTGAAACTAATGATAACTCCACAAGGATAATTCATAATAATTTAATTATTCCTAAAAAAATACTGCAAGCTAAATTACTAATGTAACGTCAGCTTTTTGGTACCATTCAAAATGGCTGATATACTACTGTCCTCTAGTGGTTGGAAGCTCACTGTGCGAGTCAAATAAGCAAATATCTGAGATTTGAAAGGCTAAAAATACTAATATTAGTGACCGTGCCAAGGATGAGAGCACTGGAAAAAATAGCAGAGCTCCAACGGCAATGCTGACTTTATATTTTCAAATGTTATCAATCTCAATTATCTCTCTGCAGACCAAATGCTCTGACGTATAGAGGTTGTATTGAACATTTAGTACACTTTGTGAAAATAAAATAATAATTGCTTTCTTCTTGATAAAGGTACTTACACGGAACCCAAAGAGGCTGCGTGCGTGCGCCATTGTGCGCCATCGTGCGCTATCGTGCATACATTTATTTTGTCCCCCTACACCAAAGGCGATCACGACACACAGATTAAAATATCAAAACAAATTTTAAATTTAATTTAACCTTTATTTAACCAGGCAAGTCAATTAAGAACATGTTATTATTTTCAATGACGGCCTGGGAACAGTGGGTTAACTGCCTGTTCAGGGGCGGAACGACAGATTTGTACCTTGTCAGCTCGGGGGTTTGAACTCACAACCTTCTGGTTACTAGTCCAACTAACCACTAGGCTACGCTGCCGCCCCAAACTCTGAACCAATGACATTAATTTGAGGACAGGTCGAAAAGCATTAAACATGTACGGCAATTTAGCTAGTTAACTTGCACTTGCAAGCTAATTTGTCCTATTTAGCTAGCTTGCTGTTGCTAGCAAATTTGTCCTGGGATATAAACATTGAGTTGTTATTTTACCTCAAATGCATAAGGTCCTCTACTACCGACAATTAATTCACACATAAAACAGTCAACCAAATCGTTTCTAGTCATCTCTCCTCCTTCCATGCTTTTTCATCTTTGAACTTATATTGTGATTGGCATCTACACTTTCATAGTATTACCACGACAACCGGCAAAACAGTTAGTCTATCAATCACCCATGTGGGTATAACCAATGAGAAGATGGCACATGGGTACCTGCTTCTATAAACCAATGAGGAGACGGGAGAGGCAGAACTTGCAGTGTGATCTGTGTCAGAAATAGGAATGACTTGTATTTTAGCCCTTGGCAACACAAACGCTCGTTGGCGCGCACGAGCAGTGTGGGTGCAATAATTGAATAACATAGATTCCTACATTTATTTTGCAACGCTCGCACATGCGACGAGAGCGGTGTCGTCAGGGTGTTACACTCATGAGGATTCCACTGACATCAGATAATAACATTTAAGTCAGATAGAAAACATTGAGCAAACAGATGCACTGTTTAAATTATAAATTACAATAACTATTAAATTGAGATTAAAAGATGTCCCTCTTATTCAAAGTAGAAATACTTGTCTTAACATGGCCTGGTGTGGATGAAGGTCAGATGACTTGCTGATAGAAAAATGTCTACTTTCTCGTAAACATTGATGGTACTTATAGGTAAAAAAAATATAAATTCAACAATAACCCTGAGAAGTACTGTAGGCCACTGTTTATTCAATCTGCTTTTGGGGAGTCTTCAATAAATTGAGCCCCTCTCTCAAAAGATTCCATCTCGGTTGGTATACTGTATCTGTCTGCTGTTCCAAGAAATAATCAACCTCCTTGGCCAACAGCTTGAGCATTACACTAACTTTGTTCCAGTCATTTTCTGAGGATTGGCAGCACACTCATCAATATTTAACCGTGTATAACTGTCTCCAAAACACACCTGAGTCTATATAACTTTGTCAACTTTTAATTAAATACATTTCCCTGAACTTGGCCAATTTAACACTTGGAAAGATAAAGTAACAACCCAATTATAAACTTCTAGGTAGTTGATATAAATTGGTGGCGGATAAAGTGAGATACATTTGACAATTTAAATGATGATGAATAAGCCTTGTGCAAAGTTAAGTAAGTTATAATGCAATCAATTTCTTTATCTTGTGAAAAAAAAAGGAACAGTGTTCCTATGGTCACTGTGATATGCTATCTTCATTCAGGTCTTTCTGTGAGAAGTACCATGTAACGGAATTCTTCGTCCTCCTCTGACGAGGAGTATGAAATGTCGGACCAATGTGCAGCGTGGTATGTGTTCATGATGTTTATTTTACTGAACACTGAAAATACAAAATAACAATGTGAAATAAACGAAAACGAAAACAGAAACACTAAACAGAAAATAATCACCCACAAAACACAGGTGGGAAAAGGCTACCTAAGTATGATTCTCAATCAGAGACAACGAACGACACCTGCCTCTGATTGAGAACCATACCAGGTAAAAAAAACAAAACCACAACATAGGAAAAATAACATAGACTACCCACCCCAACTCACGCCCTGACCAAACTAAAACAAAGACATAATAAAGGAACTAAGGTCAGAACGTGACATACCAGTAGGCCTACACATTAATACACATGGGAAAACCATTAACATTTAGTATGGAAACACACAATTCAAGTTTTTATATGCTTGGCATTGTAAACTCTGACATCAACACAAGACTGTTGGTTCACAATGGGTTTGAAGTAGCCTGAGTGCCAGTCTGTTTGTGTTGTCACGCCAACTCCTTGTCACATTGTCACGCCAATGAGCAATGGGTTTGTCAAGAGCACAAACAGATCTGGGATCAGGCTAGGTATGAAGTGATACTGACTTTAACCATTGGAATGTGGACCTTTACCGGCATAAGCAAATATCTGAAAAATATCAAGATACAACTGTAACAGCAGAAACATTGTGACTTCTTCTCCTTTGGAGCGTCATCCGCTGGGAAGATGTCCATCTCCTTAATGATACGGTCGGCGAGGGTTTGTTGTTGGCTGAAGGCATTCTTCTCGATGTCAAGTCAAACGGACCTCCTGGATGGACAATACACATATTCACACATATTTACAGCGTTTAAGTAATACTACACAGAATTACAGGTCTTCTACTCAAAGACAGCAAATATATGGTAAACAATTCAAAGGGCATAAATACGCTGTCAAAATTTTGGCCCAGGACCGAGTTTGGGAAACCTGCTTTAAACAACGCTCAAGACGCTGCCAGACCGTTGGTGGAGTGGGCACACACACCGCTAGGTAACCCTTGCCCCTTGCTGATATATGCCAGAGAGATAGCCTCCACTATCCAGTATGAGAGCGACGATGCATAAAGAGCACCCTGCCAGGAGCAGGATTCGCGAAACAGACAAAAGGATGGTTAAGTAACTGGATAATCCATTCAATATAAGTTATTAAATCTTGCACCAGACACAGGGCATGTAACCTCTGTTGCTCTTCAGAGGCAAAAGGAGAAGCAAAAGGAGGAGGCAAAAAGATAAATACTTCACCTTAGTCACCAGGGGCGAACTGAGCACAGGAAGGGTGTACAGATAGGATCCAACACGTTTAGCCAAGAGCAAAGCCATGCGCAGGGAGGTTTATCCTTTTACGGCTGCGGTCCCTGTGCAGGGACCAAAGTCAGCGGAAATGTCAGAGCGCCAACTGTAGTACTCGATAAAACTCAAACTTTCATTAAAACACACATGCAGGGTACTCAATTAAAGCCACACTCGTTGTGAATCTAGCCAACATGTCAGATTGTGCGCTACACAAAACGCAGAAATAAAATATAAAACATTCATTACCTTTGACGAGCTTCTTTGTTGGCACTCCTATATGTCCCATAAACATCACAATTTTTTCTGCAGGTGTTGCACATGTGGATAGTTAGCTGTCATTTAACTCATGTTGGCTAGCTGTCAGAGTAAAATCATGGACACGTTTTTAAAACGTGCAGCTCCCTCATCTGTCAACAACAAGGCCGACAACCCGGTCCCTGTCAAGAAGAGAAAATACGACCCCGAATTCATCAAATATGGTTTTACGTAGGGTGCATTCATAAATTCGCTATAACTGATGAATTTACGAACACACCCATTTATAGAAGACAGACAGGGTGAGTAGACCGTAGTGCGTCCTATGCTAATGAGAGCATGAAACCCTCCAAAATGAAACGCCATCTGGGCACCAAGCATCCAAGCAACAAAGATAAAACAGCTGACTTTAAAAAAAAAAGGAAATGTCAATATCTGGAGGCCTCGCAAGATTAATTCAACAAAGTATGCATGGTACATGAAAAGGCATTTCGCGCATCTTACCTTGTGGCCCAGCGCAATGCTATGTGCAAAAAAAGCCCACACCAGCGCCGAGAATCTCATACTCCCTGCTGCGAATGATATGTGCATTGAAATCTTGGGAGAGTCAGCCGCCAACAAACTTAAAACCATGCCCCAATCCATGACACCATGAGACACCATGACGAGAATCCAGGACATGTCTGAGAACATAATGCGCCAGACATCAGAGAGCATTATTGCAAATGGCCATTACGCCCGATGAATGCACGGATGTGGCTAACCATGTCATTCTAACGTCTATGTCAGAGACCAACTCTGTTGTTTTTTCAATTTTAAACAGGTATGTGTTACTGCTTATTAACATAATTGGACTGGTATGTGTTACTGCTTATTAACATAATTGGACTGGTATGTGTTACTGTTCATTAACATAATTGGACTGGTATGTGTTACTGTTCATTAACATAATTGGACTGGTATGTGTTACGGTTCTTTAACATAATTGGACTGGTATGTGTTACTGTTCATTAACATAATTGGACTGGTATGTGTTACTGTTCATTAACATAATTGGACTGGTATGTGTTACTGTTCATTAACATAATTGGACTGGTATGTGTTGACATTAACATTGTTGGGCTGGTTTTGATTTCATGTCCCTGAGTCTGATCATTTATTACACCCCACTCCTGAACTGGTCGCCTAATTTAATGGCTTCTTCTCTTGAATTGATAATAAATGTTTTCTCAGTGAATTTTTATAAACCTTTACTTAACTAGGCAAGTCAGTAAAGAAAAAAATTGTATTTACAATGACGGCCTAGGAACAGTGGTTTAACTGCCTTGTTCAGGGGTAGAATGACAGATGTTTACCTTGTCAGCTCAGGGATTCGATCTTGCAACATTTTGGTTACTAATCCAATGCTCTAACCACGAGGATACCTGCCACCCCAGGTGACATGGCTGTGTAATGACTTCATTAACACCATAATTGAGACAGTCTATTTTGCAAGTGAAACCTGCCCAAGAAGGCAGCTGCAATACAACATTATAAAATGTAATCAACAACAGTCCATAATATTGGGTCGTCAAATTTGGGTTTGACGACCCAAATTTGGGTCCCCATGCAAAATCAGTTGAGAACCACTGGTCTACGGTATAGGGCCAATGTGATAGTCTGGCTATAACCATCCTGAGTAGACCTAAAACTCCATTCTTATTCTATTTAGTGTTCAAAGAAATTAAACAAATTGGAAATTAGCTACTATCAGTCTGGTTAATACAATGCATGTCTGTTGAATGTGGAAAAATACACCCACACTCAGCCCCGCCCCACCTACTCAGACAGTCAGGAGGAGCCTGTCGCTGAAATTCAACACTAAGGACTCAAAGTCAAAGTAAACGAAGCAATCTTTATTTAACCTGCAGAGAGGTTCACAAACTCAGTACAAGCATGATGAAAACTCAGAAAGGGGGCGTTCCCTATCAGTCCTTTTATACTGCTACACAAACAAGTTATAAGCATGATTTACATTATTCATTATTAACGTTGGTTCCTGCATGTGACTGACTGATACCTCACAAGGCTTCTTCCCTCAAAGCTGAGACCTTGTATCACTTATCTAGTCCCAAAACAATATTCTGGGCATAATGCCAAATTGCTTGGGAGTGCTATTGTGGTTTCCTCCTTTGTGCAAGCAATCAGTCACTCACATGAACCCAACCAAGACAAGTTATTACAAAAGCGTCTGTTGTGATACATCTCAACCCATGGGAGCCCCCTCACAATAGAAGAGGGTCCCATCGATGGGCCATGGCCCACACAAAGCAACCGGCTTAGGCTGCGAGATGAGTCAAGGTGAGTGGCTAGCCCTCAGCGCTGGAAGGGCCGCATCAACATTAGCCCCAGGGAACGACTTCTATCACAGAAGACATCACCCACAGTAGGAGTAGGCACTGTTGAAAACGCATTGGGTGACCAAGATGAAATTTGGCTAAGCAGAGCCGGAACCCGAACACTCTCCATATGGATAAAAAAGCTTTATAAGCGAGTGTCTAGCTCGAGACCCAGAAACGGAATGCGCTGAGTTGTTGCCTGTATCCCGAAGTCACTGTTCGCATAACCCAGGGCCACACTGCGCATGCGCGCCATTGGTCGGAGCAGAGCGTGAGCCTCTCATGTAATGCCATCTGAAGAGGCGGGACGCCACCTTGTGGACAGAGAGATTGGAAATGGAAAAATAACCACCATTCTTGACAACCGTGGAGAAGCGACACTTTTCATCTAACTCACATGCGGGAGACACAACCATTTTGACACCCGTGAACACTGTGGAACTTGGGGTTGAAAAAACTGTGTTTATGTGCCACCTGGGGGTACTGTTGTAACAACTAGCCTGTTGTCACAATGTTATCATGGAGGTTACCCTACTGACCAGTCATAGGCAGCCTACTGGCGACAAAGTGCCTTGTAACCTAGCTGGGAATGGGACTGACAGCTCTGAAAAATAGACCCCTTCTGTGGTAACAGACAGGGGCAATTCGTAATCAACTCTAATTCCAAGGAATAAAAAGCGCAGAGCTGGAGGAAGACAGCTCATTTCAGGGTTCATATGAACCACAGAGACTGTGTATGGGAAAACAACAGGGTCGTGTCCAACCCTGCTTGTTCCCTCGACTCTGCTACCGACGACAAATCGCCTACAGGGTCCATAACCTGTATCACTAGACACCTACTTTATAGGGATTGGTGAGCTACAGGCAGAAATCAGAAATGTATCCCAGTAATGTGCCACCTATGGGGAGGGTTCCCCCTTGTGGACAGAGAGTGAATGGCCCAACGTATTACTCATACCCTGGGGAGATTGACAATGTGAACACCACGGAATGTGTCCAATGACCCAAACCATCTCCGCTACCCGCAGCTCAGACTCAGCCGTGGTATGGGCATCCAGAAAAGATAGTCGGAATCGGAACCACCAAGCCCACTAAAGAATGCCACACAATTGCCAACAGAACCTGTGCCGTGGATTAGTAGGGGAACAATGCCAGCTGTCCGCTAGTCTCACAAAGTGATTCGACCAAGGGCACCGAGCCGAGACATACAAACGTACGTTTCTTTTAATTAATTGGGGCATGGCCGCGAACCTGAACCTGGTTAGCCTTCATTGTTTCGGTCGCATTGGCCATCTTACTTTTTGGTATAGCCAGGCCAAGAAATTCTAAGAATAACAAATTGTTTGTGATTAGGAAACTTATGAGAGCCATACAAACTTCCGTACACAACATTCAGGCGGTGAGCTCGCTCTACCACCCTTAGGGATAGTTTAGTTGGCGCCATGTTTGACAGTCCTGCGTTCCAATTGTTTATTTTAGTGCCGTGAATCGTTCCTGTTCACAACAAGATGAAGAGAGGAATAATTTAAGGAATGAATCCAAGCCTGTCAGGCGTGATTGTAGATCCTTTAACTGAAGTTGCGAGAGTGTGACTCCCCATAGTATGTTGTACTGACGTTGACTGATGGAAAGGGAATTGCCACCGTGATAATTCATGTAGGCTTTATCTAACAGAATGGCGCTGGAATGTATAGCGGCCGTTTTACAGGCTCCTGACAAATTCTTCTATGTTGTGTTTAATTTGTTGTTGCTGATCTTAACTTTTTCTTAAAACATAACGTTTCCGCCACCGTTTTCATTTAACAGAAAAGAGCTTCGGGGCATCAGAACAGCGATCACTAACCTAGATTTGGATGAAGATTTCTACTTCAATGAGTCGACTGCGCAGGACATACTGCTCACCCCGGACTAGACCCTAATGACCAACAACTGGAAGAGAAAGAGACAGTGATAAAGAAGCTGATGTGCAGGCACCCTGTTGAAACTACGGCGGCAAGTAAATAAACCCCCACAATGCCCTCTGTTCTGTTGGTGAATAAACAATCACCGGAGAACAAACTGGACAAGCTCCGTTCGAGACTATCCTATCAACGGGACCTGAAGATCTGTAATATCCTATGATTCTCTGAAACTTGGCTGAACAAGGACATGGATAATACACATCTAGTTGTTTTTTCTACATATCGGCAGGACAGAACTGCAGTATCGGGTAACATCAAGGGTTGGGGTGTTTTACTCTTTGTTAACAGCTCGTTGTTATTAAGGAAGTCTCAAGGTGCTGCTCACATGAGTTAGAATACCTCATGATAAGTTGTAGACCATACTATTTATATGTTTCATAGCTGCCTATTTACCACCATAAACCCCACGCAACGAGCTGTTCAGGGCCATAAGCAAAGAAGAAAAGAAAAGTAGAAATGCTCATCCAAAAGCGACGCTCCTGGTGGCCGGTGATTTTACAGTTTTTCTCAATTGCTAAAACACTAAAACCCATTGGCTGAACAAAGTTCTCAGTTGCCTGGACTCATTTAGCTAATTATGCAGTCTGTTGTCAATACCTTAAACCATTTCACATGGTAAAACACAATTTGGAGATCTCACTTAGACATTTCAGCAAAACTCTAAACACATTCTCATTCTCAAAACACATTCTTCACTCTAATGCACATGTCATCCATACTGGTAAACACAAGTGGCAACAATCAAATACAAATAGAGAACACATGTCATTCATTGAACACAACCACTCAAAATTGATTTAACCTGTTTCAAGTGATACGACACAACCAATATACGCCAGTTCAGAGAGCAAACAGGTTGTTGAAGGTGGGAAGGAGAAAGTCTGAGAATGGATAGAAGAAGCAATGTGTGATGACGTATGTGAGGTGGGCGACGAGGAGGAAGAGAAGAAGGAGGGCAAGAAAGGGGAAGAGGAGGACGAAGAGGAAGACAAAGAGTGGAAATATCTGATGAAATTCGAGCAACAGTTATAGACCATGTTCTTGTCCATGGACTGACAATGAGGGAAGCAGGAATTAGAGTGCAACCCAATTTGAGACGATTTTCTGTGTCCACCATAGAAAATACATTCAGAGAAGAGAACAGGTACAGGATACTACTGTATTTTTGTAATTGCAAATTTACTGTACTACACTATATGCAGCTGTTCCAATAGACATTTGTAAAGTTAATCACTGTATGTATTGTACTGCATTAATAAGTTTTGTAACTACTTTTTGTAGAATTGCAAGGCTGCCACATGCAGGTGGAAGGACAGCTATATTCACTCGGGAGCAAGAGGCCGTTATAGTTGGCATTGTCCTTCAAGATAATGCAATACGACTCAGAGAAATCCAGGAACGAGTGATACAAGACAACACACACTTCTAGGGAATCGACAGTGTGAGCATTTCCACAATTGACCGTGTCCTCCATCGTTAAAGGATGCGAATGAAACAAGTATACAGAGTACCTTTTGAGCGCAACTCACCAAGGGTGAAAGAACTGCGAGCTCAGTATGTGCAAGTAAGTGTACATTTAGAAACATTTACTGTAATCCAGATTGTCTACAGTACTAACACATACTATGTGAATGACATTACTCTTCAGTACATACAATGTATGTGAATCAGAAGCCTAATTGTACTCTACAGTATAGCACTGTCTCTGTACGACTTACAAAATCCTACATACAGTATATTGTATTTCTACACAGACAATATTTGACTTGGAATCCTTGGACAGACCCCATGAGTTCATCTTTGTCGATGAAGCAGGATTTAATCTAACAAAGAGGAGAAGGAGAGGCCGAAACATGATTGGACGGCGGGCCATTGTTGAAGTCCCTGGTCAACGAGGTGGCAATGTCACAATCTGTGCTGCTATCAGCAACCATGGTGTTCTACATCACCATGTTACACTCGGGCCATATAACACCCAGCACCTTCTAAGATTTATTGCCAATCTAAGATATATTTTATTTGAGCAGCAGGTTCAAGAGCAGCAGGATCAAGAGCTAAATGAGAATCCCATTCCCACCTATGTGATAGTGTGGGACAATGTCAGTTTCCACCGAGCTGCTCAGGTAAGGGAATGGTTTAACATCAATGGGTAGTTTATGAACTTGTACCTCCCTCCATACTCTCCTTTCCTAATTCCGATTGAGGAGTTTTTCTCCTCTTGGAGATGGAAAGTGTATGATAGACAACCCTACACCAGAGTAAATCTGCTGCAAGCCATGGATTTAGCCTGTGGTGAGATAGGTGAAGACTCATGTCAGGGCTGGAAACGGCACACAAGAGGCTTCTTCCCCCATTGCCTCAGGAGGGACAATATTGCTTGTGATGTCGACGAAGTGCTCTGGCCTGACCCAGCCCAAAGACAAGAAGAAGCACATTGATCACATGTTTACTCCTTTGATTTTTGTCCCTTTTAGTATTGTATACTGTAGTACAGTGCATTGTAGGCTGTATACTGTACAATGGACAAATTGTATGGCCCTGAACATTGTGCTTTCCATTTATTAACAGTACTGACTGCTCAATAGATTTTGACTGGTTGCAGGTTCATATCAACAAAGAACAAGAATTACAGTATCACAGAGACAAAGGACAAGTTTGTGAGATGCAGGGTACAGTACTGTAAAAATAGGGGTACAAGGAGGAGGAAGAACAAAAAACAAAATTGCAAAGAGCAAAGCAGAGTAGTAATTTCTGATCAATTTTGAGCTACTATGATAGAACATGTTTTCGTTCATCAAAAGACTGTAACGCTTATTGTTGGTGGAAGGAGAGGAGGACCAAAATGCAGCATGTTAAGTGTTCTTCATGTTTTAATAGAACAAACTGAACACTACACAAAATAATAACGAAGAGAAAACGAAACAGTTCTGCCAGGTGAACAGACACTAAACAGAAATTAAACACCCACAACCAAAATGGGGAAAACAGGCTACCTAAGTATGAATGTCAATCAGACAACAAACGACACCTGCCTCTGATTGAGAACCATACTAGGCCAAACACATAGAAATATAACAACCTAGAAAAAAGAACATAGACTACCCAACCCAACTCACCCCTGACCAACCGAACACAAAGACATAAAAAAGGAACTAAGGTCAGAACGTGACAAAGACAATAACGGAAAATATGAATATTTTTTTTGATTCAAAATTGACTTCTCCCTAAGAATTGAATGTTTTGAACAATGTGTTTTCTATTTTTCGGTGTATTGTTTACTGACTGCTTGAGAGTGTATATCATTTTGATCACGTGTTTATGATTTGAGAGCAGTGTTTGATTTTAAACACAGGTAAAACTGAGGTTATGTAAATACTGCTTGAAGATGAGGTTTTGTATTTAATGTTTCAGGAAATGGAGCAAGGTTTCAGAAATTGTGTTTTAGCAATTGAGAAAAACTGTAATACAGGAAAACTGAAATCTGTCTTACCTCATTTCTACCAGCATGTCACCTGTGCAACTAGAAGCGACAAAACTCTAGATCACCTTTACTCCACACACAGAGACGCATACAAAGCTCTCCCACGCATGCAAATCTGACCATAACTATCTTCCTGATTTTTGCTTACCAGCAAAAACTCAAACAGGATGTACCATTGACGTGCGCAATACAGAAGTGGTCCAATTAGGTGGATGCTAAACTACAGGACTGTTTCACTAGCACAGAATGGAATATGTTCCAGGACTCATCTGTTGGCATTGAGGAGCATATCACATCAGTCACTGCCTTCATTAATAAGTGCATCGATGACGTCATCCCCACAGTGAAGTTCACATACTTAGGTTGTAGTCATTCAAACTCGTTTTCCAACCACTCCACAAATTTCTTGTTAACAAACTATAGTTTTGGCAAGTCGGTTAGGACATACTTTGTGCATGATGCAAGTAATTTTTCCAACAATTGTTTACAGACAGATTATTTCACTTATAATTCACTGTATCACAATTCCAGTGGGTTAGAAGTTTACATACACTAAATTCACTATGCCTTTAAACAGCTTTGAAAAATCCAGAAAATTATGTCATGGCTTTAGAAGCTTCTGATAGGCTAATTGACATAATTTGAGTCAATTGAAGGTGTACCTGTGGATGCATTTCAAGGCCTACCATCAAACTCAGTGCCTCTGCTTGACATCATGGGAAAATCAAAAGAAATCAGCAAAGACCTCAGAAACAAATCGCAGTCTGCTCCCAAGTCTGGTTCATTCTTGGGAGCAATTTCCAAATGCCTGAAGTAACCACGTTCATCTGTACAAACAATAGTACGCAAGTAAACACCATGGGACCATGCAGCCTTCATACCGCTCAGGAAGGAGACGCATTCTGTCACCTCGACATGAATGTACTTTGTTGCGAAAAGTGCAAATCAATCCCAGAACAACAGCAAAGGACCCTGTGAAGATGCTAGAGGAAACATGTACAAAGTATACATATCCACAGTGAAACGAGTCCTATATCGACACAACCTGAAAGGCCGCTCAGCAAGGAAGAAGCCACTGCTCCAAAACCGCCATAAAAAAAGCCAGACTACGGTTTGCAACTGCACATGGGGACAAAGATTGTACTTTTTGGAGAAATTTCCTCTGGTCTGATGAAACAAAAATAGAACTGTTTGGCCATAATGACCATCGTTATGTTTGGAGGAAAAAGGGTGAGGCTTGTATGCCAAGAACACCATCCAACCATGAAGCACAGGGGTGGCAGCATCATGTTGTGGGGGGGCTTTGCTGCAGGAGGGACTGGTGCACTTTACAAAATAGATAGTATCGTGAGGTAGGAAAATGACGTGGATATATTGAAGAAAAATCTCAAGATATCAGCAAGGAAGTTATTAAAGCTTGGTCGTAAATGGGTCTTCCAAATGGACAATGACCCCAAGCATACTTCCAAAATTGTGGCAAAAGGACAACAAAGTCAAGGTATTGGAGTGGCCATCACAAAGCGCTGATCTCAATCCTATAGAATTGGGCAGAACTGAAAAAGCTTGTGCTAGCAAGGAGGCCTAGAAACCTGACTCAGTTACACCAGCTCTGTCAGGAGGAATGGGACAAAATTCACCCAACTTATTGTGGGAAGCTTGTGGAAGGCTATCTGAAATGTTTGACCCAAGTTAAACAATTTAAAGGCAATGCTACCAAATACTAATTGAGTGTATGTAAACTTCTGACCCACTGGGAATGTGATGAAAGAAATAAAAGCTGAAATAAATCATTCTCTCTACTATTATTCTGACATTTCACATCTTAAAATAAAGTGGTGATCCTAACTGACCTAAGACAAGGACTTTTACTAGGATTAAATGTCAGGAATTGTGAAAAACTGAGTTTAAATGTATTTGGCTAAGGTGTATGTAAACTTCCGACTTCAACTGTACATATCCCAACCAGAGGCCATCGATTAGAGGGAACATCCCCACTGAGTTAAAGGCTTGAGCTGCCACTGTCAAGGAGCAGGACACTTACCCTGATGCTGATAAGAAATCCCGCTACGCCCTCCGACGAACCATCAAACAGGCAAAGCGTCAATGCAGGACTAAGATTGAATCCTACTACACCGGCTCTGCTTTTTAGATGTGGCGGGGCTTGCAAACTCTCTCGAATTACAAAAGGAAACCCAACTGAGAGCTACCCAGTAATGCAAGCCTACTAGATGAGCTAAATGCCTTCTTTGCTTGCTTCAAGGCAAGCAACACTGAACCAGAATGCTGAGAGAATGTTCCTTGATCTTTGCTAAAGTAAGGACCCTGGGACTAAACATCTACCTCTGCAAATGGATCCTGGACTTCCTGATGGGACGCCCCCAGGTGGTGGGGGTAGGCAATAACACATCCGACAAGCTGACGCTCAACACTGGGGCCCCTCAGGGTTAATACTTTTATTATTATGTTTTTTACTTTTCTATTATTTCTCAATTTTTTTCTCTCTGTATTGTTGGGAAGGACCCATAAGTAAGCACCTGTTGTTTACAAAGCATGTGAAGAATAACATTTAATTTGATCTAAATCCATTTTTTTTTAAATCTGCTTTTCTGGTGCTCCTGAATTTGAGATTGTGATACTAACTTTTTTAAGTTGGGAGCACCAGTGCTATCTATGAACAATTCTAATTTATAACCCTGTCAGCACATCACTAAACACTCAACATAAATACAGATACCACTACACACTCAACATGGTAGTCTTGGCTATCCCATGTCTCCCCTTGGTTACGTCCCAAATGGCACCCTATTCCCTATTTAGAGCATTACTTTTGATCAGGAGACTAGGGTGCTATTTAGACACAAGCTTATAACTTTGAGCTTCTAGCCAGCCTATGTTAATTGGTATGAGGTTGCAGATTTCCCTTGAGGACCACAAAGGAAATTATACCACCAATGATTTTACTTGTGTTTTTATGGGTTTTGAAGTGGTCTTGGAGGAATTTACATACTGTATCACATGTTCAGAAGGCTACGTACCCAAGTGGAAAAATAATATGTTAAAAAAATGATATACTTAAATCATACTTTAACACATTTTAATATATTTAGAATTCTCTCAATTGAACATTTTTAAATACATGTAATGTCAATTTTATTTGTATTTTATTTTTAACAAGGAAAACAAAGAATACTAAGGTCAGGGTGTGACAGGAACAATATCATATTATAAATCAAAACCTCAGCTGCAGAAAGTTGCTGGGTAATATGCAAATGTTTGTGCTCAATTCGTTTTTGAAAATATACTTCCTGGGCATTTACAGTTTTTGACAATTGCCTACACATGATTTCTGAAACTATGGCTCCTTTTCTCTAGACTCCACACAAAACCCCAAAACACACACACACACACACACACAACATGCAAAATGTCACACACATCTCTTGCAAAACCAAACACTTCATTCAAAACTATTTTAACTCTACTCAAAATGTTGTTTTTGCATCAAAACTCTACAGACAAACCAAAATGATTAGCTCTTATACACGCCAACTACACACAGATGTGACAAATGTAAAACACTACTATCTTGTGTTTTTTGCATGTGCAGTGGAGTCCTCAGCATTTTGTACATGTATGTGCACAAATATATACATTACGTATGCATATTCAGTATATATTTACACTATAAACAGAAATGCAAGGGGGGAAAAATCTAATGTATTTCTTTCTCAAAACATTGTATTTTCATCCTGAATCCTGGATGAACAGTAACAGACAAAACAAATACAGTAGAAGATAAATAAATAGGCTTGTCCTCGTCCTCCTCCTTGTCCTCGTCCTCCTCCTCTTCTTCCTCTAACTCTCTCTCCAAAATTGGCCTCCATTGTTGTCCAAACCAAGAAAGCCGACCTGAAGCCTATTTATAGTGCTCAAGCCCTGATTTCTAAGTGAAGAAATTAGCTATAAGTGTTTTCACACGTGAGCACTGGGTGCAGGTAATTGGTAAATGAGTGAGGCATTTGGAATGACAGAGTTTTCCAAACAAAACACAAGACCTGTTAGTTTTGAATGATGTGTCTATGTAGAGAACTGTGTTTAGTGTTTTGCAAAAAGTGTGTTTTACAATTGCAAACTGAGTGTAAAGCAGATAATGTGCTTGCAGTTTTGCAGACTTGGTCTGAAGATCAGCTACATGAGTTAATGGTTTCACTGAGTGTGCCTCAAGTACCACTTTTAGTGTGTAAGCAATTGTAAAAAAAAAAAAACTAAGTTAGATATACTTTTTGAAAGTATACTGAAGTCTATTTTCTTAAGATATGAAAGAATATACTCTCAAGGAAGCATGTTCCTAAGCTGTGCATGACTTCTTATGTGGAATAAACAAACATTGTCAACTTTTTCTGCACTCTTCTGAACAGGAATTCAGAAAGTACTTCAAAACATATTGTTTGAACTCAAACTACTTTGCCTTGCAAAAGTATTCATTCCCCTGGAATTTGTTCACATTTTATTGTTACAAAGTTGGAACAATCTACACAAAATGCTCTAATGTCAAAGTGGAAGATTTCTATAAATGGTTTTGAAAAGATTGATAGAAATGTAAATAATGAAAATATGGTCGTTGCAGAAGTATTATACCCCCTGAGTCAATACATGTTAGAAACCCCTTTGGCAGTGATTACAACAGCTTTTGTAAGAGACAATTTATGCTTGATCCGACAAATGTTGCGGTCGGAGGCACCGTATGGATGGTGTGATGCAATTGCAAAGCCTCTGGAGGCACACAAAGGTCCAACTGAGCTCCGTACTGCATCACCGTGCACCTCTCAAATATTGTAACAATGCGAAGGGGTCCGTATAGCTCCTTATCGGCATGATTGGTTGACGGTAGGTGAGGGCGGGAGGTTCTGTGTAAACACCAACTCACTTCCTTGACAACTTCCTTCACAACAGCTCTGATCAGCTCCGTAAAGCACAAGAAATATAAATGCCCTGACTTCTGCAGAGGCTGAATCACTGTAAATGCTGCACGGCCAATGCACACCACAGATTGACCATTCAGTGCCTTGATCAACGTGTGTTGATCAAAAACAACTTGATCTGTGTAAGCAATAGTCCCACTGAGATTTAGATGTAATTTACAAGGCAGCCCTGCATACACACAGCATATAAATACAACATAATACACATATTGGTCATAGTGATTCAGAAATATCATTAAAACAGGTTAATATGCCCCACCAACATGAGACAACTATACAGAAAGCACTTAAATAGCTGAATTAAGTAAATCAAATCAATGATGAGAGTATAGTCGGATTAACTGATACCTGGTGGTGTAGCAGGAACATCAGAGTACCGTGAACCAAGAGGTCCAAATCCCACGTGAGGACATGTTGAATAATAATGACTGTATAAATGAACATGCATAATGAAATTATACATGTCAAAGTGTGTGAAATATGTATGTTAAAAGCCCTGTGTGTCTGCCCTTAACACAGACAAAGAGCTGTGAATGGATCAGTGGTTCACCAATCAGGGCCTTGATTTGCTTGGCGACAGAAACAAGGCATTTTCCTAACCCACAGAAAGCTGAAAACATGAATGTTCTTGCAACGTTCCTATGAAGCGTGTCTAGAACATTAATATCCTAACATCCTAACAATGTTCTGCGTATGTTTGGTGGTACGTTGATGGAATATTCTCCTAACCGTCAAAAAACAAAAGTGTAGCATCATATGATGCAAAATGCATCATACAGGGATGATTTCTGTATTTTGAAAGTCACATATCTTGAAAACCTGATTGCGGACTAATGAAACAACTACCCAAAACATATTTTTTTAGGTGGAGTTTTCCTGTAAAGGAATGGCCTCTTGGAAACAGTCGTTGAAAGGCACTGGAACATTCCTATGAAAACGTTAGGTAATTACCTAATGAGACTTAAGGGAACGTTCTCTTATGTTGTGGTAACGTTTGTTGTTTGCTGGGGTGTGTGTGATGGTGAAGTCCTTGGTGTATTCCCTTCCCTCCCTACAGGGGATTATTTGAATCACCTAGGAGATGTGCTCTGCAGTGGTTTTACTGCTGGCTATGATCAGCATCCTGGACATCAGGTCAAATGGTCCTCCAGGGTAGGAGAACAATAAAAGATAAAGATGTTATAGCAAGTGGTCTGCAAGTAAAACAGTGTTTTACTCACTTGGGAGAACTTTAAGATGGTGGAAATATTACTAAGATCAATAAAATAATTTACTCACTGGAGGCCTTGATCATGTACCATCTACAGTCCACACTTCTTCACAGAAGCCCGCCACTTCCTAGTTACAACTCAATGTCCAATATGTACTATCATAGTCGCAGTGCATAGTGACTCACCTCAGATGTCTATGATATGACTCACCTGAGGTGTCCATAATGGTACCCCCGGCCTCTCTAATGATGGCAGCTCCTCCAGCCATGTCCCAGCAGTGGATGCTCATGTGGTAGTAGGCATCAGCCGCCCCGCACGCCACCAGGCATATGTTGACTGGCGAGCGGATGCTATGGTAGTGTAGTGTAGCTGTGGGACAGCTTGTAAGGGATGACGTTAAAAAACGAATTTCTCACACCCGTGCCTGCTTGCAAGACTCTGCCCGGGACCCTGAGAAACTGATATAAGGCAGAGCTGAGAGCACAGGCAGGTCTTGGTGGGGTAGTTGTGCTTTGATGAACATTGGGCTTGTAGCCTTTGCTACTATCTGCATTGCACTCAATTTAACGGGGATGTTGTTCTTCGCTGCTGGGTAGGGCAGCCGGCGACGAAGACAGGTAGTGACGGGGAATTTGGGGATCCAGATAAGATAGTGCTAGGAGTGCGAACCATCTCCCCGGCTTTTGGGAACAGACCATGTTCCATGTTGTAGCATGCTCTTGGACATGCACATTATTTATCTAAGCTGTATGTGTTGGTAAACAGAGCGCACTGTGAGTGTAGTGCACTCCTCAATTCTACATAATCAATCAGGGTAAAACCTACGGTGATCAACCTGAATCCGAGTATAGCCTAGTTGTCGTTCCTGTCCAGTTCAGTATAGTGTGGATATGTAATAATTTTTCACGCTCAATTTTTCTGTTTTTGATTTGTTAAAAAGGTTTGAAATATCCAATAAATGTCGTTCCACTTCATGATTGTGTCCCACTTGTTGTTGATTCTTCACAAAAAAATACAATTTTATATCTTTATGTTTGAAGCCTGAAATGTGGCAAAAGGTCGCAAAGTTCAAGGGGGCCGAATACTTTCGCAAGGCACTGTATGTAAATACATTTATCTTACATCATTTACTGCGACTGGATAATCCCTCTTGTTTCTCCTAATTTATGAAAGGTTTTACCTACAGTTGAAGTTGGAAGTTTACATAAACCTTAGCCAACTACATTTAAACTCAGTTTTCATAATTCCTGACATTTATTCCTAGTAAAAATTCCCTGTCTTAGGTCAGTTAGTATCACCAATTTATTTTAAGAATGTGAAATGTCAGAATAATAGTAGAGAGAATGATTTATTTCAGATTTTATTTCTTTCATCACATTCCCAGTAGGTCAAAAGGGTACAAATACTCAATTAGTATATGGTAGCATTGCCTTTAAATTGTTTAACTTGGGTCAAACGTTTCGGGGAGCCTTCCACAAGCTTCCCACAATAAGTTGGGTGAATTTTGGACCATTCCTCCTGACAAAGCTGGAGTAACTGAGTCAGGTTTGTAGGCCTCCTTGCTCACACACACACTTTTTTAGTTCTGCCCACAGTGTGATGGCCACTCCATTACCTTGACTTTGTTGTCCTTAAGCCATTTCTCCACAACTTTGGAAGTATGCTTGGGGTCATTGTTCGTTTGGAAGACTCAACTGCGACCAAGCTTTAACTTCCTGACTGATGGCTTG
Source organism: Oncorhynchus keta (assembly GCF_023373465.1). Classification (NCBI taxonomy): domain Eukaryota; kingdom Metazoa; phylum Chordata; class Actinopteri; order Salmoniformes; family Salmonidae; genus Oncorhynchus; species Oncorhynchus keta. The sequence continues at coordinate 28,649,219 of NC_068424.1, read as the reverse complement.
ACAAGTTGCTTCAATATATCCACATAATTTTTCCCCCTCATGCAGCCATCTATTTTGTGAAGTGCACCAGTCCTTCCTGCAGCAAATCACCCCCACAACATGATGCTGCCACCCCCGTGCTTCATGGTTGGGATGATTTTCTTTGGCTTGCAAGCCTCACCCTTTTTCCTCCAAACATAACGATGGTCATTAGGGCCAAACAGTTCTATTTTTGTTTCATCAGACCAGAGGACATTTTTCCGAAAAGTACTTTGTCCCCATGTGCAGTTGCAAACCGTAGTCTGGCTTTTTATCATGGTTTTGGAGCAGTGGCTTCCTCCTTGCAGAGTGGCCTTTCAGGTTATGTCGATATAGGACTCGTTTTACTGTGGATATAGAAACTTTTGTACCTGTTTCCTCCAGCATCTTCACAAGGTCCTTTGCTGTTGTTCTGGGATTGATTTGCACGTTTCGCATCAAAGTACATTCATCTCTAGGAGACAGAACGCGTCTCCTTCCTGAGCGGTGTGAAGGCTGCGTGGTCCCATGGTGTTTATACTTGCGTACTATTGTTTGTACAGATGAACGTGGTACCTGCAGGGGTTTGGAAATTGCTCCCAAGGATGAACCAGACTTGTGGAGGTCTACATAAACAATTCTGAGGTCTTGGCTTATTTCTTTTGATTTTCCCATGATGTCAAGTAAAGCGGCACTGAGCTTGAAGGTGGGCCTTGAAATACATCCACAGGTACACCTCCAATTTACTTAAATGAGGTCAATTAGCCTTTCAGAAGCTTCTAACGCCATGACATCCTTTTCTGGAATTTTCCAAGCTGTTTAAAGGCACAGTCAACTTAGTGTATGTAAACTTCTGACCCACTGGAATTGTGATGCAGTGATTTGTAAGTGAAATAATCTGTCTGTAAACAATTGTTTTAAAAATGACTTGTGTCACTCAGAAAGTCTTAACCGACTTGCCAAAACTATAGTTTGTTAACAAGAAATGTGTGGAGTGATTGAAAAACAAGTTTTAATGACTCCAACCTAAGTGTATGTAAACTTCCGACTTCAACTGTACATAGCACAGTCTACATGGACATTTAATAATGTAGATAACATGGGTGGTGGAGCACGTAATAATGTAATTTATTTGGAAACGTTTTCCTGTATGTGGATGGCAGAAATATTCACACTTCATCATATTGTTGCACTGTGCAGAACCTCTGGATTTATAGCTACCATTCGGAAGAGGGCTTAAAAGAGCCTGGCTCTCTATTTTCTTTTGTGGCTGGCAGTTGGCATGGACCAATTTATTGCGTACATTGTGACCTCTCCTATATACAATAAGTGATGGATTCTTAAATTCAGCCTGCTGGGTCCGGTGATAAAACATGCAAGTGTTTCTTGACAGCATCTCCCACTTTCCGCGAGTTCAAAGTATATTTGGTTGTGAACATTACAGAGTGTTCGTTAGCGCTAGTGGGTCTTTTTTGTAGCAGTTCATCTCGTGTTTTCCCCAATGTCAAATTAAGAGCTTCATCCACACATTGTGGTGAATAGCCTCTTCTTAGAAACCTATTGCGAATCTCTGCTGCTTTTTCTAGATAGTCCTCTGTGGAGTGGCATATTCTGTATTGTGCAGTCTGAAAAACTGGCTTCTTGTAAGTCAGGGTGGAAGCTGTCCCCATGTAATACAGTGTTTCTTTCGGTTACTTTTCTACACAGAGTTGTAAACAGGGTTCTAGTCGATTTCTCAGTCCACATATCAAGGAAATGAACATGTTTAGTGTCACATTCAATAGTGAATTTGAGATTGGGATCCATGTCATTGAGTAATGTCATTCGATGCGTGGAACGGATGTGGGTGGGGCTAGGTCTACATAAGGGTGCTAAATTTAAAAAACGTACAAAAGGAGATAGTATTGAGTCGAGGGTCATGACGTGTCGAGAAAGAAAGGGAAAATGGAGTGCCTAGAGAAAGCAAGAACAAGATGGGTGTCAGGAATGGAGCAGCAGTATTATCCTAAGAAGACGTGTACTTGGAAAACGGAGGAGGAGTAGAGGGGAAAAAGAGAGGGAGAAGAGCCCTAAGAGAGAGAGGGAAGAAGCGGGTAAGCTTGAGTCGGATAAAAATCATGTTAAAAAAGATGGTATGTCAAAGAAGAATGGTAGAAGGTGTACGCAGAGGGAGCTGAAGACAGGAGGAGAAAGGGAAGTGAATTAAGGTGAAGTATAGGAGGTGGTATTTGCAGTAAAGTTAGACCGAGGTATGCACTGAGGATCAGGATGAAGAAGAGTCTGACAGTAGGAGTGAAGTTTATGGAAAAAGTGGACTCTTGCCTTTTGGCTGATCCATTTGTGGTTTCACAGTGGGTGAAAAAAGTGTTGGGTCATGTGGAATCGGTGAGGGTAACTAGAAGTGGTCTTGTGATAATTGTTTGTGTTTCTGTTGGGCAGAGGAAGAATGCGCTCAAAGTCAAATAAATGGGGGTAAGAAAAGTGAATTGTTTTGTTCTCAAGAAAAGGGCACCAATGAAAGGAGTGTTAAACCAGGGTGGCAGTAGATATAAAAGTTGCCTAGCTGAGGGCAAAGATTTCCGGTGTATGTGATGCTCGTCATTTGATGCAACGTGGACAGGGTGGCGAGAGTTGGGAAACAGAAGATTCTTTGTCTGTTCTTTTGAGTTTTGAAGTTGAGTCTTTCCCTGACAAAGTGAAGTTAGGATATATATGAGCGTATGTTCCGAAGACATTAAAATGTTACAGGTGTCAAGCTTAAGGGTATGTGGCAGCAGTGTGTATAAAGGAGGGTCCAAGGTGTAAGAAATGTGCAGAAGGGCATGAGACAAGGGAATGTGTAGTATTGGGGAAAGTAGTGGAATGTGTTAATTGTAGGGGTGCCTATGGAGCTGGGGATCAGAAATGTCCCGTGCGAGAGAAGCAGGTTGCCATTTCCAGGGTTACAGTAGTGCAGAAGTTGTCATATACTGAGGCATTGAAGAAAGTAGAGGAAGATGGGTTAAGGGGGAGGAGTGGTGAGAGTAGTAGAGATATACCAGTACAGAGGGATAGGCTAAAAGGTGATATAAGTTTCAGTAAAATGGGATTTTTAGCATTTATAGCAATGGTTATTAATTGTACTGTAGGGATGGATCGGAAGTCTCAGAAAATTGAGGTTGTGGTGGCAGCTGCATAGCGGTATTTGGGTGTGCGAGACTTGACAGCAGAAGAGTTACAGGGTGTGTCAAGTTGAAGTTGTACTCCAGTCTAGTAGATGGCGGTAATGCAACAAATTGGCTGCCAACCACCGTTTAAACCTCATAGAAGACGAAGGAGAAGAATAAACTCACAAACGCTCTGACGAAGGCGGTGAGGCGGATACGTTAACTCAAATCGGACAAATACACATGGTTAGCCGATGTTATTGCGAGTGTAGCGAAACGCTGAATAAAGAGCAGTGATACTATCAGGAACTGTGTACGGGTTCCTCCTTTTTTCACTGTTTCCAAAACTAAAATATGTTACGAACAGAGTGGACAATGTTTTTTTTAGAAAAACATTTTAGAAACGTTGCCAACGTTTCTAAAATGTCGTTCTTTAGAAGGAGTGCATGTGCGAATTGAGTTATTATACACGTTCACTTCAGAGTCGTTTACTAACGGAAATACGCAAATATATGCTAGAACGCGCCAATAGGCTCTCGCTAGCTCGTGTTTGGCTCCACCCACCTCGTTTGTTCTAACCACTAGGAGTCATTTGCCGACGTTGGAAAGTACAGACCGTGGTCTATATTTTGGTACGTTAGAAAGAAAGAAACAAAAACCAACAATTGCGCTGTAGCAGTACACTGACGTGTTTTATGAAGACTGCACCGGAAATATCGCACGTTAGTAACCTGCAGTGACTCAACTACTGTGGCTCAAACTATTGATATTTTAAATCAGAAAAAAATAAATTGTCTAATCTGTGGGTTTACTGAATCCGGTGAGAATTCCCTGTGTACAGAGTTATTGCAAATTATGTATTGGTAACTGGGATCAGGATGACCAAAGTAACCTTACCAGATATGCTTCCAGTGCAGAGAGACCAACACCCCAATCAATACCTGTACTAAACACAAACACCAAGTTGGATGAAATTGAAAAAAGGAAGAAGACTGGATTGCAAACGGATGACACTGGATCTGGAAACAGTCATATACTGAGGAAATACTCAGCAAACATATGCTGAGAAATCAGCACCTGGTTAACAAGAAAAGGGTATGGATAATAACGTTTTCCTGTCTGCGGTGACTAAACTACATGGAGTATCATTGAATGTTTCACAGTATGAAATTAGCCTACTTGTACATTGTACTTTATACATGTCATGTGAGTTCAGTGAATTACACAGGCCCCTCCCATCTACCAGAGAAGGCAAAGACACATTTATATCTATCACAATATAACATTCAGGAAGAGTGTATGTTGTAATACCACGGTAGTATTGCCTCAATACCAGTGCATGTTTGTTCACAGAAGAAGATGAGTGGGACCAAGAAGACATGCAAACAAGAAACCCAATCACCAGCTCCCTCTTCCAGTGGACAGGCTGTGGAAAAACAGAACTTGGTAAGTCCAGAGTTTATATGTACACAGTAGGTACATGTGTGTTCAGTTTAAATTTTTGGTGATATCACACTGCCCCCTAATTGTTTCTCTGACCTCCTTACCGTCTTTAACTTTGATGTCTGTCACTGCCTCACCTGTCCCCCAATTTATAACTTGAAGAAGGATTTTCAGGATCCAGAGCCAGAGAAGACACAGGAACTGTATGCTCAAATGGATAACATCCTGGATAGGGTAAATCAAAACAACTTCCAGCAATCGATGTTGGCAATTACTGAGTTCACCATTAACACAGAGGCCAGACTGAAGGGCATCATTCACCTCATATATGAGAGGGCCCTGGCACATCCTACCAGATCTGTGACCTATGCCAACATCTGCCGCTGCCTCATGGGGGTAAGTCTATACAATTCTCCGTCTGTTTTTATTTTGTCTGTTTCTCAGAGGTGATTGCTATTTTTTGTCAAATGCCAGTGACCACACACCAAGAACAGCAGGAAATCATACATATTGTGCTTTTAACCTGTGTTTTTTTTTTTCTCCCTTCTGCATATCTTCCTCCTCAGCTTAGAGTACCCACCGCTGCCAAACCAGGAGTGACAGTAAATTTCCGGACGCTGTTTCTGAACCGAGTCCAAGCAAACTTTGAGAACATGACGAGAAACAGTTGCGAAATCTTCCGGCAAAAACAGGAGATGGTGGATGCCATCACCAAGGTAGCACATCCATCCCTTCAGAGACTGTCGACTACATTATAGACCAACATTTTGAAACATCTTTTTGAGATATTCTAATCTGATCTAAATTATATTCATTCCTCTGTATGATTTTAATGCTTTGATGTGCGATTGATTATGTTGCCCTAACTGTGCATTGGTAATACACTGCTCCAAAAAATAAAGGGAACACTTAAACAACACAATGTAACTCCAAGTCAATCACACTTCTGTGAAATCAAACTGTCCACTTAGGAAGCAACACTGATTGACAATACATTTCACATGCTGTTGTGCAAATGGAATAGACAACAGGTGGAAATTATAGGCAATTAGCAAGACACCCCCAATAAAGGAGTGGTTCTGCAGGTGATAACCACAGACCACTTCTCAATTCCTATGCTTCCTGGCTGATGTTTTGGTCACTTTTGAATGCTGGCGGTGCTTTCACTCTAGTGGTAGCATGAGACGGAGTCTACAACCCAACAAGTGGCTCAGGTAGTGCAGCTCATCCAGGAGGGACCATCAATGCAAGCTGTGGCAAGAAGGTTTGCTGTGTCTGTCAGCGTAGTGTCCAGAGCATGGAGGCGCTACTAGGAGACAGGCCAGTACATCAGGAGACGTGGAGGAGGCCGTAGGAGGGAAACAACCCAGCAGCAGGACTGCTACCTCCGCCTTTGTGCAAGAGGAGCACTGCCAGAGCCCTGCAAAATGACCTCCAGCAGGCCACAAATGTGCATGTGTCTGCTCAAACGGTCAGAAACAGACTCCATGAGGGTGGTATGAGGGTCTGACGTCCACAGGTGGGGGTTGTGCTTACAGCCCAACACCGTGCAGGACGTTTGGCATTTGCCAGAGAATTCCAAGATTGGAAAATGTGCCACTGGTGCCCTGTGCTCTTCACAGATGAAAGCAGGTTCACACTGAGCACATGTGAAAGACGTGACAGTCTGGAGACACCGTGGAGAACGTTCTGCTACCTGCAACATTCTCCAGCATGACCGGTTTGGCGGTGGGTCAGTCATGGTGTGGGGTGGCATTTCGTTGGGGGGGGGCGCACAGCCCTCCATGTGCTCGCCAGAGGTAGCCTGACTGCCATTAGGTACCGAGGTGAGATCCTCAGACCCCTTGTGAGACCATAGGCTGGTGCGGTTGGCCCTGGGTTCCTCCTAATGCAAGACAATGCTAGACCTCATGTGGCTGGAGTGTGTCAGCAGTTCCTGCAAGAGGAAGGCATTGATGCTATGGACTGGCCCGCCCGTTCCCCAGACCTGAATCCAATTGAGCACATCTGGGACATCATGTCTCGCTCCATCCACCAACGCCACATTGCACCACAGACTGTCCAGGACTTGGCGGATGCTTTAGTCCAGGTCTGGGAGGAGATCCCTCAGGAGACCATCCATCATCAGGAGCATGCCCAGGCGTTGTAGGGAGGTCATACAGGCATGTGGAGGCCACACACACTACTGAGCCTCATTTTGACTTGTTTTAAGGACATTACATCAAAGTTGGATCAGCCTGTAGTGTGGTTTTCCACTTTCATTTTGAGTGTGACTCCAAATCCAGACCTCCATGGGTTGATACATTTGATTTCCATTGATCATTTTTGTGTGATTTTGTCGTCAGCACATTCAACTATGTAAATTAAAAAAATATTTAATAAGAATATTTCAATCATTCAGATCTAGGATGTGTTATTTTAGTGTTCCCTTTATTTTTTTGAGCAGTGCATATTGTGGTGCTATTCCCTTCAATTGATAATTGGAACATGGTTTGTTATCTAACTAGTAACAATTTGTAGTTTAACTTGTTAACTTTCCTTATTCCTTCCAGGAGGAGGAGCGCCAGCGAGTGTGGGAGGAGCTGGAGGAGGCCAAGACCGAGGAGCGGAGGCAGTCGCTAGGTAATATCAAGTTAATGTGTGAGTTGTTCAAGTTGAAGATGCTGACTGAGCACGTCATGCACGACGTCATCGTACAGCTGCTGAAGAACCAAGATGAAAACTCTCTGGAGGGTCTCTGCACATTACTCTACACCATCGGCAAGGACTTGGACTTTAAGAAGGCCAGGGTACAGAATTTTGTCTATCCATCCATCCATCCGTCTGTCTGTTTTTGAACAAAATAAAAACATTTTATTTTTTATCCATGACAGCTAAATTAATGGCATTTTTATTCCACATTTTGGGATAGATCAATCCAATAGATTCAGATCTATAAATCAGTCAACTACATTCACTTGGCCTGTCTATTCTTCCACAGCCCAGAATGGATCAGTACTACAACATGATTGTGAAGATTATGAAGAATAGGACAACCTCCCCCAGAATCACAAGCATGCTGCAGGGTGTGCTGGACCTCCGAAAGGTATGACCGTTTATTTGTCTACCTCTTTAAACACCCATATCTACCCTCTTAGTTGTTTCATTTTCTTGTTCTATGCTATTAAACCCATATTATGTGGTTTATATGTATCAATTGTAGGAATTACAGTTCTATCAATTCTATAATATTACAGATTATTGCATTGCCAAAATGTAATGTTTTAGATGAGTGATGTAATGTTTCTGTTGTGTGTGTATTTCTCTCTCCAGAAAGAAACGGCCCAGCTTGGTGAGTTGGTGGAAAAGATGGAGAAGACTGGGCTGCAAGCTGACAATGATGCTGAGAAACACACGGGACCTGGAGACACAGAACCTGTTTTGCGTCCTCACTATAAGTCATTAGCCATGAAGAATCAGAAGCTGATCAGCACATCTATACCACTACAGGAGAACACATGTCCTCATCATGATGATAAGCTGAAAGCTGAAGACTCAGCTGCTGCTTGGGGGGCTACCAAAAAGGTGTGGATGGGATACCATTATAGGCTTAGTATAAGAGGTACATAGATATGTGGCAGGCTGTTAATTGAAATGCATTCATGACTACCTCATGAAGCTAGTTGAGAGAATGCCAAAAGTATAGAAAGCTATCATCAAGGCAAAGGGTGGCTACTTTGAAGATTCTCAAATATAAAATATATTTTGATTTGTTTAACACTTTTTTTTTGGTTACTACATGATTCCATGTATGTTATTTCATAGTTTTGATGTCTTCACTATTATTCTACATCAAAATTAAGAAAAACACTGGAATGAGTAGGTGTGTCCAAACCTTTGACTGGTACTGTATCTATCAGAAAGGGATGTGGTTTGATCCATTGTGTGATGTCAATTACAACTATCTGTATGTTTGTCCACAGAAAAAGGTGAATGTGCAGTTGAAGACATGCCAACAGATAATCCAGGAGAGAGAGGAGGAACTACAGAAACTGAGACAGGAAGTGGAGTCTCTAAAGGTGCGACATTAGCTGACTGATGGAGTCCTGGATAACTGCACACATTTAGTGTGTCTGAAAGTGGTCGTGTCAACAGAAGTGGGAGGATCAACAGAAGTGGTTGTATGGAAAGTGAATCATGTAATTGGGCAGATTTGGCTGATTGGGCTGCACGATGAGTCTATTGTTGACAACTAGCATTTTAGCTAAGCCTAAACCTGTTCCTAACCTTATCCTCATTCTCCTAACCTGCCACGTTAATTATTCTAACCTGCCACGCATTTTAGCTAACCCTAACCCTTTTCCTAACCTTATCCTCATTCTCCCAACCTGACACATTAATTCTCCTAATCTGCTACGTTAGTTCTCTTCACCTGCTCTGTAAACATTAAGCTGGTCTAACGGATAGTGGAGCACTAATGTTAGACCCATCGCAGTTGGTCCACACACTACTTTTGCAACGCCCACTTTCAGAAACACTCCCAAGTATGCAGTCACCCACACTGTGTAATGAGCTGTTTTAGGGCTCGTCTATGGGTGAATCTCAATTGTGTTTGCCTTTTTTATTTGCATTTATTTTGGGTAACCAACATACATTGCATTCGGAAAGTATTCAGACCTCTTGACATTTTCCACTTTTTGTTACGTTACAAACTTATTCTAAAATTGATGAGAGTTTTTTCCACTCATCAATCTACACACAATACCCTATAATGACAAAGCAAAAACCCTTTAAAAAAAACAACATTTTTGGTAATTTATAAAAAAGTAAACTGGAAATATCAAAAGCTTTACTCAGTACTTCGTTGAAGCACATTTGGAAGCGATTGGCAGCCTCAAGTCTTCTTGGGTATCATGCTACAAGCTTGGCACACCTGTATGTGGGGAGTTTCTCCCATTCTTCTGACCGATGTGGTAAACACCTCAATGTTATCAGATAAATCCCGGAACATATTCCAGTATGTACTAGCAAAACAGTCCTGTAGCTTAGCATCCACTTCATCGGACCACTACAGTATTGAGCACATCACTGCTACTTCCTTTTTGTGTTTTCGCTTGTAAGCAGGAATCAGGAGGATGCAGTTATGATCAGTTTTGCTAAATGGAGGGTGAGGGAGAGCCTTGTATTTTTTTGTGTGTGTGGAGTAAAGGTGATCAAAGATGATTTTTGTCACCTCTAGTTGCACAGGTGAAATGCTGATAAAAGTGAGCTGAAACGGATTTCAGTTTCCCTGCATTAAAATCACCATCCGCGACCGGGGGACCCATGAGGCACCGCACAATTGGCCCAGCGCCATCTGGGATAGGGGAGGGTTTAGCCGGATGGGATGCCCTTGTCCCATCGCTCTCTAGCGACTCCTTGTGGTGGCAGGGCGTGTGCAAACTGACTTCGGTCGCCAGATGTACGGTGTTTCCTCCAACACATTGGTGTGGCTGGCTTCCAGGTTAAGGGAGCAGTGTGTCAAGAAGCAGTGTGGCTTGGCGGGGTCATATTTCGGAGGACACATGGCTCTCGACCGTCGCCTATCCTGAGTCCGTACAGGTGTTGCAGCGATGGGACAAGACTGTAACTACCAATTTGATGATATGAAATTGGGGAGAAAAAGGGGTAAAAAGTACCAATAATAAATACAAAAATCACTGACCACAAGAAGCGCTACTTCTGGATGTGCATTTTTTTGTTTGCTTATTGCTCTATACAGCTTGTTGAGTGAAGTCTTAGTGCCAGCATTGGTTTGTGGTGGTAAATAGACAGCTGCGAGGTATACAACTTAGAGGAGCAAAAACTAGACTTGCTAAAAAATAGAGATCACGCACCAGCTGCTATTAACAAAGAGACACACCCCCATCCCCTAGTCTTACCCGAGGCTGCCGTCCTGTCTAGACGATGCATGGAGAAACCCACGAGATATCTCTTATCCATGACCTTGTTCAGCCAAGACTCTGAGAAACAGGATATTACAGTTCTTTAGGTCTCGTTGAAAGGATAGTCTCGAACGGAGTTCATCCAGTTTGTTCTCCAGTGACTGCACATTCGCCATCAGAACAGAGGGAAATGGCCGTCTATTTGTTCGCCGACGTAATCTCATTAGCATGCCGCCTCGCCTGTCTCTTTGTAGCCGCTGCTTCCTCTTTCAAGTCCCAGGGATTAGGGCCTGGTACAAAGTAAGAAGAACGTCTAGAGCTGCTGACTCGTTGAAGTAGAAATCTTCATCCAAATTAAGGTGCTCTGATGTCCAGAAGCCATTTTCGATCATAGGACATTATGGCAGAGACATTATGTAACAAAAAGTTAAGATCAGCATTAAAAAACACAAATTAGCAGTATTTGTCAGGAACCCGTAAAACGTCAGCTATCCCCGCAGCCCATCAATCATGACGGGGAGTATGCAAGTCAATACTTTGGGGGAAGTGCTGAGTATTCGGGACGCAGACAATGCTTACCAAAGTTTCTGAGCCAAATGTCTCAATAAAATGCCTCTTTCTCTCTGTCTTTTGATAGTGCTTATCACAGGCTACAATAGAGGACAGTGAGAGGTTCTTCACCAAGCTGATTGAGACAAGGTGCTCAGAGGTGAGAGAGGTGATCCAAGCTAAAGAGAAGGAGATGGTGAGTGAGGCTGAGGGACTCCTACAGACACTGGAGCAGGAGCTTGATGAGCTGAAGAGAACCGAAACAGAGGGTAGACAGCTTCCACACATAGATGTCTACCCCCATTTCCTACAGGTAAAATCAGTAGCGCTCGAATAAAGTGCTACAGATGTTTACAAGCACATTTTGAAGTGTGTAAAGTTTGAACATTTATAAAGGGAAATGTTTGGATCAGTTTTGAACAAAGGTATTTATTTTCTCTGTATTGGTCAGTCAATATCATTCAGCACTTATACTATAGACAACTTCAGCTGGGGATAAAGACCCATTTGGGAGTACAGGAATACTTAACCCTATATCATCATTTACACTAGACCTCTTGTTTTGGATTGTAGAACACAACCTGGAAAAGGAAATCAGAATGTTGAAATGGTTTGCGTTTGATTCAAAATTTAAACCAGGTATCTACGATAAAAACATTTAAGGAATGTGCTGAGAAAGGCATGACAGCATCGTGTGCCAATTGTAGAGGATGGAGAACTCTGTTTTCATTCCAAGGAGAAATGTGGGATGGAAAACCAAGATTTCTTCAGATACTTACAGTTAATGGACTATTTTGAAAAAGAGAAAAAAATGACAGAGCCTTCTTTCATACCACGTATGACTATCCATGTGATTCGAAATGCATATAAACAGGCAATGTCGAAGACAACCTCTTCACTGTGTTATGGCCTGATAGACTCAACTCGTTATATTAAAGCAAAATGGGAAAAGGAACTGAATATAGACATCTCAGAGGAAGACTGGGACAATATATGCAGTACCCAACATACAGTGCATTCAAAAAGTATTCAGACCCCTTGACTTTCCACATTTTGTTACATTTACAGCCTTATACTAAAATTGATTACTGTTTTTTTTCTCTCATCAATCTACACACAATACCCCATAATGACAAAGCAAAAACAGATTTTTAGGCATTTTTGCAAATGTATTAAACTTAAAAAACAGATCACATTTACATAACTATTCAGACCCATTACTCAGTACTTTGTTGAGGCACCTGTAGCAGCGATTACGGCCTCGAGTCTTCTTGGGTATGACGCTACAAGCTTGGCACACCTGTATTTGGGGAGTTTCTCCCATTCTTCTCTAAAGACCCTCTCAAGCTCTGTCAGGCTGGATGGGGAGCGTCACTGCACAGCTATTGTCAGGTCTCTCCTTTGATGTTAGATCGGGTTCATGTCCCGAAGCCACTCATGCGTTGTCTTGGCTGTGTGCTTAGGGTTGTTGTCCTGTTGGAAGGTGAACCTTCACCCCAGTCTGAGGTCCTGAGTGCTCTTCATCAAGGATCTCTGTACTTTGCTCTGTTAATTTTTCCCTCGGTTCTGACTAGTCTCCCAGTCCCTGCCTCTGATAATCTTGTTTCACATGGTCTGAGAGTCCTTTAGGTGCCTTTTGACAAACTCCAAGTAGGCTATCGTGCCTTTTACTGAGAAGTGGCTTCAGTCTGGCCACTCTACCATAAAGGCCTGATTGGTGCAGAGATGGTTGTCCTTCTGGAATGCTCTCATCTCCACAGAGTAACTCTGGAGCTCTGTCAGTGACCATCGGGTTCTTGTTCACCTCCCTGACCAAGGCCCTTCTCTCCCAATTGGTCAGTTTGGCCAGGCGGCCAGCTCTAGGAAGAGTCTTGGTGGTTCCTAACTTCTTCCATTTAAGAATGATGAAGGCCACTGTGTTCATGGGGACCTTCATTCTGCAGAATTTTTGGGGGTATTCTTCCCCCGACACAATCCTGTCTCGGAGCTTTATGAATATTTCCTTCGACCTCATGTCTTGGTTTTTTTCTCTGACATGCACAGTCAACTGTGAGACCTTATATAGACAGGTGTCCAATCAATTGATTTCACCAAAGGTGGACCCTAATGAAGTTTTACAAACATCTCAAGGTTGATCAATGGAAAAAGGATGCACCTGAGCTCAAATTCGACTCTAATAGCAAAGGGTCTGAATATTTGCTATTTTTGCTTGTCATTATGGGGTATTGTGTGTAGATTGAAGATGTTTCATTAATTTAATCAATTTTAGAATACGGCTATAATGTAACAAAATGTAGAAAAAGAAAGGGGTCTGAATACTTTGCGAATGCACTGTACTTCTTCAAGCTCAAGAACATGGAGAGTTCTGTTGGAGAAACAAGTCGTTTTTTTATCACACCTAGAATCAAAAGTCAACAGCTAACTATACAACAGCCATGCTGGCAGCTGTGTGGCTATGTAGATGCCAACCACACCCATTTATTTTGTCCCAGAGAATGTGATGGGTAGTCACAAATACTTGTTAAAGGCACCTTGCTCCAAGTAAAAAAGCCATTACCAGGAACTGGTATAAAGTAGAAGCCCCAAAATGATAATCCAAGATATCTTTAATATGGAAAGCTTGACATACATATACCTCAAGACTCCAAAATCCTTTATTCGAAAGTAACTGGGAGAAATTGACATCATTCACAAACCAGGAAGACTTTATTAATTAATATCTTGTGAACCTTTAGTTCATTGTTTTGATCTGTTTTTGATTAACTTTTTTGAAAAGGTATTATAAATATATATTTAAACAATAATATAGCAAACTTCTATCTCTGCTCACTACATATAAGTATTTATATGAACACCGTATATGTTGACTTTTACCATGTTGCGGTGAAATGGGTTTGTGGTATATCTGATGTCCTGCATGTTTCCTTGTCTGTTTGTAGAAATTGCCCAGCATCACTGAGGCTTTTGAAGAAGTGAGGACATGTGCCTCTGAAATGCAACAGCAATTTGAAGATTCCTCAAAGTTGCAATTTGTGGAGTTTTCTAAATCAGGTGCTTATTTTAGGTCTGCAAAATGTTTCCCAACATGCCCAGATTCTCCAGAAATCCTGGTTAGAGGAATTTAGATTCCCTGCTTATTCCTTCCTTATACAGGGAATCTGCCAACCTGAGAATATTGGTTAAATTACTGGGATTTTTGCAACCCAAGGCCTACTATTTCTGTCCACAAGCCAAATTCCTTCATACATGAACACCTTTTTTTTTCTCTTTCTTTCAACAGTTGAAGAAAGTCTGGGACCATACAGTAAGTACCCAGCTAGCACAACGTTCTGAGAACCATGTGTTTCTTAGATCTTGGTGAGAGCATGGTTGTCCTATGGTTAGTTTGCATACAACCTTCCCACAACGTTCTGGAAATGGTGCAGATTACCCAACTAGCACATAATGTTCTGAAAACCATATGTTTCTTTGGTGAGAATTTCAGTACTTCATCTTAACATTTCCTACAGGTTTCCTCATGGTTCTATTTCAAATAATGTTCTCAAATTGTTCAGAGAATGTTTTAAGAAACAACGTTTTTCTGTGGGAATTTCAGTACTTCATGATAAAGTTTTCTACAGGTTTCCTCAATGTTCTATTTAAAGTCATGTTCTCAGAACATTAAGAAAACTTTCTATAAAAAAAACACAAGAAAACATTAGTAACATTTAAAAAAGTTTCTAAGAATTTTATTTAAAAACATATATTTCCTATCTTGTTAAGTGTGTTCGTGTGTTGGCCACACCCACTAATTGGCCACACCTGATTTTGATGAGTGCTCGTTCCCTTTGAAATGTGGTCTGTTTAAATAAACAAAAATTAACAGTTTTGTGTGAGTAAAAAAAACATGGCGTGATAGCTCCTTCGTGGAGGCACTGTGGACTAATTCCAAGATCATAGGTTCAAGTCTCACTGACGGCATACCACAATTAAAAATGTGTTTGCGTGATTAAAGCTTAAGCAAAATAATGTCCATGTGTCCTATCTATGCTTGGAATTAAAATCAGTTAAATGAAATTAGCAGTGTTGAAACATTCTCAGAACGTTATTTGATTACCTATAATTTTAGTTCTCAGAATGTTAATACCACCTCCCAGGAAAACTTTCAGGGAAACATAGTAAAACGCTCTCAGAACCTCCTTGAAACATTTATGTACGTTCCCTGAACAGGCTACGTTTTCACTTCCATTCAATACTTTGGGAGAAGTGTAGAGAATTTAAAAAACGTTCAGTTTTACCAGTCAGGAAACTTATGACTTCGTTTCCAGAACTAATGGGAAACCAAAAATGTTCGTTCCCACAACTTCCAAGGAACCAAAATGTGCTAGTTGGGTAGTACCATCACAGCACAATTACTGGCATAAAGTGAAGGACCTAACATACAGGACTGACATACAACCTCCTCTTTCTTCTTGTTTTCATTTCCTCTCTTTCTCTCTCTTCTCCCTCTCAGCTATCAGTTCTCTTAGCACGAGCAGACAGGCAGTGGAAGAAAAGGACTTGGTAAGATCGGGTCAGATTAATATGTACATGTGTAATACGCTCCTGGTTGAATAACGATGGAGATAATATCTGTTGGTGATGCTGCCCCTTTATTATTTAACTCTGCTTACTCCCTCTTCTGCCCTCTTAACTTATTACTTGAAGCAGGACCTTGTGGACCTAGAGACAGTGAAAACAGAGGAAATGTATGAACAAATGGATAACATCCTGACCAGCCTGACTCCCAAGAACTTCCATCAGTCAATGAAGGTAGTGAGTGCATTCACCATTGACACAGAGGACAAACTCCAGGGCATCATTGACTCTATATATGAGAGGGTCATCTTAAACCCTACCAGCGCTGAGGTCTATGCAAAGGTGTGCAACCAACTCAAGGGGGTACGTATGCATCTGTACAAGTCTCCATGTGTGTATTTGTGTTTGCCTGTCACCAACAGCTGTTTTATTGTTTTTAATACAATTTTACCAACTCTTAGAGCAACATACACTGAGTGTACAAAATATTAGGAACACTTTTTCCATGACAGACTGAGCTGGTAAAAGCTACAATCCGTTATTGATGTACTTGTTAAATCCACTTCAATCAATCAGTGTAGATGAAGGAGAGGGAAGGATTTGTAAGCCTTGAGACAATTGAGATGTGAATTGTGTATGTGAGACAAATGTAAATGCTTTTGAACGGGATATGGTAGTAGGTGCCAGGCGCACCGGTTTGAATGTGTTAAGAACTGCAACACTGCTGGGTTTTTCACGCTCAAATGTTTCCTGTGTATTGAGAATATTCCACCACCCAATGGACATCCAGCCAACATGACACAACTGTGGGAAGCATTGGAGTCAACATTTTCAAGTATTGTGGTGGCAACATGTTATGGGTGTGTTTGTCACCGGCAGCAACTGGGGAGTTTGTCAAGATCAAAATGCATTTGAAAGGTTTAAGGAAAACCCGCCATAGTCTTCTACAAACTTAACCATGGGATAGAGTGCCCTTTTAGTGGGACAGTTAAGCACATTTTAATGCAAAGAACACACCAATGGCATTCCAATAGGTATTGAGTGTTTGAGTGGTATAGTATCAACCCCCTGACTTAAATCTGCGTGAAAAATATATAGACAAGGTTTGAATATTGCTGTCCATCAATGATTCTCAACCAAATTTACTGAGCTTAAGCAATTTTGACTAAAAACAATGCCCTAATAGTTATGTAATGTTTGTAGAATCTTATTCAAAATGATTCACAGCTGTAATGGCTGCAAAAAGTGCTTCCACCAAGTATTGGGCTAACTGCGGTGTGAAGACATACGCAATCAATATTTCTTCACATTACAATTTTTATTAATTTGTCTTTCATTTTGAAAATGTGAAGTAGTTTGTGTAGATCTGTAGGAAGAAATCCAGATTTTGAACCCTTCTGTTATTTGAAGGCAGCTAAAATGTGAAGACTGTGTGCAAGGGGTGTAGACCTTCACTAGTGACTGTATATCTACCAAATAAGTATCCAATACAGTAATGTAATAGTGGTCAATGTTCAGAATCTAATCCGAACTAATTCAAATGTAACTCTGTCTCTCTCGCTCCATAATCGGAAAACCCGTTAATGAGTTTGTCTCCTACATATCCTGCCCTTTCAGCTCAAAATACCTGGAGTGACAGTAAATTTCCGGAAGCTGCTGCTGAACCAATGCCAGAAGGGCTTTGAGAAGGATAATAGAAAGATCTTAAAAGAAAAGCAGAGGGAACTCGACACCACCACTGAGGTAGCACCTCATACAGCAACATTTCATCTTTGAGATGTCAAAATCCACATTACATCAACTTTATTTCTCTTCATAATACCTTATTATTTTATAAACAATTGTAATTGATTAACTTTACATTGATATTACATTTAAAGTATTCCCTTCAACTGATCATTGTAACACCTGTACCTTGTTTTGTCCAATGCAATTTGTATTAGTAGTACAAGGCAGGCTGAACAGACATCCTGATTTCCTTCCAGGAGGAGGACCGTCAGCGACTGAGGGAGGAGCTGGAGGAGGCTAAGGCAGAGGGGCAGCGGGAGTTGCTATGCAACATCACATTCATCTGCCATTTGTTCAAGTTGAAGATGATGACCGAGGGCCTCATAGACTACTGCATCGTAAAGCTAATAAAGGATGGAGATGATGATTCGCTAGAGGGTCTGTGCACAATACTCTTCACCATTGGCAAAGACTTGGACTCTGAGAAGAACCAGGTCTGTCTGTCTGTATGGATTTATTGATGTGCGTCTGTTTTAAGTCAATAGCATTCACTTAGCCGGTCTATACTTCCACAGCCCAGAATGGATGAACACTACACCCAGATTAATCTGATACAGGAGAGAAGGAGGACCTCCCCCAGAATCCGCTATATGCTTCAAGATGTGCTGGACCGCAGAACGGTATGACCAGCTACCCATCAACCTCCACTACCTGTTATGTTTGTTCTGTGTCTTTGGTTGTTTGTCTGTCTGTCTCTCTCTCTCTCTCTCTCTCTATTTCTCCCCCTCCCTCTCACCTATTCTCTAATCTTTTAAAGCACTGATATTAGATTCTTGTTCAAGTCTGATGTAATGTTTCACTCACAATTCCACTTTCTCTCTCCAGCTCCATTTGTACAAGGGCCAAAAGGAAGACCATTGAAGACCAGGACCATGTGTTTTTACAATTCCTCTGTCCTGTGTCTGTGTTCTTTTGCCCATCTTAATCTGTTTTCTTGTAATTGGTCAGTCTTGGCTTTTTCATCGCAACTCTGCCTAGAAGGCCAGCATCCTCTGTACGCCTATGAAGAAATTCCATACAAAATCAGCCGTTTCCAGCTACAATAGTAATTTACAACATTAACAATGTCTTTACTGTATTTCTGATCAATTTGATGTTATTTTAATGGACAAAAAAATGTATTTTCTTTCAAAAACAAGGACATTTTTAAGTGACCCCAAACTTTTGAACGATAGTGTAGAGTCCAATCACAAGAACTGAACATAGCCTGTGGTACACTCCTACTCTGTTGGAATGAGCGACTGTTATCTTTGTCCTTGCCGTTTTGCATTGAAATGCATGTTTCTTGTGGGTTACCAGGTTTCAATTCAACCTTTTTATGCAAGTAAAGTACAGATGTAACTCCCGAGGTTCGCAGCGGTCTAAGGCACTGCATCTCAGTGCTAAATGAGTTACTACAGACCCTGGTTCGATTCTAGGCGTTTCACAACTGGCCGTGATTGGTTGTTCCATAGGGCAGTGCGCACAATTGGCCCAGCGTCGTCCGGGTTAGAGTTTGGCCGGGGTAGGCCATCATTCTAAATAAGAATTTGTTCTTAACTGACTTGCCTAGTTAAATAAAGGTTAAATAAATAAAAATTAAAATGTAGGATCTTAATTTGAGGCAGTTTGTTATAGCGGGAAGATAATCCTGCAGCAACAGTAAATGTGGATGTTTTTTGTTGGGGCTGCTGCATTTTACGTTAGGGCAAATCAAGTCTGACATTTTAAAGTGGAAATTAAACTTTAGAAAGCTTTTTAAACTTTGAATATGCTACAAGTTTGCACTGACTGCTATGCAAGGAATTCACTCATGCACTTAAATATAAGAGTACAAGCACAGAGGCGATTGGCATCTGTGTTGGCTCTAAGATAATTTACCACGTTAACCAAGGCTGTCTCTCTGCTGTGGTGGGCACGAAAACCAGATTTGGATTTTTTTCAAAAATGAAAAAAATTGATAAACAATAGATTGTACTTTAGATATGCAATTAAAAACTATTTTGAAGGTGGTGGAATAGGATCGAGAAGGCAGATGTTGCCAGGCCAGCTCATGGCTTAAGTTGTGATATCACTTTCCTGAGCATGTCTGTGTCAACCTGGGAAAATGAATCCATCGTGCCTTTGTGTGGTTGGCTAGGGCACATATCAAACTTCTCATCGGGTCTTGCTAAATGAAAGCTTGATTAACTGGCCCGGTGAGCTTGGCAGATGTTGCCCGGGCCAGCAGGCAGCCCTGGATGTTGGCCGCTGCAGTCTCTTTAGCTAATCCACTCCCTGTACTCTTATGTCATGGGCCAAAGAAAAAACACCACCTGCAGGAGAAGACACATTTTGTGCCCAGTTATCCCTCTCACTTCGCCTCTTCCACATTTCAGTTAATTATTATAGCTTCTGCCTTGGGCCAATCAGTGTAATTTTGTAAATGCTGGAACTCTATCGCAGGACGCGTTATTCACCCAAGTTTTGTCGAAATTGGGCCAGTGGTGTCTGAGACCGTGTGTGACTAACGTTCAGATGGACAAATGGATGGAGACCGATCCACTGTCCCCTTCTCGGATTCATCCTGGGGGACAATAACCATCATATCGAAGTAAACTTGGAGTCACAACATGACATGCTGTCTGGTCCTCCCACTATGACTCGGGAAAGCATGGAAGTTTATTCACTTCAGGGAGGTGAAAGTGCGAGGTGATGAACTTGATGCTCCTTTCCAATCAACATCCAGGGTCTTATTCTGACATGATAATCGATGCTTGGCTGCTTTTTGACAAATAAAATATATAAATAATAATCTCATGTAGGCTATACCCCCACTGTATCTTCGAGCGGTTGGCTACAGTAGATACCACAGTGGGCACATTTGCTCTATAACACAACATATTTTGTGGCAAAATCATCAGTAGAGTTAAAAATGCAATGGAAACCCATTTTACTTGTATTTTTCATTTGGTACATGCAGGAATTTAACTGCAAAAGTTGTATTTATGTGCACTATGTCATCACCCACAGCCTTTTATTGGCAACAAGTAAATTTGATGGAAACATCTCTGGTGAGAAAATGCTAATATTAGAATATTTGCATGAAAATCTGTCGCCAATTGAGTGGAAACCTAGCTTGTGTTGTAATATGACTTATTTGTACTTTAATATGCTTACAAATAAATTACCTGATGATATAAGCATCATCATAGTGGATACTGTGACTAGTCATTTACAGGGGTGACATCAGCGTTTATACAGATTAATTACAGGCATCAGTTCCAAAATGAACTTTCTAGTTCCATCCTTTAAAAATGACTTGCCAGGTAAGACCATCTGATAAAACAGTAGTATTTCCCTTTAAGCTATTTTGGCAACACAACTACACAGAATTGGATAGAGGGCAAACTTGCCCCCAAAGTTTGTTTTAGCATGGACTAGTCAATTGGGTGGGACTTCCTATGGTATTTTTTGTATCTTATTAGTATCCCCATTATCTGTTGTGAAAGCCGCAGCTACTCGCCCTGGGGTCCAGGGGCCGGATTAACAAAACTTTAAGAATACATTTCTTAACTGGCATTTTTTTCCCTTATCTTCGGACTTAAGCAAAGTTGCTTTTCCTCAATAAAGTTTTTAGAAATGTTCTTAAAGTTTTACCTACGTTTCTTCCTAAGAAAAAAGTTCAGAAGAAATGGTATTCTTGAAAATAATGCTTTAGGATTTCTTCTTTTGAAATGTACTTAACTTTAGGACAGCTAAACCCTTTTCTTGAGACGAATGGGTACTTTTGTAACCATTCATGTTTTCTTGCGCCACAGAAACAAATTAAACACGGTCAGTCAGACAATCCAATCCGCCAACAGATCTCCAGCGGAGAAAGGCCATGAAGAACGGAGAGGTGGAGTCCACGGAGAAAAGAGTGGATCGGATCCTGGGGAAACTTTCTTAGGCTACAAAACACACGTTTAACGGCAACAAAACAACGGAATAGAGAAGCTTCGGGAACTGAGGGTTGAACACATCCTCAGTCATGTCTCCATCACAACCCCACTTTTGCGCAGCTGATGCTGGCTATTTAATTGGGAATTAAAGGGAAAGCGCCCTATTGGAAGGAGCTGCACTGAGACGGTTCAGAAAAATTCAGGGCCGTCACACACCCCTCCCCTGGAAAAAGCCGACCATTGCTCTCCTCATCGCTTTCCTCTACAAAAATATTCATGACTTTTTTGGAGCTCGCGCTCCTCAGCTGAGGGGTCACAGGCCTTAAGGTGTGAGACTTCTGGGTCTGGGAATCCGAGAAAAGTCTCCTCACTTTCCTCTTGAAAGATATCCAGGACCTTGCGGCGCTCAATCGCCTCAATTCCTCAGCCGAGGGGTAACGGGCCTTAAGGCGTGAGACATGGACAATGCGCATATCTTCACCTGTGTCCTCTTTCACCACTCGGTAGTTCAAAGGGCCCATCTGCTCCACAATCCTATATGGTCCTTGCCATTTAGGAGCGAGCTTGGCCGAGAAGAATTGTTCAGCTTTCGAGTAAGGATGAGAGCGAAGCCACACCCGATCACGAAGCTGGAACTGCATGTCTCATCTGTTCTTATCATAATTTCTCTTCTGCTTGAGTCGAGCCTGGATCATGTTCTTTGTGACAAGAGCTCTCAAGTCATGGAGATGGACTACCTGGTCATAGCAAGCAGCGTCTGGAGTAAGCTGCTGGGGCTGTAGCACCATATCCAAGGGTCCTCTGAGAGGACGACTTAGGTTCAGCTCTGCAGGTGTGACTCCAGTGGACTCTTGCACAGCAGAATTCAGGGCAAATCGAAACTTGTGAAGGTGCTTGTCCCAGTGTTTGTGCTGGGTCCCTACATAGGAAGCAATCATTGTCTTCAAGGTTCGATTTACTCTCTCAGTGAGATTGGTCTGTGGGTGATAGGCCGTGGTCAACTTCTGTCTCCGGTTCCATCTTTGGCAGGTCTCCTCAAAGAGATCAGAGACAATTTGGGAACCTCGATCAGACAGGATGTAATCAGGCACTCCCCAGCGAGTCAGGATCTCTTTCGTAAGGATGTTAGAGACGGTCATTGCTGTGGCCTGACGCAGGGAAAAGAGCTCCACCCACTTTGAATAGTAATCAACAAAAACAAGCATGTACACATTCTGATTGGAGCTTCTAGGAAATGGACCCATCAAATCCACTCCTAACATTTCCTGACAGTTTCGGATGTGTGACTTCACATCCATGCTCAGATGTGGCCAGTACAGTAACGCTTGCAACCGCTTGTAGGTTTTGAACCTGCCCAAATGACCAGCTAATGGGTCTTCATGGAAATGTTGAAGCAGTTGAAGGCGTAGAGTTTCAGGTATGTACATTTGGTAGAGTGTTCTGTGAGGTAGTTGTACAACTCGGTAGACTTTGTCTTCAATGATGGTCAGCTTTGTGGTAGGATTGACCATCTTTTCTCCATCTTCCAGGATAGTCTGGTACAAAGCCTGTACTTCTGGATCATCCTGTTGGGCTTTCCATATGGCCTTATCAGAGATAGGAAAGTCCGTTTTGGGCGAATCTCGACTGCTTGACAGGACAGTAGCACATGTAAGATGAGGGCCACCGTTATCACAAGTAGGAGCTCTGGACAAGGCATCTGGAACAGTGTTGTATTTTCCTTTCCTGTATTCCACTGCAAAGGTGAACTCTTGCAAACGTAGAGCCCATCTTATGAGTCTGGTAGTTGGTTTGTTGGTCTTGAACACCCACACAAGGGAGGAATGGTCAGTGACCACAGTGAAGTGTCTACCCTCCAGGTAGTACCTCCACTTTTCCAAAGCCCAGACAACTGCAAGGCACTCTTGCTCGGTTGTGGAGTAGTTCCGTTCTGCTCCATTCAATGTCCGACTGGCGAACGCTAGCACTTCTTCAGTGCCAAGTCCAGTCTGTTGGACTAGGACAGCACCAAGTCCAACATCACTTGCATCAGTGTAAACAACAAAAGGGCAATCAAAGTTGGGATGACCTAAAATGGGAGGTGTGACGAGATGTCGTTTCAGGGTTTCAAAGGAGGTCTGGCACTCTGCCGTCCATTGGAATTTCGCTCCTTTTTCGCTTCAACGCGTTGAGGGGTTCTGCCACCTGAGAGAAGTTCGACACAAACCGATGGTACCATCCAGCCATCCCAAGGAACCGTTGAAGGGCCTTGAGTGTGGTTGGCACAGGGAAGTCTTGTACAGCCTTTGTCTTTTCAGGATCCACATGAATGCCGTCAAAAGACACAATATGGCCAAGGAACTTCAGGGAGGTTTGGCAGAAGTTGCTCTTCTTCATATTCAAGGTTCAGCTTCTCTTAGCTTGTCCAACACTGCTTGAAGATCTTGAAAGTGTTGTTCTCTGTTCTGGGAGTAGATAATTATATCGTCCAGGTAGACGAAACAGATCTTCCCTTTGAGCTCACCTTACGCAATCTCCATGAGTCTTTGGAAAGTGGCAGGTGCATTCTTTAATCCAAAGGGCATCACCTTAAAGGAAAACAAGCCCTCAGCACAGACAAAAGCAGTCTTGTCCTTGCTTTCCTGGTCCATCTCAACCTGCCAATAGCCACTATTGAGGACACAACAGCGCCAGACAATGACTCCAGGATCTCGTGGATGGTAGGAATAGGATAGGCATCAGTCTGGGAAACATTGTTGGTCTTCCTATAGTCCACACAAAATCTAAGACCACCAGTCTTTTTTGGGATGAGGACAACAGGAGCAGCCCAGGGAGAGGAGGAACGTTCTATTATATCTTGTGTTAACGTATCATTTATGAGTCCCTTTTGGATGATTAGCGTCGCTGGGGACAAACGATATGGCTTTTGCTTGATCGGCATTTCCTGTGTAAGGAATATTTTGTGCTTCAGGAGCCCGGTGCGTCCTAGCTTTGAAGTACATACATCAGCATTATTCTGCAGCTGTTCCAACAGCCTTAACTCCTCTGGCTGTTCCAGCTGAGCTCTTCTCACAGCCTGTAAAAGGAGATCGTCAGAAGGATTATCAAGGGTTAGTGGTACCGGAGCAACGGCAGAGAAGAGTGCCACATTTGAACCCCAATCATGTAACTTTTTAGCTTCTGATTGGTGCGGTATTAACTGAAAGGAAGGGGATGTCGATGGGGGGGCGTAGGCAGTGACTCTTGGGGTTTCAGCTCTGGTTAAAGCACCCAGAGAAGGATGGTCATTCCTGCGAAGAGAGTTAGGTGTGTTGGCCTGTTGTGATTTGTGCTTTCTGGAAGGGTTTACTTGATACGGTCTTGGACATGTAGCTGAAGAATGTCCCTTTTGGCTACATCTCCAACAGAACATGAGAGGGGTCTTGGCTGGAGACTCTGGCTGTTGTTGATGGTCTGTCTTGGGTAAATGTTTGGGTGTCTGTTTCTTTCTCTGGTCATATTGCTGTTGGCATTCTCTGACCTTTTCAAACTGCTGTCCCAAGCGAACCAGTCCATCGACAGTGGTGACTCGTTCTCGGAGTTGACTGGCTAGTAGTGGGTTGATGTTCTTCAAGATCAATTTAATGACCTCTTCCTCCTCAATGCCAGGTTGCCACCTTCTGCACAGGGAGTGGTAACCGTATGCAAAGTCACGGATACTGTCTTTCTCTCTTTGTACTCGATTTCTGACTCTGTCTGCCAATTCATCTGTGGAGTCCTCAGACAGAAATGCAGAAGAAAACTTGGCCTCAAAGTCAGCCCAGGAGGTATTGGTGAGACATGCCACATCCCACCAGTCTCGAGCTGTTCCATGCAACACATTCCTCAATGTGGCAAGGAGTTCTTCCTAAGCCAGGGATTGTGGGTTCAAGTCCCATCTGGGGTGCCATTTTTTATGTAACGGTTTTGACTTGAGGTTATTATTTATAGGGGTGCCAGGTAGGTTGTGCCTACCAGAGAAAACATTGGTTTCTCCTTTTAGTTTGGGTGGGAATGAGTCCCATCTGGTCCGTCAAGTCTACACCAATACAAAGGACTTATGTAAAAGTCAGGATGGAAATAAACTTTTCATAAACCCTTAAAACATTGGAAAGAACTTCCAAAACAACTATATTCTTTTTGCGTGGGTTGTATTAACAACATCAATGATTACACACACATATAATAATATAACACAATGAGTTCTGGTTCCTCCAGAAATGTCCTGTACCTCGGGCCTAAAAAGAGTCCAGCCCGGTAAAGGAGTTCAGTGAACTCAAGTGACTTTTGTCACGCAATGCTTGTCCGTACATTCAGCGTAAACCCAGGATTGAAACATACCATCAATATAACAATTATTTTACCACAGAACTTTAAAGCGTATCAACTCTTACTAAGTCCTCAACTACAACTAACTACATAAATCATCACAGTATACCTCACATCAAAACAAATGAAATGCTGTATACAAAAAGGTTAGAGTCAGTCGGTCAGTCAGACAATCCAATCCGCCAACAAAACACACGTTTAACGGCAACAAAACAATGGAATAGAGAAGCTTCGGGAACTGAGGGTTGAACACATCCTCAGTCACGTTTCCATCACAACCCCACTTTTGCGCAGCTGATGCTGGCTATTTAATTGGGAATTAAAGGGAAAGCGCCCTATTGGAAGGAGCTGCACTGAGACGGTTCAGAAAAATTCAGGGCCGTCACAGTATGTGTCGAACTGCTTTGCTTTATCTTGGCCAGGCTGCAATTGTACATGAGAACTTGTTCTCAACTTGCCTACCTGGTTAAATAAAGGTGAAATAAATCAAATAAAAAATGTTGGCTATAATGTCTTTCTTTACACGTTAGCTAGCTAATGAATTTAACGGTCACGCAGTCCCTCTACCACCATCTCTATGATGGATGACACCTTCTCCTCCAGCTGGTTCACATAAATGGTCTCTCAGCTCCCTTCTTCTTAGCAACCGACTTAATGTCGGAACACTTCTTTTTTACTGCATCACTGTCCCTTGCCATACCCCTGATGGCAGAGACCGACTCGGTCACTCTCGCCCATCCTCTCTTTTTGGTCTCTGCAGTTATCAAGTCTCCCGAACAGCAACCATTTCATGGCTGCTATTTCCTCCACCATCACTTAAAGCTCTTGTTTACTGAAGTTTTTATTGCGCTTTCCTTGGTTACACATTTTTGGTTTTGATGTACAGTAGCTAACGTTAGTCGGATGTTTTTGTTTGTGTGTGAAGGGTTCCCGAGCCAACTAAAACATTTTATTCTCGAGACATAAAGCAAAAAAAATACATTTAATAAAATTGAAATATCAACACTTTATTATAGTGGGCCAAATCCTATCATCCCTGTCACATAGGCGTATTTATTGGTTTCAAGCACGTCACTAATGTCAATGCCACATGAGAAGATATTTACGAAGTTCTTAAGAAATATATTTACGAAGTTCCTAAGAAAACTACACATTTCTAAGAACAGTTTGAGGAATTACATTTACGATTTGCTTACACTTAGGATGGAGTCATTAAAACTCGTTTTTCAACCACAAACTATAGTTTTGGCAAGTCAGTTAGGACATCTACTTTCTGCATGACACAAGAAATGTTTCCCAACAATTGTTTAAAGTTGATTTAACTTATCACATTTGCAGTGGGAGAAGTTTACATACACAAAATTGACTGTGCCTTTAAACAACTTGAAAAATTCCAGAAAATTATGTCATGGCTTTAGAAGCTCCTGATAGGCTAATTGACATAATTTAAGTGAATTGGAGGTGCACCTGTGGATGTATTTCAAAGCATACCTTCAAACTCAGCGCCTCTCTTTGCTTGACATCATGGGAAAATCAAAAGAAACCAGCTAAGACCTCAGAAAAAGAGTTTTAGACCTCCACAAGTATGGTTCATCCTTGGAAATAATTACCAAATGCCTGAAGGTACCACGTTCATCTGTACAAACAATAGTACGCAAGTATAAACACCATGGGACCACGCAGCCTCATACCGCTCAGGAAGGAGACACATTCTGTCTCCTAGAGATGAATGTACTTGGGTGCGAAAAGTGCAAATCAAACCCAGGACCTTGTGAAGATGCTGGAGGAAACAGGTACAAAAGTATATATATCAACAGTAAAACAAGTCCTATATTGACATAACCTGAAAGGCCGCTCAGCAAGGAAGAAGCCACTGCTCCAAAAACGTTTACAGTTTGCAACTGCACATGGGGACAAAGATCGTACTTTTTGGAGAAATGTCCTCTGGTCTGATGAAACAAAAATAGAACTGTTTGGCCCTAATGACTATCATTATTTTTAGAGGAAAAGGGTGGACGCTTGCAAGCTGAAGACACCATCCCAACCGTGAAGCACGGCGGTGGCTGCATCATGTTGTGGGGGTGCTTTGCTGCAGGAGGGACTGGTGCACTTCACAAAATAGATGGCATAGATGGTGCTTTCTTGAATTTGTTCTGGATTTGGGGACTATGAAAAGACCTCTGGTGGCATGTTTGGTAGTGTAAGTGTGTAAGTGTGTCAGAGCTGTGCGTAAGTTCTCTCCGGAAGCAATTTGAAATTTTCAACACACTTTTTTTCTTATAAAAAGAAACGATGCAGTCAGTCTCTCCTCAACTCTTAGCCAAGAGGGACTGGCATGCATAGTATTTATATTAGCCCTCTGATTACAATTAAGAGCAAGATGTGCCTCTCGGTTCTGGGCCAGCTGCAGCTTAACTACATGACCACATGATTGGACAATAATCAAGATTAAGACAAAACTAAAGCCTGCAGGACTTTGTGGAGTGTGGTGTAAAAAAAGCATGTCTTTATTGCAGACATACCTTTCCCCATCTTTACAACCATTGAATCTATATGTTTTGACCATGACCGTTTACAATCTAAGGTAACACAAAGTAATTTAGTCTCCTCAACTTGTTCAACATCCAAACCATTCATTATGTAGTGACGTGACTATTCATTAATGTGAAGACTTATATCAAATCAATTCTCTTTGTAATTATTATTATTACGTGATTAAACTAATGTAACATTAATTAACTAAGAAGTCGGGGCACCACGGGAAAATGTTGTTTGAAGAGTTACTATTTCCCTAATTTAACTCTGTTCAGATATTTTCATATCTTAGCGATTACAGTCACTTATTAATGTACTATTACCTCATCAGCCATTCTGAACGTCCTAATTTCTTCTAGTCTGCATGAACCCTACTTTATTGATGAATCAGCGATACACAAGTTGGCTCAATTATTTATTTACTAACTAATTAAACAATTACAGAATACACAAACACACAATATCATTATACAGTAAATGGTCCCTAGAAGTCTAACGAAGCAGGACAGTTTGGTTATAACACAGTGGCGAATTCAGAGAGGGGAGGAAGGGAGACAAAGGAGTTACTCTATCGGACGTTGGGAAGCTACGCTCACGAAATACAAAATCTGAAGCACTCTAATAACCGCTCATTTGGAAAAAGAGTATGCAATTTATGTATTTACGATTGAGCTGTCCTTGATCGTCCAAATCCTTTGGTCTGGTTCGGCCACCAGAGTTCACCATGTCCTTAGGTAGAGCTCCTGGTCATGGTGGTGTTAAGAATGGATACTTCGACTTACCCTGTACAGTAGTTCTCAGAGTTGATCTCGTTAGAATGCTTCAGAGGTTTTCGGTGTCCTCATCCTAGGCTACGTACGTTTCCAGCTGCAGATGTATAATGCGACATCTAGGATTGGCTTCTTCTGTAGTGATCGATAGCTTCAGAGTTTAAAACCATTATGCAACATTCGGCTTACACCTCAGCCTGATTGGTTTATAGAGTGGCAACCATTTCAAAGTGGGGACCAGCGTCCTCACGTTCTCTGGTCTTGTAGTTTTAGTTTTTAGAGTTGTAGTTTTAATCCATTTTGCAACAAACCGGCTCACGCTTTAGTCTGCTTGGTCTATAGAGTGGTAGATTTCTCAACCATTTGTCACGTATTCAGCTGGTGCTGCACGTAACTGGTCTAATATGTTAATTCTTCAGCGCCGTCCTTTTAAACACTTGGGGAAAAAGGGCGTTCCATTACATTTTGCATAATCTCTGTGCTCACGTGGGTGTGGTTACTGACTTGCTAAACTTGACATGAAAAACCATTTTCTCATTTAGAAGACTTAAATCACATTTCTATCTTTTAAAAGGTATTAAGATACTTAGTCATTCATTTTAAACAACATTCAGATGCATACCTCATAATTGAGAAGTGTAGACAGAGGTACAGTCTACATCTGGTTCTACCGTCTTTCATGATGTCACAACATCAAAAATTTATTCGACATGAGGTTTCTTCTAGTATCCACTGAACATTTCCACATTCTCAAAAATGTAAATATTGTTGCCTAGCCGGCACCCCCGATCTCCATCTCAGGACTGGAAAGTCATGACAATTATCAGATTCAACTGAGGTCTCCCGAGTGGCGCAGCGGTCTATGGCACTGCATCTCTGTGCTAGAGGCATCACTACAGACACCCTGGTTCAAATCCAGGCTGTATCACAAATAACATAAAGCTTAGGGAATGATTTGTACCAAATACAATTATCTTAATTGTAGAGAGGTGGCATGTCATTGGTAAAAATATAGGAAAAGTAGAGGGCCTAGAGAACTGCCCTGGGTACACCACATGTTTGACATTTAGAGAAGCTTCCATTAAAGAAACCCCTCTGAGTTCTATTAGATAAATAGTCACATAATTTCTCAATTTACAATGTCAGCTAGTCAGATGTGCAGCCAGACTTATTAGCCACTCCTTTTGCCCCATCTCTTTCAACCATACCGTTTTTCAATTCCTCATCGATCCATGGAGCCTTACAGTATTTTAACAGGTGCATGTTTATCAATAATTGGAAGAAGATATTTCATAAATTCATGAAATGCAGCGCCTGGATGCACCTTATTGATCACATCAGATCAACAAATATTTTTTACATCATCTACATAAGGGTCACAGCAACATACTTTATATGATCTCTTGTACACTATTTTAGGCCCAGCTGTTGGAACCTTGGTTCTCCTAGATATAGCCACTATATTGTGACCACTGCATCCAATGGATATGGGTACAGCTTTAGAACAGAGTTCTACAGTATTTGTAGAAATGCGACCTATACATGTGGATGATCTTGTTACTGTAGTGTTTGTAAACACTCTGGTAGGTTAATTAATAACCTGAACTAGATTACAGGCACTGGTTACAGTGAGAAGCTACCTCTTGAGTGGACAGCTTCATGAAAACCATTCAATATTCAGGTCCAAAAGAAAGTAGACCTCTCTGTTTACATCACGTACACCATCTAGCATTTCACACACATTATTTATATAATGACTTTTAGCACTTGGTGGCCAAACACTGTTAACACTTGACATGGGTTAAGGCAGGGTTATTTGAACCAGCTGTGTACTGCTAGGGCAAAAACCAAAATGTGATCCAAGTTGGGCCCCAGGACCAAGTTTGGGAAACCCTAGGTTAAGGAAGGATCACACAGAAAATAACATCCAGATCAGCAGGAAGTATCAGCCTATGAGCAAACGTTCCAAAAAATGAAGGTGGCAGTGAATCACCAACCTTGGCTTAATGCCTGTTCAAACAACACAATCCAGGTGGCAGTATGCACCCTTTCAGTTTGTTTAGCGAGTGTCAATCAACTAATAGAAATAGAAGACAAAGAAATGTACTACTTTAAAATGGAGATAAGCCTCAATGGTGCTGCCCATGCTGTCACAGAAGCCATAATGGCAAAGGTGTACCCTCTATCCAACTATGTTCTACATTTGCAGGTAAAAGCCGCTCTCCCACTGACTCATTGAACAACTTTCAGAAATGTGCCACCGTGGTTTTACTCAATACCCCATGTTGATCTTAGCCTGATTGAAGAAAGGAAACAGTGGTGTGAAGAAGATAATGTAGGAACAGTACTGGATCAATATATTAGTAATCAGTTGTATTATTATTGTCTTGCAGTGTATACAGATGGTTCAAAGGATCCCACAGGAGCAGGTGTATTAATTCCTGACTTTAATTAATGGAAGAGACTAACATGATTTATCTGTCTATGCAACAGAAGTGGTTGTGATAATTGTTGGATTGCCATGGATAGAGGAGGTGCAACCAAGAAGAGTAGTAATATGTTGGGACTGCATCAATTTGATGTAGTTTAAGATCTATAAAGTCAGAACATGAGAATTTAGGATTATAAATAATGCTGCTGTTGTTGGGGTTATTGGAATTGGTATTGAAATCCAGTTCTGTTGGATTAGGGCTCATACAGGAGTGTATGGAAATGATATAGTGGATATAATAGCAAAACGACCCGTGAAAAATAATATTGTGGATATACAGGTGCCGTTGGGTAGAGGGGAAATTAAAACATTGATTCTGAAAAATGGGTTAGATTGCTGGCATAGACAATGAGATGAAAGTAGAATGGGCAAACATTTTTATAGTACAAGGAAATCTGTACGGGATATAGTGTCATATAATGGAGATGAAAGGGAGGAATTGACGTTGTGTAATGGCTGTATGGTAGAGGAAACAGTTGAACATGTATTATTATTATTTTTTTAAATGTATGACGTAGAAAGTGAGATGTTGTTTGAAAGGGTCAGAGAGGTTAAATAAAGGTTAAATAAAAAATATATATAAAGAGAGGTTGGACGGACATGGGGAGAGGCTGGTATTTTGTGTGGGGGTGATGGGAGTGATGAGGTTTGTTGGGAATTGTATTTTATTTTATTAGAAATGTAGGGTTAGTTAAGAGAATATAATGTTAAAGTTACAAAGAGCTCCCGAGTGACGCAGTGGTCTAAGACACTGCATCTCAGTGCTAGTGGTGTCACCCTGGTTCGATTCCAGGCTGTATCACAACTGGCCATGATTGGGAGTCCCATAGGGCGGTGCGCAATTGGCCCAGTATCGTCTGGGTTAGGGTTTCGCCGGGGAAGGCCGTCATTGTAAATAAGATACTGACTTGCCTAGTTAAATAAAGGTTAAATAAATAAAAGATAGGTAGGTTGTGACTGAACTCACACTCTAGTACAGTAGGTGGCGGTGTATGCACCTGCCAGTTCGTTGTGAAGAAGAACTGTTTCAGAGAAGTGAAACTGAATGTGACTATTCTCAGTGTTTTTAAGGACAGCGACCATGGCAGAGGCCTGTATTTCAGTGTCCCTGGATGAGTTTAGTTGCTCAATCTGTCTGGATTTACTGAACGATCCGGTGACTATTCCATGTGGACACAGCTACTGTAAAGTTTGTATTAAGGGTCACTGGGATCAGGATGATCAAAAGCTTATCTACAGCTGCCCTCAATGCAGACAGACCTTTACCCCAAGGCCTGTCCTGAGCAGAAACAACATGCTAACTGAACTAGTGGGGAAACTGAAGAAAACAGGACAAGAAGTTTCCCCTTCTCTGCCGTATGCTGGACCTGGAGATGTGCCATGTGACATCTGTACTGGTAAACAACACAGAGCAGTGAAGTCCTGTTTGGTGTGTCTGGCCTCGTACTGCGAGACTCACATTCAGCTCCACTATGAGTCAACAGTGTTGAAGAAACATAGTCTGTGTAAAGCCTCCACGAAACTAAAGGAGAGGATCTGCCCTTACCATGGCAAACTGTTGGAGGTCTACTGCTGCACTGATCAACAATGCATTTGTTATCAGTGTGCAATAGATCAACACAGAGGTCATGAAACTGTTGTAGCTCCTGCTGAAAGGGCAAAGAAACAGGTATGCCCAACTGCCAGAAAGCTTTTGTCTTTCAGTGTGATCTTCTTGTTGTTGTTGTTGTCGTTACGGCATTAACACTATCAAATAGGGTTTGATATGTATATTCACAGGAACAGGTGAGGAAGGTACAGAGGGAATGTCAGCAGAAAATCAAGAAGAGGGAAACTGTGATGCTGGACTTGCGAAACATGATGGGTTCTGTCAAGGTAAGTTTTGACCTGGAAAATATGGAAACATTAAAGGACAAAACACATAGCAAAGAGAAACGTCTAAAAGCAGAGGGTGGCTGCAGTGTGTCAGAATATCAACAGAAAATAATGTAATGAATTCTAATGTACTAGTCAAAGCTTTTAATGAACTGTTCGTCAGCACAGGCTGTTGTCGGTAAACATGTCAGGGGCATTTCTTGGCTCATTTCCGGGTGGCTCTCCTGTAGTTAGATTAGCAGAGAAATTAGTCACTCAATCTGTTTCTCACTGTGGGCAACTGGTTCATGGAGCTCAAGTAGAGCCATATTTTCAATGCTAAAATAAAACCACAGAATGTTTTCAGGAATTATTCAAACTTACAACCAGGTAAGTTGTGAACCGCAACAATGTAGGTTGTAAACAAGTACATTACGTTGGCGGCTTCAATTACATTTCTACTTTCTGAATGCCCTATCAGTGCTCTGCACAGGAAGCTGTGGTGGACAGTGAGAGGACCTTCACTGAGCTGATCCGCTTCATTGAGAGAAGAAGCTCTGAGGTGAGAGAGATGATCAAAGCTAAGGAGAGGGATATAGTGAGCGAGACTGAAGGACTTCTAAATACCCTGGAGAAGGACAATGTTGAACTGAGGAAGATTGATGCCAACATTATACTGCTGACACAGACAGAGGATCACATCCATTTCCTCCAGGTACTGCAGCATTAGTAACTCTCAGAACCATGTTAGGAATATATGTACCATCCTGCATCTCTCTTTTATTTCTGTTTGAATCTAGAGCTGCAAGTCTCTATTCGCCCCCCTTGGATTTGAAGACATACCTAGGATTCCTGTTGGTCATGAAGTATATTTTCAGAAAGTTAAGAAGTCCACCTCTACACTGAAAGAAAAACTAGAGGATGTCTGCTCAGAGGAACTGGGGACGGTCTCTAAAGCAGGTACTTATTAAATATGACTCAATGTGTCTCTTAATGGATTGTTCTGTGTAGAAGATAATTCCATTCTCTTTTTCCTTATGTCTTCATCTAGACAGCTGAGGATGTGTACAGTATATTCTATACAGTGCCTTGCGAAAGTATTCGGCCCCCTTGAACTTTGCGACCTTTTGCCACATTTCAGGCTTCAAACATAAAGATATAAAACTGTATTTTTTTGTGAAGAATCAACAACAAGTGGGACACAATCATGAAGTGGAACAACATTTATTGGATATTTCAAACTTTTTTAACAAATCAAAAACTGAAAAATTGGTCGTGCAAAATTATTCAGCCCACTTAAGTTAATACTTTGTAGCGCCACCTTTTGCTGCGATTACAGCTGTAAGTCGCTTGGGGTATGTCTCTATCAGTTTTGCACATCGAGAGACTGACATTTTTCCCATTCCTCCTTGCAAAACAGTTCGAGCTCAGTGAGGTTGGATGGAGAGCATTTGTGAACAGCAGTTTTCAGTTCTTTCCACAGATTCTCGATTGGATTCAGGTCTGGACTTTGACTTGGCCATTCTAACACCTGGATATGTTTATTTTTGAACCATTCCATTGTAGATTTTGCTTTATGTTTTGGATCATTGTCTTGTTGGAAGACAAATCTCCACCCCAGTCTCTGGTCTTTTGCAGACTCCATCAGGTTTTCTTCCAGAATGGTCCTTTATTTGGCTCCATCCATCTTCCCATCAATTTTAACCATCTTCCCTGTCCCTGCTGAAGAAAAGCAGGCCCAAACCATGATGCTGCCACCACCATGTTTGACAGTGGGGATGGTGTGTTCAGGGTTATGAGCTGTGTTGCTTTTACGCCAAACATAACGTTTTGCATTGTTGCCAAAAAGTTCAATTTTGGTTTCATTTGACCAGAGCACCTTCTTCCACATGTTTGGTGTGTCTCCCAGGTGGCTTGTGGCAAACTTTAAACAACACTTTTTTATGGATATCTTTAAGAAATGGCTTTCTTCTTGCCACTCTTCCATAAAGGCCAGATTTGTGCAATATACGACTGATTGTTGTCCTATGGACAGAGTCTCCCACCTCTGCAGTTCATCCAGAGTGATCATGGGCCTCTTGGCTGCATCTCTGATCAGTCTTCTCCTTGTATGAGCTGAAAGTTTAGAGGGACGGCCAGGTCTTGGTAGATTTGCAGTGGTCTGATACTCCTTCCATTTCAATATTATAGCTTGCACAGTGCTCCTTGGGATGTTTAAAGCTTGGGAAATCTTGTTGTATCCAAATCCGGCTTTAAACTTCTTCACAACAGTATCTCGGACCTGCCTGGTGTGTTCCTTGTTCTTCATGATGCTCTCTGCGTTTTTAACAGACCTCTGAGACTATCACAGTGCAGGTGCATTTATACGGAGACTTGATTACACACAGGTGGATTGTATTTATCATCATTAGTCATTTAGGTAAACATTGGATCATTCAGAGATCCTCACTGAACTTCTGGAGAGAGTTTGCTGCACTGAAAGTAAAGGGGCTGAATAATTTTGCACGCCCAATTTTTCAGTTTTTGATTTGTTAAAAAAGTTTGAAATATCCAATAAATGTCGTTCCACTTCATGATTGTGTCCCACTTGTTGTTGATTCTTCACAAAAAAATACAGTTTTATATCTTTATGTTTGAAGCCTGAAATGTGGCAAAAGGTCGCAAAGTTCAAGGGAGCTGAATACCTTCGCAAGGCACTGTAGGTAGCAAAGCTCAGACAGTGAAAATGTACATTGTCTACAGTCTCCACTAGGACACTACCAGCAGCTCAACATTGATGTATTTATTTTTCTGCTCTCTGTCTCTCTCTACTTATATCTCTCTATCTCTCTCTAATCTTTGGATCTGGTCTAGATATAACTGGCAATCTTGCCAGTGAGGATTCAGTAGAACAGAACCTGGTAAGTGCCTACTGTAGTTGTGTTGTAGTACCTTCTAAAAGGAATATTGCCAGTGATATTTTGCCATGTCACCCATATCTCTCCTAAAGGGCTTGAAGGAAACCATGCAAGCTGAAGATCCACAGATGCAGAAGCTGTTTGTCCCTATGGGTCACATCCTGGACAGGCTGACTCCTAAGAACTTCAGGGAGTTGATGGTGGTAGTGACTGAGCTCACCATTGACACAGAAGCCAAGCTGAAGGGCATCATTGACCTCATATATGAGAGGGCCATTGCACACCCTGCCTGCTCTGCGGTCTACGCCAACTTGTGCCGCTGCCTAATGGGGGTAAGTCTGCAACTGTGTTTGTGCCCGTCTCCCGTTGTCTTAACTCTTGTTTGCCAAATGTGAGGACCACTTAAAACATTGATTCACAGGCATTTTGACTTTTGTAACATCCTTTTTACTCTTCAGCTCAATGTGCCAACGTCATGTAATCCGGGAGTGACTTTGAATTTCCGTAAATTACTGCTGAATCGATGCCAGTTTGAGTTTGAGAATAATACATCTGAGCTCTTTGGAGGAAAGCAGAAGGAGCTGGACACCACCACCAAGGTACAATAACATATTTTAGGGAGTAGCTTAAACTGACATCTTGTGACCTTGGAAAAAGTTCTGGATCTCTTGGTTTAACAACTAAGGGGTTGGATTGACAGTTGCTAGTTCCTAGCTCTGATTTCACTACAATATGTGTGTCATTAAAACAAATGTTCCTTGGTTAATCCATAGACAGCACACACTGAACACATATTTGAGATACAGTATATGACATCGGAACTTGCTCCTTACATTGCAGTGGAAATAAATTGTGTTATTCCCAATTAAATTCCCATAAAGTGCTTAAAGAAACTCTGATGCAGCTTGTGAAGCTTGTCCAAACCTTCCAGGGGGAGGTCAGCCAGCGACTGGAGGAGGAGCCGGAGGAGGCCAAGGCCATGTGGTGCAGACGGTCTCTAGGCAACATCAGATTCATTTGCGAGTTGTTCCAGTTGAAGATACTTACAGAAGCCATTATGCACGATTGCATCGTAAAGCTTGCAAAGCTTGGCGACGATAACTCTCTGGAGTGTCTGTGCATAATGCTCCCCACCATCGACAAGGGCTCAGAGAAGGCCAGGGTGCAGCACTGTATTGATTTATTGATGTGATCTGTTATATTTCTATGAGTGCAGTACAGTGTATTTTAATTCCAAATGATTAGATAGATCAATCCAATAGATTCAGATCTACAAATCCGTCAACTACATTCACTTGGCCTGTCTATACTTCCACAGCCCAGAATGGATCAGTACTACAACGCGATTGTGAAGATTGTGAAGAATAGGACAACCTCCCCCAGAATCCGCTATATGCTGCAGGATGTGCTGGACCTCCGAAAGGTATGACCAGTAATCCCTCAACCTCGTTTAACGTCTACATTAAAAAATGTTGTTTGCTTGCCTATTTGTCTTGCAAAAAAATAGCAAGCCATAGTACAGTTTGTATGCATCAATTGTAGGAATTGCAGTCCTTCAATACTGATTATTGTATTGCGTGATGACAAGAGTGATGTAATGTTTCTCTCTGTATGTATGTTTTCTGGTCTCTAGCTTCATCTGTAGTAGGGGAGAACATGTGCACAGGACAAGATGGAAACACACACACACACACGCATCAATATGTTATAAGAGTGAATACATGTATTGGATATAATTATTTGTGAAATTAAAATATGATAATGTAAGACTATTTGCTGTTGATATATACAATTAAACTGAAATTAAACATGTATTCCCTACAATATGTATATTACCCGAAAGTGTCTGTAGTTCTATATCAGAGTTCTGTGTAACCTGGTTTACCAAGATATCAGCAGAAATAATGATTTGCATGAAACAGACATTAATATATGTGTTCATTTGACCAGGTAAATAGGCTAAGAGAAACCAGTCTATTTTACAGCAATAACACAGGGAAAGAGTTCTAGGGGAGAGGAGAGGGGTTATAATCTACAAATTATAATTATAATCATGCAATTTTTATTATACTGTATGTGATGGAAGGATCAACTTCCTGGTAATGTACAGTCGTGGCCAAAAGTTTTGAGAATGACACAAATATAAATTTTCACAAAGTTTGCTGCGTCAGTGTCTTTAGATATTTTTGTCAGATGTTACTATGGAATACTGAAGTATAATTATAAGCATTTCATAAGTGTCAAAGGCTTTTATTGACAATTACATGAAGTTGATGCAAAGAGTCAGTATTTGCAGTGTTGACCCTTCTTTTTCAAGACCTCTGCAATCCGCCCTGGCATGCTGTCAATTAACTTCTGGGCCACATCCTGACTGATGGCAGCCCATTCTTGCATAATCAGTGCTTGGAGTTTGTCAGAATTTGTGGGTTTTTGTTTGTCCACCCGCCTATTGAGGATTGTCCACAAGTTCTCAATGGGATTAAAGGTCTGGGGAGTTCCCTGGCCATGGACCCAAAATATCGATGTTTTGCTTTTGCCTTATGGCAAGGTGCTCCATCATGCTGGAAAAGGCATTGTTTGTCAACAAACTGTTCCTGGATGGTTGGGAGAAGTTGCTCTCAGAGGATGTGTTAGTACTATTCTTTATTCATGGCTGTGTTCTTAGACAAAATTGTGAGTGAGCCCACTCCCTTGGCTAAGAAGCAACCCCACACATGAATGGTCTCAGGATGCTTTACTGTTGGCATGACACAGGACTGATGGTAGCGCTCACCTTGTCTTCTCCAGACAAGCTTTTTTCCGGATGCCCCAAACAATCGGGAAGGTGATTCATCAGAGAAAATGACTTTACCCCAGTCGTCAGCAGTCCAATCCCTGTACCTTTTGCAGAATATCAGTCTGTCCCTGATGTTTTTCCTGGAGAGAAGTGGCTTCTTTGCTGCCATTCTTGACACCAGGCCATCCTCCAAAAGTCTTTGCCTCACTGTGCATGCAGATGCACTCACACCTGCCTGCTGCCATTCCTGAGCAAGCTCTGTACTGGTGGTTCCCCGATCCCGCAATGATTCAACTTTAAAAAAATAATTTTACCTTTATTTAACTAAGCAAGTCAGTTAAGAACAAATTCTTATTTTCAATGACGGCCTAGGTTAACTGCCTGTTCAGGGGCAGAACGACAGATTTGTACCTTGTCAGCTCAGGGGTTTGAACTTGCAACCTTCCGGTTACAAGTCCAACGCTCTAACCACTAAGCTACCCTGCCGCCCCAGGAGGCGCTCCTGGCGCTTGCTGGACTTTCTTGGGCACCCTGAAGCCTTCTTCACAACAATTGAACGGTCCTTCTGTAGCTCAGTTGGTAGAGCATGGCGCTTGTAACGCCAGGGTAGTGGGTTCGATTCCCGGGACCACCCATACGTAGAATGTATGCACACATGACTGTAAGTCGCTTTGGATAAAAGCGTCTGCTAAATGGCATATATTATTATTATTATTATTATATTGAACCACTCTCCTTGAAATTCTTGATGATCCGAAAAATGGTTGATTTAGGTGCAATCTTACTGGCAGCAATATCCTTGCCCGTGAAGCCCTTTTTGTGCAAAGCAATGATGACGGCACGCGTTTCCTTGCAGGTAACCATGTTTGACAGAGGAAGAACAATGATTCCAAGCACCACCCTCCTTTTGAAGCTTCAAGTCTGTTATTCGAACTCAATCAACATGACAGAATGATCTCCAGCCTTGTCCTCGTCAACACTCACACCTGTGTTAACGAGAGAATCACTGACATGATGTCAGCTGGTCCTTTTGTGGTAGGGCTGAAATGCAGTGGAAATGTTTTTTGGGTATTCAGTTCATTTGCACGGCAATTAATTGCAATTCATCTGACCCGATCACTCTTCATAACATTCTGGAGTGTATGCAAATTTCCATCATACAAACTGAGGTAGCAGACTTTGTGAAAACTCATTTTTGTGTCATTCTCAAAACTTTTGGCCACGACTGTATGATTGAAACAGAGTACAAGGCTGGGATGGGGATTGAAACCATAACTCGCATACAAACAAGACAATTAACACCATCTCCTGGCCACTAAGTGATACTGCACACACCGTATGTTGATTGGCAATCCACCCCTTTTCCAGCCTTAAAATAAATATAAGTAAATTCAAAAATCTTATCTTTATGTATTCATATGATATATGTGTGCTCGCCCCTGTCCCTGCATATGGTAAGTGTCCTTCCCAAGAGTCCTTTTCCTGCCCTCTGTGTGGAGACGGTTGTAATGAGAGTCATGCGGGCCATCTGTCTGTGGCAAGAAAAGGCCTAGTTTATTCCCTCAGACCAGCTCTATGGGTTGGGATAGGGCTGTGTCTGTCTTGGGAGCCCAGCCCCTCAGGTTTCTTAGTTGCCAAGGGAGGAGGGTAATGTCCACTGCACACCCCCAGGACACTGCTACTGTGCAGGGAGGGAAATGAACACCACTCCTACGGACATCCAGATGTTGTGGAGCTAACTGTTCATCAACTCATCAATGTTTGTGTCCCTTCTTATGCAGTGGTAAGCGCTTCTTGGTCTTTGTCTGGTTTTTATGTATTTCTATTGAATATGTTTGACATGATTACTGATTTATTACCATGTTATTGTTTCCTGTTGATTTATTCTAATCGTAGGTAAGGTATTTGTGTTGAGTTGGTGAGTTTGAACTGTACTTTACTTCACGAGTGATAAGAAAATGGATGATTGGCTTTTAACAAAAAAAATGACCAAAACAAAAAAAAATCATTCATCAGTAATGCCTGCCTTATTTTGAGTGTGTGTGCTTGATGGACTGTTTACCCTTACATCTACTGTAAACAGCTGAAAGACAACCACCTTTATGACAGGACACAAAGACAGTGGGAAGAGACAGCCACATTCCCTTAGCTGATTAGATTTAACAGGCAACAAACCCAGTGTGTGTTCTCTTGAGAGTAGTGAGAGACGCAAGGAGCTCTGCCAGCCACTTGTAAACACTGTTACTCTACTAACCCAACTCATAAACCCTATCTCTAACTAAAGTCATACCCTCCGACATACCCTACCAACACCAACTCCTCACTATTACACACACTGACCAGAATCTTATACTACCTACCAAAAAATGTTAACCTGACACTATGTATGGCCTGTTTGTATGTCTTTCTGCAAACTTCTAGTGGTTGACCTCTCCCCCATTGCACAAATCTGATTCCTAGTAGTATAGCGTGAAATTATAATTAGAGTCACATTTGGGATAACACATGGGTTGTCTCTTCTTTTAACTCGCACTTGAGGTCACCAAGCATGCAAACACTAACACACAGAGAGAGAGAGAAAGAGAGAGCATGAAATTAGAATAAGAGTCTCCCCTCTCTTGTACACTGCTGCTATTCGCTGTTTGTTAGTTACCTATGCATAGTCATAGTCTTTGCCCCCACCTACATGTGCAGATTACCTCAACTAGCCTGTACCCCTGCACACTGACTCGGTACCGGTGCCCCCTGTATATAGCCTCGTTATTCTTATTGTGTTACTTTTTATTATTACTTTTTATTTTAGCCTACTTGGTAAATATGTTCTTCTTCTTGAACTGCACTCTTGGTTAAGGGCTTGTAAAGTAAGCATTTCATGGTGAAGTCTACACTTGTTGTATTCAGGGCATGTCTCAAATAAAGTTTGATTTGATTTGGTCTCTTCATTGACTTCACACTCTTGATGTCAATTGATGTCACCAAGCACGTGCACACACATACACGCACTTCGTTACTCTCACTCACTATTTCTTTCTCTGTTGACAGTGACAGGGCCTAACTCTGAAAGTAAGAGGGGTCTGGGGCGTACCTTGGAGAGCTCCATCCATGAGCTCTGAACACCATGACCTTTCAGAAGTCTTCGTCGACCTCTAGCATATTCCACATGCTCATATTATGTGAGTTATATTCAATAGTACCTCCATAACCTGAGTGAAAGAACACCTTTATAGACATTGATGGATATATTCAAAGAGGTATTCTACTTGTGTTATTTTCTTTCATCAGGGTTTATCATTGTCCTGTTTTGCACTGATGGTTTGACAGCTGGGATGGGGACGACACCTAACCTGAAACACATTGTGATTGGTCGATGTTACAGCTACATAACACTAGTTTGGCCTAATTCCAGGTAAAGTGTGTGTAAGACATGAAAAAGTAGGCAGTTAGTGTCGACTTAGTGTCTTGACAAATCAAATGTATTTCTAACATAGAATCCCTTACGGAAAACCACATGATTTCACGTGGAAAATAACCTGATTTCATATGTGGAAAATAACATGATTTCACATTTGAAAAAGTGTTTGTGGAACGTAGGCGAAATAGCCACCTTTTATAATAAAGTATTGCAGGCTAACAATAAAATACAATTGCTTACAGTTGCCAAAGAAAAATCAAATCAAATGTATTTATTTAGCCCTTCTTACATCAGCTGATATCGCAAAGTGCTGTACAGAAACCCAGCCTAAAACCCCAAACAGCAAGCAATGCAGGTGTAGAAGCACAGTGGCCAGGGAAAACATAGAAAGGCCTAAACCTGGTGGCCAGTGCTCTTCTGGCTGTGCCAGGTGGAGATTATAACAGAACATGGCCAAGATGTACAAATGTTCATAAATGATCAGCATGGTCAAATCATAATAATCA
Organism: Oncorhynchus keta; assembly: GCF_023373465.1. NCBI lineage: Eukaryota > Metazoa > Chordata > Actinopteri > Salmoniformes > Salmonidae > Oncorhynchus > Oncorhynchus keta. The sequence continues at coordinate 28,606,367 of NC_068424.1, read as the reverse complement.
CAGTAGTTGTCGAGGGTGCAACAAGTCAGCACCTCAGGAGTAAATGTCAGTTGGCTTTTCATAGCCGATCATTAAGAGTATCTCTACCGCTCCTGCTGTCTCTAGAGAGTTGAAAACAGCAGGTCTGGGACAGGTAGCACGTCCGGTGAACAGGTCAGTGTTCCATAGCCACAGGCAGAACAGTTGAAACTGGAGCAGCAGCACGGCCAGGTGGACTGGGGACAGCAAGGAGTCATCATGTTCTCCGAGAGAGAGAGAAAGAAATACTTTCTCATCTTTTGGACCCAGTCATTCGTTCACTTAGTTCGATATTTATGGACGCGACCCAGCCATTCGTTTTTTATGTTCCATGGCAACGAGCGGTAGAGATACTCTTAATGATCAGCTAATGGCAACGATCTTATCCCTTGCTTGTTAGCTAGCCAGCTAGCTACGGCTAACACAGTCACAACCTTTGCAGGTAGTTACTCAGATTTGTAGGCCTTCTTACACGCACACACTTTTTCAGTTCTGCCCACAAATGTTCTATAGGATTGAGGTCAGGGCTTTGTGAATGGCACTCCAATACATTGACTTTGTTGTCCTTAAGTCATTTTGCCACAACTTTGGAAGTATGTTTGGGGTCATTGTCCATTTGGAAGACCCACTTACGACCAAGCTTTAACTTCCTGACTGAAGTCTTGAGATGTTGCTTCAATATATCCACAAAATCTTTTATATGCCATTTAGCAGACGCTTTTATCCAAAGTGACTTACAGTCATGTGTGCATACAAATCTTCCCTCCTCATGATGCCATCTATTTTGTGAAGTGCACCAGTCCCTCCTGCAGCAAAGCACCCCCACAACATGATGCTGCCAACCCCATGCTTCCCTGTTGGGATGATGTTCTTCGGTTCGCAAGCCTCCCCCTTTTTCCTCCAAACATAACGGTGGTCATTAGGGCCAAACGGTTCTATTTTTGCTTCATCAGACCAGATGACATTTTCCCAAGAACTACAATCTTGTCCCCATGTGCAGTTGCAAACCGTAGTCTGGCTTTTCATGGCGGTTTTGGAGCAGTGGCTTCTTCCTTGCTGAGTGGCCTTTCAGGTTATGTCAATATTGGACTCGTTTCACTGTTGATATTGTCACGCCCTGACCTTAGAGAGCCTTTTTTATTCTCTATTTGGTTAGGTCAGGGTGTGACTTGGGTGGGCAAATCTATGTTTCTATTTCTTTGTTGGCCTAGTATGGATCCCAATCAGAGGCAGCTGTTTATCGTTGTCTCTGATTGGGGATCATACTTAGGCAGCTCTTTCCCCCTTTCAGTTGTGGGATCTTGATTTTGTTAGTTGCTCTATAGCCTGCAGAACTTTACCCTCGTTTTTGTATTTTTGGTGTTCATTTTAAATGAAAGTAAGATGTTCGCCAACCACGCTGCACCTTGGTCTCATTCCAACAACGGGTGTAACAGATATAGATACTTTTGTACCTGTTTCCTCCAGCATCCTCACAAGGTCCTTTGCTGTTGTTCTGGGATTGATTTGCACTTTTTGCACCAAAGTACGTTCATCTCTAGGAGACAGAACGTTTCTCCTTCCTGAGCAGTATGACGGCTGCGTGGTCCCATGGTGTTTATACTTGCGTACTATTGTTTGTACAGATGAACATGGTACCTTCAGGCGTTTGAAAATTGCTCCCAAGGATGAACCAGACTTGTGGAAGTCTAAAATTTATTTTCTGAGGTTTGGCTGATTTCTTTTGATTTTACCATGATGTCAAGCAAAGAGAAACTGAGTTTGAAGGTAGGCCTTGAAATACAGGTACACCTCCAATTGACTCAAATGACTCAAATGACGTCAATTAGCCTATCAGAAGCTTCTAAAGCCATGACATCCTTTTCTGGAATTTTCCAAGCGGTTTAAAGGCACAGTCAACTTAGTGTATGTAAACTTCTGACCCACTGGAATTGTGATACAGTGCCTCACAGGCAGAGAGAGAGGGCTGTATTGGAGAAGCGTGAGTGATGTCTCTGTACTTGTTGAGAACGAATATGTCACAGCTAAGATGAATGCACTCCCTCCTGTTAGAGAGTGATGGGTTAGCAACATAATGTGTGAGACCTAATGAGGAATTACAGCACTGCTACATCTAGCACCCTTTTGGACACTGTGATCCATCCATTTCCTTGAATCATAAATCTAATCAGGGCGTGAAAACAGAGGTAACCGATGTCTTCGATCATAAAAGTTTAAAGGAGGCAGTGTAATTGGTAGTGCATCATAAAGCTTTGGGCTCTGCACGACTTCCTGTGACAGATAATCCCACATTATACTCCCTTTCTCTGGGAGTTGGACTGTGTGTGTGCGTGCGCGCCTTTGGGCCTTATTGCTTAAATAACTTGGAGAAAATACACTTTATGACACTGTCATGAAGTATTATGACCACCATAATCATATAAGCCAGATAGGCCTATCACGAGCATGGCCATATGTCAGTCATCACTCAAAGGTAGTGTCTTGTCCTGCTCCTGAAAGTTGCTCCTGCATTCATCCCAGTCATCAGCAACAGAGCATTAAGGTACAGTAGGTACATGTCTGACATCAATCTGTGCACAATTACAATAATTTAATATGGTACATTTCAGAAAATGTTATATAACATACACATGAAGTTTTCAAGTAGGCTATGGTGTAATCTGCAATGCTTCGCCTTGTGTGGTAGGTCTTGTGGGATTTGACACTCTTATGTAGGTGTCATAACCAGACATAAAATAACTATCGTGGGAGGCTTTGTGGGTTTTAACACTCTTATGTAGGTGTCATAACCAGCCTTAAAATAATACATGTCACAACAGGCCTAAATATGTGTCACGACAGTGTTATGATTGTATATTGACAGGTTAGTCAGTTGTACAACTGAATGCATTCAAATGAAATGTGTCTGAATCAGAGAGGTGTGGGGGGCTGCCTTATAGTACAGCAGAGCTCGTGTCCGACTCCAGACCCCAACTGAATAGATAAGAGCATATCATGTGCACACTGCTTACAAAACAGAGTTGAGTGCTCTCCCAGGCAGGCTCCGGCACTCTCCCTGGGTCGACCGCCCACCTGTCTATCTCTTTCCAAGTTTTATAGTCCAGATTCTGCTCCCATGTCCAGAAATCTTGACATTGCTGCCTCTCCTGCTCCTGCCCGTGGTTCTGTAACGGCTTTCTTCCGTCGAAGGAGAGGAGGACCAAAATGCAGCGTAGTTTGTGTTCAACATGTTTAATCAAATACGATAACGTGAAACACTACACAAATACAAAATAACAAACGTGGCAAAACCCGAAACAGTCCCATCTGGTGCAGACAGGAAACTACCACCCACAAACCCCAACACAAAACAAGCTGCCTAAATATGGTTCCCAATCAGAGACAATGACTAACACCTGCCTCTGATTGAGAACCATATCAGGCCATACATAGAAACGGACAAACTAGACACACAACATAGAATGCACACCCAGCTCACGTCCTGACCAACACTAAAACAAGGAAAACACAACAGAACTATGGTCAGAACGTGACAGTAACGTTTAATAAAAAACTGACACAGCTGTTGCATTAAGAACCAGTGTATCTTTAATTATATGTAACACATGTATCTTTTGTCAAAGTTTATGATGAGTATTGCTGTTATCTGGCATAGCTCTCTGTAATAACTCTGGATATTTTGGAGGCATTTCTGAACATGGCGTCAATGTAAACCGAGATTTGTGGATATAAATATGCATATTATCGAACAAAACATAAATGTATTGTGTAACATGATGTCATATGAGTGTCATCTGATGAAGACTATCAAAGGTTAGTGATTCATTATCTCTAATTCTGCTTTTGTGACTATCTTTTGCTGGGAAAAATGGCTGTGTGTTTTTTGGGGAATTTGGTGGTGATCTAACATAAATATATGTTGTGTTTTCGCTGTAAAACATTTAAAAAATCGGACACGATGGGTAGATAAACATCTTGTTAATCTTTCATTTGCTGTATTGGACTTGATAATGTGTGAAAGTTAAATATTTAAAAAATATATTTTTGGATATCCCGCGCTGCCTTTTCAGTGGAATGTTGTGTGGGGGGGTGGCACTAGCGGAACCCCTAGCCACAAGATGTTTTAACACAGCGTGCATCCAACCCGGAAGCCAGCCGCACCAATGTGTCGGAGGAAACACTGTGAACCTGGCAACCTTGGTTAGCGAGCACTGCGCCCGGCCCGCCACAGGAGTCGCTGGTGCGCGATGAGACAAGGATATCCAATTTGACCACGAGGGCCTGATTGATGCAGTCTCCTCTGAACAGTTGATGTTGAGAGGTGTCTGTTACTTGAACTCTGTGAAGCATTTATTTGGGCTGCAATCTAAGATGCAGTTAACTCAAATGAACTTATCCTCTGCAGCAGAGGTAACTCTGGGTCTTCCTTTCCTGTGGCGGTCCTCATGCGAGTCAGTTTCATCATTGCGCTTGATGTTTTTTGTGACTGCACTTGAAGAAACTTTAAAGATCCTGGAATTTTATGGCTTGACTGACCTTCATGTCTTAAGTAATGATTGATGTGAACTTGGTCTTTTACCAAATAGGGCTATATTCTGTATACCACCCCTACCTTGTCACAACACAACTCAGCTCAAAAGCATTAAAAAGGAAATAAATTCCACAAATGAACTTTTAACAAGGCAGATCTGTTAATTGAAATGCATTCCAGGTGATTACCTCATGAAGCTGGTTGAGAGAATTCCAAGAGTGTGCAAAGTTGTCATCAAGGCAAAGGGTGGCTACTTTGAAGACTCTCAAATATTAAATATATTTTGATTTGTTTAATACTTTTTTGGTTACTACATGATTCCATATGTGTTATTTCATGGTACATGATTCCATATGTGTTATTTCATAGTTTTGATGTCTTCGCTATTATTCTACAATGTAGAAAATAGTAAAAATAAAGGAAAACCCTGGAATGAGTAGGTGTGTCCAAACTTTTGACTGGTACTGTAGGTAAAAGTGCTGTGTGTGTTACTGTAGCTATGACTGTGAGGAGATCTGGAGGGAGTTTGAGGAGGCTGTAATGAGGAAGTCTCGCTGTAATGTGAAGGTTAAGGACTACAAAAGGATGTTCCATGCCACACCACAGACTCTGACATGTGGTAAGGTGAGTATCACCATGGCAGCTCTGGATTCTTATCCGAAACAGGTGGGACCTGATCCTAGATCAGCATTCCTACCCTGTGACAATTTATGAGTACGGGCCCTGAATCCTCTGAGGATGTAACTGACTGTGTTGTGTTTGTGAGTATCTTTGATTTCTTGAGTATCTACTGTATGATTCCTCTGAGATCTAGTATCTGGTTTGTGCTTGTTGCCCTCGTGGTTTTTGTAGTTGCTGTTCTGGAGTAAGACCAGGGAGCTGATACACAGCTATGCAGCTGTAACACGTCGTTTCTGGACCCTGGAGGACACGCTGGTGGGATACATGTTCAATGACCTCATCTGGTGCGGACAGGAAGAGAAAGACAGAGGTAGGATTCATCATTATCTGAGAGAGAGAGAGAGAGAGAGAGAGAGAGAGAGAGAGAGAGAGAGAGAGAGAGAGAGAGGGAGAGAGGTAGAGAGAGAGAGAGAGACAGAGGTAGAGAGAGAGAGAGAGTGAGGTAGAGAGAGAGAGAGAGAGAGAGGAGGTAGAGAGAGAGAGAGAGAGAGAGAGAGAGAGAGAGAGAGAGAGAGAGAGAGAGAGAGAGAGAGAGAGAGAGAGAGAGAGAGAGAAAGAGAGAGAGTTATGATTCCCCTCTTCACATTGTTCCCAAAAGAACTGAAGGAACAGTTGTTCCAGTGGGCGCCAAGCCATCACTCCAAAGCCCCTGATTTGGAGAGAGGTCACAATATGACAGGCTGGGGCTCTGTGGTTGACCACGGATGTAATGTTTGGGTCAGTGCTTACAGGAAGTTTAGACAGAGTGGGGGATATCGCACACATAGGGTGTTATGTAGCGCAGCTGTATCACAACACCACGTGTTACACCCCCATCTCTGTGGTAAACTCTTCCAATTTTGCACCGGAGAGACCCCCCCCTGCTCTGCACACGAATCAAACAAGGAGAATGACTGCTTTTTTTTTAGAAGGATAATGTAATCTTCACAGCAGATGTCATTGACTTTGTCTCTGTGGTGGTTGTTATATGTAAAATTTAAAAAAATGGCTGTCTCTCTCTTATGAAGCTCCTTCATGTGTTTCTCTTTGTTAGGCTTTGATTTCAACTCTTGCCCAGACTGGTCAACGTGTGTTCACCATCCTGTCTATTCCTTGTGGAGACAAGCCTCACAAAACGTAAGCTCACTCACAAAATGGTAGCCTAAATTACATGAATGCCACTAATCTCACAGCAATATTTTTGTGGTAGGGATGTGCCTTGTGATTTTGTGATACTGGGTGACTGCATGACATGTCTACTGTATATTGTTGTCTATGTCTGGCTATGGTGGCCTCATCTCTGTATGTTTGCCAGTTTGCTGCAGCGGCATGTGGCAACATCACAGTGCTGCTCAATGGATCCATAGAGAATGCTTTCAACAGGAAAAGGTAAGGCGAAGACGTGACAGCCACTGACAGTACATAGTGGTCTAACAGGGGTAGTGATTGTTTCACTCTGGTCCTTTTCATCTTGTTCTAGCATGTTTGGGGGTGTGGAGCTGGACAGCCTGAACCCCAGAATGGTGGATCATGTCAACATCAAGGTGGTGGCCAACCTGGAGGGACCCTTCATGTGAGAATGACTGGGAATGCGTCCCAAATAGCACTCTATTCCCTACATAGAGCCCGTTGGGCCCTGGTCAAGAGTAATGCACCACATTGGGAATAGGGTGCCATTTGGAACGAACCCTAGATAAACACCCACGTTATGAACTGGGCATATCTTTCAATATCAACACAAAATAAGTTTATCTGTGCAAATGTCATGCAAATTATGTTATTGTCAAGTTTGCATCAGATACAAACGGTTTGTCTACAATACACCAACCTTTAGAAATACTGTATGTTATGTACTTTATATATCCTCGTTCTCTCCTCCTTTAGAGAATCCTGCACTCAGGGTTCCATTGTGGATTTGATCAATGTCCTACAGACCAGAGGGTTCCGCTGGACCTGCACAGACAGTGACCTGTAAGTCACATCACCTATACATCACTTCCTCCTTCACTAAAACACTATTTGTTTTGAACATTTCGGTAACTTTCTAGTTTTCGGTATGCTTGCTGAAAGCAAAGCAAACTTTAGACACTGTTCATACGTGTGATTATTATTTCCCATCTGCTGGAACCTCTAGCGCCAAAACCGTAAAAGCTACCAACACCAAAGCAATTTTAAACGTCCAGACTACCACTGCTTGTCATGTGTGCTCCCTGTCTGGCCTCTAGGTCACCAGGCTGCTCATTATGGCCACACCTGTCACCATCATTACGCGCATCAGCACATAATGACACTCACCTGGACTCCATCACTTCCCTGATTACCTGCCCTATATATGTCACGACCTTTGGTTCCTTCCCCAGGTGTCCTTGTTTCTGTTTCAGTTTCATGTCTGTGCGTTGTTTGTGTTTCTTGTTTTGTATTATGTTTCGTTCATTGATTAAATTGTTCACTCCCTGAACTTGCTTTCCGACTCCCAGCGCACACGTTACAGAATGACGCCTCACCAAAGGGAAGCATCAGAGTTTTTTAGTGTTTGTGTCGAGGTGATGTCTGGTCCGGGAGTCAGGTTTGTAGGATTCCCATAACTCAGCGGGTTCGACGGGTTCCCCTGCCTTTGCTGGCTTGACGGGTTTCCATACCCCAGTGGGATCGACAGGCTGTGATGCCTCAGCGGGTTCGATAGACTCCTATGCCTCAGCTAGGTGAACAGTTTCCCGTGCCTCGACCAAGGCAGCCAGGGAGGCCTCAGACGGCTCATCTGGCTCTCACGCCTCAGCCGCTTCATCAGGTTTCTTGCGCCTCAGAAGAGGGGACCGGTCCGCTCTTGATCCCTGGGATCGTCCCTGTGGTTGGTGTCCTGCGGCGAGAGCCTCACGCCGGGGTGGGGGTAATGTCACGTATGCTCTCTCCAGTGCTTTAGGTCACCATGCTCCCGTGCCTCTGCGGGATCGACAGAGTAACAGAGTTTCTGGAAAACTTGGGAATTTTGGGAAAGTGAACAGAACCCTAAACACGGTAGAGTGCACATTGTTATTTTGAATCTTCATGTCTCCTCACAGAACACTGATGATCCTCCAGTGCATCCAGAACCCTCAACAGTTCTCCTGCCTGCCCTGTGCTAACAGCCTACTGCACAGACAGAGGCCACATCTATAGATGGGTTACATCCACCCTAAAAATATTACCCCCATAGTAGGCTGTCACTTTTCAGTGCATTATACTCTATCCAAGTTGTCTTTAGATATACATACATTTAGCTGTTTGTTTACTATGTCTGTTGATTTTAACTGAAATAAAGACAGATTCATTATATTTATGTGATAATGACATCGTCAAAACTGCTCTGTGATTGGTCCTTTCATAATGACATCATAATAACCCTGCTCTCTGATTGGTCCCTAATCTTGTTTACTTATCAAACCCAGTTATTAGTCTATGTACTTTGACAATCAAGTTCTATTTTATCATGTATTCCAAAACCAGCACCACTTGTTCACCTGTAAAACTGTGTACACCCAGCTCAGGGCAGACTTGGGATTTGTGCACACCAAACGATCACATTCACATTGATAAATACACATCTTTGTGTGAAAATGACCACAAGGCTATTTTACAGTCGGATTAGAATGTACAGTTGGTTGATAAACGAGGGACAGACAAAGATTTTCCGCCTAGTTGGGCCTCTCGCTTCCTCTTACTCTCTGGTTTAGGTCAACGCTGATTGGCTATTACACTTTTTTTTATCAAGGAATGCCAAATGCTGCTGGCTTCCCTTGAATTCAATGCTACAGGTGTCAACAATGTCATACTATTTTTGACCAGACAGCATCAGATAGATGGGCTACACATACAGAGAGGTGTGTTGTTTTTATGAAACACAGAGACATATGTGTTTTTATATGATTTTTTTTTTAATTATTGAAACATTTTTGGGGGAAGCCTGGCTTCCCTTGGCATCCATTAATACACACCACTGGCTTAATATTAAAGATTCAGACTTTTCTTGTCAATACCTCTTCGAGGAACATGCCAAGATGATATAATTATCATATTCTAAATCAGCTGACGATAGCGAACAAGTTACACCCCTTGTTTTTGCTGTTCGGTTTCGTAAAAAAATAAGGTCAGGGTACTTGATGGAAGCCGGCTAGTGATGGCTATTTAACAGTGTGATGGCCTTGATATAGAAGCCAGATTTGTTGTACCTGTACTGACCTCGCCTTCTGGATGATAACGGGGTGAACAGGCCATGGCTTGGGTGGTTGATGTCCTTGATGATCTTTTTGGCCTGAATACTGCCAACTGTTATTGATTCAGGGGCGTCCTCTGTACAGTCTATGGCAATTTGGTTATTTTCTATGAATGCAAATGGGCTTTAAATACAAAATACTCCCTTAAAACTCCAATAGCTTCCACCCCATATTACTTTCGTAAATACAACCAACTATTGGTTCAGGGACCTCTTCCCTTACAAACAATGCAGAGAGAAAGTAAAACATGTAAAAATAAAAGTTATAATAAATACAATAATGAGTAACGATAACTTGGCTATATACAAGTGCTACCAGTACCGAGCAATGTGCAGGGGTACGAGGTAATTCATTGGCGGCTCCAATTATGTTGTCCTGAGTTGTAGCTGGTGACCCTGTCAACGCTCACCTCACGCGGCACGCTGCTGCTCCTGCCTTCTTCCCTTCTTCTCTCCCATTAACATACCCTGAAACCTGTGAGCTAACTTTTAGGCGAAGTAATCAAACAGTGGAGTCAATCTGAAAAAGGCATATAGAAAAAATATGTTTTTAGTCATGGAAAAAGTTTCTAGTGCGAAGTGTGCAGATGTGCCTCTTGCATGAGTACTATTTACCAAAACGTGATAGTTCTATTCCGCTCAAGTTTGTGATTAGAAAGACACATTTGGCTGTATTACATACTTTGAAATGTTTTTCTAGTATATGCTACAGAATTAGACATCTTTGGCGATTTAAGTTCAAATCTGTTTCCGACAATCCGACAATTACAGTGTGGGTCTATAGAAAACACATTTGAAGGCCAACATTGTGGAAAAATACATTGTGGAAAAAATCATCAATTGTGTAGCCTATATTCAACCTAATAACCATAGAATCATAATAGCCGAAGAATACTTCAAGAACCACAATCATTTTGCATTTGAAGGCCTCCCTTGTTGTGTTATCATTGATATGGATTTGATCATATTCATTATTATACAGTGCCTTCAGAAAGTATCCAGACCCCTTGACTTTTTCCACATTTTGTGTTACAGCCTTATTCTAATTGATTTTTTCATTTTATTCTCAGCAATAAGTATTCAGAGCCTTTGCTATGACACTCGAAATTGAGATCAGGTGCATCCTGTTTCCATTGATCATCCTTGAGATGTTTCTATAACTTGATTGGAGTCCACCTGTGGTAAATTAAATTGATTGGACATTATTTTGGAAGGCACACACTTGTCTATACAAGGTCCTACAGTTGACAGTGCATGTCAGAGGAAAAAACAAGTCATGAGGTCGAAGGAATTATCCGTAGAGCTCCGAGACAGGACTGTGTCTGGGCACAGATCTGGGGAAAGGTACCAAAAACTTTCTGCAGCATTGAAGGTTCCCAAGAACACGGTGGCCTCCATCATTCTTAAATGGAAGAAGTTTGGAACCACAAAGACTCTTCCTCATGCTTGCCGCCCGGCCAAACTAAGCAATCGGGGGAGAAGGGCCTTGGTCAGGTAGGTGACCAAGAACCCAATTGTCATTCTGACAGAGCTCTAGAGTTCCTCTGTGGAGATGGGAGAACCTTCCAGAAGAACAACCATCTCTGCAGCACTCCACCAATCAGGCCTTTATGGTAGAGTGGCCAGATGGAAGCCACTCCTCAGTAAAAGGCACATGACAGCCCCCTTTGAGTTTGCCGAATGGCACCTAAAGACTCTCAGACCATGAAAAACAAGATTATCTGGTCTGATAAAACCAAGATTGAACTCTTTGTCCTGAATGCCAAGCGTCATGTCTGGAGGAAACCTGGAACCATCCCTACGGTGAAGCATGGTGGTGGCAGAGTCATGCTGTGGGGATGTTTTTCAGCAGCAGGGATTGTGTAATTGTGTGTCGATTGACGAGGGAAAAATGATTTAATCAATTTTAGAATAAGGCTGTAACATAACAAAATGTGTAAAAAGTGAAGCGGTCTGAATTACTATCCAAATGCACTGTAATTCTGTGGACCTAATTCAGATAATGCATGTCATAACAAGATGTCTAGTGCTTCGAGACTTCTCCTCAACCCACTCTCACTCTCTCCCCACCCGCAAAATTTCAGTTGCATCTGGCGCCATAGGCTACACTTGTCTGTCCATTGTGCATGTAAACAAATATCTTGCCTACTCTATCTGCACTGATTGGTTAAGTATCCTAATTTAATTTGCTAAAATTCAGAAAAAAACAGTTGATTTGAAAGGTTGAAAAGGAAAAGAAATTAATGATATAAGCCAGTACTTTGTTTTGTTTCGAATTGGTTCAGAACTTTATCTTGTTGGTTGGAACAGTGGTAACTGAACGAAACAAATGAGTGCTTCTGTTCAGAACTAAAAGTTTGAAAAATAATTTTGGTTCCAACCCCTGCTTTAGTAGTTGTTTAAATAAAGTAAAAACAAATATAATGGTAAGCGGCGTTAACCCTTTCCTTTCAGTTATGGTAAAAAGTTTCAGTTGCACCTTGACTCACATTGGTTGCGCACCTTCCACTTCTTTCTACATTTGAATACTATCACTTCATAATTTAATGTCACTTTATTACCACTCTGCAACATTCAATCCCTTCACCCCAAATGGTGTTGTGCCTCTGCATGTAGTGAACTGGGTCTTGGAAGTGGTGCACGGCCCAATCCCAAATCGACCCTATGCCCTATGCAAAATTCGGGGTTCAACGAGGGTTCTTCTAAGATCCTCAAAGTTCTTTGAAGAACCTTAGGGTTCTTGGCTCTGAAATTAACCCCAAAAGGTTCTTCCAAGAACCTCATAGGAGGTGGAGTTCATCTTGGAACCTCCTTAGTTGGTGAGGTTTGTTGCAGGAGCCTACCGTTCTTTCCTGAACTGAAACATTTGGATTTGAATATGAATGGACAGCAGGTGCAGGCAGTTAACTTCATTTAAAAAAAAAATCTCCTACATTTAAGGTAAGGTTTGTCCCTTGTTTGATCTAAATTGATATTGTTTCATGATGATACCATCTACCTTTTCATATTTGTGAAAATGGACACAATTCTATGGTTATCAATCAACAAAGAGGTCAGGCTAGCTGTACTGGGTGCAGATGACTGAACTGCTCACTTTTGTGTCTGTGTCTGCAGGTATATAGACGAGGAGGCATACAAAGGTATGCCAATTGGTATTGGTATGTTATGCAGATCAAATGTACCATCCTCCTCCCCTACCTCTACAATGAAAATCCCATGGGCCTCTACATTATGGACAAGGTACGTGTATGACAACCATTATTGAAACAGTTTTTTTCATTCACATTCACCAGAAAAACCAAGGTATGAATATTGTTTTATTAAACATTGTATAATTGCTATTTTTTGGATTCACAGACTTCACCCTCCCTACACCTCTGATGAATATAACAGGAAACCTGTTCGATCACCATACACTGCAAAATCATTCTGGCTATGGATAAGGAGAACATCAACACATTATCGTCAACACGACAGAGGATATACCCATTGGACTTGGGGCTCTGCTGGGAGATTGCCTCATATTTAGATGTTTTTATTCTGCTTTGCCACTAAAATCATAAACAATGATAACTAAAATATTGTGTTATTGTTGTTATTTATATGCGTAGTATTATTATTATTAATAATAATAAAAGGGGTGGGGGGGTAGCTATAAAATGCACCCCAAAAGGTTCTTCAAAAGGTTATTTGAGGATCCATTAAAAGGGGTTCTTTGAAGAATAATTTTAAAGGGTTTGTTAGGGTTTGGCCGTAGTAGGCCGTCATTGTAAATAAGTTTTTTTTCTTAACTGACTTGCCTAGTTAAATGAAGCTTAAATAAATAAAATACAAAATGAATGTAATCATTCCCTTGATAAGTAATTAGCTCCTTATTCCACTCTATCTGCCCTATGCAACTAAAACCTGTTTTGGCCACTAAAAATAGATAATTCTCATTCATAAGCCATGTCAAAACCATATCAATGATAACATAACAAGGGTGGCCTAATTTCTGTTGAAATACAAAATAAATGTGGTTTTTGAAGTATTCTAAGGATATTATGATTCTAAGGTTGAATATAGGCTACATGATTGGTGTTTTTTCCACAATGTTTTTTCCACAATGTTGGCCTTCAAATGTGTTTTCTATAGACCTACACATTAAGGATAGGTTGCTGCTGTTGTCGGAAACAGAATTGAACTGATATCGCCAGAGATGTGTCTCTAATTCTGTAGAATATACTAGAATTAGATTTGAAAGTGTGTAATGCTGCCAAAGTTGTCTTTCAAATCACAAACATAATCTGAATAGAACTGTCACGTTTTGAGAAATATTACTCATGCAAGAGGCGCATCGCCACACTTCGCACTAGAAACTTTCCATTACTGAAAAATATATTTTCTGTAAAAGTGTTATTCGTGCTTCATTTATAAATATACCCTTTTCAAATTGACTCCATTGACTTCGATGACTTAGCCTACAAGTTAGCTCACAGGTTTCAAGGTATGCTAATTGAGAGAGAGGAGGGGAAGAGAGCAGGAAGATCACCTGCTGAGTGAGATTCTCATCGATAGGGTCACCCAGGACAACATAATTGGAGCCACCAATTATGTTGTCGAGAGCCACAACTGGTGGCTCAAGCGTTAAGATAAAAAAAAAGTACCAGCTTTAATTGTGATCAAGAATCAAGTTGATTTGCTATTGTAGGTGTTACAATCTGGTTCCGTTACCGCCCCCGTCCCCCTCAGGGGTCTCACCACACAATTCGGTAAACGATGGCTTAATGGATAATTAGACAATTCAAAGGTAGCCTATAGAGACAAGGTTGTACAACCTGTGCATATGTTTATTAAACTTTAAATTGCACATTAAATATTTATATTGATGGGCGACACCTGAAGGGGGGTGGAGACAATCACAAAGACCGTTGAAACAGATCAGGGTGTGACACAACTCTTGTGTTATTGTCATTCTTTTTATTTATTTATTTATATCACCTTTATTTAACCAGGTAGGCAAGTTGAGAACAAGTTCTCATTTACAATTGCGACCTGGCCAAGATAAAGCAAAGCAGTTCGACAGATACAACGACACAGAGTTACACATGGAGTAAAACAAACATACAGTCAATAATACAGTATAAACAAGTCTATATACAATGTGAGCAAATGAGGTGAGAAGGGAGGTAAAGGCAAAAAAGGCCATGGTGGCAAAGTAAATACAATATAGCAAGTAAAACACTGGAATGGTAGTTTTGCAATGGAAGAATGTGCAAAGTAGAAATAAAAATAATGGGGTGCAAAGGAGCAAAATAAATAAATAAATTAAATACAGTTGGGAAAGAGGTAGTTGTTTGGGCTAAATTATAGGTGGGCTATGTACAGGTGCAGTAATCTGTGAGCTGCTCTGACAGTTGGTGCTTAAAGCTAGTAAGAGAGATAAGTGTTTCCAGTTTCAGAGATTTTTGTAGTTCGTTCCAGTCATTGGCAGCAGAGAACTGGAAGGAGAGGCAGCCAAAGAAAGAATTGGTTTTGGGGGTGACTAGAGAGATATACCTGCTGGAGCCTGCGCTACAGGTGGGAGATGCTATGGTGACCAGCGAGCTGAGATAAGGGGGGACTTTACCTAGCAGGGTCTTGTAGATGACATGGAGCCAGTGGATTTGGCGACGAGTATGAAGTGAGGGCCAGC
The DNA here is from genome assembly GCF_023373465.1 of Oncorhynchus keta. Lineage (NCBI taxonomy): Eukaryota > Metazoa > Chordata > Actinopteri > Salmoniformes > Salmonidae > Oncorhynchus > Oncorhynchus keta. Next base: position 28,591,235 of record NC_068424.1, on the reverse strand, counting down.
CAACGAGAGCGTACAGGTTGCAATGGTGGGTAGTATATGGGGCTTTGGTGACAAAACGTATTGCACTGTGATAGACTGCATCCAATTTGTTGAGTAGGGTATTGGAGGCTATTTTGTAAATGACATCGCCAAAGTCGAGGATTGGTAGGATGGTCAGTTTTACAAGGGTATGTTTGGCAGCATGAGTGAAGGATGCTTTGTTGCGAAATAGGAAGCCAATTCTAGATTTAACTTTGGATTGGAGATGTTTGATATGGGTCTGGAAGGAGAGTTTACAGTCTAACCAGACACCTAAGTATTTGTAGTTGTCCACGTATTCTAAGTCAGAGCCATCCAGAGTAGTGATGTTGGACAGGCGGGTAGGTGCAGGTAGCGAACGGTTGAAGAGCATGCATTTAGTTTTACTTGTATTTAAGAGTAATTGGAGGCCACGGAAGGAGAGTTGTATGGCATTAAAGCTTGCCTAGAGGGTTGTTAACACAGTGTCCAAAGAAGGGCCGGAAGTATACAGAATGGTGTCGTCTGCGTAGAGGTGGATCAGAGACTCACCAGCAGCAAGAGCGACCTGATTGATGTATACAGAGAAGAGAGTCGGTCCAAGAATTGAACCCTGTGGCACCCCCATAGAGACTGCCAGAGGTCAGGACAGCAGACCCTCTGATTTGACACACTGAACTCTATCAGAGAAGTAGTTGGTGAACCAGGCGAGGCAATCATTTGAGAAACAAAGGCTGTCGAGTCTGCCGATGAGGATGTGGTGAGTCGAAAGCCTTGGCCAGATCAATGAATACGGCTGCACAGTAATGTTTCTTATCGATAGCGCTTAAGATATCGTTTAGGACCTTGAGCGTGGCTGAGGTGCACCCATGACCAGCTCTGAAACCAGATTGCATAGCAGAGAAGGTATGGTGAGATTCTAAATGGTCGGTAATCTGTTTGTTGACTTGGCTTTCGAAGACCTTAGAAAGGCATGGTAGGATAGATATAGGTCTGTAGCAGTTTGGGTCAAGAGTGTCCCCCCCCTTTGAAGAGAGGGATGACCGCAGCTGCTTTACAATCTTTGGGAATCTCAGACGACACGAAAGAGAGGTTGAACAGGCTAGTAATAGGGGTGGCAACAATTTCGGCAGATACTTTTAGAAAGAAAGGGTCCAGATTGTCTAGCCCGGCTGATTTGTAGGGGTCCAGATTTTTCAGCTCTTTCAGAACATCAGCTGAATGGATTTGGGAGAAGGAGAAATGGGGAAGGCTTGGGCGAGTTGCTGTTGGGGGTGCAGTGCTGTTGACCGGGGTAGGAGTAGCCAGGTGGAAAGCATGGCCAGCCGTAGAAAAATGCTTATTGAAATTCTCAATTATGGTGGATTTATCAGTGGTGACAGTGTTTCCTATCTTCAGTGCAGTGGGCAGCTGGGAGGAGGTGTTCTTATTCTCCATGGACTTTACAGTGTCCCAGAACTTTTTGAGTTAGTGTTGCAGGAAGCACATTTCTGCTTGAAAAAGCTAGCCTTGGCTTTTCTAACTGCCTGTGTATAACGGTTTCTAGCTTCCCTGAACAGCTGCATATCACGGGGCTGTTCGATGCTAATGCAGAACGCCATAGGATGTTTTTGTGTTGGTTAAGGGCAGTCAGGTCTGGGGAGATCCAGGGGCTATATCTGTTCCTGGTTCTACATTTCTTGAATGGGGCATGTTTATTTAAGATGGTTAGGAAGGCATTTAAAAAAAATATCCAGGCATCCTCTACTGACGGGATGAGATCAATATCCTTCCAGGATACCCCGGCCAGGTCGATTATAAAGGCCTGCTCGCTGAAGTGTTTCTGTCACGGTTCATGAATCCACTGCCTCTCTTTCTCTTTCTCTTTCTCTCTCTCTCTCTCTCTCTCCCGGGTTTGTGTGGGCGTGGTTCCCAATCTCGGCCTGATTGTCTGCGCCAGCTGGAACCACTTATCTTCCCTTTATATGTTCTGTAACCAGTGTTTCTTGTTGTCAGATCGTTGTTACTTCCCTGAGGTTGTGTCGTGTGTCTGTGCTCTTCTCTCGCCGTCCTTGTGTGGATTATCTGCTGTGCTCCTTCCTACCCATCCGGACACACTCCCCTGGATTTCTCAGCACGCTATCATTGGAAGATGCGCCCTAGTCCCTGGGTCAGATTCCGTCTAAGTACAGTCTGTCTGTCCTGTTGCTGTTGTAAACTGTATTCATTAAACCATCGTTGCTTGCATCTTGCATCCGCCTCTGTGTTGTCATAGAACGATCTGACCAGACCATGGATGCAGCGAGTTCAACGAGTCTGACCGAATTCATTTCCCGCAGTATCACGAGAATGGATCAACAAGAGGAGAACATCTCCAGCACCGGTCGGGCAGTACAAGCCCTTGCGACGCAGGTAGCCCAGCTGATCCAACAATTACAACATCTGAGGGGTTCCGCCACGCCACCTACACCGGCAGTTCAACCCGCCCCGCCAGAGCCGGATTCCCAGCTAGAGCCACGGCTACCGACACCAGAGGGTTATTCAGGTGATCCTGACTATTGCAGAGCCTTTCTTACGAGATGTTCCATGCATTTCTCGTTGCAGCCACGGACCTTCAACCGTGAACAGTCTAAGGTAGCATTCGTACTCACACTGCTATCAGGCAAAGCGGCCCTTTGGGGAACGGCGGTGTGGGCGAACCAGGACCCATGCTGCACCTCTTTCCAGACACTCTCCGAGGAGATGAGAAGGGTCTTCGATCGGGCCGTGGCGGGTAGGGAGGCGGCCAGACTACTCGCTGACCTTCGCCAAGGAGACCGTTCAGTATCGGAATACTCCATCCAATTCCGCACTCTGGCCGCAGAGTGTCAGTGGAACGAGGAGGCGCAGTGGGACATGTTCCTGCATGGGCTGGAGGACCGGATCCAGAAGGAGATTTATGTTCTGGACCTTCCCAGGAGTTTAAACGGACTAGTGGAACTAGCCTTGAGGGTCGACGCTCGTCTGAGTCGTATTGGCCGCCGAGCATGCCCTAACAGACCGTATAACGACACGGGAGGGCGGGCATGCCAGCGGCGGGAACACGGCCAGTTCAGCCTCCGCTCACGAACCCATGCAGCTGGGGAGAGCTCGCCTCTCCCGGGAAGAGAGGGAGAGGCGGAGATCCCAAGGACTCTGTCTCTACTGTGGTAGAGCGGGCCACTTTATCCACTCCTGCCCGGTAAAAGATCAGGCCCGGTAGTAAACATGAGGCTACTATCGGGTGGTGTCACCACAGAGAAGACCTCATCATCTACTCTCCTCCCGGTAAGACTAAGATGGGCCACCCACACGCACGACACCCAAGCCTTACTGGACTCAGGAGCAGAGGGTAATTTCATGGACTTCAAGCTCGCTCACAAACTCCAGATTCCTATCACCTCACTCACGCACAAGATATCCGTCAACGCTCTCAATGGTCAAGAACTCCCCAACATTTCTCACACCACTGAACCTATCACACTCATCACTTCTGGCAATCACACTGAGACACTATCATTTCTACTCATGGACTCACCCCTTGCACCATTAGTCCTCGGCCACCCTTGGCTCACCCAACACAACCCCAGAGTTGACTGGGGTCATAACTCTATATCCATGTGGAGTAACAAGTGTCTTGAGTCCTGTTTAGTGTCTGCCTGTTCGTCTGTGTCTGATTCTGTGTTTCTAGAGGAGGCAGTGGATTTGTCTAACGTGCCCGTTGAATACCTCGACCTGAAGGAGGTGTTCAGTAAGTCCCGTGCTGCTTCTCTTCCTCCGCATCGTCCCTATGACTGTGCAATAGAATTATTGCCAGGTGAGTCTCCGCCTAAAGGCAAGTTATATTCACTCTCTGTTCCTGAGAGGGAGGCTATGGAGAGATACATCTCTGATTCTCTGGCATCTGGATTCATTCATCCTTCCTCTTCTCCAGCGGGGCGGGGTTCTTCTTTGTGGGGAAGAAGGACGGATCTCTGCGTCCTTGCGTTGATTACCGTGGGTTGAATAACATCACAGTGAAGAATACCTATCCCTTACCGTTGATGTCCTCAGCCTTTGAAAGGTTACAGGGAGCATCCGTGTTCACTAAGTTGGATTTACGTAATGCATATCATTTGGTTCGCATAAGGGGGGACGAATGGAAGACCGCGTTTAACACCCCCAGAGGGCACTTCGAATATTTGGTCATGCCTTTTGGGCTATCCAACTCCCCAGCGGTTTTCCAGGCACTCGTCAATGACGTGCTGAGAGATATGATTGATCAGTTCATATATGTTTACCTGGATGACATACTGATTTTTTCTTCTTCTCTCCAGGAACACGTTCAGCACGTCAGACGAGTGCTTCAGAGGTTGTTGGAGAATGGACTTTTTGTCAAGACGGAGAAATGCATTTTTCATGCACAATCCGTTCCATTCCTAGGTTACATCGTCTCGACTGAAGGTATTCGCATGGATCCTGACAAGGTTAAGGCTGTGGTGGATTGGCCAAGCCCAGATTCCCGTAAGGCCCTACAGAGGTTTCTGGGATTCGCCAATTTCTACCGGCGTTTCGTTCGCAACTTTAGTCAGATAGTCGCTCCTCTTACCGCCTTAACCTCCCCAGAGTGACGTTCAGGTGGTCCGATACAGCCGAGGCTGCATTCGCCAAACTCAAGAGCCGCTTTGTTTCGGCTCCCATCCTCATAGCTCCCGATCCCTCGCGTCAGTTCGTAGTAGAGGTGGACGCTTCAGAGGTGGGGGTAGGTGCGGTACTTTCCCAACGTTCCTCTTCTGACGACAAGATGCACCCTTGTGCGTTCCTTTCCCATCGGTTATCACCTGCGGAACGCAACTACGACATTGGCAACAGAGAGTTGTTGGCAGTGAAGTTAGCACTGGAGGAGTGGCGCCATTGGTTAGAGGGTTCGGGGTACCTTTTATAGTTTGGACCGATCACAAAAATTTGGAATATATCAGAACCGCCAAGCGACTCAACTCCAGGCAGGCGCGGTGGGCACTCTTTTCGGACGTTTTGACTTCTCTCTCTCGTATCGCCCGGGTTCCAAGAATGTCAAACCCGATTCCCTTTCTCGCATTTTTGACCATTCCGAACGCCCATCCACTCCCGAGTGCATCCTACCCGGGACCCTAGTAGTATCCACACTCACATGGGAGGTTGAATCGAGGGTCAAAACGGCCTTAGAAGGGGTAACGCCTCCGCCCGGTTGCCCGCCTAATCGGTTGTTTGTGCCGGAGGGGTGTCGGTCCGATGTTATTCGGTGGGGCATTGCTCCAACGTAGCGTGTCATCCAGGAGTCAGCCGCACTAGCTTTTGGTTAAGCAACGCTTTTTGTGGCCACTGATGGCTCGTGACATTCACAGTTTTGTCTTGGCTTGCTCGGTTTGTGCCACTGGGAAGACTTCTAATCGACCCCCAGATGGGTTACTCCAACCGCTGTCGGTCCCTTCGAGACCCTGGTCCCACATCGCGCTAGATTTTGTTACCGCCCTCCCGCCCTCCCAGGGCAGGACGGTGGTGTTGACCGTGGTGGACCGGTTCTCGAAGGCAGCTCATTTTATTCCCTTGCCTAAATTACCATCTGCCAAGGAGACAGCGGTAGCTGTCGTCGATCACGTCTTTCGCTTACATGGCCTGCCGATGGACGTAGTTTCTGACAGGGGGCCCCAATTTGTGTCCAAGTTTTGGCAAGAGTTTTGTAGGTTACTGGGAGCGAGTGTCAGCCTGTCTTCAGGGTTTCATCCCCAGAGCAACGGTCAAACGGAGAGGGCCAACCAAGATTTGGAGAGAGTGTTGCGATGTTTGGTTTCTAAGAATCCCTCTTCCTGGAGCCAACAACTCTCTATGGTTGAGTACGCTCACAATTCGTTGCCAGTGGCAGCTACGGGTCTCTCTCCGTTTGAGTGTAGTTTAGGTTACCAGCCACCTATCTTTCCCAGTACGGAGTCCGAGGTCACTGTTCCTTCCGCTCACGCTTTCATCCAGAGGTGCCGTCACGCATGGAGCAGAGCCCGTGAGACTCTTCTCCGGGTGGGGGCGCGCACCAAGGCTAAGGCCGATCGCCACCGGTCGAAGCCTCCGGTATACGTCGTTGGCCAAAGAGTGTGGCTTTCTACTAAGAACATTCCACTCCGATCCGTTTCGAACAAGCTTGCCCCCAAATTTATCGGCCCGTTCAAAGTCATCAGGATCATTAGTCCGGTGGCGGTCCGGCTCAAGCTTCCTCCAGCGTATAGGAGAATTCATCCTACCTTTCATGTGTCTAAAATAAAACCTGTGTTTCAGGCACGCATTAACCCGCCGGTCCCGGTTCCCCCGCCGCCACGACTTGTTGATGGGGAACCCACCTTTTCTGTCAATCGTATTTTGGACTCTAGAAGGAGGGGACGCGGATTCCAGTACCTGGTGGACTGGGAGGGTTACGGCCCGGAGGAGAGAAGTTGGGTACCTGCTAGGGACATTCTGGATCACTCCCTTATCGATGATTTCAATCGACAGGTAAATTCGCCTGGGAACGCCAAGAGGCGTTCCTAGGGGGGGGGGTATTGTCACGGTTCATGAATCCACTGCCTCCCTTTCTCTTTCTCTTTCTCTCTCTCTCTCTCTCTCTCCCGTGTTTGTGTGGGCGTGGTTCCCAATCTCGGCCTGATTGTCTGCGCCAGCTGGAACCACTTATCTTCCCTTTATATGTTCTGTAACCAGTGTTTCTTGTTGTCAGATCGTTGTTACTTCCCTGAGGTTGTGTCGTGTGTCTGTGCTCTTCTCTCGCCGTCCTTGTGTGGATTATCTGCTGTGCTCCTTCCTACCCATCCGGACACACTCCCCTGGATTTCTCAGCACGCTATCATTGGAAGATGCGCCCTAGTCCCTGGGTCAGATTCCGTCTAAGTACAGTCTGTCTGTCCTGTTGCTGTTGTAAACTGTATTCATTAAACCATCGTTGCTTGCATCTTGCATCCGCCTCTGTGTTGTCATAGTTTCAGGGAGCATTTTACAGTGATGAGTGGAGGTCGTTTGACCGCTGACCTATTACGGATGCAGGCAATGAGGCAGTGATCGCTGAGATCTTGGTTGAAGACAGCAGAGGTGTAATTTAGAGGAAGTTGGTTAGGGATATCTATGAGGGTGCCCGTGTTTAAGGCTTTGGGGGGGGTACCTGGTAGGTTCATTGATAATTTGTGTGAGATTGAGGGCATCAAGTTTAGATTGTAGGATGGCTGGGGTGTTAAGCATGTTCCAGTTTAGGTCGCCTAGCAGCACGAGCTCTGAAGATAGATGGGGGGCAATCAGTTCACATATGGTGTCCAGAGCACAGCTGGGGCAGAGGGTGTTGTCTATAGCAGGCGGCAACGGTTCTTCACTGGGGCAAATACTTATTAACCCCAGTTAATACTTTTTATATATATATAGATTTGAGACTTCCTCACTGTGTAATTGAAAAATATTTTATGGGCATTCTTTTATTTTCTATCTCTCAATAAACTTACATTTTTTTATTGACTGTTCCAAAAAGAGATAATAGAGGCATAATTGATGCAAAAAAAAATGATACAATTCTTTGTTCATTACTCGTAAAATAATTACTGTAGAAACATTCAAACTAACATTGTTTGTAAGTAATAATTATAATATTTTTATTAGTACAGTATCATTCAATTGCAGTCTGTGCAAGAAATAGTGAAAAAAGGATCACTGTCACATAAAACTGTGTTTCCAACCTATCATGAACGTGCCATCAGTGACATTACCCTATGCGGTTTTAGATATTCATGTAGAATCATTAAAATAAAAAATGCCTATTCTAATGGGTGTACTATGGAGGAGGGAGGTAAGTGACCTCAAATCTAGTGATTTTAGATGTATATGTCAATTGGACTGGAAGCGTGAACTGTACGTGAATATATTTGCCCCCCATATGTATATATATATATATATATATATATATATATATATAATACGATAAATATTTGTAGAAAATCAAAGGGGAGAATATTTTGAAAGTAAATAGCTTTGATAATAGAGGTCAGGAAACACACAGCACGTTTCTGTAGATCTCTAGCACGTGTGGATCGGAAGCTATTAAAATTATGATTATGACGGAAATATTAATTTATGATCAGGGAACTTTAAAATGGGAATTCTAATGGGTGTATCATGAATCAGCGACTTTGCTACAAGTGATTTTAGCTCTCTAGCCCATGTTAGTAAGTTATTATAGATTGTGTAAGAAAGGTGTGAAAAAGATCATTGGCTATTTATGTTTTTTTGACCTTGTAGTTTTACATAAAACCATAAGAAATTAACAACATCACGTTTTAATGTAATTGTTGTGGGTAAAAAAAAAATTGGTTGAAGATCTCTATATAATTTAATTAAGACAAAAACACATTTTTCTGTTAACACCGTGTTCTGCTGAATGCACTTTTAAGACAGTCCCTTGGCTTCAAGTGCATATTATTCCACAATTGAAACCAAGGTAAAGTCACTTTTTGAAAACAAAAAGAAACAAAGAAAACGAAGGCTTTACCTCGCTCTCTATTGTCATCTGATTCTAGATATATCACTCTAATCATGCTCGGACCTTCCTTCCATCAAAGAGGTATTTACGAGCAAACACCGAATATCAAACCAATATCCATACTGAAAACAAATGTATGGCAGTCACCGAATGGCAAAGCAAGGGTTGTCACTTGTTCTCCATCATCGGCTGATTCAGAATGTCATTTCTATCATGCACGTTCCGTTTAACAACGGTGGGAAAAAGTACTCAATTGTCAGACTTGAGTAAAAGTAAAGATACCTTAATATAAAATGACTAGATAGAAATGAGTACTTTTGGGTGTCAGGGAAATGTATGGGAGTAAAAAGTACATATTTTCTTTAGTAATGTAGAGGAGTAAAAGTAAAAGTTGTTCATTACAGATACCCCCCCAAAACGACCGAAGTAGTACTTCAAAGTATTTTTCTTAAGTACACCACTGTAGTTTAAGAGGTACGAGAAAAATATGAATCTTTAATATAAAGCTAACTATACCACAATCAAATTGTAGGCTAGGCTATTTCACATTTTTATTTTATTTATTTAGCTAGGCAAGTCAGTTAAGAACAAATTATTATTTACAATGACGGCCTACACCGGCCAAACCTGGACGACGTGCGGCGGGTTGTGATACAGCTTGGATTTGATCCAGGGCGTCTGTAGTGACGCCTCAATCACTGAGATGCAGTACGGTGCATACTGTCCCCAAGGCCAACTCCGAAAATAGAACTTAGAGCACCGACGGTGTTGAAGGCAATAGGCTATACCACTGGCACAACACAAACAAAAACAAACCACATTTGAGCGCCGATTTCACAGTCTTAACAAGGAGTAGCCATGGAGCATGAAGGATCGCACCGTTTTGCAAAGAAAAAGCGAAGGACTCGCCTCTGGCTAATCATGGGTCTCTGTGCAGTACTTTCACTTCTCGTTATCCTCGCTATTTCTCTGGGAGTAGTGCACAGTCACGCACTGTCTAGTTCCAGTCCATCGAGTGAAAGCCTAAAAAAAACGATTATTGACAAATGTGAAGCATTTATACAGAACAACAAATCTTCAAGGTGAGACGCTTTCATTTAGATTTATTTTGCACATATCATTTACATTTTTAGCTTATTGTTAAAAGTAACTCAAACTTCAGGTTAACTCATTTTTGCAGCAGCTTATTCCATTTCCATTTCCATAGTCGAATAGAATTACATGTAGACTCAATTGTATTTATGATGTAGCCTCCCTGTCTGCATGTGAACCTGCATTGTTTTAAGGCACAGGTGGTTGTGGATTTGCCTTGTAACAACAGGGTGGCTTGTTCAAGCTCGGCTCTGATACTCTCTCACTGTTCCCCATCTGGCTATAATACAGTCAAGACAGCTTAACACAATGAGTAAACAGTTAAAACAGTTGAGTTTTCTCCTATTCAGTAACCATTTCTCAGGGAGCTTTTCCTTCCTCAATCAATGATTGGCCATATTTTGTATTTGTATGATAATGCAGTAATACTATTCTTGATTATTCCTGTGATTGTTCCAGTGCAAACAACTGTCAAAAGATATGGAGTGCATTTCAGCAAGCATTCGTGGGGAGGGACCCATGTAATGTACCGATGGAGGCCTATGACCCCCTTATCCATACTGTGATCCAGGATCCTGTCTGTAACAGGGTGAGATACCCACACACGCTCTCTCACACACCACTCAAATATATTCATATGTTTCGTTTTATTGACAGCTGCAAGTAAATGTTTTTTTTTTTTTTTTTACATTTCATTGCACCACCAGATGTTGTTTTGGAGCAAAACAAAGAAAATAGTGCATGACTTCACAGAGAAGCGAGATTGCTTCTTGACCCTCGAGGACACACTAGTTGGCTTCATCATGAATGGACTGACCTGGTGTGGCAAGGAGGAGAGCAATGGTAAGACTCAAATGGAGCTACACACCATCAGTCTGTACATTTCCATTCATTTTATTTTTTATTTAACCTTTATTTAACTAGGCAAGTCAGTTAAGAACAAATTCTTATTTACAATGACGGCCTACCAAAAGGCAAAAGGCCGACGGGGACTGGGGCTGGGATAAAAAATAATAATAATATAATAATAATAATAAATAGGACAAAACACACATATGACAACAGAGAGAACAGTACATAAAGATAGACCTAAGACAACCACAGAGCAAGGCTGCAACACATACAGCATGGTAGTAACACAACATGACAACAACATGGTAGCAACACAACATGGCAGCAGCACATGGTATCAGCACAAAACATGGTACGAACATTATTGGGCACAGACAACAGCACAAACGGCAAAAAGGCAGAGACAACAGTATATCATGCAAAGCAGCCATAATTGTCAGTGAGAGTGTCCATGATTGAGTCTTTAGATGAAGAGATTGAGATGAAACTGTCCAGTTTGCGTGTTTATTGCAGCTCGTTCCAGTCGCTAGCTGCATTGAACTGAAAAGATGAGCGACCCAGGAATGTGTGTGCTTTGGGGACCTTTAACAGAATGTGACTGGCAGAATGGGTGTTGTAACCACAGGATGAGGGCTGCAGTAGATATGTCGGATAGAGGGGAGTGAGGCCTAAAAGGGTTTTATAAATAAGCATCAACAAATGAGTCTTGCGACGGGTATACAGAGATGACCAGTTTACAGAGGAGTATAGAGTGCAGTGATGTATCCTATAAGGCGCATTGGTGGCAAATCTGATGGCCGAATGGTAAAGAACATCTAGCTGCTCGAGAGCCCCCTTACCTGCTTATCCATAAATTACGTCTCCATAATCTAGCATGGGTAGGATGGTCATCTCAATCAGGGTTAGTTTGGCAGCTGTGGTGAAAGAGGAGTGATTACGATAGAGGAAACCAAGTCTAGATTTAACTTTAGCCTGCAGCTTTGATATGTGCTGAGAGAAGGACAGTGTACCATCAGCCATACTCCCAAGTACTTGTATGAGTACTTGTAACTCTAAACCCTCAGAGGTAGTAATCACACCTGTGGGGAGAGGGGCGTTCTTCTTACCAAACCACATGCCCTTTGTTTTTGGAGGTATTCAGAACAAGGTTAAGGGCAGAGAAAGCTTGTTGGACACTAAGAAAGCTTTGTTGTAAAGCGTTTAACACAAAATCCAGGGAGGGGCCAGCTGAGTATAAGACTGTATCATCTCCATATAAATGGATGATAGAGCTTCCTACTGCCTGATCTATATTGTTGATGTAAATTGAGAAGAGTGTGGGGCCTAGGATTGAACCTTGAGGTACTCCCTTGGTGACAGGCAGTGGCTGAGACAGCAGATGTTCTGACTTTATACACTGCACTCTTTGAGAGAGGTAGTTAGCAAACTAGGCTAAAGACCCCTCAGAGACACCAATACTCCTTAGCCGGGCCACAAGAATGGAATGATCTACCATATCAAAAGCTTTGACCAAACCAATAAAAATAGCAGCACAACATTGCTTAGAATCAAGGGCAAGGGTGACATTATTGAGGACCTTTAAGGTTGCAGTGACACATCCATAACCTGAGTGGAAACCAGATTGCATACCAGAGAGAATACTATAGACATCAAGAAAGCCAGTCAGTTGATTTTTGACAAGTTTTTCCAACACTTTTAATAAACAGGGCAAAATAGAAATAGGCCTAGGATTAGCTTGATCTCCCCCTTTAAATAAAGGACGAACCGTGGCTGCCTTCCAAGCAATGGGAACCTCCCCAGAGAGGAGAGACAGGCTTGGCAATGATAGGGGTAGCAACTTTAAAGAGGAAAGGGTCTAAATCATCTGACCCAGATGTTTTTTTGTGGTCAAGTTTAAGGAGCTCCTTTAGTACCTCGGACTCAGTGACCACCTGCAGGGAGAAACTTTGTAGCAGGGCAGGCGAAAAAGAGGGAGGAGTGTCACGGCTAGTCACATTAGAAGGGGTGAGAGATGAGGAAATGTTGTACGGGCAAGGAGGCATGGCTGAGTCAGATAGGAATCCTGACTTAATGAAGTGGTGATTAAAGAGCTCAGCCATTTTACAGAGGCCAGTTCTTGAAGGAAGGCTTTCTCATTACATTTATTTAGCAAGTGTCTACGACAAATCAGGACAGGTCGTTTCACTGAGCAGCCATTGTGAACACAGGCTGTGATATAGTGATCACTTAGGTCATTACAGAAACCATCAGTCTGATACCTATCAGGATCATTTGTGAGGATAACATCAAGGAGAGTAGCCTTTTCTGGGTGTTTGGAGTCATACCTTGTGGGATTGGTAATAATCTGAGAGAGATTTAGGGAGTCCCATTGCTTTAGGATTTGGTCAGGTGGTTTAAGCATGTCCCAGTTTAGGTCACCGAGCAGGACAAATTCAGACTTAGTGTAAGGGGCCAGGCCGGTGCTGATGGAGGACGATATCACCCAGCAACAGTCAACAAAGAGCAATTTGAAAGTTTAATGCTTAAAACCAGAAAATCAAATTGTTTGGGGACAGACTTGGTGGAGACAACCAAGCACTGAAGGTGATCGTTGGTAAAGATTGCCATTCATCCAAATTTAGAAGATCTGTCTTGCCAAAAAAAGTTATAACCAGAAAGGTTAACATAAGTATTCAAAACACTCTCAGTAATGACCAACACATCTGGATTGGAGCTGTGAACCCACAGTTTCAAGTGATCCATTTTAGGTAATAAGCATCTAGTGTTAAACGTGAAGAAACCCCAGGCTCTTACGAGAGCATAAATCAGTGAAGCAGATATCAGAGCACAAGTCAGAATTGGGGCTAGCAACAGTAGATGGCCCAGGGTGTACATGCACATTTCCAGATATAAACAGCAAGAATACAATCAAGGCACGGCAGAGGACAGGGAGATCTCTACAGTGTTGATTTATGACATTTGAATGTGCATTAGATGGCAACATGATCAGCAATTTAATCAGGTAACATGAATAAAAGCCTGCGAGAGGTGGTTAGAATAGGATGGGAGACCAAAAGTCTGTGTAACCAATAGAGAGTCAGAGTCCCGATTGTGGGAACAAACATAGTCTGTCCCAAGGTTGGGTAAACAAAAAAGTTCATAATCAACAAAGCATGCAGGAGTCATGACGCAAATAGCAAAATGCACAAGAAAAAATTATAATGTATAACGACTTGGGGCTAGCCATTGTAAGTTCAGAGTCACTCGCCCCAACAGTGTGTGTGTGCTGGAGGCGAGCGAAAGCTCGGGAGAGAGGGGGGGAGTGTGGTGGGGGGTACCTGTACCAGACAGGGGGAGACAGGCCAGGGCAGATGGTGATCAGATCGCCAGGTGGAATCCAAGCAGCAGTGCAGCAGGCAACTGGAGTAGGTGTCACACCCACATAGCACAGTGATAGCCATAAACATGTCAAGTACAGTGTGCTATGTCAGATCTATGTCTAATCTAAAAAATGACAGCTAATAGACCATACATGTACAGTATAAACCACTAATGTACTGGTTGTTTTTAGAATGCACCCCAAATGGCAATCTCTTCCATATATAGTGCAGAGCTCCACTCCCCTCTGTATGTATTTGGACAGTGAAGCAAACGTTTTAAATGTGGCTCTATACTACAGCTTTTTGGATTTGAGATTAAATGTTTCATATGAGGTGAAAGTACAGAATGTTACCTTTTAGTTGAGGGTATTTTCATACATTTCTGTTTTACCTGGGCCCCTCATTTGAAGAAGTCATAAGTATTTGGGCAAATTCCCTTAGGATATTAAAGTGTGTGTGTGTGTGTGTGTGTGTGTGTGTGTCTGTCTGTCTGTCTGTCTGTCTGTCTGTCTGTCTGTCTGTCTGTCTGTCTGTCTGTCTGTCTGTCTGTCTGTCTGTCTGTCTGTTTCTTTCCACAGAAACGTTCACCACAGGGTGCCCAGGCTGGACAGACTGTGTCAACAACACAGTTCGTTCATTCTGGAATCGGGCCTCAGCAGCAGTAAGTTCTTTTCAGATTGTTAGTGAGCCAGCTATGGCCAAGGTGCTTTGAAATCTTACACCTACCAGCCATGAATACAAAATGACTGGATCAAAATATACTGAAATGAATTAGATAGCCACAAACCAATCCAAATTCAGTCTGTGATTGTGATGGGGAGCAGAGGAAAGGGTTTCACTGTCTAACTGTTCATCAATTGGCCTTTGTGTCTGTCTCCATGGAAACACATTTCTTAGCTCTCCCCTGATTGGACAATGTCCTACATGGCGATGGGATATAGGCTACACACTTTCATGCAGTTACACTTTGGAATTCAGGACAGCACAACACATGTTTGTGTTGAATTTTCTATTCATAGACAGTGAAGTTCACGATATAATGTCTGAATAGATTAGTGTAGGTGTGGGAGAGAATTCGTTGTTTTTCTAAATCTGTGAGTTATGAGGGTTGCAGAATATGGGTCAGCAGTGGGAGTGAGTGCCCTGTTAAAAATGAGTAGGATTCACTGGAATGTCGCTGGAAATTTGCTGGAAATCTAAGCTTGTTGTTTCAAACTGATTTTGCAATTCAAGTGTTATTTTCCTTCACTGTGGGTGTTACTTCCCTTGTATGGACATTGTATTCGTCTTTCCCTGTTAGTTTGCAGATGCCGCATGTGGTGATGTCACAGCCATGCTGAATGGATCTATTGCCACTCCTTTCAGCCCCACCAGGTAAGGTGCAATGACTGGGTCCTAAATGGCAACCTATTCTCTATAAAGTGAACAACTTTTGACCGAAGACCTACTGTATGGACTCTGTTCAAAAGTAGTGTACTATATAGGGAATAGGGTGTCATTTGAGACACATTTATGTGTTTGGCCTGGCCCGTCTCCAATAATAACACCTCAGCACAAAAATGTGAGTCTTATCAAGACGTTTCACTGTGCAATGGTATGTGTTATTTCAACTGATTCGTGTAGTGATATTCTCTGCTCTGGAAAAATACAAATACTCACAGATATGGCGGACATGACATTTTGGCAGCCGGTGATAGTCAAGCAAATAACTGCCGGTGGTACGGTTATTTACCTTTAATGAACATGAACACATTTAGCATCTCCTGGCTTCCATGCATAGCCTTCAAAGCCACTGATGCAGACCTTTTGGAACATCTACATTTTAAAAAGTCTAATAAAAAAAACATCTCAATGAATCCATTATTTATTTTAGAAGAAGAAGAAATGTAGTCTGTTTCAGAAGAACAGAATAGCATACTCTGAGTTAGGCCCTGATCTGGTTATGCCGTATGGCTGTGCGCTACACTTGTTCATTTAGCAGGCAAGATTTGCTTAGAATTTCGTGGCATTATTTTATAGTATGAAGAATACAATTGAACATAGCTGAATGAAATAGAAAGGATATTTTCTCCAAAGTATTTGAGGGAGTGCGTACATCCGGTTAATGTTTTTTGAGCGGTTAACAAAAAAACAGGTACTCATATATGCTTAATTTAGAGGTATTTATGTAACTTTAGCTGTGATACAAACTTTGGGCTATATGTTTACATTTTTAATACATTTTAAGGCTGCATGATCAAATCAAATTGTATTTGTCACATGCACCGAATACAACAGGTGTACCTTACAGTGAAATGCTTACTTACAGCCCTTAACTAACAATGCAGTTTTAAGAAAAATACAATTTAAAAAATATAAAAGTAACAAATAATTTCACTGCAGCAGTAAAATAACAATAGCGAGGCTATATACAAGGGGAACCGGTACAGAGTCAATATGCGGGGGCACCGGTTAGTCAGGGTAATTGAGGTAATATATAGAGTTATTAAAGTGACTTATGCATTGATAATAACAGAGAGTAGCAGCAGCGTAAGGGGGGGGTAATGCAAATAGTCTGGGTAGCCATTTGAATAGATGTTAGTTGTCTTATGGCTTAGAGATAGAAGCTGTTTAGAAGCCTCTTGGACCTAAACTTGGCGCTCCGGGACCGCTTGCCGTGCAGGTAGCAGAGAGAACAGTCTATGACTAGGGTGGCTGGAGTCTTTAACAATTTTTAGGGCCTTCCTCTGACACCGCCTGGTATAGAGGTCCTGGATGGCAGGAAGCTTGGCCCCAGTGACGTACTGGGCTGAACACACTACCCTTGCGGTCGGAGGCCGAGCAGTTGCCATACCAGGCAGCGATGCAACCAGTCAGGATGCTCTCGATGGTGCAGCTGAAGAACATTTTGAGGATCTGAGGACCCATGCCAAATCTTTTCAGTCTCCTGAGGGGGAATAGGTTTTGTCATGCCCGCTTCATGACTGTCTTGGTGTGCTTGAACCATGTACTTTTGTTGGTGATATGGACACCAAAAAACTTGAAGCTCTCAACCTGCTCCACTACAGCCCCATTGATGAGAATGGGGGCATGCTCGGTCCTCCTTTTCCTGTAGTCCACAATCATCTCCTTAGACTTGATCACGTTGAGGGAGAGGTTGTTGTCCTGGCACCACACTGCCAGGTCTCTGACCTCCTCCCTATATGCTGTCTCATTGTTGTCAGTGATCAGACCTACCACTGTTGTGTCATCGGCAAACTTAATGATGGTGTTGTAGTTGTGCCTGGCCGTGCAGTCATGAGTGAACAAGGTGTACAGGAGGAGACTGAGCACGCACCCCTGAGGGGCCCCCCGTGTGTAGGATCAGCGTGGCGCATGTGTTGTTACCTACCCTTACCACCTGGGGGCAGCCTGTAAGGAAGTCCAGGATTCAGTTGCAGAGGGAGGTGTTTAGTTCCTGGGTCCTTAGCTTAGTGATGAGCTCTGATGGCACTATGGTGTTGAATGCTAAGCTCTAGTCCGTGAATAGCATTCTCACCTAGGTGTTCCTTTTGTCCAGGTTTGAAATGGCAGTGTGGAGTGCAATAGAGATTGCATCATCTGTGGATCTGTTGGGGCGGTATGCAAATTGGAGTGGGTTTAGGGTTTCTGGGATAATGGTGTTGATGTGAGGCATGACCAGCCTTTCAAACCAGTCGTTTAGGCAGGTTACCTTAGTGTTCTTGGGCACAGGAACTATGGTGGTCTGCTTGGCACATGTTGATATTACAGACTCAGACAGGGAGAGGTTGAAAATGTCAGCGAAGACACTTACCAGTACTCGCAGTACACGTCCTGGTAATCCATCTGGCCCTGCGGCCTTGTGAATGATGACCTACTCACATCGGCTACGGAGAGTGTGATCACACAGTCATCCAGAACATCTGATGCTCTCATGCATGCTTCAGTGTTACTTGCCTCGAAGCAAGCATGGAAGTAATTTAGCTCGTCTGGTAGGCTTGTGTCACTGGGCAGCTCTCGGCTGTGCTTCCCTTTGTAGTCTGTAATAGTTTGCAAGCCCTGCCACATCCAACGAACTTCGGAGCCGGTGTAGTACGATTCGATCTTAGTCCTGTATTGATGCTTTGCCTGTTTGATGGTTCGTCGGAGGGCATAGCTGGATTTCTTATAAGCTTCCGGGTTAGAGTCCCGCACCTTGAAAGTGGCAGCTCAAGCCTTTAGCTCAGTGCAGATGTTGCCTGTAATCCATGGCTTCTGGTTGGGGTATGTACGTACAATCACTGTGGCGACGACGTCATCGATGCACTTATTGATGAAGCCAGTGACTGATGTGGTGTACTCTTCAATGCCATCAGAGGAATCCCGGAACATGTTCCAGTCTGTGCTAGCAAAATAGTTCTATAGCTTAGGATCTGCTTCATCTGACCACTTCTTTATTTACTGAGTCACGGGTGCTTTCTGCTTTAATTTTTGCTTGTAAGCAGGAATCATGAGGATAGAATTGTGGTCAGATTTGCCAAATGGAGGGCGAGGGAGAGCTTTGTACGCGTCTCTGTGTGTGGAGTAAAAGTGGTCTAGAGTTTGCACATTTAACATGCTGGTAGAAAGTAGGTGAAACAGATTTAATTTTCCCTGCATTAAAGTCCCCGGCCACTAGGAGCGCCGCCTCTGGATGCGCATTTTCCTGTTTGCTCATGGCGGTATACAGCTCATTGAGTGCGGTTTTAGTGCCAGCCTTGGTCTGTGGTGGTATGTAGACAGCTACAAAAAATACAGATGAAACCTCTCTAGATAGATACTGTGGTCTCCAGCTTATCATGAGATACTCTACCTCAGGCGAGCAAAACCTCAAGACTTCCTTAGATATCGTGCACCAAATGTTGTTTACAAATATACATAGGCCCGCCACCCCTTGTCTTACCAGATGCTGCTGTTCTATCCTGTCGATACAGTGTTTAACCCGCCAGCTGTATGTTATTCATGTCTTTGTTTAGCCACGACTCTGTGAAACATAAGATATTTGTAAAGGAGTGTGTATCTGGCTGCAGGGAAGTCAGGCTAGGAGAGCAGAAATGCGTAGCAAACGGAGCCCTTAATTGAGGCGAACAATACACGGCACTCAGAAAACTAAACACACACAGGTTACAATAACCCGGCGCAAACCAGCCTGGAGTATACATACATTTACACATAACAATTCCACACACAGACATGTGGGGAAACAGGTTGATATGCAAGACGAGTAATGAGGGAAAGCAAACCATGTGTGCAGGAAAACAAGACAAAACAAATGGAAAATTAAAGGTGTATCGCAATGGCTAGAAGACCGGTGACGCCGAACGCCGCCCGAAACAAGGAGAGGGACCGACTTCGGCGGAAGTTGTGACAATATTACAGTTTTTAATGTCCCGTTGGTAGGATATACGTGCTTTTAGTTTGTCCAATTTATTATCCAATGATTGTACGTTGGCCAATATTATGGATGGCAAAGGCAGATCGTCTGCGGATCCTCACAAGGCACCTCGATCTCTTTCCGTGATACCTCTTCCGTCTTTTACTCCTGTGAATGACGGGGATGAGGGCCTGTTCGGATGTCTGGAGTAAATCCCTCTCGTCCAACTCATTAAAGAGACATTCTTCATCCAGTTCAAGGTGAGTAATCGTTGTTATGATTTCCAGAAGCTCTTTTCGGTCACAAGAGACAGTAGCAGGAACATTATGTACAAGATAAGTTACAAAAAAACAAAACAAAACAAAATAAATAGTGTGGTTGGTTAAGAGCCCATGAAACGGCAGCCATCCCCTCTGGTGCCATCTACAGAAACTACATCTACAGATGAGACTAATGATGATTTGAAAAAAGTTGCATGAAAGGCATGAGCTTTGCTTAGTTTTTTAATGTACTTCATCAGTCTCTCATTCACAATTTGGCCGCACCAAAGTATCTCGCACTCACATGGCTCTCCGTCACTTGATCAGGTCATTCTCACAGCCGACAAGTGAAGACAGACACATCGGGGATGCAATTGACGCGCGAGTCCTTATCCTATTCCGAGGCACGTATTGAAGATATTGGAAGAACTGTTCACATTTACTTTTTGCCAGCCAACAAGATGAGTAGGCCTAACGAACAGCAAAAGCACTATGTCATTCTACTATCCTCTATAGTACAAAAGTTAACCTATTCTATTCTGTGTGAGAAATAAATATTCCAAACATAGTCTGGGACAGTTGTGGGATTCGATAGATCCCAAATTAATACAACCACTGGCATCAAAAAACATGTTTTAAGTAAGGAGGCTGTCGCAACAGATCATAACGTTTAGCTAAAAATGTTGATGAACTATTATGCTATTTATAGCACATTATAAGCACAGCAATGCACACACACGGCAGTAGGCTATAAGCGCGAATGTTCCATTGGCAGGAAAACACCATTCTCAAAAGTGACCGGCAAATTATGCATGTAACGCTTTTATTATAAAGGTGCATTTTTATGGTGAAAACGAACTTGCCCAAACTTGAAACTCATGCGCTGCATATGTATGCCAGTTAAACTGTAACCCGCTGTAAAGCACGTTTGGTAGGCTACTAATGACCATCAGCAGCATCAGAGCTTGGAGAAGCTTAAATACCATGACTAAACGGTCACGTGGAATTTGACTGCATTCATGGCTTGTGAACGCCGGTGGAGCAGGAATACCGTCACCCTAACAGCCGTACTCACAGACAACCAAGCCAAAAACATAATTTTCCCACAGCTGCCATTTCCACCAAAATGTAGAACCCCTCTATTGCCACAACACTAGGCATGTTATTAGTAGACTGTTATATTTTTGTTTGCTTAAGCAATAGTGCACCTGCGTAGTTGATTGATTTCATGTCAATTCTGATCTTTACACATTTCTATGTTTGTCTTTTATGTGAAGTATTTTTGCCACCATCGAGGTGAAAAGGTTCAAAGCTGCCAAAGTGAAGAGCCTGAGTGTTGTCCTGGTGACCAAGGAGAATAAGGGGTAAGCTTTTTGTCCAGACAAACTGACGTGCGCGTGTGCGTGTGCGTGTGTGTGTGTGTGTGCGTGCGTGTGTGCGTGTCTGTCATAGTTGATTTGTATGTCTTTCATAATCACTGCACCTGCATTGTGCCTAGTATGGGATTATGTAAAAAAGTAGAATGAATGTCTGTTTATATATAGGATATATGTATGTTTTTATGTTTCATGGGATATTATGACATATTATAATTGTTTCATGTCTTTCTCTGCTAAAGGACAACATGTGATGGTCCCTCCTTACAGGACCTACAGAAAGAGATAGAGCCAAAACTCAAGTATAATTGCAAGGAGGTTCCTGAGTAAGTGAGGAGGTTACAATATAACTCTATTGATTACAACAAATCTGTCTGATATTGTGTGAGTGTGTACACAGAAATTTCTCCAGTGTTAAAAAATGTGAAATGAACACAGAGTGTTAAATCAACACTGAAAGTGTTGTCTGTGGACCCATATATACACTGTAACAGTGTTAAATGAACACACTGATTAGTGTAACACCCATGGCTGTATTTGTTAGTGACAGAGACATTATTGTTGCATTCATCCATTTTCGATCCTATGTTATTGTAATTTTTTATTTTTATTTAACAAAATACCATACACTACCGGTCGTAAGTTTTAAAACACCTACTCATTCAAGGGATTTTCTTTATTTTTACTATTTTCTACAATATAGAATAATAGTAAAGACATCAAAACTATGAAATAACACATGGAATCATGTAGTAACCAAAAAAGTGTTAAACAAATCAAAATATATTTTAGATTTTAGATTCTTCAAATAGCCACCCTTTGGCTTGATGGCAGCTTTGCACACTCTTGGCATTCTCTCAACCAGCTTCACCTGGAATGCTTTTCCAACAGTCTTGAAGGAGTTCCCACATATGCTGAGCACTTGTTGGCTGCTTTTCCTTCACTCTGCGGTCCGACTCATCCCAAAACATCTCAATTTGGTTGAGGTCGGGGGATTGTGAAGGCCAGGTCATCTAATGCAGCACTCCATCCCTCTCCTTCTTGGTTAAATATCCCTTACACAGCCTGAAGGTGTGGTGGGTCATTGTCCTGTTGAAAAACAAATCATAGTACCACTAAGCCCAAGCCAGATGGGATGGTGTATCATTGCAGAATGCTGTGGTAGCCATGCTGGTTAAGTGTGCCTTGAATTCTAAATAAATCACTGACAATGTCACCAGCAAAGCACCCCCATACCATAACACCTCCTCCTCCATGCTTTACGGTGGGAAATACACATGTGGAGATCATCTGTTCACCCACACTGCATCTCACAAAGACACAGCGGTTGGAACCAATAATCTCCAATTTGGACTCCAGACCAAGGACAATTTTCCACCGGTCTAATGTCCATTGCTCATGGTTCTTTGCCCATGCAAGTATCTTATTATTATTGTTGTCCTTTAGTAGTGGTTTCTTTGCAGCAATTCGACCATGAAGGCCTGATTCACACAGTCTCCTCTGAAAAGTTTATGTTGAGATGTGTCTGTTACTTTAACTCTGTAAAGCATTTATTTGGGCTGCTTTTCCTGAGGCTGGTAACTCTAATGAATGTGTCCTCTGCAGCAGAGGTAACTCTGGGTCTTCCATTCCTGTGACGGTCCTCATGAGAGCCAGTTCATCATAGCGCTTGATGGTTTTTGTGACTGCACTTGAAGAGTGAAGTTCTTTACATTTTCCATATTGACTGACCTTCATGTCTTAAAGTAAAGATGGACTGTCGTTTGTCTTTGCTTATTTGAGCTGTTCTTGCCATAATATGGACTTGGTCTTTTACCAAATAGGGCTATCTTGATGTTATTTTAATGGACAAACAATTTGCTTTTCTTTCAAAAACAAGGACATTTCTAAGTGACCCCAAACTTTTGAACAGTAGTGTACAGTAGCTAGCTTGATAGCTTGCTAGCTACAGGTAGCTGCCTACCATGTACTCACTCGGCTCGGTCAGAGCAGTAATTATTAACATGAAGATGATGAGCTACCACTACCGGCTATGGCTAGCTAATTAGCTATTATTTAGCTATTATTATAACTGTATTCCCCAATATTTGCTCAAATTAAAACCTAACATGTAGCCTACCTAGCCATACGGTAGATACTACTACCGCTGTAGACAAAGCTCCCAACGTGCGTCTACTACATGACGTTGAACAGCAGACCTTGGAGGTGAGGCAGTTATGTAGCAGCAGCATAACTAGACCATTTTTAAATTGTAAAGTTAGGCACATGATGACTTGGACACACTTAAATACGTACTCTATTTGATATGCATACTATTAAAATGTTTTTCCTTTCAGTAGTGGATTTTTAGGATGCTAACCTTTTGTAGGAGTGAACATTCAACGTAAAATTCCCTTTGTTTACTCACTTCCTAGTGCCTACAGAACCCCAGGTAGGCAGGATCTCAGCAGAAAGCTGTCAGACAGGCTCTGATGCAGAGGAGAGCAGGGAGGAGGAAGAGGAGTTGCAGAGTAGCAGCAGTGCCAGTGAAGGAGTGACAGAAGAGATTGAACAAGCAAGTAATAAGGGAAATATATGTATGAACAGATTCAATGTGAGGAAGATGAGGTTTTAGATGATCCAGCACTGTGGCCAGAGAAGGTACAATACCATGAAAGAGAAGCTATTGTTCGCAGACTAGCCAACAGGTGTGGTGAGGAGACAGAACTGTATAAAATCATGCCCCCAGACTCGGAAGGCAAGCCCATTCCCCAGTTATTTACAGTACAGTAAGTCAGCAAACAGAAGAGAAAAGGTGCAGAGAGACTGGGTTATTTATAGTAAGAGTGTAAAGGCATATTGCATTTCATGTGTTCCTTTTTTCTCATGAGCAAAGTAAACCATCACCCAGTTCTCTGAATAGTAAGGATGGCTATAAGATATCATCAGTGAAATGGCGGAGAATGTATGACAAACTACCAGAGCATAAGGATGGTGTGTATCACAAGAACTGTTACTGGAAATGGAAAAATCTGCAGCATACCATTACAACACCTACATGTATAGACAGTCAGCTGCAGAAACAAATTCAGTCAGAAATGTATAAAAACAGAGCACTTCTAGAAAGGAATTTGGATGTGACACTGTACTTAGCATCTAGGAATCAGCCATTCCGGGGCTATTGTTGTGACAGAAGAGATTGAACAAGCAATCTTGATGATGTGCATACTGGACATTACCTCGGCTTACTTGAACTGTTATCAAATTATGACCCGCTATTACATGAGCACTTACAGAACGCCAGGGACAAAAAGAAAGGAGCACGATATGTGGTCAAAGGGTTTTGAAAACAATACTTTATAAAAGAGAAGATGCAATGTATTCCTCGGTTATATGTGAAGAAACTCCAAACATTTCCCATACTGAGCAAAATGTATTATTGGTGAGATATGTACACAAAGATGAAGTCCAAGGATCTTTTGAATGGGAAATCATTTAACCTTTTATTGAATTTAAAGACTTCTAGGAAGACAGGCAGTAAAATTTCTGAAATTATTTTGAGTGCATTGGAAGAGCATGGTATTGACACTGCAGATTGCCATGGCCATAATGGTGCAAATATGTCAGGGGAAGTGAAGGGAGGTCAAGCACACATACTGCAAAATAATCCACTGGCCACATACTCACCTTGTGCCTCTCATACTCTTAATCTTGTGGGTGTGCATGCAGCTCAGTCGTGCCCAGAAGTATCAACCTTTTTTGGCTGTGAGAATCGTCTTTACAATCTGTTCAGTTTCAGCCCAGAGCGATGGGCCATTCTCAAGGAAAAGACTGGCTGCTGTCTTAACCGCCTTTCAGACACACGATGGTGTGCGCGTATTGCTGCTGTCCAACCAATGGCAACTCATTTACCTTCTATAATCAAGGCCCTAGACATGCTTCTTGCTACCTGCAGCCTGACAAACGAAGCCAAATCTGAGGCAAAAGGTCTGAAAAGCTACATGTCTTTCAAGGCAATCTTCTTGCTCACTTTCTGGGTTTATTGAGAATAGAAGCCTAATTCTTCAGTCAGGAAATATTTCTCTGGACACTGAAGCAGCTCACATTAAGGCACTAGAGGAAGAAATACAGGCTCTAAGTAAACAATGGGACACTCTTCTGGCAGAAGCCTCCATGGTGGAAAATGAAATGGGTGGAACTACTCAGTTTCACAGTGAACAGAGGAGCCACCAGAAAAAAAGCAAATGAAAAGAAGTCAGACTGGATTTCGCAACACAGTGTTTTATGTGGCTCTGGATAGTATAATCAGTCATTTGGACACGATTGCACACAATTGCAGCTATATGCGAGGAGTTTTCAGGAGTATTTTTTGCTATGGTTAATCTCCTGTTGAACTTACTCAGGAATACCCACATAATGTCTTGACGCTACAGTTGTAGTTTCACAGATGCTTGTTCTCTGTAGGTACCAAATTTATGCCTGCAGTCCACATACTTCAGGAACATTTTATGTGGGGTATGTTATTTAGGCATATATTTAGAAATGATGCATAGGGCAAAAGAGGGTTAGCCTTGTTTATAATAATTGGTAATAAATGATTTAATCTGAAACATGGATCATTGGTAATTTCTAAATTAAAACTGACTACAATACCATATATTCAAAAATAAGTCACAAAATGTGGAGTTATGTATAATAAAGCATTAAACAAAAAACATGATACAGACAGGTTTTGTTAACATTAGGAACCAAAATTGTTTGCAATACTGTTAATATAGGCAAAGGATGAAGGTGGAAACTAGAATCTGCACAACTGTAGTACAGAGCAGCAGAAGCTTATAGTTAGTACATTTAATAACACATATTGTTAGTACGTTATTTTAATCTTAAACATTCAGATTTTTATGTTAGGGGCCCGGTAGTTTATTTTTTTATGGGTGTACGTACATGAGTGTACGTATTTCACAAGGCCTTATTTTGAAGTCCTAGTTTTACCCTAATTCAAGGGCATGAAACTCATACACATCACCTTGAACCAAATTACTAACGTTTTCTAAACGAATCCAATATGTTTCTTGTATTCATTGCACCGGTTACTGAAATAGTCGTTCTATACTGAACAAAAATATAAGTGCAACATGCAACAATTTCCAAGATTTTATTGAGTTACAGTTCATATAAGAAAATCAGTCAATTGAAATACATTCTTTAGGCCATAATCTATGGATTTCACATGACTGGTAATACAGATATGCACCTGTTGTTCACAGATACCTTAAAAACAAAGGTAGGGGCATGAATCGGGAAAACCAGTCAGTATCTGGTGTGACCACAAAGTACTCCAAGCAGCGCAACACATCTCCTTCCCATAGAGTTGGTCAGAATGTTGATTGTGGCTTATTCCTCTTCAATGGCTGTGCGAATGGGTTATATGTATGGTGAGTACGCAGGCCATTGAAGATCTGGGACATTTTCTGCTTCCAGGAATTGTGTACTGATCCTTGCGACATGGGGATGTGCATTATCATGCTGAAACATGGTGATGGTAGTGGATGAATGGCCAGACAATGGGCTTCAGGATCTCGTCACGGTACCTCTGTGCATTCAAATTGCCATCAATAAAATGCAATTCTGTTCATTGTCTGAAGCTTATGCCTGCCCATATCATAACCCCACAGCCACCATGGGACACTCTGTTCACAACATTGACATCAGCAAACTGCTCGCCCACACGAAGCCATACATGTGGTCTGCGGTTGTGAGCCTGTTTGGATGTACTGCCAAATTCTCTAAAACGACGTTGAAGGCGGCTTATGGTAGAGAAATTAACATGTATTTCTTTAGCAACAGCTCTGGTGGACATTCCTGCAGTCAGCATGCCAATTGCACGCTCCCTCAAAACTTCTGACATCTGTAGCCATGTGTTGTGACAAAACTGCACATTTAGAGTGGCCTTTTATTGCCCCCAGTGTAATGTGTAATGATATGTTGTTTGATCAGCTTCTTGATATTCCACACCTGTCAGGTCAATGGATTACCTTGGCAAAGGAGAAATGCTCACTAACAGTGATGTAAACAAATTTGTGCAAAACAATTGAGAGAAATACGCTTTTTGTGCATCTGGAAAATTAGTTTTCAGCTCATGAAACATGGCACCAACACTTTACATGTTGCGTTTATATTTTTGTTCTGTGTAGTTTAGGTGCTTTAGGTACTCATAGCTTAGTTATCCCAATCCTGGCAGTCATTCTGAATACAGGTTGCGGGTGATAAAATATTTCCAAAGTTGGATATCTCCACACTGGTTGGATTCCAACAGGAGTTACACATCACCTTGCAAGACAGTACAACAACACTTCCAGGCCAGAAAACCATTATATTACTTGAGAAAAAAAGGTTTCGATTTGTTCCTAAAGGGGTAAAAACACTTGTCACTATAGTTGTACCCTTTAAGGTCATCCTTTTTACCACAAAGTGATGTGTATGAGTTTCAGGCCCCTGTATTAGAGGAAATCTAGGTTATCAAAATCAAGCCGTTTGGTAGGTACTGTGATCATTTAAAAAAAAAAGAAAAGATGAAAACATATTTCTTTAGGTCTCACTTGGTGAACTCCGTAGGACAGAAAATGGATGAATGAAGCAGCCATGGGTGGTAACTCTACAATTTACTTGAAAATGCAAAGCACTCTTGGAATGATTTGAATACGACTTTACACTAAGCAGTGTGTTCATTTAACACTGTTCCGTTGTCTATAGGGGTCCACAGACTCAGTGTTAATTTAGTTTTTGTTAACACTGGAGCATTTGCTGTGTGTGTTAATACGTGTGTGTTTATGTATGCTGATTTGAAGCAACATTAAAGACACCTCTCACTCTCCTCAGGTCTAAGATCCAGGACTGCATTTCCCACCCAGACACAGCTTGTGGCGCCTGCTGGTAATACTGTCCAATCAGCAGTGAACAAGGCGTGGTCGTCAAGGGTATAAATGGATATTATTCCATCATGGAACCATGAACTAATATTTGAGCTGTCATCAAGCAGCCCCAGGCCTACCCGGATCGGCATAGCTTCCATTCTTTACAGAAGTTCTTACAATTTAATCATTTCCATAGTACCCCTTTTATCTTAAATAACAATTGCACCCTTTAGCAACCTAATTTTCATTATCTCCAGCACAATAGAACATCAAAAATGTATTTTTGATGAGATTTGTGGTGACGTGGAGAGAAAGAAAACACTCTCATTGCAGGTTTTGAAAATCACTGTTTTTCTTACTAATTAAAAAATAAAGGTGCAAGTTGGAACCAAATATGGTTCTTGAGAGCGATACCATAGGGGAACCATTTTCATGGGATGGTTCTTTGAAGAACCATACAAAAATTCAAATCCAAAAATGTTTCGGCACTCCAGGACCAGAATTTAAAAGCCCTGCTGTAGGTTTTTAAACCTTATTTGCATATTTCCCAGGGTGCCTTTGTCATTTAAAAATAAATCCCAAGTGTGCCGGGTAGGCGGAGTGTTCCAATTGATCACCATTCAATGTGTCCAAAGGTACAAATCCGCCTTCCCGGCGGGCCCAGAGAGCAAATGAAGTGCACTATAAGCCTAACGCTGACCAATTGGATTTCTCATAGCAGGTGTAAAAAATAATAATAATGCTACAGCGAAGTTGATACTGTGAGATTTCAAAACTTTTAAAACAATGACTAGAGAGAGACTGTCATCGAATACAGCAAATACAGTTGAAGTCGGAAGTTTACATCCACTTAGGTTGGAGTCATTAAAACTTGTTTTTCAACCACTCCACAAATTTCTTGTTAACAATCTATAGTTTTGGCAAGTCGGATAGGACATCTACTTTGTGCATGACACAAGTGATTTTTCCAACAATTGTTTTCAGACATATTATTTCACTTATAATTCACTGTATCACAATTCCAGTGGGTCAGAAGTGTACATACACTAAGTTGAATGTGCTTTTAAACAGCTTGGAAAATTCCAGAAAATTATGTCATGGCTTTAGAAGCTTCTGATAGGCTAATTGACATCATTTGAGTCAATTGGAGGTGTACGTGTGGATGTATTTCAAGGCCAACCTTCATACTCAGTGCCTCTTTGCTTGACATCATGGGAAAATCAAAAGATATCAGCCAAGACCTTTTTTTATTGTAGACCTCCACAAGTCTGCTTCATCCTTGGGAGCAATTTCCAAACGCCTGAAGGTACTATACTCATCTGTCCAAACAATAGTACGCAAGTATAAACACAATGGGACTATGCAGCCGTTATACCGCTCAGGAAGGAGATGCGTTCTGTCTCCTAGAGATGAGCGTAATTTGGTGCGAAAAGTGCAAATCAATCCCAGAACAACAGCAAAGGACATTGTGAAGATGCTGGAGGAAACAGGTACAAAAGTATCTATATCCACAGTAAAACAAGTCCTATATCGACAACCTGAAAGGCCGCTCAGCAAGGAAGAGGCCACTGTTCCAAAACTGCAATAAAAAAGCCAGACTACGGTTTGCAACTGCACATGGGGACAAAGGTTGTACTTTTTGGAGAAATGTTCTCTGGTCTGATGAACCAAAATTGAAATGTTGGCCATAATGACCATCGTTATGTTTGGAGGTGAAAGGGGGAGGCTTGCAAGCCAAAGAACACCATCCCAACCGGGTAGCACAGGGGTGGCAGCATCATGTTGTGGGGGTGCGTTGCTGCAGGGGGGACTGGTGCACTTCACAAAATTGATGGCATCACGAGGAAAGAAAATGATGTGGATATATTGAAGCAACATCTCAGGACATCATTTGGGCCTTCCAAATGGACAATGACCCCAAGCATACTTCCAAAGCTGTGGCAAATGGCTTAAGGGCAACAAAGTCAAGGTATTGGAGTGGCCATCACAAAGCCCTGACCTCAATCCTATGGAAAATTTGTGGGCAGAACAGAAAAAGTGTGTGTGAACAAGGAGGCCTACAAACCTGACTCAGTTACAGCAGCTCTGTCAGGAAGAATGGGCCAAAATTCACCCAACTTATTGTGGGAAGCTTGTGGAAGGCTACCTGAAAAGTTTGACCCAAGTTAAACAATTTAAAGGCAATGCTACCAAATTCTAATTGAGTGTATGTAAACTTCTGACCCACTGTGAATGTGAGGAAAGAAATAAAAGCTGAAATAAATAATTCTCTCTGCTATTATTCTGACATTTCACATTCTTAAAATAAAGTGATGATCCTAACTGACCTAAGACAGGGAATTTTTCTAGGATTAAATGTCAGGAATTGTGAAAAACTGAGTTTAAATGTATTTGGTGTATGTAAACTTCTGACTTCAGCTGTAGTTCATGTTTAAGTTCTTACTCCTTACTGTCAACACTTTTTATTCAACACTTTGGCTATATAAGCTATAAAATGCTTGTTCTTCTTACTTCCACTCGTGTTACAACCAGCACTGCAGCTGTAATAAATGAGTAGGAAAGTGTATCGACAGGCTTGCGTCGTTATTATTAGCGGCTTGGGTCTTTTTTAATATTGAGGAATATTTCACTTTCTCTGTTCTTAGGAGTAACAGCATGAATTTGTGCATGAGGCTGAAATAATGCGGTCCAACTGGAGTTTCACCATCAGCTGGAAGACGGTGCCCCTTTTTGATCTGTGTCAGTGGATGAAATGGTGTTCAGGAGCGCAGTTTGGCGGGTCATGTTTTGGAGGACGCATGACTCGACCATCGCCTCTCCCGAGCTTTTTTGGTAGTTGCAGCTATGAGACAAGATCGTAATTGGATAGGACGAAATTGGGGAGAAAAGGGGGGTAAAATACTAATTCAAAAATTTACAACTGATCTATTACCGGTGTGATCAAATATCCTACCTAAAATGTTGCCTTTTTTTATTTTTATGGGTTGAACAACAATGAATTGGCAGGGAATTTCAAGCAAAGCCAATATGCAGTGATAAAGTATTGGGCCATTTCAGATTTAGATATAAGAATTTTTCACATAGTAGTCTGGATGTAGTGAACACATTTTTCAAAATAACTTTAGTTAAGTAAGCTATAAGTGTAGCTTATTTTCTTAAAGTGCAAAGTAATTGGTAACTTGGTAAACTATTTTATTGTTGCTACCCCAACACTGAAGGGAGAATTATTAGTTATTTTCACTCTTCTGATTGAAAAAAAAATATTGCACAAACCTCATTGCTCCAGTACTATTTTTAATAGGTTAATGTTGCATAGGTTTATGTTTTTTTAAGTCATGTTCAAAAAAAATCTGAGCGGTAGATCTCAGCTTGCATTTAGACTCAAAGTGATCTTGACTCAGAAAAGGTAGGTGACCACTGTCCTAAGTCAATATGTTAAACACATGTTTTATTCTTTAAGACTATGTATTTCATAGTGCCTTCTTTTGAGAGCCTAGTTTTACCCTAATTCCGTGGCCTGAAACTCATAGTTTACAGGCCACATTAGGCCTCAGATTATGCTGGTTTGCAAAGTGATATTTAATTCCTATTGGATTCCTGTGGGGATATCCAACCTTTTTTTAAATCATTCACCTTCAACCTACATTCAGATTGACTGCCAGGTTTGGAAAGACTAAGATATGAGACTATGTTTTACATCTACTGTAAAGTGGAACAACCAAGTCCAAGTAACAGACTGAAATAGTTTAATTCTGAAGAACCGTAGAGGCCACGTCAAGTACCCCATACTTAACCCAAATGTTCTTTATCGGGCAAGCGTTCTCCAAGGAACCTTAAGAGCTGAGGAAGAACCATTTAAGAACCTTTCTTTCAGTGTACTTTTAATCCTACCCTGGTGTAACAGACAAGCAATTTTAAGGGCCTTTCTTCTTAGGTAGCCTAGTGGTTAGAGCGTTGGGCTTGTAACCGAAAGGTTACAAGATCGAATCCCCGAGCTGACATGGTAAGAATCTGTCATTCTGCTCTGAACAAGGCAGTTAAACCCACTGTTCCTAGGCTGTCATTGTAAATAAGAATTTGTTCTTAACTGACTTGCCTTGTTAAATATATATTTTTAAATGTCATATAAACATTTTCACATATGTAGACTCTGGTATGGTACTGGAGATAAGGAAAATGAGGTAGAAAAGTTAACTAGGGTTTGTATTACCCTACAAATGGACAGCCTATTTAAATTACATAAATAACCTTGTGAATTAAATTTGTCAGTCATATCAAACTTTGTCAGTGCTATACCTTTTGTAAATGGAATATGGGGGTTATATTTCACCATGTTATAGCTAATACAGCTAACATATACTAAAGTGGACCTGCAATGTTGATGATTTATTTATATTGGGGTTTTATTGGTTAGTTATGTAGTTGGCAATCTGAAATGTATTTCTCAACCCATAAGAAGTTATCATAATCTGAATTCACGTGATTGTGTAGCGACAGAAATTTGAACTATCAACAGGTGCGAAGGAGAAGCACTTTTGTGTTCACGAGATTTGTAGCCTACTGTTTGCTTTATGTATTAATCTGCTTTCCTGAAATGCACTAGACGTGGGTGTTTGGAATGTCTTTTTCGCTCCGCTGGTTTTAATGGTGCTTTCTGCCTGTGTGGAGTTATCCTGTCTTACCTACATATTTGTGTGTTTGTAGATGAACAAATGCTGGAGAAGACTTTTATTAAAGGAAGTTAACTCTTCAGTGTCAACACCAGGGGGCCTTAAAATGCAACACTATATGAGTGTTGCAGTATCAATCATAGCAACCGTCATAACACATTTATTCAACATAGTTTACCAGGAGTGTAATCTTTTACATCTTTATTAATCCATTGTACAACATACATGTGTATTTTTCCAGCCACAGTATTTAAAAAGCATGTTTATACAACATAATGTATTCAATATTCCAATGGATTTCAGAATGTACTGTAGCCAAAGTGTTACCAAATTAATTGTTGATCATGTGTTAATTGAAGGGTCCATATATGGTAAAGCCCAGAGATTTAGAGCTCCTCATTGGCTGTCTGGTGGATTGAGAGTTTCTGGGGCAGGACTACATTCAGGAAGTGGGACCTGTTCTGCTTCAGTCCCAGGCCCACTGTCCGCTCCAAGCCCAGGTTCAGTTAACTCTCGGTGTGGTCAAAGGGGAGTCCACTCCACCAACCGCAGCCCATTGGGAGACCTGAGAGAAAGAGACAACATTTAAGAAATATCTCACGATACTCTTAGGGAATGGGCAAAAAAGCCATGAAAGGAAATGAAAGATTACACCCAGTGCGTGCGAAGTTGGCCTTGTATGCCATCGCTATCCTGCTTAACTCTTCGTCCTCTTCACTGATCTGTCCATCAGGAGACACACATAGTATGTATATAATCTCTGCATGGAGAGTTAACACAGTGATGACACAGGGATGTTGTAAGTTACATGGTGAGACTGAGGCTGCACTGAATGCATCCCGTCCCGTATGTCCTCTGGGTTTTTCGCATGCTGGAGGTATTCCTCTACAATAAGCCCATTAAGACCAGATGTCATGATTTCAAACTGATAACATTGCATCCTTTAAAGCTATAATCCTTAATTGAAATAATAACACAGTGTAACACCGCCTCTGTTTTGGTAAAAAGATGAGGCATAGGCCTGGATATCAGTAACCACTATCAAATTCATAGACTGCTATGGATGCAAGGACTGACTCTCTATGATATAAAAAAATATAGTTTTAACCATGTTTTGAGGCTATACATTTACATTGTTTACAAACATTGTTGTAAAACAAGCTTATATTTGGGGTTCTGATGGGGTGGAACAGTTAAACTAAACTCAATAGGAATTTTTAGGCTACATTCTTCAAGAATCAATGGGTATGCAGTATATCATTCATTTATAATTCCAAAAACGTATGTAGCCATGAAGGATTCTAGCTATGAAATGTTGACTTTTTGTCCACCTATTGCAATCTAACAACCAGTGGAATTAACTATTGGTGTATCCCTTTACACTCACAGATGACAAGTGACAAGTGACGTGACAAGAAGTTGCCCCTGTCGCTCCCTCTAATTGGGGTACTTTTGCTATTTTTTTGTTGACTGAGTGAAGGAAATGAGGGAAATGCTGTAAATGAAGAGGACTCAATGTATTCAATGAGGATTATAATACATTTCGCTTTGATGTCAAACAAGCAAACCAAACCCCACTTGAGTCTAAATGTGCACTTCCCATTTCCATATCATAAAACTCATGTCATATACGGTGTCAATGTTTATGATCACTATGTTTGGTGTTCATTTACAATATGACATGACGTCATACCGTGGGTTGTTCTGAACAGAATGAGACGTTTGCCTATTGTAACACAATTTCCCGCGGAACCACTTTCTATGTGCACCAAAATGATGATCTGTTTCTCTGCATTGCCTTGTGAAAGCCTAACACTACAGGATCTTATTTTAAAACGTAGCTAGCTCATGTCGGCAATAGAACAAGCTTTCAAATGATGCCCACCTGACCCAGGATGCGATTTATGAATGGTCAGTTTTTGGATTGCGGAAACAACAATAATTGTGTGATTGCAGGGTTGTGTTCCAAACAAAACAACGTCAAGTGTGATTGCTCTAGTTCCTCAACTGCACAGCTAGGAGAGCTAAAAAAAAAGCACTTTATAGTTGAAAACCCTTCTTTGAGTCATAAAAGTCCATTGAAATTACTTGTCTGGTCACTTGGCGACACCACTCAAACCCTTGTCTTATGTTGCACCTACCCCACTTTTCCAGGACAATTCTTATCATGTTACTGAATTCATCCGGAGTATTTTCTGATTTCGTTGTCAACAAATGCAGCGAAAAGTACAGTAAATGTAAAATGCACGTAAAATCAACAGTGTAATGTTTGGATTCAGTCTTGTGTAAGGTGAACTGTTGTATCCTCAGCCTTTGTCTAATACTCCAAACTAGTCCCTTTCAATTGCTACCATGCTTATGCATTTAATATTTATTCTGTAAGAAACATTTAAATTTAGTCCTATCAATATACAGTGCATTTGGAAAGTATTCAGACCTCTTGACTTTTTCCACATGTTGTTATGTTACAGCCTTAGTCTAAAATTGATTAAATTAAATGTTTTTCCTCATCAATCTACACACAGTACCCCATAATGACAAAGCAAAAATTAGTTTTTAAAATGTTTTGCAAATGTATAGAATTAAAAAAAAACAGACTACTTATTTACATAACTATTCAGAACCTTTGCTATGATACTCAAAATTGAGCTCAGGTGCATCCTTGATCCTTGAGATGTTTCTACAGCTTGATTAGAGTACACCTGTGGTCAATTAAATTGATTGGACAGGATTTAGAAAGGCACACACCTGTCTATAAAAGGTCCCACAGTTGACAGTGCATGTCAGAGCAAAAACCAAACCAGGAGGTCAAAGGAATTGTCAGTAGAGCGCCGAGACAGGATTGTGTCGAGGCACAGATCTGGGGAAGGGTACGTAAACATTTCTGCAGCATTGAAGGTCCTCAAGACCACAGTAGCCTCCATCATTCTTAAATGGTAGAAGTTTGGAATCATTAAGACTCTGCCTAGTGCTGAACTCCCGGCCAAACTTAGCAATCAGGAGAGAAGGGCCTTGGTCAGGGAGGTGACCAAGAACCCGATGGTCACTCTGTTAGAGCTCCAGAGTTCCTCTGTGGAGATGGGAGACACTTCCAGGACAACCATCTCTGCAGCACTCCGTCAATCAGGCCAGAAGCCACTCCTCAGTAAAAGGCACATGACAGCCCCCTTCGAGTTTTCCAAAAGGCACCTAAAGACTCTCAGACCATGAGAAACAAGATTCTCTGGTATGATGAAACCAAGATTGAACTCTTTGGCCTGAATGCCAAGCGTCACATCTGGAGGAAACCTGGCACCATCCCTATGGTGAAGCATGGTGGTGGCAGCATCATGCTGTTGGGCGTTTTTGGAGCGACAAGGACTGGGAGACTAGTCAGGGTTGAGGGAAAGATGAACGTAACAAAGTACAGAGAGATCCTTGATGAAAACCTGCTCCAGAGCGCTCAGGACCTCAGACTGGGGCGAAGGTTTATCTTCCAACAGGACAACCACCCTAAACACACAGCCAAAACAATGCAGGAGTGGCTACAGGACAAGTCTCTGAATGTCCTTGAGTAGCCCAGCCAGAGCCCGAACTTAAACCTGATCAAACATCTCTGGAAAGACCTGAAAATAGCTGTACAGCGATGCTCCCCATCCAACCTGACAGAGCTTGAGAGGATCTCCAGTGAAGAATGGGAGAAACTCCCCAAGTACAAGTGTGTCAAGCATGTAGCGTCATACACAAGAAGACTCAAGACTGTAATCGCTGCCAAAGGTGCTTCAACAAAGTACTGTGTAAAGGGTCGGAATACTTATGTAAATGTAATATTTAAGTTTTTTATATAACTTTAGAAACATTTCTAAAAACTTGTTTTTATGGGGTATTGTGTGTGGATTGATGAGAGAAAAAAAACAATTCATGCATTTTAGAATACCTCTGTAACGTAAGAAAATTTGAAAAAAGTTTCTGAGTCTGAATAATTTCCAAATGCACTGTAGGCCAATTCTCGTGAGTTAAAAGGGTTAAGCAAGAGAAGTATATAAGTGGATGAATAAGGAGAACTTACATAAGAAGAAAATGTCCATCACGGATTCCACAGACTGCTTCTACATGCCATCAACCCAACCCAAAGGTGCATAAAATAAAACTATGGCATCAGAAACAACAGTTAGACTGCAACAGAGGTGAAGATATCTGAAATGTGATACAGGTACAGTAATCTGATCTGATCTGATGACCACAATAATGTTGTCTTAAAGAAAATCTCACAAGATATAAAAGCCAGTGAGCTTGCCTGAGACATAATCCATCCAAATTCATGGTTGACCACCTCTACAACCATAGGAACCTTCAGGAACTCCTTGTTCTTCAAAACCTCTTCAGAAGGCCCTTTCAGGAACACACCATCAATGCAGGGCCCATGAATGCATATGATACATATGATAATAGACCAACATGCCAAACTAAGCCACATCAAACAGAACTGAACTTTTTTGATGGTGTGAGTATGTCCCGCTGACGCACTGCACAATCTTCTCAGTCGTGCTGTCATCACACTCTGACAGATTGGACATCATCTGGAATGGGAGAAGAATTCACCTGCCATTAACAAACCCTCTCAGAGAAGACTGGTTACTATTTTAGGTCATAGTCAGGGCCATCGTGTTATTTATATTGTAACCAATGGTTTGTTTTGTACCAGCATTAATGGGGGCAGGGTGGGTGTGGACCTGGATGCTGTGTTACATAGGTATTCATGAGTATCTTGGCATTGGCCAGTGGGTTGTTGGTAGTAATGGGCCTATAGTGGTGCCACTCCACTCATAGGGATGACTCTGGGAAACAGGCCCTCAGCTAATGGACACAACACCTGTCAGATGATAGACAGAGCCATTGGGTCAAACAGTGCTACTCTCTTTGGTTTTGATGGTTTACACTGTGAGGTGTAAATTCAACCACACCTCTTCTTTTGTACCTGACCATCTCACTGCTGTGTCACATTGTCTTTCTCATACCTACCAGCATGGATGCACTAATGCCCCAGGTAGATTGTCCGAAGATGGTGACTGAGTCTGGGTCTCCCCAAAAATCCATGATATTATCACGAACCCACTAAAGGCTGGCAATCTGGTCCAAGAAGCCCCAGTTACCACCTGTATGCTTGTCTCCTGTACTTGAAGCAAATAAACAATACACCTGGTGTTGTAATGTCTAAGGTTGCAATTGTTTTGGCACACCTGACACATCAAATTAACATTCAAGGCACCATTGTAAAACATACTATAGTTCAGTTAGAGTTTAAGGCACTTAATGCGAATTGGAGTAAATGTAGAGTAACACTGGTGAAATGTTGTCAAGGTCATACCTTAAGAAACCCAGGATGCTAAGGCGATACTGAATGACAACCACAACCACATTCTGATAGGCCACCAGGGCCGATCCATCATATTGGAAGGTTCCACCCACAGCTAAGCCTCCCCATGGATCCAAACCATAACCCGAGTAAGGGGTAGTTTGGTGGAAGTACAGACGTGTCTGTCAGTAAGACTTGAAGTCATATTGTCCAATAGGTAAAAAGGAGGGGAGTAGGATCAGGTTGTAGGTTAAATAAGGACAAAATCTGTAATGCAATATGTACCTGTTTGAGCTAACAAAGTGCTGAAAAGGCCTACGGCCAGGCAAAAATTCAACAGAAACTGTTTCATCGTGGCTGTTACTTTCAGAGAGAAAGAGAAGTTCAGACTGATGAAAACACATACATTACATAGGCATTCAAATCAATCATAAACACGCACACACTCACATACACACAAACCAGTGACTATCAGTGTTAACTGTCATTGGTTGTCAGTCAGTGATTTGAAATTCCAATTTCTACGTAAACATTACAGAAGAACAGAGAAGAAGACATGTAGCTACAAAACAAGATAGTGAAAATAACTACTGTTTAACACTCCGGTACTCTTATGTTATTCTACTCTTCTTTGTCAGTGTGTTATAACAGGAACACAACCCTAGAGGATGGTGGCCAAAGTTGCGGTGACACAGTCCTTACCATATGAGGTAACATGGTACAGCAATGGAATGAATAAACAGGAAGCGTGTTGTGAAGTGCTGTGTCACACATGCGCAGACACACACAGAACAATGACCTTTGGTTAAAAACTCAACGGATTATCTCTAGCACTCTCTCTGCGGCTCTCTGTCAGTTAAGTTACCGTATATAGTGTACGATACCGTATATGGTAGCAAGCCACTTATGGTAGCACCAGTATTTATTAGATACTATGCTTTTTCAAGTACCTGAATGGCCCTAAATAGCGAGTGCTACTACAAATGAACTTCATGCATACTCATGTCCACATGGGCGTCACGTCTCATGGCTATATTCACTTCATTTTGTGTGAAAAATATGTCCTGATGGTCGAAGAATTGTTTATTACAAAGCTGTTTATTAGAATAATTGTAGCAGCAACGTGTTCCTGGTCAAAAGAACATCAATCCTTTTGTTTTCTATTTGGTGGTAAAAACGTAGTTGTACACTGAGTCGATACATTGAGTCCATACATTAATTCTATACACTGTACTTTGCCAGATAAAATAGTCAAGACGCATGACACCATTGAGCTCAATTGAAGTGATTGTCTATTAGATTTGATAAAGTACATATGCACACAAAATACCAACAAAAAAGAAACATTATAAGCACTTAAGACCGACAAAGATACACCTTTCTTCCTACTGGATTTGAACACGGGGTTAAGAAGTCACCAGATATGCTGGTTATTAGGTTAGCTTACTAGTGATACATTCATAGTGGTTTGGTGTGGAATAACTTCCTGCGCAAAAAGGAATGTGTACAATGTAGTGGTGAATATCTGTCTCCTTAAATGTCGATGAAATGAAGCACAAAAGATGGACAAAGGTAAAGGGAAGGCATTCGAAATGAATCTGTACCCAGTGCTCAATGTTATTGCATAGCAAACGTCACATCCGAAATGTGTCATGTGAGAGGAATACCAAACAAGGTCTAATACATTGAAACATTTGCCTCCCTTTATACAGATAAATATGTTAAATACATTCCATGTGAGTGTACGCAAAGAACAGCATTATTAACCATGCAAATAACCTTAAAAAAAGACAAGTGGATATTGCACACCCATTCCAACTAGTCCTGACAACTCAGCCCTCTTCTTGGTCAACCCCAGAGCAGGAATTTAAACATATCCATTTGTCAGAAGGTGAATCCAGTGATCCCTCTCTCAGAAGAACCCGGGGTTCGTGTGCTCTATGACGCAGCGTCTGCAGTGGCGCCTAACGAATCGCAGTGCCTCCGGCGACACCTCGCAGTCCTGTACGTTGAGCAGCTGCAGGTCGCAGCAGTTCGCGGCTATGGCCCGTAGCCCTCGACCCGTCACGCTCTCGCACGCCCTCAGGCTCAGCCTCCTCAGGCCCTGGCAATACAGTGCCAGCTGCTCCAGCCCGCTGTCTGACACCAACGGGCACTTGCCTACATCCAGGGACTTGAGTTTGGGGCAGCTCCTGGCCAAGTGTCCCAGGCCGTGGTCCGTGAGGCCCTCGCAGCCCCGCGCATTCAGGTACCGGAGCCGCGGGCAGTAGCGAGCCACGTAGCGCACCCCCACGTCTGTGATGCGGCCGCAGTGGGCCACACTCAGGTAGCGCAGGCAGCCCTCCAGGCGGGCCACCTCGCGCAGCCCGAAATCCCCCACCAGGCGGCAGTCGCTGAGGCTGAGCTCCCTGACGGAGGGGCAGTGCAGAGCCAGGTGGCGCAGGGCTTCGTCAGTGAGGCGCGTGCAGCGCCGCAGGTAGAGGTGTGTGAGGCGGGGGCAGTGGGAGGCAATGGTGCGGAGGCCCTGGTCCTCCAGGGAAAAACAGTCAGACATGTCCAGGTAGTGGATGGAGATCTGCTGGCCATGCAGTGGAGAGAGCTGGACTGAAGCCTCCTGGGTGAGGCTGATGCAGGTCACCTTGGAACAGCCTGGAGGAACAGAAGGGGCTTATTACAAAGACAGCCATGTAATCGTAACTGGTCTTGGTCTATAACTTCAAGCAATTTACATATTTTGTTTTCTGACCATTCTCTCTTAGTATAGCATACGCAATTTCCTTATAATTTGTACTAATGTTGCAGCTATGTGAGAAAATACCACTTGAGGGTGCCAAAGTAGAACCTGCTATATTGCCTAACCATACTTCTTGAAAGACATGACCAAATTCAGAATACAAATAACACATCAGCGGACCAACATTTTCCAGCAAAATAAATACATCTTCATTTCATTATTTCTACAACCATGACCATTCAAGTCTATTTTTACAACAAAGGACTTTACTCCCTCATGGCACTGACTTTGCTTTGTCACCAAAGCCGAGTCAAAGTAAATGTTTTTTTTTTTGTGCCACTTCCTTAATGAAAGCACCAGACTAGCCCTCTTACTCCTGTTAGGTAAAGGAGTCCGGCTTTCAAAGCTAAGTAGGTCTTTCCTCTCCCACTAGGGACCCAATGGCTGGAAGAGCTTCCATGCTCCTTTAATGTTTTTCCCAGCTTTGGGAGAAAACTAGGACTGAAATGAATT
Source organism: Oncorhynchus keta (assembly GCF_023373465.1). NCBI lineage: Eukaryota > Metazoa > Chordata > Actinopteri > Salmoniformes > Salmonidae > Oncorhynchus > Oncorhynchus keta. Next base: position 28,550,265 of record NC_068424.1, on the reverse strand, counting down.
TCTCTTTAAGGAAAGTTCACAGATGTGTGTGATGCAGGGCCGGCCCGCACATTAGGCAAGATTAGGCAGCAGCCTAGGGCTGCAGATTGACAGGGGAGGCATTTTCCGAGCTAAACTGACCAAGATGCACCTCCAACAACACATAATACATCCCATAATTCTGCTAAAAACAGTGATCATTTATCTCACCCAGTGGCATATGGGCTATTTAGGTGAGCGCTGATGCCGCCCCATGATAAGCAGTGCCCGCTTTGTAGAACAAACATATTTAAAAAAAATAAAAAATAAAAGGTCTAACAAAGCATGTAGCCTATAGCCTACGGTACAAAGAGTATGTGGCATTTTCTGTAGCCTACAGTCTGGCAATTACATTTATGAAAATCTCATGAGACAGACACTTTTTACATCATGCACATTTCTCAGATCAAATAGCCAAGTGGTCACCAACCTTTTCTGAGACAAGATCCCTTTCGCAGTCAAAAAGCAAGCCGAGATCTACCGCTTCATTAAAAAAAAAACATAGCTTAAAAAAACGTAACATTAACCTAATAAAAACAGTTATGTAGGAATACGGTTTGTGCATTAGGCCTAATACATTATCACAGCATATTTGCCTGGCCTGCCAATGTTGTTCTTCTCAGACCATATTATCTTTCAAAACTCAAGCTTTGATAACAAAATAGATCAGTTGGTTTAGCACTTACGAGGCACAGCTGAGCATTAATTGAAATAATTTGTTTTGATTTAATTTTACTGGACTAATGCTACCTGCATCTGATGGTCATGGTGCTTTAAAGGCAACTGGAATCTCTGGGGTCAAATCACGACATCAGTGATCTTCAGGTCGAAAAGTTAGAGCTCTAGAAAGATGCCAGAGTTTCCAACTATATTTTTCAGAGTTAGTTTTTTTCAGAGTTCCGAGGTGTCTTGAATGCACTGAATTAGTCTCAGAGGAGGGAAGGAGAAAGCAGCAAAGGGTCTGACCTCTCATGGTCTCTGCTCTCTCCTTCCTTCCCTCTGGTGAGACTGACCAGAGAGATGGCACACTGTCTTCCGCCTGATGGCAAAACTTGATTTGCACCGCATCAGCCTCGTGCAAAAAATGAATGTTGTTCCTATGACCAGAGATGGTGAAATATTCCTCGATATTAAAATAGATACAACGAAATGCTAATAAAAATAAAAACACAGGGCTATCGACAGCTACTCATTCACTGCAGCTGCAGCGCTAGTGGAAGTTTGGAGAAGCGTGTTTTACGTTTTGTAATAGTGTTGAATAAAAACAGTGTTGACAGTGCTGAATAAAAGCGCATGACCTCACACAATACAGCAGCTCTTTGCTGTATTCTTTGACAGTCTCTCTCTGGTCATTGTTTAAAAAGTTATTAAATCTTACATAGGCTAGTATCAAACTTTTCTGTGGCCCGGGGTCATTGAAGCTCGAGGCACGGTGATGTGACCTATTCGAATTGCCAGAGCAGTAAGCACATTCAATTTAGCCACAGATCTTCTGGTCCGTCCGGTAGGGGGAGTTTGTATTTACAGACAAATTAAATGGTTTGAAATAGGAACACTGCCTACCCAGTGTGATCGCAATCGACCGGTTGGTGACCACAAAAACAGCTTAACCTGGTGCCCAATCAAATGAAAAATGTGCTTTGATTTGTATATGACGTGTTAACAAACAAGATGTCCGAAAACAGGACAGGTCAAAGTAAAATGGACAATATGCAATGGAAAATCAAGCTCCTCAGAACCGCTGCCCGGGCGTTTCACATCGTGGGCTAAGTTGTCATGATAATCAGTGGTATTTGTACATTTTTGATGAGCTGCGTCATAGCGAAAAACAAAATACTTCTGCATTTCTGCTGTGTAAACCACATGGATTCTCATTGCAAATAGGCTTAGGATGACTCCTGATAAAGTTTGGTAGCTGATGTAGAGCTTAATCAGCCAAATTGAACAGTCACAGGAATCAGGACTAATAAAGCAAATGCAACTGCCTGTTTTCTGGATGGGCATTCCTAAAATTCCTTTGCGGGCCGACAATGACTTTACATTTTTTAAAATTGCATTATGATAACATTGTGACCCCAGTAGAAGTAGTACATTTGGGGCAGCAGGTAGCCTAGTGGTTAGAGCGTTGGGCCAGTAACCTAAAGGTTTCCCGAGCTGACAAGCTAGAAATCTGTTGTTCTACCCCTGAACAAGGCAGAACAAGCCACTATTCCCCGATAGGCTGTCACTGTAAATAAGAATTTGTTCTTAACTGACTTGCCTAGTTAAATAAAAGAAGTAACACTAATGAGACATTTTAGATAAAACAGGATTTTCTGAAACGCAGGCCACATGTGCTCAAAACTAAGGTCATTCATTGAGAATTAATTTGCTCACAATGTTATTTCCCTTCATTTAACTTGAGTAACACCAAGTGACATTTTGGAGCAATTTGCTTACCCTTAGTACTTTAAACAATGCATAAAGAAAGTGTTTCAGTATAAAGGACCTGCATTATGTTTTATCATTCATAAACAGTTCAATAAAACAACAACATGTATGATGTGTAACTGTTTGTCATGTTCAAGTGTTTTTCACTTTTGGTTGCAACGGCAAGGGACACAAATGCCAATGCAAATCAATAACGACCCCTATAATAACCGCAGGAAACTGGGCATTCCGGTGATATACGATGTGAACATGTGTGAATCATTTGCATAAAAGCTGATTCTTCACTCATTCAGAGTCTCCAACCACTTCTGAACTGAACTTGTCCCCAACCTCCCATGGTTACCTGAGACATTGAGGTGCTCCAGGTTGGGGCAACAGGAAACCACCTCGAACACGGCCTCATTGGAGATGTTGTAGCAGCCGGTCACCTCTAGGCGGCGCAGCTCCGGGCAACACTGAGCCACTGCATGCAGCCCCCGGTCAGTGAGCCTCCGGCAGCCGCTGGCCACTACTGTCTCCAGGGTCAGACACACGTTGGGGGTGTCCTGACACAGCCGGTGGGTCAGCACCCTCAGGGCACGGTCGACATGGAGCAGCTCGCCTGTCAGACGCAAGGTGTTCCACAGGCGCGGGTCCCATGCCAGGTTGTACCAGCGCCGGCACACCCGTGCACAGCAGCACAGCTGATTGGTGGGAAGGTGAGAGAAGATCTGCAGGAGGGCATGATCAGGGAGGAGGTCGATGGGGGCGTAGTGTTGACCTTTAGATTGGCGGGAGCGGGTCTGGGTGCCTGGCTGGGGGTGTACCATGGCGATGGTCTCTGCAGAGCCAGAGGGTGAGGTGGACTCATGGCCATTGATGGATAGGGCTGGGGAGGAGAGGGAAGGGGACTTTGTGGGCAGGATGAGGCCAGGGCTGGGGGTGCTCAATGTCCGTGTGCTGCGGTCTGAGTCTGAGAGAAAGAGAGAGAGATATATAAATAGAGAGAAAACAATCAGAAGCATAGTTCATACTACCATAGAGATATGTCACATCAGAGACATAATGCAGCCTGAGAAATATATATTTTTAAATATGGAAAAAAAATCCCACACACAAGTCAATAGCCATTTTTCCTCTCTTCCCCATAATCTCATTGTCAAGAAACATATGTCCATTGTTGTACGACACTTTGTATTACCATATTTACACTTTGAAAATGTTCCAGCCATGAGAGAACGGCATCAAATGTGGTACCTATCAACTGGCTTTTATTAAAGCTTTCGGCACAGATGGTGCCATGCAGGGTTCTATCATCAATGACTAACACAAACTATAGGGTTACCATGGATCTCATTATCTTGTTTTGGGATGTTTGTGTGAAAATGAAGTGTCAAGTTTATCTTGCGTGCACTTGTACAACGGTCACAGGGCCTCTTCATCAGATAAACTTGCTCTGTTCAAAGGCGGCGGTTAGGGAGTTTGGTGCTGCGGTCGGCGTTGTATGGTTGGCCATATGTAAACACTGAGGCCCCTCCAGACTGCAGATGTGCGCTGAGTGCCGCCGTGCCGAGGGAAGGAGGGAGTCGTGAGAAGCTGCAAGCTGGATCCCATCACCGTGGCGTGAGAGCGGAGGATTCCCCCATCTCTTTTTTTTGGCCCTGGAGTTGGATCTGATTCCTGAGTGCGACCCATCACACTGGGACACGGAGTGCTCTCCTCCGATGCGATCACCATCTCCTCATCACCCCTCAAAGCGGACCGTCCCTTCTCAAAGGTTTTGTACAGAGTGGTTGTAATCATTGAAAGAAGTCACCTCGCCGTCCCGGTGTGGGAGAGTGGAATCGTTATCGGCTAAAAACAGAAAGAATCTAAATTGCACACTTCTTGCATCCTCTCTCCTCACCTCCTCAAAAACCCATTGGAGGAGAAGGTCAGAGGGGAGGGACCTCTGGCTTTCTCATCCAGTGGGTTTTGAGAGGGAGACAAGGAGAGAGGAAAGATGAAGCGAGGAGTATGCAATTGAGATATTCCCTTAATATGAATCCTCTGACTGGGACACAGACACAATTGCGTGATACAAGTGAGGAGGGGGAAATATGACAGTGTATAAATCTCATCTCCTACACAAATCATTTTAAAAAACTGGAGAGTGTGGGAAACATTTTCACCATTTGATACCCCACGATTATAAATGGTTTCCCGAAAGTCCAACAAATTATGAGTTTTGGATGATCCACCTATATGGGGCATATAGGGCTTATGGCAAGACTTTGGTTCTTTATGAGGGGGAACAACCCTGATAAAAAGCTGCGGCTCGTTACACGATGTAATGGGATGTCTAAAATCAAGTTTACAGCCTACTGCATTCAGGAAAAGTCTCTACAGTGTAATATATCATGCAGGTATACAAATAGATTATAGGCATTGGGTATGTCCAAAATTGGAGGGGATTTAGAGAGAAAATGGGAACAGACAGGTAGACAGATAACGTCTGTCAGTTATGTAGATTTATTTATGTAGATTTATAGATTTTCAGAGACAGAGCACACTGTTTCTACATAATGTATGCCTGTTGCTGCGTGACAAACGAACATTGACCCCGCTAATGCCTGTTAGTTAGATTTGTGTGCGAGCAGAGCACAGACAGGCGGACAGACAGACAGCGACCCTACTAAAGTTTGTCACGTAGATTTGTATTCCAGACCTGACCTGAGATCAGACTCCTCCTGACCAGGTTGTGATGACATACCCAGACTCAGGCCCTCTGGGGAACATGATACAAGACTACAACACAAAGTGAAAAAATATGTTGACTCAACACTCACAGAGGCTTCAGAAAACAACTAAAAAAACATCATCTCTGCCATATAGAATGGCTTAGAGAAAATGTAAAAATGTGTATAGAAAATAACACGGCTTGGAGGACTAGGGAGAACACTAGTTGTGGAAATGCTTACAGAAATCCTTAGTCTTATTCCATTATTTATTTTAGATTAGTATGAATACATCATGCATGCGGTCCCATTCAGTGTTGGAGCTTTCGGGTTGCGGGTTGGGGGTTCTCAAGAACTAGCGCTGGCCTTGGTCTGCATTTAAATGCTTTACCCATTCTCATACTGGGTGGTCCATTCATAGAGGGTTCCACTTGATACACTACATGACCAAAAGTATGTGGGCATTAATATCATGGACATTAATATGGAGTTGGTCCCCCATTTGCTGCTATAACAACCTCCCCTCTTCTGGGAAGGCTTTCCACGAGATATTGGAACATTGCAGCAGGGACTTGCTTCCATTCAACAACAAGAACATTAGTGAGGTCGGGCACTGATGTTGGGCAATTAGGTCTGGCTCGCAGTCGGCGTTCCAATTCATCCCAAAGATGTTCGATGGGGTTGAGGTCAGGGCTCTGTGCAGGCCAGTCAAGTTATTCCACACCAATCTCGACAAACCATTTTTGTATAGACCTCGCTTTGTGCACAGGGGCATTGTCATGCTGAAACAGCAAATCAAATCAAACTTTATTGGTCACTCATTCCAACAGTGCAGCATTCCAACAGTGCAGCATTTCATGATGCCATCAATTTTGTGAAGTGCACCAGTCCCTCCTGCAGCAAAGCACCCCCACAACATGCTGCCACCACCATGCTTCACGGTTGGAATGGTGTTCTTTGGCTTGCAAGCATCCCCCTTTTTCCTCCAAACATAACAATGGTCATTATGGCAAAAAAGTTCTATTTTTGTTTCATCAGACCAGAGGACATTTCTCCAAAAAGTACAATCTTTGTCCCCATGTTCAGTTGCAAACCGTAGTCTGGCTTTTTTATGGTGGTTTTGGAGCAGTGGCTTCTTCCTTACTGAGCGGCCTTTCAGGTTATGTCTATATAGGACTATGGAAATAGACACTTTTGTACCTGTTTCCTCCAGCATCTTCACAAGGTCCTTTGCAGTTGTTCTTGGATTGACTTGCACTTTTGGCACCATAGTACGTTCATCTCTAGGAGACAGAAAGCGTCTCCTTCCTGAGTGGTATGATGGTTGCGTGGTCCCATGGTGTTTATATTTGCGTACTATTGTTTGTACAGATGAATGTGGTATCTTCAGGCGTTGAAGATAGGATGAACCAGACTTGTGGAGGTCTACAATTTTCTGAGGTCTTGGCTGATTTCTTTTGATTTTCCCATGATGTCAAGCAAAGAGGCACTGAGTTTGAAGGTAGGCCTCCAAATACATCCACAGGTACACCTCCAATTGACTCAAATGATGTCAATTAGCCTATCAGAGGCTTCTAAAGCCATGGCGTAATTTTCGGGAGTTTTCCAAGCTGTTTAAAGGCACAGTCAACTTAGTGTATGTAAACTTCTGACCCACTGGAATTGTGATACAGTGAATTATAAGTGAAATAATTTGTCTGTAAACAATTGTTGTAAAAATGACTTGTGTCATGCAGAAAGTCCTAACCGACTTGCCAAAACTACAGTTTGTGAACAAGACATTTGTGGAGTGGTTGAACAACAAGTTTTAATGCCTCCAACCTAAGTGTATGTAAACATTCGACTTCAACTGTACATATGCCATTCATTTTGATGAATGAACAAGCCTTAGTTTCATCATCCAAATCCTAACTGATACTATGGATTTTGCATGCAGGAGACATGGCCAGCTGCCACTGGACAAGGAGCAACATCCAAACTCCGTAATTACATGTCACTCACTGATCATAAGAGCATTCCAAACCCAGAGAATCACAGTGCTCCTAATTAAGCTACATTTCCCCCATAGCTCCTATCCACACTTTCATGCAGCTGGTGGGAAAAGTTAAATGAAGACAGCTTTTCTTTTCTTTTGATTCACTCTATTTTGAGTTTGAGCACCTGGGTTTCTTTTGGAGGATACACAGCTAAGTCTCTGCTCTCTGTAAGAGACAAAAAGGTATCAACTAAGGCTCATGTAAACTAGTTGATTGAGGCAACTGCAAGTACAGTGGTAGTTTAAATCTTTGCTATCTGTTCTTTTCAAAACTGAACGGTTTTGAAACCCTCTCTACTTTTACTGTTTGCCGAGGAAATAAAAACTTTAGCCGTCTTGATCATTTTGTAACTTCGATTGAAAACAAGAGTTTTACGAGAAACTGTTGAGTCCAACCTCAGCATCAGTCAAGCCTCGGTAGCCAGAGCATGACTCGTAAAAGTCGGCGGTTCTATGCATCGGAAGGAATAGATCCTGGAAGTGTCTTCAAAGCCCTTCACTTCCAGCCCAATGGTGAGACAAACACGTACTGCCATTAAAAAACACACAGACACTGCTTTTGCCAGTCCAAGTTCAGTATCATTCTAATGGAAACCAGCATGCTAGGGCTAATAAAACCAGTTAGATTTTAGACATACACAAATATGCAGACAAACAACAGACAGGCATAACACAAAGTCCCAGCCAAAACAAATGACCTGAAATATAAAACACCCAAGTTCATCAGGTTAAAAAAAATGTCAAAGAAATAAACAAACTGGAAAAGTATTGATTACTTCTTTTGTGTGATGTGTGTGAAAGTGCTATTGGTCGAAAGAACTATCCTTTGTCCCCTTTTAAATGAACTCCTTCCTACCATATGTTTCATCAATCATGGTAGTTCAACACGACACTGTAATCACATTTGATGTCTCTGTATTACTTGCAAACCTGTGATTAAAAGGACATATCTCACCCGGCTGATTACGCTAGACATCCATTTACAAGGGGTACAGATGGTGCAAGACTCCTTTAGTTTGAGACATCAGAGAGAAAGTAGTCAAACATCTGGTATCTAACATGCACAAACTATTTCGGACGGGGGGGATGAAAGAGAAACTCATGTATTTTAAGTGTGCAACCACAGCAAGGCATTTTGGGCTAAAATAATTCCCCACTGATACCCAAACCAATGATGATCCATATAAAATGATCCATACACTGTAGTCCTCAGCCATAATAATAAAGATGATCACATAGTCGTTTTGTGCATTATAAACTCAACAGATGTTGAAAAAAGGTATAGTGAAGAATGAGAGGGGGAGAAGACAACTACGAGGACAACAACAAGGAGAAGCAGGTGGGAATTTATTGGAATGACTCATGTACTGGAGGCAGCTCTGCGGGGTAGTCACTAGCTGGGACAGCCACAAAGAAATACAATCTGATTTTAAACCTAACCCTAACCTTAACCCCACTGCTGTTCTTATGTCTAACTCTAATCTTAAATTAAGACCGAAAAGCACATTTTTGTTTTCTTGCATTTATATGATATATAGCCAATTTTGACTTTGCAGCTGGCCCATCTAGTGGAAATCCCTCAGCTCTGTCTCTCGGTCAAGATTCATCCTAATAAACGTCAGAGCAGAGATACGGGAAGAAAAAAGAGAGAGGGGGAAAGATAAATTGGCAAAAGATGTCACAGACTTAACCGAAGCCTGAGAGAAGTGTTCAGGCTGGGTCAATCCAGACCTCAACGCAGTCCAGTAGTACACCAAAGAGCTCCTTTCAAGAACACTGCAAAGGGCTTCCATGACTCTAGCTCTTGCCAGTGGGCTAATGCTACAGTGTCTGGCAAGACAGTCCAATTCATTACCTCAGTGCCATTACTCCTGTGACAAGTTCTTTCCCATCGGTCTTTTCCACTGTGGTTGTTTTGCCAAGAAAAGGGGGTGGGGTATGTGAGAAAGTCAGTGACACTCATTTCTAAATCCCAACTGACAGTGAATAGGACATCGTCAAGTCCCTTTTCCAAATCAACCCAGGAAAAACCGTATCACCAAGAAACCAGCACATACAGTGCCTTCAGAAAGAATTCACACCCTGTCCTTTTCCACATTTTGTTGTGTTACAGCCTGAGTAAAACATTTATTGAATTGAGATTTTGTGTCACTGGCCTACATACAATACACCATAATGACAAAGTGGAATGACGTTTTTAGACATTTGTATGAAAAACGGAAATGTCTTGAGCCAAAAAGTATTCAAAACCTTTGTTATGGCGAGACTAAATAAGTTCAGGAGTAACATTGTGCTTAACAAGTCACATAATAAGTTGCTACTCCCTCTGTGTGCAATAATAGTGTTTAACATGATTTTTGAATGACTACCCCATCTCTGTACCCCACACATACAACTATCTGTAAAGTCCCTCGGTCGTGCAGTGAATTCAAACGCAGATTCAAACACAAAGACCAGGGAATTTCCCCCTATTGATACATGGGTAAAAACTAAAAAGCAGACATGGAATATCCCTTTGAGCATGGTAAGGTTATTAATTACACTTTGGATGGCATATCAATACACCTACTGTAGTCACTACAAAGATGCAGGTGTCCTGTCTAACTCAGTTGCCGGAGAGTAAGGAAACCGCTCAGGGATTTCACCATGAGGCCAATGGTGACTTTAAAACAGTTACAGAGTTTAATGGCTTTGATAAGCGAAAACTGAGGATGGATCAACAACATTGCAGTGACTTCATAATACTAAACTAAATGACAGAGTGAAAAGAAGGAAACCTGTACAGAATAAAACATATTACAAAACATGCGTCCTGTTTGCAATTTGGCACTAAATTAAAACTGCAATTTTTTAAACTTTATATCCTGAATATAATGTGTTATGTTTGGGGCGAATCCAACACAATACACCAATGAGTACCACCTTTCATATTTTCAAGCATGGCTGCATCATGTTATGGGTATGGTTGTCATCTGCAAGTACAAGTGGGTTTTTTTAGGATAAAAAGAAAAAGAATAGAGCTAAGCACAGGCACAATCTTAAACCTGGTTGTGTGCTTTCCAACAGACACTGGAAGATAAATTCACCTTCCAGAAGGACAATAACCTAAAACACAAGGCCAAATATACATGGGAGTTGCTTAGCAAGTAATGCTGAGCAGTGGCATGTATCCATCGTTGCCAAGGGAAGCCAGGCTTCCCCAAATATTTGAATGTATCTTTCATCTGTCTTTGTGTTTTCAAAATATCCCATCAATTTGCAAGTGGCTGAATCTCACCAGAGAAATCATCAGAATGAGGGAAACAGTGTCCCCCCTGTCTCAGTATGTGTAGCCCATGTATCTAATGCTGTCTGGACCAAAATAACATGTATTAGCCCATCTACCACTCCCCCCTCTTCCGAGGACACATATATTTTTAGTTTTTTACAGTTTTTCTGCTACATATACTTTTTACACATACATTTTACATAAACATTTAGCATATACATTTTACATACATGGTACTTTTATATAAAGCAGTCACATAACAATAATACATTACCAAACATAAGCTCTTTAATCCCACCCCTCAGCCACTCTCAGCCCATCCCACCTATCACCATAGACCAACCTCGTTTGGTTTCCATGTGCCATATATTTTTCAATTGTGCTGTGATGTTTTGCATACATTTCGAACCTTTCTGATCGTATAGTATCCACAGGTTGTGAGCTAAAGATGAAAACCTTTCCTACTAGTATTATTATATTTTTTATTGTATAACCTGTTGCCGGTGTGTAGCATTTGAATGATTGATGCCAGCAAGCATTTGACCTCCCTTCATAAAACAATTTTAAAAATCATTAGCCAATCAGTGTTGAGCTGAGCTCAACTGTGAGTTATCCTGGTGCAGCAAAACAAACCCCTCAAGGGAGGCCAGTTTGGATTTGGCTTCAGACCAATCAAATCAAGCAAAAGGTCACTTTCAGGATAAACGTGTCTGTTTCTGGTCTGTGTTGATGTCCTTCAGTAGATAGCTTGCTAAATTGGCCATTTCCAATGGATGGAGATGGGGATTTGGACTCTGTACAGGCCAATGATTATGGTCTAACCATAAATTAATATGTTGTGCCACTGGCCTGAGGCCAATATGTAGCCAAGTAGGCTCACGTTAGCTAGCTAGCTAACAGTTGGTTCTGTTGTTCATTGTTGCCCATGTGAGGAAGTTTGGCTAGCAAGCATTTTTAGCTAGGTAGCTTATGACAACAACTAAAAGTGTACTGTATGACAGAGCCATAGAATGTTTTGCCAACATGAAAGAGAGGAGGATGGCATTGGCATTCAACTAGTCTACACGTAGGGTGAGTAAAAAAAAAGAAGTTTTCTTATGCATGCCCGTACACACACACACACACACACACACACACACACACACACACACACACACACACACACATCAGTACCATGGTAAGCCACATGATATTTACAGACATTGATTTGGCAAAATTATTTTGGGAATAAGTTTGTTTTCGGTGTGTTAAAATGCTGTCATTATTTTAGTAGTTCTTCAAAGTAAATAAGACAAACTTTTATTATTGCTGAATACCAACTATCAATCACTTAGATCATGTATTTTCAGGTAGAGATACCTCTCTGTCTCCATTCCACACCATTCTTATTATAGCTCAGTGCTCCACACATACTGGACAAGCAGACCAGTGCAATGGATTATGGGAATTGAAGTTAATTACTGTACTACATTTTCTGTGCTAAACTATGTATAATATTGGCCTGTTGGAAACTACAACTCCCTACTACATTGCACAGTTCAGGCTGGATCTGATTTACCTCTACAGAAACTGCTCATTGAGCTCACAGAAAATAAATGTAATAACATGGAATTAAAATAATTGAACCGAGATCGGTTGAATGTTCCTGAGTGGACTAGTTACAGTTTTGAATGAAATAGTCTTGAAAATCTATGGAATCAAGAACCAGCTTGACAGAGCTTGAATAATTCAAAAATGAATAATGTGCAAATATTGTACAATCCAAGTGTGCAAAGCACGTGCAGAGACTCACAGCTGTAATCGATGTCAAAGGTGATTCTAACATGTATTGACTCAGGGGTGTGAATACTAACGTAAATTTGATATTACTGTATTTCATTTTCAATAAATTTGCAAACATTTCTAAAAACATGTTTTCACTTTGTCATTACTGGGTATTGCGTATAAATGGGTGAATTCAAGCTGTAACAAAACAAAATGCGGAATAAGACAAGGGTATATGAATACTTTCTGAAGGCACTGTAATAAGAAATGCTCCATGGTTTCAGATGTCGAAACCAGTGGCCAGGCTTTTGTGTACTGTCTGTAGGGGCTCTAACGTAATTGATATGGGCAGCAAAACGATCCAAAATAGAGAGACAGAACCTGCTGTCAGCATCTAGGCCAGTATTGGGTTACAATGGCTCTATAAAACCATATGGCCTTTATATCTAATTTTAATAAGGGCAGAGAAAGTTTAATGGGATTTGTGGGAGAATACTAAGTCTCTCCAACCTTGAGTTGAATAAGTGGATGCTGAGATTGCAGTGCAGTGCAGCAGCTTGCCTGTCACCAAGGCCTTCACTACAGGAAGCAGCTACGTCACCAGACAAGCCCGAGTACAATGGAGCCTGGCGCTTCGCTTACAATGTGCATACTAGGGCAGGAAACTGTGGGAGTTTTAGAATGACCAGCATGACTTTTCTCTCCCAAACAGCCTGCTCCTCACTGAGCATGAGCAGCACCACGTGTCCTCTGGCCCCTCTGACACATACCCCCAAAACAACACTAATATCCTCAGGTCCTCTAAAAAAAAAGGCCTCAGTGTCTGCTCCAAGGACACACAATCCCTCCCCCTAGCATCTCCTCACTTCGTAAATCTTCGCTGAGGAGGACTGCAGACCCTCAGATATACGACAGCCAAACCCAGGCCTGATCTGCTCCAACTTTCTCAGCTCAGAGAGAGGCCATTGTGTGTCTATGTATCACAGCACTAATTTTCCTGAACGGAGATGACATTCTGAGGCTCCAAAAGCAATTTGGCATCGGGGTAGAACTGATCCAGCCTCTTGCAAAGCGCTGACTGTAGAAACATTAGAAGCTGATGCAACATTTACAGGTTGCTAAAGCAGGATATCAAGAGGGAAAAGCAGGAAGTGCTTAATGTCTTCTAACCAACTGCTGCTCCTGGACATAGAGTGTGCTTGAGGTAGTGTACTATACATGTAGATTTAGCAATGTTTAGTTTAGTGACAGTGTGGACAGCAGGTGTGGAATGATGGCCATGATACATAGCTAGAGCTGGGGGCTGGTCCAACTAAAAAAATGACAGCCCTCCCAATGTAAAACATATTTTCACATGACCCTTCCCTTGTACTGTAAAATAAACGGAACACCCTCCCCGCACATATAATTAACTCAAAATAATGTTAACGACCATGTGTTTATAAACGTGGAAATCGTCTTTGTCACTTCAGCATGCTTTTGTGGCACAGTTAATGCCACGCAGGGCTCCTGGCCAGATGATTGACAGTGCACTGACCACTCTCCCTGCCTGTACATTGCAATCAAAGCCGGCTGCAGGCAATGATCAGCTAGGGAGAAATGATATATATATAATTATATGCAACGAATATGCACCACACAACCAATAAACAAAGCATACCGATTTCAGGCACTTCAATATCATGGTTTGCGTTTTCAACACCAATAAATAGACGATGTCAATATCAACAAAAAAACAGAAAATACATCTCTCCCTACCTTGTAGACTTACCCGGTATCAAACGCTTGTCTTGACATTAAACTTTTTGGTGTATTGTAACAGATGTCTTTTTCCATTCACCAGTTTGGATTGATTGATTGATTTTATTCGTCAGTAAAAAAAAAAAAAAAAGACACATATAAACAAACTTTTTTTTTAAAAGTGACGGGGATTGCACAACTAAACTTATTCCATTGTGGTCCCGAGATTTTATGTAAATACATATACAATTACATAGATACAGACACATTACAGAGATAGAGAGAAGAAGAATTGCTCAACCTCCAGATGAGTATGAGAGGGGAGTTTAAGTACACTTCTTACAAGCTTGTTTTGCTGGTAGCATATTCTTTATTGTTTGGGGTTGCTGGTGACCCATGATGTGCAGGCATAATCAAAGTGACACTGGACTAGCGCACTTGCCAGAGTCTTTAGGGTGTCTATAGCTATGTTTCCATTCAATTGCTGACAGTATTTCATGTGGATATTCAAAAATCTTCAATATGCCATTTTCCTTTACAAAATGTTTTGCGCCAGACAACATGACAGGAAAGATATGAATTTAACAGATATATAAATTTAAAAAATACAGACACCCATATGCATTCAGATCTAAGTATTCAGACACCAAGTTGACTGTGCCTTTAAACAACTTCGAAAATTCCAGCAAATGATGTCATGGCTTTAGAAGCCTCTGATAGGCTAATTGACATAATTTGAGTCAATTGGAGGTGTACCTGTGGATGTATTTCAAGGCCTACCTTCAATCTCAGTGCCTCTTTGCTTGCCATCATGGTAAAATCAAAAGAAATCAGCCAAGACCTCAGAAAAAAATTGTAGACCTCCACAAGTCTGGTTCATCCTGAAGGTAGCACGTTCATCTGTACAAACAGTAGTATGCAAGTATAAACACCATGGGACCACACAGCCGTCATACCACTTAGGAAGGAGCCACCTTCTGTCTCCTAGAGATGAATGTACTTTGGTGCGAAAAGTGCAAATCAATCCCAGAACAACAGCAAAGGACCTTGTGAAGATGCTAGAGGAAACAGGTACAAAAGTATCTATATATCCACAGTAAAACGAGTCCTATATTGACATAACCTGAAAGGCCGCTCAGCAAGGAAGAAGCCACTGCTCCAAACCATCATAAAAAGCCAGACTACGGTTTGCAACCACACATGGGGACAAAGATCATACTTTTTGAACAAATTTCCTCTGGTCTGATGAAACAGAAATATAACTGTCTGGCCATATAATGACCATCGAAAAAGGGGGAGGCTTGCAAGCCAAAGAACACCCTCCCAAGTTCCCAACCATGAAGCACAGGGGTGGCACCATCATGTTGTTGGGTGCTTTGCTGCAGGAAGGACTGGTGCACTTCACAAAATTGATGGCATCATGAGGCAGGAAAATTATGTGGATATATTGAAGCAACATCTCAAGACATCAGTCAGGAAGTTAAAGCTTGGTCGCAAATGGGTCTTCCAAATGGACAATGACCCCAAGCATACTTCCAAAGTTGTGGCAAAATGGCTTGAGGACAACAAAGTCAAGGTATTGGAGTGGCATCACAAAGCCCTGACCTCAATCCCATAGAAAATTTGGGGGCAGAACTGAAAAAGCGTATGCGAGCAAGGAGGCCTACAAACCTGACTCAGTTACTCCAGCTCTGTCAGAAGGAATGGGCCAACATTCACCCAATTTATTGTGGGAAGCTTTTGGAAGGCTACCCAAAACGTTTGGCCCAAGTTAAACAATTTAAAAGGCAATGCTACCAAATACTAATTGAGTGTACGTAAACTTCTGACCCACTTGGAATATGAAAGAAATAAAAGCTGAAATAAATCATTCTCTCTACTATTATTCTGACATTTCACATTCTTAAAATAAAGTGGTGATCCAAACTGACCTAAGACACGTCATTTTTACTAGGATTAATTGTCAGGAATTGTGAAAAACTGAGTTTAAATGTATTTGGCTAAGGTGTATGTAAACTTCCGACTTCAACTGTATATATTCGTCTGCATAATGGAAGAGAAGCTTAGGCCAAACCCCATAGATATATACATTTCTTTATGTCAGATGGCTACTGCGTCTGCTGTACAGATAGATATAGACGTACAGGAGGAGGGTAATTCATACATTTTCATACAAATATTTTGTATAAAGATAAGCATGATATTGTTAGATTATAGGAGTAACTGAAACAGTCTTCCTCAACTCAAGTTAAACTGTCGGAGTAAATTGGAGCGCCGGGGCGCACTGCCTTCATATCATAGGCCTCCAGTAGCTAAATCTTAATAATAGCCACACCAAACCTTCACAAACATTTCTAAACTGTATTAAGGTAATATCAAAAGTAAGCCAAGCTATTGTTTCTAGGGAAAATATGATTAGAATAGAGAATGTAAACCAGGGAAAAAAGACACAACTTTCCCCGATGCTGGATAAAAAAAAACAGAACCCTCCCCAAAGCAAAAAATGTAAGTTTGGCAACCCTCCCCTATTTTGGGCCATCCCTCCCCCAGTAAATGTTGATCTGTTCCTTAGCCATTTGCAACAGATGCACAGTAGATCGCAGCCAGTGAGGAAAGAATTCCCCAAACCATTGTGTTATGATTGGAGGAAATGTAGAGAACATCCCAGATGCTTTGCTACATGTCTTCTGCTCTGGCTTTAAAACCCCTGGATATAGGGCTGTAATTCTCATCCATATGGCATGGTTGCTTCCACCACAGCTGTCACTTTCTCTACTGAGTAGTGACACAACCCTCAGAGCTAAAGGAAGAGATAAACCAGAGCAAGGTAAAGCCCTATATCCACATCTGATGTCATATTGGCACACAGACTCACACAGATCCAGGTGTTGTATAGCCAAAACCTGACTAGCGGGACCACATGGCGTCTTTCCCAACTCCTGTCGAACATGCTCCAGTTATAATACTGAAAAGTGGGATTCAGAGTAAAAGAAACCAACACTGCAACTGAATTCAAACAAGTGGGTCTATGTCCTGCCTTCCAGAGATAGATCATGAAAAGACTAAGCAGTAAATCAGAGAAGAATTATAATATGAAAGACTGAGGCAAACTCTGCTCCCTTCCCCTCCTCCTTGAGGAAATGACTTTTACTTGTTGTTTTTCTTTTTCTCTTGCAATCTCAACAGTCATTTTCTGTGCCTGACGCTCACATTTCCTCACTATGGAAGTGAGGGAGAGAATGGGGGAGGGGCTGAGATAGTAGACAGAAAGGAGGTGCAATTACAACAAATATATCTCAGACTCGCATACAAACCACCTCAAGACAGCTTTAAAAAAAAAAAAGGTTTCTTTGTGAAACATGAGCTTGATTTGCGGTAAAATAGCATGTTGGAGGGAGTAAAGTATCTAAATCAAACTAAAATAGGGCAACTATAGTTTAATAATCCATCTACCCTCCATATTGCGATGATTTAACATTGGAACACTGTGTGGCCTACATTGACAGATCCTTGCTATTTCTTTACTGCAAGGTGGCGTATTATGTATATTATCCCCTGTAGAGGAGTTGTCATAGCGTAGACCTACATGTAACTTCTTTCAAGCAGACCTCAAACACAGCTCTGCTTGGTCTGCCACTAGAAGTCAAACATGGGGTCAGGGTCTACAACGCTGGCAGTCTAGCACCTGCAAGACATTTCCATATAGAAACAGCTTCCTCCTCTAAACAAGCCGCCATGCCTGTTTGAGCACCTTTCAACACAGCTGTCAGGCTGGAGGACAAATGATGGGTAGACCGCCTCTCTCGGTGTAGCTAAAACGTTCTGCTAATGCTCGGAAAACACAGTGCTGCCGCAAAAGTGTGACGTTTGCCAGGGGCCTGTGTTATTGTTTGGTTAGGGAACAACCCGCTCAATCACTAATAAATTAACTGTGTTATTTATGATCAGTGCACTGAAAACACAGAAGGTTTTGATGATAGCTGTTAATAAAAAATAAAAAATACTGTCTTGAGGAATCTTACTAGTACCCACTGGTAAGGTTTTGTAGCTTATAGTAAGTAACACTATGGAATATCCTGTGTCGTGCTGTTCATCATAACAGACCAACATCTCCTCAGACCATTTCATATCTGACAATGAAAAATCTACATGAACATACATCATATATGCACTATACTGTATATACAAAAGTATGTGGGCACCCCTTCAAATGAGTGGATTCAGCTATTTTAGCCACACCCGTTGCTGACAGGTGTAAAAAAATCGAGCACACAGCCATGTAATCTCCATAGACAAACATTGGCAGTAGAACAGCCTTACTGAAGAGTTCAGGGACTTTCACTGTGGCACCGTTACACCGTTGCCATCTTTCCAACAATTCAGTTCATCAAATTTCTGCCCCGCTAGAGCTGCCCTAGTCAACTGTAAGTGCTGTTATTGTCACGTGGAAACATCTAGGAGCAACAAGCTCACAGAATGGGACCGCCGAGAATCAACATCTGCACAGTCCTGTGTAGTTCAGTTGGTAGAGAATGGTGCTGTGGGTTTGAGTCCCATGGGGGACCAGTATGCAAAAAGGTATGAAAATGTAAGCACTCACCACTATAAGTCACTCTGAATAAGAGTGTCTGCTAAATGACTAAAATGTAAATGTAGGCACCAGAACTGTTTGTCGAGAGCTTCATGAAATGGGTTTCCATGGCTGGGCGGCCGCATGATGCCAAGCGTTGACTGCAGTGGTGTAAAGTTCCCTGCCATTGGACTCTGGAGCAGTGAAAATGTGTTCTCTGGAGTGATACAACTGTGCAAAAAGCGAGGTCCATACAGAAATGGTTTGTCGAGATCGATGTGGAAGAACTTGACTGGCCTGCACAGAGCCCTGACCTCAACCCCATCGAACACCTTTGTCATGAATTTGAACACCGACTGCAAGCCAGGCCTAATCGCCCGACCTCACTAATGCTCTTGTGGTTCAAGTCCCCGCAGCAAAGTTCCAACAGCTAGTGGAAAGCCTTCCCGGAAAAGTGCAAACTCCATGTTAATGCCCATGATTTTGGAATGAGATGTTCGATGAGCAGGTGTCCACATAGTTTTGACCATGTAGTGTATTTACTTGAGCATACAAAATAAATGGATCATGGGTCTATGGGGCGAGTAGTTTACAAACAGCTGGAATTCAAGGGATTTATCGTCCTTTGGAGGATCAAAATGTTAACATTTTGGAGACAGCAGAGTTTTCTACTTTACACTGTTTAGACTGCACTGCTGACCCTCACTGACTTCAGAGTAGCCAAGTGGAAACACACTTCAGACTGGCCAGAGGCTGATTATTGTACAGAGGACAATAAATGTGGATTATTGGATTTGAATATATGGCTCCATATCCTGTGTGGGTTGATGAATGACAATGCCATTGCTAATTGAGAGGCTACAATGGATCTTGCGATAATCCAATAATAAATGTATTAGGCTGGGGAAATTGGATTTGATACTGGGTATGAAATTAACTGGAAGAATAATTAGTTTGATTCCAATGGCCAACAGAGCCTGATTCCTTATCACACTTTTACATTAAAATGGCTAAATTCCACCTCATATTATTTTATCATGTTCACGAGTAGAAGACTAATGGCTACTTTTCCCTACACACTGTTTCACTTTACTTTTGTTCCTGGTCAGACAGGAAGGAAGCGGGCATGTGTATTTTCCCCACCATTCACTGTTTCTAAGTTCCCTTCCTGGTGCCAGAACAACTTGCTGGTTGGTTTGGGGGGGATGACAACACAGAAGGTGCATGGCTTTGACATGGTCAACTTTCCAATGAATCACTCTCTTATCTGTGACTGAAGAAGCCTGATACTACTAGGCCAAGTGGGATTTTTCATATTATCATTTCTCACTCTCAACTACATATGCGGTATCTAAAACAGCCACTGTTGCTACATACTATAGGTTCTGGGTGCTGAGATGACTAAACACTATGGGAGTTCTACACATCCTATTTCTATGGCTGAACCACATTCCACCCCAGAGTAGAACCGTGCCAAAGAAAACCCTCCAGGCAAGGCCCAGACTACAGGGCCATGGTTTAACCCATGCTGGGAGTCTTCAACCTCATCCATCCCAGGGGAGGAATGTACAGTCTGAAGCTAATAAGCAGGTCAGCTGTTTGAGCCCACAAGCTCTCCTAAATAGCCATAAAAAACACATATCACAGAATGATATTGAATGACTTCATCAA
This sequence comes from Oncorhynchus keta, assembly GCF_023373465.1. Lineage (NCBI taxonomy): Eukaryota > Metazoa > Chordata > Actinopteri > Salmoniformes > Salmonidae > Oncorhynchus > Oncorhynchus keta. The sequence continues at coordinate 28,530,073 of NC_068424.1, read as the reverse complement.
AAGGTATTTTCCACTTGCTTAGATCCGCTGTGATGGAGACGAGGGGTATAACTCTTCATCTTCTTCATGTGGAAAAAAGGCATGAAGAAGTATTGCTGAACCACAAGAAGGTTCTGGGAAAACACGAGGGAGCTAAATCCCAAAGAGTGACTTGATGCAGGTGCACGGCAAGCCAATGGAATGAACAAATTCCCAAACCCTCAAATAAGCTCTGCAATAGTCTACTGCATGATGGCAATATATGTCCTACAATGAAGCAAAAACAAGGTCATATCTTTAACTTCTGTGCCCCAATGTGGCCCAGTTGTATTGTGTAAAGTCTGGTTTCATCAAACACTTTAATCATGATTTCACATCTATATGTGCAGTGAGGGTTGACAACTTTCCAAGCCAAGACTGATGCAATATTATTGTTCTTCTTGTGAAGGTACACAATTAAATAAGGCCACCCAGATGACTTCACATAATCCAGGTGATGCGTCATCATGAAATTACCCGTGCTGCTACTGAATGCAAACCTTAGCTTAGTTCAAATAGCCTAGAGAGAGGATCCTCTCCCAATCAGCAAGTTTGGCAAAGCCAGTTTGCTTTCGTGACTCCCAAGCTCACAAGGCCAAGAAATGTGATGGACCATGCCTCCAGATCTGAGCTCTGAGCCAATGTGTGATTTTGTGCAGGAGCAGCCTGCATCCTGATTAGTTTAGAGGGCCGTGGGGCTGGGTGGAGTGTGTGTGTGTGTGTGGGGGGGGCTTTGGAGTCACGAAAGCAAACGGGCTGTGGTTGTGGTGGTTCCAGACCATGTAATTACTCCCACTTAGCAGGAAGAAAAAAACAACAATTTCTGTCATAACACAGGAGCGGAATTATGGTTGGGCAGCCACCGACCACGGCCCACTCTCCCGTACAGGTTGTTCTCCTAGCTAGCAGACACACAAGGCACAATTAGTAATTTCCCATAATACCCCAGTGAAGGTTCCAGCAGCTCCTCGATGGAGAGATACTGGTGAGTCAACGTTTCCCTCTGAGCCGAATGTAGTCTGGAGAGGAACAATGCTCTGCCTTGTTTGAACCCAAGCTGAGAGTAGTAGACCAAACCTCCTGAATTGACTTGTTACAGTTCACAAATGGTTAATTGGATTATTCATTAACATTAATGAACATTAATGTTAATTACATTAGCCACTGAGTGGTCCATTATGGAACCAGTCATTGAAAGACCTTAAGACTAATACATATGCACTAGTGATGCGTGGGTTGACTCATAACCCACAGTCCCCGCGATTATATCCACGGGGTTGGCAGGTTTAGGGTCATGAAAAAAGAGAAAACTATCCATTAAAAGTCCAGAAATGTCTAATTGTTGTGCAATTCATTTCTATAGGCTACATTGAGGTTTTGCTTTCATTATTTGTATCTGCCGTTAATGCGCAACCTAGGCCTTAGCTTTAGAGTCTAACTGTAGTGCGCCAAATATATGCCAAATGCTTTTGGAAACTTGGGAAGAAAAAGTTAACGTCGACCCACTGAGGCAAAAAGAATAAGTCAATAACATAAAATCTGCGAAATGGAGAGTTGAAAATAAATAGAAGGGAGGCCCAGAACAGCAGTCTAATGTTTGGGAAAGATTTGGTGAAGTGTTAAAAGAGGATGATAGCAGTGACGGCTATATGGATATGTTATGTGTGATGATTGTGAGGCGGTATACAAATTCGACAATCACAAGATTGGGACTTCAAGGGAATTGTGCTGTTCAGATGGGTTAAATGGAATAGTACCCTAAATGAAATATGGACACTGACTGTAGGCCCATAACCTCTCACATAGCCCAATATAATATTTACTTCTGCAGAATTAAGCAGTTATTGCAGTAAAATGATTTTTTGACTCTTTTTGAAATATTATTTATTTATTTTAGCATCTTGAGAGAATTTGGCCATGCATGGCCATGCATCAACAGTTTAATCTCTGGATTTCTTCATATATTTAAATGGGATGTGAATCAGTTCCTGCAGTAGAGTAAAGACAACTGTCCGTCTTTTCAATGTCTTCATTCCAACGCCTTTCATCTTGCTGGAACAGTCGCTAGCCGTTGATGCGGTTAGGGAACGTCTGTAAAGGTGCTTATCTTTATCAACATCATAAAAGCTGATAGTATTTCAACCACATAAAATATTAATTCAAGCTGTCTGAAATCTTATAAAAACCTGTTGGGTCATTTTAACAGCTTTTAAGTTCCTTAAAACCGGCCAAACTGATCTCATTTGGAAATTTTGCATGGAAAATCTTTCCTGTATTTTTGGAATTATTTTATTTTCTACCCGGTCCCTAAATGTCTTTGCTGCAAGAGAGAAGTGGAGATGGAAGAGGAAAGCAAAAACAAACTTTACCAATGTCAACTGCATTGAAGCATTCATTCTATCGATTTATGACATTATTCTGGTGAGCAAGGGTTTATTTACTGTAGTCTTCTAGGGCAACAAGTAATGACAGAAGGGAAGCTGAATGTATCTAATTATAGACAAGTTGACAAATAGCCTACCAAATTGTTGGAAAATATAAGCAGAAACATAAGCCTATCTAAAAAATTATTTCGCCGTCTCTGACTGTACAGCGCATTTTCTCTGTATTTGCGGTTAGTGCGGGCATCAGATTTCCACTTTATCACATATAGTCAAGGAAATGCAGGATGTGTTATTAGCAATTGCAGGCGGGCGACAAACAGCTGACCCACGCATCACTAATACGCACATACATGCACATTTTTGTACGAAACAAATTTGCATCTGATAGAATATGAAGTTTCACAGCAAAATAGTCTTATTTATATTCTCTTCTCTCAGCAACACCTTGAAATGTATGACTGAGTGACAGCCAGAAGTACTGGGTAGCCTATGTGTTTGTTTTCTTGTGGGAGGCTCCACAAGAATACCTCATTCCTCTCTTTCAAAGCAAATATAAAAAGATTGGTGTCCATACAATGGAGTGTGTGTGTGTGTGTGTGTGTGCGCGCGCGTGCGTGTGCGCGCGTGCGTGCGTGTTTTGTCTAAAGATGGTTAAGAAGCCTATGCCATTTTTTTCTCTTAAAAGGAAAACTGCCTGACCTTTGTCTATGATGGGTTTGAGGAGATTGAAGCTCAGCAGACGCTAAGTAGAGTTATATGAAACACATTCTAAACAGCTGATAGAAAAGGAGACATTTAGGGTTTAATTCCATAAATGCAAGCAGTCAGTCAGCTCCTTTGATTGACGAACTGTCAAACAGATTGACATACCCTCAAGAAAGACATATGTTACACATATTGGAGAGTACTTTTTTACCAAAGCCAGAGCGTTGCTTGGATATATGCAACTGTCTTAATATCCTGGAGATTTTATTTGATATTTGACAACCACAAAATCGACATCGAGTTACAAACACACTAGCACAATGAACCGCAGGCCCCTGATGTAGCCAGGCTGGCACATTGTCTGGGCATACTCACTGGGAACTGGGGTTGGAGGAACGAGGAGAGCCACCATGGAACAATGTCTGCTTGGAAGGAGATGGTCTATTTGTGAGAGGCACAGCGCTAACCACTACACCGATGATACAACCTAATGGATCAGCTAGATGGCCATGCATTCCAGACCAAACAAAGAGCAGAAAATTGGCATCGTTTAGCTAGTCCTGCTATTGCTAGACAATGTAATACATCACAGTATTATATGTTCTCTTCAGCATTTCCCATTGGTCTTCTTTCTCTCTTCCTCTCTCTCTCCTTTTCTCTCTCGCACCGACAGACAGACAGACAGACAGACAGACAGACAGACAGACAGACAGACAGACAGACAGACAGACAGACAGACAGACAGACAGACAGACACACACACACACACACACACACACACACACACACACACACACACACACACACACACACACACACACACACACACACACACACACACACACACACACACACACACAGAGAGAGGTAAAGAGCATGCTCACTGACAACACTCAACCCTGATATTACCAGTTTGGACAAGCATTCTTCCTCTTCGAGGGGGCAGGAGTTTTGAAACAAAGCAATAGAAAAGCCTCCGGCTCCATAGCTCTGATGAGAGCCGTGAGTTTGTTTTCAATTTAGGGTTATCCCAGGAACACACAAGTTTCTCCAAAAATAGGCAGTATTACAGAAAGGGGATGGGGGAGGGGGGGTTGAATAATGAGCACCAGATGCCTTACCTTCGGTGGTAGCCACATTCTTTGGAGCTTTGGTCGGTGTGTGATCTGTACTCGAACTAATGTCAGAGGAGATGCTGGAGCTACCTTTACCTGTGGACAAAGAAAACATACATAGATGTTACACTCATGAAAGATTGTCAATTGCTATTGATAGGGTGAGATATCTGAAAGGGTTTAACCAACAGAAGAATAGCATACTATGGAAACATGGAGAGTAATCTCTACTGCCCTTTAAGACTTCTGCCTCCCTCAGTTTCAGTTGGACATTTCACCCTTGGCATGTGTTCAACATTTTTTGTTGGTTGCTTCCTATGATAGTGTGTCCCCTCTTCCATTTGGAATAGGAATCACGTTTCTCCTTTAACCCCTGCTTCCAAGAAAACGGAAAAGACAGAAGGGAAAGGCTGTCCTGTCAGAGAGGGAAATGAGTAATCACATACGATCCGCGATTGCAGCTTCATGGGTCCTCTTGGGGCATGCAGTGTAGTGGTCCCAGCTGTAAGCAGTATTCTGTATGTAGAATAACTAGATGTATGGTCCGTACTCAGTAGTACACAGCTTAACTCTATGCTGTGAGTTTAGTCTAGAAGGTTGGTTTCTAGCTGTTTTCTTCTCCATGAAAAGCTGCTGATGACATGATCTCCTCTCACTCCTCTCTGAGGGCCAACAGGCTGTTAGTGGACATTATTTTTTTTAGTGCACCTCTTTCCTCCGTCAGATCATAAATGCAGCCTTGTGGCTTTGCCAAGCTGAAGCGAGGTCAGTGCCTTCACCCAGCGTGAGAGCCTCCTAGGTCTTCCCAAACAGTTACACCCACACAACACACGCCTATGTACACATACTTATGCGCACATCAAGGCCACTCATGGACATGGACTAGACAACGCCAGAGAAATGTGGTTAACATGCATGAACGTTGTGAGAGGAAAGTAAGAGCGCCCCCAGGACACAGTTCAGCTTAGCCGCTGAAAAAGGCAAAGATGTCTTAACACCTCATCTGTAATGACTATACTAAAACCTACCTCACCAGACTAGTAATTTTCAAGTGCAACTTCCCCCTCCCACATAAAGTCTACACACACACACCCACGCACGCACGCACACACACACACACACACACACACACACAATGCAACTAATATGTCTTTCACGTTCAAACTGCTGTATGATATCGGCAACATATTGTGGTGACATCATAGAGACAGCACATCTGCTATGGTTTCCACCAAATTGAGTCACATCATCATGATAGAGAACCATATAGATGTTAAAGTAACTCTCCAGTGTTTCCAGATTTCTATGAAATATGACCTATAATTAATTACAATACGAGTGAAATAGTTTTCCTTCCAATTTTTTATTTAATAGAGTATGTTAAAATCATATTTTCTGTGTTGGTGACGGCATACACCAATCGTAAAAAAAATATTAATTTAAGTAGACAGCTGATTGGTCAGCTCAACCAATGAGCCAACATAACATCATGTTCTGTAATGTAGCAACCATGTTTGAGATACAAGTTTGAGTTTTTTTATTTTATTCTAATGCTTAAGAGTTTTGAAATCTGCCACACCCCCTTTGAATGAGCTTTTGTTTTGTCACAGGAGAAAAACATGCAAATGTTTAAAAACAATATTCTATGGATTGTTTTATCTATAAAACTAACCTAATTAGTTTTGATCACTTTACACATTTGTTTTGGGATCCACCCCTGTAAACGTAATTTGCCTAATGGCGCGTGAGTGGAGAAGGAACGTCTCATTTCAAGCAAGCGCATTTCCATCCATGTTCACTCTCTACGTAAACTCTCCTCAATTAACTTTAACCTTTTTCAAAAGGAGGCAAGAGAGGTCGGAGGAGAGAGGATGCAGAAGGTGAGCAAATCTAATTGCTAAAAGCCCCCCGTATTTGCTGAGATATTACTGGAGAAAACATTAGTTTAACAAGACGAGAAGCATATAAGAGTTTTACAAATTGTGCCGACCTCGTGATTCCTGTCCTTGGAGGGAAATATCAGTATGTAGTTGACACATTCAGAGGAAGTGGACCTGTGAAAGGCACCTGAGAAATGCTTGTTGACATTTCTGGGAAAAAAACGTCCTTTCCTGCCTTGTGCTTATATAATGTGTTGGGAGAGCATTGCTCAGTTTTAGTTACTGAAGTGTGATTTATTGTGGGGGACACTTGGAAACAGATGTGTAAATGGACCGAAATACACTCTATAAAACACATTGATACAATTCTGTTTGACAGCCTTAATATTAATGTTAATATGAATGCTTTACTGCATAACTTGTTTGAAGGTTTTCAGCGGAGCTGCATGCAATTTATTGTGCAACAGGCTACATCCCTTGGGTAAACATAGGCTAGTTCAGAGTCATCTCCTGTGGAGCAAAATGAACAGGTATGAATCCTAAGCCACCCAAGTAGTGTTTAAGCTGATTCTCTCTCCCAAATGATTTCTGTTGTAACACAAAAATATGTATTTACATAAGGAGTGAACCACAAATGGTCTAATAAACTGGTCTGTTAAAATCTGAGGGAGAAGACTTGAGGTCTGAGGTGCTGAACTCGGCAAGAGTTGATGAGATATGCCAATCTAGAACACAGTAACAATTGGACACGTAATTAAGTACTGTAAATTAATATCCCAAATAGTCATACTTTGTAGATTTCTATATTTTCACCTTGGTAGAGAAATTATGGTATGTGTATGGTCAGTGATGGAAAAAGTACCCAATTGTCATACTTGAGTGAAAGTAATGATACCTTAATAGAAAATGAGGTCACCCAGTAAAATACTACTTGAGTAAAAGTCTAAACTATTGTGTTTACAATATAATTATGTATCAAAAGTAAAAGTCTAAATAATTTCAAATTCCTTATATTTAGCAAACCAGTTGGTACAATGTTCTTGTATTTTTTTTAATTTACAGATGGCCAGGGGCACACTCCAACACTCAGACATAATTTACAAACAAAGCATTTCTTTAGTGAGTCCGCCAGATCAGAGGCAGTATGAATGACCAGGGATGTTCTCTTGATGACTGCGTGAATTGGACCATTTTCCTTGTTCTACTAAACATTCAAAATGTAATGAGTACTTTTGGGTGTTAGGGAAAATGTATGGAGTCAAAAGTACATTATTTTCTCTAGGAATGTAGTGAAGTAAAAGTTGTCAAAAATATAAATAGTGAAGTACAGATTCCCCAAAAACAAATTAAGTAGTACTTTAAACTGCTGTGTATGGTATGTGTCTCAGTCAGAAATTAGGCTATTTGGATGTAAGGGTCATCTTTTATTTTACTAGGCAAGTCAGTTAAGAACAAATTCTTATTTACAATGACAGCCTTCATTGGCCAAACCCAGACGATGCTTGGCCAATTGTGCACCGCCCTATGGGACTCCCAATCACAGCCAGCTGTGATACAGCCTGGATTTGAACCAGGATGTCTGTAGTGACACCTCTAGCTAGCACTGAGATGCAGTGCCTTAAACCACTGTGCCACTCAGGAGCCCGTAGGTCCTTCCACGAAATTGGTATCTTGTAAATTTGCAAGACAACATAGGCTATTATCACAATTAACAATCATTCTATCTCATCTTTTTTATGTCCCGTGATATAGGTTGTCATTATTATGCAATGAGGTCTGATGTTTACTTCCCATACAGTAAAGTCCCCTCACCTGGTACAGAAGGCCTATTGGGCTATAGACTAGATGGAATGATCATGTGCATAAAATATGTCTGCCATATAACTGGTTATAGCCTACTTCACTTTAAGAGTAAACACCCTGACATGCCTTTTTGGTACAGGAAAGCTCTATTTTTGTATCCAACAAAATATTTGCTATTAAATAAGCAAGGATGGATAAAGGCCTTCTGAAATTAGACTAATTAATTCAGTTGTGGAACAGCACAGAAGATTCCATTATATTCTAATACAACCCCATCAATGTTGAATTCATAAAAGATAAGTTCGTTCTCAGTAGTTGGTTAACCTGGCGAATGTTTCCTTCAAAGTTTGGGCATTCCAAATACTCACCCTCACTTCCATACTGTTTCCCATTGTTCGCACCCATCCTAAAGAATGCATAATCTACATGCAGAACTCATTGGTATCCAAAAAAGCACAAATCCAGGATAAGCATCCACACACTATGATATTTGAAAAAGGAAATGATCACACAGAACTAAGGAAATTCTAAAATAATATTTGTCATCGAATGGTTAATCCAGATGTTGACAGAATAACGGGGATAGAAGACGTTTCGATTTTTACGCAAACCAATCCAGACTAGAGTTTCCCAGACGGTACGGGAAGCGTAATTTCTCTATCAACATAGTTTGTTTAACTCCATAACTTTGGGTCTGCATTGTTCGAATAAATCCAGCATCAGAATAATATCAAATATACGTTTTAAATGAAACCCCCTAAATGCAACCAGCTGTTGCGGGTTGCGTGCAGTCATGGAGGCGTCCAGAACCATACCCAATAACTTTTGGCAATGAAGGGAAAACGCACTCCGCTAGTCTAGATTTAAAGAGACAGTGCACCTTATTTAAAGGGAGATGATGAAATAAACCAGAGGGGACCCCTTCAGTATACAATAACCTAGGCAAAATTTTACATGAAGCAAATTATACAACATTGGCATTGCACAGCATGCTAGGCTATGATGAACACATATTAGCTTTTGGACATGCACTATGTGATTTGAAGGACGTGCTATATATGTACATATCTATAACTGGTTGTGTTTGAATACTCATACTAGCTTCTAAATAGTTTGCAAAAAATAAACATTTATAGTATGTGACATTTCGAAAATAGTACTCTGAATGCGTTATCTAAATGGGCAATTGCGTTGATTCCCGCCATTCGTTCATTTTTGTACAGACGGTCAATTTATGTTATTATCAGCTGTTGTCAAACACGTGAGACGGAAAAGATTAGTGAATTTTAGTCGATCAAACCCTGAAATTAGTATGCAGTTTAAGTATGTAGTATGCTAGAATGGCTATTCAGGCACGACCTCTGTCTACGTTTGTGACAATTCACTACTCTAGTAGTACTACCACCAATTTCCCGCATGAAACTCCCATGACCAGGCTCTTTTACTAGACGTGGACATGGACACTATTCAAGTGTCAGTATTTAATGGGAATGACTTTCCTGAGCAGATAACAAGTGATAAAAATCTATTATTGGAAACGTTCCATTGTTAATAAGTTTAAACAGGAATAGGAAATATCAATGATATATAAATATCTATGATATTTCTATCATCCAAAACGTTCATTGAACTTCCTATACGTATCAAACCCTGTGGCCTTTGTGTTGTACTGACCATGGGCAAAGGTTTGCTGAATTGCACAATCCATGTTTATACACTTATCATGGAAATACTGAAGTGTGTGTCTGTTCTATTGTTCCCAAGACATAATTTAAAAGAAATAAGGAAAATAATTGGTAACACTTTACTTGATACCCAGCGTCATTACACGTTATGACACGGTCATAACCATGCCATAATATGTCTTAACACCTGACATAACCTGTTATAATATGGTCATAACCCTGTCATGACCCACATTTGTACAGCTGTTGTGACATATATTGCGTAATTGTATGGCTGGTTATGACGCCTGCATTAGAATAAAACCTGAACATGGTTTCAGCCCAGCTCAGTGCTTGCAGTGGTGGTGAAGCAGCCAGCGGGAAAATACGGAGCGTAAAGGGGTGGTAAAAGTTATCTAGTTGCGCCGTGATTGGCTCAGTGTTCTGTCACTCATAGGGACACTATATCGCCGCAAAATTTACAGGTAGAGCTTGAAAATTCAAGCCCCTTGGGTGCTGCAATAGTTACATTAGAAGTGCCCATCCAAGAAGCCTCAAGGTCATTCATTACCTTAGCTTTGATTGGACTGATCATGTCAACATTACACTTTCAAAATCTTAGCTAGCAAGCTAGTAGTCATCATCATGAATCAAGTCGACAATCTACTGGCAAATCCTTTTCACTCCTTGTCATGTGAAGAGAAATAATGGATAAAACGCATCGGTGCTCATGGGCCATTGAACATAAACATATATACACTGCTCAAAAAAATAAACACTAAAATAACACATCCTAGATCTGAATGAATGAAATATTCTTATTAAATACTTTTTTCTTACATAATTGAATGTGCTGACAACAAAATCACACAAAAATGATCAATGGAAATCAAATGTATCAACCCATGGAGGTCTGGATTTGGAGTCACACTCAAAATTAAAGTGGAAAACCACACTACAGCCTGATCCAACTTTGATGTAATGTCCTTAATAAAACCTGTCAAAATGAGGCTCAGTAGTGTGTGTGGCCTCCACGTGCCTGTATTACCTCCCTACAATGCCTGGGCATGCTCCTGATGAGGTGGCGGATGGTCTCCTGAGGGATGTCCTCCCAGACCTGGACTAAAGCATCCGCCAACTCCTGGACAGTCTGTGGTGCAACGTGGCGTTGATGGATGGAGCAAGATAATGATGTCCCAGATGTTCTCAATTGGATTCAGGTCTGGGGAACGGGCGGGCCAGTCCATAGCATCAATGCCTTCCTCTTGTAGGAACTGCTGACACACTCCAGCCACATAAGGTCGAGCATTGTCTTGCATTAGGAGGAACCCAGGGCCAACCACACCAGCATATGGTCTCACAAGGGGTCTGAGGATCTCATCTCGGTACATAATGGCAGTCAGGCTACCTCTGGCGAGCACATGAGGAATGCCACCCTACACCATGACTGACCCACCGCCAAACCGGTCATGCTGGAGGATGTTGCAGGCAGCAGAACGTTCTCCACTGCGTCTCCAGACTGTCACGTCTGTCACATATGCTCAGTGTGAACCTGCTGTCATCTGTGAAGAGCACAGGGCGCCAGTGGCGAATTTGCCAATCTTGGTGTTCTCTGGCAAATGCCAAACGTCCTGCACGGTGTTGGGCTGTAAGCACAACCCCCACCTGTGGACGTCGGGCCCTCATACCACCCTCATGGAGTCTGTTTCTGACCATTTGAGCAGACATGCACATTTGTGGCCTGCTGGAGGTCATTTTGCAGGGCTCTGGCAGTGCTCCTCCTTGCACAAAGGTGGAGGGAGTGGTCCTGCTGCTGGGTTGTTGCCCTCCTACGGCCTCCTCCACGTCTCCTGATGTACTGGCCTGTCTCCTGGTAGCGCCTCCATGCTCTGGACACTACGCTGACAGACACAGCAAACCTTCTTGCAACATCTCGCATTGATGTGCCATCCTGGATGAGCTGCACTACCTGAGCCAGTTGTGGGGGTTTTAGACTCCATCTCATGCTACCACTAGAGTGAAAGCACCGCCAGCATTCAAAAGTGACCAAAACAACCAGGAAGCATAGGAACACTGCTTTATTGGGGGTGTCTTGCTAAATGCCTATAATTTCCACCTGTTGTCTATTCCATTTGCACAACAGCATGTGAAATTTATTGTCAATCAGTGTTGCTTCCTAAGTGGACAATCAGTATTGCTTCCTAAGTTTGATTTCACAGAAGTGTGATTGACTTGGAGTTACATTGTTGTCTAAGTGTTCCCTTTATTTTTTTTGAGCAGTGTATATATTTTACCTTTATTTAACTAGGCAAGCCAGTTAAGAACAAATTCTTATTTTCAATGATGGCCTAGGAACAGTAGGTTAACTGCCTTGTTCAGGTGCAGAACGGTAGCTTTTTACCTTGTCAGCTCGGGGATTCGATCTTGCAACCTTTCAGTTACAACTCTAACCACTAGTCTACCTGCCGCCAATACGCAACAAACATTACACAACAATTTGGAAATCGCATATTCATCAATGAGTGGTTTGGAAGGAATCAGTGGCTAACTGTAAGCATTGCAATCACTAACCTGCTATTCAGTGGAGTGGGTGTGTTGTCCAAGTCTAGGTCTAAGGATCTCTTTTCCAAGCTTAAAAGGATAGACATTCAAAGTGGGCCATGCTGTCAATCCAGCATGACGTCTGCCGTGCTCAGAATCGAAAACAACTGGGGACTCAAAAAAAAAAAAAAGAGCTCAGACCGGGTAAAACTGTTTCGAACGGTCATCCAACTCAGAATTGGAAGTCAGGAACTCATGCCTCTTTCTAGAGCTTCGATCTGAAGATCCCTAACGTCATCATGATTCAACCTTGTTATTTCCCAGTTGTTTTGAGAGCACCATACATCCAGAGAATGCGAGACTTTGATGACAAAGTTCGATGACAGAAATTTGCTCATGAAGCCTGTTAAAGTGAGCACAGCACAACAAGGTGAGTTCAAAAATGTCTTGTATGCTGCTTCTTAAATGATTTAACATGCAAGGGAGATATGTATACTGTAGCTAATACTAACTGTATGTTGTGTAGTAAGCTGTTAGTAGCCCATGTGCCTTTCCCCTTATAACTTAGCCTACTGTTCTGACTTGGTGGTGCACCTGTAGCATATAGCCTGTTTTAGAGAAATGTCATCATCAAATATTGTAAGAGCTTGAATTGTCTGCTTATATGCCCCCCTTATTTATCCTATGAATCTGACTTGGTATACAGGTAGAATACTGTAAGAACAGCCCATGTTCTGAATTCTGTCGCTGTACATTTCAAAGGTGCTGAAGAAATAGTCATAATGAAAACTGTTTCACTGCCAGACAAGGCTCCGCTGATATCCAGGTGTAGCAGTAAGGTGTTGGGACAAAATAAATGTATGCACGATAGTGCTCGCTCACTGGAGCTGCTTCTTGTTTTTACCTGATAGGAGTGGAACTCATCTGAGGAGTGCGCTCATCTGTAGGCGTGATCTATTTTCATGAACGGGGTGGTGTACCTAATGAACATTCTAGTCAGTTTGTGTGTATAGTAATATATGCATTCAAGTCTGTAATGTCTAAGTTACTAAATTGTTTGTCTAATGTTTTGTGTCGGACCACAGGAAGATAAACTGTTGCCATTTGCTAATTTCTTTTTTAATCTACTTGATTTTTGTCTGTCTCTGAAGGGATCAAAAGCCAAGCCCCCAAACCTTTTACAGCAAACCATTGCTGCCACACTGGAATGCACACCAAGAATGTGTTCTACATCCTTCATTTAAGAGTTTTACTGACACACATGCAGGCGAGCGTGAGAGGTAAATAAAACAAATAAAAAGGAAACTGCAGCCAATACCATAAAAACAGTTGTAACTAACCGGTCCTCTGGTCTGAGAATTGATACCGCCGCACACAACGATAGAGAGAGGAGTTTTTAGAAATACACACTATTCATATTGTGGTTTAAAGCAATTACAAATGCATGCACAGTGCATGCTACGGTCTAAGGTTTACATGTCATAAATTAGAGTAATACGTGAAGTTTAACACGCTGACGTCTGAAGCCCACTAACAAAGTAAAACAGTGCTAAGGGCTTGCTTATTTTCTAAAATATGTTTTTGGCAGGGACAGTTATAAGCAGTACAATTACTTTAATATAAAGTAATTATAGTTTAAAAGCCTATTATGCTGATGTGAAGGCTACCTCAAACAACTAATAGGTCAAAAGACTTTATTTTTTAGAACCATTCAATAAAAATATCACGTAAACATTTGAACCCCTTTGAGGGTCACGCATTAAACTGACTAGATAAGTTCTGGGAGATGGTTGTTGTGCATCCAATGTGAATACACACACACCGAGGCACAGGGGTAAGGGTTGGCAGTAGGGTTTGTATTGACTTCAGCAACAGACATACAGAAGGCAGACTCTGCCGCCGTTGCGGTGGTATCCAGCCCCATTGCATCCCGGGAGAACACGGCAGAGGAGGTAGTAGGGATGCCAATGGACTCCAGGCCAGAGCCAGAAGAGAGACTGCCGTCAGCCTCACAGGACATGGGGAGAGGAGAAGCAGGGCTGACATCTGCAGTGGATATGGTGGTGGAGCATGCAGGTAGAGGTTCTCCACAGGTCCTCTTGGACAGCCGCCGATTCAAGGCACGCATGGTCACAGGAATAGACATACATCTAAATCAGAAGAGCAAGACGATGAATATCGAAGACATGTTATCAACAACTCATGAAGTAAATACTCAGTGTAAGAATGTGGTCTCTGCCTAGAGACAAAATTAAGCAGTATGACTGAGAAATTATGGATCTAGTGGGAGAATACACCCTAAACCTCTTTAGGACTCTGGAGACATATTCATCCATGGATTCTGACTCTGACCCCACTGCAAACAGACTGCAGGTGAGCTTCCGGGAGTCTGCCACATTCACCAGCACTGCAAGACAACAATACACCACACTAAACCCTGAGTAGAGAACATGGAGTGTAACATACTATATTGTGATTCTGCTAAACTGACCCCTGCAGAGTAGAGATAACAAATACTCACAAACAGATAGAGAGTCACTGTCAGATAGGTGAAAGGTCACAGAGAGGCTGGAACCTGACTCAGGGAGGACTTCGCAGTATAGGTCACACACTGGACCTAGAAAAGGGGGTTTGGTTATAGCCAAGTCAACAATGTTCACTCGTATGAACAGTTTGACATAAGTAATCTGATGAATGGTTGCACCCTTATGACACATTAGATACCATCCATGTAATAACTAAATAGTATTCTGTGACATTTGGGGATTGTAGGATTCAAACCCTGATGTATGCTCATTTGCTCACTTACCTGGGCTAGGCCTGAGAGAGGTAATGCAGCTGGCCAGTAGAGTGTTAATTGCACACTGGTGGCGGAGGAGCTCCAGTAGGGCAGGGACATGGGCAGGGTGGGTAAAGGGAATGGTACTCATCAGCGTCCCCCTCAGAGCAGCTTCTTCCCATGCAGCCCCCGGCAGCACATAGCTGTGTATCTCTTTACCTGGGAGGGGCTGGATGGAGAAGACCGGTGTGTCAAAAGGATTACCTTTGATGGAATGCTGAGTAGAAGAAAGTGGTGTAGGTCTTACTGTGCACAGCTGTCAATGACATACCGGTAGTGCCAGTATGATATACGTTGTAGAGCAAAATTATAAATCTGTAAGCATTCAAAATCTGTTTTGGTTTAAGCATATATACACACAAACCACTAGAAAGTGGGCATCTTGGCCATTCCATGTTTTGTTGCCACCATTCTCCCCTAATAAGGTCATCATCAACTGGGGAAAAGGTGCCCACTGCAGGTCAGCATCAGCATCAGTTATGGCAACATCTAGGAAACAGTAGCAGTTTGATCACAAGAAAGGAGGTTGTACAACGATGCGTTCAATTGAAATGTGTCTGGTATCAATCATCCCAATGTGAATTACAGTGCAAGAAGACACACTTATTCACAGATAAGACTAGAAGCACAATTGAATCTTGCTAAAAAGGAGTATCAAAGCATACAAACCTGTAATTTGGCTGAGCTTCTCAACAAAGGACGAGAGCATTGGTAGGGGTGGCTGCAGTTTGAGCTGGAAGCAGGCTGGCATAATTTCAGAGAGCACCTCACAGAGAGGACTGAACAAGGGTAGACTGCAACAACAAAAAACACAAACTCAAGCTCTTTATTAGCGTAGCTGTCTTCATGTGAGATTTCATCCTAATATGGGGAATTCCATGTCTGCACTTAGAAAACCTCAGATATCAATGAATCATTTGAAAATAGTAATATAATGACATTGAGATAGTTACCCCTGGGCGTCAAGCTGAGGTGGTTGTGGGATGACAGATGCCATCTGGAGCTTGTGTGTAGAGTCAGTTGGCCCCACTGTCACCAAGGCCAACTGGCCAACACTGCCCCTTTCTGCAACCCCATAGCAGAACACAACAGTACTTAATTATATATATTTTAAGAAACAGCATTCAAATGCAGTTGCGACTGTTCCAAAACATACCTGAATCGAACATCTCCAACAGAATGTCAGAAGGGCTGATGTAGTATTGGATAGTCATTGGTATACCTGAATAGGACAGGCACACACAAAAAAAGCATATTTCTGTTAGTCATTGAGGGTGATCGAACAGCTAAAGAAACGACTAGGGGCTTTCTGGCTAATGGTCTTGCTCCCTTTATTAGTAACCTGCCTTCGCTCCCTGCCGTAAGATAGCCAATCCTGCCATTGAGAATCATGTCCACTTGAAGATTGCACTCCCTTAATGCTCTGAAAGGAGAAAAAAACGTGAATATTTCAACACAATGATATAGGATTTCATTCAAGACAACCTCTAGGTTATTTCATTCTCACAGGAAAATGCAGGAGTCACAATTCCCTCTATTCAACTTCGGCCATTCTTATTACATTTCACTAACCTTGGCAAATGGGATATCTTCTGTAGATCTTTCCCCAAGAACTGAAGGGCTGTGTAGACCTTGATCTTGGTCTCACTAAAATATATTAGACTGTCCCGTTATCATGCCGCTTAACCAATGACATTGAATATAAACTAGTGGTAAAAAGGCAGTACTTGTCTCCAGGGATGTTGTACAGGGAGGAAAGGCCTTTCAGTTTCACTGAGAATTCTTCAAACTTCTTTGACCTGTGCAGTAATAAACAGATGGGGGTAATCTGAAGTGCCAACAATGTATAGTTTGTTAGAACTTGGTAAAATAAATGTCAGGTGACCTCAGTTGACAAATTGTATTAGTCAGACCATATGTATTACATCTTACTTTAGCAGTTGAAGAAGTGACTCGCTTGACTGTAACACACAAAAAACATTGGCTTGAGTGACATGAGTAATTTGAAACATTACAAAATGTTTTCCTATATAGGAATGAAACAATCAGTCTAATACCACAGGGGCTTCTCCATGTTGGGCCAACTTCACATCCTCCACCTCTCCCCCAGGCAGCAGTAGGACCTCTAGGTAGAACATGTCAGCTGTGAGGTAACAGGTTGTCTCAGTGGGGCTCAGGTGGGACCCCATCCTGTACAAAACAGAGGTCAAGGCTCAATAATGAGAAATGCCATTGCAAAACACCAAGAGTGCGATGGAGGTTATTTAGTGTATAGCATCAAATTAATTCCATACTGTACAGGCCTAAGAATCTTTCGATCCAAACATCAGGAAACTCAAAAAGATGCTGCACTGATTTGGAGCATTCAAAATGGGTAGAGGTCCCTGGATTATCCAGTAGAGGGACACAAAGTCTAGGCATTGTATTACCGAATGAAAACAGATTACAAAATTATCATATTACCCTCTCTGTTTGGCCATTATCTCCAACCGTGATACCATGGCGCTCAAAGACGACACTGGAACAGAAAACGGTTTGGGAAATGTTTCATAAAAAGTTATAATTTGAGTGAAGTGACCATACAACAAATGGCAGACACCATAATCATAATTCTGCATGATGACCTTCAACTGGAATGGAGTGCATTACATCTGACACTAGTCTATGCAGAAGATTGAACTTCGCTGAGGTTGTGAATATAAATAGCTTATTTTTTGTTTACCATTCAGTGCTTCATGGAGTATTTTCAGACACCTAATCAGTGGTTCACAGGGTTTGGTGTCACCTCTCGATTTGTCCTATAAAATACAGATTAACACATTTTTGAACAGCTCAAGTATCCTGATAGAAAGCACTTACTACATACTATGACATAGTTTGAGAAAGCGCATCTCTTGAGAGTCTTTAGGAACTGAATGAACTTAGGGCTTAAGACTGAGCAGCATTGTTCAGGGAAGACATCTAGATGGCCCAGGCCCAACTCCAGCTGCCTTATCCCCTCGGACCGCACATCCCTGTCCGCCCAAAACCACTCAACCCCACCCCCAACAGGCCCTGGAGACTGACTGCTGCCAAGCTGAACTTCTTTCTGAGGCCACACAACCATCCCCAGTCATGGAGTGCAACTGGACAATGGCCATGGATGGATCAAGATAGATTCGTCAGAGTCCAGAAAGCAGTGTCCAACTGACACAATTCCAAAAACCTTTCAGCCCATTCTAAAACGACAAACAAGAGCTTTTAAATTGTACCCCCACTGACGTTGAATCTCAACAATGATAGATCTGGGTAATGTGTTGGGAAGGGGGTGGCACTTAATACTGGAAATTATTCCCTTTGGTGACAGATCATACCAGTTACTCAGTCAAATAAGGGACCAGTCGTTTATGTAGAGTTATACTAATCTGGCTAAAAATCATATTGGAATGCCAACATCTGGAAGGCATTTCAAGTCTTGTGGCTGAACGGTCACGGATGTTTGTCCTCAAGACAAGTTTGGTGAAACATTAGTCCAAGATATACTGTTAAGGAGTGAAGGCTAGCCTACTCCATTAACATCCAAGACCCTTCCTTATATGTAATGTTCAGAGGTAAACTGGTTCTGGCAGCCAACTACGCCATCTAAACATGAATCGATTCTTAATCGCAATACGGTTCTGGTAACATAAGGCCCTCTACTTTCAAATGAAAAAGAACTCCAATATATGGTCGCTTTAACCCCCGCTGAAAAATGTGTCCGGGGCATAACCCCCAGGATATTTTTTGGGGTAGAATGACAGAGGTCAGACATTCTACTCCAAAATGTATAAAAATGTAATTATGTTGACAATAAATCAAATCAAATTGTATTTTTGTCACATACACATGGTTAGCAGATGTTAATGCGAGAGTAACGAAATGCTTGTGCTTCTAGCTCCGCCAATGCAGTAATAACCAACGAGTAATCTAACTAACAATTCCAAAACTACTACCTTATACACCACACACACAAGTATAAAGGGATAAAGAATATGTACATAAAGATATATGAATGAGTGATATATATATATCAATATCAAAGATATAAAAGTGATGAGAGACACTGCAGGGAGATGAGGAGCAAGTGGTGCCTGTGTGATCGTGGCTCTCATTCGCACCACTGCTCATTCTGCTTGCTACAAATAGCCTACACATTGTAACTTGTCATTGATCTTAAAATGGATAGTATGTGTTTTTTGGCAATTAAGCCCAGATACCATTTGTCTATGCGTGCAATTGGAAGGAAGTTGAAGGTAGTTTTGCGAGCCATCTCTAACAAGCATTTCTACAGGAAGAGATAGCATGCTAGCTGTTCCCATAGAGTTCCAGTCATTGCGCCAACGCTAGGTAGTAACTTCCTTCAAACTGCGCGCAGAGGCAATAATGGTATCAATGAGTTCATCTGACTCAGGGTAAGTAGAGAAAAGCATAATTGCTGAAGTCTCGCACTATCCCTTTATAAGTGCCTCTGCAGAGAGATATACAAGACTCAACCAAAAAAATAAACGTCCCTTTTTCAGGACCCTGTCTGACAAATAAATTGCAATGGCCATACTGTGAGACGCCTAAGACAGCACTACAGGATCGTCCTCACAGTGGCAGACCACGTTTAACACCTGCACAGGATCGATACATCCGCACATCGCACCTGCAGGACAGGTACAGGATGGCAACAACAACTTCCGAAGTTACACCAGGAACGCACAATCCCGCCATCAGTGCTCAGACTTTCCGCAATCGGCTGAGAGAGGCTGGACTGAGGGCTTGTAGGCCTGTTGTAAGGCAGGTCCTCAACAGACACCACCGGCAACAACGTCGCCTATGGGCACAAACCCACAGTTGCTAGACCATACAGGACTGGCAAAAAGTGCTCTTCTCCGACGATTTGCGGTTTTGTCTCACCAGGGGTAATGGTCGGATTCGCGTTTATTGTCAAAGTAATGAGCCTTACACAGAGGTCTGTACTCTGGAAGGGGATCAATTTGGAGGTGGAGGGTCCGTCACGGTCTGGGACGGTGTGTAACAGCATCATCGGACTGAGCTTGTTGTCATTGCAGGCAATCTCAACGCTGTGCGTTACAGGGAAGATATCCTCCCTCATGTGGTACCCTTCCTGCAGGCTCATCCTGACAAGACCCTCCAGCCATACTGCTCAATCTGTGCGTGACTTCCTGCAAGACAGGAATGTCAGTGTTATGCCATGGCCAGTGAAGAGCCCGGATATCAATCCCATTTAGCACATCTGGGACCTGTTGGATCAGATGGTGAGGGCTAGGGCCATTCCCCCCAGAAATGTCCAGGAACTTGCAGGTGCCTTGGTGGAAGAGTGGGGTAACATCTCACAGCAAGTACTGGAAAAGCTGGTGCAGTCCATGAGGAGATGCACAGCAGTACTTCATGCAGCTGGTGGCCAGATACTGACTGTTACTTTTGATTTTGCCCCCCCCGCCCCCTTTGTTCAGGGACACATTATTCCATTTATGTTAATCACGTATGTGAAACGTGTTCAGTTCGTCTCAGTTGTTAAAGGTTGCGAGTTCAAACCCCCGAGCTGACAAGGTACAAATCTGTCGTTCTGCCCCTGAACAGGCAGTTAACCCACTGTTCCCAGGCCGTCATTGAAAATAAGAATATGTTCTTAACCGACTTGCCTGGTTAAATAAAGGAAAAATTAAAAACACACATTGGCAGTGCAGTTAGAAGAGCTTCAACTGAGAACCAAGAGCTAGGTGAAGTATTAGTCCATGTTCTGGATCGAGTTTGTATCTCGGTCTAGCAGCAAAACACTAAACCAATGTTTAACTCATCTACCCTTGCCTGTTTGGCGACGCTTTTCCCATGTCGGAGGGTATATCTGTGGTCAGTGGACGGTAGGGAATGCGTCGACGAGCTGTGCCCAGGAAATAATTCAATCCAATTGTTAGATACCAACACCCCACCGTCAAATCAAAACCAAACATGGATTCCATGTTGTGTTATTGCCTTCTTCAGGATTGGGTTGGTGGCTCACATCCAACTTTTAGGTGCACACACTGCCACCTACTGTACTGGAGTGTGAGGTCAGCCATGGCCTACCTACATTCAATTCCGGTAATACAAAATTGGGGGAAAGGATCATTTCCCTGCCAACTACTAGCCCAAAAACAACCCATTCCACGATTTAATCCTTTCTAATCCTACTCCAGGCCAATGGTCTGGGAGGACAGAACTTTACCACTCAATCCCCCCCTTGCAACTATTTTGCAGTAAAAACCTAACAATAACAAGTACTTCTTTGCAGCTGCCACCACAACCTCCATTTTCTGTGACTTACAGTCCCATTTCTGCAGTACAGTTGACAACAACGGCAATGAATTCTAAGAAACCCACATTATTCCCATTTCTCTCTGCGTACTCAAGAGGAACCCTCTCAGGATCCCTCACTCTGTACCCATCTTCCTCTAACACGCACGACACTGCTTCAGCATTGCAACACTTTCTGTGCTCCTCTGACCCTGGAACCCGCAACCTGCCTTTCTCTCACCGGACACCTCAGATCTCCAGCCCCATGGGCACCCCCACCGATACTACGCATCCCTTTGTCTCATGCCCTCCTGCACACATCTAGGGATCTCCCTCCTAATGGCTGCAACATAATTTAAGCTTGGCACCTAAAACAAAACAAATATTTTCAGAATAAAAGCTCTAACAGGACAACTGACACATCCTAACTTGACCTTGTCAGGCAAAGACGTCTAACAATTGGATTCAATTATTTTCTACATGGGCACTGCTCAGCAAATGATGCATTACCAATTCCTCTGACGTGGGAAAAAGTAATATAAAGTGTTGCCAAACAGGCACAGAAACAGATTGGTAAATAAATTGCATGGCGGGTTAGTGTTATACTGCTAGACTGAGAAACTCAGTCTTGAACCTGGGATAGGGGAAACATATGACATTGGAGGAACGTTTCAGAAATATTTCACTAATACTTACCATACACCTACGAACCAGTTTAAAGGTCTCATTCCATGTCTTTTCTGCATATTTTGAGTGCAGGTCAGAAATGAAGGACTTACTCCCAACCACTGATGGGCAGAAGATTAAGTACTTAAGATACAAATACATTGGATGGCGACATCAAACAAGACAGCAGACTGGAAATAACAATTGCCATTGTGTGAATGGGGTCAAAAGCAAGGCTGAGCCTCTATTGGCTATATATCTGCGTTCAATTGCTTCCCTCAATTACAATATTTTGAATATTTACCTCGGTATTGCCCTCTCTGAATTACATTAGTTCGCCAAGCACTAGTCTGACTAAATCAGGCTGTAATGTACAATTAGTTGGTATACACCCAAAACTAATGTACAGTTTGTCCTTCAGCCGCTCCCAATTTGAGACATATCCGCAGCAAATATGGATTACACATGTTTTGTGCACCGTGCTGGAGTTTACATTTCTATCACTTGGCATGCGTAAAACCATGTAATTAACTGCCGATTTCCGTTAGTATGCATGCAACACGTACACACGTGTTTGCTCATGACCAAAGGCAGGTGCAAAAGATGGAAGTAGCCTACATGCACGCATACTAACTGAAGTCTGCAGGTGTTTACATGGTTTTTACGCATGTGCCAGATGATCGTAGACATTTCTACTTCAGTACCAGCGCTCTAAAAATTTGGGTAAACAATTGTTTACCGTGGATATTTCGATCATCTGAAGGTCCACCACCACGGACAACCAGTAGAAAAAGTTCAAATTTAAATAAACACTGGCTCGTGAGGAACGTTCACACGATGTTGCAGTCATTAGTTTCAGGCTGTATCAATTAATTTATCAGAATAGCCAAACACATCACTCACCTGCCATCTTCAATTATATCTTGAACCAGAAGTTGGTGCCCATGCGGTTTCAGAATGAAATAAACTGTTGTGTTTCCTCTAAAATAGGCCTACTCTGAAACAGGTCAACAACAAACAAAAAAAAGTGTATGTGATGATACGCACAGGAAGAGCTCCACCAACTGGGACATGACACTAATGATTTAAATACCCACAGTAGGTGACGATCAGGGGGAGCTGTTTTGAAGCCACTGATCCTCCATCTTGGCACTTCCCCACGTTGTGAAATATATTTTGGAAACTATATTTGTATTTATTTATCCGTTATTTTATCGGGTAAATTGACTGAGAACACGTTCTCATTTGCAGCAACCGACCTGGGGAATAGTTACAGGGGAGAGGAGGGGGATTAATGAGCCAATTGTAAACTGGGGATTATTTGGTGACCGTGATGGTTTGAGGGCCAGATTGGGTATTTAGCCAGGACACTGAGGTTAACACTCTTACGATAAGTGCCATGGGATCTGGGTTGGCACCCCCCCCTTGGGTTGTGCCATGGCGGAGATCTTTGTGGGCTATACTCGGCCTTGTCTCAGGATGGTAAATTGGTGGTTGAAGATAACCCTCTAGTGGTGTGGGGGCTGTGCTTTGGCAAAGTGGGTGGGGTTATATCCTTCCTGTTTGGCCACAGTGTCTCCTGACCCCTCCTGTCTCAGCCTCAAGTATTTATGCTGCAGTAGTTTGTGTCGGGGGGGCTAGGGTCAGTTTGTTATATCTGGAGTACTTCTCCTGTCCTATCCGGTGTCCTGTGTGAATTTAAGTATGCTCTCTCTAATTCTCTCTCTCGGAGGACCTGAGCCCTAGGACCATGCCTCAGGACTACCTGACATGATGACTCCTTGCTGTCCCCAGTCCACCTGGCCGTGCTGCTGCTCCAGTTTCAACTGTTCTGCCTGTGATTATTATTATTTGACCATGCTGGTCATTTATGAACATTTTGGCAATGTTCTGTTATAATCTCCACCCGGCACAGCCAGAAGAGGACTGGCCACCCCACAAAGCCTGGTTCCTCTCTAGGTTTCCTCCTAGGTTTTGGCCTTTCTAGGGAGTTTTTCCTAGCCACCGTGCTTCTACACCTGCATTGCTTGCTGTTTGGGGTTTTAGGCTGGGTTTCTGTACAGCACTTTGAGATATCAGCTGATGTACGAAGGGCTATATAAATACATTTGATTTGATCTTTAATGACCTCAGAGTCAGGACACCCGTTTAACACCCCACCCGAAAGACGGCACCCTACACAGGGCAGTAGCCCTGGGGCATTGGGATATTTTTTAGACCAGAGGAAAGAGTGCCTCCTACTGGCCCTCCAACACCACTTCCAGTAGCATCTGGTCTCCCATTCAGGAACTGACCAGGACCAAACCTGCTTAGCTTCAGAAGCAAGCCAGCAGTGGTATGCAGGGTGGTATGCTACTGGATAAATAGAATTAATGTAAAAAAAAAAAAAAAGAAAAGTTCAGTAATTATTTTACAGACACCTTAATGTTTCAATTATATTTAATTTGAGCTTAACCAAAATGGGAAAAAAAAATCTAAAACAAGTCAATTAAAAAATATATATTTAATGTTACTGTCCCCAGTAAAAAAAATGAAATACCCGGTATATGTAGTTTTGCCCTTGAAACATTTAAATAATTCATTCAAACCTGTGGAGAACTTCCTCATCTGGGGAGTGCCAATATGGCCTACCAGTGGCTTCAGACTCTCATTGGCCAATACATATTATTCACATCCAGGGTTTATATACATTATTGCATCACCCCATTCCTTCTTTTAGCGCCAAACACAGACTGTTTGTTCATTTGTCTAACGATTTCAAGCACATTCCAATTGTAACACTATTTAGAGACTCTAAATTAAATTATTAAATTATTAAGTATACTCTAAATTAGAGTATAAATTGTATATCGCCAAACTGTAGCTCACTCACTGTGGATTGTTTGTAGATTGGACTGATTTGCTGCAGATTGCTCACATACTGGTCACACCCACATAGTTATCCAGCAGGTGCAGGTACTTAATAATGTTCTATGTTTTTCTTTGGAATTTGATTGGCGGATTGCATCCAACTTTTAGGTGAGGTCAGTCACGGCCTACCCACATTAAGTTATCTTCATTAGGCCTGTTCTATGTTGAGCAGTGTGTTTCCTAATATCTATATCCCGTAAAGATGTGCTAGGTAGAAATCGCTCCACCTTTTCCTGGTTGCTAAAATTGTAATAGTTTCCCTAATTTCAATTTATGTGACAAAACAAGCATGTATAGTTTACAAAATCATTGTACCATCTAAACTGCTGTGAAAAATATTTTCCATAAACAAAAATATTGTATTTTCAGCTGTTTGAAGCTGTTGTACAAAACTGAAAGTAAAACATGCAAATTTAATTTAATTTAACAGTTCTACCACTTCTTAAACTTGCTTTCAATGCGAATGACAGATCTACAACACAGATTTCTATGTGAATTTAGTGGGTTGCCCAGAAAGTTACATATTGCAGCATTAAATGTTTATGTGATATTATGTCCTGATATTGTGAAATGTAATAGCCTTTGCATTGACCATTGATACAATAACTATTGAGAAGTATTGATTAATTAGTGAGATATTACTGTTAAATGATGAAATTACAGTTTATGTGCATTTTGGATTATCACAGTGTTAGGCTTCAATACTTTGGAATTTTGGTAAAGATGTCTTTTATCTACTTCCCCAGAGTCAGACGAACTCATGGATACCATTTTTATGTCTCTGTGTCCAGTATGTTAGCGTTTGGTCTTTTAGTGGCCTCCCTCTTGATGCTGGAGAGACATTTAGGTTTTAAAGTTAATTTCCTGCAATTCTAGACATTTTGCCATGGGGCAGAGATAATTTAAACAATTTTAAATCTAATTTCCTGCAATTCTACACATTTTGCCAGGATTTATGCTATGTTCAAGATTGCTGAGTGAGCATGACCTATATGAGTGGGCGTGACCTCTGTGCCCGGTCAGTACCGCTAGACTAATTTACCAATTTTGAAATTGTTTGCTGACATTGCTAATTGAGTGACTGTCAGTGACCGACATACCAATATAAAAATTGCTGATGCACAACCAAATGTCGAAGGTGCACCTTGTGTATTCTACTACTCTAACTGAAACCCGGAATGAGTTCCTAGCGGCCTGGGGACATAAGTAACTGCTTTGTCACTTATTCCTGGAGCCGACCCTAAATGTTGGCTCTATTCATGTCATTTCTATCTGTAATGTTCGACAATGTTTGGTTACTGAACGTGGCCCTGGTCGCTCATTTTCAGGAGAGATTATGCTGGAGTGACATGTTGTGCCAAGGCTCTCTAAACTGAGTTGTGTTAGGAATCATTGACACTGTCCTTATAGGCGTGTAGTGAATAGGCTATTTATATAATCTATTTGTTATTTTGGCAGTGTTCCTCCTCAACGTTCAAATACATCCACACGTCTAGTGTGGAGTCAATTCGAAAATGTCCCAAGCTCAAACTGGTGTAGTGAGTTTGGAGTTGAGATGGCGGAAGCAGAAGTGTTTTTTGAAGATTTATTTAGTTGAGGACAGTTAGTGAGAACGATGAGTGGACAACAGTGAAGTCCAAGAATGGAACGAAAAGGGATAAAACTGTCGTGGAAAATGAGTCTGATGAATCGTTGCTTGTTGGAGTATGTATTTTGGATAAGGCTGTTCATTTGAGGAAACCATTTTGAAGACACAAGGATGGTGAAGAAGGCGTTGGGGAACGTGGACGCAGTCAAAGTAACCAGGAGTGGTGTGGTGTTGATGTTGTGTGTGTATCTAAAGAGCAAAAGGAATGTGCATTATGGCTCGCAACGTTATCGGTGCATGAAGTGTACAGCTTTGATTTTCGGAGCGGGGCACAGGTAAAAGGTGTTATCTCTGGCGTCCCATTGGATATTGATAATCGATATCTTAGGCAAAGAATTACAGGAGTAGTTAATGCACGTTGATTGAGCAAAGTGTATCTACCATCCTATGTAAAGCTGGGATATATAAGATACGCCGTAAGAGCGTTTATGCAGTACAAGAAATGTACAAAGTTTGGCCACGTGTCAAATGTTTGCAGGCAGGAAGGAATATGTTATTGAACGGCCTGTGAATGTAAAATGTTGCAACTGTGGTGGGGATCATATTCCCGAATTCCCTGAGTGCTGTGAAAGACGTTGGTATGTCAAGGATCGTGGCTGTAAAGCACATCTCCTGTGTGGAGGCGGTGAAGAGAGTCGAAGGGGCAAGAGGCCACAGTTCTGAAGAAGATATGGCAGTGGATGCATCGCAACCAGTTGCAAATGGTATACCTCAGTCAAGTTATCGGGATACATTTAGTGTGAAGAAGGTGGATTTTGTAGCATTTATAGCCTCAGTTATTAATCGTACTGCACAAATGTCCAAGAAGCCCAAGCAGCTGGACATCATTATAGCTGCAGCTAAGAAGTTTTTGGGCCTCCAAGACTTCCCGGCAGAAGCACTGCAAGGACTACTGTCGCCAGAAAATGTCCCACCCTCACAGGATCCTTCTGAGCCTGTGTATGGACTTGATTATAACAGAAAAGCAAGCAGATTCATATTGTATGGAATTGTTATATATCTATTTGATCTTTACCCTGCATTGTTTCCTTTTTGGGATCTTTATTATCCACTTGTACAGTAGGTGGCGGAATGCACCTATAATTGTGGCATACGCTATTATACCAAAGAAGAGGTGGTCGGATTGGTGAAGCGTGTAGAGTTGAACCATAGTTCGGGGAATGGGAAATGGTGGCGAGTAGTGCGGATGGAATGGAGGAAAAGTTGGTGAAGCAACAGCTGTGCTGGAATGCGAACAATATGGGTGTCATGGTATGTATGGTATGGAGCTGGAGGATGAGGGTCAAGGGCCGGAATGGTCGATAGTGGAAAGCCAGGAAGAAGAGGGATCAAGATACAGAAAGCAGTTGAGCGTCTAGTTAACAAAGCATAAAGAGGGCCAAGGTAGGAAGCAAGATTAATGATGTGTCGGAGTGGAAAGTTGTCATGGTGTTTGATGAGACCACAGGGCCTCACACTCTGTCCATCTAACTAATGCCGTAGAGAAAGAGGTAGGTGAGGTGAAATTAGCTTGGTTCATTGGTAGCCAAGCTCAGCAAGAGAAGATTTTAGAAATGGAAACACTTAATAGGACGACGTTTAAAAGCCATGTCCCTGGTGCTTATGCTAGATTGAGGGGAGTCATTACTGCGGCAGAGTGATTGAGGCCAAAAGGTTGATCAGTAGGAAAGAGGGTCAAAGATGTGAAAGCTTATCAGTGATGCTGAGGTTTAAGAAAGTCTTGCTGAGAAAAGTACAGATAGGACTCCTTGGTTTCAATGTTAGAGAATTTGTCCCATATGCACTGCAGTGTTTTAAATGCCAAAGAATGGGACATGTAGCTGCTCAATGTAAAGGAAAGAACAGATGTGCCAAGTGTGAAGGGGAACATGATTACAGTGACTGTAGGAGCAATGTGAAGGTTCAGTGCTGTAATTGTGGGGGAGAACACAGTGCAGCATTTGGTGGATGCCAGGTACAGAGAGAGGCTCAGAGATATAAGATCAGTCATGAGGTATCGTATGCAGAGGCCGTAAAACAGATTGGTATAGAACTACAGTGCGGATTTATGGAGCTTACATGGATGTACCTGTAGTAAGTGTACTGACTGTTGGGGCTGGTGCTTCTGATGGTCCTGGCATGGTTTCGAGGCTTGTTCAGAAATCTTGTGCTCATGAATGTGCAGTGTCAAAGGACACTTTGATAATGAATAAAGTTGAGTTCATAGCTTTTATTGGTAAGTTTATCAATACGATTTGGGTTGTGGAAAGCAGAAATTCCAGGTTGAAGGTTATTGCAGACACAGCAAAATAAATATTGGGGCTAAAAGATGTTCCTGTTGTTTTTTATTTTACTAGGCAAGTCAGTTAAGAACAAATTCTTATTTTCAATGACAGCCTAGGAACAGTGGGTTAACTGCCTGTTCAGGGGCAGAACGACAGATTGTGTACCTTGTCAGCTCAGGGATTTGAACTTGCAACCTTTCGGTTACTAGTCCAATGCTCTAACCACTAGGCTACCCTGCCGCTATACAATCCTACGGGTGGAGTGTTTAATGGGAGGGGGGAGGGTGTGGTAGAAGTTAAGGAATTATTTGTTTTTTATTTACATGGTTGTACAGAATTGGGAAGCTCATGATTAATCTTTACATTCCAGCACAGTAGGTGGCGGCATGACTTAAACGATTGATTGCGGACCGCCATGATATCACAGAAGAAGAAATAGATAACAAAGAAGAAGACTTGACAATCTCTTCTCTTGTTGCTAGGATCGCGAGAAGAGGGTAAGTAAACGATTTCTTCAAACCAGCTTGCAGCTGTCATTTTTTGTAGCCTGTATCGCCCATAGTGTCCCAAGGTAAGGTTATTTCCAATACATGCTAGCTAGCCCAACCTTCTACCGCACTTCGAAGAACAAGTTAACTGACGTTAGCTTAAGTAGCTAGCCAGATAGCTTGAGTTTGTCGTTTTAGCTACAGTACACCTCGTTGTTTTAGTAAGTGAAACTAGCTAGTTTTGTGTAGCTAACTACAGTAACTAGCTTAGCTAGGTAACGCTAGCTTGCTTAGCGTCAGCAAAACTAGCTAACGTGAACTGGCTAGTTACGATGGTTTCCTAGTCAAAAACACCATACAGCACTTGACATTTCACTTACAATTCCACTGTAGCCTAGCTAATCCCCCTATTTCTCTGAAAAGTTGTCTCGCTCGCTTCCCTTACAGCGTCCTATTTCTTATTTTGAATGGACTGAATGCTAACCAATCCTTGTTTGGAATTAGGACATACAGTGAATTCGGGAAGTATTCAGACCTCTTGATTTACCACATTTTGTTACGTTACAGCGTTATTCTACAATGGATTAAATAGTACCCCCCCAAATCTACACACAATACCTCATAATGACAAAGCAAAAATGTACGAGGTAGGACATTTTACATAAATATTCAGACCCTTTACTCAGTACTTTAAAGCACCTTTAGCAGAGGTTACAGCCTCGAGTCGTCTTGGGTATGATGCTACCAGCTAAGCACACCTGTATTTGGGGAGTTTCTCCCATAATTCTCTGCAGATCCACTCAAGCTCAGGTTGGATGGGGAGTGTCGCTGTAACGCTATTTTCAGGTCTTCCCAGAGATGTTCAGTCAGGTTCAAGTCCGGGCTCAGGCTGGGCCACTCAAGGACATTCAGAGACTTGTCCTGAAGCCACTCCTGCGTTGTCCAGTTGGAAGGTGAACCTTCACCCCAGTCTGAGGTCCTGAGTGCTCTGGAGCAGGTTTTCATCAAGGAACTCTCTTTACTTGGCTCCGTTCATCTTTCCCTCAATCCGGACTAGTCTCCCAGTCCCCGAAAAACTTCCCCACAGCATGATGCTGCCACAACCATGCTTCACCGTAGGGATGGTGCCAGGTTTCCTACAGACGTGATGCTTGGCATTGATGCCAATGAGTTCAATCTTGGTTTCATCAGACCAAAGAATGTTGTTTCTCAAGGTCTGAGCCCTTTAGGTGCCTTTTTGACAAACTCCAAGTGGGCTGTCATGTGCCTTTTTACTGAGGAGTGGCTAACTTCTGGCCACTCTACCATAAAGGCTTGATTGGTGCAGATATGGTTGTCCTTCTGAAATGCTCTCATCTCCACAGAGGAACTCATGAGGTCTGTCAGTGACCATCAGGTTCTTGGTCACCTCCCTGACCAAGGCCCTTCTCCCTCAATTGCTCAGTTTGACTCAGCAGCCAGCTCTAGGAAGAGTCTTGGTGATTCCAAACTTCCGTTTAAGAATGGAGTTGTAGAAACATCTCAAGGATGATCAATGGAAACGGGATGCACCGTTGCTCAATTTCTAGTCTCATAGCAACGGGTCTGAATTCTTATGTAAATAAGGTATTTCTGTTTCATTTTTATAAATGGGCAAATAATAAAAACCTGGTTTTGCAATGTTATTATGGGGTATTGTGTGTAGATTGAAGGGGGGAAAAATGTAAGCAATTTTAGAAAGGCTGTAACGTAACAACGTGTGGAAAAAGTCAAGGGGTCTGAATACTTATCGAATGCACTGTATTTCTCTTAGGTCATTTCTAAATTCTCAGTTTCACTGATCCAGTTGTTTTAACTGCTGTGAGGGAACACTTCCTTGTGGGAGCACTCCCTTGTGGCAGTAGTGTACAATGCAGCAGTGTGAATGTATTTGATGTACTACAAATCATGTTATGTCTTTATTTATTTTTTAATTTTAGGGGACAAGCTCAATCTGCCTCACGTTGCAGTTGGAGGTTGCTGTCCTATCTATCTGGCTTACCCTCAGATCCTCCCTTTTCCCCTCCTGGTTTCTTCCCGAACCTCTTGCTCTCCTTAAACCCTCTTTACTCGGAGTGAACCACCATGGCAACAGCAAAGCCCAAAGGGCAGAACTCTCTGGCCCTCCACAAAGTGATCATGGTGGGCAGTGGTGGAGTGGGGAAGTCAGCCCTCACTCTGCAGTTCATGTATGACGAGGTAAGAAACAATATTTGTCAGAAGAGCATATTTTGTTGGCTGTTTTGGAAGGCCTACTTTTCTTCTGGATAACATATGTTTATGGCCTACATCCAACTTTCGAGGCCAGAGATGGCTAAACGTTTTGGCTCGAGGGCCAAAAAAATAGAAAATACATACCCACTACCAGTCAAAGGTTTGGACACACCTTCTCATTCAATGGTTTTTTATTTTTCTATTTTCTACATTGTAGAATACTAATGAAGACATCAAATCTATGAAATAACACGTATGGATTCATGTAGTAACCAAAAACGTGTTAAACAAATCAAAATATATTTTTCTTCAAAGTAGCCAGCCTTTGCATTGATGACATCTTTGCACACACTTGGCATTCTCTCAACCAGCTTCATGAGTTATTCACCTGGAATGTATTTCAATTAACAGGTGTGCCTAGTTCATTTGTGGATTTTCTTTCCTTAATGCGTTTGAGCCAATCAGTTGTTGTGACAAGATAGGGCTATCTTCTGTATACACCCCCTATTTGGTAACATTTAACATATCATTTAAGTCATTTAGCAGACGCTCTTATCCAGAGCGACTTACAAATTGGTGCATTCACCTTATGACATCCAGTGGAACAGCCACTTTACAATAGTGCATCTAAATCTTTTAAGGGGGGGGGGGTGAGAAGGATTACTTTATCCTATCCTAGGTATTCCTTAAAGAGGTGGGGTTTCAGGTGTCTCCGGGAAGGTGGTGATTGACTCCGCTGTCCTGGCGTCGTGAGGGAGTTTGTTCCACCATTGGGGGGCCAGAGCAGCGAACAGTTTTGACTGGGGAGCGGGAACTGTACTTCCTCAGTGGTAGGGAGGCGAGCAGGCCAGAGGTGGATGAACGCAGTGCCCTTGTTTGGGTGTAGGGCCTGATCAGAGCCTGGAGGTACTGAGGTGCCGTTCCCCTCACAGCTCCGTAGGCAAGCACCATGGTCTTGTAGCGGATGCGAGCTTCAACTGGAAGCCAGTGGAGAGAGCGGAGGAGCGGGGTGACATGAGAGAACTTGGGAAGGTTGAACACCAGACGGGCTGCGGCGTTCTGGATGAGTTGTAGGGGTTTAATGGCACAGGCAGGGAGCCCAGCCAACAGCGAGTTGCAGTAATCCAGACGGGAGATGACAAGTGCCTGGATTAGGACCTGCGCCACTTCCTGTGTGAGGCAGGGTCGTACTCTGCGGATGTTGTAGAGCATGAACCTACAGGAACGGGCCACCGCCTTGATGTTAGTTGAGAACGACAGGGTGTTGTCCAGGATCACGCCAAGGTTCTTAGCGCTCTGGGAGGAGGACACAATGGAGTTGTCAACCGTGATGGCGAGATCATGGAACGGGCAGTCCTTCCCCGGGAGGAAGAGCAGCTCCGTCTTGCCGAGGTTCAGCTTGAGGTGGTGATCCGTCATCCACACTGATATGTCTGCCAGACATGCAGAGATGCGATTCGCCACCTGGTCATCAGAAGGGGGAAAGATTAATTGTGTGTCGTCTGCATAGCAATGATAGGAGAGACCATGTGAGGTTATGACAGAGCCAAGTGACTTGGTGTATAGCGAGAATAGGAGAGGGCCTAGAACAGAGCCCTGGGGGACACCAGTGGTGAGAGCGCGTGGTGAGGAGACAGATTCTCGCCACGCCACCTGGTAGGAGCGACCTGTCAGGTAGGACGCAATCCAAGCGTGGGCCGCGCCGGAGATGCCCAACTCGGAGAGGGTGGAGAGGAGGATCTGATGGTTCACAGTATCGAAGGCAACCGATAGGTCTAGAAGGAAGAGAGCAGAGGAGAGAGAGTTAGCTTTAGCAGTGCGGAGCGCCTCTGTGATACAGAGAAGAGCAGTCTCAGTTGAATGACTAGTCTTGAAACCTGACTGATTTGGATCAAGAAGGTCATTCTGAGAGAGATAGCGGGAGAGCTGGCCAAGGACGGCACGTTCAAGAGTTTTGGAGAGAAAAGAAAGAAGGGATACTGGTCTGTAGTTGTTGACATCGGAGGGATCGAGTGTAGGTTTTTTCAGAAGGGGTGCAACTCTCGCTCTCTTGAAGACGGAAGGGACGTAGCCAGCGGTCAGGGATGAGTTGATGAGCGAGGTGAGGTAAGGGAGAAGGTCTCCGGAAATGGTCTGGAGAAGAGAGGAGGGGATAGGGTCGAGCGGGCAGGTTGTTGGGCGGCCGGCCGTCACAAGACGCGAGATTTCATCTGGAGAGAGAGGGGAGAAAGAGGTCAGAGCACAGGGTAGGGCAGTGTGAGCAGAACCAGCGGTGTCGTTTGACTTAGCAAACGAGGATCGGATGTCGTCGACCTTCTTTTCAAAATGGTTGACGAAGTCATCTGCAGAGAGGGAGGAGGGGGGGGAGGAGGATTCAGGAGGGAGGAGAAGGTGGCAAAGAACTTCCTAGGGTTAGAGGCAGATGCTTGGAATTTAGAGTGGTAGAAAGTGGCTTTAGCAGCAGAGACAGAGGAGGAAAATGTAGAGAGGAGGGAGTGAAAGGATGCCAGGTCCGCAGGGAGGCAAGTTTTCCTCCATTTCCGCTCGGCTGCCCGGAGCCCTGTTCTGTGAGCTGGTAAAATACCAATATGACAAGAACAACTCAAATAAGCAAAGAGAAATGACAGTCCATCATTACTTTAAGACATGAAGGTCAATCAATCTGGTAAATTTCAATCACTTAAATTTTCTTCAAGTGCAGTCGCAAAAACCATCAAGCTCTGAATGAACTGGCTCTTATGAGGACTGCCACAGGAAAGGAAGACCCAGAGTTACCTCTGCTGCAGAGGCTAAGTTCATTTTATTAACTGCACCTCAGATTGCAGCTCAAATAAATGCTTCACAGAGTTCAAGTAACAGCCATATCTCAACATCATCTTTTCAGAGGAGACTGCATGAATCAGGCCTTTATGGTTGGATTTCTGCAAAGAAACCACTAAAGGACACCAATAAGAAGAGACTTGCTTTACATGAGCAATGGACATTTAGACCAGTGGAAATTTTTTGGGTCTGATGAGTACAAATTTGTGATTTTTGGTTCCAACTGCCGTGTCTTTGTGAGGCGCAAAGTGGGTGAATGGATGATCTCCGCATGTGTGTTTCCCTCCGTGAAACATGGAGCTGTGATGGTGCTGTTCTGGTGACACGCTGTGATTTTATTCAAAATTCAATGTAGCCTTAACCAGCATGACTACAACAGCATTCCATGAAGGCCTGATTCATGCAGTCTCCTCTGAACAGTTGATATGATTGTTACTTCAAATCAAATTTTATTGGTCACATACACATGGTTAGCAGATGTTATTACGAGTGTAGTGAAATGCTTGTGCTTCTAGTTCCGACAGTACAGTAATATCTAACAATTCCACAATTACCTAATACACACATCTAAGTAAAGGGATTGAATAAGTATGTGTGTGTATATTTACGGTAGTGTTTTGAACGGTAGTGTATATACTGTATTTTATACCATTTTAAGATGGTTTAAAATACAGTATATACACTACTGTTCAAAAGTTTGGGGTCACTTAGGAATGTCCTGTTTTTCCATGAAAACAGATGAAATGAGTAGGAAATATAGTCAAGATGTTGACAAGGTTATAAATAATTATTTTTAATTGAAATAATTGTCTCCTTTTGTCAAAGAATCCTCCATTTGCAGCATTTACAGCCTTGCAGACCTTTGGCATTCTAGTTGTCAATTTGATGAGGCAATCTGAAGAGATTTCACCCCATGCTTCCTGAATTGCCTCCTACAAGTTGGATTGGCTTGATGGGCACTTCTTCCATACCATATGGTCAAGCTGCTCCCACAACAGCTCAGTAGGGTTGAGATCAGGTGACTGTGCTGGCCTTTCCATTATAGACATAATAGCAGCTGACTACTTTTTCGCTAAAAAGTTCTTGCATAGTTTGGAGCTGTGCTTTGGGTAATTGTCCTGTTGTTGCAGGAAATTGGCTCCAATTATGTGCCGTCCGGCCTTCCTCCTTTAAGATCCCTTTTACCCTGTACAAATCTCCCACTTTACCACCACCAAAGCACCCCCAGACCATCACATTGCCTCCACCATGCTTTACAGATGGTGTCAAGCACTTCAGCATCTTTATTTTTTCTGCATTTCACAAATGTTCTTTGACCTGAACATCTCAAACTTAGATTAGTCTGTCCATAACACTTTCCAATCTTCCTCTGTCCAGTGTCTGTTCTTTTGCCCATCTTAGTCTTTTCTTTTTATTGGCCAGTCTGAGAGATGGCTTTTTCTTTGCAACTCTGCCTAGAATGCCAGCATCCATCCCAGAGTAGTCTCTTCACTGTTGACCTTGAGACTGGGGTTTTGCTGGTACTATTTAATAAAGCTGTCAGTTGATTACTTGTGAGGCGTTTGTTTCTCAAACTAGACACGCTCATGTACTTGTCCTCTTGCTCAGTTGTGCTCGGGGGCCTCCCACTCTTTCTATTCTGGTTAGAGCCAGTTTGCGCTGTTCTCTGAAATGGAGTAGTACACAGCATTGTACGAGATCTTCAGTTTCTTGGCAATTTCTCACTTGGAATAGGCTTATGAGTTTCAGAAAAAAGGACTTTGTTTCTGGCCATTTGGAGCCTGTCATCGAACCCACAAATGCTGATGCTCCAGATGCTCAACTAGTACTACTAAAGGCCAGTTTTATTGCTTCTTTAATCAGAACAACAGTCTTCAGCTGTGCTAACATAATTGCAAAAGGGCTTTCTAATGATCAATAAGCCTTTTAAAATTATAAACTTGGATTAGCTAACACAACATGCCATTGTGACACAGGAGTGATGGTTGCTGATAATGGGCCTCGGTACGCATATGTAGGTAGATATTCCATAAATCTGCCATTTCCAGCTACTGTAGTCATTTAAACCTTAGCAATGTCTACACTGTATTTATTATCAATTTGGTGTTATTTTAATGGGCGAAGGTTTGGGGTCACTTAAATGTCCTTGTTTTTTAAAGAACCATTTAAAAAAAATGGTAGTTTACATATGATATGAGTAATGCAAGATATGTAAACATTATTAAAGTGACGAGAAATCCATTTAGTAAAGTGGTCATGATTTCAAGTCTGTAGGCAGCAGCCTCTCTGTTAGTGATGGCTGTTAGTCTCTCAGTCCCAGCTTTGATGCTCCTGTACTGACCTCGCCTTCTGGATGGTAGCTGGGTGAACAGGCAGTGGCTTGGGTGGTTGTTTTCCTTGATCTTTTTGGCCTTCCTTGTAATTGGGTGCTGTAGGTGTCATGGAGGGCAGGTAGTTTGCCCCCGGTGATGTGTTATGCAGACCGCACCACCCTCTGGAGAGCCTGGCGGTTGTGGGAGGTGCAGTTACCGTGCCAGGCGGTGATACAGCCCGACAGTATGCTCTCAATTGTTCATCTGTAAAAGTTTGTGGGTTTTAGATGGCAAGCCAAATTTCTTCAGCCTCAATGATGTCGCTCTTGCTGCGGGAGATTCCCTGATCCACTTCTACGCAGACGGCACCATTCTGTATACATCTGGCCCTTCTTTGGACACTGTAACAAACCTCCAAACGAGCTTCAATGCCATACAACACTCCTTCCGTGGCCTCCAACTGCTCTTAAACGCTACTAAAACCCCACCCGCTCTTAAACCCCACCTCTTTAAGGAATACCTAGGATAGGATAAGTAATCCTTCTCACCCCCCCTTTAAGATTTAGATGCACTATTGTAAAGTGACTATTCTACTGGATGTCATAAGGTGAATGCACCAATTTGTAAGTCGCTCTGGATAAGAGCGTCTGCTAAATTACTTAAATGTAAATGTAAATGTACTAAAACTAAATTCATGCTTTTCAACCGATTGCTGCCCGCACCTGCCCGCCCGACTAGCATCGCTACTCTGGACGGTTCTGACTTAGAATATGTGGACAACTACAAATACCTAGGTGTCTGGCTAGTGTAAACTCTCCTTTCAGACTCTATTAAACATCTCCATCCAAAATGAAATCTAGAATCGGCTTCCTATTTCGCAACAAAGCCGCCTCCACTCAAGCCGCCAAACATATCTTTGACTTCGATGTCATTTACAAAATAGCCTCAACACTCTACTCAGCAAATTGAATGTAGTCTATCAGTGCCATCCGTTTTGTCACCAAAGCCCCTATTACTGTAATTTAATTATTCCAATATGTTTTCATTAATTGAATTCCCTTAATCTATTTTATGAGAATTTGTAAGATTCTTGTTTGCATAAAATAGACTGAGACCAGTCTTATCAGTAATAGGTAACAGAATTTATTCTCTGAGCGCGCTGCCACGTTACCACGAGCAACAGCTTATATACAATAACATGACGTAATTTCATTGCTTCTAGAATGAATCTCCTCCCGACCTAGAATTAAGTGAGTTTAACAGTTCATTCCAACTCATTAACACACTCACAGGTCACACAACATAACTGAATTAACTCTTGACCCCTCACCATTATCGATCAACACTTAGCCGACAGTTCTAATTAACAGAGAACCGAGGAATGCACTCACTTCCTTATCTAAAACACCCCAGAGCTCAGTTTCGTCAGTTCAACCATAGGTTAATGACCCTATCTGCTTACTTAACCCACTCCTCTCCAGACTAGTATGGAATGGTGTTCGTTATATTTAATTACTCCTGGTCCGTGTCACACGATCCCTTCTTATGAACTCATATTGTTAATCAGATATAATAAAACAGAGTAGAAGTTTACTTAGTTACAGTTCCATTTAAAATGAGAATATTGTTAAGTCATTTATTCATAATATTCCTAACAGCCCCATATACTACCCACCATTGCGACCTGTATGCTCTCGTCGGCTGGCCCTCGCTGCATATTCGTCGCGAGACCCACTGGCTCCAGGTCATCTATAAGTTTTTGCTATGTAAAGCTCGGCCTTATCTCAGCTCACTGGTCACGATCACAACACCCACCTGTAGCACGTGCTCCAGCAGGTATATTTCACTGGTCATCCCCAGAGTCAACACCTACTTTGGCCACCTTTTCCTTCCAGTTCTCTGCTGCCAATGACTGGAACGAATTGCAAAAATCACTGAAGTTGGAGACTTATCTCCCTCACTAACCTTAAACATTAGCTAACTGATCGCTGCGGCTGTATACAGCCCATCTGTAAAAAGCCCATCCAATCTACCTACCTCATCCCCATATTGTTTTTAACTTTTTTGCTCTTTTGTACATCAGTATTTATACTTGCACTTCATCATCTGCACATCTATCACTCCAGTGTTAACAAGAAATTTGTGGAGTGGTTGAAATTTTAATTAATGACTCCAACCTAAGTGTATGTAAACTTCCGACTTCAACTGTGTATTTGAGATTCTTCAGAGTAGCCACCCTTTGCCTTGCCTTGATGACAGCTTTGCACACTCTTGGTATTCTCTCAGGTGTGCCTCGTTAAAAGTTAATACATTTGAGCCAATCAGTTGTGTTGTGTTGGTAGGGTTGGTATACAGAAGATAACCCTATTTGGTAAAAGACCAAGTCCATATTATGGCAAGAACAGCTCAAATAAGCAAAGAGAAACGACAGTCCATTACTAAGACATGAAGGCCAGTCAATACGGAACATTTCAAGAAATTTGCCACTGTATTTGAAGACTTTCAAAAACCATTAAGCGCTATGATGAAACTAGCTCTCATGGGGACCACCACAGGAAAGGAAGAACGAGTTACCTCTAATGCAGAGTATAACTTCAATAGAGTTACCAGCCTCAGAAAAAGCAGACCAACTCAAATGCTTCATAGGACCGGCCTCCTGGTTAGAATTTCGGAGGTGTGCACACCACCCACCGCTTCAAAGTATATTACTCGCAAATGTCCAGTCTCTAGACAACAAGGTAGATGAAATTAGGGCAAATGTTGCTTTCCAGAGACATCCTGGATTGTAACATACTGTTTCATGGAAACATGGTTCTCTCAGGAAATGTTGTCAGAGTCGGTACAGCCACCGGGATACTTTATGCATCACACCAATAGAAATAAACATCTCTGGGAAGGAGGGCGGGGGTGTATGCTTCATTATTAATGAGTCATGGTGTAATCATAACATACAGGAACTCGAGTCCTTTTGTTCACATGACCTAGAATTCCTCAAATGCCTACCATATAATCTCCCAGGAGAATTCTCGTCGTTTGTCATAGCTATGTATATCCCCCCCTCAAGCAGATACCACAACGGCCTTCAAGAAACTTCACTGGACTTTATGCAAACTGGAAACCATATCTCCTGAAGCTGCATTTATTGTAGCTGGGTATTTTAACAAAGCAAATTTGAGAACAAGGCTACCTAAATTCTATCAGCACATTGATTGTAGCACTCGTGCAGGCAATAAACTAGATCATTGCTACTGTAACTACCGCGATGCATACAAGGCCCTTCGGCAAATCTGACCACTACTCCAT
Organism: Oncorhynchus keta; assembly: GCF_023373465.1. Taxonomy (NCBI): domain Eukaryota; kingdom Metazoa; phylum Chordata; class Actinopteri; order Salmoniformes; family Salmonidae; genus Oncorhynchus; species Oncorhynchus keta. The sequence goes on along the minus strand of NC_068424.1, from coordinate 28,490,181 downwards.
TTTGATCCTCACGTCCTATAAGCAGAAACTCAAAACAGGATGTACCCATGACAAGAACTATTCAACACTGGTCTGCCCAATAGGAATCCACACTTCAAGACTGTTTTTGGTCACGCGGACTGGGAAATGTTCCGGGCAGCCTCAGAGACTAATATTGATTTATACGCTGATTTGGTGAGTGAGTTTAAGGAAATGCATTGGAGATGTTGTACCCACTGTCACTATTAAAACCTACCCTAACCATAAACTGGATAGATGGCAGAATTCCATCAAAACTGAAAGCACAAACCACCACATTTAAATCAGGGAAAGATGACTGTGAATATGGTTGAATACAGTGTAGTCATCCCCTCTGCAAGGCAATCAAACAAGCGAAACGTCAGTATAGAGACAACGTGGAGTTGCAATTAAAATGGCTCAAACATGAGACATATGTGGCAGAGTCTACAGGCAATCACGGACTACACAAAAAAAAAACAGCCAAGTCCTGGACACTGACATCTGGCTTCTAAACTAACACCTTTTTTGAGGATAACAGTGCCACCGACGAGGGCCACTACCAAAGACTGCGGGCCCTCCCTCTCCATGGCCCGAAGCGAGTAAGCCATTAAACGCGTTAACCCTCACAAAGCTGCAGGCCCAGATGGCATCCCAGACCAACTGGCTGATGTGTTTACGGACATATTCAATCTCCCTATCCCAGTGTGCTGTCCCCACATGATTCAACATGGCCACCATTGTTTCTGTACCCAAGAAGGCAAAGGTAATTGAACTAAATGACTATTGCCCCATAGCACTCACTTCGGTCTTAATGAAGTGCTTTGAGAGACTAGTCAAGGACCTTACCTGCCGCCCACTTCAAATTTCATACCGCCCCAATATGTCCACAGACGATGCAATCGCCATCACACTGCCCTATACCATCTGGACAAGAGGAATACCTATGTAAGAATGCGGTTCATTGACTACAGCTCAGTATTCAACACAATAGTACCCTCCAAGCTAATCATTAATCTTGATGTCCTGGGTCTCAAACCTGCCCTGTGCAATTGGGTCCTGGACTTTGACGGGCCGCCCCCAGGTGCTGAAGGTAGGAAACAACTTCTCCACTTCGCTGATCCTCAACACTGGGGCCACACAAGGGTGCGTGCTCAGCCCCCTATTGTACTCCCTGTTCACCCATGACTACATGGCAATGCACGCCTCCAACTCAAATCATCAATTTTGCAGACGACACTACAGTGGTAATAACGACGAGAGCCACATCGGTGCATCCCTAGAGAGAGCCAGGGGGGAGGTGAGGGCACTCGGAGTGTGGTGTCAGGAAAACAACCTCATCAACAAAACTAAAAAGGAGATGATCGTGAACATCAGGAAAGAGTAGCGGGAGCACCCCCATTTCCACATCGACGGGACAGCAGTGGAAAAAGGTGGAAAGTTTAAAGTTCCTCGGTGTACACATCAGGGACGAACTGAAATGGTCCACCCACACAGACAGTGTGGTAGAGATGAAACGGTATGAACATTTCTCATCACGATAATCGTGACCAAAATGATCACGGTTATTAGTATTTTTATTTTCACCTTTATTTAACCAGGTAGGCCAGTTGAGAAAAAGTTCTCAGTTACAACTGCGACCTGGCCAAGATGGAGCAAAGCAGTGCGACACAAACAGTTACACATGGAATAAACAAACGTAGTCAATAACAATAGGGGGAAAAAAGTTGATATACAGCGTGTGCAAATGGCTTGAGGTGGTAAGGCCATAAATAGGCCATAGCAGCGAAGTAATTACAATTGAGCAAATTAAGGACAACAAAGTCGAGGTATTTGAGTGGCCATCACAAAGCCCTGACCTCAATCCTATCGAACATTTGTGGGCAGAACTGAAAAAGCTTTTGTTAGCAAGGAGGCCTACAAACCTGACTCAGTTACACCAGCTCTGTCAGGAGGAATGGGCCAAAATTCACCCAACTTATTGTGGGAAGCTTGTGGAAGGCTACCTGAAACATTTGACCCAAGTTAAAAAAAAAATGTAAAGGCAATGCTACCAAATACACTCAATTAGTATGTAAACTTCTGACCCATTGGGAATGTGATGAAATAAATAAAAGCTGAAATAAATGATTCTCTTTGATCTTATTCTGACATATCACGTTCTTAAATTAAAGTGGTGATCCTAAGACGGAATTTTTACTACTATTGTCAGGAATTGTGGAAGTGAGTTTAACTGTATTTGGCTAAGGTAAACTTCCGACTTAAACAAATCTAAATATATACAGTTAAACACTTTATTTCATAATTTTGATGTCTTCACTATTATTCTGAAGGAAATGGGAAACCGCACACTGCTCTTGATAGTATCACTGATCTTTAATAAGCTGACGTATCGGCATCACGGCCTTCGTCAGAGCTTTATTCTATAATGTAGAAAATAGTCAAAATAAAAACCCTGATAAGAGTTGTCTAAACTATTGACTTAATTGGTCCATTATCATTTCTACATCCTCTGATTTTAGATGCTTGCATTAGGGATGCACCGATGTGGAAGTTCTAGGCTGATATATACACACAATTACATTTTTCTTTTTATTGCCTTTAACTACTTTAGCACAAACTGCAGCCCCCCAAAAAAAGAAACATGCATGTTCCTGAGCGTCTTAACCATTCAAAAGTTAAAGCCAAATTTGTATGAAGAGAACAGGAACAGCTCTTTGTACGAACCTCTTTGGTGGATATCAGAACCAGTTACATGAGTAACCTCCATGAACTTAGCGGCACATTTAGTTGACAAGAAAATATATACATTCCTGGAACCTTCTGGTGGTCTAAACCAAACATCATTTTGGCCAGCCTTGATCTAGGCTGATCTCATTTCCCCAATTTTGCAATTGTGTGCATGACCTCACTTGGTAGTAATTTATTGTCTGTTGATGCTACCCCCTTAGTTTGTTGAGGACTATGAACCAACCAAAGCGGACAGCTATAGGAAAAAGGTAGTTCTGGATGGGGAGGAGGTCCAGATAGACATCCTGGACACTGCGGGACAAGAGGACTATGCTGCCATCCGGGACAACTACTTCCGCAGTGGGGAGGGCTTCCTCTGTGTCTTTTCCATTACTGAGGCAGAGTCGTTTGCAGCTACAGCAGACTTCAGGTTGAGCAGCATAACAACTCCATGTAGTTACATATCATAGTCCCATAGTTGTTACATGTCATAGCTCCACTGTCATCTAATGGCTCTGCTCTGCAGGGAGCAGATCTTGCGGGTGAAGGAGGATGAGAGTGCACCCTTCCTCCTGGTGGGGAACAAGTCTGACTTGGAGGACCGGAGGCAGGTCAGCGCGGAAGAGGCCAAGGCGCGTGCTGAACAGTGGGGCGTGTGCTACGTGGAGACCTCTGCCAAAACCCGTGCCAATGTCGACAAGGTGAGCCAGATGGGTTGCATCGATCAACCAGGGCTCAGCTCCTCTGCAGTCACAAACTGCAGAGAAGGTTGTCTTGGATGTTACATAGTAACATGGTGCCATATCTGTAGATGGACTGTGTTTATTCTCGTCTTTGCAGGTGTTCTTTGACCTGATGAGAGAGATCCGAGCGAGGAAGATGGAGGACAGTAAAGAGAAAAACGGCAAGAAGAAAAGGAAAAGTTTGGCCAAGAGGATTAGAGAGAGATGCTGCATTTTATAGTGACAAGGGGGTCAGTGATGACTGCTTTGTGTATATAAATATTTCACCTATTTTTGCATTTTATTTGTGCCCATAGAAGCCCCTTACTCCTGGTTCTGGTACCCAGGGATTCTAGTCTTGGATCAGAAGTAACTGGTTGGTTTAACAAAAGGTGAGTGACACTGACTGTGGCAAGAGGTTCATGGACAGATTTGGCAGTCCCATAATCCTTGTTGCTCAATCGATCCTCTATGCTCTGACACTCCTCAAAGCTGCGGCCTCTTTAGTTCTTCTGGATCACATGTTAGAGATGGCACAGACTTAATGTGGTGAAAACATTGGGCTTGGCTCTTTGTAGGCTGATTTCTTTTTTTTTTAAATACAATTTTTTTAAAAACGTGAATAGAACTTAAATGTAAGCATACCCAACAAGACCATGGTCATGTTATGACAGATCTTGGACAGCCCCATACCCAGAACATTTTCCTACTTCTGAGGGACCATTTCCAATTGAAATGATTTGACACCAATTAACCTGATTGAATGAGAGGGAAAAGCATGCATGCCTCCAGGGTTGGGTTTCCCAAAAGCATCTTAAGGCTAAGTTCGTTAGAAATTTCGTAGGAGCATCGTTAAATCTCAGAGCTGTTTCACAAAACCATCATTACTAACTTTCATTTGAAAACACTTGTATCTAACTACTGCTTCAGACCACTTGTAGAACAGCTAAAGTGTCATATCTTTTGCCCTCCCGCATAACTTTACACACCATCTCAGATAAATACAATCAAAGTGTTTGTCTCTGACTGCCGTTAACTTCATAGTTGAATAAAAATAGTCTACAAAATGTGCAATGCTACAAACAAGCGAAGCAATGACAAAACAGGTTTCAAATGAAAACCGAGATTACTATATTGTAAGATAGATATTAGAATACATATTTCAGTCATATTGAAATTGTTTAATTAATTGAGTTATATTTTTCTAATTGTAGGCTACGTAAGATGTGCCAAATCTGGTTTAGTGTATTATTATAGGCTAAGCTGATCATACTTTCTGTAGGAGCATGTCCTTCATCACTATTGTATATTCTTTCTAGGCCCAGGACTAGTTAGGCACTGAATTATTTTAAAAATAAACCAAAAATGTAGGTGTACTATTGATGCATACACTCTTAAGTTTTCAAAACGTCAAAATTGTGTACGTAAGCACACTAACAAGCTTTGTTCTCCTCTGTTGCGAGGGGAATCAGTTTCATTATTTACACTCCCTTTCATTCATTCTTGGAGAGAAGACCAATTATTTGGGTTCTCGTTCATTATGGTAGAAGGGTGTTAAACTTGACAGTTTACCTGTCCTTTACTTCATTTACTTTTTCCATTGGAAAAGTTGGGTCCTGTAATTAAGGAGCATTACCAGGAATCACCATATTCTCTGTCACGTTCTCTCTTGGTTTCTATAGCACAAGTCCTTTCCATTACTGCTGCCTCAGACCCACTTGTTACAGACTGGGTCAACTGGATTCTATCTAAACATGTCATAGATCTTTGGTCTTAAAGGGCTATTACACTTCCTAATTTTGCCTTGTTTTAGACTTGGTTCATTAAATGCTAGTTTCCATGACTGAATTCAAACGGGAGTTGGTTTCGCGGTCTGGTTTGATGTAGGTGTCTCTTGTGTGTTCGCAGATGAGAAGAGTTAGCCAATTAGCTTCAGCCGGCTGGTGTGCTACCTTGGCAAAGTTGGTTTGACTTTGGATAGCCTATCTCTGGGAATAGTAGGGACTAGATGTCGACAGATTATGATTTTTCAACGCAAATCGGCGCCCAAAAATACCGATATCCGATTGTTATGAAAACTTGAAATCGGCCCTAATTAATCGGTCGACCTCTAGTAGGGACCATCCATAAGTTACACAATGTACATCATTTTAGTTCTCATTAAATGCTTTCAATATTTGTATATGAATTTCTACAATTTATAGTTGGTTTGAAGTTTTTAAATCATTAAAAATTAGAGATTGTTCCATGTACACATCCTGTATCGCATACGGCTGTGATTGGGAGTCCCTTAGGGCGGCGCACAATTGGCCCAGCGTCGTCCGGGTTTGGCCGGGGTAGGCCGTCATTGTAAATAAGAATTTGTTCTTAACTGACTTGCCTAGTTAAATAAATGTAAATGTCCCTGACAAGCCCCATAGGCATTATGATCAGGTAGTGTGGAGCTGTGCTCCGAATTGATGATTACTTGGGTGCTGGCTTGTGGACAGGATTAAAATAAACCCAACCCACGGAAAACTGTTGTCACGGAATGAAGATTAACACATGTCATTTTTATTTATTTTTTCTCGTCTTGCAAATATCAGTTTTGGACCAATACACTTAGTAGTACATTTTGACACTAGAATAAATGTTTGACTCATATCGATGCTACTTAGGCCATTTTTTTTACCCCCCCATTTTCTCCCCAATTCAGTCATATCCAATTGCGATCTTGTCTCATCGCTGCAACAGGCTCGGGGAAAGGCGAAGATCGAGTCATGCGTCCTCCAAAACATGGAATGCCAAACCACGCTCCTTAACACCTGCCCGCTTAACCCAGAAGCCAGCCGCACCAATGTGTCGGAGGAACACTGTTCAACTGACGACCGAAGTCAGCCTGCAGGCGCCTGGCCTGCCACAAGAAGTTGCTAGAGCCAAGTAAAGCCTCCCCTAACCCAGACGACGCTGGGACAATTGTGCGCAGCCATATGGGACTCCCAGAAGAAGTTGCTTTTAGGGTCAGTCGCTCTTTAAGGTCCTCCATGAACTTTTTTCTTACTGCACGTTTTTTGGCGAGCTAGGTTGTGTTCAATAGGCAGGGAAACAGAGCATTTTGAAACCTGAATATTTAGTTTGTGTAGTACCTCCAAAGGTTTCTCTGAACATGACCCTGATTCATGTCACAACAGGGTGGTGACTTGTGGCTATGCACCAAAGATGACCATCTCTGCCACCATAGAGTTTGAAGCGAGGGCCAGCCAATGAGAGCCTACAGGTCGCAGTGGTGGGTGGTATATGGGGCTTTGGTGACAAAACAGATGGCACTGTGATAGACTGCATCCAATTTGCTGAGTAGAGTGTTGGAGGCTATTTAGTAAATAACATCGCCGAAGTCAAGGATTGGTAGGATTGGAGGTGCTTAATGTGAGTCTGGAAGGAGAGCGTACAGTCTAACCAGACACCTAGGTATTTGTAGTTGTCCACATATTTTAAGTCAGAACCGTCCAGGCTAGTGATGCTGGATGGGCGTGCAGTGTAAAGGAGAAATGGGGGAGGCTTGGACAAGTTGCCGTGGGGGGTGCAGGGCTATTGACCAGGGTAGGGGTGGCCGGGTGGAAAGCATGGCCAGCCGTAGAAAAATGCCGATTTATCGGTGGTGACAGTGTTTCCTAGCCTCAGTGCAGTGGGCAGCTGGGAGGAGGTGCTCTTATTCCCCATGGACTTTAGTGTCCCAGAATTTTTGGGAGTTTGTGCTGTAGGATGCACATTTTTTTTAGGAAAGCAAAGGCTAGCTTTTTCAAACTGCCTGTATATATTTGTTCCTATATATTTGCGTATCGCGGAGGCTATTTGATGCGAATGCCGTACGCCACAGGATGTTTTTGTGCTGGTCAAGGACAGTCAGGTCTGGAACCACGGGCTATATCTGTTCCTGGTTCTACATTTGTTTTGAATGGGGCATGCTTATTTAATATTGCGAGCAATGCACTTTTAAAGAATAACCAGTCATCTTTTACTGACTGAACACACCCCCATCTTCTACTGATGGCGTGTGTTCAATTTGTTTCAACTTTTGCTACTTTGCATGACTGTTTGCACTGAACGACACGTTTCCCAAAAACATTCTTGAACACAGAGGTACATTTGCTCCATTTGTGGGTGGAGTTCATCAATGCTTCATGTATTCAATTTCTCAGATTCAGTTCTCTCAATTGATTCAAAAAAGGGGCCAACAACCTGGTACTTTGCCCAGCCAGGAAAGTAGTAAACAGAAGGTTCTGGCAGATGGGCTTTCTGTTCCCCTCTGATGCTCATACCCATGTTAGAAGGGAAGGTCACAAAAAAAAACGTTATTTTGTCCCCTTAGGAATATACACTGCTCAAAGAAATAAAGGGAACACTTAAACAACACAATTTAACTCCAAGTCAATCACACTTCTGTGAAATCAAACTGTCCACTTAGGAAGCAACACTGATTGACAATACATTTCACATGCTGTTGTGCAAATGGAATAGACAACCGGTGGAAATTATAGGCAATTAACAAGACACCCCCAATAAAGGAGTGGTTCTGCAGGTGGGGACCACAGACCACTTCTCAGTTCCTATGCTTCCTGGCTGATGTTTTGGTCACTTTTGAATGCTGGTGGTGCTTTCACTCTAGTGGTAGCATGAGACGGAGTCTACAACCCACACAAGTGGCTCAGGTAGTGCAGCTTATCCAGGATGGAACATCAATGCGAGCTGTGGCAAGAAGGTTTGCTGTGTCTGTCAGCATAGTGTCCAGAGCATGGAGCCACTACCAGGAGACAGGCCAGTACATCAGGAGATGTGGAGGAGGCCATAGGAAGGCAACAACCCAGCAACAGGACCGCTACCTCCGCCTTTGTGCAAGGAGGAGCAGGAGGAGCACTGCCAGAGCCCTGCAAAATGACCTCCAGCAGGCCACAAATGTGCATGTCTGCTCAAATGGTCAGAAACAGACTCCATGAGGGTGGTATGAGGGCCCGACGTCCACAGGTGGGGGTTGTGCTTACAGCCCAACACCGTGCAGAACGTTTTTCATTTGCCAGAGAACACCAAGATTGGCAAATTCGCCACTGGCGCCCTGTGCTCTTCACAGATGAAAGCAGGTTCACACTGAGCACATGTGACAGACGTGACAGTCTGGAGACGCCGTGGAGAACGTTCTGCTGCCTGCAACATCCTCCAGCATGACCGGTTTGGCAGTGGGTCAGTCATGGTGTGGGGTGGCATTTCTTTGGGGGGGGCCGCACAGCCCTCCATGTGCTCGCCAGAGGTAGCCTGACTGCCATTAGGTACCGAGATGAGATCCTCCGACCCCTTGTGAGACCATATGCTGGTGCGGGTTGGCCCTGGGTTCCTCCTAATGCAAGACAATGCTAGACCTCATGTGGCTGGAGTGTGTCAGCAGTTCCTGCAAGAGGGAGGCATTGATGCTATGGACTGGCCGCCTGTTCCCCAGACCTGAATCCAATTGAGCACATCTCGCTCCATCCACCAACACCACATTGCACCACAGACTGTCCAGGAGTTGGCGGATGCTTTAGTCCAGGTCTGGGAGGAGATCCCTCAGGAGACCATACGCCACCTCATCAGGCGCATGCCCAGGTGTTGTAGGGAGGTCATACAGGCACGTGGAGGCCACACACACTACTGAGCCTCATTTTGACTTGTTTTAAGGACATTACATCAAAGTTGGATCAGCCTGTAGTGTGGTTTTCCACTTTAATTTTGAGTGTGACTCCAAATCCAGACCTCCATGAGTTGATAAATTTGATTTCCATTGATTCATTTTTGTGATTTTGTTGTCAGCACATTCAACTATGTAAAGAGAAAAGTATTTAAGAATATTTCTTTCATTCAGATCTAGGATGTGTTATTTTAGTGTTCCCTTTTATTTTTTTTGCGCAGTGTAGTTCAATAGCCCGGTCGAGCCTTTCCACTCCCTATTTAATCCTGCTCTTGTGACTGACTGGGTTCGAACCAGGTCTCCTGCATGTCAGAAGACTGTTAGCCCACTTAGCTAAGCCACATTGGGATGAATTCAGGAAGCTAACACCAGTATTCAAATCTCCAGCAAGATTACTTGAAGAGTATGGTTCATCAAACCACCTCGGTTGCATTTTATCCCCTTTAGACCTAGATTATGGCACCAATATAACTGGGTTTTAATTCAGGCGTACTGCACGACACTGTGGCAAACCGAAGCAGAACCATCTGGCTTATCAGAGCCCTTCTAAGGATAGCCTTTCCACTCCATAGCCATAAGGACAGCCTTTCCACTCCTATGACATTGCTATTCAACTATATTCTTATGGGGGCCAAATGTGACATTCCCTTCTAACTTGGCTTGTGATCATCATAGAGGGGAATAATAATAGCTTATAGCCAAAGCGGTTCAAATGTTAGAGCCAAACTCGTGCGGAGAAAATGTTTTAACATGCCACATTGGCTTCAGTAAACGGCAGAAGTTCATGTTTACCACAGCGAGCATTTGATTCGATCTCTTCTCCTCTACCTTCCCTGGTTGGCAAGGTGATGTTGCGAGGTACTGTACATAATATATAAGGAGGTACTGTACATAATGACGAGATGGTCTTGTCTGCGCCCCTAACAATGGTAGCCGTTGTTCCAAAAGCGGGAAGGCAGGCAGACTGCTTATCACTGTATTCCCACATGGAGAAATTGACGGGAGGGGACCCTCTCACTTCACCTCTTCCTCTCTCGTCATCACACTGTCATTAACATTGATGCCTTGATGTCCATTGTGATTGGGAACAAGTAGACCAGCGTTTCCAAAACTCATTCTGCGGTACCCCAAGGGGTGTACATTTTGGTTTTTGCATTAACACTACACAGCTGATTATTTTAAAACGTGTGCCCCTTTGGGTCCTGAGGACAGAGTTTGGGAAAACCCTGAAGTAGACTATCCCCACACCTAGATTAACAGTTATATGCGATGCTTGGAGTACCTTTTTTTTTGAGCCTCAAATTATGTTTTCCTTTTGACTGAATTCCTTGTTATTAGAATTGCATCATAGACATTACATTTCAGACATTACGTTTGACTACTTCAATTCTTTAACTCTTACCCGCCATGTCTAGACTTGACAGTTCATTCAGGTTTTGTATTTTGATCATGGAGTTCTGATCATGCAATTAAGAACACGTCATGCATCTAAAACTATATTTAAATGTGTCCACATTGTGTCCAGTTTCCCTTTTCCCATGCTATATTCAAATGCCAGTATGCATTCTGCAAACGGTGGAACAGGATAAATCTGACAACTTGATGGCTGCAGCCTACTAGCCAGCTAACCTCTGTAACTAGCCAGCAAGCTACAGGACACACCGACTCATTCCAGGGTTTTACTTAATTTTTAGTATTTTCTACATTGTAGAATAATAGTGAAGATATCAAAACTATAAAATAGCACATATAGAATCATGTTCTAACCAAAAAAGTGTTAAACAAATCTAAATATATTTGAGATTCTTCAAAGTAGCCACCCTTTGCATTGATGACAGCTTTGCACACTCTTTGCATTCTCTCAACCACCTTAATGAGGTAGTCACCTGGAATGCATTTCAATTGACAGGTGTGCCTTGTTAAAATGTATTTGTGGAATTTCATTCCTTAATGCGTTTGAGCCAATCAGTTGTGTTGTGACAAGGTAGGGGTGGTATACAGAAGTCCATATTATGGCAAAAACAGCTCAGATAAGCAAAGAGAAACGAAGAACTCTGAACGTTTCTTCAAGTGCAGTTGCAAAAACCATCACGTGCTATGATGAAACATCAACTGTTCAGAGAAGACTGTATGAATCAGACCTTCATGGTTGAATTACTGCAAAGAAACCACTACTTAAGGACACCAATAAGAAGAGACTTGCTTGGGCCAAGAAACACAAGCAATGAACATTACAGGTAGAAATCTTTCCTTTGGTCTGATGAGCCCAAATTTCTGGTTTTTAGTTCCAAATACCATGTCTTTGTGAGACGCAGAGTAGGTGAGCGGATGATCTCGGCATGTGTAGTTCCCACCGTGAAGCACGGAGGAGGAGATGTGATGGTGTGGGGGAGCTTTGCTGGTGACACTGTCAGTGATTTATTTAGAATTAAAGGTACACTTAACCAGCATAGCGAACACAGTATTCTGCAGAGATACGCCATCCCATCTGGTTTGCATTTAGTCCCACTATCATTTGTTTTTCAACAGGACACTGACCCAACACACCTCCAGGCTGGAGAGTGATGGAGTGCTGACCTGGCCTCCGTAATCACCTGACCTCAACCCAATTGAGATGGTTTGGGATGAGTTGGACCACAGAGTGAAGGAATAGCAGCCAATAAGTGCTCTGCATATGTGGGAACTCCTTCAAGACTGTTGAAAAAACATTCCAGGTGAAGCTGGTTGAGAGAGTGCCAAAGAATGGCTACTTTGAAGAATGTCAAATATTAAAATACATTTTGATTTAGCACTTTTTTAGATACTACATCATTCCACATGTTATTTCATAGTTTTGATGTCTTCACTATTATTATACAATGTAGAAAATAGTAAAAAAAAAAAAATGAAAAAAAAAAAACATTGAGTAGGTGTCCAAACGTTTGACTGGTACTGTAGCTAGCAACGCTAAAGGGATTTCTTACAGGTTAGTTTAACTCTAGCCAAACAAAACATTGTTTTTCTAATAAAAGTGAGCCAACTAGCTAATTGAAGCAAGCAAACACCTTTCTTACATGCTAGGAACGTATTTTCTTCAACATTTAATGAAAAAAAAAGGTGCTTCTCTCCCAAAACACAAGTTTTCTGGAAACTTGTGGGCGGAGTGCTGATGTGGCCCACTGCTTGCACCTTCAGTAGCCTGATTGGGTCCAGAATGAGAAGAAATTCACACATGCATGCGTCTCTGACCACCTCTTGAAGTGGTGAGACGGATCCGACCACCACGGATCTGACTTTTGTGCATCTATACCAGTCTTTTTCAATGCAATGTTCATATTCTGATAGGCGAAGTTGCATGTAAATGTCAAGTGTAGACAACCTTAGACAGGCAGTCCAATTCTGATTTGGCAAAAGAGCTTAATCCCCCCGCTCTTGGTCAAATTAGTGGGAAAAGATCGTAATTGGGCTGCCAGTGTAAACACAGCCTTAAAGTAATTGTCCAGTGGATCTATTTTAAAAGTTAAAAATTCTGATAACCCATACCCGTATAATGTCGTGACTCAGCCTATACTCGTATTTTTGGCCAAAGCATGAATTGGAGAATAAACACTTCAAAACCACCACAATTGTGTTTCTGACAGTTAAAAAAAAAAAAAAAAAAAAAAGCTTTTTATTTCCGCATGAAGGATGATGAGCTGGCCAATCAGCTGTCTACTCATTATTATTATTTTGTTTTCACCCACTCCATTCCTGCTCAAAGCTGTTTTTTAACATATTTTTTAAGAATTGGTAGAAAAACTTTCACTTGTTTTGTAATCAATTATCTGGAAACACTGGAATGCTACTTTAATATAAATCTGGAAATACTGGAGTTACTTTGTTTTTGGGAAACTCACCCCATGATAGTTTGAACTTTTCAGTCTTACATAACTTGATGTTAAAACCCCCTGAAGTCTATTGATGCACCGGTGTGTTATCTAAATACCATAATTAAAAAATCCCATCAATCTGTCAGGTTGAGCTAGAGAGATCTAGCATGGGCTACGTCTCAATCCACTTCATCCGCCTATGTCGCCCTTCCGCATCTGCAGTGGAAAGTGGCGGAGCTACAGAGCAGTTTGTCAAACCAGGAGACATCCAGAAAATCCTAGACTCACGAACATGACGGTGTTCTCCGTGTTTTGCTTTGACGTCCACAAGTGTCGCTGGACCAGTCCTAAAGGTAACCCAAACAAATGAATGGAGGTAGTTTTGTGCCAACAAAAATAAGGGGTTAAATGTGTTGTTTAATTCCTGAGCTTTCTTATCTCATTGATATAGGACAGACACTTCAAAACTTTATTCCTTATGATTTATTTTTGTACTGTCTTGTCGTTTATGAATGTATAATTCATTGTGTTTATGTGTTTATCAGGGCTATAGTAGTAAAGGCCAAGTGTAATATTTTGTCATGCTTTATTTATTTTTTGGGGATACCTAAAAGGCTCCTAAAATTTCAAATCAAATAGCTAAATGATCCATTGTATGACCTTAAAACAATTCCATGTCATCTTAGAACCCCCCGCCCCCCGCTCTTGTAGAATTCTGTAGCACACCATTATCTACTTCCATGGTGCCACCTTGCTTTCTGACTGACCTAGATCAAGTTCTGTTTGTTTGTGTGTATGCACGTGCGTGGGTCCAAGCCCCTACTTGGTAACTCTGTCTCAAATGACAAATGTTTTTATTAACTTATTTTCCTATTGTTTGGCATAATCACAATGGACTGGGCCAGGTCAAATTGAGCAAGGCCAGGTCTGGTTCGTGAGACTTATGTAGGGCATTTTGTTGCAGTAATGTGAATGCAGGTGAATTTTCTCTACAGGAAACTTTTAATGTGAGTGTATTTATTTTATTTTTTACTGTACACATGTATTGCCTTATGTTTTAATATCCTTTTACTTTCAATTTGTAATATTTATCTTTAGTTTCATAAAGCAAATCAATCTCAATATGGATGTTGGTTATACATGTTGTGTAGTTATTATGTTGTCTGTTTACTCACATCCTTAACAAAAACACTAATGTATCTTACTGTTACTGGGTACGATAATTGAAATGCTGTGTACCTTTCAGTTCATGTTTTGTGAGCTATTGGATAGACAAATAAAGTGATTATAATTTTTTACAAACAAATCCACCCCTTTTTATTCTGAGACTTGCACTGATTGTTCTGTTATTGCAATGTAACACAGCTGTAAAATGACTATTTTAATATTTTGTTTAAATGTAATATTCATAGTAGACATTGAAACCTAAAATGACCCATTAATGGGATATGTTCTCTTTCCAACATTTGTTTTGGCGGAATCAAATTGTATTAGGCACATGTGCCGAATACAACAGGTGTAGACCTAGTGAAATGCTTAATTACGAAGTCAACTCATGCAGTGTTTAGTTGCATAATCTTGACTAGTGAGGAATAATAATTGTAGCCTTGACTAGTGAGGAATAATAATTGTAGCCTATCTAGTCCTCCCTGTGCCTAGCCCCCTGATACTCAAATGGTGACTGACGCGGGGCGAAAATCGGAATTCAAGCGTCAATGGATTAGTTATTAATATACCTATACTGAACAAAAATATAAATGCAACATGTAATGTGCTGGTTTCATGAGCTGAAATAACATTCCTAGAAATGTTCCAAACTCATTCCGATTGGCTGGGCCTGGCTCCCAAGTGGGTGAGCCTATGCCCACACATGGCTGCACCCATGCCCAGTCATGTGAAATCAATAAATCTGGGCCTAATTATTTCATTTCAATTGACTGATTTCCTTATGAACTTTAACTCAGAAAAATATTTAATTGTTGCATTTTGCGTTTTATATTTTCAGTATAGTTTGATATGTTGTTTGTCCCATATGACATGGAGGCTACCCCCCCCCCAACCTCCCAACCAAAATCACACATTCAGTGTTACTGGTTCTCGCCCTGTGACCACTTCTTGGCGCATCCTAGGGGTTGTATATTTTGGCCTGGCTATAGGTAATACAAAGTAACGCAGTATGATATTTGGAATGAAAAATTACTTAATGTTAGATTGACTATTTTCATTCCCAATGTGGAGAAACTTATGCGTCAGGAGTTTTCCTTTGGTAGTGACGTAAACACTGATCTGCACATCATTGGACGTAACAGCGGAATAGTAGGCCTTCAGTTTGAAAGCTACGGTTTGCGTGCTAGTTAGCTACCTACTTCCTTGTTAGTCCAAACTGGAGTGTGATGGCAAGCGTAAAGAAGTTTGTCCTAAAAAGCGAATGTTTTTTTCTTATTTTCAGCACTTTGGGAATATATTTTTAAAGCCGATGTGAGCTGCGATATTCCTCAAGAAACATTTCCTTTTGAGCAGGAGACATTGGGCCTGCTACACTAAGCATGGAATGGAATGCAATTACGAGACACTGCCTAGCTAGCTACAGTTGCTAGCTAGTTAGCTCTGGCTAGCCAGCTAGCAAATATTTTGAATTGCAGACCACGATTCTAATTGATTTATTTTTCTCGTATTATCAGAAATTAATCTCGAGCTAAACATTGGATCGACTTGGTTGATGAATCCGATGGATTATCGCTTGGAATAGCTCACAACCAGTTAGTGACGAGCTAGTTAGCTTTAGCTTGCTAGCTAATTTGTAGCAAATGTTTTGTGTGGCAACATAACACTAAAGACAACTAATATTACCAAAAGTATATATCACATATTTTTGATAAATGCCTAACCCGGAGGTGTTTCGCGAGGGTCGGGGAAGAAGCCCATCGACACAGAGAAGTGCCAGACAGGAGCGGCGCAGTAACGTTAAACCTGGAAGCGGTGCTACTCCGCACCGAGAGAAACACCGGGAGAAGAGGCGGTCGTCATCTATCCGAAAGAAACACAGTCACGCTAGGGGGAAAACACAATGGCATACGCCAGATGAACCAGACAGTGAACGGAGAGGCACTCTTGAAAGAGGTGAACTTCGGACTTTAGTGGAATATGACGATGTGAGTTCCCAATCAGAACGCTTTTCTGGGAGCCCTTCGCCGAAACCAGAACCGCATGCTACTATTTTGGTCGACCGACTTAGCGAAGTTGAGTTCACAGGCATGAACGGACCGACATCCCCAGAGAGAAGGTCTCGAAGAGACAGGGCTGTATTGCATCTCAGGAAGGATGAACAAATCAGTGGTTCGTCCGAGAGGAATAGACAAGAGAAGGAACCGAAAAGAAAGGAACGCCAGAGCCGTGAGAGGGATACTTCGAAATCTCGTGGTAGTAGCCTGAGCGCCACCAAAAACAACCGAGACGGTGCGAGAAACATTGACAGTAACGGCAAGAAGACGTCTACAACCTTGGCCCCCATGTCTTTGGACAAAAAGGAATCTAAACGGCACAAAAGTAAGACACGTTCGGAAAAGGAGCCCCCGTCTGCATACAGGGATGCACCACAATCATACCGAGATGACCGTGAAGAACTCGGGGCCTACAGAAGAAGTCCTGGTTTCAAGGCAGACAGCCCACATGGGAAATCGTATTCCTATGGATATCAGTCTCCCAGTGGTAGTTATAATAACCAGTTTATATCTAGAAGAAGTCCCAGTTATGGGAACAAAAGGCTGTCCCCTACTTCAACATACTACAGCCGAGATTCTGAGGTCTATGGTGCCTACAACATTTCAAAGTCGCCCAGTTCATACTCGAGTAACAAAAGAAAGCGGTCTCCAACGAGCCCATTCAATTGGCGCAGGTCTCCAAGTTATGGCCGACATAGTCCATTCGAACAGGGAGAACTTGCTTCAAGTCCCTACGGTACCCGTCGGCGATCACGAAGTCCATACCGAAAGTCACTGAGCCCAAGTCCAGACGTAAGGTAAGCAATTGATCAGATGTTACTGCACTGGCTGAAAGCGAATTATTAATAGGTGTTACCCTCCACCTTATGAAATCTCTTGTAGAAAATAATGGCATGAATGTATTTTTTTATTTTTATTTAGTGATACTGAGAGACATTGATGTAAATTTGATGGCAGAATCTGGATCACCCAAGTGAGCAAAGCTTTGTGAAACGCATTTAGTACAACTATTTTACTAGATTGTGATTCAGATTGTAATGATGCCTTCAATGCCACTGAAAGTGTTTATTTGCCATTCCAGTAGTCTGCTAAAACATCACTTATTAGACAGTATGAACATTTAAAGAGCCACAGCGTACCAATTGGTACATGTTTTTCTGTTGCTTATTAGAAACATTTGATTTAATTATTGGTGTGTTTCCTGACCGACTCTGTATTTGGTTAATGATATTTGTCAACCATGAGACACTAGACACGGAAGCCTATTTTACTTCCTCAAAATAACCATAATGAATCTAAGAACTC
Source organism: Oncorhynchus keta (assembly GCF_023373465.1). Classification (NCBI taxonomy): domain Eukaryota; kingdom Metazoa; phylum Chordata; class Actinopteri; order Salmoniformes; family Salmonidae; genus Oncorhynchus; species Oncorhynchus keta. Next base: position 28,472,663 of record NC_068424.1, on the reverse strand, counting down.
AAGAAATCTGTAGTTTTGTTGTTTCTGCCGAGGATGTTTGTTGTGCAATTTGACATCTAAGGTGTTTGCAGTATTTCTCAAGTATAGAAAATGTGTGACGTGTTATCTCATGTAAACAAAAGACAGAGCTGCTGGGCAGGTCTGTCTCACTGTTTATGCTATTGGATAGAAAGCAATCACAGCTGCTATTCACCATGTTGGAGGAGAAATGGACATTGTTCAATCTAAATCCAGCCTTTATTTACCTGTTATAATGCATGGATATTCCAAACTTTTAAAAACGTTTGTTGTTGAGGATACTGACTTTATGACCAAAATGATCCTACTTACACTTTGTAGTCAATTTCGACACTAGGATAACTGTTTCTGACTAATCGATGCCACACAGACACCTTTTCAAAGGGATTTGTTGCTTTTTAAAGGCAGTCACTCTTTAAAGGGAACTTTTCACCTTTGAGAGATTCATGTGTCTCTCGTTTCTCCAGGCGATCTGGCAAGTCTCGAAGCAGGAGTCCGTATTCCCCCTCGAGGCACTCCCGCTCACGCAGCCGCCACCGCCACTCTCGCTCCCGCAGCCGACCATCCAGCCTCTCCCCCAGCACACTGACCTTCAAGAGCAGCCTGGCGGCCGAGCTCAGCAAGCAGAAGAAGGCCAAAGCTGCCGAGGCAGCTGCCCGGGCCAAGAGCTCCAGTAGCACCTCAACTCCCACCAAGGTTCCCTCTGCAGGCTCCCACCAACCCAGCCCCAAAACCAACCACGCCACTAAGAAGGGCCCCAGGACCCCTGTGTCGAGCCAGCCCCAGTCCCCCACAGACAGGACCTCCAAGAGGAGCACAGAGCCCCCCAAGCCCAGCAAGGATAGAGATGTGAAGGGAAAGGATGTCCCCTCGGTGCAACGAGACAAGAGGAAAGTACCAGCATCTGGACAGGGCAAAGAGAAGGAACGAGTCACTGCCCCAACTGCCTCTACACTGACATCTCTACACCTGCCCCTGAACATCCTCGAGCACTTAGCTGGAGCAGACAGGTAATCAAACATAATAAAGAGTTTTTTTTATAATTAAGAGAACTCATACATTTTTTTACACTCATACATGCATCCCCCTCTTTCCATAGCCTAACCATAGCCTAACTTCTCATCTTATTTTCCTCCCCTGTGCAGCTTGAAGGACGTCTTACCATCGCTATCAGGGAAGAATCCAGCAGAGCGTCAGAAGGCCCGCCACCTCCTGAGCGACCTGCCCCTTCCTCCCGAGCTACCCACAGGCGCCTCCTCCCCTCACAGCCCATATGACGAGAAGAAGACCACGCTTCGCCGCAGGCCCAAGTATGTCTGGGCCCCTTGACTTTCCATGTCTCACCCTACCACGTCAATGGCATATGCTCCTCAATAAGCTCTACTGCCTGGGGTTGAGAACCACTGCTTGACCTAATCTCTTGTTGGTTTGTTTGTCTTTCTCCCAGGATCTGCGGCCCACGCTTTGGGGAGATCAAGGAGACTGAGATCGATTGGGGGAAACGGTGCGTGGACAAGTTTGAGATCATCGGCATCACAGGAGAAGGCACCTACGGCCAGGTGTACAAGGCAAAAGACAAAGATACAGGTGAGGACGACTAAACGCTTACGATGTATTATTTTACCATCAACATTTTAACCAAACAGAATAATCTGTTTGTCAAACTCTTAAATTAACATTTGAGTCTTTCTATGCCCAAGGTAACTATTATGTATGAAAAGTTATCTTCTAATATCCCCTTTACTTTATCTCTATCCCTGTGGTGTAGCTGAGATGGTGGCCTTGAAGAAGGTGCGCCTCGACAATGAGAAGGAGGGCTTCCCTATCACCGCCATCAGGGAGATCAAAATCCTCCGCCAACTCAACCACAAGAGCATCATCAACATGAAGGAGATAGTCACTGACAAGGAGGACGCCCTGGACTTCAAGAACGACAAAGGTCCATATGACAAACCCACTGAATTATCATTCTGCATCCGAAATGGCACTCCATTCCCTACTTCGTGCACTACGTTTGACCAAAGCCCTATGGCAGAGGTTCTATAACTTTTTAGGGCCGGGGACCCCTTTTGTAATAGCAATCAGATTAATCATCTTTTTAACCTTTTATTTAACTAGGCAAGTCAGTTAAGAACAAATTCTTATTTACAATGACGGCCTACATAAAGGCAAAAGGCCTCCTGTGGGGACAGGGGCCTGGGATTAATCTAGGACAAAACACACATCACTACATGAGACCTAAAGACAACAACATAGCATGGCAGCAACACACGACAGCAACATGGTAGCAGCAAAAAACATGGGACAAACATTATTGGGCACAGACAAGAAGGTAGTAAGATAAAAATAGCATACAAGGAGTTTTATGTCTTTGGCAGTGCACTGGGAAATGAACAAAGTCTCGGGCCCTAGGAAGGAATATTTTAAAGGCCCGCCTCTTGGCATTGGGAGAGAATTTTGCAATTTGTTCGAGCTAATATTCTACACATTTTGCATTGAGGCAGAGGGAACATTTAACCGTTTTAAAGCTTAAATTGCAATGTCTTGTGTTTTAAAATAACATTTTGGGGGAATAGAAGTTTGCCGATTTGATTTGCACATTTTATACTTGGTCAACAAAAATTGAAAATATCCCTGTGAGCCTCCTAGGCCCATGTTGCCCAGGATTACGAACACATTGTAGATTAATAATATTACATTGTATTACACCCCCTAAACTTATCCCATGGATCTCTTGGCCAAAATGTACAAAAATATATATTGATATATCATTTTTAATTGTTTTAATATTTTTAGATGCGGTACCCCACTTTGAGAACCCCTGGTCAAAAGTAGTGCCCTATATAGGGAATAGGGTGCCATTTGGGATACAGACCATGTGTCTAGATTGTTTCTCCATGCATTTGTTCTCCTTTTACAGGTGCGTTCTACCTGGTGTTTGAATACATGGACCACGACCTGATGGGACTGCTGGAGTCTGGCCTGGTCCACTTCAACGAGAGCCATATCAAGTCCTTCATGAGGCAGTTGCTGGAGGGCCTCGACTACTGCCACAAGAAGAATTTCCTGCACAGGGACATCAAGTGCTCCAACATCTTGCTTAACAACAAGTGAGCGCTGCTCAGGATAGCTAGCCTGCTGGTCCCAGGTTGTCGGTGCTGTCTTGTCAACTCCTATGGTCATTATCACACCAAAGCACAAGCAGATCTGGGACCAGGATAGTCAAAAATGAAAAACAATTTATATCCACTGCGGAATCAGTAGAATTGTCTGACAGAAAGGAGTCGGAAGTCACGTTAATGCTGTGTTCTGTTCTCTACGCCAGGGGTCAAATAAAGCTGGCAGATTTTGGACTGGCTCGGCTATATAACTCTGAGGAGAGGTAAGTGTCCCGATATGGCTTAGAGTTGATTGCTGCCAAGAGCTTCATCAAGCATATTGGTCTCAAATGTGTTTTGTTGAGGATGATGATGATATTATTGATACTTATGCATTTTTCTGTCCCTGTCTTGTAGCCGACCGTACACCAACAAGGTGATCACCCTGTGGTACAGACCCCCAGAGCTTTTACTGGGGGAGGAGAGGTACACACCTGCCATTGATGTGTGGAGCTGCGGGTAAGAGACACACCTACGTTTAGTTGATTAGGTGTGGTGTTTCACTGGCTGATATTCATGATTCTTAAACCGAGGACAGATGGTTCTATAAAGAGAATCATTCATTCACCCTGTTTTTGTCTTTAATCAGGTGCATTCTGGGGGAGCTTTTCACAAAGAAGCCCATCTTCCAAGCCAATCAGGAGCTTGCCCAGTTAGAGCTGATCAGGTACGTTGTGTTCCGAGGAGAAGGGTACTATAAATCCCTCAATTTCTTATAATCAGCATCCCTTTTAACGGTCTGAAAGACCTTCAGCTATCTCATTGGACAGTCTTCTTGTTAGGGCATATTTTACTCTGGCCTTTGGCTTTTCTCCCTTCCAGTCGAATCTGTGGCAGCCCCTGCCCCGCTGTGTGGCCAGATGTCATCAAGCTGCCCTACTTCAACACCATGAAACCAAAGAAACAGTACCGGCGCCGGTTACGAGAAGAGTTTGCTTTGTGAGTCGATCTGCTTGTTTGGATTCAGTAATTGGGCTCATCATTGGTGTATGAAAATAATGTTGTTATCCTTTGGCTGTGTTTGACCAACCACTTCATCTTTCTCTTTGGTCAGTATACCACCCTCTGCCCTGGACCTGTTTGACCACATGCTGGCGCTGGACCCCAGTAAGCGCTGCGCTGCCGAGGCGGCGCTAAGCAGTGAGTTCCTCAAAGACGTGGACCCAACCAAGATGCCCCCACCAGAGTACGTTTGGCCAAAGACGTTTTACTTCATAGTCTGTGATTCATTACTGTAGAATATCATTTTTGTGATGACCCACCCTTTGATCTCCCTATTTCCATTTTGTCTCCTGTCCTCTTCCCATCTCTCTCCTCCAGTCTCCCCCTGTGGCAGGACTGCCATGAGTTGTGGAGTAAGAAGCGGCGGAGGCAGAAGCAGATGCCAGAGGAGCTGTCAGCCTCCAAGGCTCCCCGTAAGGAGCTGGGGCTGGGAGACGACAGTCGTAGCAACACCCCCCAGGGCTTCCCTCCGCCTGGGGGACTCAAAGGCCAACCTGTGGCTGCCTCAGCCCTACTGGGTGAGTGAATGGGCCTTTAGTCTAGTACCGCAAAGTCACCCCTCCTTACTGGCCTCACACCTTATCAGTTACACACTCACTTTAATGGCTTATATTGCAATGACTAATAACAACTTGGAGTGAGTTAAGAGGTACTTTTTAGTAAATTGCTTAAATATATATTTTTTGTCTCCCGTAGACTCAAAAGCTCCCAACTCCCAGCTGACCCAGGAACAGCTGGCGGTTCTCCTCAACCTGCTCGGCCAGTCCAAGAGCGCTGTCAACCCGGCCCAGATTGCCAAGGTCAACCCCGAGACTCTACAGCAGCTCTCCAAGGTCCTGCCACCTGAACACTCTGACTCTGACCGGCCTCCAGAGCCACACCCTCCACTCAAGCCCCACAAGCTCCCTCAGTCAGGTGGAGCACCCCGCACGCCCCCCATGCCCAAGCCCCCATCGCCACATCCCTCGTCGGCATCGCAGGGTAAGCCTGATGGGGAGGCGTCGGCAGCCACCCAGACGGCAGTCACCATGCTACTGGCCCAGCTCCTCCAGGCCCAGCAGAGGCAGGAAGCTGGCGATACAGACGGCACAAACGCACCAGCAGGAGGACCTCCTCCGCCACCCTCTGAGCCAAAGCAGCCCCCAGAGCCTATCCCTGTCTCGCCAGGTAACTACTCATAGAGAATATTGTGACATATTTTTTTACCTCATTTTTTGCAAGCAGAAATAATGTGTATAGACTTGTATTCCACTGCTGTGACTATCCAGTAGGATTATGTCTCTCGAATTCTGTACACAATGGTTTTCATTTTGGATATCCCTATGGTAGAATACGAACTTGCAAAGTAGGACGAGAACTATCCCTTTGCTTTGAACTAACATCATGTCTTGTGTTTTCCCCTTTAGTGTCCGAGGGGAGCGGAGTTTCCTCCAGACCCATCCTCCCCCCCGACCAGAGACCCCCTGAACCACCCGAGCCCCCTCCCCGCTGCGAGGACTTGGACTACCGGCAGAAGATGGCGCGTAAGACGGGCCACCTGCTGCCTATGCCAACCTCAGGTGGAGCTGGTGAGGGAGGAAGGCTCCCGGAGCCAGACTACCCACCCCACCCCGGCACAGAAGGACCCAGCTATGGCGGTGACTACAGCCGCCCACCCCCTCCACCCTTCCCTCCTGTAGGTTTTGGCGACTGCTACATGGGCCACATGTTGGGGGGTGGCCTACCCCCCCACAACCTGAGGGAAGTGTTCAGCAGCAGCACTCAGCAGTCCTCGGCTACCGGGTCCCTGGCCACCTCACTCCAGGAGCCCTTCCCTTCAGGCAGAGGTGGAGGTGTTAGCAGCATGGTGTTCAGCGGTGACAAAGACCATCGCTTTGAGTACAATCACAGCCCCTCCTTGTCTGTGGAAGGGAAGCCCAACCCCACCAGCATCCACCTCTATAACCATGCTACCCCTCCCCCGCCCATCCCTCCTCCGGGCCAGTCCTGGAGCTCCCCTTCCCAGGCTGTGGCCCCACCTATGCCCCTTGGCTTCAACCCACATGTGAACTCAGCAGCCATGCGAGGACGACACCTCCCCTTCTGATTGGCTGTGGCATAGTGAATGGGCGGGGTATGATGGACACCTCAGACTTGTGGACTCAAAAGAAACTGAGCCCAAACCCTCTCAGGCTAGACCAGAGGGATCTGGAAATGCACACTTGATTTGTAGTAATAAATACAAAAATGTGTAAAGCATTGTATTCCTCCTGTATCTGGAATGTGGGGTATGTTGCAGAAGGGGGGTTGTATAGGGGGGGCTTTTTTTGCTCATACCGTTTCATATTGTTTTTTTGTTTGTATTCTACTACTGTCTTTTAAATTAAGCTTTTACCTTTTTTGAGTGTACATTTACCAGGCTAGGTATTGCTTTTAAATATGTACCCAAGCCTTTCTTTTAATTGCTACCGAGCAAACTGTTTTGCACTACTGACTAAAGTAGGCGAGAACGATTTAGGTATGAAATTAAGTGCTATATCTGCACAACCTTTAGAAAATTACCAATGTTTTTTAATTTTGGGCCAAGCATATGTTGAAACCAGGAGGGCTCAGTTGATCGGGCTCCTGACTTGAAGGTGGTTTGTTTTTGAAGAGGATTGGCTCCTGAAAGACTGGTGGCACATGGGTGACTGCAGTAAAACTGATAGCTACTGATTGACTTGATGGAGGAAGGCCATGTTCACTTTAATTTCCACAAGCCCTTTGTCAATAGCCATTGTAAAACAAAAGGAGACATGTAACCCAACTTCAAAAAATACTTTTTGTACTAAAATGTTTTTTCTTTTTCTTTTGGGGGGTCATATGTTTATTAAAGAAATGCCAACAATGTTTTTGTGTCTTACTTTGACAGTCGATCATCAAAGAATCATACCTGAACATGTAGAACACACTAACCAGTGCAAGTCAACAAACTACTGAACTGCTATTTGGCTATTTGCTGATGTAAAACATTTGTAAATTGATAGCATACTAGAGAAGATCAACTAATGAAGGACATAATGTTTTGTTTTTATTTTTCAACGCAATACTATTTTTGGTTGGAAGGATGGCTGCCAAATGAAGACGTGGATGACGAAGGCAGGAACCACCTGAAAGGAAGTCAAGAAAAGCACCCAGAATAAGAGTTTGCTGGAGATGTACCGTTAAGGCCCTTTGCTCATCTAAGAGCTGTGTAAGTCATTACTCTGGTAGAAATGTCTACAAATGCCAGGCTGATGGCCTGTGAGGGATAAATAGGCATTAAAACACAACTGACTTCAGCCATATTCCACTGTAAAGTAATCTACAACACATTTCAAACTGAATAAATGAATACGATAATCTTTCTTCAGATGCTGTTGATATTGCTACATCTATTTCTGGGTAGTTTCTATAGCATAAGGGTAGATTATATTGATGTTTCTGCCTACACCCAAGAGTAATACTTGGTTGCACAGGCTTTGGCCAAGATATCTGCTGACAAATGCTTCTTGTAGCTGTCAATGAGTTTGCTGCACCTTTCTACTGGAAGTTTGGCCCGCTGTTTTCAGATCTCGGCATAGGTTTTCAATGGGATTCATATATGGACTCGACACTGGCCACTCCAGAACAGTGCAGCATTTCTTGGAAAATTCCTGAGTACTTTTTGATATGTGTTTGGGGTCGTTTTCCGTCTGTAAGAACCACAACCTTCAACAGAGACCCACCCAGTAGGGCTTGTGTGAATGTTCTTGGGGCCTAACCTACCCCAAAAGTTTGAATACAATGGGAAACCCGTAGTAGGCTGTGAGGTAGTTTTGTGCCTGCAGGAACATTCACGTATGCTCTTTTACCCGATATCATGATAAGCTTTGGTCATATCGATATTGGTACCCACCACCAGTGAACATTGTTGTATGTGTCTCATTCCAAAACAACTTGGAAATGTTAACTTCAGATGCATGGGCTACTTCCATTTTCTCTTTGCCTTTGACAGAATAATGTTCTACTTTTGAGATCAAGGAGGAAGCAATATAGCCTAGTCTATTTTGTGATAATAGAGAACATTTAGTTAACACCATTTAGTGGTGAAATGTGTGTTTTACATGCTGCTTTGCTTGATCATTAGTCTAAGAGCTTATTTCAATTGAAAAGAGTCGAAGTAGACCTATCTGGACTAAATTTAATTTGAAATAATATCTATGTAAAAATGGCCAGCTTCAGACAGCTAGGCTGAGCTTCTTGTTCGGCAGCTCAGCATCCTATTCGCATACGTGGAGTGTGTCTGAAAGTGAGCGTTGCGAAATAAGTGGGAGGATCCACATAAGTGGGTTATGGAAACCTAATAGCTATTTGAGCAGGTTGGTTGACACGCAAGACCGTTTTACGCGGAAGCATGCTGTTTCTAGTAGTATTTTTAGCTAAGCCCAACCCTTTCCCTATCCTTAACCTAATTCTCCCAACATTCTAGGTTCGTTATCCTAACCTGCTGGGGAATTATCATTACCGGTTTAGCTAAAATGCTACAAGGAAGCAATAAGCAGTCATGCAAAATTGTCTTGAGTGGCATCCAATCTGCCCAATTAGCTGGTATGTTTCCATACACCCACTTGTGTTGATCTTTCAATTTATTTCGCAAAGCCCACTTTCAGACACACCACATATGCAGTTACGGATTGCTATGCACAATCCTTGGGAAGTCCCTACCCTAAACCTTAGCCTTGCCCATAACTCTTACCATCCCTAACCCTTACCATTTTAAATGTACTCATACTTGTCCTATACTTGTTCATGTGCTCGTCAGAACTAGGAACCTCAGTTTAAAATAACGCAAGTTATTTGCGTAGAGTTTCCTATTGGCTAATTATGATACTTCCCAAGTGGGAAACTCTGGATCATCTTTCTACAACGATTTAGCAGTCGGATATTTCAGAGATTCCTAGTTGCCACTAGCACATAGACGCGGCTCTATTTACAAGACCCGAACTTTCCTTTCGTTCTTATTGGTCAAGGTCACGCCAGTCAGTATTATGTCAGCACTCAATATTCCCGGGACTTCAGTGATTGTAGGATTCCAGCACGAGCAGGGCAGATGTCAGAAACGTGCTTTTAGTGGTGATGGACATTCAGGGTCTTTTAGCTGAGCCGCACCATTTGGCTCCTTCACGTAAAAGAGTAGCATATTTTTGCTCCCAAACGGCTCTTCATTCAAAAAACTTGAATATCGACCTAGAACCATAAAAAAAATCGAATATTTAATGTAAAGCCCAAAGGGTAGGCTACCTGTATGTCAGATCGTGATATGCACGTTTAAATACACAGTTATTAGATCGCCTGCTATTTTTTTTTATTCACTACTTAAAAGTGAGCATGGGCCAGAGTGATGTGCTCTCCCCACTATTTATGGTATCTGCAGCGAGGATTTACCATCTTCAGAGAATGATTTTGTAACTTATTTGCAGATAATGGTTGTTTGAAGCTCAAACGGAAGTAAGCCTACTAGGCTAGCAGTGTGTAAATCAGGGAGTCAAACGAACGAACGTCTCTCACTGATATGATTCGGTTCCCAACGTTCACCAAAAGGAGCCGTTCAAAAATACCAGTTTGTTCGCGGAAGACCCATCAATAGCTTTCAGCAGAGGTCCTACAACATTTTTACATGAAAATAAGACCGTGAAGTGAGGAGTTTTTAGATAGAGGTCAATGAGAGTGTCGAATTTGGTCAACAAAAAAATGTAATTGCTCATTTGCTATGTGAGGTTTATTTGATCAAATGTTACGAATGCACTAGTAAACACAAACAAATATATATAAACACAACATGTAAAGTGTTGGTTTCATGAGCTGAAATAAAATAAATAAAATATTCCAGAAATGTTCCATACGCACAAAAAACGTATCAAATTTTGTTCACAAATTTGTTTACATCCTTGTTAGTGAGCATTTCTCCTTTGCCAAGATAATCCATCCATCTGACAGGTGTGGCATATCACGAAACTGACTAAACAGCATGATCATTTGCATTTCGGTAATAAAAAAAAAACGTTATATCGGAGTTGTGCCTGTTGTTTCCAAGCGTATCTGCCCTCTCATTGGCTAGAACCCCCCCCCCCTGTCTTGCCTCGCCTCGCTTGCCTTCCATCTTTGAGGACATTTATTTCCGTTGTCAGAGCTGTCACTCAACATTCTCTTCAATATAATAGATAGTCTTTGCTTTCAGTCAAAAACCTGCTTTCACCACAATGACTGTATATGAATGGACAAAGCCATCGATCACGTGACACCATTCATTCCTACGTGAAGAGCATTGATGACAAATTAAGTCGGTTAAAATGGCATCTCATGGAGACATAACATGCGCAGTTTGAGCTACTCCAGGAAGTGAAGTTGCAGGCTTGCTCAATGCTTCCCCCTTTCATTGACTACATGTACATGCACACCAATATCCGTTATTATTCGGGATACGCAAGTATTCTGTTTTTGAGTTGACGCATATAAACATCATATCCCGTTTACAATAACCTGATTAAGCTTGTATCCTGCGTATGTGAAACCAGGATAATACGCCTGGGATATATGCATATCTTAGATGGGATATTGTGGCATGTAAAAATCTTATCTTGTTTACTGTTCTTTTTTTGCGACCTGCACGAGCTCAGTTGCTCATATCATATGTGTTGTGCAGTGTGTGGTGTTTTGTAATTATGTTTTCATCTGGTTGTCAAACAAATCACTTCAAAAAGTAGGCTACCTGCGCAGTTCAATCCACCATAATAATTCAATAACAATTTATTTTGCAGATACTCCATAGTGAACCACATAACATATTGGGTACTTTCACTCCTAATTTAGACACGTTTCTACTTATAATTTCCAACATTTGGTAGGCCATATTATAATTTTGCACATTTGGTAGGCCATTTGTCAACTATAGTTAAATACGTGCAACTACTCTTCTGTCATAAATCGTTGACCTAGAAGACTAAATAAAGTAGTGCTCACCAGAATGTCTTACATCGATAGTTAACACTGGTAAAGTTGTCTGTTTCATTTAGAGACCGGGATAAAATGCAATAGCTCCAAAACAGTGGAAAGATTGGTCATGTGCAAAATGTCCAATGTCATCAGTTTGACCAGTGTTAATGAAATTAAAAGCTGAGAAAATGATTAAGCACGTTTATAAGACTTCAGTTCATCTTGGGCGCATATTTTATGTGCTTGAACTTGTCCGCTTGCATAACAGTGTCAAAGATAACACGTTACACACGCCATCGCATTTTCTCAAGAGATGCTGAAAGAAAGAAATCATATTTCTCCACTCCTGTTCCTGAGACAAAATTAACATGTGTTGTATAATTTTACTCCAAGAAATGTATAATTCTGCAGGAGTTAATATTAAATGACACGTGAGAGGTTATAGGCCTACAGTGAGTGCCCATATTTCAGTTACTATTCCATTTAACCCATATGAACTTCAATCATGAATATTCTGTTTATTCACGGATACTCCTGAATGGGATATCAAAGGTGCATGTAAACAGCTTATTCCGGATAAGACCTTAAGTGGGATACAGCGGCCAACTCTCACGCATTGTCCGTGAGACACACGCATCCCGTTCTCACGCTCACACACCACACCTCTTATATCTCACGCATCTAAAAGCACTGATTTTATTTGACTGATTAATCCAGTGTATAGTCAGTGCTTTAACTTTTCATATGTCCAAATCGTTTTGAAATCGGAGCATCTGCACCTAGGGGCGGAGCCAAGGGTGTGTCTGGGTGGCACTGGACATGACATCTGACATCTGATTGGCCACCCTGGGAGCCACCCCAACATTTTATTCGCTACTGGCAGTTTGCTGATTGCCATCTCATTTCACCTCTAGTTGAAAGAAGCATTTATTTTGACGTTCGGCGGCGCATTTTTTCAAATCGAGGAAGAGAGAATATTGGTTGGGTGCGAGATAGAAGAATAAGAACATACAGAAGAAGAGATAATATTTCTACAGCTCCACAAGCTCTTTTTACGGTTGGCAAAAGCATGGTATTTTAAGTAAATTTTAAGTTTTAGCATCGGGTTTAGATTTCCCGAAAACTTTTACGAAAGTTGAGTTGCTATGTAAGTTAATGGAACCGAAGGTCTAACGTTAACAGACAGTTAATCATATAAGAGAGACCGGTTACCAATTTAGCCTAAGTAATACACGCATATACAGTGCAGTGTCGTACGTTACAGTATACGAATGTTTAGCTAATATGGGGTAACTAGTAGGCTACAGCTGTCAGTGTTCAGCAATTTGATGAGGCTAGTCCAGTCAGTGTGGTCAGACTTCACAAGGACCCAGTCTACCACCACCAGGTCAGAGCATCTACCAGGCAGTCAGTCACATGCCCAGTTCAGAATTTAAGTTTAGCTTCAGTTTGTAATGGAGGATTTTGTTAGATTAAGCCTCACTTTAAAATGTTGGTTGTGGTTCATGTGTGTTCTTGTTGATGGCTGTGGAATTTTTATTGTGACTATACACGAATGGTTCTTGTGTTATTTTAATGTAATAGATGTATCAAGGGATGACACAGAGACCTCTGGCTCTGAGCAAGACAGTGAGCCAGAGTTGCCTGGAGATGTCATCGAGCACCAGATATGCTGTTCCGAAATGACCCAACTTTAAACTACAAATTTTAGTTAGCAGCTGTTAGTATCTAATCTTGTGGATCCCTTAATTATACATTTCCATAGAAAGATGACACATTATTTAACGTGTATTTCAGATATTTCAAGATCCAGAGAAGAAGGTCCTGTACAGCTGTGTTTGAAAACATTTCCCAGAACTCAGCTTGGTACTAGGAACACGCCTTTCAACAGCTCCTGGTATAAGGACAATTCATGGCTTGAATATTCTGTAAATCAAGATTTGACTCATTTTTCTCTGCTCAATACACCTGAATCTGCCTTCACATCAGTCAGGTTTTTGTAACTGGAAAAAAAGGGGCTGTTTAAAGATTCTGGGTTTTAAGCTCCATTCGAAGGCAGAGCATCATATCAATGCTATGTGTGCTTGGAATCAGCATAACAGGGCTATTGACAGCAACTCATCAATGTTAGATGTCATAAATGAGGACCGGAAAAGACAGTGGAGAAAAACTGTACTTACATTAAAACTATTGCAGATGTGCTCCTATTAGCTGCCACTCAAAATATGGCACAGAGTTCGAGACTCACAACAAGGGACATTTTTTGACAGTCTTAGAAGTAATAGCAAAGCATGACACTCAGAGAAAAGGATGAATGCATGTGGCAATGCCAAGTACACAAGCCACGAAATCCAGAACAAAGTTCTTGAGGGTTTAGCTGAGATAGTACAAAGTGAAGTAATAAGAGAATTAAAAGAAAGTGACATTTTTAGTGTAATTGCAGATGAAACCAAAGATTAAAAGAAAAAATAACAAATGTCTTTAGTTGTGATGTACTATTACAAATGGGGCCATCCACAAAAGCTTGTTACACTTTCAGCCAGCTGAAAGCTTAGATGCAGCAGGTCTCACAAAAATGATAATTGATTGGCTTGAAAAACATGTTCTGGACTACAGAAATAATCTTGTGGGGCAAGGCTACGACGGTGCATCCGTCATGAGCGGAAATTATTCTGGTGTGTCTGCACGGATTAAAAACAGTGCAAGATTTGCATTTTATGTGCACTGTAATGCGCATTGTTTGAATTTGGTTCTTGTGGATGCTGTAAAATCAGTGCCTGAGGCAGTTATAGCTTCTGCAGGAGAGCAAAAAAGTTCTAGCTTTGTATCTGGCTTGTACTTTCATCTCAAGTGGCTTGCAGTTCAGAAAGAGCTGTATCCACAGCACCAGTCCCTCTGGTCAGGATTAAAACCTGCACTGTGTACTAGCTAGTATACTGACATTCTAAAATGATACATCCAAGGGGTATCATGTCACACAGATTTAATTTGGTCTTGATTAGGCCAATTCCCAAACTTTTCTTTGCTATTAGTTAACATCATATATTTTAGCATAAATATGATACTGTAAGTTTAATATCGATGGGCGACAAAAAGTCAATTTCTTGATACGTGGTATGTCAAATTGCAGTGTTTTTTTTTGGGGAAATACACTATGCAATTTATGTAACACACAAATGCATCTTATCTCCTTGGTGCTTGAGCTTTATTTTCTTAAAATATTTTGGATGTTCAACACTTATAGACCCAGATTATATATTAATGAAAACAGAGTGACCCAAGTCTCTCCAGTGTGACGACAGTACTGTGTGTGCGAGAAAGAGACAGAAATTGAGCTGCAGTTCCGAGGTAGACATTGACTATTCACAGTATGTTAAAGAATTCTAGTGAAGTAACCCTTTTGGACCACACTATCTGCCACATTGAAGAACTAATCAGAAATCATAGGATTCATTCATGCTCCTTAGATGCAAGGTTAGGTCTCGTTATGTTAAGGGATCAAGGTGATTGGATGGGCATTTTAAAGAAAAGCCCTTCTAGATTAGAGTGGAGCTGAATGGAGAGAGAACGTTCTCCTCTAAACTTGTAAAAAGGAGCAGCAAGGTAGCGCTCTTTTATGTACAATGTCAACACAATTATGTAGCTGTTACTCCCTTCCATTTTGACAGCTTGTACTAAAGTCGATTTAATCCACACTTGCATTAGTCCCCTTGTTTGGTAATTGACATTTAGGCTGTGACAAGGAGAAGGCAGCAGACAGACCTACACTATGTTTTAGCAGGGAAGGTAGGATGACCTGATTCTAGAGGGGAAATAAATAGAAAAATAATTTGGTTAGGGTGTAGGGTCGTCTTGTCTTCACAACATTTTATTATCTATCTATTACCTGATCATTGGAACAATTCTCATTCTTAACATTGGGATAAAATCATATCAAATCAAATGTTATTGGTCACATACAGTACACATGGTTAGCAGATGTTATTGCGAGTGTAGCGAAATGAGTTTGCTTCTAGTCCCGACAGTGCAGCAATATCTAACATGTAATCTAACAATTATAGGGTAATTCGTGTTCTTGTCAGCAAGAACACTATTATTCCCCACACTTATTTTATTGTTCGGCTTCTTCACAATTTTGCGTGTGTAATCACATATTTGAAATCTGATATGCCTACTTGTGTCTTTCAAAATGAATGATATGAGGCTATGTATTTTTGCAGTCATTCACAGACATAATTTGAATAAGTCATACAAATAAGCATTGGATATTAAAATGTTCCAGGCCTCACAGATCATTTTTTACATTTTAGTATTGTGCACATACTAGGCAGAGATGGTAGAGGGGACTCACAAGTCATAAACACATCATATTCTGTCTATGCAGAGTAAGATGATGAAAAGGATCTTCAACTAGTAGGCATAAATACCACCTGTTTATTTTTCTTGAAGGTTGGGTGATTTTGATTAATGAATTGTTATAACAAGGACATTTTCAAACACCCAGCACTTGGGAAACATAGATCAGGATTTGCCAACCCTCCTATGGAGCAAGCAGGGTCTTCTTATTTTAAAGAGATAGTTCACGCAAATTACAAAATGGGAGATTACATAAAAATAAAAAAAACACATTTAAAATCACCCACCACCCTACACTGAACAAGTTATTTGAAGCAAACGTGCCTGTACGCTGCTCTTTTGCACTGTGCAAAATGTAGTCATGCAGAAACGAGAGCCCAAATGTGTGGCTGTTTTATGACAATCAGGTAATATTTCACAGATGTCCTTGTTTTCAATGACAGCATGACGGTAAATGCAGTTGAGGCATGGCGGTGAATGCCGTCAGCCAATGGAAGACAGGACTTGCCACCAGAGTAAAATATTTTAACTTTGCCATCTGCAACAACAAAAAAATAGTTATTGTTTATGGCCCTCGTGATAAATAGACTAAGACTTTTGGGGATTACATAGATTATATTTAGTTACATTTAACTGGTTAAATTAAATCATACATATAGCCTAATCATAAGAGTTGCCTTCGTTCTTCAATATAATAATTTATTAATTCAGAAGGTTAAAACGAATACACAATGCAGCGGGGGAGGTTTGATAATGCTGTGGGTTTGTTTTGCTGCCTCTGGTAGCAAGGCATCATGAAATCAGCAGATTATCAAGGCGTTTGAGTCCAATGTGCAACCCAGTGTCCAAAACTAGGTCTCTGTCACACACACACAAAAATAAATCACCCAGGAATGATTTAACAAGAAATGTTAGACTGTTCTGGAGTGGCCAGCATTGAGTCCAGATCTGAATGCCATCAACAACGGAGATATCTGAAAACACCAGTTGGTAGAAGGTACACCTCAAACATTGCAGAATTGGAGTGGTTTGTAGTTTAATATTGGGCCAAACCTCCAGTAGAAAGGTGCATCAAACTCATTGATGGCTAAAAAATAATTTGTCAGCAGTTATCTAGGCCAAAGGCTGCGTAAACAAATATGACCTCTTGGGTGTTTTGTTTTTCTTTTCTAAATAAAAATTCTAAACTTACATTTCAAAAATCTAAATTGGTTCTGCAATGTTGAACATCCAATAATGTGTGGAGACCAAAAGTTTTTTTTTCCAAGTTGAACTTGTTTTGGAAGAAATAGGGAATTATTTAAGAAAAGTGCAAGGCTGCCAATATATTTGGCCACAACGGTATATCATAATGGCAGATTCTGTTGATGTTGCTGCCCTTGGGGCAGTAACCTGACCGTAGTATAAGGTGAGATACCATACAAAATGCTTCTTTGGGGTTCCATATACAACATTTTGGTTCTTTTGACGAGATTAAAGAAACCTTTACTAAAAAATGTTATATACAATGAATGTACAAAACAGAGTGACCAAGTGAAAGCTATGATCCCTTATTGATGTCACCTGTTAAATTCCACTTCATTGTAGATGAAGGGAAGGATACAGTTTAAATATGGATTCTTAAGCCTTGAGACAATTGAGACATGGATTGTGTACGTGTGTCATTCAGAGGGTGAATGGGCAAGATAAAATATTTTAGTACCTTTGAACAGGGTATGAGATTAGATGCCAGGCGCACCGGTTTGAGTGTTAAGAACTGCACCGCTGCTGGGTTTTTCACGCTCAACAGTTCCCTGTGTGTATCAGGAATAGTCCACCAAAGGACATTCAGCCAATTTGACAACTGTGGGAAGCATGAGTCAACATGGGCCATCATCCCTATGGAACGCTTTTGTCACCTCGTAGTCCATTCCCCGATGAATTTAGGCTGTTGAGGGCAAAAGGGGTTGCAACTCAACATTTAGGAAGGCGTTTAATGTTTTGTGCACTCAGTGCATTTACCCAGTGAAGGTAACGGAGCATGAGGGTTCTATCCATACCCCAGGGTGTAATGGGGATTTCAGAAAGCAACAGCTAACAAACCAGTCAAATCAAACACAAAAGTGTTCCAGCTGTTTTGTATTGACATGTATATCCATATTAATGATGCTGCTGCATGATTTTACCTGGTCAGAAAAAATGGCTAGTTGACATCTGACATGTTAGCTCTCTATGGCAGGGCAAAGATCAAATTCAGATTTAGCAACATTGTTGCCTAGGCCTGAGTGGAAAACAGTAAGGTTCATACAAACCTGTGCTGTTGCAAACTAAATGCTAGCAAGAGGAAATCCTGTGTTTAATAAATGCATGCACTCTTAAAACTGCCATTCCAGCATGACGATGCAAGAGGATGGTGGTTGAACCAACTAGCAAGTAGCCTACACATAAGCACGTTATTTTTCAATGTATTAAGGTAAGCACATCATCTTTTTTTATTCAAATATATGAAACCAAAGTCATATGATTAACTACAGGTTAGATAGTTAAAGTTGAAACAAATTTGAGCACCTTTGTAAGCTTGCAAGCAAAACAGAAAAAGCTAGGGTACTTTAATTTGCCACTTTATAAGCTAGCCAGCTAACGCTTTCAAATTAACATTGTTTTGTGTTATATGCCAAATAGAGCTACAGACCCAGCCTGACAGCTAATTGTTACTTTCATTTCAGTATTTCAGTGTGGAGTCAAATGAGGAGACTATGTTCCATGAAGCTTGTTGCTGACTGAGAGGAGGCATGTATAAATGATTTATTATACATTATGTATGAGAAGTCTTAGTGATTCAATAGCCAGTAAATCATGACTTGTAACAGACTATACAGTTGAAGTCGGAGGTTTACATACATCGTAGCCAAATAAATTTAAACTCATTTTATCACAATTCCTGACATTTAACCCTAGTCGAAATCCCCTGTCTTTGGTCAGTTAGGATCACCACTTTATTTTAAGAATGTGAAATGTCAGAATAATAGTAGAGAGGATGATTTATTTCAGCTTTTATTTCTTTCATCACCTTCCCAGTGGGTCAGAGGTTTACATACATTGCCTTTAAAATGGTTTAACTTGGGTCAAATGTTTCAGGTAGCCTTCCACAAGCTTCCCACAATAAGTTGGATGAATTTTGTCCCATTCCTCCTGACAGAGCTGGTGTAACTGAGTCAGGTTTGTAGGCCTCCTTGCTCCGCACATGCTTTTTCAGTTCTGCCCACACATTTTCTATAGGATAGAGGTTAGGGTTTTGTGATGGCCACTCCAATACCTTGACTTTGTTGTCCTTAATATATCCACATAATTTTCCTACCTCATGATGCCATCAATTTTGTGAAGTGTACTAGTCCCTCCTGCAGCAATGCACCCCCACAACATGATACTGCCACCCCTGTGCTTCATGGTTGGGATGGTGTTCTTCGGCTTGCAAGCCTCCCCCTTTTCCTCCAAACATAACGATGGTCATTATGGCCAAACAGTTCTATTTTTGTTTCTTCAGACCAGAGTACATTCCTCCAAAAAGTACGATCTTTGTCCCCATGTGCAGTTGCAAACCGTAGTCTGGCTTTTTTATGGCGGTTTTGGAGCAGTGGCTTCTTCCTTGCTGAGCAGCCTTTCAGGTTATGTCGATATAGGACTAGTTTTTACTGTGGATGTACTGTATTACATTCACACATATTACACACATATGCCACACACACACGTTACACACGTGTACAGTCGTGGCCAAAAGTTGAGAATGACACAAATATTAAGTTTCACAAAGTTTGCTGCTTCAGTGTCTTTAGATATTTTTGTCAGATGTTACTATGGAATACGTAAGTACAATTCCAAGCATTTCATAAGTGTCAAAGGCTTTTGACAATTACATGAAGTTGATGCAGAGTCTATATTTGCAGTGTTGACCCTTCTTTTTCAAGACCTCTGCAATCCGCCCTGGCATGCTGTCAATTAACTTCTGGGCCACATCCTGACTGAAGGCAGCCCATTCTTGCATAATCAATGCTTGACGTTTGTCAGAATTTGTGAGTTTTTGTTTGTCCACCTGCCTCTTGAGGATTGACCACAAGTTCTCAATGGGATTAAGGTCTGGGGAGTTTCCTGGCCATGGATACAAAATATCGATGTTTTGTTCCCCGAGCCACTTAGTTATCACTTTTGCCTTATTGCAAGATGCTCCATCATGCTGGAAAAGGCATTGTTCATCAAGAAACTTTTCCTGAGTGGTTGGGAGAAGTTGCTCTCGGAGGATGTGTAGGAACTATTGTTTATTCATGGTTGTGTTCTTAGGCAAAATTGTGAGTGAGCCCACTCCCTTGGCTGAGAAGCAACCCCACACATGAATGCTCTCAAGATGCTTTACTGTTGGCATGACACAGGACTGATGGTAGCGCTTACCTTGTCTTCTCCGGACAAGCTTTTTTTCCAGATGCCCCTAACAATCGGGAAGGGGATATATCAGAGAAAATTATTTTACCCCAGTTCTCAGCAGTCCAACCTTTAGCAGAATATCAGTCTGTCCCTGATGTTTTTCCTGGAGAGAAGTGGCTTCCTTGCTGCCCTTCTTGACACCAGGCCATCCTCCAAAAGTCTTCGCCACACTGTGCTTGCAAATGCACTCTCACCTGCCTGCTGCCATTCCTGAGCAAGCTCTGTACTGGCGGTGCCCCGATCCAGCAGCTGAATCAACTTTAGGAGACGGTCCTGGCGCTTGCTGGACTTTCTTGGGTGCCCTGAATCCTTCTTCACAACAATTAAACCTCTCTCCTTGAAGTTCTTGATGATCCGATAAACGGTTGATTTCAGATGCAATCTTACTGGCAGCAATATCCTTGCCTGTGAAGCCCTTTTTGTGCAAAGCAATGATGACGGCACGGGTTTCCTTGCAGGAAACCATAATTGACAGAGGGAAGAAAAATGATTCCAAGCACCACCCTCCTTTTGAAGCTTCCAGTCTGTTATTCAAACTCAATCAGCATGACAGAATGATCTCCAGCCTTGTCCGCATCAACACTCACACCTGTGTTAACGAGAGAATCACTGACATGATGTCAGCTGGTCCTTTTGTGGCAGGGCTGAAATGAAGTGGAAATGTTTTTGGGAGACTTTGCAATTAATTGCAATTCCTCTGATCACTCTTCATAACATAACGGAGTATATGCAAATTTCCATCATACAAACAGAGGCAGCAGACTTTGTGAACATTTATATTTGTGTCATTCTCAAAACTTTTGGCCACAACTGTATGTGTTCACATGTATATTCTGTATTATGTATGTATTTCTTAGTACAGCCTTAACGGCTCTCACCGTCACAGTCCAGTGGTTGTGTTCATTGTACATCATTGGATCTATCTGAAATTTTAAAAAAGAGCAAGGATACATTTGCTGGAGTTTAACATCTGTCAAACATAACATATAATATATGATATTATGAGAATAATCCAACCAACCTTAAATTTTGATTTCTTGCCCCTCCAAATGCCGGTCATTTCAAAGGTGTTAATGTAGAAAGCTTGCTCGGTTGACTGCCTATTAAAATTCCACACCAGATGGAACATGATGGTCTGACAGAAAAAAAGAACGACAGTGAAGGTCAATCTGTTACTTGGAAAAACAACTATTTAAGTTTCTTATAAATACGCAGATTAATCACACACATACACTGTTTACATATACTGTATGTGCAACACAAGTCTTACCACACTTTCCAGCTCCATATTTGGACCAGTTCTGTGGAGATCCCGATAAAAGATTTTATATGAGCCGATTTTAGACAACTGCACATATACATATTTTCCTCCCCAAGCCTCTGCAACACCTTGAAAAATGTACCTGCAAGTGTACTGAGATATAAGATGGATCAACCTGGGAAGATTACATACATACATTTGTTTATATCAGTAGCAGCTGCTGGTGTGGTGGTTCTAGAGGCTGCTGAATTTATTTTATGAGGGATCCGACGAGTCTCCTCTATATGAGGCCTCAGGTGATCCATGCTTATTTTAGAGAAGATAACCCCCTTGTCATCTTCCAAGTCCGCACTTTTCCCTTCAAGACCTCAAATCATATATGGGCCTAGATAGTTGGGATCGAGTTTGCCCCCTTTCCTCTGCACTCATGTTAACTTTATTTTTCGCCCAGAGTACATTTAAAAAAAAAATTATTGTTACTATCATTTTATTATTACTACGGTACCTACATTCTTAAACTAAAACAGAAAGTCTAAAAACAATGTAGGGGGGCACAACACCGGTTTGGAATAGTATACAGCTGTACCAAAGGCAATCAGTGTTATTCCACTTCATAAATTATTCTTTTCATTTAAAAGTTTCAATTTTCTCGTTAGAACATTCTGTAAAGCTTTCTTCCGCTAGAACGAATGATATGCATCTTCTTTCTAGTGATTTATAGATAGGGCAGGTGCCTAGAGAATCAATCACAAAGCAAGCAATGACAGAGAAACTGCTGTTTTGTCAGTCTGATGTCTGTCCCGCCTCTCCGTAGTGTTATTTTTGTGCGCTGTGGTTGTGCGCACAAAGGGAGAGCATGACACTTCTACTTCTTTGTCTCTTGTGAGTGAATTTAGATGTATGTCTTGGGCTAATTTGTGTTCAGAGATTTAAGAATGTATAACATACATGTGTATTCATATGCCAAATAAAGACAGGGCCTCAACTTATGTACCATCACTGTCATTTCTCAAACTGGGGTTTAAAATACTTATGGGCAGTGTTACTTGTTTATCAGTAGCTTGTGTGCACTTGTAGTTATTAGTGTAATGATATGCACAACATAAACATGCTGTTACATGTTGTCTCCATAGGTGTCAGCATTAGCTTACCACAAGTTATGTAAACATCCACTTTATTCCTGTACCTCTGGGAGGTATTCACTAGAACAAAACAGCAGGAAACAGGCTGAAACTGGGAGGGGATTTATTGAAAATTTCTTATTTAACTTGTCCAATAAAAAAACACATGTTTTATAACAAAAAACTATCCCGGTTGGAAAACATTTAGCTACTTATCACGTTTTATAAATGATTGGAGACAGGCGCAGGAATACGTAATAGGGAGTTTTAATACTCCACCCAAAATTACAATATGCCATGCAGGCACAAAGCTCAAAACAAACACGTATACAAAAACACAAGGACGTAACCCAAACAAAAGAGCGAGGTTAAACCTCTAATAAATACACGGGACAAAACCCATAATAACAATACACAGGACGAGACCCGTAGTAACGAGTACGCAATACACGCAGCATGACAGCCGACACAACAAAGCACAGGCACTCACAAGACCAACGAACATGGGAACAATAACAAGAAATGGTGAACAGAGGGCACATATATACAATTACTAATCAAGGGAATTGGAATCAGGTGTGCGAAATGAGAGTTCAGTGAAGCCGGTGATGTAGACTTCTGAAACTGGTGCTTGGAATGAACAGCAGTACCAGGGAATCTGTGACACTACTGTTTGCATTAATGATGTCCCTGGCATCATAACATGAAGCTGATAGCAATAGCTCCCATACTTAAGCTGAGTTTTTCTGTCTTTTACTTTCAGTTTTGTACACCAGCTTCAAACATCTGAAAATACAATATTTTTGGTTATGGAAAATATATTTCACAGTGGTTTAGATGGTACAATGATTATCTACACTATACATGCTTGTTGTCACATAACATTCTAATTGTTCACATAATTTCAGTTTAACAACCAGGAAATGGTGGAGCAATTTCTGCATAGTGAGTCTTTAAAGTTGACATATGTACTGTAACATTTTGGGAGACCTCACCAAATTCACATAGAAATGTGTCTTATAGACATGTCATTCTCATTGAATGCAAGTATAAGAACAGGTCTACTGTGCCACTTCTGTGTGCTTTTCTATGCTTCCCGTTCAAAAGTTACGTTTTTGCACCATTTACCTTCAGTTTGGTACACCAGCTACAAACAGCTGAAAATACAATATTTTGGTTATGGAAAATATATTTCACAGAAGTTAAGATGGTACAATGAGTCTCTACACTATATTTGCTTGTTTTGTCACAAAAACAGAAATTCGGCGAACTATTAGAATTTTAGCAACCAGGAAATGGCAGAGCGATTTCTGCATAGTGCATCTTTAACATGGTGAACGTAAATCTGTAACACTCAAATTAGTGTCATATGTTACGTTTGATATGGTTGTATAAGACAGAAGGGTACTTAAGGGAAACAATGAAAGTAGGGTGGCTGGTCAGCCTGGATGGGCAGGCGTATAACGCGAATATCTAGCAACCCAAAGTGTTTGACTCTCATCATGGACAACTTTAGCTAAGTAACTTTGCAACTACTTAGCATGTTAGCTAACCATTCCCCTCGCCCTAACCCTTTAACCTAACTCTTACCTTAACCCATAGCCGAGCTAACATTTGCCAACTGGTGTTAGCCACCTAGCTACCTAGCTAACATTAGCCACAACAAGTTAGAATTCGTAATACAGTATATTATATACAGTACCAGTCAAAAGTTTGGACACACCTACTCCTTCAAAGGATTTCCTCTCTCTTTTTTTACTATTTTCTACATTGTAGAAAATAAGTGAAGACATTAAAACTATGAAATAATACATGGAATCATGAAGTAAACAAAAAGTTGTTAAACAAATCAAAATAGACTTTAGAATATAGATTATTCAAAGTAGCCACCCTTTGCCTTGATGACAGCTTTGCACACTCTTGACATTCTCTCAACCAGCATCACCTAGAATGCTTTTCCAACTGTCATGAAGGAGTTCCCACACATGCTGAATACTTGTTGGCTGCTTTTCCTCCACTCTGCGGTCCAACTTATCCCAAACCATCTCAATTGGGTTGCGGTCAGGTGATTGTAGAGGCCAGGTCATCTGATGCAGGACTTTATAACTCTCCTTCTTTGTTTGTTGGGTCATTGTTCTGCCTGTGATTATTATTATTTGACTATGCTGGTCATTTATGAACATTTGAACATCTTGGCCGTGTTCTGTTATAATCTCCACCCGGCACAGCCAGAAGAGGACTGGCCCCCCCCCCCCCCCCACCCCCCACCCTGGGGTGGCAGGGTAGCCTAGTGGTAAGAGCATTGGACTAGTAACCAGAAGGTTGCAAGTTCAAACCCCAGAGCTGACAAGGTACAAATCTGTCATTTTTCCCCTGAAAAACCCACTGTTCCTAGGCCGTCATTGAAAATAAGAATTTGTTCTTAACTGACTTGCCTAGTTAAATAAAAGGTAAAATCAATAAAAATAGCCTGGTTTCTTCCTAGGTTTTGGCCTTTCTAGGGAGTTTTTCCTAACCACCGTGCTTCTACACCTGCATTGCTTGCTGTTTGGAGTTTTAGGCTGGGTTTCTGTACAACACTTTGAGATATCAGCTGATGTACAAAGGGCTATATAAATACATTTGATTTGATTGGATTTGCTTGTCCTGTTGAAAAACAAAATGATATTCCCACTAAGCGTAAACCAGATGGGATGGTGTTTCACTGCAGTTATTATATTCTAAAAACAAATTCTAATGATGTTCTCTCATTGGGGCTGATACTACTGATGAACTCAAACTGTCATAATTGTTTTACCTTGTTACAGTGACTGATTTGTACGTACTATTATTATTTCTGCCATTTATGCAGTTATTGCCATTGCCAACCATCACCCTGAGAGTTATGCATGTACGGTATCTACAAACATAATTATCAAAACCATGTCCAAATTATTGAGACCGGTCAGGTCACTTTCTCAATTGAACCCCTATTCACATACTAGGGAACTGTCAAAACAAACAGTCCTGCCTGTATTTCTTCCTTCTTCTCCTCTCTCTTCCTTCCTCTGGTTCCTGTCATGGGTGTCAGAGTGCAAAGCATCACATTAAGAAATATTCAAATGTTGTCGATTGCTATTCAGACAGGCATTAGAAGCTGACTAATCTAATATGCCTCAGACGCTATCACTCTCACAGTCACTCATCCAGCCAGCAGAGATAATTCAAACCACACAGGCCAGCGGGGTTAGAGAAACCTGCCCCACGCAACATAATGTCTCCTCAAAATAATGGAGCTTCAAATGGCAACCGCAGCACCCGTGGAATTATATTTAGATTGAGAGAGAGAGAGAGAAAAGAAAAGCATACATTTCAGGCTTATTTCACACTGTATTGCAGAAATAAATCGTCTTCACGCACCCTCGTATTTTATCCATCCCACTAGAATATGCATTTATCACCCAATATGGGCTAGTAATGAACATGATATTATCTCCTATTGGTCAGAGCTGCTGCTCAGCGTAATGGCAGCCAGTCTCAAATTAATACAGCATGGATGATGGATGGGGGTGGCTAGAGCTTCACTTGGATTGTCAGCTTCATATTTCTCAATAAATGAGTTTGGATGGGATTCAAACGGAGTACATAATAGTGTGTGGAGGAGAATGGGAAATGGTACTGAAGTAAGATGCCTTGAATTAGGATGTTCAAGACAGAAAGGAATAGAGTGATAAAGAGGAATCTTGTCACATTACACCCTGGTGATCAGTAAGTTGTTGAATTATCTCTCTCTCTCGCTCTCTCTCTCTCTCTCTCAGAAGTTGAAGAATAGGATTATCAGAAAGAGGGTGGTAAACATGCTAAAGGTTAAAGCAACACTTATTGATGTAGTATCATTATCAGCCACAGTGTGGCGCCCAAAGACCAACAAGGCAGGGGGAATAGAATCACTTTGCTACCAAACTCAAAGGCATGCCTATCAATCCGGCTAGACTACATGCCTGGAATTTGTTCTGCTTTCTCAGTACAGAAACTCAGCCATGTTCATGCATTAAAAAGTATATTCATGTTCTTAAAGTTCCACTCATCTTCTACCAGGAATATGAGGTACATAAAAACAGGTAGGAAAGAGTGGGGTAAGTTAAGCAATCTTTTTTTTTACATTCACATCACTCCATCAAGGGAAATATACAATTCTTTCTAACAAATATATCTACATATATTTCAGGATGTTGGGTATCCCTCAAAATAATCTGAATACATGTAAACATTACAGTATGGAAAACATAACTCTTGGCACAACTTACCCTGGGTATGAGGCACAGTGCCTTGCAAAAGTATTCCTTGGCGTTTTTCCTATTTTGTTGAATTACAACCTGTAATTTAAATTGATTTTTATTTGGATTTCATGTAATGGACATACACAAAATAGTAAAAATTGGTGAAGTGAAATAAAAAAAATATTACTTGTTTAAAATATAAAAAAAACAGAAAAGTGGTGCGTGCGTATGTATTCACCCCCTTTGCTATAAAGCCCCTAAATAAGATCTGGTGCAACCAATGTCCTTCAGAAATAACATAATTAGTTAAATAAAGTCCACTTGTGTGCAATCTAAGTGTCACATGATCTGTCACATGATCTCAGTATTTATACACCTGTTCTGAAAGGCCCCAGAGTCTGCAACACCACTAAGCAAGGGGCACCACCAAGCAAGCATGAATACCAAGGAGCGCTCCAAACAGATCAGGGACAAAGTTGTGGAGAACTACAGATCAGTGTTGGTTATAAAAAAATATCAGAAACTTTGAACATCCCACGGAGCACCATTAAATCCATTATTAAAAAATGGAAAGAATATGGCACCACAACAAACCTGCCAAGAGACGAGGCAACAAAGAGATCAAAGTTAACCCTGAAGGAGCTGCAAAGCTCCACAGCTGAGATTGGTGTATCTGTCCATAGGACCACTTTAAGCCGTACACGCCACAGAGCTGGGCTTTACGGAAGAGTGGCCAGAAATAAGCAAACACATTTGGTGTTCGCCAAAAGGCATGTGGGAGACTCCCCAAACATATGGAAGAAGGTACTCTGGTCAGATGAGACTAAAATGTAGCTTTTTGGCCATCAAGGAAAATGCTATGTCTGGCACAAACCCAACACCGCTCATCACCCCGAGACACCATGTTTTTCATCGGCAGGGACTGGGAAACTGGTCAGAATTTAAGGGATGATGAATATCGCTAAATACAGGGAAATTCTTGAGGGAAACCTGTTTCTCTTCCAGAGATTTGAGACTGGGACACCTTCCAGCAGGACAATGACCCTAAGCATACTGCTAAAGCAACACTCGAATGGTTTAAGCGGAAACATTTAAATGTCTTGGAACGGCCTAATCAAAGCCCAGACCTCAATCCAATTGAGAATCTATGGGCTGACTTAAAGATTGCTGTATACCAGCGAACCCATCCAACTTGGAGCTGGATCAGTTTTTCCTTGAAGAATGGGCAAAAGTCTCGATGGCTAGATGTGCCAAGCTTATAGACACATACCCTAAAAGATGTGCAGCTGTAATTGCTGCAAAATGTTGCTCTACAAAGTACAGTATTGACTTTGGGGGATAGTTATGCTCACTCAAGTTATTTCTTGTTTGTTTCACAATAAAAATATATTTGGTGGTAGGCATATTGTGTAATTCTAGGTTGTAAGGCGTCATAATAGGAAAAATGCCAATGGGGGTGAATACTTTCGCAAGCCACTGTACATTGAGCCGCCTACACATTTTTGTTCTGAATTCAATATTACCACTACCGTTTTCAAACCATGTCTATCTTGATTTCCCACTCACAATTCAACACTCACAATCACTTTTTTTTTTGTATTTTAACAATTTTAAGCACCTTTTAACACAGGCTTAACACCAAACAAACGCTTTGTACTTAAGTTTTTTTTTTACGTAGGCCAGGCCCTGTTACCTCATATCCCAGCGATAATGCCTGGCATTACATCTGGAAAGAACACTTTCAGTTTACTCAACTTGCCATTGGTTCAACCATTGGCTTATCTTACCCCAAGGCAAACATTTGGATTATATTAGCTCACACAGCTACAAGTATGCACTTTCATGCTAGGTTTATGACCTCATATTGAAGGTTATAGAGACCCCAACTGATGCATAGAACAATCTTTAGATCATCTACTTTTGTTTAGATACAAGCATCGTCAAACCTCTAACTCAATAGATTCATTTGACTTGGTGAAAATCTGTTTTGGGACATACATTTGCTTACCACTTTTTTCCATGTGGTTACTTCCTTCACAGACGACATGAAATGATGGCCTCTTTCTAAATATTTGGTGAAATTATACATTTTGTGTATGCTTTCCTAGAAACAAGAGTGGCTCAATTTACCCCACTCTCCCTTACAGGCCATGAATAATGCTGTCACACAGGTAGGCTCAGGAGAGATGACACACTTAAGAGGACTTTAGAGAACTCACATGCAGTACACTCAGTGGGCGGGACTGTGTCACGGGACTGTGTCTGTTCGAGATGTGTGCTCTCTCTTTAAAGCCACACTGTAAGATGTGAATACCATCAAAGTTACAGACATAAACAAGAACATCTCATGACATTATCACGTGCAAAAAATAGCTTGTCGTGCTCAAGGAATGACATTCAAGGACAGCTCTGTTCACCCAAAAAATGTGTCCACTGATAAACTTTACGGTACAAATGAAACATGCGAATGGTGATATTAAGTGTTTGAGATGGAGTGTTAAGTGAAGTATGGTTGATGTGACCTTTTGTGGATCTGCGGTGTTACTTCAATATGTGAGTCAGCATTCAAGGCCAGTGACTCAGCAACAACTAATGGCTTAGCCACAAATTGTTTGGTTGTGTGCTCATGCTAACCTACTTGTGCTTCGAGGGGTGCTTTAGGTGACAATTTTTGGATGATCTTTTGTTTAGTATTTTTTTTTCTTTCAGAGCACTTTTCTCATGAGATTCTGTTAAAATAGGTAGTGTACAGCAATTCCACAGTATATAAGCAGAAATAATACCTACATGGGTTGATTGACTATTTGATAATTTAACACAAAGCCCCACATCAATACACCACATATGTAAATTACATCAGACTGTTTGCTTAGCAAGTACTGCTTTCCCATGATCCAGCTCATACCAAGGCTCAAACTCAGGACCTCTGCCTATCAAACACATTTGATCGCCCTCCTGAAGCGTTTCAACCCATTGCACTACCATTCTTTAATGGTGCATTGGGCGACACTTCAGGCTGAAGGGAGAGTTTCACAGATCGCCATCTACTACACATAGTCATGGTAATAGTAGAAAACATGAGTCATTAGCTTTGTAACCTAAAAGGTTCCATGGGTCTTTGAAATGTGTATAGGCTGTGGGCTCTACCCCGGTCACTCCCTAGCCCATGGCTTTCCAACCCTGTTCCTGGAGAGCTACCGTCCTGTAGGTAATTAGCTGGTGGATAAGCTGAATCAGATTAGTTACAACGGGTTGGATTGAAAACCTATAAGAGGGTAGCTGTCCAGGAACAGGGTTGGAGAGCCCTGCACTAGCCACACTCATGGTCCAGTGCATTTGGAAAGTATTCAGACCCCTTGACCTTTTCAAGGGGTCAAATAAAATAAAATGTTATTTGTCACATGCGCCAAATACAACAAGTGTAGACTTTACCGTAAAATGCTTACTTACAAGCCATTAACCAACAGTGCAGTTCAAGAAGAAGAAAATATTTACCAAGTAGACTAAAATAAAAACTAAGAATAAAAGTAACACAATAAGAATAACAATAAGGAGGCTATATACAGGGGGCACCGGTACCGATTCAGTGTGCGGGGGTACAGGCTAAAAATCAAATTGAATCCATTTTAGAATAAGGCTGTAACGTAACAAAATATGGAAAAAGTCAAGGGGTCTGAATACTATCCGAATGCACTGTAAATTACTTTTCCTTTCTCCCTAAGTGTGCACTTGTTCACTTCCCTTTATGGATTTGAAAGGACATGACTCATATATGCAAACTCCCTCTAGCCCATGCCAACACCAATCCAATGCTTTTATAGAGATTGAACAGCATCTTGGGCACTTACAAATTTGTAACATCGTGTACAATTTTGAAATGCAGGATTTTTTACATTTCTATTTCATTCTTTCAGGATGTAACATCATACAAAGGGAGGATGATTGCTTCTAACAACCTCAGGCCTACTTATATATCTGGGGATTTTCTTCTGTGGACTACTTTCCTTTGGATTATTACACAGACTAACCACTGAACAGGTCAGAATCTCAGTTTAATGAGCTCTCAGGTACAACCAGTCAATGATGACGGCATGAATAAGGAGCAGGGCATGGCATACCTATCAATCCTGATGGGGCAACTTTTTCATTTCAGGTGTCCATGTCAGGCCCTTAAAGGTCTGTCTGTTCTGCTATAAAGGGCCACTCTGTTTAAAGGTCATGCAGCGCTGGTGTCTGCCCCCAAGTTGTGACACACACACACACACACACACACACACACACACACACACACACACACACACACACACACACACACACACACACACACACACACACACACCTCTACTAGCCTTAACCATGAAGACTGACCATGGTCATCCAATCTATTACATCATGTACTCTTAGAAGTCTTGTTAGAGTCCTGTTCCTGGAGTCCTGGACCTGGTCCTGGAGTTCCTAGAGTCTCTAGTATGTTCTCAAACAACTTTGTGAAAACACACGTCTTGATCTAGAACCTCTGTGAGCATCAACCCTGTCTTCAGCCTTGTACTGTAGATGTGGTAAACTACGGTTGTAAAATTCTGGTAACTTTCCTAAAATCCCCAGATTCGCTAGGAATCCAGGTTGGAAGATTTCTGGAATCAGGATCGAATAGGCAAGACATACAGAATATTTTTTATTTAAATTTTACCTTTATTTAACCAGGCAAGTCAGTTAAGAACACATTCTTATTTTCAATGACGGCCTGGGAACAGTGGGTTAACTGCCTGTTCAGGGGCAGAACGACAGATTTGTAGCTTGGGGGTTTGAACTCGCAACCTTCCGGTTACTAGTCCAACGGTCTAACCACTAGGCTACGCTGCCGCCCCAACCAGTATTTCTGGAAAACCTGGGAATTTTGGGAAAGCTACTGGAATTCAACACATTTTTTAAAACTCCTGGCCTTTTGAACTAGGGCACATTTTGATCAAACTTACACCGCCCCAAAAAACTGCACTGCTGACCTTATTTGACCTGATAAAACTCCCACTCAGCACGTCTGCAGTCTTCACACAGCACCCACTCCATTGTGCCAATGTTGGCATTGGAGAGCAGAGCTGTTTGTGTTCTACAATGCAGCCCGGGGAGAATTGTAATGAGTGTCCCTGGAAGAGAGCTTTGCTTGTTGGGCTATCAGCTGATCCTTCGTGTCACACTCTCCCAGTCAGTTTTAGAGTGGACAGATATTCTGTGTGCTGTTTACTGCATAATGTAACGCTAAGGGCTCTATTCTCGGCTGGCGCTAAGGCGGTCGGAAGTGTCAAACACACGTTAGTCGGCATGTAAAAACTGGTGCGCTGACATTTTCCACCCTATAAATATATGGTTTGGCTTGTGAGACCGTTTTGAAATAAATCTTAGTCACCAAAGCTTTATTAAAAGATCAAGTTTGGGAGCAGCAAAACAGTGAGCGGACATCCCCTTTTTATGTATGTATGTATGTATGTATGTATGTATGTATGTATGTATGTATGTATGTATGTGTGTGTATGTATGTGTGTGTGTGTATGTATGTATGTATGTATGTATGTATGTATGTATGTGTGTGTGTGTGTGTGTGTGTGTGTGTGTGTGTGTGTGTGTGTGTGTGTGTGTGTGTGTGTGTGTGTATGTATGTATGTATGTATGTATGTATGTATGTATTGTAGGCTACATTATTTTATCCAGCTCCCGTTATTATTTTGGATGTGCACAAAACCCCCTCCATGTATATGTGTCCATATGCCCATCATTAAGTTATTTTTCTGTAACAATTGTTTGTTTTCCATTTCAATCTATTAAAAACCAAGCCCTCAATAGGCTACCCTTACCCTTGCCCTTATCATGACTTTGCCGTCATGCTTTTTCATGATTCACAATTCACATCGGCCTTCCTGCATATGAATTTCGCTTGTATGCATCCCCATTTCCAAAGTGTCTCTCACCCGGTTACCAAAGAGAAGCTCCTCCAAACTTATTTCAAGTCCCAATACCGTCATTATTAAGTACCTTAAGTACCTTATTGTGATTGTTTTCAATTAAAATGGTCAAAAATGAACAAAAATAGCTTCTTAGCAAAAAACTATTTCTCAAGGAAGGATTTTTCTAGGACTGTATGGGTGTGGTCCGAGTGTGGGCCTGTTATTGGGCCTTTAAATTATTCAGTCCTATAATGCCATATCAACAGTGGATAGGCCTATATCTTGCTCATTGAGAAGTGATTCAGACATACAATACATTTTACTCGAGCCTCGTATTTTTTATTTCAGTGGGAAGTGGGATGCTTTAAAGGCCCAGTACAGTCAAAACTGTGATTTCCTGTATTTTATATATATTTTCACACTATGAGGTTGGAATAATACTGTGAAATTGTGAAAATTATGATAATGCCCTTTTAGTGTAAGAGCTGTTTGAAAAGTCTGCCTGAAATTTCAGCCTGTTGTGATGGGATGGAATTTTGGCCTGCCTGTTGACATCACCAAGCGGTAAATTAGTTAATAGCCCATAACAGCTAGTTTTCCCCTTGCCACTCAGACAACTCCCAACCAGTCCTAGCAACATTCTTGCTTGAGAAATTGCTCTTTACTAAGAAGCTATTTTTGTTAATTTTTTAAATATTTGAATTAACCTATCACTGTAAGATACTAAATTGTTACCCAGAAATGATCTGATATTGAGATAAAAATGGCTGCATTGGACCGTTAAGACATACATATGCCTATATTCGTTGAAGACAATTAAAACAATGTTGACTGCCAACGCTCCAAAGGTTGATTGGCCAGTAAGTGGACAAGCCCTCGTCACACCTACAACTTAGTTATTCATCAAACCCCAGCCCTTTCACGCCACCGCTAGCTTTTGCGCCCATAATTCTTGCTGTGAAAATAGCAGAAATATTTCTGACACATCCTGGAATTATAGCACTACCACCAGCGCTAAGATTTACTATTGCGTTAGGTTTGTTAAAATAGAGCCCTAATGGGAATAACTTTAACCTTAGCCGTCCTGGGTGGCTTGTAAAGACCAGTCAATTGAAAGATACACCACAAGAGAACATGTTGAGAACATGTTGTGAAAAGTAGATATAAAAAATACTATAAAAACAAAAAGCAGAAAAAATGAGGAAATAAGCTTGAAGGGTTTTGCAAAACAAGAGCAGCTATTGGAGTATGATTATGTTGTGATATGGATACTGTTGACAGCTTTAGTGTGATCTTAGTTACTAATTGCTAAAAATATGTCAAATTGAGTATATGGTGTGGGTTGTAGCCTCTGTTTTATTAGACAATTGCATTAAAATTACACTCAAGTTGAAAGATTAGTTGGATGTGCCCCAAGACCAATAACAACTTACACAATGGTGTTTTAATACAAATATATTGTGTCTAACCACACATTGTAACTGTTTTAAGCCATAACAAAACAATCTTCAGGGCCATTAAAGTTGATTGCGAAATAAACAAAACAACAAAAAAACAAAAGCGTATCTATAAATGTATATAGGAATATGAAATCAACCGTGAAATGTACCAATTGCATTCAAGAGACTCACTGCGAAATACTGTATCATGATATGGGGGAAAAGGAAGCAGATTGCTGTGTAGATCTACATTGTGTGTGTGTGTGTGTGTGTTATTGTATCTATATTTACTGAGAAAACCCACACATCTGTCTCCTTAAAAGGCAACACCTGTTGTTGACAGATAACCAGACCTTTTGTGTCTGTTCAAAATTATTTTAATTGAAATGAAATGAAAGCTCTGAATGTTTGTGAAATTGAAACTCTCACATTCCACTTGTGCTCTTTATTCTATATTACACTTTATGTATTATATTTACAGTAATGGTACACAACCCTTATGGAAAACCCAAATGATTTCATGTAACATTTCCACAAGTTATGCACCATGTGTTTTTGGAACACTTTAAATGTGATGATGTGAATTTTCACATGTATAGTCACAGCAGTGTATATTCCCCCTCAAGTCGATATCACAACGGCCCTCAAAGAACTTCACTGGACTTTATGCAAACTGGAAACCACATATCCTGAGGCTGCATTTATTGTAGCTGGGGATTTTAACAAAGCAAATTTGAGAAAAACACTACCGAAGTTCTATCAAAACATTGAATGTAGTACTCGCACTGCTAAAACACTCATCCACTGCTACACTGCTCTACTCCTACAAGGCCCTCCCCCGCACTCACTTCGGCAAATCTGATCATGACTCCATTTTGCTTCTCCCTTTCTATAGGCAGAAACTCAAACATGAAGTACCTAAGGATGATTAAATGCTGGTCTGACCAATCGGAATCCACGCTTCAAGATTGTTTTGATCATGTGGACTGGGATATGTTCCAGGTAGCCTCTGAGAATAACATAGACGGATTCATGGATACGCTGACTGAGTTTATCAGGAAGTGTATAGGAGATGTTTTACCCACTGTGACTATTAAAACCTACCCTAACCAGAAACCGTGGATAGATGGCAGCATTCGCGCAAAAATCTGAAAGCGCAAACCACTGCATTTAACCATGGCACAGTGACTGGGAATATGGCCAAATACAAACAGTCTTGTTATTCCCTCAGTAAGGCAATCAAACAGGCAAAGTGGAGTCGCAATTCAACAGCTCAGACACGAGACGTATGTGGCAGGGTCTATAGACAATTACGGTCTTCTAAGGGAAAACCAGCCACGTCGCGGACATCGACGTCTTGCTTCCGGACAAGCTAAACAACTGATGCGGACTGCTACCAAGGACTGTGGGCTTTCCTTCTCTGTGGCCAACGTGAGTAGCCGCGTCCTCAGAGTATGCAGCTGGCTGGAGGGTTTACAGACATATTCAATCTCTCCCTATCCCAGTCTGCTGTCCCCACATGCTTCAATATAGCTACCATTGTTCCTGTACCCAAGAAAGCAAAGGTAACTGAACTAAATTACTATCGCCCCGTAGCACTCACTTCTGTCTTTGTGAAGTGGTTCGAGAGGCTAGTTAAGGATCATATCACCTCTACCTTACCTGACACCCTAGACCCACTTCAATTTGCTTACCTCCCCAATAGATCCATGGACGATGCAATCGCCATCATACTGCACACTGCCCTATCGCATCTGGACAAGATGATTACCTATGTAAGAAAGCTGTTCATTGACTATAGCTCAGCATTCAACACCATAGTATCCTACAAGTTCATCATTAAGCTTGGGGCCCTGGGTCTGAACCCCGCACTGTGTAACTGGTCCTGGACTTCTTGACGGGCCGCCAACAGGTGGTGAAGGTAGGAAACAAGACCTCCACTTCGCTGATCCTCAACACTGGAGCCCCAAAAGGGTGCATGCTCCGCTTCCTCCTGTACTCCCTGTTCACCCATAACTGCGTGGCCAGTCACCCCCTCCAACTCAATCAAAGTTTGTAGACGACACAACATTAGTAGGCCTGATTACCAACAAGGTCGAGACAGCCTACAGAGAGGAGGTGAGGGCCCTGGGAGTGTGGTGCCAGGAAAATAACCTCTCACTCAATGTCGACAAAACAAAGGAGCTGATTGTGGACTTCAGGAAACAGGAAAGCAGAGGGAGCACACCCCTATCCACATCGACAGGACCGCAGTGGAGCAGGTGGAAAGCTTCAAGTTCCTCGGGCATACACATCACTGACGATCTGAAATGGTCCATCAGAATGTTAAATAGCTATCACTAGTTGGCTTCCACCCGGTTACGATACCCTGCACCTCAGAGGCTGCTATCCCAAATACATAGACTTGAAATCACTGGCCACTTTAATAATGGAACACTAGTCACTTTAGTAATGTTTACATATTTTTGCTTTACTCATCTTATATGTATATACTGTCGCCTATTCTACTTTATATTTAGGCTATGCCTCTCTCTGACATTGCTCATCCTAATACTTATATATTCCTTAATTCCATGATTTTACTTTTAGGTTGTGTGTATTGTTGTGAATTGTTAGATATTACTGCACTGTTGGAGCTAGAAACACAAGCATTTCGCATCTGCTAAACATGTATGTGATAAATTACATTTTATTTTACATGAAGTTTCACATTTGGACTTTCACTTGTGATCACATAACCATTCATATGTGGATTCAAGATAATGACCTGCAAACAAAAATGTGTTATTATGATACCCACACACAGTGCTTTTAACATAGAGTTTTCAACTCAACCTCTTGGCTCACAGCATTCCGATCATTCTGCAATCCCACCATGTCTGCGTCAGTAATTGATTTTTGACCTATATTTCTATACTTTGGACTTCAATGTAAATCTCAGCCCTGTTAAAAATACAATTATATATATCATAGTGATTCAGGAGTAACATTAAAACAGCTTAATATGGAACACCAACAGACATCTATACAGAAAACCCTCAAATTGCTGAAATAAGTCAATTAAATCAATGATGAAAGAATAGTTAGAATAACTGATGACTAAAATAGCAGTGCAGATGGCACTCTTTTGCTAAGTGCAGAGATGTATTATAGGTAATGAATGTTCAAAAAAATGCTACAGACTTTGTGGTGCAGCAGAAACATTAGCGTACCTCAAATTCAGAGATTGCGAGTTCAAATCCCATGTGAGGTCATATTTGAGCTGAACAGTGATTTATACATGGAATTGCACATTTGAAAACATGATCATGTGAAGTGTTCCAAAAACCTGTTTCACATGTGAGATAATGGGATTTTCCACATGAAAACATGTGATGATATGAAACTACACTGTTAGCCATTGCTGATAAATGTTAGTCATTTTTTGGTACATTCAACATTAATGAGAATGTGTTCTCAGTCAACTTACCTGGTAAAATAAGGGTTAAATAAAATACAATAAAATAGTGTTTTGCTTTGTATTTACTGTCAGTCGCAATGCACTTGGGTACATTTTGGCACATCCTGCAACTTAACTTGGCTTCCCTCACTTGCAATTGCATTTAAATTTATAGGATCTTTTTTATAGGATATTTATAGGATAATTTAGATCAAAATCAAATCAAATTGTATTGGTCACATACACATGTTGTTGCGAGTGTAGCGGAATGCTTCTAGATACGACAGTGTAGCAGTATCTAACAGGTAATATCTAACAATTCCACAACAAAACCTAATATCTTACAAATTCTCCAACAAAACCTAATACACACAATCTAGTAAAGGAATTGGATGAGAATATATAAGTATAAAATATATGGATGAGCAGTGACAGAGCGGCTAAGATGCAAAAGATCATAAAGAATAGATAGTGAAGGATACAGTATACAGTATATACATATGAGATGAGTAATGCGAGATATGTAAACATTATTAAATTGGCATTATTAAAGTGACAAGAGTTCTATTTATTAAAGTGGCTAAGTCTGTAGGTAGGCACCCACCTGTCTGTGCTAGTGGTGGCTGTTTAACAATCTGATAACCTTGAGATATAAGCTTTTTCAATCTCTCTGATGCACCTGTACTGACCTCGCCTTCTGGTTGGAAGCAGGGTGAGCAGGTAGTGGTTCGGGTGGTTATTGAGAGCATCCTGTTGGGCTGTATGGTACGACAACTGCTCCGCCCACAACCGCAGGGCTCTCCAGAGGGTGGAGAGCCCTGCGGTTGTGGGCGGAGCAGTTGTCGTACCAGGCGGTGATACAGCCCAACAGGATGCTCTCAATTGTTGACACCACACCCCGAGGGCCCTCACCTCCTCTCTGTAGGCTGTTTCGTCGTTGTTGGTAATCAAGCCTACCACTGTAGTGTCGTCTGCAAACTTGATGATTGAGTTGGAGGCGTGCAAGGCCATGCAGTCGTGGGTGAACAGGGAGTACAGGGGAGGCTGAGAACGCACCCTTGTGGGGCCCCAGTGTTGAGGATCAGCGGGGTGGAGATGTTGTTGCCTACCCTCCCCACCTGGGGGCGGCCCATCAGGTAGTTCAGTACCCAGTTGCACAGGGCGGGGTCGAGACCCAGGGTCTCGAGCTTGATGATGAGCTTGGAGGGCACTATGGTGTTGAATGCCGAGCTGTAGTCGATGAACAGCATTCTCACATAGGTATTCCTCTTGTCCAGATGGGTTAGGGCAGTGTGCAGTGTGCAGTGTGATGGAGATTGCGTCGTCTGTGGACCTAATGGGTCGGTAAGCAAATTGGAGTGGATCTAGGGTAACAGGTTGGGTGGAGGTGATATGATCCTTGACTCGTCTCTCAAGCACTTCCTGATGACAGAAGTGAGTGCTACGGGGCCATCGTCATTTAGTTCAATTACCTTAGCTTAATTGGGAAAAGGAACAATGGTGGCCATCTTGAAGCATGTGGGGACAGCAGACTGGGATAGGGATTGATTGAGTATGTCCGTAAACACCAGCCAACTGGTCTGCGCATGCTCTGAGGACGTGGCAGCCTTGCGAGGGCTAACACTTTTAAATGCTTTACTCATGTCGGCCACAGAGAAGGAGAGCCCACAATCTTTGGCAGCGTGCTTTGTCGGTGGCACTGTATTGTCCTCAAACGTGCAAATTCGTTTTTACATTTGTCTGGGAGCAAGACGTCGATGTTCGCGACGGGGATGGTTTTATTTTTGTCATCCGTGATTGTCTGTTAGACCCTGCCACATACGTCTCATGTTTGAGCCGTTGAATTACAACTCCACTTTGTCTCTATACTGACGCTTTGCTTGTTAGATTGCCTTACGGAGGGAATAACTACGCTGTTTGTATTCGATCACGTTTCCAGTCGCCTTGCCATGATTAAATGCGGTGATACGTGCTTTCCGTTTTGTGCGAATGCTGCCATCAGTCCACGGTTCTGGTTAGGGAAGGCTTTAATAGTCACAGAGGGTATAACATCTCCTATACACTTTCTTATAATCTCGCTCACCGAGTCAGTGTATACGGCAATGTTATTGTCTGAGGCCCGGACCACATCCCAGTCCCCGTGACTGGAGCAATCTTGAAGCGTGGAATCCGATTGGTCAGGACCAGCGTTGGATAGACCTAAGCATGGGCGATTCCTGTTTTAGTTTCTGCCTATAGGAAGGGAGCAACAAGATGGAGCCATGGTCAGATTTGTCAAAAGGAGGGTGGGGGAGGGCCTTGTATGCATTGCGGAAGTTAGAGTAGCAGTAGTCGAGTGTGTTAATCACTTGTGTACTGCAATCGATATGCTGCTAGAATTTAGGTAGCCTTTTTCTCAGATTGGCTTTATTAAAATCCTCAGCTACAATAAATGCAGCCTCAGGATATTTGGCTTCCAGTTTGCATAAATTCCAGTGAAATTCCTTGATGGCCGTCTTGGTATCCGCTTGCGGGGGGATATACATAGCTGTGACGATAACCGAGGAGTGTTCTCTTGGTTGATAATACGGTAGGCATTTGATTGTGAGGAATTCTAGGTCAGGTGAACAAAAGGAGTTGAGTTCTTGTATGTTGTTACAATTACACCATGAGGCATTAATCATGAAACATACACCCCGCCCTTCTTCTTACCAGAGAGATGTTTCTTCCTGTCGGTGCGATGCATTGAAAATCCCATTGGCTGTATGGACTCCAACAGCATGTCCCCAGCTAGCCATGTCTCTGTGAAACAGAGTATGTTACAATCCCAGATATATCTTTTGGAAAGCAACTCTTGCCCTAATTTCATCGACTTTGTTAACTAGGGACTGGACATTAGCGAGTAATATACTCGGATGCGGTGGGTGGTGTGTGCGCAACTGCAGCCTCACTAGAAGACCGCTCCGGCACCCTCTCCTCAGACAGCGTTGTTTAGGGTCGGCTTCTGGAATCAGATCAAATGCCCTGGGAGATGCAGACAAAGGATCCGCTTTGGAAAAGTTGTAAAAAGCACTCACAAACTTCTACAGATGCACAATCGAGAGCATCCTGTCGGCAACTGGTACGGCAACTGCTCCGCCCTCAACCGTAAGGCTCTCCAGAGGGTAGTGAGGTCTGCACAACGCATCACCGGGGGCAAACTACCTGCCCTCCAGGACACCTACACCACCCGATGTCACAGGAAGGCCATAAAGATCATCAAGGACAACAACCACCCGAGGCACTGAGTGTTCACCCCGCTATCATCCAGAAGGCGAGGTCAGTACAGGTGCATCAAAGCTGGGACCGAGAGACTGAAAAACAGCTTCTATCTCAAGGCCATCAGACTGTTAAACAGCCACCACTAACATTGAGTGGCTGCTGCCAACACACTGACTCAACTCCAGCCACATTAATAATGGGAATTGATGGGAAATTATGTAAAATATATCACTAGCCACTTTAAACAATGCTACCTAATATAATGTTTACATACCCTACATTATTCATCTCATATGTATACGTATATACTGTACTCTATATCATCGACTGCATCCTTATGTAATACATGTATCACTAGCCACTTTAACTATGCCACTTTGTTTACATACTCATCTCATATGTATATACTGCACTCAATACCATCTACTGTATCTTGCCTATGCCGCTCTGTACCATCACTCATTCATATATCTTTATGTACATATTCTTTATCCCCTTACACTTGTGTCTATAAGGTAGTAGTTTTGGAATTGTTAGCTAGATTACTTGTTGGTTATTACTGCATTGTCGGAACTAGAAGCACAAGCATTTCGCTACACTCGCACTAACATCTGCTAACCATGTGTATGTGACAAATAAACATTTGATTTGATTTGAATAATCAGAATACTGTCCTTTAACGTTAACACCTGCATGTTGCTGTAACAATATAGTAACTAGTTGTAGATTTATCGTATTTTCACAGCAACTAGACAAAAACCTCCAGGGGAC
This sequence comes from Oncorhynchus keta, assembly GCF_023373465.1. Lineage (NCBI taxonomy): Eukaryota > Metazoa > Chordata > Actinopteri > Salmoniformes > Salmonidae > Oncorhynchus > Oncorhynchus keta. The sequence continues at coordinate 28,431,233 of NC_068424.1, read as the reverse complement.
CATGAAACAGAATGTCGGGAAAAACATCCTTGGGGATGTCCCTGGAACAAACCAGGAAATAGAAAAAACCTGCAGTGGACCATTACTGTTACATTTTAATTAATGCCAATTATGCATTTCAAAGTAAAATATTCTAAATTACATTTGACACATGTATTTGCACATATGCTCAAATGTTGCCACATGTGTAGTGTCATGGTATCTCATGTTGAAATTTTCAATACCTATGTTGTCACATTTATTTCACATGAGATTGTGTTTTCACGTGCTCCTGTCACATGTAGTTTCATGTTATCACATTTAAATTTTGCATCCCCATGTTTTCACATTAATTGAACATGACATCATGTTCTCACATTTTCTCACATGTAGTTTTATATTATCACATGTTGCTTCACATGTTTTCACATCATCACATTAACTTAACATTAAATCACGTGAAATTCATGTGGTTTTTCCTTAAGGGAATACTTAGATTTCTGAGAAATTGTGTTATCACACCCAAACATACTATGCTCCAATGTTATGTTCATTTGTGTTGGGTGTCAGGTCATCGCATCATCCAGATAAAGGTACTGCTTTCGAGATATACTAATTGTCCTCTGATCTAAAAAAGGGCTTCCCTATACAAATTCACTTCAGGTCAATGATCAACATTTATCTGAGGTCCAGGGACAAAATAACTCAAAGGTGTCAGAAGGTCAATAAGTCAATAAGACACCTTGTTTATGATCCATACCTTGTGCTCTAGCTTTATCATCCCCTTTAGAGTCTGTGGTCAGCACTTCTGCCTGTCATAAATCACCAAAGTTATGCCACACTAATGCGGGTGCTCTTCTAGTCAGCGAGGTGTTGTGTTGTCTCTCTGTGCTCTTTCCAAACAACATCTGCTGGGCACAAATATGTCTCGTTTGAGGTATTGCCTGGATTCAAATTGGTCAACAAAGTAAATCCTGCAATGAAATATGCGTGTGCATGTGTTTGTTTTGAGGTGTTTGTGCGTGACTGTGTATTTACAACTGATCAAAGTAAAGCTTGCACACATTGCCTGGAGAGACATATTTTATTAATGAGCCTGCAATGGAGTAAGAAAACATCTGAAAATACATTGTTCTGCATTTCAAATTATTACCAACTTTATACATAGGTCGTCTTCTGATGAGGACATATTCAGGCTACAGCCTACTTATTTGCTGGTGTTTGTGTGCGTGTGCGCGAGTGTGCGAGTGTGTGAGTGAGGGAAAGGGTTGTAAAATCCTGATTAATATCAAATCATTCAAAAGCCTCGTGTTAGCTTAATTTTTTTCTTCTTCAGCAGAATTAGTTGTCATGTTCAGAACATGTGAGACTTTCCCAAAGTTGTAATAGTGAAATGTAGGGCTGTGATGATGCCATAATCACAATATATAAATGAAAACAAGAAGCAGACCAAACTCGTTGGTCCTTTATAAACCTGCTGTATGTAAAATATTGTGCTATAGCTTGGAAAATAAAGACATGTGACAGGATGACAACATAATGGTGTTTGTTTCCAACATAATGGTGTTTGTTTCCAACAATACAGCTGTTTTCCTAAAGAAGTTAAATCCGCTTCATGTTTGATTTCCTTGCTACGATACTAACGAGTATCGTGATACTAGTATTGTCCTGGCCCTAGTGAAATTGAGGAGATGGATTCCCTGCCATTTTGTGCATTAATGCTGTGACCTTTCCTTTGTGCTCTAAAGTAATAATGTTGCACAGGCTGGTGGGAGAGCGGGACGGAGATCATAAGGGAGGGATTGTCAGTAAGAAAAATAAATGGGAGGGAGAGATATGAGACAGAAAAGAAGGAAAGACAGGGAGAGAAGAAGAGAGCTGTAGAGTAATTTTTTCTTGCTTCTCCCCTCCCTCTATTCTCATTGGTTCTTTTCTGTTTGTACTTTCTATGCCATATGTTGTCCCAAAATTACGATTAATTGCACAGTCGCTGCCACTGTAATCCGCCTAGGATCATCTAAATTACTTTGTTATTCCCCCGACTGCCATTATGAGACACAGTGATAAGTGATCCATCTCTCATCCTTCACATTGGTCATTAATATATGTAATGTTTTGGAAGTACTTTCTATTACAGAGTCCAGGTGGAATGACCTCAAGTTTCCTGTGTGTTCTCTTTGACTTTGAGTTATACAATCGTAGGCATTTTTTGCTATCTTGAACCTAAAAGGTTCCCATTGAAGAAAGAGAACCCATTGAAGAATGCTTTTTGGTTCCATGTAGAACCCTTTTCACAGAGGGTTCTACATGGAACCGAAAAAGGGTTATCCAATGCGGAAAGCTGAAGAATCCTTTTTAAACCATCTTTTCTAAGAGTGTATTAAGAAATGTGACTTCCTGTTGCTTTATATATAACAGGAGATGCAGGATGTCACTATTTGAGGCATACAATTATCTCACCCTTCCAGTAGGGGAAAATAGGGGGAGAGCAGGAGACAGAGAGGGAGATACACTATATATACAAAAGTATGTGGACACTAATTCAAATGAGTGGATTTGGTTATTTCAGCTACACCCGTTGCTGAAAGGTGTATAAAATCGAGCACACCACCATGCAATCTCCATAGACAAACATTGGCAGTAGAATGGCCTTACTGAAGAGCTCAGTGACTTTCAACGTGGCACCTTCATAGGATGCCACCTTTCCAACAAGTCAGTTACACGGAACCCAAACCGGGTGTGCACGTGCGCCATCGTGCATAAATGCATTTTGTCCCCCAACACCAAATGCGATCACGACACGCAGGTTAAAATATCATAACAAACTCTGAACCAATTATATTAATTTTGAAAAGCATGAAACATTTATGGCAATTTAGCTAGCTATCTTGCACTTGCTAGCTAATTTGTCCTATTTAGCTAGCTTGCTGTTGCTAGTTAATTTGTCCTGGGATATAAACATTGAGTTGTTATTTTACCTGAAATGCACAAGGTCCTCTACTCAACCAATTAATCCACACATAAAATGGTCAACCGAATCGTTTCTAGTCATCTCTCATCCTTCCAGGCTTTTTCTTCTCTTGACTTTATATTGCGATTGGCAACTTTCATAAATTAGGTGCATTACCGCAACTGGCCTCGTTCGTCTTCAGTCACCCACGTGGGTATAACCACTGAGGAGATGGCACGTGGGTACCTGCTTCTATAAACCAATGAGGAGATGGGAGAGGCAGGACTTACAGCGCGATCTGCGTCAGAAATAGAACTGACTTCTATTTTAGCCCTTGGCAACGCAGACTCTCGTTGGTGCGTGCGAGCAGTGTGAGTGCAATAATTTTATAATATAGATTTCAACATTTATTTTGCAACGCTCTTGCACGCTACACTAGCGGTATAGCCAGCCTGTTATTGTGAATTGGAAAAGTCTAGGATCAACATGGGCTCAGCCACGAAGTGGTAGGCCACACAAGCTCACAGAACAGAACCGCAGAGTGCTGTAGCGCATAGAAGTCGTCTGTCCTTGGTTGCAAAACTCACTACAGAGTTCCAAACTGCCTCTGTAAGCAACGTCAGCACAATAACTGTTCGTCGGGAGTTTCATGAAATTGATTTCCATGACCGAGCAGCCGGACACAAGCTTAACATCACCATACACAATGCCAAGTATTGGCTGGAGTTGTGTAAAGCTCGCCACCATTGTACTCTGGAGCAGTGGAAACGCATTCTCTCGAGCAATGAATAATACTTCACCATCTGGCAGTCCGACGGACAAATCTGGGTTTGGCGGAAGCCAGGGTAACTCCACTTGCCACAATGCATAGTGCCAACTGTAAAGTTTGGTGGAGGAGGAATAAAGGTCTGGGACTGTTTTTCATGGTTTGGGTTAGGCCCCTTAGTTCTAGTAAAGGGAAATCTTAACGCTACAGCATACAATTACATTTTAAATGATTCTGTGCTTCCAACTTTGTGGCAACAGTTTGGGGAAGGCCCTTTCCTGATTCAGCATGACAATTCCCTCATGCACAAAGCGAGGTCCATAAAGAAATGTTTTGTTGAGATCGGTGTGGAATAACCTGACTGGCCTGCACATAGCCCTGAACTCAACCCCATCAAACACCTTTGGGATGAATTGGAACGCAAACTGCGAGCCAGGCCTAATCGTCCAACGTCAGCGCCCGTCCTCACTAATGTTCTTGTGGCTGAATGGAAGCAAGTCCCGGCAGCAATGTTCGAACGTCTAGTTGAAAGCCTTCCCAGAAGAGTGGAGGCTGTTATAGCAGCAAAGGGGGGGACCAACACCATATTAATGCCCATGATTTTGGAATGAGATCTTCGACGAGCAGGTGTCCACACACTTTTGGTTATGCAGTGTGTGTTGTAGTCCAGAGGGAAACACCAGCCAAATTCACCTAGTCAGCAACCGGAGCAATATCATGCAAAATTAAACAGACTCACACAGTTCTCATTTCACATTCGCCTGACAATGTGTTTATTACGATGCATTTTGCATTGGACCAGCATAGGGAATACAGTACACACACCCATTTGGAGGTCTGAGCTAATCCAGCAGTGGCTGTGGCTCAGAAAACAACAATAGGTAAACAAACCCAGATAATAAGCTGAGAATCCTACTGGTCGATTCATGGAAGTATTTATGGAGAAAGAAAAACACAAGACCAAAAATACTCATATATTGCAACAACTTGCAAATTATGCAAACTCCATAGATATACAAAATGAGAGCTTTGATCAAGGTTTGATGAATAATACATGTGTACGCTTCCTCAATTTTTTAGAATGAGAATGAGTCCTTAGTATGTCAATGCATTAGAATTTCTAGATTGGGGTTGGATGACTTGGATAGGTGAAACATAGTGTGCTGTGCTCCTCCCCAGGAGACTCCTGGAGTTCCTCTCGTTGTGCATTTAACACTACGCTGGGCCAACACACGGAGATGTGCAGTGTATGCTGGGACAGCTCAGGGATGAGAGTCTGGGTGAGTTCGAGCAGTAAGCCTAAAGAAGCCAAAGTCGGCGTGTGAAGTCGGGGAGGTGCATCTGCAACAGCCGAAAGTCAAACACTGTAGCAAGGCTCAGATCAACATGGCAGTGTCAACACATCTTCTATTGTTTATAAACGTTTTTCAATATAAATGTTGAAATAAACTATTCTATACCCCCATATCACACACTGAAAATGGAATGTGTACAATAATTGGTTAGAAAGAGGTCTCAAATATAATTTTCATTTGTGTCCCCTGTAGCTTTAGAAATGCAGCAACGTTGTTTCCTGTTTCAGTCATGTCTTTGGCCACATTCACGTTGCTAAAAAAAAAAAACACTCTAATGATTGGTTGCCAAATTGTGCCTCCCACGATGCAGGTGATGCCAGCATGGTGCAGTTGGTAAGAAGCATCAAAACTGCATGACCTTTGATCACGTGATTTGTGTAAAGTTCATGCAGTTGACATGTAGTCGCAAGTGGGACAATAACCCTAATGCAACACACTTTGAAATGCTGACAAAAGTGATCTGCTCAAGCATCTCTGCCGTCGTCCTTATGTAACTATGGCAGCCCAATGAAGTGTGAGGTAAGGGAACTGTCTGCTCAGATGACCTCTGTTGCTGTGGCAGAGAGCACGGGTGCCAGCTGTCGTTATGGCACCAGCAGGGAAGCTTCCACAGTCATTTGTGAGCCTAAGGGAAGGAATCGTTCAACAGCATAGCATAAGGGGGAGGGGAATTAAGCTCTGGAACTATGTGTCAAACAGTCTACATAATGCTGCTTGAACAAGACATGACATGTCTTAACTTCTTATGGCAGTCTGTGACAGTTGAGAGACCAGATTTGGGTTAGAGTTCACGCACGAGAGACAATTGATATATGTTGATTTTCTGACTTTGTCATACACACATATTTGTGTGAGAGATGGTTATGACTGAATCGTCAACTTACTCTAAAAATGTGACGGCCAATGTAATATTGTCCACTGAGCAAGATTGCAAACAGGAGATATTTTCAGAGAAACTAGCTAGTGCACCATGACAACCCAGTGTGAGATATTATACCAGACAGTATTGAGCCATGAAAGCTCTTTAAAACACAAAACACATAGCGACAGTCATTTGAAATCTGAATTGAACCAACATGACCTTTGTATATAATAATTTCTTTGTTCAACACTCGCCCTGTCAATCAAGACAAGTTCTGTATCCTTATTATTTTCACTCAGACATAGAGGTCAACGTTAAGTCTATTTCTCCAGCCCTGTTCCCTCTGTCAAATGCATTCTCTTGGAATGATTGAAATTGGTGATGACAGACACTCCTTGCTCAAAAGGACAAATACGAATTTCACCAGGCGAGATGCCCATTCCAAATCAAAAGATTGCAATCTATGTTGTAATCAATGACACGGCAACCCTTGTTAAATATTTTTGTGAAAAATGACACATGTTAAGGTTTAGCTGTCTAGTGCCTTGTGATGCAATATAATATGATGTGCATGACATGTTGCTTCAGAAAATGGTGTGCCACACACCTGGTGATGGTGGCAGGGTGGTACCACTGCTCCCTAACAGACTGACACAATGTGCCCAGAGTATACTGTGTGCTGGAACCAGGAATTCAGGCCAGCTAGCTCATCTTCTCATTTGATTCAGTGCAGCATCTTCTCTATATACTGAAAAATATGAAGGTTCTAAACGGTTATTCCACAGCTCTTAAGCTTCCTTAGAGAATTCTTGCCCGATAAAGGACCTTTGAGTTAAGTGTGGGGTTCTTGACGTGGCATCTACGGTTCTTCAGAATTCTTAAAGGTTCTTGAAATGTATGGAAGCCTGCAGATGTGTCCCTTTCATAGGATCTTATTTGGATCCCCATTAGCTGTTGCAAAAGGAGAAGTTACTCTTGCTGGGGTCAAAATAATACAGAACAATAATAGACAAGAACAGTTCAAGGACAGCTACATACATTTAAAATACGTATCGAAGTACAAAAGTCCCTGTGCTGACAAAACACTTAGGAGAAACATATTACTTTACATAGACATATATAGTTATTTAGGTCAGCTATGGGAGAGGCGATGTGCTGTGAAGTAGTGTTTTATTTGTTTTTTTAAAAGCTGGGTTTACAGTTTGCTTGGGTAATTTGAGATGGAAGAGTGTTCAATGTGACTATGTCTCTATACAATACAGTGTGTTGCCTTACATTTGCTTTGGACTTGGGGTCTGTGAAGTGTTCCCTGGTGGCAAGTCTGGTGGGGTATGTACAGTGCTTTCGGAAAGATTTTGTTATGTTACAGCCTTATTCACAAATGTATTAAATAGCTTTCTTACCTCAAAAATCTAGACACAATAACCCATAATGACAAAGCAAAAACATGTTTTTAGACATTTTTGAAAATGTATTAAATATAAAAAACTGAAATATCACATTTACATAAATATTCATACCCTTTACTCAGTACTTTGTTGAAGCACCTTTGGCATTGATTATAGCCTCAAGTCTTCTTGGGTGTGACGCTACAAACTTGACACACCTGTATTTGGGGTGTTTCTCACATTCTTCTCTGCAGATCCTCTCAAGCTCTTTCAGGTTGGATGGGGAACGTTGCGGCACAGCTATTTTCAGGTCTCTCCAAAGATGTCAGATCGGGTTCAAGTCCGGGCTCTTGTCTGGGCCACTCAAGGACATTCAGAGACATGTCCAGAAGCCACTCCTGCATTGTCTTGGCTGTGTGCTTAAGGTCGATGTCCTGTTGGAAGGTGAACCTTCGCCCCAGTCTGAGGTCCTGAGCGCAGTACCAGGTTTTCATCAAGAACCACTCCGTTCATCTTTCCTTCAATCATCATTCCCACAGTATGATGCTGCCACCACCATACTTCACTGTAGGGATGGTGCCAGGTTTCTTCCAGACGTGACACTTGTCATTTAGACCAGAGAATCTTGTTTCTCATTGTCAGAGAGTCCTTTAGGTGCCTTTTGGCCATCTCCAAGTGGGCTGTCATGTGCCTTTTACTAAGGATTGACTTCCGTCTGGCCACTCTACCATAAAGGCCTGATTGGTGGAGTGCTGCAGAGATGGTTTTCCTTCGGGATGGTTCTCCCATCTCCACAGAGGAACTCTGGAACTCAGTCAGAGTGACCGTCTGGGTCTTGGTCACCTCTCCGACCAATGCCCTTCTCCCCAGATTTCTCAGTTTGGCCGGGTGGCCGTTTTGTGGTACCCTTCCCCAGATCTGTGCCTCGACACAATCCTGTCTCAAAGCTCTACGGACAATTCCTTAGTCATCATTGCTTGGTTTTTTCTCTGGCATGTACTGTCAACTGTTGGACCTTATAGAGACAGGTGTGTGCCTTTCCAAATAATGTCCAATCAATTGAATTTACCACAGGTGGACTCTAATCACGCTGTAGAAACATCTCAAGGAGGATCAATGGAAAAAGGATGCGCCGAGGCTAAATTTGAAATCTCATAGCAAGTCTTATATTTTTGTACATTTGCACAAAAAAAACTGTTTTCCATTTGTCATTATGGGGTATTATGTATAGATTGATGAGAATTTGTATTTATTTAATCGATTTTAGAATAAGGCTGTAACGTAACAAAATTTTGAAAAGTGAAGGGGTTTGAATACTTTCCAAATGCACTGTGTACTAAATAATATATGTATGAAATTAGTTTTGATTTAGAATTGACTATTATCATGCAACTGTCTTAGAACAGGGACGTGTGGAATTTTTTTGTAATCTATACACTTAAATAGCGAATGCAGGACACTTTCCCGTGGGGTAATTTTCATGCAAGCCAGATAGGCTATACTCCTGTTGTAAAGCAAAGCAATGTGCTTATTAGGAAAGTTGATATATATACCAGGCCTATAGAAAGCTGATGGGATCCTCCTATTATTAATAGAGGCCATCAAAACTCTGTTTTCTCACGCAATTGCATAGCCTATACAAGTTTTGTACAACATGAGCTCATGGGTTCTCATGAAGTGTTTGATTACATTTTTGAAAATATTTGCAGTGATGTCAAAATGATTAAAGGGACAGTTGAGTGCTGAGTACCAGGCAGTTAGAAAGTTTGGTAGACTACTAATGACCATCAGCAGTATCAGAGCTAAGATAGGCCTTGAATTTTTGGAATTTGACTGCAGTCATGACTTGTGACCACCGGTGTGGCGGTAATATGATCACCATAACAGCCCTAAGCAGGAAATGTCAGGTTGTTTTAAGTTCTAAACCTAGCTAAGGCTCAGTCCCAAGTGTGGTCACAGTACATTTGATTTTTTACTCATTGTAATCAGAATACAGCAGCATACTGTCCTTTTATAGAACTAAGACCTTCAATGTGTCGTTTATACACTCCTAAAAATACAGCTGCAAGTTGGAACTAAATAAGGTTATTGAGACTGATGCCATAGCGGAACCATTTTAGGGTCTCTAAAGAACCATAAATGGGATGGTTCTTTGAAGAACCATACAAAAATCCGAAACCAGACATGTTTTGGCCCTCCAGGACGGCAATTCAATAGCCCTGCTGTGGGGTTTTTACCCTTATTTGCATATTTCTCAGGGTGCCTTAGTGAGTGAATTGTACAGTTACCAATACCACCAATGACTGTTTGCACATGACATAGAAATGTTTGTTTCACTCATTCATTTTCTTCATCAAGTGAGCTCCTAAGTGAATATGTTGCCATACATTTTTTATTTTGCAAGGCAATATAATACATATTTCATAAAGCCTTCTATTGAGGGTCTAGTTTTACCTGAATACCGTGGCCTAAAACGTATAATTTACAGGCCACATCAGGCCTTTAAGTCACATTATGCTGGTTAGCAAAGTGATGCATAATCCCTGTTGGAGTGTGAATATGCAACATATGGATTTTTTATACATCCACAACCTGCATTGAAAATGTAACGGTTTTCTTCTGGTGAAAGAGAGGCGGACCAAAATGCAGCGTGGTTAGTTTTGTACATCTTTAATAAAGATGAAAATACAACAATATACAAAACAAGAAAAAACCTAAACAGTCCTATCTGGTGCCACAAACACAAAGACAGAAACAATCACCCACAAACCCAACACAAAACAGGCTACTTAAACATGGTTCCCAATCAGAGACAATGACTAACACCTGCCTCTGATTGAGAACCATATCAGGCCAAACATAGAAATAGACAAACCAGACACACAACATAGAATGCCCATCCAGCTCACATCCCGACCAACACTAAAACAAGGAAAACACAGAACGTGACAGAAAAGGACACCAGAGTCAGGCATACAAAAGATATGAGACTACCTTAAACATATAAACAAGAACAACCATTTCAGTAATGGGTGAAATAAATCCAAGTAACAGATTGGAATAGTTTAGAAACATGTATTTTATTTATATTTGAGTAGCATGAGATTAATGAATCAATCAATGTACATTCAAAAACATTGATATTGAAACAAACAATTAAAAAAAATCTACCTGCTAAAGAGCATGCTGGTAAATATGATATGACTTAACTCAAAGATTCTTTATTGGGCAAGAGTTTAGGAACCTTAAGAGTTTAGGTATAACCATTTGAGAAACTTTATTGTTTTGATGTAGGCAAAGTACAATAATGTATTATTGGTATTATATGTACAGCCAATCTCTTATGTCCACAGACCTGGTGGTGCAGCAATACATTCAGGTACCTAGCAACCAAGAGGTTGTGAGTTCAATTCACAAGTGAGGTTGAGTTTTAAGTAATCCAGGGGACCATGACACAATGTTCTAACATTTTTGTTGGGGACGTCCCTGAAATTAACTTGGAACTATACAATATCTGCAGGGGCCATGACTCTTTAAATTTGCAACATATTTCTATGTGAATATTCTAAGATCTGCATAAAACTATATGCACATTTTCCCACTACCAATGTTTTTATCAAACTAACTTTTTGCGCATAAAAAGGCTGTGCATGATGACGTAGTGCACATAAAACGTACTTTTGCCGTTTAATTCCCATGTTCTTGAGTTAAACGGGCTTCCATCGCATTTTCATTAGCACATTTAGGGGCATGGTCTAAAATATGTTGTATTTGTGCCAACTGGCAGTCGAAATGTTGTACCAGATTAAGTGGTTTATCATTATATTGATGAAGGTCTAAGGAACTTTTGCCAAGAGTATTATCAGATGGTAAGATGGTGGACAGGACAGGACGAAAGTGGAAGATTTGTGAAAATATGGAGTGCGGGATTGCACAAGCCTTCTGGAATATCTGATGGCAGACAACAACATACAAGGTGGAATATATTTTGAGTGAATATGGAATGAAGGACAATACAGAACTTTCGGAAGAGCTACGGAAGGAAGTTGAACGTAAAGAGTGTGAGGGTGAATTAACTGCGTTGGCAGGTGCAGTGATGACTGCTGAGAAGGAGCTGAGTGTAGGGGGAAGTGGTGTGGTAGGGAAGGTTGGCGTCAAGTGCAAAAGAGGGATACATGCTCCAGTAGCTCAGAGATGGAACCTGATGAGAGTGAGGATGAAGTACGTGCGATGAGGCCCGCCAAGTTTGGACATGATAAAGAATCAAATCAAATCAAATTTATTTATATAGCCCTTCGTACATCAGCTGATATCTCAAAGTGCTGTACAGAAACCCAGCCTAAAACCCCAAACAGCAAGCAATGCAGGTGTAGAAGCACGGTGGCTAGGAAAAACTCCTAGAAAGGTCAAAACCTAGGAAGAAACCTAGAGAGGAACCAGGCTATGTGGGGTGGCCAGTCCTCTTCTGGCTGTGCCGGGTGGAGATTATAACAGAACATGGCCAAGATGTTCAAATGTTCATAAATGACCAGCATGGTCGAATAATAAGGAAGAACAGTTGAAACTGGAGCAGCAGCACAGTCAGGTGGACTGGGGACAGCAAGGAGTCATCATGTCAGGTCGTCCTGGGGCACGGTCCTTGGGCTCAGGTCCTCCGAGAGAGAGAAAGAAAGAGAGAATTAGAGAGCATATGTGGGGTGGCCAGTCCTCTTCTGGCTGTGCCGGGTGGAGATTATAACAGAACATGGCCAAGATGTTCAAATGTTCATAAATGACCAGCATGGTCGAATAATAATAAGGCAGAACAGTTGAAACTGGAGCAGCAGCATGGCCAGGTGGACTGGGGACAGCAAGGAGTCATCATGTCAGGTAGTCCTGGGGCATGGTCCTAGGGCTCATGTCCTCCGAGAGAGAGAAAGAAAGAAGGAGAGAATTAGAGAACGCACACTTAGATTCACACAGGACACCGAATAGGACAGGAGAAGTACTCCAGATATAACAAACTGACCCTAGCCCCCGACACAAACTACTGCAGCATAAATACTGGAGGTTGAGACAGGAGGGGTCAGGAGACACTGTGGCCCCATCCGAGGACACCCCGGACAGGGCCAAACAGGAAGAAAGAATCTGGTCCAGTAGGAGAGACATTTTTGTAGAAAGAAGACCCTTGATTTTGGGGGATCCATTTGTAGTTTCAGGGTAGGTGAGAAAGCAAGGAGTTTGGTGCAGTTGAATCAGTGAAGGTAACCTCTAGTGGACTTGTGATATTTGTTTGTGTGTCTTCTGATCAAAGGGGCAGGTGCTCCATGTCACCCAATTTGGGTCAATATCTGTTTCTTGCTTTGCTCTTAGAAACAGGGAACCATTGAAAGAAGTGATTTCTGGGGTAGCGATAAGTGTGGAGATGGAGAAATTGAAGTTGAAGATTCCTGGTATTTGTGACCCCGTCATTTGGTGCATCGCAGACCCGCTGGGGAGCGTTGTGAAACAGAGGAATCACTCCCAGTCCTTTTGAGTCTCTACCCAACAAAGTCATGTCATGATATGTCAGTTATCCTGTTAGAGCTTTTGTGCCGAATCCACTGCAGTGTTTCAGGTGCAAAGTTTATGTTCATGTCGCAGGAGTGTGTAAGAAGGAGATTCCAAGATGTGTGCAGGAGGGCATGGGACAGATGATCGTGTAGTTTTGGTGGATAAAGTTGTGTGTGGTAATTGTAGGGGTGCCCATGTTGCTGGTGAGCAGAAGTATCCGGTGTGAGAGAGGCAGGTTGAAGTGGCCAGAGTCAGAGTAGTGCAGAAGATGTCATCCTGAGACAGTAAAGAAGGTAGAGGAGTGAGGAGTAGATTAGTGCCAACACAGAGGGATAGAGGCTCCCACTGTCCAACGCTGGTCCGACCAAGCTGACTCCACACTCCAAGACTGCTTCCATCACGTGGACTGGGATATGTTTCGTATTGCGTCAGATAACAACATTGACAAATACGCTGATTCGGTGTGCGAGTTCATTAGAACGTGCGTTGAAGATGTCGTTCCCATAGCAACGATTAAAACATTCCCTAACCAGAAACTGTGGATTGATGGCAGCATTCGCGTGAAACTGAAAGCGCGAACCACTGCTTTTAATCAGGGCAAGGTGTCTGGTAACATGACTGAATACAAACAGTGCAGCTATTCCCTCCGCAAGGCTATCAAACAAGCTAAGCGTCAGTACAGAGACAAAGTAGAATCTCAATTCAACGGCTCAGACACAAGAGGCATGTGGCAGGGTCTACAGTCAATCACGGACTACAGGAAGAAATCCAGCCCAGTCACGGACCAGGATGTCTTGCTCCCAGGCAGACTAAATAACTTTTTTGCCCGCTTTGAGGACAATACAGTGCCACTGACACGGCCTGCAACGAAAACATGCGGTCTCTCCTTCAATGCCGAGGTGAGTAGTAAGACATTTAAACGTGTTAACCCTCGCAAGGCTGCAGGCCCAGACGGCATCCCCAGCCGCGCCCTCAGAGCATGTGCAGACCAGCTGGCCGGTGTGTTTACGGACATATTCAATCAATCCCTATACCAGTCTGCTGTTCCCACATGCTTCAAGAGGGCCACCATTGTTCCTGTTCCCAAGAAAGCTAAGGTAACTGAGCTAAACGACTACCGCCCCGTAGCACTCACTTCCGTCATCATGAAGTGCTTTGAGAGACTAGTCAAGGACCATATCACCTCCACCCTACCTGACACCCTAGACCCACTCCAATTTGCTTACCGCCCAAATAGGTCCACAGGCGATGCAATCTCAACCACACTGCACACTGCCCTAACCCATCTGGACAAGAGGAATACCTATGTGAGAATGCTGTTCATCGACTACAGCTCGGCATTCAACACCATAGTACCCTCCAAGCTCGTCATCAAGCTCGAGACCCTGGGTCTCGACCCCGCCCTGTGCAACTGGGTACTGGACTTCCTGACGGGCCGCCCCAGGTGGTGAGGGTAGGTAACAACATCTCCTCCCCTCTGATCCTCAACACTGGGGCCCCACAAGGGTGCGTTCTGAGCCCTCTCCTGTACTCCCTGTTCACCCACGACTGCGTGGCCACGCACGCCTCCAACTCAATCATCAAGTTTGCGGACAACACAACAGCGGTAGGCTTGATTACCAACAACGACGAGACATCCTACAGGGATGAGGTGAGGGCCCTCGGAGTGTGGTGTCAGGAAAATAACCTCACACTCAACGTCAACAATACTAAGGAGATGATTGTGGACTTCAGGAAACAGCAGAGTGAACACCCCCTATCCACATCGATGGAACAGTAGTGGAGAGGGTAGCAAGTTTTAAGTTCCTCGGCATACACATCACAGACAAACTGAATTGGTCCACTCACACAGACAGCATCGTGAAGAAGGCGCAGCAGCGCCTCTTCAACCTCAGGAGGCTGAAGAAATTTGGCTTGTCACCAAAAGCACTCACAAACTTCTACAGATGCACAATCGAGAGCATGCTGGCGGGCTGTATCACCGCCTGGTACGGCAACTGCTCCGCCCTCAACCGTAAGGTTCTCAGAGGGTAGTGAGGTCTGCACAACGCATCACCGGGGGCAAACTACCTGCCCTCCAGGACACCTACACCACCCGATGTTACAGGAAGGCCATAAAGATCATCAAGGACATCAACCACCCGAGCCACTGCCAGTTCACCCCGCTATCATCCAGAAGGCGAGGTCAGTACAGGTGCATCAAAGCTGGGACCGAGAGACTGAAAAACAGCTTCTATCTCAAGGCCATCAGACTGTTAAACAGCCACCACTAACATTGAGTGGCCGCTGCCAACACACTGACACAACTCCAGCCACTTTAATAATGGGAATTGATGGGAATGATGTAAATATATCACTAGCCACTTTAAACAATGCTACCTTATATAATGTTACTTACCCTACATTATTCATCTCATATGCATACGTATATACTGTACTCTATATCATCGACTGCATCCTTATGTAATACATGTATCACTAGCCACTTTAACTATGCCACTTTGTTTACATACTCATCTTATATGTATATACTGTACTCGATACCATCTACTGTATCTTGCCTATGCTGCTCTGTACCATCACTCATTCATATATCCTTATGTACATATTCTTTATCCCCTTACACTGTGTATAAGACAGTAGTTTAGGAATTGTTAGTTAGATTACTTGTTGGTTATTACTGCATTGTCGGAACTAGAAGCACAAGCATTTCGCTACACTCGCATTACATCTGCTAACCATGTGTATGTGACAAATAAAATTTGATTGATTGATTGAAATTATTTATGTTTCAGTAACGTTGGCTTCTTAACGTTTATAGCAATGGTTATCAACTGTACCGCCGAAATGGAACTCAAAATCACAGAAAATAGATGTAGTGGTGGCAGCTGCAGGAGATGTATTTGAGTTTGTGAGATTTGACTTCAGAAGAGTTACAGGGTGTGTTGAGGGGTGGTGTCCTGACCTCCGAGGCCGTTGACCGGGTGCAGGAGCAGATGGGGTCAAAGTAGTGGAAAGAGTTAGTGGGTTTTTAATGAGTGTAGGTGGTGATGTCTAGGACTATATTTCACTTGTTTAGAGGAACAGGACTAATTAAGATAATTTAATGTTGGTAGGTTGTGACTGGCCTCACATTCCAGTAAAGTAGGTGGTGGTGTGTGCACCTAAAAGTTGGATGCGATCCACCAACCAAATCCCAAAGAAGAAGAGGATTGCCATTTCTGAAATCTTTGTAAGAACTTGTAACAATCAAGAGCTGCACTGTTAGAAGGTTACTGTGTTTCTTCCAAAAGCTTAATGTCAGCTGGTTCAAAGGAAGTTCATGTTAAATTTTCAATAACTTGCTATCAACTAGTTGCAAGTGGGTTTTTGTAGAATTTCACTGTAACTTACTGCAGCCAGTGATGTTACGTATGACACTGGAGCTCTGAGGCATGCGTCAAAATCACTAAGCAGCTACCTTTAAAAAGTGTATCACTTCATCAGAAGTAAGTCATCAATGAAGTCCGAAGCTTAGTTTGATCATGTGCTTTTTCAAACCGTTTTTTTGTGCAAAATGCGAGATCTCACTGATTTTGCTGTGGTGCGGGTGCTTTGGATTCCAAACTGCTTTCAAACACTGGCCTCTACTGGACACTGTACTTACAAATATAGTTAGGATTTATACTCGTAAATTCACCTGACAGGTAGCTTAGCAGATGGAGTAGGGAGCTATGAAACATTCATGGGCATCTTTAAAATGTTGTAAAATACTTGTATGTTTGAGGAATTTTAATTATGGGATTTCTGTTGTTTTGAATTTGGCACCCTGCAATTTCACTGGCTGTTGGCGAGGTGGGACGCTACAATCCCACATATCACAGAGAGGTTAATTGAAGAAAGCACTGGAACCACAGCAAAATCAGTGGGATCTCGCATTTTGCAACACACGGTTTGACCAAACAAAGCTTTGGATCTCGCATTTTGCAACACACGGTGATAAGAATATGTACATAGAAATATATGGATGCGCCATGGCCGTGCGGCATAGGCAAGATGCAATAGATGTTATAAAATACAGTATATAGATATGAGATGAGTAATGTAGGATATGTAAACATTATTAAAGTGGCATTATTTAAAGTGACTATTGATATCTTTTATTAAATCCATTTATTAAAGTGGCCAGTGTTTTACGTCTGTATGCTGGCAGCAGCCTCGCTATGTTAGTGATGGCTGTTTAATTAACAGTCTGATGGCCTTTGATGCACCTGTACTGACCTCACCTTCTGGATAATAACAGGGTGAACAGGCAGTGGCTCTTGTGGTTGTTGACCTTGATGATCTTTTTGGTCTTCCTGTGACATCGGGTGCTTGGCCACCCACTTAGTTACCAGTGATCTATTCTCCATTCCAGGGAAAGGAGGGAGCAGAACCACCCTTGAATCCATAGTCATTGACAGTAAGTTGTGTGCAAAATGTATTATTATTATTTTTTTGATACTCTGATCTTCAATGTGTATTGATTCCTACTAATCAGTTTTGTAAGAGCTAGGTTTGTACGAGCTTTGCTGATGATCATTCATGTTTTTTTTTCTGCATCAGGTCTCACTGAGACTGGATTCCTCAAGAGACATGCTAATCAGCTGCACATGATTGTCTGATCTTACACTCTTACACTCTGTAAGTAGATCCAATTGAAATAGCACAGCTTCTAATAATATAAGTTTGTAAAGCAAATAAAATCATATTTTAACTCACCTTTATGACTATTCCTGTCTGCCCTGACCCTGAACCTGCCTGCCGTCCTGTACCTTTGCCCTACCTATCTGGATTACTGACCTCTGCCTGACCTGACCCTGAGCCTTCCTACCATCCTGTACCTTTGCCCAACCTATCTGGATTACTGACCTCTGCCTGCCCTTGACCTGTCCTTTTGCCTGCCCCTGTTCGAATAATACACTTTTGTTATTTCGACACTGTCTTTACCTGGGTCTTACCTTAAACGTAATAGTACGAACTGACCATGACTGACCCCGCAGATTCGGACCAATTTCGCAACGCCATCTCTTCCCAAGGAGCCACCATTGGTAGGCATGAGGAGTTGCTTCATGGCCTTGTGGAAGGGGTCCAGACCTTGGCCGAACACCACGATCAAGCGTTGAACTCATTCCAGCCTACCACGACGGTAATCTCACCGGTCAGTAGCCCAGCTGTTAGCGACGCTGCCTCACCGGTCATCCCAGTTTCAAGAGAACCCCACTTACCTCCCGGGCACGCTTCGATAGAGAACCGGGCACTTGTCGTGCGTTTCTAGCTCAGTGTGCTCTCATCATTGAGCTTAAGCAGTCCAAAGACTTGAGTACTTTTTTATGAGCAGAAAGACCAATTCAACTTGATCTTTCAGCGAATCAGATGGCTTATTCATCACAAAACCATTTGATGTTATCATTTAGGCAAACTTAGGCAAGAAATGCCGACAACAAACAGTAAGCCACCATATTCATGCATAAAAGAAAATAATGAAAGAAAAGCATTGTAAATTCAAATTTTGAAGTTATTGTGGGAGAGGTGGAAAAAATAGGGCAAACCTCCTGGCATTGACAACTTAGATGGAAAGCTACTGATGATGGTATCTGACTCTACAGCCACTCCTATCTGTCATATCTTTAATCTGAGCCTCGAGGAAAGTATTTGTCAACGCTGGATTGGAGCCAAAGTCATTTCGCTAGAGTGGTAAAGTGGTCTTTACGGATTCTAACAGCAGACCTATCAGCTTGCTGCCAGCTCTTAGGAAACTGTTGGAAAAAAATGGTGTTTGACCAAATACAATGCTATTTCTCAGTAAACAAATTAACAACAAACTTTCAGCATGCTTATAGAGAAGGGCACTCAACATGTACTGCACCGAGACAAATGTCTGATGATTGGTTGAAAGAAATTGATAATAAGAAGATTGTGGGAGATGTACTGTTAGTACAGTGCAGCCTTTGATATTATTAACCATGATCTGTTGTTGAGAAAATGTACAGTACCAGTCAAAAGTTTAGACACTCCTACTCATTCCAGGGTTTTTCTTTATTTGTACTATTTTCTACATTGTAGAATAATAGTGAGGACATAACTATGACAAAACACATATGGAATCATGTAGTAACCAAACGAATGTATTAAACAAATCAAAATGTGTGTTATATTTGAGATTCTTCAAAGTAGCCACCCTTTGCCTTGATGACAGCTTTACACACTCTTGGCATTCCCTCAACCCGCTTCATAAGGCAGTCACCTGGAATGCATTTCAATTAACACGTGTGCCTTGTTAAAAGTTCATTTGTGGAATTTCTTTCCTTCTTAATGCATTTGAGCCAATCAGTTGTGTTGTGACAAGGCAAGGGTGGTATACAGAAGATGGCCCTATTTGGTAAAAGACCAAGTCCATATTATGGCAAGAACAGCTCAAATAAGAAAAGAGAAGTGACAGTCCATCATTACTTTAAGACAATAAGGAAAATGTCAAGAACTTTTCAAGTTTCTTAAAGTGCAATCGCAAACACCATCAAGCGCCTTGATGAAACTGGCTCTCATGAGGATGGCCACAGGCAAGGAAGACCCAGAGTTACCTCTGCTGCAGAGGATGAGTTCATTACACCTCAGATTGCAGTCCAAATAAATGCCTCACAGAGTTGAAGTAACAGACACATCTCAACATAAACTGTTCAGAGGAGACTGCGTGAATCAGGCCTTCATGGTCGAATTGCTGTAAAGAAACCACTACTAAAAGACACCAATAAGAAGGAAAGACTTTCTTGGGTCAAGAAACATGAACAATGGACATTAGACCGGTGGAAATCTGTCCTTTGGTCTGATGAGTCCAAATCTGATTTTTGGTTCCAACTGCTGTGTCTTTTGAGACGGTGAACAGGTGAACCGATGATCTCCGCATGTGAGGTTCCCACTGTGAAGCATGGAGGTGTGATGGTATGGGGGTGCTTTTCTGGTGATTTATTTAAATTCAAGGCACACTGAACCAGCATGGCTACCACAGCATTCTGCAGTGATACTCCATCCCATCTGGTTAGTGCTTAGTGGGACAAAAATGTGTTTTTCAACCGGACAATGACCCAAAACACCTCCAGGCTGTGTAAGGGCTATTTGACCAAGGCGACTCATGGAGTACTATGTCTTACTTCACGGTTCCATTTGTGTTATTTAATTGTTTTGGAAATGTAGAAAATTGTAAAAATAAAGAAAAATCCTAGGGTTGTCCAAACTTTCGACTGGTACTGCATCTGTTATGGCTTTTCAACCTCTCCCATATGGTGAATTAAGAGCTCTCTATCTAATAGAGCTCAGCGTGTTTTCTTTGATGGAAGCTTCTCTAATGTCGAACATGAAACATGTGGTGTACCGCAGGGCAGCTCTCTAAGCCCTCTACTCTTTCAAATGACCTGCCAGTGGCATTAAACAAATAATTAGTGTCCATGTATGCTGATGATTCAACCATATACGTGTCAGCAACCACAGCTAATGAAGTCACTAAAACCTTAAGTTGCAGTCAAATTTGGAATTGGTGGCCAGTAATAAACTGGTCCTGAACTCTAAAACTGAGAGCATTTTATTTGGTACAAATCATTTCCTAAATTGTATACCTAAGCTGAATCTGGTAATAAATAGAGTGGCTTTGAAGAAGTTAGGGATTCTAAATGATTGGGACCAGCAGATAGGGCAGCTCTGCTTCTGCAGCTCTGCTTCTAGCTACTAAACAACTTTGCAATATTTAGTTTTTTAGTATGGTATTTATTACATTATTAGGCCAGGATATTTTGTTGTTTTTATTACATATAGGTAGGAAACAACACCTCCACTTCACCGATCCTCAACACAAGGGCTCCACAAGGATGGGTGCTCAGCCCCCACTTGTACTCTCTGTTCACTTTAAAAAACAGCAGAGGGAACATGCCCCTATCCACATTGACAGGACCACAGTGGAACAGGTGGAAAGCTTCAAGTTCCTTGGGGTACACATCATTGACAATCTGAAATGGTCCACCCACACAAACAGTGTGGTGAAGAAGGCACAACAGCGCTTCTTAAACCTCAGGAGGCTGAAGAAATGCTGCTTGGTACTTAAAACCCTCACAAACTTTTACAGATGCACAATTGAGAGCATCCTTTCATGCTGTATCACCGCCTGGTACGGCTACTGCACCTCCCGCAACCGTAGAGCTCTCCAGAGGGTGGTGCGGTCTGCCTAATTCATCACCGGGGGCAAACTACCCGGCCTCCAGGACACCTACAGCACCCGATGTCACAGGAAGGCCAAAAGATAATCAAGGACACCAACCACCGAGCAACTGCCTGTTCACCCCGCTATCATCCAGAAGGCGAGGTCAGTACAGGTGCATTAAAGCTGGGACAGAGAGACTGAAAACAGCTTCTATCTCAAGGCCATCAGACTATTAAATAGCCATTACTAGGCGATTCCACCCGGTTACATAACCCTGCACCTTAGAGGCTGCTGCCCTGTACACATACTGTGGACTTGAAATCACTGCCCACTAAATAATGGAAAACTAGTCACTTTAATATTGTTTACATATTTTAGCTTTACTCATCTTATATGTTATTACTGTATTCTATTCTACTGTATTTTAGTCTATGTCACTCCGACACTGCACATTCTAATATTTATATAGTCCTTAATTATTATTTTACTTGTTGGTTGTGTGTATTGTGCATATTGTTGTGAATTGTTAGATATTATTGCACTGTTGGAGCTAGAAACACAAGCAATAATATCTGCTAAACATGTGTATGTGACAAATACAATTTGATTTGGTTGTAAACATACAGATTCAATAAATGTGAAGCTGGGGAGAGGTCTGTCCGTAATAAAGAGGTGCTCTGCTTTTTTTGACACCAGACTCCACAAAGCAAGACCTGAAGGCTATAGTTTTACCTTATCTTGATTATTGTCCAGTCATATGGTCAAGGGCTGCAAAGACAGACCTAGTTAAGATGCAACTGGCCCAGAAAAGAGTGGCACGTCCTGCTCTGCATTGTAATAGATGTGCTAATGTTAATACTATGCATGCCAGTCTCTCCTGGCTAAGAGTTGACGAAATGCCACAGAAATTTTACAGAGATATGTCATAACCTTGGTAATGAACGACTCGGGACAAGACAGACAGGCTGGCAGCTTTTCTCAGCCAGTCGAAATCATGAATCAGCATTTCTTATGGATATCTACAAAGAAATGTCAATAGAAAAACGAAATGCAGCTAGTTTGCTGTCATTCCAGCCTCAGTTTGAAGTGATTGTGTTAGCTGTGTAGTTGGCTATCTCTTCTGAACAGTGGCCTGGCGAGAGAGCAAATGTTCTATGCCAGGCGAAATCGCACATCATTAGCTCATTGTTCTGGATGTATCCCCCACCAAAATGACTAGAAAACAGCTTGAACATATGCAAATACAGCTACTTTACTGTTATTCTGACTGCATTGTTTGATGTGACAGTGTTAGCCAAAGTTGGCTAGCTAGCAAGCAAGGGATAAGAAAGTTGCCAGCCATCATGGCAATGGAACATTAGAACATATATTTAAAACAAAACAACGTAACAACAGGGTCACGTTTTTGGCAACAGAACCAATAGAACAAATGACCAGCCGGCTTGGGTAGCAACCTAGATTTGTGTCGGGACTATATCTCGTGGAAGGATGAAATAGTATGGATACATTTCTCAAAATCACTATTTGAATATGTTGGTAAACTGTTGTATGTGATAATTCCCTCAAAGACGGTGTTTGGAGGATATATTGGTGCTGTTTGCCGGATCCTCGACATCATCTCGGGCCTAAAACATCCGTACCAATGTATCCTCCAAACTCCGGCTTCAGCATTCTAAAATAAATAACATGAAGGGTGTTGTCAATAAGATGAAGAGCCTAGTCAGACAATATCTTGGCTTTCTTGTTCTAAACCCAGCTCTTCGTTAAAATATTAATCAATATCCAGCATTGTTAATCAGTGTTAATTACCCTGGATTCAATGCATGCTATGGTTCCTTAGCAACTTTGCCATACGTTATTCATTTCCTCACTCTCTGTCTTCACAGATTAAGTGGCTGGGTTTATACACACCCACCCCTACCAGGTGTTGAGTGCCTGATATGAAAGGAGAATAATTTGCAGCTGTGACAAATAAATTATTTGTGGGCTCTTTGGTTTGCTTTTGAGGATACAGATGCTGGGAGGTTTTGTTAGATTACTCTTTGGGCTGTTAAAAAAATCCTCCACATTATGGCTGTTTCAGATTTTTTCAGTGAGTTTCATGAGTTTCCATGGAAGACCCTTAACCCTAACTACGATTTATTTTGTTTTCTGTTAAAAACGCTGCTGTCTCCAGATAACGATAAAACTCAAATCAAGATAAAGACACAAGGACCCCATCATCCTTCATCACAGTTTACTTGGTAACTGCTAAGGGAATTAAACATTTTAACAGCAGAGCTAACAGTTTATTTCTACCATCAAGCTCCTCATCCCCAGAAGTAAGTATAAAAATGTATGGATTTAGGCGGCATGTTATACCTGTGTAGCTGATTTAGTCAATGATAACATATTCAACAGTATCTATGATTTACTTTGTTTACATTTAGTATGAATGCATTCCAATCAACAGGATCTAGAGTGTATTCACCTTCTCTAATAATTCAACGTCTTAGAGCGTGGGAATCAGCGTGGTGTGTGTATTCATCATGCCAACAGATAGAAAGGAGAGAAACCTGGGGATTGAATACTCACTTCATGTTTTATGACAGCGCAAGCTTGAAAACATAGTGGTTTTCATCACATAAGAATACCTGTAATAGCTTGACCTTTTCTAGTGGCAAAACAATTCAACATTTATTACCCAATGCATCAGCCATATGTAGCAATCAGTTTTACTGCTTGTATAAGCATTTTAAAATATATGTGACTCGTTTCAGGAAACTAGCCTTATGTCGCACGTCACCACTTCACATTTGAACGTAAACATGTATTTTTTTTTATCAACGTGTGAACTTTCATATGCCTTAATAACAAATTTGTATTGCATTAATAAATTAGAATAAAATGGTTAAATTACGAGCCTAGTTGGTTTAGCCAAAGAAAAGCAAGGAACCTTACCACTAGCCATGATTGGCTGAGATAATGGCTGGCCTGGACATACCAGGAGATAAGTTTGGATTGGTCTGCCATGTAGCATGCTTCTCTCTATAACATGAGCTGTTCAGTATTTGTTGACATTTCTTTCTACCTCGCCCGTTTTTGATATATATAACATTAGCCATCGAGAACAACAAAGTTTTGCTACTTTTCTCAAAACATTGAAGCCATGAATGTAGCAGGCGCAATCAACAGATCAGCTGGAAAAAGTGATGGGTTTCTTTCTGCACACGCCACAGTCAGGGTGAACCAGAGTGACTTGACACAACACTGGCCAAACAAGATGTAACTACAAACAAAACAGAGTTAAATAGTTCCAATCTGCCGTAAAGCGTTCATCCATGTTTACGGGTAAGAGTGTAGCTACACTTGCAGATATAAGTTTCAAATTTAGTCAGAAAGTACATTTTGTTGCAAGTTAACCTGTCTAGAAACCTCGCCAACAGCCAATGAAATTGCAGGGCGCCAAATACAAATCAACAAAAATCTCACAAATCAAATTTCTCAAATATACAAGTATTAAGCATCACTCGTTAATCCAGCCACAGTGTCTGATTTCAAAATGATTTACAGCAAAAGCTCCACAAATGATTATGTTAGGTCACCACCAACTCACAGAAAAACACAACCATTTTTCCAGCCAAAGAGAGGAGTCACAAAAAGCACAAATAGAGATAAAATTAATCACTAACCTTTGATGATCTTCATCAGATGACACTCATAGGACTTCATGTTACACAATACATGTATGTTTTGTTCGGTAAAGTTCATATTTATATCCAAAAATCTTATTTTACATTGCCGTGTTATGTTCAGTAGTTCCAAAACATGCAGTGATATTGCAGAGAGCCACATTAATTCACAGAAATACTCATTATAAATGTTGATGAAAATTCAAGTGTTATGCATGGAACTTCAGATACACCTCTCCTTAATACAACCTCTGTGTCAGACGAAAAAATCTGAGCCCAAACCAGCCAAAAGAAATATCTGCCATGTTGCGCAGTCAACATTAGTCATAAATAGCATTATAAATATTCACTTACATATGATGATCTTATATTCTTATATAGATCTTACATATATTTACTCCCATAAATAATGTCCATCATTTATGTCCATGTAACGTCGTTCGTCTGTTGAAGGAGAAGCGGACCAAAATGCAGCGTGGTAGTTACTCATGTTCTTTAGTGAAGAATAGACGATACATGAAATAACTAATATTATACAAAACAACAAACGGAACGAGAAAACCTATACAGCCTGTCTGGTGAACACTAACACAGAGACAGGAACAATCACCCATGAAAACACTCACAGAATATGGCTGCCTAAATATGGTTCCCAATCAGAGACAACGATAAATCACCTGACTGATTGAGAACCGCCTCAGGCAGCCATAGACTAATTAGTCACCCCACAAAACCCCAAGACAAAAACACACCACAATAACCCATGTCACACCCTGGCCTGACCAAATATATAAAGAAAACACAAAATACTAAGACCAAGGCGTGACAGAACACCTCTCCTAAGGTGCGGACGCACCTCAAACTGTTATAGGGAGGGTCCGGGTGGGCGTCTGTCCATGGTGGCGGCTCCGGCTCGGGACGTGGACCCCACTCCATAAATGTCATAGTTCCTCCCCTCGCGTCCTGGGATAATCCACCTTCGCCGCCCGACCATGGCCTAATAGTCCTCACCCCACTGGACTGAGGGGCAGCTCGTGACTGAGGGGCAGCTCGTGACTGAGGGGCAGCTCGGGACTGAGGGGCAGCCCGGAACTGAGGGGAAGCTCGGGACTGAGGGGAAGCCGGAACTGAGGGGAAGCCCGGGACTGAGGGAATCCCAGTACTGAGGGAAGCCCAGTACTGAGAGGAAGCCCAGTACTGAGAGGAAGCTCAGGCAGGTAGTTGGCTCCGGCAGATCCTGTCTGGCTGGCGGATCTGGAAGAGTCTGGTTGACTGGCAGATCTGGAAGAGTCTGGTTGACTGGCAGATCTGGAAGAGTCTGGTTGACTGGCAGATCTGGAAGAGTCTGGTTGACTGGCAGATCTGGAAGAATCTGGTTGACTGGCAGATCTGGAAGATCATGGCTGACTGGCGGATCTAGCTGCTCTGGCTGCTCCATGCAGACTGGCAGCTCTGGCTGCTCTATGCAGACTGACATCTCTGGCTGCTCTATGCAGACTGGCAGCTCCATGCAGACTGGAAGCTCTGGCTGCTCTATGCAGACTGGCAGCTCTGGCTGCTCCATGCAGACTGGCATCTCTGGCTGCTCCATGCAGACTGGCAGCTCTGGCTGCTCCATGCAGACTGGCAGCTCTGGCTGCTCCATGCAGACTGACAGCTCTGGCTGCTCCATGCAGACTGGCAGCTCTGGCTGCTCCATGCAGACTCCTTCTGCGGCCTCCAACTGTTTTTAAACGCTAGTAAAACTAAATGCATCCTCTTCAACTGATTACTGCCCGCACCCGCCCACCCGACTAGCATCACTACTCTGGACGGGTCTGACTTACATTAAGCGTCTCCAATACAAAATTAAATCTAGAATCGGCTTCCTATTTCGCATCAAGCCTCCTTCACTCATGCTGCCAAACATAACCTCGTAAAACTGACTATTCTACCGATCCTCAACTTCGGCGATGTAATTTACATAATAGCCTCCAAGACTCTACTCAGCAAACTGGATGTAGTGTATCACAGTGACATCAATTTTGTCACCAAAGCCCCCATACTACCCACCACTGCGACCTGTATGCTCTTGTTGGCTGGCCCTCGCTACATATTCGTCGCCAAACCCACTGGCTCCAGGTCATCTATAAGTCTTTGCTAGGTAAAGCCCCGCCTCATCCCAGCTCACTGGTCACCATAACAACACCCACCCGTAGCACCACTCCAGCAGATATATTTCATTGGTCACCCCCAAAGCTAACACCCCCTTTGGCTGCCTTTCCTTCCAGTTCTCTGCTGCCAATGACTGGAAAGAATTGCAAAAATCACTGAAGCTGGAGACTTATATCTCCCTCTCTAACTTTAAGCATCAGCTGTCAGAGCAGCTTACCAATCACTGTACCTGTACACAGCACACTAACTACCTCATCCCCATATTGTTATATATGGGGATGAGGTATCTCTACTTGCACATCATCATCTCCACATCTATCACTCCAGTGTTAATGCTACATTGTAATTATTTCGCCACTATGGCCTATTTACATCCCTAATCTTACTACATTTGCACACACTGTACATAGATTTTTTTTTATGTGTTATTGACTGTACTTTTGTTTATCCCATGTGTAACTCTGTGTTGTTGTTTTTGTCGCACTGCTTTGCTTTATCTTGGCCAGGTCGCAGTTGTAAATGAGAACTTGTTCTCAACTGGCCTACCTGGTTAAATAAAGGTGAAATAAAAACAAAAACAAAATATGTCTCAACAGGTGAAAATATATTGGTCATGACAGTGTTGACAGGTTATGACCAGTTATATCAGCTGTTATGACATATTAAAACATGGTTATAACAAACTGATTTGAGTATTAAGGCTTGCAGTGTGAAAAAGGCTTTAGAGTCATCTGAGTTGATCTATAACTTTGCTGGTACGGTGAACTAACTCAAACCCCTGACATATGAAAAGTAAAAGTAAACTGACTCTGATTATGCCATCTCAAAATTGCCAAGACTGATTCAAAGTTCTCTCATTTAATAGGTCAACAGCAGTTATTAATATGCGCATTAGGGAAGAGCATCAGGAGAGCTTCATTTAGACCTGTCAGCAGCATATGACTGGCTGTCATGTTCTGTGTTTTCACCTGTCTGTCCTCTGAAGGGAAGAGTGGTTCCTGCAGAATGACATGTCCTCCTATTTGCTGCAGCTTCCAGCAGAGCCAGTCGGCAGGAGATTAAAGGACACTAATGCAGACGTTCCAGATGTTCTATTCAGAACCACGACTATCTATAAAAGAGCCTACTATATATGGTTAGGGATGAGAGCTATGTAGCCAATTACCACATACGAATGAATGTATGCTGAAAGTCGATTGAAAAGGCTTCAGTATATATTTCTAAATGACGAATAAACTGTGTTGAGCATGTACGCTATCATAGGTTTTAGATTTCCCCATTCTCATAATATTAGATAGAACATATTGCTGACAAGACAATGAATTGTCACTTTCAGAGGGTACGGTACAGAAGTGAAAGGGTTAATAAACCCTCAGACTTTATGACAGGCTCCTTGTCTCCACATACAACGTCTCCCAAAAATGTTTGTCTCTCAAATTCTGGTCTCCCCACCCACCTATCCATCCCCAAGTCTCAATTTCCAAACTCCTCTTTCCCTTCAGTGCAGTTCACATGATGGAGCACCGGGGCATCCGTGAGGTCAGACAACCTGCTCAGTGAGGGGACGGACTCAGCCTGGTGATAACGGGAGAAGTCCACTACTAAAGGAAACATATTCATCCTACTGAAACTAGAGTAAATAGTATGCACCAGAAAAATACCCACTTCTCATTACTTTCTCACAGTCAGAGGGGCAGAGGAGAGACCGTGAGTCGTGCTCAAGTAATTACTGGCGTTGAAATAGATGAGTACATTGGAACTTATTAAAGACCAATATCTTACTGTGGACTTCCTCTCCATAGCAATAAACACACTCAATTACTGTCATTTCCTGTACATCTTAGTTTTCCCAGGCCCTGTACCTACTGTAATGCAACATCTCACAACATCATTATTGTTCACTTTGGATGAGATAGTATGAAGCTGTTGTGTTGGAACATACTATAGATTGGTTGCATGTGTCGTGTCTGGACTATCATTAAATGTGAAGACTTATTTTATCAAATCAATTCTCTATGTGTGATTATTATGATGTAATTAAACTAATCCTGTAAACTTTAATTAACTAGGAAGATGGGGCACAACAGGAAAATGTTTGAGTCTCTATTTCCCAAATTGATAAGATATTTTCACATCTTATCAAAACAGCCGCTTATTAATGAGTTATTATTACGTCATCAGTTCTCATTACTGAACGTCGCAAACCCTTGGATATCTGCACAAACCCTAGCCTAAATCATGAATCAGCAATATACAAATTGGCAAAATTATATAACTAAATAATCACAGAAATACATAACAAACAATCAGTAGATATTTGGGTTACTACATGATACAAAGAAAAGGCCTGAAGCGGATGAGGCCGATATGACGGCTCGGTAGACAAAGGAAAGGGGTGGGGACTGAGAAAGAACGGGAAAGACAAAATGGATTCACCACACACAGTTGATAATTATATTCAGTGAAATGATAATCCTTTGCACATGAACGGCCGCTCATTCGAGAATAATTGCAATGCATACAGATGGTCGTTGCATAGAATAGATGCTTCCGTGTTTGTTGGTATTCTTGTAGTAGATTTACGTCATTTCCAGCTGTAGACTAGTAATTATACGTCTAGGATTTGCTCTTATTCTGTTGTCCTTTTCCAGCTGTGTAGCCAAAACTACAGCTGTATGGTCTCTGTGGCCTATAGAGTTGTAGTTCTTAACCATTTCAACATGTAGCCAGCTCCATATTTTCTGGTCTAATGTAATTTTCATCAGAATGAGTGGGTTTATACACTTCTGAGGAAAGGGCGGTCCATGACGCCAACGTAATGTCTATGCTCACGTGGGCATGGCCATTGTTTTGGTTAACTTTAGATGAAAACCCATATTTTCTCATTTAGAAGGTTAACATCACATTACATCTTTTTACAAATAATTTCATTTTTAATCACATACGCTTCCTGACAGCTGAAATTGTACAATTTAAGAGATACAGCTATGTGTGTTCATGTCCTTCATAATATCACCAAATGAAACACACTTGTCATGACTGTCCCTTAAGTGTCCACAGACCACTCCCACATTAAAAAGATAGAAACATTGTTTAACTATTTAAACTTTTGATGTTCAAGTGTCTCTCTGTGTTCCACAGTTTACATTCCAATCTTGAACACTACAGAGCATAGGGGCAGCGTATTTTATGACCGACCATAAAACAGCCGACTTCCAGCTCTCCCCTCTACCAGAGAAAGCACGCTCTAGAGCGGACCCACTGTAACCTGATCCTTCAGATTGTCACAGGAGAGTTATGACCCATGATTGCAGTTTTCAACATTGTAGTAAAGTCAGGAGAATATAGGAAAAGGTCATAAAGTCTGTCTGTATGTATCGTTTACATAACAGATGATGTAAGACAGTTACGAAACTGCAGAAATTGTGAGCGATGTGCTTTTGAGAAATCTTCACAGCTAAGCCTTTTCTTTCGATAAACTTGAGAAGAAGCCGTGACGCAGGTAA
The DNA here is from genome assembly GCF_023373465.1 of Oncorhynchus keta. Taxonomy (NCBI): domain Eukaryota; kingdom Metazoa; phylum Chordata; class Actinopteri; order Salmoniformes; family Salmonidae; genus Oncorhynchus; species Oncorhynchus keta. The sequence continues at coordinate 28,400,864 of NC_068424.1, read as the reverse complement.
AAACACCCTTACAAATATGTGAATGATAATTGCCTTTCAAATTAAATCAAACTTTATTGGACCCTATTCCAACTAAACTACTGAAAGAGCTGCTTCCTGTGCTTGGCCCTCCTATGTTGAACATAATAAACGGCTCTCTATCCACTGGATGTGTACCAAACTCACTAAAAGTGGCAGTAATAAAGCCTCTCTTGAAAAGCCAAACCTTGACCCAGAAAATATAAAAAACTATCGGCCTATATCGAATCTTCCATTCCTCTCAAAGATTTTAGAGAAGGCTGTTGCGCAGCAACTCACTGCCTTCCTGAAGACAAACAATGTATACGAAATGCTTCAGTCTGGTTTTAGACCCCATCATAGCACTGAGACGGCACTTGTGAAGGTGGTAAATGACATTTTAATGGCATCGGACCGAGGCTCTGCATCTGTCCTCGTGCTCCTAGACCTTAGTGCTGCTTTTGATACCATCGATCACCACATTCTTTTGGAGAGATTGGAAACCCAAATTGGTCTACACGGACATGTTCTGGCCTGGTTTAGGTCTTATCTGTCGGAAAGATATCAGTTTGTCTCTGTGAATGGTTTGTCCTCTGACAAATCAACTGTACATTTCGGTGTTCCTCAAGGTTCTGTTTTAGGACCACTATTGTTTTCACTATATATTTTACCTCTTGGGGATGTTATTCGAAAACATAATGTAAACTTTCACTGCTATGCGGATGACACACAGCTGTACATTTCAATGAAACATGGTGAAGCCCCCAAATTGCCCTCGCTAGAAGCATGTGTTTCAGACATAAGGAAGTGGATGGCTGCAAACTTTCTACTATTAAACTCGGACAAAACAGAGATGCTTGTTCTAGGTCCCAAGAAACAAAGAGATCTTCTGTTGAATCTGACAATTAATCTTAATGGTTGTACAGTCGTCTCAAATAAAACTGTGAAGGACCTCGGCGTTACTCTGACCCTGATCTCTCTTTTGAAGAACATATCAAGACCATTTCGAGGACAGCTTTTTCCATCTACGTAACATTGCAAAAATCAGAAACTTTCTGTCCAAAAATGATGCAGAAAAATTAATCCATGCTTTGTCACTTCTAGGTTAGACTACTGCAATGCTCTATTTTCCGGCTACCCGGATAAAGCACTAAATAAACTTCAGTTAGTGCTAAATACGGCTGCTAGAATCCTGACTAGAACCAAAAAAATTTGATCATATTACTCCAGTGCTAGCCTCTCTACACTGGCTTCCTGTCAAAGCAAGGGCTGATTTCAAGGTTTTACTGCTAACCTACAAAGCATTACATGGGCTTGCTCCTACCTACCTCTCTGATTTGGTCCTGCCATACATACCTACACGTACGCTACGGTCACAAGACGCAGGCCTCCTAATTGTCCCTAGAATTTCTAAGCAAACAGCTGGAGGCAGGGCTTTCTCCTATAGAGCTCCATTTTTATGGAACGGTCTGCCTACCCATGTCAGAGACGCAAACTCGGTCTCAACCTTTAAGTCTTTACTGAAGACTCATCTCTTCAGTGGGTCATATGATTGAGTGTAGTCTGGCCCAGGAGTGGGAAGGTGAACGGAAAGGCTCTGGAGCAACGAACCGCCCTTGCTGTCTCTGCCTGGCCGGTTCCCCTTTCCACTGGGATTCTCTGCCTCTAACCCTGTTACGGGGCTGAGTCACTGGCTTGCTGGGGCTCTCTCGTGCCGTCCCTGGGGGTGCGTCACCTGCGTGGGTTGATTCACTGTTGCGGTCGGCCTGTCTGGGTTGCCCCCCTTGGGTTGTACCGTGGCGGAGATCTTTGTGGGCTATACTCGGCCTTGTCTCAGGATGGTAAGTTGGTGGTTGAAGATATCCTCTAGTGGTGTGGGGGATGTGCTTTGGCAAAGTGGGTGGGGTTATATCCTTCCTGTTTGGCCCTGTCCGGGGTGTCCTCGGATGGGGCCACAGTGTCTCCTGACCCCTCCTGTCTCAGCCTCCAGTATTTGTGCTGCAGTAGTTTATGTGTCGGGGGGCTAGGGTCAGTTTGTTATATCTGGAGTACTTCTCCTGTCCTATTCGGTGTCCTGTGTGAATCTAAGTGCGTTCTCTAATTCTCTCCTTCTCTCTTTCTTTCTCTCTCTCGGAGGACCTGAGCCCTAGGACCATGTCCCAGGACTACCTGACATGAGGACTCCTTGCTGTCCCCAGTCCACCTGGCCATGCTCCTGCTCCAGTTTCAACTGACCTGAGCCCTAGGACCGTGCCCCAGGACTACCTGACATGAAGGCTCCTTGCTGTCCCCAGTCCACCTGACTGTGCTGCTGCTCCAGTTTCAACTGTTCTGCCTTATTATTATTCGACCATGCTGGTCATTTATGAACATTTGAACATCTTGGTCATGTTCTGTTATAATCTCTACCCGGCACAGCCAGAAGAGGACTGGCCACCCCACATAGCCCGGTTCCTCTCTAGGTTTCTTCCTAGGTTTTGGCCTTTCTAGGAGTTTTTCCTAGCCACCGTGCTTTTACACCTGCATTGTTTGCTGTTTGGGGTTTTAGGCTGGGTTTCTGTACAGCACTTTGAGATATCAGCTGATGTACGAAGGGCTATATAAATAAATTTGATTTGATTTTGATTTGATTTGTCACATGTGCCGAATACAACAAGTGTAGAGCTTACCATGACATGCCTACTTACAAGCCCTTAACCAACAGTGCAGTTCAAGAAGAGTTAAGAAAATATTGACCAAATAAACTAAAGTAAAGAATAATAAAACATAACACAATAAAATAACAATAATGAAGCTATATTTACAGGGGGTACCGGGACCGAGTCAATGTGTGGGGGTACAGGTTAGTCAAGGTAATTTGTACATTTAGGTAGAGGTGAAGTGACTATTCGTAGATAATAAACAGCAAGTATCAGCAGTGTACAAAACAAATGGCGGGTGGAAGTGGCAATGTAAATTGTCCGGTGGCCATTTGATTAATTGTTCAGCAGTCTTATGGCATGACATGTATGTAACTCCACGGTAATGGAATAGCAGCCATTTGTATGGCAATGTATGGCAGTGATTTCAAAGGTTAACAATCCATACAACTCTATGCACAATGACTACTTTTAACAATTTACACAGAAAATTGTGCAGAGGCAAAGTCTGTTAAAAGAATTTCCAAGAACTCTGTTAAATATCTGCTCTGAATTAAGATTAAAATATGTCTGCAGAAAGAATGCGGTGTCAGCTATGACATGACACCTTGACTGAATAAAAATCTATTTTGGTTATTGTACCACAGCAAGTAAAGTGTATTTAAACCCTGTACTGCACAGAAATGCATGATTATGGATAGGAATGTCATTCTCTTCATGGTGATGTATTCTAAATAGGTTCACAAAGGTAGAACTATGCAATATCCTCCTTGGGTATTATTCTACACACTGACTATTATTTTCATAAATTCCACCCCCAAACAATACCAATTTTGGGTGGACTGGACCAAATCTAAATGTATGAGGCAGTTCTATTAAGGCCCGGGGCATGCCCCTGGGTGAGGAAAGTTAGAGTTGATTGCATTAGTTTTAGAACCGGGCTGTACACGTGTACAGATAGAGGTCTACCTGTGCCTGAGCAACGGCCCCTTTGCCCTTCCACTTTCCAAGTGTGGTGTTAAAATATATATTTTTGTAAACAGATTTTGTTGTTCTGAACTCACTGCCCGCTAGTCGTCATTAAGTTTGTCAGGTTGCGCCTGTTGGTCTGCCCTGGAGCTCGCACATGATCAGTTGAGCCTGTTTCCCGTATTCTGCCCATTGCGCGAGCCCAGTATCCAAACATACATGCCCTGAGATGCATGAGTGTGTGTGTCAAGCCACCTACACTGAACAAAAATATAAATGTAACATGTAAAGTGTTGGTCCCATGTTTCATGATCTGAAATAAAAAAATGACAAAAATGTTCCATATGCACAAAAAGCTTATACCTCCAATTTTGTGAACAAATTTGCTTATATCCCTGTTAGTGAGCATTTCTCCTTTGCCAAGATAATCCAGCCACCAGACAGGTGTGGCATATCAAGAAGCGGATTAAACAGTGTGATCATTACACAGGTGCACCTTGTGCTGGAGACTGAGTATGTGAGAAGAGCTGAGTGTTTGGAAATCTCGTTCATCACTCATGGAGTGGTGCTTGCACACCCCTCCAAAAACCACCCAGTGTTCACAGGAAAAATACCTGCCGCTCAAAATTCACTCCATTCATTAAAATCACAATTTAAACAACCCCCATCTATTTTTGTGACTACCTGGACCTACCATTTGACTTTGAATTATTGAAACCAAACCATATAATTCAAATGAAAAGTTTTAACATGAAAAAGGGAATGTAAGAAACACATATCATTGCAGATAGGCTACATGTCATGTCAAACAGCATATAAATACTCTAAATAGGTAAGGAGCTAGACATGGAGCCTAAGAAGGAACGAAAATAAATGATTTAAGCTATATTATTTCTATTATTTCAGGCCTAAAGAAAGCTTCTTGAACATGGTAATATGCCAGGCCTATTGTGCCAAAATAAGTGATGGCCTATTATATAGATAATATAACAAAAATTAAGGAAATGTTTAAGAGATCAGATTTTTTGTTTATAAATACTTTGCTACAATGACACACTTAGTTATCTACCCATCTCCTTCCTTTCTTTTAGCATGTGCATGCATTAATTACACAATCATGCTTCCGGGATAAGTATCTTTTCAGATTCCACAATGATTGAGTAAGTTAGCATTTCACGGTAAGATCTACGCTTGTTGTACCCGGTGCATGTGACAAATAAAGTTTGATTTGATCAGAATGTTTTTATTTGATTATGGACACTACATCACGGCACTCCCTCTCTTGCTATTGGTCCATCTTTGTAAGTCACCTTGATTTTGCACCTGTGTGTTTTATCAGTTTCTTTATGAAAATATTTTGCGAACTCCATGACAGTAGCTAGAGCAAGGAGCTATAGTGAGCTCATGAAATGAGCACTGGAGAGTTACTGGAGCCAAAATTGGAGTAGGCGAGAAGGCCAACACTCCAGCCTTTGGGAACCTCATGCGCTCCGCTCACATACTCTGGCGTGGGACAATAAAAGGCCATTCTAAAATGTGCAGTTTTGTTACACAACAAATCATTCCTTCACCTCATCTTTGGTCTGACAGATGTTTACGTGACACCCAGAATGCATATATTTTCATGTGAGAAATGACACTTTGCTACAATGTAAAGTAGTGAGTGTACAGCTTGTATAACAGTGTAACTCAACACACAGCCATTAATGTCTAAACTGCTGGCAACAAAAGTGAGTAGACCCCGAGTGTAAATGTCCAAATGGGCCCAATTAGCCATTTTCCCTCCCTGGTGTCATGTGACTCGTTAGTGTTACAAGGTCTCAGGTGCGAATGGGGAGCAGGTGTGTTAAATTTGGTGTCATCGCTCTCACACTCCCTCATACTGACTGGTCACTGGAAGTTCAACATGGCACCTCATTGCGAAGAAATCTCTGAGGATCTGAACAAAAGAATTGTTCTACATAATGATGGCCTGGGCTATAAGAAGATTGCCAATAACCTGAAACTGAGCTGCAGCACGGTGGCCAAGACCATACAGCGGTTTAACTGGACAGGTTCCACTCAGAACAGGCCTCGCCATGGTCGACCAAAGATGTTGAGTGCACGTGCTCAGCGTCATATCCAGAGGTTGTCTTTGGGAAATAGATGTATGAGTGCTGCCAGCATTGCTGCAGAGGTTGAAGGGGTGGGGGGTCAGCCTGTCAGTGTTCAGACCATACGACGTACACTGCATCAAATTGGTCTGCATGGCTGTCGTCCCAGAAGGAAGCGTCTTCTAAAGATGATGCACAAGAAAGCCCGCAAACAGTTTGCTGAAGACAAGCAGACTAAGGACATGGATTACTGGAACCATGTTCTGTGGTCTGATGAGACCAATATAAAGTTATTTGGTTCAGATGGTGTCAAGCGTGTGTGGCAGCAACCAGGTGAGGAGTACAAAGACAAGTGTGTCTTGCCTACAGTCAAGCATGGTGGTGGGAGTGTCATGGTCTGGGGCTGCATGAGTGCTGCTGGCACTGGGGAGCTACAGTTCATTGAGAGAACCATGAATGCCAACATGTACTGTGACATACTGAAGCAGAGCATGATCCCCTCCCTTCGGAGACTGTGCCGCAGGGCAGTATTCCAACATGATGACGACCCCAAACACACCTCCAAGCATGGCCAAGCATGTCTCCAGACCTAAACCCGATTGAGCATATGTGGAGCATCCTCAAACGGAAGGTGGAGGAGTGCAAGGTCTCTAACATCCACCAGCTCCGTGATGTCGTCATGGAGGAGTGGAAGAGGACTCCAGTGGCAACCTGTGAAGCTCTGGTGAACTCCATGCCCAAGAGGGTTAAGGCAGTGCTGGAAAATGATGGTGGCCACACAAAATATTGACACTTTGGGCCCAATTTGGACATTTTCACTTAGGGGTATACTCACTTTTGTTGCCTGCGGTTTAGACATTAGTGTTGTCGTATGAAAAGATATACTCAAATATTTACAAGATGTGAAGGGTGTACTCACTTTTGTGATATACTGTACATACATACGTGCCTACAGTAGAAACGACAACACGATATACAGTACATTAAATAAGGAACTTAGTTTGATAGGAATGCACACATGTCCAAAGTTATTACTTGTAAGGAAAACAACAAGGTAATGTGAGCGTCAGCCAGAAAATGAACCAATTTGTGCAAGACTGTGCAAATACTTGATCTGCACAGTGTGCGTGGGCTCTCTTTGAAGAGAGAAGTTTGTCCCGCTCAGTAAAGCCTCAAACAAACTGAAATGGGCTACTTCTATGTGAATTAACGAGGAGGCGGAACATACCTCAATTCAAACTGTTGTTAGAAAATACACCTTTTTAGAAAATATTTTGAAATTGACAAGTTGAGCCTATAGATAATTAGCAGGCAGCGCGTGTCAACTGTCCTGTTGCGTAATAATCACATTTTGAAACAGTGAGTGCATTCTGACATCACGTGCATAAAACAACTCACGCTGGGGTTACAGTTAGAGATATTTGGAACTCACGTATGAAAAGGATAACATAATTTACTGATTGATCTAAGAGGGGCAGCATTAATTTAAGGCTAGGTGTCCCGCCAGCGGGACAACTTCCGGTGAAACTGGAGGGCGCGCAATTCAATGCAATTCAATGTCTTATATAGGTTAAAAGCTTGAATTCTTGTTAATCTAACTAAACTTTCCGATTTACAGTAGGCTTTACAGCGAAAGCATGCCATGTGATTGTTTGAGGACGGCGCCCCTCCATCAACATATTTTTCCACCAGCACAGGTTTCATAAAACTTTGTTAAAACAAGTCAAGTTTAATCCTCAGATACCCTAAAATGTAACTAAACTATAATATTTGATACGGAAAGAAGTATGTTCAATAGGAAAACGATATTAGCAGGTGCGTGTCCTCTTCGGCCCGCACACATGCACAAATTTCCAAGTCTGTGTCCCTGTACTAAAACTCATTATTCTTCCTCGTTTTGGAAGAAACAAGCCTGAAACCTTGAACAAAGAATACTGACACCCAGTGGAAGCCATAGGAATGGAAATCTGGGAGCTACTGTCATGCCCTGACCTTAGAGAGCCGTTTTATTTCTCTATTTGGTTAGGTCAGGGTGTGATGTGGGGTGGGCATTCTATGTTTTGTTTTCTATGTTTCTTTATTTCTATGTTTTGGCTGGGTATGGTTCTCAATCAGGGACAGCTGTCTATCGTTGTCTCTGATTGGGAATCATACTTAGGTAACCCTTTCCCCTCCTTTCAGTGTGGGTAGTTGTCTTTGTTAGTGGCACTATAGCCCTCTTAACCTCTCTATGGTAGGGGAGACGTTCACGTCCCACCAGGCCAACATGCAGTGAAACTGCAGCGAGCTAACATTTTAAATACACCATTTGTTGTATTAAACATTCTTGTCAATACATGTATCTTACATCATTTAAAAGATGAATGTCTTATTAATTCAGCCGCTGTGTCAGATTTCAAAAAGGTTTACTGCAAAAGCAAACATGCGATTTTCTGAGGACGGCCCCCCACACACACAAGTATTACTAGCATTTACCAACCAAGCGTTAGCGTCACGAAAGTCAGAAATAACAATAAAATAAATCGCTTACCATTGAAGATCTTCCTCTGGTGGCAATGCCAAGTGTCCTAACTACACAGTGAATGTTCGTTTTGTTTGATAAAATACATTTTTATAGCCTAACATGAAACATTTGTTAACTGGTTGCGTCGTGATTTCCGTCTCATTCAACTTTGGACGAAGCGTTCGTGGTAATTACACACACTAAACAAACGTTTATCCAGTCATGGTTTCATTGCAATCCTCTGGTTGTTACTAACACAACCATATATGACGGTTCTTTTCCCGGGACGTATTGACCGAAACAAACCTATTTGAAGACACCAATCAATGACCTCATTGAGCACCAATGGTAGGACCGGTCTATCGTTGATTGACTGTATTTTGGCCCAATGACCACTGATCATCTTGAAATCTAGCTTGGAAGAAAGCCAATGAGCTGAGGTAAACGGCAATATGTAATGGTTATAGGTTCGAAGACCAGCCTTTGTCGTAAACTCTGGCGTAAAAAGAGGTTCATTCACCATTGCAAATCCTACTTGACAGAGCCACGAGTGTTACGCATAGCAGTACATATTCAACAGCATTTTCAACAAGTTTATTTATTTAAATTATGGTGAATAAATCAGGAAAAGCTCAAACAAAGTCTAGGTATGCAGATATAACGGGGCTAAGAAGCAGGCAGGAAAGAAAGAGACATGGAAGACCTTTTTTGCTACTTTTCAATGGTCGTTTACATGGGGCTGGTGAAGTTGAAAACTCTAAGGGACTACTGGAAAACGTCAGCTCTCTATCAACTGCCTTTCCCCATGACTGTCATGTATTGTAAAAGGTTTCTGACTATCTCAGTGACCCAGAAGTTGATGGGGAGAATGACAAGAAGAGAGGCACACCAAGGTTTGATAGGCTCTGTAAAATAAAACCTCTCTACCCCAGCATCGTTGATGGCTGCAAGACTTATTTTCAGCCCGCCCAGAACCTGTCCATCGATGAGAGGATGGTAGCCTCAAAGGCCAGAATCAGCCTCAATCAATACATGCGTAACAAACCAAACAAAAATGGGGTTACAAGCTGTTTGTTTTGGCTGATTCTGTGTGTGCCTACACTTGCAATTTGTTTTTGTTTATGAGGAGAAAAACAGTTTTGCTACCGGTAATGGACTGAGTTATGATTCCGTTATGGAGTTATTGGATTTTCAACTGCTGTGGAAGGGCTCCAAACTGTTTGTGGACAACTTCTACACAAGCCCTACCCTGTTTACAGAGCTGAGGAAGCGGGAGGTGTCGGCTTGTGGCACCATTCGTACCAACAGGGTGGGATTTCCAAAGACCAAGGTGAACGACATGCCTAAGCGGGCTGAGCGGGGTACCATGCGATGGATCTGTGAAGATGGCCTGCTGTTTGTGAAGTGGATGGATACCAGAGAGGTGCTCATGTGCTCCAGTATCCGCCAGTCCTTCAGTGGAGCTATCCTTCAGGCGTGTGAAGGATGGTGCCGGGGCATGGACCACAAAAAATGTCCCCATTCCAGCTGCTGTGAAGGACTACAACAAGAGCATGGGAGGTGTGGACCTGTCAGATGTGCTGATAGGATACTACAATGTTCTTCACAAGACCATGAAATGGTACAAAACATTTTTCTATCATTTTATTGACATTGCTGTGGTGAATTCCTTCATCCTCCAGAAGGAAATGGCCAAGAGCTGTGGACAGCCCCCCATCTCACAGCTAGCCTTCAGGGAGTTGCTCATCCAGGAGCTTGCTAGCTACAGCAAGTCCACTGCAGCGCCTTCTGCTCCAACCAGTGGTGTTCACCTGCCCAGATTAATCTCTCCAGGCATGTATGTGCCACAGGGCAAACAGGGCACAGTAGGGAGACGTCGTTGTGCCTTTTGTCACAGGAAATGCCCCATCACCTGCACCACCTGTTCAGTATGCCTCTGCTTTACAGCAGAAAGAGACTGCTATGGGCCATGGCACCAGCAGCACAATATTGTGTAGACGACTGAGGGTCTTCACAATATTGTAAGTAGAAAATGTGTAAATAGTTACCCTTGTTATTTTTTTGTTCATTATTATTTATTTATTAATTTTTTTTTCTTCATATATATATATACTTTTTTGGGGGTGTGTTAGAATAGCATTTATGTATTTTGTATATAGTTCTTTCCTTCAAAATGTATCACTGTACCAATTTGGCCACTTAGGTACATTTGGGTACATTTGTGTGGGACACCTGGGTGACTTCATGCTCAATGTCATGTAGCTCGCTCATTTTTGAAGTTATCTGTCTAAAACTTTGCTCAGCTATTGTTGTCATCTTATGTTCTTCATTCAAACCATCCCCAGCTTCACGGTCGGTTTGTATTGTTTATTGTTTTGTTGGTGACATTAGAAATAAAGTAATATATGCTCACAACGCTGCACTTTGGTCCACTTCTTTCGACGGCTGTGACAGCTAGATTTAATTGTTTCCCTATACGTTCCATTGGAAGAGCATGGAACGTGCTCAAAAAAATATATATTCTGGTTGGTTTTTCGTTGGATTTTCACCTACCATATCTATTGTGTTATAGTCTCCTACATTACTTTAACAGTTCTACAAACTTCAAAGAGTTTTCTTTCCAATGGTACCAATTATAAGCATATCCTGATTTCAGGGACTGAGCAACAGGAAGTTTACTTTGGGCACATCAGTCATGTGGAAATTGAGAAAAATAGACCCTAGCCTGAAGATGTTTTTAATGGTTTGATTATAGAGACCCTTGAATTAACTCTATCAGTAGGTAAGTGATACAGTTGAAGTCGGATGTTTACATACTGTACACCTTAGCCAAATTTGATGACTTTTCCTAGAGTGACCCCAACATTAGAAAATGTAAAACAAATCCTTTGTTCATATTTCCATGAAATCTGTACCCCCCAGGGTACAAACATTGTCTTAGGGTCATTTTTGACCCGGCAGTTATAAAATCATTTACACATCACAAAAAAAAACACAGAAAGACACACACACAAAATGAGAAATTGAGATTTTGTGTACTACTGATTCAACTCAGCCAACTGCTCCTGATGAGAAAGATCACCATAGTTGGTACAGTTAGGAAGAACAAGCCTGAACTCCCCCCTGAACTCCTCACAACAAGGGGGAGAGAGGTCTTCTCATCAAAGTTTGCCTTCACCCCCACCACCACTCTAGTTTTTTACCTCCCAAAGAGGAACAAGAATGTGATCCTCCTGAGCACACTGCACAAAACGGCTGCGACCAATGATTGTGAGGACAGAAAACCAGTCATCATCCTGAACTAAAACCACAACAAAGGAGGTGTGGACAACCTGGACAAGGTGATTGGAACTTACAGCTGGAGGAGGATGACTGCCCGCCGGCCCCTGGTCATCTTCCATAATATCATTGATGTGTCCTCCATACAATGCCTTCATGACATGGAACAACATCAGCCCTACCTGGATGCCTGAGAAGCGGAACAAGAGGAGGGTGTTCCTGGAGCAGCTGGGAAAGGCACTTGTAACCCCACACATTCAAAGAAGATAGCATCTCCCCCGCACAGCAGCCTCTGCAGCGCTTATGAAAGCTGTTCAGGGGGCTGAATCTTGTCCTGATCCACCAGAGGCTGCAGCTGGGGCAGGAAATACTATGTGCTGCACATGTGAGAAATACATCTACAAAGACCATGCACACACACCTGCATATAATCCTATTATGTGCTAATTACAGTTGATTGATTTATGTTCTTCACATTTTTGTTTTGTATCTATTATCTTATTCGAATCTTATTTATTGTTGTTGTTTATACACCTTGTGGGACGGGCAATGGTTAAAAATGGGAGAAGACTAGGATTTTGCAGTTGAATTTGCCATTGTACAGTATATAAGAATATATCACTATGTTGCCAAAAAAGTTCAAGACTTATTGTTTCCTTTCAATAAAATGGATTCAAAAATAAAATGCAAATTTCTGCTACCTTCTTAGGCTTTACAAGTACTATTTCTTGCTAAAAAATGTATGTTTACACTTATGCAGTACCTTTAGCAATACTACGACTACTACTAATAATAATAATAAACCACTACTTTAGTAAAGAAAACAGTTATGACAGGTGTGTTGTAATAAAAACGCGTTGGGTCCATTGGTTAAATGCAGTCTTTCTGCATTGTGAAGAGGGAAAATCCAGATATTCACAAAGTTTGTGATGAATGGCAGGTTGTTTCTTTATGCAAGGGGGGGCACCAACCCAGACAGGAAGATCACATCAGTAACTCAACCCACTCAAGTGACGCACCCCTCCTAGGGACGGCATGAAAGAGCACCAGTAAGCCAGTGACTCAGCCCCTGTAATCGGGTTAGAGAAAGAGAATCCCAGTGGAAAGAGGGGAACTGGCCAGGCAGAGACAGCAAGGGCGGCTCGTTGCTCCAGAGCCTTTCCGTTCACCTTCACACTCCTGGGCCAGACTACACTCAATCATATGACCCACTGAAGAGATGAGTCTTCAGTAAAGACTTAAAGGTTGAGACCGAGTTTGCGTCTCTCACATGGGTAGGCAGACCATTCCATAAAAATGAAGCTCTATAGGAGAAAGCCCAGCCTCCAGCTGTTTGAGAAAGCCCAGCCTCCAGCTGTTTGCTTAGAAATTCTAGGGACAATTAGGAGAACTGCGTCTTGTGACCGTAGCGTACGTGTAGGTATGTACGGCAGGACCAAATCAGAGAGATAGGTAGAAGCAAGCCCATGTAATGCTTTGCAGGTTAGCAGTAAAGCCTTGAAATCAGCCCTTGCCTTGACAGGAAGCCAGTGTAGGGAGGCTAGCACTGGAGTAATATGATCAAATGTTTGGGTTCTAGTCAGGATTCTAGCAGCCGTATTTAGCACTAACTGAAGTTTATTTAGTGCTTTATCTGGGTAGGCGGAAAGTAGAGCACTTCAGTAGTCTAACCAAGAAGTAACAAAAGCATAGATACATTTTTCTGCATCATTTTTGGACAGAAAGTTAATGATTTTTGCAATGTTACGTAGAAGGAAAAAAGCTGTCCTTGAAACAGTCTTGATATGTTCACAAAAGAGAGATCAGGGTCCAGAGTAATGCCGAGGTCCTTCACAGTTTATTTGAGATGACTGTACAACAATTAAGATTAATTGTCAGATTCAACAGAAGATCTCTTTGTTTCTTGGGACCTAGAACAAGCATCTCTCTTTTGTCTGAGTTTAAAAGTAGAACGTTTGCAGCCATCCACTTTCTTTTGTCTGAAACACAGGCTTCTAGTGAGGGCAATTTTGGGGCTTCACCATGTTTCATTGAAATGTACCGCTGTGTGTCATCCGCATAGCAGTGAAAGTTAACATTATGTTTTCGAATGACATACCCAAGAGGTAAAATATATAGTCAAAACAATAGTGGTTCTAAAACGGAACCTTGAGGAACACCAAAATGTACAGTTGATTTGCCAGAAGACAAACCATTCACAGAGACAAACTGATATCTTTCCGACAGATAAGATCTAAACCAGGCCAGAACTTGTCCGTGTAGATCAAATTGAGTTTCCAATCTCTCCAAAAGAATGTGGTGATCGATGGTATCAAAAGCAGCACGCAGCACTAAGGTCTAGGAGCACGAGGACAGATGCAGAGCCTCAGTAGCGGAATAATTGTCATCAGCAACCGCTGAATTGCATAGCGCAACAGTCAAATAATATTACTAAAAAATATTCATATTCATGAAATCACAAGTGCAATATAGGTAAACACAGTTTAGCCTTTTGTTAATCCACATGTCATCTCAGATTTAGAAATTATGCTTTACAGCGAAAGCAATCCAAGCATTTGTGTAAGTTTATCGATAGCAAAGCATAACATTATGTACACTAAGCATTAAGTAGCTAGGTCATGAAAATTAGAAAAGCAATCAAAAAAATGGTTTACCTTTGATGATCTTCAGATGTTTTCACTCACGAGACTCCCAGTTACACAACAAATGTTCCTTGTGTTCCATAAAGATTTATATCCAAAATACCGACGTTTGTTTGTAGCGTTATGTTCAACAATCCACAGGAAAGAGCGGTTACGACAATGCAGATGTATATTCCAAATAATATCCATAATGTCCGCAGAAACATGTCAAACGATTTTTATAATCAATCCTCACGTTGTTTTAAAAATATATATTTGATAATATATCAACCGAGTGTGGAGGTTTTTCAATAACAGCGGGAGGAACAATGGCGGCTTTACTCAGTTGCGCAAAACCAACTCTGAGAGCCCCCACCTATCCACTCACGCAATGTGATCCTTCACGCTAATTGTTCAAAATAAAAGCCTGAAACTATGTCTAAAGACTGATGACACCCTAGGGAAGCCATAGAAAAAGGAATCTGGTTGATATCCCTTTAAATGGAGGATAGGCACGCATAGGAACAGAGAGGTTTCAAAATAAGAATAATTTTCCTCAGGCTTTCGCCTGCAATATCAGTTCTGTTATACTCACAGACAATATTTTTACAGTTTTGGAAACTTTAAAGTGTTGTCTATCCTAATCTGACAATTATATGCATATTCTAGTTTCTGCGGCTGAGAAATAGGCAGTCTCAAATGGGTATGTTTTTTAGCTGAAAACAAAAATACTGCCCTCTACACGGAAACGGTGCTATGATGGGGTCTAAAACCAGACTGAAGCATTTCGTATACATTGTTTGTGTGCAGGAAGGCAGTGAGTTGCTGCGCAACAACCTTTTCAAAACATTTTGAGAGGAATGGAAGATTCGATATAGGCCGATAGTTTTTATATTTTCTGGGTTTTTCAAGAGAGGCTTTCTTTATAACTGCCACTTTTAGTGAGTTTGGTACACATCCGGTGGATAGAGAGCCGTTTATTATGTTCAACAGGCCAAGCACAGGAAGCAGCTTTTTCAGTAGTTTAGTTGGAATAGGGTCCAGTATGCAGCTTGAAGGTTTAGTGGCCATGATTATTTTCATCATTGTGTCAAGAAATAAAGTACTAAAACACTTGAGTGTCTCTCTTGATCCTAGGTCCTGGCAGAGTTGTGCAGACTCAGGACACCTGAGCTTTGACGGAATACACAGATTTAAAGAGGAGTTCGTAATTTGCTTTCTAACAATCAAACAATGATCTTTTCCTCAAAGAAGTTCATGAATTTATTACTGCTAAAGTGAAAGCCATCCTCACTTGGGGAATGCTGCTTTTCTGTTATCTTTGCGACAGTCTCAAAAAGACATTTCGGATTGTTCTAATTTTCCTCAATTAAGTTGGAAAAATAGGATGATTGAGCAGCAGTAAGGGCTCTTCGGAACTGCACGGTACTGTCTTTCCAAGTCGGAAGACTTCCAGTTTGGTGTGGCGCCATTTCCGTTCCAATTTTCTGGAAGCTTGCTTCAGAGCTCGGGTATTTTCTGTATACCAGGGAGCTAGTTTCTTATGAGAAATGTTTTTAGTTTTTAGGGGTGCAACTGCATCTAGTGTATTGTGCATGGTTAAATTGAGTTCCTCAGTTAGGTGGCTAACTGATTTTTGTCCTCTGACGTCCTTGGGTAGGCAGAAGGAGTCTGGAAGGGCACCAAGGAATCTTTGTGTTGTCTGTGAATTTATAGCACGACTTTTGATGCTCCTTGGTTGGGGTCTGAGTGGATTATTTGTTGCAATTGCAAACGTAATAAAATGGTGGTCCGATAGTCCAGGATTATGAGGAAAAACATTAAGATCCACAACATTTATTCCATGGGACAAAATTAGGTCCAGAGTATGACTGTGACAGTGAGTAGGTCCAGAGACATGTTGGAGAAAACCCACTGAGTCGATGATGGCTTCGAAAGCCTTTTGGAGTGGGTCTGTGGACTTTTCCATGTGAATATTAAAGTCACCAGAAATTTAAATATTATCTGCTATGACTACAAGGTCCGATAGGAATTCAGGGAACTCAATGAGGAACACTGTATATGGCCCAGGAGGCCTGTAAACAGTAGCTATAAAAAGTGATTGAGTAGGCTGCATAGATTTCATGACTTGAAGCTCAAAAGACGAAAACGTCATTTTTTTCTTTGTAAATGTAAATTTGCTATCGTAAATGTTAGCAACACCTCCGCCTTTGCAGGATGCACGGGGGATATGGTCACTAGGAGCTCATCACTCACCCTATCTAGGAAGGGGCCAGAGACAATGACTCAATGCCGACACATCTTTCTAGCTGATTTACACACTGAAGCTATGTTGCACTTGGTGACCTCTTGACTGTTTCATCCTAACATCGTTGGTGCTGACGTGGATAACAATATCTCTATACTCTCTACACTCGGCAGTTTTAGCTTTAGCCAGCACCATCTTCAGATTAGCCTCGCTGCTTAATGGGGAAAACCAGTTGAAAGTTTCTGTCGGCTGAATGAGCAACACTGGTTGAGCATTCCTACAGCATTTCCCTCCAGAAATGAGAAAGTTGTCCGGCTGCGGGGACTGTGCGAGGGGATTTATACTAACGCTACTATCTGTACTTACTGGTGGCACAGACGCTGTTTCATCCTTCCTACACTGAAATTACCCTTGCCTAACGATTGCGTCTGAAGCTGAGCTTGCAACACAGCTATCTCGCCGTAAGGCGATCGTTCTCCTGTATATTATGAGTACATCGACGGCAATTAGAAGGCATCATGTTAATGTTACTACTTAGCTTCGGCTGTTGGAGGTCCTGACGAACCACGTCCAGATAAAGCGTCCGGAGGGAAAAAGCTCAAATATAAACGCTAATTAAAAAGTAAAAAACGTAAAGTTGGCAGGTAGCAAAGTTAGGTTGGCAGCAAAATGCACAAAACGCACAGCAACACGTAAACAAGTCTGCAAGTTGTGACCGGAAAGCAGGTGGGACCAGACTAGGCAAACCAGTTAAGAACACAATCTAGTCATGGATGTCTGTGTTTCGGCCAAATCAAGGCCGGTCATCTGTGAACATTGAAATTAAACCGGGTCCAGACTGGACCAAGAAACGACATCTGTAGAAACTGAAATCAAGACAAGGGTGGACTGACCTACTGACCAGATCTGACCTACTTTTCATCCATGGACGTCTGGTGTAGGTCGGTGCTCAGTGAGTAAGGATGCTGGTTACAGTAAATGGTAAGTGAGGAGGCTCATGGGTAGGTGTCAGGAAGAGCCGGGAGAACGAGAGAGAGGAAGAACAAGAGATGGAGAATGAGAGAGAAGGGGATGGATTATCCATACTGTTTTCCCACTTGCTTTGACCACCAGACGTCGGAAAGTGTAAACTAGTGGAAGGGAGGACTTTAGCTGGTGACTACTATTATTTCGCATTGTAGTCAACTAAATTGCAGTAATTCCTATACTGATGTCTGAAATTCTGTTACCAATTTGGTAACATCATTTTTTGTTTTAATCACTTAGTAATTCATAAACCAAATAGATATCAGTAAAACACTATTACTAGTTAGTACACATACATTTCTCCAGTGTTAAATCAACACTCAGAGTGTTACATTTAACACTGGTCCATTGTCTATACAGGTCCACACTTTTCAGTGTTAAATTAACACACTACTTAGTGTAAAACCTTTTTTGCCTTGTTGAGTTACCACCCATGACCGTATTTGTTAGTGACAGAGACATGGTTGTTGCATTCATCCATTTCACCTTCACCAAGTGAGATCCTGAGAAAATATGTTGTCATTAAATGGTTTAATACAAAACAACATTTTATAAGGCCTTATTTTGAGGGCCTAGTTTAAACCTAATACAGTGGCCACAACAGGCCAGCAAGTCACATTAAGATGGCTTGTAAAAATTATGTAAAATTCCTATTGGATTCCAGCCAGAGTGTGGATATCCAACATTCATCATTTTTATTCACCCGTAACCTACATTCAGAATGACTGTCAGGTTGGGAAGACAAAGATTGGAGACTACCTAAACCATCCAAACTGGAACAGCCATTTCAGTAATAGGTGCAATAAGTACAATTAACAGATTGGATTAATTAAAAAAAATGTAAGCTATTTATATTTGAGTAGCATAAGATTAATCAATTAATGTAGATGCAAAAACATAGATATTGATTTTTGTATATATCAACCTTGATGTTTGCTTGTGTTTGCTTTGTATGTACACAGCTGTGATAATAACACACGTGAATTCCCTCGGCATATAGTGAGGTTGGCATTTTAGCATCAGAAACTCCACGTCCGGTGAATAGGAGCTTGAGGTGCTTTCATCTACGGTAGACTAGGAAATTTTGATGAGAAAGCATACACCTTCCCCCTACTCTTACCAGAAGCAACCGTATGATCCACATGGAAAATTGAGCTGTCTGGTTGAATAGCAGAGTCAAAGTGAATTGTCCGTAAACCATGTCTCTGTAAAAACAAAGTCACAGCATTCCCTGATGTCCCTCTGCAATTGTAACCTTGCTCTCAGTTCACAAAGTTTATTTTCCAGTGATTGGACATTAGCCATCAGGATACTAGAAAGAGGAGGCAGTGTAGCCAGTCTAGCTTGGATTCCCCCTCTCCTTCCTCTTCTTTGTCACTGGCATTGCAACAGGTCAGCCTGCTATTCGGGGAATAAAGGAGTGAATGTATTATTTCAGATCTGGGAGGCCGAGAGAAGTGTATAGCCTCCGATTCATGATCCAGAAGTGTTTGACGGTCATAGGACATTATTGTACGAACATTCTGAGCAAACAAATGTAATAATTTATGCAAAAATATACAAAAGTCGACCAGGAACTTATGCGTGCCCTCCTCAGCGCCACCAGCGTAACTATCTTAACAGATTTCTCTTAAAGGTCCTGATGCGTGCCCTCCTCAGCACCACCAGCGTAACTATCTTAACAGATTTCTCTTAAAGGTCCTGATGCGTGCCCTCCTCAGCGCCACCAGCGTAACTATCTTAACAGATTTCTCTTAAAGGTCCCGAATGGTGAAAATCATGTTTTTCAAGTAATTGGAAGTAGGGTGACCCAATTATGAAAAATGACTTTAGCTGGTACATTGATCAAACTTGATCATAAAGTTACTTGTTCCTTTCCCCCGTTATCAAACACCTGGATTTAGGAGGCAGGCATTACCAGGGATTTACTTCCGGCTTTATGCAACCTCACATAAAGTTGGAAATGTAATACACCAAGGTTAGCGTCTTATCTAATTTAAATATGTACTGCCTTAAAACCGTCATCACAGGTGCGCCTACACATTGCATTGTCTTGGTTTACAAACCGTGAGCTAGCTACTAGTATGGCGTACAACCAAAGATGTGACCAAAGACACCAGTAACCTTCCATCTGTGTTGTGATTGTTAGCTAGCAAGCTACTTACCAGCATGCTGGCAAAAGTATACTGTGTTGTGAATGGATGCCATAGTGTAAATGTAACATTACACTATTTTCATTTTGGGTGGACAGGCTTCACCAAAACATATGATCATGTCACACGTGGGCAGGCATCTACTCTGTTTGCATATCTTCCCAGGCAAACACCGCAGCAGGAATTTTCCCAATTTCTCAAGGCAAATAAGGGGGAATATGCTGAAACGCCTGTGAAGACAGACCCAACATATTGTAAGTCATAGTTATTCATTTCAAATCTGCATCAATTGAGCAATTCAAGCACACAACCAAATATTGCATATTTCAAAATGAGTACTTCAAAAAGCACCAGAAACATGGTAGAATGAGTAGATCATCACATTAACAAATTGATAGCATCATAACTCAGAACAGTAAACATGTCCCTTTAAAAAAAAATACATGTAGACAAGCTCCTGGATCTCCTCTTCAATGAGGTCACCATTGATCTAGTGCCATATGTGGGGAAGCTGTGCGAGCTGTCCATCTCAGGACTCCTGTGTGCCCGGAGTGAGAGGCCTGACAAGGGAGGCCATAGCTGGATTTGTCTCCTGCTTCAATCTTGGGGGTGACTGAAGCCAAGTGGGTGATTGAAGCCTGCTTGATTGAAGCGGGGTACATGGGTCCCCCTCCTCTCCAACTTCCCTACACAAACATCTCTGTAGTTGGTTGCTAGTAATTCACTTTTACGTGATATAATATCAGATTTTATTACTTTGTGTTGTATTTTTTAAGCCTTCGGACGGGAGATGAGTGTTACAAATTGTACAAATGAATGGGTCCAGCACACTGTAGGGCAACCAGGTTCCTATATTATACTATTAGGCGGTAATTATGTTTTTATGTCAAATGATGTCTCACCATTATTTCTCACCTTTATTTCTCTTGAGTGTCATGTTGATCAGTATTTCGTCTATGCTGGCCTATTGTAAATGATGAAATAAATGACAATTCTGTGTGCTGTACATTTCCTATTGTCTAAGCTTCTAAGGTGACTCAGGCTTTACTAATTATTGTGGAGAAGTGTATGAGTGAACTGTATTCTGCAATTATTTACAAAACATTAGAAGTGCAATTGTTTATTGCTGCGGTTTGTCTGACGTACAACAGTCCATGTTCAGCTCTGTTGACCATGACAGCATTTTGCAGAGAAAATTGGTTGAGGCATAATATTTAGGCTCTGAATGAAGTGGCACATTGTTTACCTTGTTACCTGGCAACAACCGCAAGGGCGTTTCAAAGAGCTGTCAGAGTAAGGCGAGCCACCCAGCCTGTTCCTTCAGGCTTGCTGATAGTTAGCACAAAAATATTATTGGTCATGTTTTGGTCATTTAAATGCATGTTGACTTGGGAAATAGGATGACGGGGCCTTTAATTATTGTGACCTTTTTTGGTTAGATGTTTTTTAAGGCCATTTTTCTATCTGTTTGACCAGAAATTAAAGCCTTTGCCCATTATTAATAGGATAGAAATTGGTTAAAAATGCATATATGCCTTAATACATTTTTTAAATCAGACTCTTAGCTTTCATTTGACACCAGATTCACATGCTGCTATGAACTTCACGTGTTAGTGACCATGGGTCCTTTTACATGGACATGCCCATGTGCTTTACAGTGAATGTATAAAAGTGGCTTCCTGTGACCTTTCTATTTAAGCAATAAACAAACACACACACAGTACACTCTTTACATAACTTTCCTACAATCCATAAAATGCCTGTATTAATAGATATACTGCACATAAAAAGCATGTAGTAGCTGTAGTGGAAATAGTGATACTACTCGTAAATAAACGACTTGTAATCTCTTTTATTCTCACCGTCCCTGAAGCAGGTCAAATACCTTCTTACAATATATGTCTTGTTCATATAAACAGATGTAAGTCCGAC
Organism: Oncorhynchus keta; assembly: GCF_023373465.1. Taxonomy (NCBI): domain Eukaryota; kingdom Metazoa; phylum Chordata; class Actinopteri; order Salmoniformes; family Salmonidae; genus Oncorhynchus; species Oncorhynchus keta. Next base: position 28,379,404 of record NC_068424.1, on the reverse strand, counting down.
TAATCTTTGGCACTGCAGTGTGTTTATCTCTCTGTGTGATAGGACCGGCTTGCTGAGTAAGACCTTCCACACACACAATGTCTGCATGCCAAATGTCACCCTATTCCCTTCATAATACACTAATAGTACCCAGAGAGCTCCAGTCAAAAATAGTGCACTATATAGGGAATAGGGTGCCATTTGGGATCCAGCCATTCACTCAGCTCGGGTCAGAAGCATGAAAGATTAATTCCGCCAAATTATTCTCCTCAATATGCCGTCAACTCACTCAATTAACAACGTGCTTCCTTGCGCCGTCGGTTTGACAAAGTGCAGAGGAATAACTACCGAATCAGCCGACCATACACAACCCTGAACAGCGAGAGAGAAGAAAAAGAGAGAAACTGGTGTGGGTCCATTTCCCTGTCTGCCCAGATAATAGATTTTCTGAACTCCCAAGCTGCTGATTGGATAATCGCGCCACCTCTCCCCTTTGTCTTATTCATATCTCACTCCTGTGTCATCCTATCTCTGCAGGGCTTTACACTATCTAAAGTTCAGCCTATCCATACCTGGCAATGTAACCCAGCTCAGAAAATGTATGGTGCAAAAAGACTTACATGTTCTCAATGTAAATATAGAAATGGTTTCAAATTTCTAACATAAAAGGTGTTAGAAAATTGCATGAACCACACACTTTTCAGAAATAAAACATTGGAGAACTTTGTCAGTGCAATAATAGTGTACTGATAGGCAGGGATGGGGAGTAACGGATTACATGTAATTGCAAAAAACGGGAACTGTAATCTGTTACGGTACCAGCAAAAATATTGTAATCTCATTACAGATACTTTTAAAAACTAGATGATTACTTGAGAATTACTTTTAAGTTCAGAAAGGATTTTTGCAACAAAAAAAGTATTTGACACTTCTCTGTTTTCTCAATGACATTAAAATCAGCATTGAAAAAAGGTTGAAGTTTGTTCCACCTGAGCAAGTCTGACCAGAAGTCAGAGACCACTATGATGACACACCAAATGTGTTTGATCGATAGCAGGAAAATAGCAGGAATATGCTTTTGTAGGCTACAGTCCAAGCTATGTCTTCCAATGGTGCGACTGCTTTCGACATCCAAAGATTATCCAACTTGAAAGTGTGGAGGTAAGGATGACAGCAGTGGTGTCGTCTACGGCGATACAGATATCACTTATTATTGATATCTACGTAGTGCATTGTTCTGAATCAAACTGCTGCTCTCTCATTTAGCGTTTTGCACTTTACGGATTGTGGTTGTTTTGGATGGCTGTTCGCAAATCTAAATGTGTATTTGAACCCAAAAATGGTTGAATTCCAGAAGTTAAAACTGCCTATATAGGAAATCATTGTTTTTGAAACCAGTTCACAGCCAGTGAAAAATGCTCTCTTGCAACAGCTGCATAGTGCGGATCATTGCCTATGGAATAAAAGTGGGGCTAATTCATTACGATAAAGAAAAATCGATAGGCCTAATGGACACATGTTTAAACTCTCCTCATTTGATAGACTTAAAGGGGTAATCTGTAGTTGCTACATCTATTTTTGGACTTATAAATGATATATCTTAACGTAAAGATATAATTTAATCATATTGTTATATGTAGTAGAAAGTGATGGGTTAGATGAAGCCTACATAACCAACACATAAAGTAAAATGTAACATCCATATATGACCAGCTACAGTATGTAAACCTTAACATTGATTTATCCTGCAATGGATGTTGTTGAATTTGTAAAATACATTTTTGTCTTTTAATGTGTCTTAAGGGGAAAGTAATCTAAAAGTAACCTACCCAACCCTGTTGATAGGGAAATCATAGTGGTTCCAAATAAACAACAAAGGATTGATTAAAACGTCAACAAATTAATAGTCCTGTCAGAGCCAACAAACCAAAGGGCAAATCTGCAATGTAAATGAAAACCTTACCCTGCTGTAAAAAACAGCATACATTTTAAGCTGGTCTATGCTACTCCATGATGGTCTATGCTGGTCGGATGCTGGTCAAGCTGGTCTGACCAGCAGGGTCTAGCTTAGGGATCATGAACTAGATTCAGCCGCTGGCTGATTTTTTCTTGAGCGGATGGTCAGGGCGCCGGAACATAATTACACACCATTTGTAGACTGGAAATTGATCACAAGAAGACAAAACACATATTTGACTAAAACACAGTAATTTCCAACCTTGCTTACATTTTTATACAATCACATTTATATCTCTATTATGCATGGAAATAATTTTGAACAGAGTTCCAAAATTAAACTCACTTCAACCTGATTTTCTGGTGTTTTTACAGTCTTTTATGTCCAACAATAAAATAAAGAACTTGGTGGACAAAATAAAATCACCTGCCGGCCAAATTCGGGCCACCAGTTGGGGAACCCTGATCTAGTTGGTCAAGCTGATCTGACCAGTATGGTCTAACTCGGGGATGGGCAACTGACAGCCCTACAAGGACAAATCAAAGGGTTCTACGTGGCGCCCAAAATAGTTCCCCTATAGGGACAAATGACAGAATGTCTATTGGTTCTAATATTTTAACAATCATAATGATACCCACAGATTCAGTGGTGTAGCAGGAAATTCAGGATTCAACACATCTGCCACAGTGATCCTCAACACTGGGGCCCCTCGGGGGTGTGTACGTAGTCCCCCACCTGTACTCCCTGTTCATCCATGACTGCGTGGCCAAACACGACATTGGTTTTGTACACTGCTGCTACTTGCTGTTGTGTTACTTTTTATTATTTTTTACTTTAGTTTATTTGGTAAATAGTGAACTGCACTGTTGGTTAAGGGCTTGTAAGTAAGCATTTCACGGTAAGGTCTACACTTGTTGTATTCGGCGCATGTGATGTTGACTAGCTACCTCAAGTTAACTAGATCACATTAGCAAACTATCTAATTTATAGCTTACAGATGTAACTCAGAGGTGTAGCCTACTTAAGCAATATAGTCGATACTTCTAGAATGAAGAGGATGGTCATTTATCTAGCAGCATAGGCAAAATTTTAGACATCACCATCTTTGAAGCATTTTGGCTTTAAAATTAGCTCTCAACAATCACAGGCATCTAACTAAGCTAGCAACTATTTATATATATTTTTTAAAATATTTTATTTCACATTTATTTAACCAGGTAGGCATGTTGAGAACATGTTCTCATTTACAACTGCGACCTGGCCAAGATAAAGGAAAGCAGTTCGACACATAACAACACAGAGTTACACATGGACATGTGTACTGTAGAAAAATAAGTCTATATACAATGTGAGCAAATGAGGTGAGATGAGGGAGGTAAAGGCAATAAATAGGCCATGGTGGCGAAGTCAATACAATATAGCAATTAAAACACATCTACAGTCAAATAAGGAGGAGCATGGTGGAATAATGGTGCCATTATTTCATTCAATTGGATTGAATTTCATAATTTTAATCAGCTCTATTGTTGTCATTTACAGACATTAATCATGAAATAGGTCAACTGATACAGGATACAGAATATTTTGTCAATCTCTACGGGTTTGTCATCTGATTTCTTGGAGCCTGGCGGAGATGACTTACTTCAAGGCAGGACATTTCTCTGCATCCAGGTTGAGGCTTCCTACCAAGAAGAAACATGGATCACTCTGTGTCAGTAAGTCATGATATTATTGTTTTCCTTTACATTGCGTGATACTATTTCAAAAGTATCAAGAGTACTTACATACCACTCATATAAGGAGTGGAGAGGCCCTATACACCATACACCTGTATATTAGGGGTGTGCCGCCATGGCCACATTCATATTCGTAATCCTATCCGTAAATTGATAGTCGGATCGGATGATACTTGTGATCAGAAAACACTGAAGTGTTTTAAAATGCCTAAGTACATGTTGCCAAAATACCTCCTTGCAAGTTCTCACTGCAAAAAAAAAGCTGCAGATTAGAAGCAGCGCACGGCGAGGTGTGTGTGTGTCTGTGTCCTCAAGTTGCAGTGGGCAGCCAAGTTTGCTATCACTCAGTCAAAATGCGCATCAACGTTTCATATTTTTTCCCTACACTTGAGCAGCTTGTTTGATATTATGCACATTGATAGCTTGAAATCAAACATCCTCACCATGTGATGTATCATAGTAACAGGCAGAAGCCATTTAAGGATCAGACTGAAAATATGAGAGGGAAAATTATCTGGTGAAATTATGGAGCAAATTAATCAAGAAATACAGCTTCACTCGATACAGTCTGTGCAGTGTTGAAAGCTGAGCTGTACTCCATTTTGAATTCTGGCTGTAACACAACAAATTGTGGAATAAGTCCATTTCTAAAGGCACTGTACATGCAAAAAGAAATATTGAAACAAGCTATTCTAAAAATCAAACTGCGATAGAGAATGCTGGGATGAGAATGATAATGATGAGCATGGTTTTGCAGACCAGCAAAATTCTGATTACTTGGGAGTCACCTCACTTGGGATAAACCTTAACGTGAAATGCTTACTTACAACAATAACCAACAATGCAGTTTTAAGAAAATAGAGTTAAGAAAATATTTACTAACTGAACTAAAGTAAAACATTTGATTCAAGAAGTAACACAACATAACAATACTGAGACTATGTGCAGAGGGTACCGGTACCGAGTCAATGTGCGGTGGTACAGGTTAGTCAAGGTAATTTGTAGGTATGGGTAAAGTGACTATGCATAGATAATAGACATCGCGGAGCAGCAGTTAAAAAACATATGGAGGGGAGGGGCGTCAATGTAAATAGTCAGAGTGGCCATTTTGTTATTTGCTCAGCAGTCTTATGGCTTGGGGGTAGAAGATGTAAGGAGCCTTTTGGTCCTAGACCTGGCGCTCTGGTGCCGCTTGCTGTGCGGTAGCAGAGAGAACAGTCTATGACTTGGGTGACTGGAGTCTGTGACAATGTTTTGGGCCTTCCTCTGACACCTCCTAGTATATAGGTCCTGGATGGCAGGAAGCTTGGCCCTAGTGATGCCTATATAGTGGTCTACAGCATATAAGAGTTACTCTACCCCAGGCGGGCAATACCTTGAGACTTCTTTATTATTAGACATTTGTGCACCAGTTATTGACAAAAGGACACACAACCCCGCCCTTCGTCTTACCAGACGTAGCTTCTCTGTCCTGCCGATGCACAGTAAACCCAGCCAACTCTATATTATTTAAAGAGCGTGTGAATTTTTTCAGCTTTTTGTTAAAAATCGCGCAAAATTTCAACGTCCTGCTACTCATGCCAGGAATATAGTATTTGCATATGATTAGTATGTGTGGATTGAAAACACTCTGAAGTTTCTAAAACTGGTTAAATCATGTCTGTGACTATAACAGAATGTGTGTAGCAGGCAAAACCCCAAGGAAAACTGTTCACCAAAAAAAAAAAAAATAGGGAAAATAGATAGTGCCCAGTTTACAATTCCTATAGCTTCCACACAATGTCGCCAGTCTTGGCAATTGGGTTGAAGTTCATCCTTGGTGAAATGAAGAATAGGCACTTCCTGTCATCGGGTACACCGGAGGAAGTTATGAAAGAGAGAATATCGACCATGATTTCAAGACCTGCTGCTATTGAATACAGATCGCCCCGTGATCAATTTGATCGATTATTAACGTTTACTAATACGTAAAGTTTGATTACAAAAATAGTTTGAAGTGTTTTGTCAAAGTTTATAGGCAACTTTTTTTATTTAAAAAAATGACGTTGCGTTTTGGAAAGCTGTTTTTTCCTGGATCAGACGGGCTTCAGAAATGGACATTTTGGGTATACATGGACGGATTTAATCGAAAAAAAGACCCAATTGTGATGTTTATGGGACATATGGGAGTGCCAACAAAGAAGCTCGTCAAAGGTAATGAATGTTTTATATTTTATTTATGCGTTTTGTGTAGTGCCGGCTACGCTAATTCTTTTGTTTACGTCCCCTTCAGGTATATCGGGGGGTTGCATGCTATCAGATAATAGCTTCTCATGCTTTCGCCGAAAAGCATTTCAAAAATCTGACACGTTGGCTAGATTCACAACGAGTGTAGCTTTAATTGAGTACCCTGCACGTGTGTTTTAATGAAAGTTTGAGTTTTATCGAGTACTATTAGTTGTCACTCTGAAATTTCCCCTGATGTTGATCCCTGTACAGGGACAGCAGCCATAACAAGATATATACCAAGAGAGTTGTAATCTATATTATTTGTAGCTGTCTATATATCACCACAAGTGGATGCTGGTGCTAAGACCGCCCTCAACGAGCTGTATAAGGTCGTAAGCAAACAGGAAAATGCTCATCCAGAATAGGCGCTCCTAGTGGCCAGGGACTTTAATGCAGGCAAACTTATTTTTTAAATTACCTTATTTCTACCAGTATGTCACATGTTCCACCCGAGGGGAAAAAAATCTAGACCACCTTTACTCCACATACAGAGATGCATACAATGCACTCCCTCACACTCCATTTGGCAAATCTGACCATAATTCTATCCTCCTGATTCCAGCTTACAAGCAAAAACTAAAGCAGGGAGTACCAGTGACTCGCTCAATACAGCAGTGGTCAGATGACGTGGATGCTACGGTACAGGACCGTTTTGCTAGCACAGACTGGAACATGTTCAGGGATTCATCCAATGGCATTGAGGAGTGGCATATATATATCCAATGGCATTGAGGAGTGGCATATATATATATATATATATATATATATATATATATATATATATTGAGGAGTACACCACCTCAGTCACAGGCTTCATCAATAAGTGCATTGATGACATTGTCCCAACAGTGACCGTACGTACACATCCCAACCAGAAACCATGGATTACAGGCAACATCCGCATCGAGCTAAAGGTTAGAGCTGCCGCTTTCATCGAGCAGGACACTAATCCGGACACTTACAAGAAATACCGCGATGCCCTCAAACGAACCATAAAACATAAAACAAATTGTCAATACAGAATTAAAATGTAATCCTACTACACTGGCTCTGGCGCTCATCAGATGTGGCAGGACTTGAAAACTATTACAGACTACAAAGGGAAACCCAGCTGCGAGCTGCCCAGTGGCGCGAGCCTACCAGACAAGCTAAATACCTTTTATGCTCACTTTGAGGCAAGCAACACTGAGGCAAGCAACACTGAAGCATGCATGAGAGCACCAGCTGGACCGGACAACTGTGTGATCAAGCTCTCTGTATCTGATGTGAGCAAAACCTTTAAGCAGGTCAACATTCACAAGGCAACGGGGCCAGATTGATTACCAGGACATGTACAAAAGGCATGCGCATGCGCATTTTCAACCTCTCCCTCACACAGTCTGTAATACCTTAATGTTTCAAGCAGACCACAATATCCCTGTGCCCAAGGAAGCGAAGGTAAACTGCTTAAATGATTACTGCCCCGTAGCACTCACTTCGGTAGCCATGAAGTATTTTGAAAGGCTGGTCATGGCTCACATGAACACGATCATCCTGGAAACCCTAGACCCACTCCAATTCGCATAACAGATAACAACACATCTGCCATGCTGATCCTCAACACTGGGGCCCCTCAGGGGTGCGTGCTCAGTCCCCTACTGTATTCCCTGTTCACTCATGACTGCCTGGCCAAACATGACTCCAACACCATCATTAAGTCTACTGACGACACGACAGTGGTAGGCCTGATCACTGTCAACGATGAGACAGCCTATAGGGAGGTCAGAGACCTGGCAGTGTAGTGCCAGGACAACAACCACTCCCTCAATGTGAGCAAGACAAAGGAGCTGATTTTGGACTACAGGAAAAGGCGGGCCGAACAGGCTACCTTAACATTGATGGGGCTGTAGTGGAGCGGTTCGAGAGTTTCAAGTTCCTTGGTGTCGACATCACCAAGAAACTATCATGGTCCAAACACACCAAGACAGTCGTGAAAATGGCAGGACAACACCTTTTCCCTCTCAGGAGACTGAAAAGATTTGGCATGGGTCCCCAGATCCTCAAAAAGTTCTACAGCTGCACCATCGGTTGCATTGTTGCCTGATATGGCAACTGCTCAGCATCTGACCTTATCTGTGTTGTTGTTCAGCAATGACTCCGTGAAACATAATATATTACCATTTTTATAATCCCATTGGTAGGATTGTCTTAATCGTTGATCATCCATTTTATTTTCCAATTATTGCACGTTGGCCAATTAAACGGATTGCAGTGGCGGTTTACTCACTCGCCTACAAATTCTTAGAAGGCTTCACGCAAATGACCGGGATTTGGGCTTGTTCTCGAGATAGCAGTATATCCTTTGCGTCGGACTTGTTAAAGAAAAAGCTTTGTCCAGTTTGAGGTGAGTCATAGCTGTTCTGATGTCCAGAAGCTCTTTTCAGTCATAAGAGACGATAACAGCAAAATGATGTACAAAATAAGTTAAAAAGAAAAAAAACTAACAACATAGCACAGTTGGTTAGGGGCCCGTAAAATGGCAGCCATCCCCTCCAGCGCCATTCTTCCCCTATCCATCTCTGTCCAAATGCTACAGAGACAGAATAGTCCAATGACTCCCAGAGACTTGTGACCATCTACCTGTAATCTCCCCAGAGCACAGAAAAGTAAGCTCCACTCATAGTAGTATACAGTACTTGATGCACTATGTACTGTAAACCTCCTTCGCTAAGTCCCTTGCTTCCGGTAGCATTGAAAGCCCTAGTATTCAGTCAGAAAGCTTGAAGAATATGTGTGTCACCATCCAGGACCATGCAGTGGCCTGATAGAGAGATGACATTAAATACATTATGTTCCTTTCATCACTAAAGCTGTGTTCGAATTTACTGCACATGTTGCTGAAAATCCAACCCTTTTTTAGTGTCACTGGCTGGGTTTCCATCCAATTGGTGAGCAGATTTTCATCCACATGTTCTAAATTCTGCGTATAAATGCCCCTCGAGATTTCACTGCAAATAGGCTGTGTTGTTTTGATATAATTTGGCCGATTAGGCTTGTGTACATTTACCTGAGTGTTTCATTAGTTAGCTAACTTACTGAGTGACTAGAGTAATTTGTATTTATGTTTTTATTGTTGTTGCATTTCAGGTGGCGAGGGAGTTGGATCACAGAAAGTAACATGCTGCTGACCCGTCCTGGACAAAAGCTGCTGCCCAATACCTTGCACAGCAGTCATTTCACCACAGGACCCTAGGTATTAGTCAATTCTTATGAAATTAATATGAATGGTGATATATCTCTAACCAGGTTTTCATCTAACCTTTTTATGCAAGTAAAGTACATGTCATATAAAAAAATTCCACGTCAGGCCTGATGGAAAGTGCAAATTTGTCAGTAAACTTTCCAGTTGTTTATCAGACTCTCGGTCCCAGCTTTAAGGCCCCTGTACTGTCTCCTCCTTCTAGATTAGTGGTCACCAACCTTTTCTGAGGCAAGATCACTTTCTGAGTCAAATTGCAAGCCAAGATCCACCACTAAGAATTTTTCCAAACATGACTCATAAAACTTAAGGCTATGCAACATTACTTTGGGATAGGGCCCAGCATTTTCACTTTTGGATGAATAGTGGGAGCGAATGAGAGCTGTTTGACTAAGGGGTCTGGCAGCAGCCTCGTTCGCAGTCACACGCGTTCACATGAGAGGTATCTCTCGTTCCTTTTCTTTTCTACAGACAATGGAATTCTCCGGTTGGAACATTATTGAACATTTATGATAAAACATCCTAAAGATTGATTCTATAAATCAAATCAAATCCAATTGATTTATATAGCCCTTCGTACATCAGCTGATATCTAAAACCCCAAACAGCAAGCAATGCAGGTGTAGAAGCACGATACTTAGTTTGACAAGTCCAACGTTCGGCTGGACCTGAACGTGCGTTTGGATTTGTTTACCAAATGCCCTAACAAAAGAAGCTATTTGGACATAAATGATGGACATTATCGGAAGAAAAAAAACATTTATTGTGGAACTGCGATTCCTGGGAGTGCATGAAGATCATCAAAGGTAAGTTAATATTTCTAATGCTATTTATGACTAATGTTGACTGCGCAACATGGCGGATATTTCTTGTGGCTGGTTTGGGCTAAGGTTAGTGATGAATTATTATCTCTATTTGCACTTTTTGTGACTCCTCTCTTTGGCTGGAAAAATGGCTGGGTTTTTCTGTGGCTTGGTGGTGACCTAACATAATCGCTTGTGGAGCTTTCGCTGTAAAGCTTTTTTTTTAATCAGACACTGTGGCTGGATTAACGAGAATTGTATTTTTAAAATGGTGCCTAATACTTGTATTTTTGAGAAATTTGATTCATGAGATTTCTGTTGAAAGCGGAACCCCAGTCCTAGAAAGGTTAACTTCATAAAAAACATTCTGTAGCAATGATGTTTGTGCAGTAGGCTGTAGGCCCAATGCTTTAGCACTGCATATTGGCTATGCTTGAATTGGCCTGCCAATGTTGGTCTTCTCAGACCATTTAGAAATTATATTTGAAGATGTAAGGTATCATCACACTGGTAATAAGTAATTTATCCATAATATGCTTTTTAAAAATGTACTGAACTGATGGCCTGCATCTGATGGTCAGTCTGAGGGAGGGTGGGGTAGCTTCGATGCAACCAAGAGTTTTTACAGAGTTTTTGCATTGTGCTGTGGAAAAACTCTTTGGTTGCATCAAAGCTAGCAGTGAGTCTGCCTCTCACCCGACTCACCGTCCATCCGCCCTCCTTCCCTCCGCTGAGAAAAGGGAAAACAGTCTTCCAGCTGATGGCAAAACTCAAGTTACACTGCATTACTTCTGCCTCATATACCAATTCATGTTGTTACTCCTATGACCAGATAAAGTGAAATATTACTAGATATTAAAAAAGACACAAACCACTATTCATAACAATGCAAGTGTAACAGTATAACTTTAGTCCATCCCCTCGCCCATACCCGGGCTCGAACCAGGGACCCTCTGCACACATCAACAACTGACACCCACAAAGCATCGTTACCAATCGCTCCACAAAAGCTGCAGGGAACCACTACTTCAAGGTCTCTAGCCATTTCACATTGGTTACACAAAATTATAGATACAATAATTTAAACACATTTTTACTCATAATGCAGCGGCAGTGCTGGATGTAGCATGAGTTGAAGTAGGGAGAACGCATGTTTTATGGCTTATAAAAGTGTTGAACAACTTAAAAATGAGCGTACTCATTAAAATAGCAGCTCTTTGTATTTGTTGAGTCTCTCTAGTAATGATTTTTAAAGTTTTTAAATCTCACAGTATCAACTTTGCTGTGCACTCTAGGTTTCTTTTTTACAGTCTACCACGCAAGGAAATTGTGCAGACACGGTGATCTGAGTTATCTGATTGGCCAGCGGTAGGCCTATAGGTGCACTTGATTTGCTCTCTGGGCCTGCCAGATAGGCGGAGTTCTACTTTCAGACACATGAAGGGGATTAAAATTGGTACATTTTGCATTCCTGGTGCTAGCTAGGACTGCTGAATCAAGTGCACCTACCGCAAAAAGCCCAAAACAAATTTTAAAAAGGAGCGCAAAGGCTTTATATTATTGTTGGAGAGTTGGTCTGTGTGATTCCGTTCACTCGGCTCTCAGCTGGGCGACATATGTCATCGACTTGTTGACCAGGAGTGTCCATAGGCTCTCCCGCCTTCAGCCTGATTCCCCTTTTTCAGAATGTAATGTGTGGGTTGGATACGCATACAACCACACCCACACCTGAAGCCTTAAAGGTCTACCGCTCAATAGGCCATTATTATCACAATACAGTATGTTGACATAGTCTTGGCCAAGTACATATATTAACACATTATTTTTTATAGGTTCTTCATTTCTTCTTTTTGAGGCAACGTTATTATTGCTTTCGTAGTAACGCATATTACAAGGGGATAGTCTGGAACCTGTGGAAGGAAGTTGAATCCAACCAACACAGGTTGGCCTACCGTAAAACCTTCATTAAACACTCAACATTTGTTGCTTGGTCTGTGAAATTGGAGCAGGACTTAGGACAGCAGACAGTACTACATCCATTCACAGGAGAGACTTACTACTAGAGAGGGGCCATGCTGTCTTCAGTGATCTCCAAAACCATGCATGCCTAGTCTAGTCTGACATTCTAGCCTGACTACCCTAGCATCATATTCATATTTCATAGATAAACCCATTTGGCCAGGCAGGCATGGCTGGACACACTGTTTCCATCTTGACGCACATCTCTCCTGTGTGTTCAGCTGCAGTGAAGATCCAACATGACGTGTGTTTAATATAGATTAGTGAGCTCCACAGATGGCTCAGAGGATAGAGTGTTCATGTTAAAGGGGGTACGGTATTCCCGCGACACCGCATCCATGTCAGTTGGTTCTCTCTATCTGACTCCTACCCAAACCTGTCTCTCCGTTTGCCTACATCTGTCTCTGGCATGGTCCTGTGTGGATAAACAGAAGCTTAGCCAACTCCTGCTTTGAGTGTGTGCAGTATCCAGGGACACGCCTGGGGTTATTCACACAATGCCATGTTGTTTGTGAGAGCAGTGCACAATAGCTTTAACGGTTTGACATAGGTGGGCAGGATGGCACAGATGCTGTTTGAGTTTTTGTGATAAATTATTTAATATTCGGGTACCTTACTAAAAAAATGACACAAATGTGAGTGAAGAGAGAAGTGAGTGAAGTGAAGAGGGGAATGAATTTCCCTTTCTCCTAACAAACACTACATTCATTTCCAGTAATGGGTCATAAATCATAATGTCCTGCAGACCATATGCTTCTAAATTAGTGAAATGTCCTTTTTTTTTTTTTTTTTTACACATTTCTGATGTGTCCACCATACAATGGTCATTTAGAGAATGGAAATCACTTGCTGTAACACTGGCCGAAAATGAATTCAGTCCATATTGTTTATTAATCAACACACCATGAGTGTGGGTTTTCTTGGCAATGCTGGCCACCGCTCAGGGGATATAAGTTGTTTGCTTCAAAATGTATTGATGACAGTTGGTGTGTGCCAGCATGGGAAGGATATGTTGTTCAGGCCCATGGACAGCATATGCAAATGTTCTATACTGTAGCATTGGCAATAGTACGCATTCTATTCTATGGGACTATAAGGATTTATAGGCTATAATAAAGAAGACCCAGGTCCAAAAACGTGGCCCAATAAAACTAGTGGTAGAACCACATTTGTTTATGTTTACAAATGTGTCTAAGATAATAGTGTCACGTTCTGACCATAGTTCTTGTGTGTTTTCCTTGTTTTAGTGTTGGTCAGGACGTGAGCTGGGTGGGCATTCTGTTGTGTGTCTAGTTTGTCTATTTCTATATTTGGCCTGATATGGTTCTCAATCAGAGGCAGGTGTTAGTCATTGTCTCTGATTGGGAACCATATTTAGGTAGCCTGTTTTGTGTTGGGTTTTGTGGGTGGTTGTTTCCTGTCTTTGTGTTTTATGCACCAGTTAGGACTGTTTCGGTTTTCAAGCTTATTGTTTTGTATCCTGTTCGAGTTACCTTATTAAATTAACATGAACTCTAACCACGCTGCGTTTTGGTCCGCCTCTCCTTCCCAGGAAGAAAGACGTTACGAAGAGGGAATGTATTAAAATTGGTTGATACTAGGAAGTTCTTCAAGGTGGCACTATAGCTCTGAAGACAATTTAATTTTATCTCAAAACAAAACCATGTACCTGGTGTCTCTGTGTAGAATGGTGTTCCTGAGCACTTTGTTTATAGAAGAAGTCTACCTATCGGACACGTCTCCTGCTGGGCGTTATGATAGGCTGCATTACTTCCTGTGGTGTCGTGTCTGCCCTCTAGGCAGATCCCCTATTATCTGGGCCCAGCCAGCCTCACACAGGAGAGCTATAAATGAACACAGAAATATGATAGCTCATGTGTGAAGATACCTTGGCTCTCATGACATGAATAAAACATCAGCAGCTGGTAGACTCTGTTCACACTTAGAATGCATGTGTTGGCCTTTCTAAGAGTCTGTGCCTCTGTGCAATTGTGCGTGTGTGTATGTGACTGTGAGCGTATGTGTTTGAACGCACTTGTTTATTATATACGTTACAGTGCCTTCGGAAAGTATTCAGACGCCTTCCCTTCGACATTTTGTTACGTCACAGCATTATACTAAAATGGATTCATTATAAAAACGTTCTCATCTTTCTACACACATTATACCCCATAATGACAAAGCGAAAAAAAAACAGTTTTTTTTTATTTTAACAAATTTATAGAAAATACAAAACTGAAATATCACATTTACATGATTATTCAGACCCTTTACTCTGTACTTTTTTGAAGGACCTTTGGCAGCAATAACAGCCTTGAGTCTTCTTGGGTATTACGCTACAAGCTTGGCACACCTATATTTGGGGAGTTTCTCTCATTTTTCTCTCATATGCTCTCAAGCTCTGTTAGGTTGGATGGGGAGCGTCGCTACACAGCTATTTTCATGTCTCTCCAGAGATGTTCAATTGGGTTCAAGTCCGGGGTCTGGTTGGGCCACTCAAGGACATTCAGAAACTTGTCCCAAAGCCACTCCTGCATTGTCTTGGCTTTGTGCTTAGGGTTGTTGTCCTGTTGGAAGGTGAACCTTCGCCCCAGTCTGAGGTCCTGAGCGCTCTGTAGTATGTTTTCATCAAGAATCTCTCTGTACTTTTCTCCGTTCATCTTTACCTCAATCCTGACTAGTCTCCCAGTCCCTGCCGCTAAAAAACATCCCCACAGCATGATGCTGCTGCCACCACCATGCTTCACTGTAGGGATGGTGCCTTTTGGCAAACTCCAAGCGGGCTGTCATGTGCCTTTTACCCGAGGAGTGGTTTCGGTCTGGCCATTCTACCATGAAGGCCTGATTGGTGGATTGCTGCAGAGATGGTTGTCATTCTGGAAGGTTCTCCCATCTCCACAGAGGAACTCTTGAGCTCTGTTAGAGTGACCATCGGGTTCTTGATCACCTCTCTGACCAAGGCCCTTCTCCCCCAATTGCTCAGTTTAGGAAGACTCTACTCTAGGAAGACTCTTGGTGGTTCCAAACTTCTTCCATTTAAGAATGATGGAGGTCGCTGTGTTCTTGGGGACTTTCAATGCTGCAGACATTTTTTGGTACCCTTCCCCAGATCTTTGCCTCAACACAATCCTTCGACCTCATGGCTTGTTTTCTGCTCTGACGTGTAGTGAACTGTGGGACCTTATATACACTACCAGTCACGTTTTAGAACACCTACTCATTCAAGGGTTTTTCTTTATTTTTACTATTTTCTACATTGTAGAATAATAGTGAAAACGCTAAAACTATGAATAACACATATGGAATCATGTAGTAACCAAAAAAGTGTTAAACAAATCAAAATATATTTTATATTTGAGATTCTTCAAATAGTCACACTTTGCCTTGATGGCAGCTTTTCACACTCTTGGCATTATCTCAACCAGCTTCATGAGTAGTCACCTGGAATGCATTTAAATTAACAGATGACCGGGCCTCCAAAATCCCCCAACCTCAACAAAATTGAGACAGTTTGGGATAGGTTGGACCGCAGAGTGAAGGAAAAGCAGACAACACTTTCTTGGTTACTACATGTGTCACGAATATTACCGAAGGTGACTCCCCTTCTTGTTCGGGTGGCGCTCGGCGGTCGTCGTCGCCGGTCTACTAGCTATCACCGATCCGTTGTTCTGTGTTCCTTTGGTTTTGTCTGATTGGTAGCACCTGTTTCTTGTTTGGTTGTTAGGGTAGGGTTATATATAGTTTGTTCAGCCCGCTTCTGTTTCGTGCGGGCTTGTTCGTCTGTTCTTTGTTTGAGTGTACTTTGTTTGTATTTTGGGTTTCACGCTGTCCGTTTATATTTCTGTATATTTGTTTTCCTACTTTTGTTCATGTTATTTATCCGGTACATTAAAGCGTGTTTTTTCCCACATCTTTTGCTCTCTGCGCCTGACTCCACACCTCCTCACTCATCTGCCGTAACAGAAGCCCGCACCACGATATGAAGTCAGCAGGAGCAGCGACCACTCCTCTTCCCACTATGGAGGAGAGAGTCCTTCATCACACGTCCATCCTCCATCGCCTAGGATCAACGATGGATCAAATGATGGAGAGGATGGATCGTTGGGAGAGGAATGGTCTCCCTACTACACCACCGACTCTCCCACCAGCAACTCTACCATCTCCCCCATCTGGATCCGGTTCCAGCGCTCTGCGCATTACGCCTCCGAGGGAGTACGATGGAGCAGCGACGGGGTGCCAGGGATTCCTGCTTCAACGAGACCTCTACCTGGCCACCGTTCGGCCGGCTCCCTCGGACGAGGAGAGAGTGTGGGTCCTCATCACCTGCCTTACGGGTAGAGCCCTGAAGTGGGCTAATGCGGTCTGGAACGGGCCCGACTCAGCGAAGGACAATTACCCGGAGTTCACCCGCCGTTTCAGGGCCGTGTTCGATCACCCTCCAGAAGGTCGAGCGGCGGGTGAGAGATTGTTCCATCTCAGACAGGGGACGAGGAGCGCGCTGGAGTTCCGAACCTTGGCCGCTGGAGCAGGGTGGAACGACAGGGCCCTGATAGACCATTACAGATGAAACCTGAGAGAGGACGTCCGCAGGGAGCTGGCCTGTCGGGACACTACACTTAGCCTGGATGGACTGATAGACCTGTCGATCTGGTTGGACCATCTGCTAGCTGCTCGCGGACGTTCTGAAAGGGTCCTGTCAGTTCTACCTCCTGACCCTCCTGTTCCTATCCCGATGGAGCTAGGAGGGACCGCGTCTAGGGAGATCGGAGGAGGAAGCTCCTCCTGTACCAGTTGTGGCCGGAGAGGGCACACGTCTGGTCGGTGCTGGAGGAATTCATCTGGGAATCGAGAAGGCAGGCAGAACACTCCTCGATCACCCCAGGTGAGTAAGCACCACACTCTCCCAGAGTTTCCTGTTGGTCACATGTTCTTATTAATATGTTTCCTTAATTATTCTCCTTCTCTCCAGCATAAGGCACTGGTAGATTCAGGCGCAGCTGGAAACTTTATAGATCGCGGACTCGCTCAGAGGTTGAGGATTCCGTTAGTAAAAGTAGACCCCCCTTTTACCGTGCACTCTTTAGATAGTCGACCATTAGGGTCAGGGCTGGTGAGGAAAGCCACAATTTCGTTGGAGATGATTACGCAGGGGAATCACAAGGAGCGAATTAGTTTGTTCCTTATCGATTCACCTGCGTTTTCAGTGGTACTGGGAATTCCCTGGCTAGCTATTCATAATCCTACGATTTCGTGGAAACAGGGAACTCTACAGGGGTGGTCTGATGACTGTTCAGGCAGGTGTGTAGGGGTTTCCATCGGTGCGACAACGGTGGAGAGTCCAGACCAGGTTTCCACCGTGTGCATTCCAGCTGAGTATGACGATTTGGCTATCGTTTTCAGTAAAAAGAAGGCGACCCAATTACCACCCCATAGGCAGGGGGATTGCGTGATAAACCTCCAGGGTAACGCTGCACTCCCTAGGAGTCATGTGTATCCCTTGTCCCAGGAGGAGACGGTGGCTATGGAAACTTATATCACCGAGGCTCTGGGACAGGGGTACATTCGGCCCTCCATGTCACCTGTCTCTTCGAGTTTCTTTTTTGTGAAGAAAAAAGATGGTGGTTTGCGTCCGTGTATTGATTATAGAGGTCTACATTCCATCACGGTGGGTTTTAGTTACCCACTACCTCTCATTACTACGGCAGTGGATCATTTCACGGAGCGCAGTTCTTCACTAAACTGGATCTCAGGAGTGCTTATAATCTGGTGCGTATTCGGGATGGAGATGAGTGGAAAACTGCATTTAGCACTACTTCTGGCCATTATGAGTACCTCGTCATGCCATACGGTTTAAAGAATGCTCCAGCTATATTTCAATCCTTCGTGGATGAGATTCTTAGAGACCTGCACGGACAGGGTGTAGTGGTGTATATTGACGATATTTTGATCTATTACGCTACACGCACGGCGCATGTATCTCTGGTGCGCAAGGTTCTTAGACGACTGCTGGAGCATGACCTGTATGTGAAGGCGGAGAAATGTGAGTTTTCCAAACAATCAGTTTCCTTCCTGGGTTATCTCATTTCCAGCTCTGGGTTGGTAATGGAGGGTGACCGCGTAAAGGCCGTGCGTAATTGGCCGACTCCGACCACGGTAAAGGAGGTGCAGCGGTTCTTGGGGTTTGCCAATTGCTACCGGAGGTTTATCCGGGGTTTTGGTCAGGTAGCTGCCCCTATTACCTCACTGCTGAAGGGGGCGGTGCGTTTACAGTGGTCAGCAGAGGCGGACGGAGCTTTTCATAAGTTGAAGGCGATGTTTACTGAGGCGCCGGTGTTGGCGCATCCGGACCCTTCTTTGGTGTTTATAGTAGAGGTGGACGCATCCGAGGCTGGGGTTGGAGCGGTGCTCTCACAGCGTTCGGGTATGCCACCGAAGCTCCGCCCCTGTGCCTTTTTTTCTAAGAAACTCGGGCCAGCGGAGCGGAATTATGATGTGGGGGATAGGGAGTTGTTGGCTATGGTTAAGGCCCTGAAGGTGTGGAGACACTGTCTTGAGGGGGCTAAGCACCCTTTCCTTATCTGGACTGACCACCGTAACCTGGAGTATATCCGATCAGCTAGGAGACTGAATCCTCGTCATGTAAGGTGGGCCATGTTTTTCACCAGATTTCGTTTCACTATCTCGTATAGACCAGGTTCCCTCAACACTAAGGCCAACGCGCTGTCAAGACTCTATGACACTGAGGACAGGTCCATCGATCCTACTCCCATCATTCCGGCAGCTAAGCTGGTGGCACCAGTAGTATGGGATGTGGACGCGGACATCGAGCGGACACTAAGGGAGGAACCTGCGCCTCCACAGTGTCCGGAGGGTCGTAGGTACGTGCCGCTGGCTGTTCGTGATCAATTGATTCGATGGGCTCATTGTCTACCCTCGTCGGGTCACCCAGCTATTTTTAGGACAGTGCGAGGTCTTGAGAGGAAGTACTGGTGGCCCACTTTGAGGAGGGATGTGCGATTCTATGTTTCCTCCTGTTCGGTGTGCGCCCAGAGTAAGGCTCCTAGACACCTGCCACGAGGTAAATTACAACCTCTTCCCATTCCACAACGGCCGTGGACCCATCTATCGGTGGATTTTCTTACTGACCTTCCCCCCTCTCAGGGTAACACAACGATCCTGGTCGTTGTGGATCGGTTCTCTAAGTCCTGTCGTCTTATCCCATTGCCCGGTCTCCCTACGGCCCTACAGACTGCCGGAAGCTGGGTCCGCAGTGTATAGGGCCATTTAAAGTCCTGAGGAGAATAAACAAGGTTTGTTATCGATTATTACTTCCTTCGTATTATCGTATTAACCCCTCGTTTCATGTGTCTCTTCTCAGGCCGGTGGTAGCTGGTCCCATGCAGGAAGGTGAGGTTCCGGAAGTTCCTCCGCCCCCTCTGGACATCGAGGGGTCCCCGGCGTACAAGATACGAGCTATTCTGGACTCGAGACGCCGGGTGAGGGGCTTGCAGTACCTCGTTGACTGGGAGGGGTACGGTCCAGAGGAGAGGTGCTGGGTTCCGGTGAGGGATATTCTAGATCCATCTATGTTGAGAGAGTTCCATCGCCTCCGTCCGGATAACCCAGCGCCTCGGCCCCCGGGCCGTCCCCGAGGCCACCGTCGGCGCGCTGCGGGAGCTGCGCGTCAGGGGGGTACTGTCACGAATATTACCGAAGGTGACTCCCCTTCTTATTCGGGTGGCGCTCAGCGGTCGTCGTCGCCGGTCTACTAGCTATCACCGATCCGTTGTTCTGTGTTCCTTTGGTTTTGTCTGATTGGTAGCACCTGTTTCTTGTTTGGTTGTTAGGGTAGGGTTATATATAGTTTGTTCAGCCCGCTTCTGTTTCGTGCGGGCTTGTTCGTCTGTTCTTTGTTTGAGTGTATTTTGTTTGTATTTTGGGTTTCACGCTGTCCGTTTATATTTCTGTTAATTTGTTTTCCTACTTTTGTTCATGTTATTTATCCGGTACATTAAAGCGTGTTTTTTCCCACATCTTTTGCTCTCTGCGCCTGACTCCACACCTCCTCACTCATCTGCCGTAACAACATGATTCCGTTTGTGTTTATAGTTTTGATGTCTTCACAATTATTCTACAACGTAGAAAATAGTACAAATAAAGAAAAACCCTTGAATGAGTAGATGTTCTCAAACTTTGACCGGTAGTGTAGACAGATGTGTGCCTTCTCAAATCATGTTGAATCAATTGAATTTACCACAGGTGGACTCCAATCAAGTTGTAGAAGCATCTCAAGGATGATCAATGGAAACAGGATGCCGCTGAGCTCAATTTCAAGTCTCATAGCAAAGGGTCTGAATTCTTATGTAAATAAGGTCTTTTTTATTTTACATTTTTAAAATGTTGTCATTATAGTGTATTGTGTGTAGATTGATGGGGAAATGTTTTATTTATTCAATTTTAGAGAAAAGCTGTCACGTAACAAAATCTGGGGTGTGAATACCTTCCGAATACACTATATACTGTTCTATCCTAAGTATTCTATATATACTAAATATTCTATCCACATACTGTCCATGTCTATTTACCCCGTCACACATGTACTGTATGTGTATGCGACCAATACAATTTGATTTTATAAAGGGATAGTTTGAGATTTTGGCAATGAAGTCAGATGAACTCATAAATAACATTTGTATGTCTCTGTGTCTAGTATGAAGGAAGTTGGGGGTTGTTTCGTGAGCCAATGATAACTAGCATTAGCACAATGACTGGTAGATAAAGGGCTTCATTGCCAATATCTCGACCTACCCCTTTAAACAAAAACTAAATAAAGATGGATACATATTTAATGAGGTCCACACACAGCAATACAAAAGCCAAGTATTGTATATATTAGTAGAATAAGACACACATACATTGTACATCCATATATCACTGGATTACAACATAATAAAATATATATTTATCAAATTCCGTCACTGTATGGTGGACCTGTGACAATGTTCCTTCCTCAGATCCCCATGTCATCAAAGCTGCAGGGTGTGTGAGACAGGAATCAAAGAGTCTTTCAACAGAACTGTCTGATCTCTTAGAGCAGGGGTGTCAAAGTCAAATGGACGGAGGGCCAAATAAAAAATTTAGCTACAAGCCGAGGGCCGGACTGTTCGAATGTTCATTGAAAAATTTTTAAATGACGCATATAGTCTAGTGAACCTAATTGAACCTACTGAAAACCTAACAAATATATTCCAATATGATCAGATAAATAAAGCAATATTTTCTTATGGCTCTGTCAGTAATCTTTAATTTTCAACAGACACAAAAGACAAATTTCCTTTATATAAAAATCCCCATAACATGAACATTAAATGAAAGAAACCGGTATTCAAGGCACCATCAGTAGCCTATATTTTCTATTTTAGCAAAAGTGGGCTAAATTTACTTCAAAGAAAAAAACAATAATAGCAATTTCTATCATCCACTCAACTGAAATATTTTTAAAATATAATTGGATTGAAATACAATAAAATAAAGTGCAAAAATCTATTAATCAAAAACAACACTTTGTTTAAGGAGAAGTAACATGCAGTGAAAACAAATATTAAACTTTAACTTTTAAACTTGAACTGAGTAAAAACTCTAAATATGTGATTGCACAGTAATGTTCACTTGTTTGAGGTTGAGGGTGATACTTGGTGGTGTCCCATCTTTTCCACAAGTTCATCAATGTTCGGGGTAAGGCTCTGAGCTGAGGAAATCCTCAGAATTGAGTGGAGGTGTTCAGCAGTAAGTCGACTTCTGTGTGATGTTTTGTTCAAGTTCATCAAAGAAAACAGTTGTTCACACAGGTATGTGCTGCCAAACATAGACAACGTTTGAGCAGCCTGGATGCGCAGCTGGGGCATTGTGTCGGGAGGAAACGGGCGAACTCCGCAGCACCCACTGCCGCATATTTTGCCCTCAGTGCATCATTGCATTGGAGGTCAATCAACTCCATTTGGAGGTTTGGTGGTGAGCTTTCCACGTCAACAGCAAATGGGTTACCGAGCAGTTCCAACCTGCTTTTTTGTGCTTCAAAGTCAGCAAATCGGCGTCGAAAGTCAGCGGCAAGCATACCTATTTTATCAGCCAACTGTGCGCTCGGGAACGCACTGGTAGAGAGCTTCTCTTTCATGGTCTGGCAGCTGGGAAAGTGGCTCAAATTTTCTTTCCGCATCTGCGTCTCCCACAGAGTCAGTTTGGTTTTAAATGCCTTCACTGTACTGTACATATCAGAGATGACACGATCCCGACCCTGCAGCTGCAAGTTCATTGCATTCAGATGACTCGTAATGTCACACGGAAAAGCCATTTCACACAGAAACATTTCGTCTCGGAGTTGTGTTGTGTCTTTCCCTTTGCTGTCCAAGAACAGACAAATCTCCTCACGAAGCTCGAAACATCTTTGAAGCACCTTTCCCTGGCTTAGCCATCGCACCTCTGTGTGATAAGGCAAATCACCATGCTCCGTTTCTAACTCCGTCAGAAATGCCTTGAACTGGCGGTGATTCAAACCTTTGGCTCTGATAAAGTTAACTGTGCGCGTGATGATGCTCATTACATGCTCCATTTTCAAGGCTTTACCGCACAACGCTTCCTGGTGTATGATACAATGATAAGCTGTCAGCTCACCTGTCGCGTTTTCCTCTTGCATCTTTTCCCGTATCTTCGCCACCAGTCCGCTCCTGTGTCCACACATCGCAGGTGCTCCGTCGGTTGTCAAACCCACGAGTTTTTCCCAAGGCAGCTCCATCTCATTTACACATCTTGACACCTCTTCATACAAATCATGCCCCGTAGTTGTGCCATGCATAGGACGTAAAGCCAAAAACTCCTCTGTCACGCTTAGGCTGGAGTCCACTCCGCGGATGAAAATTGACAACTGGGCAATGTCAGAAATGTCGGTGCTCTCATCCACAGCCAAGGAATATGCAATGAAATCTTTTCCCTTTTTCACAAGCTGCTCTTTTAGATTGATGGACAACTGGTCTACTCTCTCGGCAATGGTGTTTCTGCTCAGACTCACATTTAAAAGAGTTGCCTTTTTTCTGGGCAAACTTCGTCACAAACTTTAATCATGCAGTTTTTGATGAAATCCCCTCCGTAAATGGCCAGGCTGATTTAGCGATCTCTTCTGCCAAAATAAAACTGGCCTTGACAGCAGCCTGGCCTTGTGATTTGGCTTTTTTGAACAGAGCCTGTCGAGATTTGAGGCCTCGTTTTAATTCCTCTGCCTTTTGTAGCCTTTGTTCCATGTCCATATTCTTGTTTTTGTCCGCGTGTTTCGTTTCATAATGTCGTCTCAGATTATACTCTTTCAGTACCGCCACACTTACTCCACACAGAAGACACACAGGTTTTCCAGCTACCTCCGTGAACAAATACTCCGACTCCCACCTTGTTTGAAACCCCCGGTTCTCAGTGTCCACCTTCCGTTTTGCCATTTTTGATGGGTATCTGAAAGTTAATTTTACTGTGATGCTGACAACTGCTGTGCCAATAAATATTGAAATGAAGCAGCCTACTGCTCGGTGCGTCACCGTTGCATTGTGGGAAATGTAGTATTGGTGCGTGTAAAAGATCTGCGGGCTGCCGGCTTGCTGCGGTCTGCGGGCCGGTTCTAATAATAAATCAAGATCATCCCAGGGGCCGTAAAAAACCTTCTCGCGGGCCGGATGTGGCCCGCGGGCCTTGACTCTGACATATGTGTCTTAGAGGATTGGCCACAAGTAACCAATATCTGAGTCCATGTCTTTTTTTCATGTCAGAATGAACATAACGTTTGAGTGCAAGATCGATACTTTAGGCATTTTCAGTGCACTGGAGTAATTGACACAATGTTTTGCTTGCCTTTTGGATTGGCTATGAGATTCCATTTGACTATATTACTACATTTGAAGTCGGAAGTTTACATACCACACCGTTTTTCAACCACTCCACAAATGTATTGTTAATAAACTATAGTTTTGGCAAGTCGGTTAGGACATCTACTTTGTGCATGACACAAGTAATATTTCCAACAATTGTTTACAGACAGATTATTTCACTTATAATTCACTGTATCACAATTCCAGTTGGTCAGAAGTTTACATACACTAAGTTGACTGTGACTTCAAACAGCTTGGAAAATTCCAGAAAATTATGTCATGGCTTTAGAAGCTTCTGATAGTCTAATTAACATCATTTGAGTCAATGAGAGGTATTTCAAGGCCTTACCTTCAAACTCAGTGCCTCTTTGCTTGACATCATGGGAAAATCAAAAGAAATCAGCCAAGACCTCAGGAAAAATGTGTAGACCTCTACATGTCTGGTTCACCCTTGGGAGCAATTTCCATACGCCTGAAGGTACCACGTTCATCTGTACAAACAAAAGTACGCAAGTATAAACACCTCGGGACCACGCAGCCGCCATGCCGCTCAGGAAGGAGACGCTTTCTGTCTTCTAGAGATGAACGTACTTTGGTGTGAAAAGTGCAAATCAATCCCAGAACATCAGCAAAGGACCTTGTGAAGATGCTGGAGGAAACAGGTACAATATCCAGAGTAAAATGAGTTCTATATTAACATAACCTGAAAGGCCGCTCAGCAAGTAAGATGCCAATGCTCCAAAACCTCCATAAAAAAAGCCAGACAACGGTTTGCAACTGCACATGGGGACAAAGATAGTACTTTTTGGAGAAATGTCCTCTGGTCTGATGAAACAAAAATAGAACTGTTTGGCCATAAGGACCATTGTTGTGTTTTGCAGGAAAAAGGGGGAGGCTTGCAAGCCGAAGAACACCATCCCAACGGAGAAGCACGGCGGTGGCAGCACCATGTTATGGGGGTGCTTTGCTGCATAAGGTGTTAGAGTGGCCATCACAAGCCCGGACCTCAATCCCATAGAAAATGTGTGGGCAGAACTGAAAAAGAGTGTGCGAGCAAGGAGGCCTACAAACCTGACTCAGTTACAGCAGCTCTGTCAGGAGGAATGGGCCAAAATTCTCCCAACTTATTGTGGGAAGCTTGTGGAAGGCTACCCGAAACGTTTGTCCCAAGTTAAACAATTTAAAAGCAATGCTACCAAATACTAATTGAGTGTATGTAAACTTCTGACCCACTTCGGCATGTGATGAAATAAATAAAAGCTGAAATAAATCATTCTCTCTTCTATTATTCTGACATTTCGCATTCTTAAAATAAAGTGGTGATCCTTTAACTGGCCAAAGACAGGGAATTTTTACTTTGATTAAATATCAGGAATTGTGAAATTTAAATGTAAATGTATTTGGCTAAGGTGTATGTAAACTTTCGACTTCAACGACTAGTTCATTTAGTTCCATGTCACTTCAGATTCACAGAGATTGTTATTGTGAGTGTTTGATACATGGAAGCTCATACGCATATTTGCATCACTCACGCACACTGTCACTCTTATTTATCTTAGAGCTACATTGTCTATGTGTCACCATTGTCATTGGTCCAGTGTGGCTCATTTTGTAGAGCATTGCACTTGCAATGCCAGGGTTGTGGGTTTGATTCCTACAAGGGAGCAGAGCAATAAAGTATTGAAATGTTGCTCTGGATAATTGTGTTTTCTCAGAATCTAAATGTATTTCTCATAATGCAATTTTGAATTCTGACTGAATCAAACTCCAGTATTATTTTCTAATAGGACTCTATTTCCCATTTCTAATATCTTAATGACTGGTTGGATTATGTCAGGAATATTTTTTTTTTAACCTTTTGTCTCTTAATGAGGTGTTCAGTTTCGTTCTCCATTCCCCTTTTGAAGAGATAAACAGCTTACCTCTGGCATGACCCCTTCAGCTTTTATAACTTTTAAGCACCTGGAGGTCCACTTCTGAGCTGTTAATTTGATAAGTGAAAGGATCTCTCACTTAGTAATCATGTTCTAGACAATTAAATATGAAGAATTGGACTGGTCTGAACAACGTTTCAGTGGCAATTATGCGGAACCATTTGAGTTATGATGTTCCACTTAAAAATACGAGCCCTTCTCCATGATAAAGGGAGGCTTCATGATGTGTGTGCAAAGTAGCAGATGGAATTGTGTTTTTTTTTTTTTTTTTTGCCAACTATCGACTTCATCCTTTTTCTGTTTGAGTTTTCACGTGGAGTAAGCAAGCACATTGTTTACAGAAGTAGTGCATTGTTTTAAAAACCTTGGACAGTGGTTCAGTGGCAATGCTAGTTTCAGAACCGTTGACGGTGGCGTGATGATAGTGCTGCAGTAGTTTCAGAACCATGGAGTGCTCCATATGCTGCCTTTGGATAGTGTAGTAGTGCCTGGGAAATAAATCAGTTATTCTGTTTTTATGTAATGATATGCAGCTCATAGCTAATTTAAGCTAGCATACCACTTAGAAGAATGACTGGATGAAATATATTTAAATGTGTGTTTATCTGTTTGTGTATGGATCTTTTAATCTTTGGAACAGTTCTACCTTCTTGTCTGCCAGGTTATATTGTGATTCACTTCATGGAATCAATTTCACAGCCTATTTCTACAGCATCCCCTCCAAGATCAGGCTGAATGTCATTTTAGAGAAGGATTTGTCTCGCTTCGGGTGCACAAGCTTTTCTAATGTATTTAGGAATACCTTTCTCAATTCATCATAACAGCTTGCAGAACATCTTGATTAGTATGAAAGACTTACACTTACGTGTCAACAATAAGTAGACAATGAGTATGTTTAAATGCACACTTATAATTAAATATTAAACTGATTATGGTGAATAGGCTGAGTATGGCATGGGTAATGTAAACAACTTACTCTGATTATGTTAATTGACATAAGGTCATAATCAGAGTAAGCATACACTGCTTTAAAAAACTAGATTATTGAGTAATCTTTAGAATTATTAGGACATGTAAATACCTTAATCGAAATTCCAGCTGTGTATTTGATCTGTGCATGTGCTAGCATGAGCAGCTTCTCTCTTTT
Organism: Oncorhynchus keta; assembly: GCF_023373465.1. Classification (NCBI taxonomy): domain Eukaryota; kingdom Metazoa; phylum Chordata; class Actinopteri; order Salmoniformes; family Salmonidae; genus Oncorhynchus; species Oncorhynchus keta. The sequence continues at coordinate 28,352,417 of NC_068424.1, read as the reverse complement.
GAGAGAGTGAAATTAGTTCGGAAAATGTTTAAGTGTGCATCTTATAATTTTCGCATACAAACTTCATATGTCTGAACTCAGAATTAAATTAGCCTCCCAAAAATACTATGGTCGTTTTGATAGAATGTTTATTTTTATTAGTGATTTCCTCCATTTATCAAAGTCCCATCATGTATCCTAACTCTGGCTGGATTCCAATAGGAATTACATATCAATATGTACGCCAGCATAATGTGACTTGCCCGATGTTTCCTGCAAACCAGGAGTTTCAGACCACTGTGTTAGAGGAAAACTAGGTTGTCAAAGAATGGCCTTGTGAATTTGTCACAACCTGGATTTTAACCTTTATTTTATGACTTTTCTAGAAATGAGAATTAAACCAAAAATGAAAGATATAGTCTGAAGAAATAAAAAAAGGACACAGTTTGATGAAAAAGCTTTAAATATAGGTTAAAATCCAGACCCTGTAATATGATTAACAAAAACACAGGACCATACTTATGATATATGTCACGTAATAAAGAGTTTAAATTCAATGCTAAAATATTCACTTAGGCACCCACTTGGTGAAGGTTACAGGAGTGAGTGGTAATGGTAACTTTAAAATTCACTCGAAAGGCAAACTGAGAAAGGTTTTACACCCACAGTATTAAAAAATATTTTATAAATACATTTTTGCCACTTAAAAGGGAATAAACTGTTTTGTCACTGTGGTGGTACCCTTTTTCTAAAGGTATGCTTGTGTATCTGTTGTTATATGATCAAATCAATTCTGTATGTGTAATTAGTAGTAATTAACTAGGAAGTCGAGGCACCACGGGAAAATGTTGTTTATGGAGTTGCAATTTCCCGAATATAACTCTTCAGATATTTTATTATCATATCGATTACAGTCTTCAATTAATGTATTATTACCTAATCAATCTCATTCCTGAATGTCACAAACCCTTGGATACCTACATGAACCATAGCATCATAAATCAGCGATATACAAATTGGCTTAATTCTGTATTTACTAACTAACTAATCAATCACAGAATTACATAAACACACACAATATGTCATACATTGGTTACTAACATGACACAAAGAAAAGTCCCTAGTGTACGAAACGGATATGACGGCTTGGTAGACAAAGGAAAGGGGTGGGGACAGCTCTGGTCCGTCTGCTGGATAATAGTTCATCAGAGAGTCTCTGGTTGCGTTCCCCAGAAGTCGCAAGTTCTTTTGTGGTTGTAGCTTGTTATCATTTGTAGATTAGTTAGTAGATTTCTTAGCCATTTCAACATGGGAATGATCTCCGCGTTCTCTGGTCGTGTCCTTCGGTAGAGTTACCAACCATTTCAACATGTAGCGACAGCTTCCATGTTTTCTGGCCTAATGTACATTTAGTCAGAAATGGCTTTTATACTTTTAGTAAAAAAAGGGGGGCGTTCCGTGACCCCATGTAATATCTGTGCTCACGGGGGTGTGGCCACTGACTGATCCTAAGTTACTATGATGAACAATTCTCATTTCGAAGACTAAGATCACATTGTTATCTTTCTAAAAGTATTCCTATACTCAATAATTTATTTTATACAACATTTAGATACAAACCCCATAATTGAGAAGTCTATACAAACAAAGAAACAGTAATGTGTGTCTCCTGTCCTTCATGAGGTCACCAAATGAAACAAACTCGACATGACTGTTCCTTAAGTGTCCACGGACCTCTCCAACTGCTTGGAATACAGAACTACTGTTCAATTATTTGTCCAAGTATCTCTCTGTGTTCCAGTCACATTCCAATCTCGATACTACAGAGCCCAGAAGCAGAGTATTTTACGACTGCAGTAAAGCCCCCCCCCCTCCACCTCTGTGGGAGAGAGAGGGTGCTATAGAGCAGACTTATTGTAACCTGATCCTTCAGATCTTCACAGGAGAGTTATGACACTGTGGAAAATGGTACTATATAGTCCCCTAATGTACATTATTGTCTCCTTTAAGGTACAGACTGTAAGTGTAAAATTATTTACCTATAACTAAAGGTGCAAAGGACGTACCTTACAATGTATGACTACATGACAAGCGTTGGTGCCCCTTAAGTAAAATTCGAAACCTTTTTTTCTGAGAGTGTAGAGAAATGAGATGGCCACTTCACGCAGATTGTTTATCGCATGTGAGTGCTCTAAGCATCGATAATAGCGACACAGTATGTTGCAGATGTGCTGTCCTCATTCCCTTCCAGCACCATAATAATGTCTTCTGCCGTTCTCTACCTCTCTGTCTGTCACTTTGATACTGGCCATTTGGCCATCTTGTGCCTTCATACCTAAACTAGACTGGTTGTTCTGGAAGCTTTTCAGTCTCAATATTTCTTCTCCATGATTAAAATGCTGTCAGAGGTGATTGATTATTAGTGCTCATCCTGTAAACCACTCAAACTTTCAGATGCATTTCCTGTAAATCAGTAGTGCAATCAGCTTTATTCAATGATTGAAAGCAACTTTGAGGGACATTTTTGGGTGAATTTTTGCTCTTCATATTCAGAGATTATATTTAGAGATTTAACAAGCACAATATTTCAGAATTGGAACTTGTAGGACAAGAGGAAGTATAATTCCTGTCAGAATTACGAACTTGATCCATGTTCCTCAAGCACATACCGTACCTGTCATGGCTAAGTGACAACAAAGAACAACAAACAAACCAACAAGGAGGCAGATGAGCGGTCTGTGGCCCTGCAGAGCAGGTGGTGAAGGCCTACAGATGCTGCAGAGATACACTGAAGTAAATAATGCCCTGCCTGGCTCCGCAGATGGCTTGGGGCCCTACATTTACGTAGTTTTAATTTACCCTTGAATGTTTTCAGTGACTGGAAAACATGTTATACAAACTTTAATAATTAGCATGTGTCTACAAATACAATACTGAAGTAAAGTTCACTCTCGCGTAGGTTTGAGTTGTGTTGACTGATTTTTTGTCATCCTTTTCAAGAGCTCACCCCATTACCTTTAACATCACTACTATTGAAGAGTTTTCCTCAGTGTTTATCACAATTTCATAACTTATCCATTTTTAATTTCACATTATGACTTTATATCTAAATGTGTTTGTTAGCATTTGAGTGAAAGGAGGGGAGTTAGAGAGCTGTAAAGAGGGTGAGAGAGATTTTTCATGGTGCATCAGTTCTGGTTTATCCATGTGTTTCTGTCTAGGGGATGTTGCCACACAATGTGCTACGGTGGATGGGTGTCACACAGTATTATTGTGGATCATGCAGGTTATCGCCCAGCTGTATCAATGTTCACTATCTGCCTCCATTTTTATCAGATTGCATGTGTTGCTCACAAACTGCTGCGTCACTTTAACTCCAAAATAAGTCACAATGCATGGATAACCCCTTAACTTAATCGTTCTGCTGAAACACGATGTGCTATCACTCACAGATCTGCACAATACCATTGAGGAGACTCACAAAATGTCTGTACACAGGAAAATAGACACTACTCTGTTCCCACATTAACATGAAGTACTACCAAATACAATCTCCATTGAACCAAAACAATTTACTTTACCACTACATTCCCCTACCAAGCTATGCAAACTGTTTCTGGACACATAAACAAAAGAGTGCTGTTCCCAGAGTAGGATGTGTGAATCTTGATTTATCTACTCACGAGGAGCGTGACCTCAATTTCCAGTGTCTACCACTTGCGGGAAAACAGAGGTTCTTCCATGGAGAGAGAGGAAGGTGGTGAGTTAGTATTGTTTTACTCCTGAGGGCAAATTCATGTCCACAAAGCAACTCCTCTATGAACCTTTTCTTTCCAGGGTCACTCTGGGGTGGTGTGATTTTATTTCACACCAAGTGATGTTGATAACTGTGTTTCTGAGGTCTGCGGAGTGTGGAGAAAGAAGCCTCGAGTGCAGCATCCCTGTGGTCTATGTGTGGTCTCGATCTGGCAATTTGTAAAATGCCATTATTTTCTCCCATTTTGCTACCACAATCGTCATTCTCTGGGGTATTGATAGCTTGCTGACCACTTGCAGTGTGCCATATTCCATCAGGTGTCATGTGTAAACAAGACTCCACTCTCCTTATTGATTTGCTGAGACGCCTAGTGGTGTGTGTTGAAAGTGACCATTTTGGCCTTTTACTGTTATTTTTTTCCGTGTTCACTACTGAATATCTAAGCCATAAACTCAAATGGCTTCATATGCAAATTGATGTGTCTCTATATGATGATGATGATGAATATGACTGGGACAATGTATTACTGTGAATGGATGTTCACCCAATGCAACAGAAAAATAATGCGTATGTGTGTGTGTGTGTGTGTGTGTGTGTGTGTGTGTGTATTCACCCCCGTGCACATGTTTTGGAGGCCTATGTGCGTGAGTGTATGGGCTATTCACAATTCCTTACCTTCAGTGCAATTTCATTTCCGTTTTCATTCAGCGAACCCTCAAGCTGTGTCCATTGATTTAAACTGTGCCCAACAAAGGTAGAGGAAGGCCATTATTTGTCAGTAATTGATTGCTTTGTCGGTGTAGCAGCAGACTGAAACAGAAAGTGTCACTATCTACTATCCATCCTACTGAATGTGCTATATAGTGAACGAAACCTGACAATGTCATTATTTCACATTACAAACAACATTTAAGAATAACGCAGACTTATTATAAATTCAAATGTGTGAACTGCCAATGTGACTTTTACATTTCCATATGAGTTTGTCACAACAATTACACACTTATACTCTGATGAATACATAGAAGTAATATGGTCACTCAGTGCACATAGAGACAATTTCAAAAGCAATTACATTTTCTATTTAGTTCTTGAATGATATTGGTGTATATCGGAATGTGTAAATCCAATGAATTAATCATTTTTGAATCACTATGTGCCTCTCTGCATGAAGGAGTGTCTTTTCCCAGCATTGCCGTGTCTGCATATAGATACTGATTTATAACTCTTTCAATTAGGCCAAAGCCCCATTGTACAGTACCCAGCAAGCTGTACACGCAATGTCGTAAATCATGCCAGATTAGAAACAATCAGATAGACCAGAGCTAAATGTAGAAATGAATCTACCTCCAAATGCGCATTGAAGTTTTAGATTAGTTCATTAATTTGCTTTCATTTTTGCATCCAACAGCGCTTGGCTTGATGAAGATTAGATGTGGTGGGTGATTTGAGTAAGCTTATGCTTAAATCATTCATTTACTCAAATGTAAGAACCAAACCCTATTTCTAGTGCTGCTGCTTAGTGTCTGAGACAGCTTGTTTATTTGTCCGTGATTAATGCGCTCTGTGAGCAGATATTAATTTACATTTTCTAGTGTCCTCATACTTTTCAATGCACATGTAGTCTTATGTGTCACCAATGAGTCTGAGTGCATGACTTTCATTCAAGGTTCATCACCAAATCATTAGCCTGAATTATGACTTTTATTCTGTTCTTTAAAGACTTACAGTTCAAGTCGGAAGTTAACATACACTTAGGTTGGAGTCATTAAAACCCGTTTTTCAACCACTCCACACATTTCTTGTTAACAAACTATAGGTTTGGCAAGTCAGATAGGACATCTACTTTGTGCATGACACAAGAGATTTTTCCAACAATTGTTTACAGACAGAATATATCACTAATAATTCACTGTATAACAATTTCAGTGGGTCAGAAGTTTACATACACTAAGTTGACATCATTCACATCATTTGAGTCAATTGGAGGTGTACCTGTGGATGTATTTCAAGGCCTATCTTCAAACTCAGTGCCTCTTTGCTTGACATCATGGGAAAATCAAAAGAAATCAGTCTCAGAAAAGAAATTGTAGACCTCCACAAGTCTGGTTCATCCTTGAAAACAATTTCCAAATGCCTGAAGCTACCACATTCATCTGTACAAACAATAGTACACAAGTATAAACAACATGGGACAACGCAGCCGTCATACCACTCAGGAAGAAGACGCGTTCTGGCTCCTAGAGGTGAACGTACCTTGGTGCGAAAAGTGCAAATCAATCCCAGAACAACAGCAAAGGACCTTGTGAAGATGCTGGAGGAAACAAGTACAAACGTATCTATATCCACAGTAAAACGAGTCCTATATCGATATATCGACCTGAATATCGACCTGAAAGGCCGCTCAGCAAGGAAGAAGCCACAGCTCCAAAACCTCCATACAAAAGAGCCAGACTACGGTTTGCAACTGCACTTGGGGACAAAGATTGTACTTTTTGGAGAAATGTCCTCTGGTCTGATGAAACAAGAATAGAACTGTTTGGCCATAATGACCATTGTTATGTTTGGAGGAAAAAGGGGGATGCTTGAAAGCCAAAGAACACCATCCCAACCGTGAAGCATGGGGGTGGCAGCATCATGTTATGGGGGTGCTTTGCTGCAGGAAGGACTGGTGCACTTCACAAAATAGATGGCATCATTCGGAAGGAAAATGATGTGGATATATTGAAGCAACATCTCAAGACATCAGTCAGGAAGTTAAAGCTTGGTCGCAAATGGGCCTTCCAAATGGACAATGACCCCAAGCATACTTCCAAAGTTGTGGCAAAATGGCTTAAGGACAACAAAGTCAAGGTATTGGAGTGGCCATCACAAAGCCCTGACCTCAATCCTTTTGAACATTTGTTGGAAGAACTGAAAAAGTGTGTGCAAGCAAGGAGGCATACAAACCTGACTTAGTTACACCATCTCTGTCAGGAGGAATGGGCCAAAATTCATCCAACTTATTGTGGGAAGTTTGTGGAAGGCTACATGAAACATTTGACCCAAGTTAAACAATGTAAAGGCAATGCTACCAAATACGAATTGAGTGTATGTAAACTTTTGACCCACTGGGAATGTGATGAAAGAAATAAAAGCTGAAATAAATAATTCGCTCTACTATTATTCTGGCATTTCACATTCTTAAAATAAAGTGGTGATCCTAACTGACCTAAGACAGGGAATGTTTACTCGGATTAGGTGCCAGGAATTGTGAAAAACTGAGTTGGAATGTATGTAAACGTCCGACTTCAACTGTATTAGTTATGCTAGTACTGGTGATGGCATTATGGGAGAAAGACTAAGCGTTGTGATACCAGCATTCAAACTGTGTGATAAAGTTAGAGTAACGGAACAAAGTGTTGGACGTGAAACAGAACCTTTCCCCACTTTAATCCAATCTGGACCTAGCCATCATCTTCAGGACCTGTTAGCTCCTGAGCAAGTAGACCATCCTCACATTGTACTGTATGTGCAGTCTCTTTGCAGGCCTATTCCATTTCCAGGGCTTTTCGTTGAGGGGTGTCAGTGCCCTAAGCACTAGCCCCCTGAATTCCAACAGAATAATTTAATCAGTATGCCCAGAGATCTCATTACAGAAGACTGTCTGAATACAGCAGGCTGGGTGATTGACAGACTGAAGGTACTTTCAGGGGTGTTCATAGTTAAATTGTATTTCACTTCCCACTTCGTCTATCAGCGCTTAGTCAGTCAGCCTCCCACATTGCTCTGACACATTCTGGGAAGGTTTGTGGGTGGAAGGGATGTGTTAGCGTGATTCAGTGAGGCTGTGTGTGTGCGTGTGTTTGTGTATGTTCTCTTCTGATGTGCAGTATGTGGAGCTAACATACGTGACGCAGTAAAAATGTATGAGACCGGCAACTTTCCAATGGGTGTGTGGGTAACTATCCCTAAAAGAGAGATTTTATTTTCACATTTGAATACAGATAAGAAAACATGGATTAATGATGAATTTAATATAATGAGGCCGTTTCCTCTACATCCACACTTAGCACATCTGCGGAGACAACAGCTTGCCGAGCACTTAATGTCATGGAAAGTATTTCACCTTCAACTGAGTTTACACAAATTAATAATAATCTTGAGAGTTTATTTGATGACTAAGTCTTTTTTTTTGCTCTGAGATCTACGCTGAAACCGTTTTTGGGAGTATCTCAAGGGCAACCGGGTACTAGTACATTGTCAGATGAAAGCTACACAGCATCTCACTAATGAAATGCAAACCTTCCTAGTTCCAAGGCTTTTCTCTGAAGTTTGATGCTTAAAAGTCTCATTTTGAACAAGAAACTGATATGGGAAGACATTGCACTTTTTTATATGGGCCCCTCTACACCATTCATCCTTTCTCTCATTTCTGTCAAAAACTCCACTCTCGCTGTTTTAGAAAAAAAGGTTTCCAAAAGGGCTCTTGGGGAGGCATAGGGTTCTACCTAGAACAGTTTTGATCAGAATAACCCTTTTTGGAAGACAAGGGTTATTTGTAAGGCAAAGGGTTCGACCTAGAACAGGGGTGGGCAAACTTTTTGACTCAAGGGCAACATCGGAATTTTGAAATTCAACGGACGCACGCATTTTTTTGGACGACCAATTGTTTGTTAAAATCAATTTACGGGGGCTTCCCGAGTAGCACTGCAGTGCTGTAGTGCTTGAGGCGTCACTACAGACCCGGGTTCGATCCCAGGTCTGAGGCGGCGCACAATTGGCCCAGCGTTGTCTGGGTTAGGAGAGGGTTTGGCAGGCCGAGATATCCTTGTCTCATCGCGCTCTAGCAGCTAATGTGGCGGGCCAGGCGCATGCACGCTAACACGGTCGCCAGATGTACGGTGTTTTCTCCGACACATTGGTGCTGCTGGCTTCCGGGTTAAGCGGGCATTGTGTTAAGAAGCAGTGCGGCTTGGCTGGGTAGTGTTTCGGAGGATGCACGGCTCTTGCCCTTCGCCTCTCACAAGTCCCTATGGGAGTTGCAGTGATGGGACAAGACTGTAAACACCAATTGAATACTGCAAAATTGGGGAGAATGCGGCCCGCGGGCCGTACTTTGCCCCCTCTTGACCTAGAACCTTTTTTGGAAGAATATTTGGAAGGCAAGAAGGATTCTACATAGAACCATTTATAATAATTCCCAGCATTCTCTATTGCAAGGAGATTTTCAGAATTGTTTGTTTAACTGTAATATTTGTGTTTTTGCATGTACATTGATTGGTTGATACATTTTATGCTACATAAAGATAAATAACAGAGTTTTCTAAACAAATCCATTCTGTTAGAATTTAATTTACTGCAACCAATACTGAGATGGTTGTTCCAGTTTAGATGATTGAGGTGGTCTCAGTCATTCCTACCCTGGCGGTCATTCTGAATTAAAGTTGTGGGTGATTAACAATGCTACTCTGTCTGGATTCCAATAGGAATTACACATCACTTTGTAAGCTAGCATAATGTGACTTGCAGGCCTGATGTGGCCTGTAAACCAGGAGATTCCTGGTAATTCCTGGCAGTAATAAAGCCTCTCTTGAAAAAGCCATACCTTGACCCAGAAAATATAAAAAACTATCGGCCTATATCGAATCTTCCATTCCTCTCAACATTTTTAGAAAAGGCTATTGCGCAGCAACTCACTGCCTTCCTGAAGACAAACAATGTATTCAGTCTGGTTTTTGACCCCATCATAGCACTGAGTCTGCACTTGTGAAGGTGGTAAATGACCTTTTAATGCCATCAGACTGCATCTGTCCTCGTGCTCCTAGACCTTAGTGCTGCTTTTGATAGCATCGATCACCACATTCTTTTGGAGAGATTGGAAACCCAAATTGGTCTACACGGACAAGTTCTGGCCTGGTATAGATCTTATCTGTCGGAAAGATATCAGTTTGTCTCTGTGAATGGTTTGTCCTTTGACAAATCAACTGTAAATTTCGGTGTTCCTCAAGGTTCCGTTTTAGGACCACTATTGTTTTCACTATATATTTTAACTCTTGGGGATGTCATTCGAAAACATAATGTTAACTTTCACTGCTATGCGGATGACACACAGCTGTACATTTCAATGAAACATGGTGAAGCCCCAAAATTGCCCTCGCTAGAAGCACGTGTTTCAGACATAAGGAAGTGGATGGCTGCAAACGTTCTACTTTTATACTCGGACAAAACAGAGATGCTTGTTCTAGGTCCCAAGAAAAAAAGAGATCTTCTGTTGAATCTGACAATTAATCTTAATGGTTGTACAGTCGTCTCAAATAAAACTGTGAAGGACCTCGGCGTTACTCTGGACCCTGATCTCTCTTTTGAAGAACATATCAACACCATTTCAAGGACAGCTTTTTTCCCATCTACGTAACATTGCAAAAATAAGAAACTTTCTGTCCAAAACTGATGCAGAAAAATTAATTAATGTTTTGTCACTTCTAGGTTAGACTACTGCAATGCTCTACTTTCCGACTACCCGGATAAAGCACAAAATAAACTTAGTGCTTTAGTGCTAAATACGGCTGCTAGAATCCTGACTAGAACCAATTTGTTTTTGTCATATTACTCCAGCGCTAGCCTCCCTACACTGGCTTCCTGTCAAGGGCTGATTTCAAGGTTTTACTGCTAACCTACAAAGCATTACATGGGCTTGCTCCTACCTATCTCTCTGATTTCGTCCTGCCGTACGCTACGGTCACAAGACGCAGGCCTCCTAATTGTCCCTAGAATTTCTAAGCAAACAGCTGGAGGCAGGGCTTTCTCCTACAGAGCTCCATTTTTATGGAATGGTCTGCCTACCCATGTAAGAGACGCAAACTCGGTCTCAACCTTTACGTCTTTACTGAAGACTCATCTCTTCAGTGGATCATATGATTGAGTGTAGTCTGGCCCAGGAGTGGGAGGGTGAACGGAAAGGCTCTGGAGCAACGAACCGCCCTTGCTGTCTCTGCCTGGCCGGTTCCCCTCTTTCCACTGGGATTCTCTTTCTCTAACCTGATTACAGGGGCTGAGTCACTGGCTTACTGGGGCTCTTTCATACCATCCCTGGGAGGGGTGCGTCACTTGAGTGGGTTGAGTCACTGATGTGATCTTCCTGTCTGGGTTGGTGCCACCCCCCTTGGTTTGTGCCGTGGCAGAGATCTTTGTGGGCTATACTCGGCCTTGTCTCAGGATGGTAAGTTGGTGGTTGAAGATATCCCTCTAGTGGTGTGGGGGCTGTGCTTTGGCAAAGTGGGTGGGGTTATATCCTTCCTGCTTGGCCCTGTCCGGGGGTGTCCTCGGATGGGGCCACAGTGTCTCCTGACCCCTCCTGTCTCAACCTCCAGTATTTATGCTGCAGTAGTTTATATGTCGGGGGGCTAGGGTCAGTTTGTTAAATCTGGAGTACTTCTCCTGTCCTATTCGGTGTCCTGTATGAATTTAAGTGTGCTCTCTCTAATTCTCTCTTTCTCTCTTTCTTTCTCTCTCTCGGAGGACCTGAGCCCTAGGACCATGCCTCAGGACTACCTGACATGATGACTCCTTGCTGTCCCCAGTCCACCTGGCCGTGCTGCTGCTCCAGTTTCAACTGTTCTGTCTTATTATTATTGGACCGTGCTGGTCATTTCTGAACATTTGAACATCTTGGCCATGTTCTGTTATAATCTCCACCCGACACAGCCAGAAGAGGACTGGCCACCCCACATAGCCTGGTTCCTCTCTAGGTTTCTTCCTAGGTTTTGACCTTTCTAGGGAGTTTTTCCTAGCCACCGTGCTTCTACACCTGCATTGCTTGCTGTTTGGGGTTTTAGGCTGGGCTTCTGTACAGCACTTTGAGATATCGGCTGATGTACGAAGGGCTTTATGAATAAATTTGATTTGATTTGATTCCTAATGCCACCGTGTTAGGGTATAACTTGGCCCTCAAAGAAAGGCCTTATGATATATGTAACATATTGTCATCAATAAATCAAATAAAATGTTATTTGTCACATACACATGGTTAGCAGATGTTAATGCAAGTGTAGCGAAATGCTTGTGCTTCTAGTTCCGACAATGCAGTAATAACCAACAAGTAATCTAGCTAACAATTTCAAAACTACTACCTTATACACATATATGATAGATGATATGATATGATAGATATATGAGTGAGTGATGGTACAGAGCGGCATAGGCAAGATACAGTAGATGGTATTGAGTGCAGTATATACATATGAGGTGAGTATGTAAACAAAGTGGCATAGTTAAAGTGGCTAGTGATACATGTATTACATAAAGATGCAGTAGATGATATAGAGTACAGTATATACATATACATATGAGATGAATAATGTAGGGTATGTAAACATTATATTAGGTAGCATTGTTTAAAGTGGCTAGTGATATATTTTACATCATTTCCCATCAATTCCCATTTTTAAAGTGGCTGGAGTTGAGTCAGTGTGTTGGCAGCAGCCACTCAATGTTAGTGGTGGCTGTTTAACAGTCTGATGGCCTTGAGATAGAAGCTGTTTTTCAGTCTCTCGGTCCCAGCTTTGATGCACCTGTACTGACCTCGCCTTCTGGATGATAGCGGGGTGAACAGGCAGTGGCTCGGGTGGTTGCTGTCCTTGATGATCTTTATGGCCTTCCTGTGACATCGGGTGGTGTAGGTGTCCTAGAGGGCAGGTAGTTTGCCCCCGGTGATGCGTTGTGGGCGGAGCAGTTGCCGTACCAGGCGGTGATACAGCCTGACAGGATGCTCTCGATTGTGCATCTGTAGAAGTTTGTGAGTGCTTTTGGTGACAGGCCGAATTTCTTCAGCCTCCTGAGGTTGAAGAGGCGTTGCTGCGCCTTCTTCACGATGCTGTCTGTGTGGGTGGACCAATTCAGTTTGTCTGTGATGTGTACGCCGAGGAACTTAAAACTTACTACCCTCTCCACTACTGTTCCATCGATGTGGATAGGGGGGTGTTCCCTCTGCTGAAGTCCACAATCATCTCCTTAGTTTTGTTGACGTTGAGTGTGAGGTTATTTTACTGACACCACACTCCGAGGGCCCTCACCTCCTCCCTGTAGGCCGTCTCGTCATTGTTGGTAATCAAGCCTACCACTGTTGTGTCGTCCGCAAACTTGATGATTGAGTTGGAGGCGTGCGTGTCCACGCAGTCGTGGGTGAACAGGGGGTACAGGAGAGGGCTCAGAACGCACCCTTGTGGGGCCCCAGTGTTGAGGATCAGCGGGGTGGAGATGTTGTTGCCTACTCTCACCACCTGGGGGCGGCCCGTCAGGAAGTCCAGTACCCAGTTGCACAGGGCGGGGTCGAGACCCAGGGTCTCGAGCTTGATGACGAGCTTGGAGGGCACTATGGTGTTAAATGCCGAGCTGTAGTCGATGAACAGCATTCTCACATAGGTATTCCTCTTTTCCAGATGGGTTAGGGCAGTGTGCAGTGTGGTTGAGATTGCATCATCTGTGGACCTATTTGGGCGGTAGGCAAATTGGAGTGGGTCTAGGGTGTCAGGTAGGGTGGAGGTGATATGGTCCTTGACTAGTCTCTCAAAGCACTTCATGATGACGGAAGTGAGTGCTACGGGGCAGTAGTCGTTTAGCTCAGTTACCTTAGCTTTCTTGGGAACAGGAACAATGGTGGCCCTCTTGAAGCATGTGGGAACAACAGACTGGGATAGGGATTGATTGAATATGTCCGGCTGGGGATGCCGTCTGGGCCTGCAGCCTTACAATTTTAAAAGCTAGTAAGGCTGGTGGAACCGTTCATAGAGGTTTTTAGGCAGAACCATGTACGGGGGGTTATTTGAAGAACATGACATACTGTATAGGGTTCTAGGTAGAACCCTCTGCAAAAGGTTCTACCCTGCACCAAAAAAAGGTTCCCGTATGGGGACAAACCAAGGAACCCTGTTTTTTTAAGAGTGTCGCAATGTTAATTTAAAATGCTTTAAAAACAATTCTAATAAATGCAACATTTGAACAATGGATGAAGATACACAAAAGTGCAGGGATTTTGGTGGGAATTCAGGTATTCAATTTATTGAACAATTATTTCTTAGAATGCACTTATGTATACATTTTGTAATGGTAACAGATATTTTTTAAATACATTTTGTGTTAATTAAAATAAATAAAATGATATGTGCTTTATTCGCATAAATACACTGGGTGGATTTGCCTATATGAATACATTACCATAAAGGAGAGGAACAGGTCTGCAACTTCCGAAAACCTGCTCTAGCTAGGCCTACCTGCACTCACCTTCTCTATCTAGGCCTACCTGCACTCACCTGCTCTATCTAGGCCTACTTGCACTCACCTGCTCTCTCTAGGCCTACCTGCACTATCTAGGGCTACCTGCACTCACCTGAGCTGTCTAGACCGCCTCATTAATTACTGCGGTTGTCATATTCTGTTGCATAATTCAACAAGTATGTCAATAGCAGGATACCCTTGAATAAAAAACCAACACGCTTGACTATAGATTACACATATCGATCCATACTTTACACTGTTTGCAAGATCAGACATATAACATCACTATAAACCGAGTGTTCATTTTTGAAAGTTGCTTTCATGTTAAAAAAATGTCTGTGTACTCAATGATTACTTTTTTAAATTCCACAAAAATATGAACCCATTAAAATAAAGTTCTCGTTCTTCTCTTTCCTTTGATGTTAGTGTCGAGACGAGGCATTAAATCCCAGATGAAGCTTTAACATTCTTATAGATGCAATGGAAAGACAATGTATTGCATCGAGCCCCTTTCAGCCATCACTGGGTTGTGTTTGACATGTCATTACAAACATTTCCGCGATCGTAACGTAACAGGAAAAAACTACAGGCACAAGCAAGATTATAAAAATGACAGCAGTAAAATGAAAGCAATCAATCCAGAGAGATTACATTTGAAGTCGAAAGTTTACATACACCTTAGCCAAACACAATTCAACTCAGTTTTTCACAATTCCTGACATTTAATCCTAGTAAACATTCCCTGTCTTAGGTCAGTTAGGATCACCAATTTATTTTAAGAATGTGAAATACCAGAATAATAGTAGATAGAAATATTTTTTTCATCTTTTATTTCTTTCATCACATTCCCAGTGGGTCAGAAGTTTACATACACTCAATTAGTATTTGGTAGCATTGCCTTTAAATTGTTCAACTTGGGTCAAATGTTTCAAGTAGCCTTCCACAAACTTCCCACAATAAATTGGGTGAATTTTGGCCCGTTGCTCCTGACAGAGTTTGTGTAACTGAGTCAGGTTTGTATGCCTCCTTGCTCGCACACGCTTTTTCAGTTCTGCCCACAAATGTTCTAAAGGATTGAGGACAGGGCTTTGTGATGGCCACTCCAATACCTTGACTTTGTTGTCCTTAAGCCATTTTGCCACACCTTTGGAAGTATGCTTGGGGTCATTGTCCATTTGGAAGACTCATTTGCAACCAAGGTTTAACTTCCTGACTGATGTCTTGAGATGTTGCTTTAATATATCCACATAATTTTCCTTCCTCATGAAGCCATCAATTTTGTGAATTGCACTAGTCCCTCCTGCAGCAAAGCACCCCCACAACATGATGCTGCCACCACCGTGCTTCACGGTTGGGATGGTGTTCTTCGGCTTGCAAGCCTCCCCCTTTTTCCTCCAAATACAACGATGGTCATTATGGCCAAACTGTTATATTTTTGTTTCATCAGACCAGAGGACATTTCTCCAAAAAGTACAATATTTGTCCCTATGTGCAGTTGCAAACCGTAGTCTGTTTTTTTTAATGGTGGTTTTGGAGCATTGACTTCTTTCTTGCTGAGCGGCCTTTCAGGTCATTTCGATATAGTACGTGTTTAACTGTGGATATTGATATTTTTGTACTTGTTTCCTCCAGCATCTTCACAAGGTCCTTTGCTGTTGTTCTGGGATTGATTTGCACTTTTTACACCAAAGTACGTTCATTTCTAGGAGCCAGAACGCGTCTCCTTCCTGAGCGGTATTATGGCTGCATGGTCCCATGGTGTTTATACTTGCGTACAATTGTTTGTACAGATGAACGTGGTACCTTCAGGCATTTGGAAATTGCTCCCAAGGATGAACCAGACTTGTGGAGGTCTACACATTTTTCCTGAGGTCTTGGCTGATTTCTTTTGATTTTCCCATGATGTCAAGCAAAGAGGCACTGAGTTTGAAGGTAGTCCTTGAAATACATCCACTGGTACACCTTCAATTGACGCAAATTATGTCAATTAGCCTATCAGAAGCTTCTAAAGCCATTACATCATTTTCTGGAATTTTCCAAGCCGTTTAAAGTCACAGTCAACTTAGTGTATGTAAACTTCTGACCCACTGGAATTGTGATACAGTGAATTATAAGTGAAATGATCTGTCTGTAAACAATTGTTGGAAAAATTATCTGTTTCATGCATAAAGTAGATATCCCTAACTGACTTGCCAGAACTATAGTTTGTTAACATGAAATTTGTGGAGTGGTTAAAAAACTAGTTTTAATTACTCCTACCTAAGTGTATGTAATCTTCCGACTTCAACTGTATGTGACAAGTGGATTTTGCACCCTCAAACCCAGAACATAGACGGCTGAAAAAGACAGATCCTCGGGTGGCGGGGCATGCCACGGTACTTTCAGTCCCTTTCTCCCCCATATGTGACTCTGGGCCCTTGAAAACGCAGATTGCTTGTCCATTCAATCTGTAATTGATTGTTGCTCTGTTGCCTGTGCAGCTTTGGTAATTTGACGTTCTCTCTCCTCTCTCCTGTCTTTGAGAGCCGACCCTCAAAATGTGACTACAATTTAGACAACCTGTACAGTAGTGGATCCTCTGAATGAGACCGTCTCACCAAGAACATTGAATGAATATGGTTTAAAATACTTTTAGAGGGGACTGTCTGTTCAGTGAATGAGTGCGTGGGGTAATAACACCCTTTCATTTTTACTTCTTACACATGAAATTGGATCTAGTAAACAAACAATGGTTGATTTCCACATATCCAGGTAGCGAATTCCCTTTACCTTTCCATACCTACATCCATACCTGTAATTACCATTCTATTAGTGTGTCTTAGAATGAGACTCCCAAAGCTATATGACAAGCCTGTCAGGTTTGGGTTAGATGTAGTGGAAAGGGAGGAGAGTAGAGAAGAGGGGAGGACAGAGGAGGTGAAGTGAGGAGATCAAAAAAAGAATAATAAGCCCTCTCATGCTCCTCTATGTTCAATAAAAGCCCCTGTGGTAATCACAAAATACACCCTCCTCCATACAGCTGTGACATCCCTCTTTCTTTCTTTTCCTTTGCTTCTTTTCTCTGTGAGCCTCACCAATATGGAGGACCAAACTTTCTAGAATTAGAAATAAATTAATATATAAATACACACATAAATAGACATAAATAGATAAATACATTAATAAATGCATTAATAGACATACAGTATATATAAATCAATTATATATTATTTCACCTTTATTTAACCAGGTAGGCAAGTTGAGAAGAAGTTCTCATTTACAATTGCGACCTGGCCAAGATAAAGCAAAGCAGTTTGATAGATACAACGACACAGAGTTACACATGGAGTAAAACAAACATACAGTCAATAATACAGTATAAACAAGTCTATATACGATGTGAGCAAATGAGGTGAGAAGGGAGGTAAAGGCAAAAAAAGGCCATGGTGGCAAAGTAAATACAATATAGCAAGTAAAACACTGGAATGGTAGATTTGCAATGGAAGAATGTGCAAAGTAGAAATAAAAATAATGGGGTGCAAAGTAGCAAAATAAATAAATAAATTAAATACAGTAGGGAAAAAGGTAGTTGTTTGGGCTAAATTATATGTGGGCTATGTACAGGTGCACTAATCGGTGAGCTGCTCTGACAGTTGGTGCTTAAAGCTAGTGAGGGAGATAAGTGTTTCCAGTTTCAGAGATTTTTGTAGTTTGTTCCAGTCATTGGAAGCAGAGAACTGGAAGGAGAGGCGGCCAAAGAAAGAATTGGTTTTGGTGGTGACTAGAGAGATATACCTGCTGGAGCGTGTGCTACAGGTGGGAGATGCTATGGTGACCAGCAAGCTGAGATAAGGGGGGACTTTACCTAGCAGGGTCTTGTAGATGACATGGAGCCAGTGGGTTTGGCGATGAGTATGAAGCGAGGGCCAGCCAACGAGAGCATACAGGTAGCAATGGTGGGTAGTATATGGGGCTTTGGTGACAAAACGGATTGCACTGTGATAGACTGCATCCAATTTGTTGAGTAGGGTATTGGAGGCTATTTTGTAAATGACATCGCCAAAGTCAAGGATTGGTAGGATGGTCAGTTTTACAAGGGTATGTTTGGCAGCATGAGTGAAGGATGCTTTGTTGCGAAATAGGAAGCCAATTCTAGATTTAACTTTGGATTGGAGATGTTTACGGGTCTGGAAGGATGATATGATATGGGTCTGGAAGGAGAGTTTACAGTCTAACCAGACACCTAAGTATTTGTCGTTGTCCACGTATTCTAAGTCAGAGCCGTCCAGAGTAGTGATGTTGGACAGGCGGGTAGGTGCAGGTAGCGATCGGTTGAAGAGCATGCATTTAGTTTTACTTGTATTTAAGTGCAATTGGAGGCCACCGAAGGAGAGTTGTATGGCATTGAAGCTTGCCTGGAGGGTTGTTAACACAGTGTCCAAAGAAGGGCCAGAAGTATACAGAATGGTGTCGTCTGCGTAGAGGTGGATCAGAGACTCACCAGCAGCAAGAGCGACCTCATTGGTGTATACAGAGAAGAGAGTCGGTCCAAGAATTGAACCCTGTGGCACCCCCATAGAGAATGCCAGAGGTCCGGACAGCAGACCCTCCGATTTGACACACTGAACTCTATCAGAGAAGTAGTTGGTGAACCAGGCGAGGCAATCATTTGAGAAACCAAGACTGTCGAGTCTGCTGATGAGGATGTGGTGATTGACAGAGTCGAAAGCCTTGGCCAGATCAATGAATACAGCTGCACAGTAATGTTTCTTATCGATGGCGGTTAAGATATCGTTTAGGACCTTGAGCGTGGCTGAGGTGCACCCATGACCAGCTCTGAAACCAGATTGCATAGCAGAGAAGGTATGGTGAGATTCTAAATGGTAATCTGTTTGTTGACTTGGCTTTCGAAGACCTTAGAAAGGCATGGTAGGATAGATATAGGTCTGTAGCAGTTTGGGTCAAGAGTGTCCCCCCCTTTGAAGAGGGGGATGACCGCAGCTGCTTTCCAATCTTTGGGAATCTCAGACGACACGAAAGAGAGGTTGAACAGGCTAGTAATAGGGGTGGCAACAATTTCGGCAGATAATTTTAGAAAGGGTCCAGATTGTCTAGCCCGGCTGATTTGTAGGGGTCCAGATTTTGCAGCTCTTTCAGAACATCAGCTGAACGGATTTGGGAGAAGGAGAAATGGGGAAGGCTTGGGCGAGTTGCTGTTGGGGGTGCAGTGCTGTTGACCGGGGTAGGAGTAGCCAGGTGGAAATTATGGCCAGCCGTAGAAAAATGCTTATTGAAATTATCAATTATGGTGGATTTATCAGTGGTGACAGTGTTTCCTATCTTCAGTGCAGTGGGCAGCTGGGAGGAGGTGTTCATATTCTCCATGGACTTTACATTGTCCCAGAACTTTTTTTGAGTTTGTGTTGCAGGAAGCACTTGAAAAAGCTGGCCTTGGCTTTTCTAACTGCCTGTGTATAATGGTTTCTAGCTTCCCTGAACAGCTGCATATCACGGGGGCTGTTCGATGCTAATGCAGAACGCCATAGGATGTTTTTGTGTTGGTTAAGAGCAGTCAGGTCTGGGGAGAACCAATGGCTATATCTGTTCCTGGTTCTAAATTTATTGAATGGGGCATGTTTATTTAAGATGGTTAGGAAGGCATTTTTGAAGAATATCCAGGCATCCTATACTGACGGGATGAGATCAATATCCTTCCAGGATACCCCGGCCAGGTCGATTAGAAAGGCCTGCTCGCTGAAGTGTTTCAGGGAGCTTTTTACAGTGATGAGTGGAGGTCGTTTGACCGCTGACCTATTACGGATGCAGGCAAGGGTGCCCGTGTTTAAGGCTTTGGGGAGGTACCTGGTAGGTTCATTGATAATTTGTGTGAGATTGAGGGCATCAAGTTTAGATTGTAGGATGGCTGGGGTGTTAAGCATGTTCCAGTTTAGGTCGCCTAGCAGCACGAGCTCTAAAGATAGATGGGGGGCAATCAGTTCACATATGGTGTCCAGAACACAGCTGGGGGCAGAGGGTAGTCTATGGCAGGCGGCAACGGTGAGAGACTTGTTTTTAGAGAGGTGGATTTTTAAAAGTAGAAGTTCAAATTGTTTGGGTACAGACCTGGATAGTAGGACAGAACTCTGCAGGCTATCTTTGCAGTAGATTGCAACACCGCCCCCTTTGGCAGTTCTATCTTGTCTGAAAATGTTGTAGTTTGGAATTTAAATTTCAGAATTTTTGGTGGTCTTCCTAAACTAGGATTCAGACACAGCTAGAACATCCTGGATTCACCTCTACATCGCCAGAGGAACATAGGAGGAGTAGAATAAGGGTGCGGCTAAAAGCAATAAGAATTGGTCGTCTAGAACGTCTGGAACAGAGAGTAAAAGGAGGTTTCTGAGGGCGATAAAATAGCATCAAGGTATAATGTACAGACAAAGGTATGGTAGGATGTGAATTCAGTGGAGGTAAACCTAGGTATTGAGTGATGAAGAGAGAGATATTGTCTCTAGAAACATAATTGAAACCAGGAGATGTCATTGCATGTGTGGGTGGTGGAACTAATAGGTTGGATAAGGTATAGTGAGCAGGACTAGAGGCTCTACGGTGAAATAAGCCAATAAATACTAACCAGAACAGCAATGGACAAGGCATATTGACATTAAGGAGAGGCATGCTTAGTCGAGTGATCAAAAGGGTCCGGTGAGTGGAGAGGTTGGTTGGGGGTCACGGCGATTTAGACAGCTAGCCCGGCCATCGGTAGCAAGCTAGCATAGGATGGAGGTCTGTTATTAGCCACCTCTTGCGTTCCGTCAGTAGATTAGTGGGGTTCCGTGTGGTAGAGGGGATTCATCCAAATCACACAACAACAACAAAAATAAAAACAATAGATATAGTTATAGAGGCCCAAAAAGACACACTTGAGATATTTACAACCTGGCAAGTCGTGTGGCTGCAATCAGGCGAGCAGTATCCAGAGACTTGGCAGTGCTGGCTAACGCTGCTGAAACGATGCCTCTCCATGTGGAGGCAAGCATTGAAAACTTGGGTCAGCTTGCTGCTACAATGGACACAGAGGTGAGCCTGTTAGTTCTTAACAATTTGAAGGAATTTGAAGTTGCCCGATGACTTCACCAGAGTTCAGGTGATAACAGAGAGTCCTTGTGCAGCACACTATATTCACCCTCTGGGCCACCATAGTCGCACTGTTTTTCAACTGGTCAATCAGTACAGTACCGTTTCCGATTAATTAAATATTGAACAACGTTCTGTCATACTGAACTCATCCCAGGAAAAGTCCAATTGAGCAATGCACCATGACATTGATCAACCAATGGTGTGTTAGATACCCCCCACAAACATTTGCTTGACACTGCCTCATTATCATAGTGGAGGAAGATATACAGAAATAAACAAATGAAGAAATAATCTTAATTAATGAAAGTGTGATTCATTATTGAAACAATTATGTATCTATTCTCGTATGCATTCATTCAACAATGTATGTATATGTGTATTCATTGATTTGTTCATATATTTATTTATTTATGTGTGCATTTGTTTATTTATTTATTTGTAATTATGGCAGGTTTGATCCGCCATACACCAGCTGTTGTTGCAGATGGGCTAAGCAGGAGCAGAGCCCACTCTAATAACACTATCTATTCCTACATAATCAGACAAACAAATGGAAGCAGCTTGGCCAACCGTGTGAGAATTGCAACCTTTTGTAATTACGGCGATAAGGGTGTGTGCGTGCGAGTGCGTGAGTTAGTGCATGTGTGACAGTGATTGACAGTGTGACAAGTTTTACCAAGACAATATGCAGAGTGCCTGAGGTGTGATTAAGTTGATGGGTGGATAGCGGCTTAGAGGAATCAGAGTTAGGGACAGAATAAGGGACTTGTCGAGGGTCCAATCTTGTCGTCTGTGGCATGCAAACCCTTTAGTTCCAAAAGTACAGAGCATTAAAGCAAAGGTGGCTTCTATCGAAACGTGTTTGTGAGTATCAGCCTTCTATGGTGATAACATCAAGTGTCACACAGGAGAGTGGAGTGCTGTTCTGTGTGTAAGGAAAGTCAGACTGAAAATATTCAGGGGAAGATAGGAATCTCTGCTTGGTGGCAATTACACACAAGGAATGGGTTAATTAGGTTAAAAACAACCCGATTTGGACTCTTTGCTAACCTAGGTAGATATTGCACAGAACACACACTGGTTTATTTTGACACAGCAAGTTGAGTTGCTTGAATAACCCAACATGTTGGGTTGTTGGAATGACCCAAAAATGGGTTAATGAAACTATCGGTTGGGTATTTTTTACTTTCATATTTTACTTTTTTAATCTTTCATTTAATGGAATCTTCAGGGTATTTTCAGGAGGATTGGCTTATTAGGGGTGTGGCTTTCAGCTAGATCTTATTGGCCACCCGTGAGAGTAAATGTAATTCCTGTTAATCGTTTTTACATACTGCACATTATATAATTTTTAAAAAAGTTTTGTATTTTACACATCCTTCTAGAATATGACAATTATTTAGTACGTACTATAATAAAGTGGTATCTATTCCAACAATGGTATTTGAATAGGCTTTTAGGGAACTCATTGAAACTACAAAAATGTCAATGTTCAACCATAACATGTGATAATGGTAACAGATGAACACAAATTACATTTACTCTCACGAGTGGCTAAAATTAATCTTAAAGCCACACTCCTACTAAA
Organism: Oncorhynchus keta; assembly: GCF_023373465.1. Taxonomy (NCBI): domain Eukaryota; kingdom Metazoa; phylum Chordata; class Actinopteri; order Salmoniformes; family Salmonidae; genus Oncorhynchus; species Oncorhynchus keta. The sequence goes on along the minus strand of NC_068424.1, from coordinate 28,329,720 downwards.
CTATTCCTCCAGTCTTCTGTACTTCCGGCGCCGACAGAGATGGACGCCTCCCTTCACGTTCCTAGGAAACTATGCAGTATTTTTTTTTTTTTTACGTGTCACGCCAGATAATCTTAGGTTTTATTACATACAGTCGGAACTACTGGAATAAGAGCAACGTCAAATCACCATCATTACGACCAGGAATACGACTTTCCCACGGATCCTGTGTTTTGCCCACCACCCGGGACAATGGATCGGATCCCAGCCCTGAACGAACTTTATTTGACTCTATGTAAACTGGAAACTACATATCCTGAGGCTGCATTCATTGAAAGCTGAGGATTTTAACTCCATAATATCGACAGAAACATGGCAAACAATGTTTTTAATCAATCCTCAAGGTGTTTTTCACATATCTATCGATGATAAATCCTTTGTGGCAGTTAACTTTCTCTTCTGAAGAAATGGAATGCGCATGGACCTAGAGATTCCGCAATAATTTCGACACAGGACATTGGGCGGACACCTGGTAAATGTAGTCTCTTATGGTCAATCTTCCAATGATATGCCTACAAATACGTCACAATGCTGCAGACACCTTGGAGAAACGACAGAAAGGGCAGGCTCATTCCTGGCGCATTCACAGCCATATAAGGAGACATTGGAACACAGCGCCTTCAGAATCTGGGGCATTTCCTATATGAAACTTCATCTTGGTTTCGCCTGTAGCATTATTTCTGGGGCACTCACAGATAATATATTTGCAGTTTTGGAAACGTCAGAGTTTTTTCTTTCCAAAGCTGTCAATTACATGCATAGTCGAGCATCTTTTCGTGACAAAATATCTTGTTTAAAACGGGAACGTTTTTTATCCAAAAATTAAAAGAGCGCCCCCTATCTCGAAGAAGTTAATATAATGTTTACATACCCTATATTACTCATCTCATATGTATATACTGTACTTGATACCATCTACTGCATCTTGCCTATGCAGTTCTGTACCATCACTCATTCATATATCTTTATGTACATAATCTTCATCCCTTTACACTTGTGTGTATAAGGTAGCTGTTGCGAAATTGTTAGGTTAGATTAATTGTTGGTTATTACTGCATTGTCGGAACTAGAAGTACAAGCATTTCGCTACACTCATTAACTCATTAATTCATTAACACAAGCATTAACATCTGCTAACCATGTGACAAATAAAATTTGATTTGATCTGAACCGCTGGGTAGATCTGGATAGATGGCGCCGACAGACAAGGCAGATCTGCTTCTAGCTCCTAAACAACTTTGCAGTATTTATTTTTTTAGCTATACGCTTGTGTGAACATGTATTCATGTGTACCAGCATTCGTGTGTGAGAATGAAATAAATGCAGGCTGGAGAGTGTAAGTTAGCCCCAAGTGGTTTCACTGGAGCTCTCTGGCCTCGTGATGAACTGCCTCTGTAGGAGAGCTCCAGTTTAAATATTCTTGTCCACGTAGAGCTGTAGCTCAGCTGTGACTGCAGCCTTGACTAGCTCCGTAGCTGACTTGGCTCTGTGCCAAGTTTTTTTCTCCCGTTGTCCATCCAAGAGATTCACAGCTGTATCCAGTGCCCATTGAGAGGACAGGTTTATAATAAACAAACAGATTGAGGCCAAGAATGATGTTTTGGTGCCCAGATAAGTAGAACGGGTCATACCACATCAGCACAATAGGGTCGCACTGAGACGTGACCTGGCACCAGACCATACCACAGACACTGAGGGAGGGGGAAGAATCAGGAAGTCACAGCTATGTCTTCTTGAGCTACTTGAGCTCTGGTTGAATATTTAGGCTCGTTGATTGAGAGAATTGCAGATGATACCACAGATGATACTGACATTGGTTAGCTCGGCAAGTGCTGGCATCCCAGAGAGAGAGAATTGGAGAGGGGCGAGTGGGGTAAACTGAGGTTAGAGGTACAGAGGGAGGAGGGAGAATGCCTGAACAATAAGAAAAAGGGACAAACTATTTCCATCGCAGTGCTTTATATTTTCTTTATCCTCTGTGTATTACAGACACATTTAAAAAAAATGTAGTTTCACTCCCCCCTTAACATCGAAGGACAATTGCTAATGGATTTGCTAATGCCAGTTTTTAAGGTCTCTGGTGCATTTGATGAGCACTGTCGTGAGACCAGTTCCACAGTAGCTAATGTAGCTCAACAATGGAGTTCTGCAATGTTTATCAAAGTAGTGCATTCGTAATCAGTTTTAATGATATTGCTCTTGTGGAGATATTGTCATCCAGAGAATACATTTCATTTAATGGAATGCCTGAAAATGTTCAAAGTTATCAGATGATTAGAATTTCCACAAATAATTGTGAAAATCAGATAATCATAAGTTATTAATTTAACTTTATTTGAAGTATTTTATAGTCACAAAGTCACTCAGGAAGAAGGTCTTCACCACTGAAAGTTGTCAGTGAAATAATGTTTCAAATCAGGAATACAGACAAATCTTAATTCCACAGATCAAATATATTTTGATTGTTTTATTTAAACTCACCTGTTTTGTCCTTCGGAGATTCAACCATTTTCATAACTTGAGGGATACACTTCATAATAGAAGAGTATCCTTAATTAACAGCAGTGGAGTCTTGAATCCATTAATTGATTTTAAAATAAATAGAATATTGTCTGTACTGTTTTTCAACTGCACTATCATGTTCTCGTTCGGCATTGCCATATAATTTGTACTGAAACAGACTCTCAAAGTATATCATGGAGGAATTGCATATTTTTATTTCATCTGTAGAGATTTTTGTGTTTTACTTGAAAAGAGTGTGAGAGAGGATTGGTTCCATACCGGTTCGATAGTCACTATTCAGGCATGCTTCTTAGTTATCAGGATAGTGGGAGTAGAGTGAGAACGGAAAGCTTTGATAGGAAAATGACTGGCTTCCTGCTTTAAAACCCTCTGGAGTCTAAGCCAGGGGAGGGGGAGTTCTAAGCTAACATATGGCATTTTTTAAGATGGTCATACCAAGGATCATTTAGCTATTTGATGTAGAATTTAAGAGCCCCAAGATATCCCAAGTATATACTGTATATATATATATATATAACATTTTTGAATGAAAAATAGAATTTGGCCTTAGAAATGCATTGAGTAACAGATCACTACATGGAACAACGTATGGACCCAAGTGTCTGTCCTATATCTGAGATATATAAGAAAGATCAGGAAGCTCATTTAATGACATTTTTTTTTACATGTATTTATCCCCTTATTTATCCCCTTATTCACTAAACTATCTCTATATATATACTGTACTTCTATAATTATTTTTTTAATTGGTACCGGCGACCTTCAGATGAGTCCTGTGAGGCTTGTGGGCGTCTTAGAGAAAAATGGAGAACACCATCTTGTTTGTGATAGTCTCCTCTTAAGAGTGGTCATAATAGAGTTGTCATAATATTAGGCCAAACCGTTCGGGCGCTACAGACGTGAGAACGGATGTCTGGATGTCTCACGGTCCGACAAACACCGCACTCGCTCTGCCACCTTTCACCACAGATGCGGAAGGGCGATATCGACGGATGTGGTGGGTTGAGATGCAAATCATGCAACAAAAAAAAACACATACATATATCTAGCTTAAACAGATGGATTTTGATGGGGGCTTTTGTGTTATGTTTAATTAGATTTCCGCGTGGCCATGAAAATTGTAGGCTAAGGGTTCAAAATGACCAGGTGGGGATCAGTTTATCCCAGATGTGTGGATATAAAATGGGTGGAATGGTCCTTTTAATCGAATTATGTTTTGAGATTCAGCTGGATTGGGGGGTCATTACATCACTGAGAGCTATAGTGATACTGACTGACTAACTCTTATTTAACAAGACAGTAGAGTGCTGAATAGAAGAAGAGCACCCAAATGACAAGTGAAGACCACCTGAAAATAGAACAGGCCATGTTTTAAATGGGGTTTTGCACCATCATGATGTTAATATCTGTGTTCCCTGGTGTCATACCAGACGTACAGTATCAAGATGTGCTATCTCTAGTCAGTACAATACTTCAGCTGACCTTTAGACCATCATTAGAAGGTTAATGTCCATTCTAGTATTCTAATTCCTAATTCTATGGTCATACCAAAGTATCATGTTGTTTATCTCCAGCCAGTACAATCTTGTTGACAGGATTCTGCTTCAGCAGCCTCTGTACTGGGTGTGAGGCGAAACTCACAACATGTTTATTTTTAGACTCCAGAGCGCTGATTAAATAAGCAGGGGCAGATTGACTTTGTTGGGTTTGAGGCGTCACACTGGAAAGGTTAGCCACATAAAGCAGAGTTTAGTGGAGTAGTCTGACAGACAAGTGGTCACCTGGTGGCTCAGCTGAAGTGAGGGCCTCTCATCGTTTGATTGGACCCATTGTGTTCTTCTGTGTGAGTAGGATTATAATCACACAGTCTGCACTCTGCCCATGTCCATATTTCATTTTTGAGAGACCGTGTGATTGTGTAGAAGTGACTGTGAATGTGTAATTTCTCGAGCTTTGCATCAGTATTGATCTGTCATGAAAACTAGTCTGTGGAGACTGGAGAGTCTCAAAATGACCTGACAATCTCAATGGATTTCATAAAAACATGTCTGTGTTGTTCTATAAAATTGTATTTAATTTCTTTACGTAAAGGCATTCCGCCTACAACACTGGTATGTAAGGGCTTTGGGACTGATCTATTGATATTCATATGCCGGTATGTGGGAGGCGGAACACTGGCCATCCAGACATGCCGTATGGAGTGAATCTGAAATTCCAATATTGTCTGTGCTCCACTACCCAGCAGCCACTGCAAAATGTCCAACAGTGATACACCTCAACACTTATTGATCAAACAGACTGCTACACTAGAATATGGAGAAAGTGTAGGCTATGGGCCCATATCTTCACCACACAGGTTGAAATTATTTACCTTTCCAAATCATTTTAACTTACATTTTTTTATTTAACCAGGTAGGCCAGTTGAGAACACGTTCTCATTTACAAAGCAAAGCAGTGCGACACAAACAACAACACAGAGTTACACATGGAATAAACAAAAGTACAGTCAATAACACAATCGAAAAAAGTCTATATACAGTGCGTGTAAATAGCGTGAGGAGGTAAAGCAATATATTGGCCATAGTAGTGAAGTAATTACAATTTAGTAAATCAACACTGGAGTGATAGATGTGCAGATGATGATGTGCAAGTAGAAATACTGGTGTGCAAAAGAGCAAAAAAAGTAAATAAAGACAATATGGGGATGAGGTAGGTAGGGCAATTTACAGATGGGCTGTGTACAGCAGCAGCGATCGGTAAGCTCCTCAGATAGCTGATGTTTAAAGTTAGCGAGGGAGATATAAGTCTCCAACTTCAGCGATTTTTGCAATTCGTACCAGTCATTGGCAGCAGAGAACTGGAAGGAAAGGCGGCCAAAGGAAATGTTGAATTTGGGGATGACCAGTGAGATATACCTGCTAGAGCACGTGCTAAGGGTGGGTGTTGTTATCGTGACCAGTGAGCTGAGATAAGGTGGAGCTTTACCTAGCAAAGACTTATAGATGACCTGGAGCCAGTGGGTCTGGCGGCGAATATTTAGCGAGGGCCAGCCGGTGAGAGCATACAGGTCGCAGTGGTGGGTGGTATATGGGGCTTTGGTGACAAAACAGATGGCACTGTGTTAGACTGCATCCAGTTTGCTGAGTAGAATGTTGGATGCAATTTTGTAAAATGACATTGCCGAAGTTGAGGATCGGTAGGATAGTCAGTTTTACGAGGGTATGGAGGCTTCGTTGTAGGACGTTGTACACCATGTGTATCCTATAGATACGACTAATACAACTTGAAACTGAAAATGAATTGAAACTGGACATGAAAGTTTGAATTCAAATTCAAAATCTAACATCAATTTCCATAGAGCCTTTTAAGTATTATTCATGAAGCCTAAAAATATGTTCTATTTGTGTTGCTTTTATCCTCATTGTTCTAAAGGGCCATTTCATTTCACACCAAAGCTGAACTTTATCCCTCGCTTCCTCTCCTTCATCTCCTCTGTCTGTTCCAGACAATCTCCTTTCATAAATAAGCTCCAGAGAGAGTCATTAATTACAGGAGAAAGTCTTTACATGTCTTCTGCATACTGAATGATGGAGTTCTGTGGAGACTCGTGCGTTAGTTGTTAATACATTCATTACCGGGCGTCAATCTGGCCTTCATCAGGATAGAGGATAGACCAAGGATAGAGCTGCCTAATCGGTCCTCTCCTGTTGATGCCCAGTGACAAGACTTCTTTCATGAACGTGTTGGCTCTGTCACATCACAACCTACACAAACAGATAAATTGGCCTGGTCCTAATTGGCCTGGTGCTCTTTAGGACACTTTGTTACTCCAGGAGAAACACACATTGGAATCAAATGTCACCTTTGAAGAAGAGGAGGAAGAAAGAGACAGAATATCCACTGGGCACAGAAGTCAATTCCAACGTCTATTCCACGTTGGTTCAACGTAATTTAATATAAATTATGTGGAAACAATGTTGATTCAACCAGTGTGCCCAGTGGGTGGTGACTTGTTACTAAATGTTGAACAAATGTGCGCGGTACTTTATAAAAGCTATATGGAGCGGTGAAGCTCAATTTGAGAGTCAGAACTCAGTTTGAAAGCCTGACAAAATAACATGGCTTGTAAAAGTGTTTTCTATAGTGTAACAATGACAGACATATACTGTATATAATCTACCAGCTCTCAGTCGTCTCACATCAGAATAATACATTCATCCATGTTTCGCAAATGGCAAATTTTGAAGTTGTTCCAAATGTCACATTTTAAAGTTTTAAGGTTAAGTTTAGGCATTAGCTCTGAATTTTTAAGGTTCGGGTCAAGTTCTGGCATTAACTCCAAATTCTTGAACTGTCCATTAGCATTTGAGCACAGTGGGACTATTTCTATTATTCTACCATCTCATTGTGAGCTGGATTTTACAGACAGATAAATAAAGAGCTGGTCTCAGCCATGGCCAGAGTTCCCCCACGTTCCACAGAGAGATAGGGAATGGTAAACACTAAGCTGCCTGCAGCCCTGTCATAAATATCATTGGGTTTGATATGATGAGAGCATCCAAATAATCCTCTTGTACTCTGTTAGGCGAGTTGGGGTGTGTGTGCGTGTGTGTGCGCGTGCGCGTGCGTTTGTTTGTCTCATATTAATTTGATGCAAATCCACAAGTTCAGCCTTCGGTAAAGATTGATTATAGGGTACCTGCTTAATGCTGGAGTATGAATCATATAATTAAAAACAACTATAGAAACAAACAGCAGCAGAAGAATCACTTCAAATGAACAACACTTTTAAATGTTCTCATAGGTAAGTGCATCTAGGTTGCCGATCTGAACAAAATATCTACTCCTAGGTAACCAGACGCAGGAAAATACAATTACTGAGAGGATATTGTGTGTTGACATCCACAATATAATATGGCTTTGAAACACTAAAATATATTTTTTAACTAGAGGAGATGTCATAGCAATTCACTGCAGCAAATGAATCTTGTTTTGGTAATGGAGAAAAATCTTTATGAGTGTTTGAACTGAAAAACACATGCCAACACCAGCGTACTGTAGGACAAGCTCTACGCAGTTGCAGTGTTAAACAGTTAATTACATTCAACTGTTCAAATATTGCCAATGTTGATCACCACTCCAGATCAAAACAAACTTCATTATTTAAATTCACAGTGTGAATGAGTGTACGGATTTTGGTAGTAATTCCGTCTCTTTGGAACAGTGTAACCATCCACCCCTCCAATTCCGTATTTCAAATTGTGTCACTGGCCATGTCCGAAATCTGTCACTGGCCGTGCTAACGGCGTGGTTTAGAAGGACTAGAAAATATATCTGTTCCAACAGTAAAATTAGCTACAGGGTTACTTGCTTGCTGTTGAGTGACATCATATTTAACATTAGCCTCGTAGAGGTCCTTTTATGGAGAACAAAACTACTTACATTTCAAATCAAATCAAATTGCATTGGTCTCATGTGCTGAATTACAACAGGTGTAGTAGAACTTACAATGAAATGCTTGCTTACAAGCCCTTAACCAACAATGCAGTTTTAAGAAAATCACCTAAAAAAAATAAGAAATAAAGGTAACAACCTCCGCAGAAGCTTCGTTATTCACCATCTTTCAAGGTTTTTGTTGTTTACCTGAAGAGATCTAGCTAGCTATGAAAACACACAGCCCCCCTCTTCCAATGCATTGTGGCTGTGAAATTCCAAAAGTGTTCAGCAAATTCTACTGGATGAAAAGCCTAAAGTATGCTAGATTTGTGAAAATTCACGTACTAGGAAACATTCTATTTTCGAATGACTGAGAATGCGTCATCATTGTGTTGTTTCCCACTATTTGTTGATTTCGATAGCACATCACCATATCTAATTGAACAGCAGCTGTCAAATCTGAAATGAGTCTGACACCCGGGCATTTAAACTATATTACATTTTCACATACTTTTAAACGTTAAAATTTTGCATCCTCAAATGGCCTACTATTTAGGATGTATATATGGGTATTCGGACACGGCTAATGTTTATCATTTAACCTCTGTATTTGTAAGGTTAGTAGAGTTCATTAAAGTGCCAACTGTTTCTATTGCATTCATTTAAATTCTGATTGACTAAAGTACACAGCGGCAGCGTAGCCTAGTGGTTAGAGCGTTGGACTAGTAACCGGAAGGTTGCGCGTTCAAACCCCCGAGCTGACAAGGTACAAATCTGTCATTCTGCCCCTGAACAGGCTGTCATTGAAAATAAGAATGTGTTCTTAACTGACTTGCCTGGTTAAATAAAGGTAAAAAAAAATTGTTTACATTTCTTGAGTAAAACAATGTCGTCTAAACATTGATTTGTTTTTGTCTGCTTGCTGCAACACATACCAATTCCAGGCAAATGAACCAGCTACTCATAAACACATTTGGAAGCAGATAGTATTTATGGCGATTATTTTAGGGTTTGTATGCATTACAGATGGTTAGCTGTAGAGCAGTAGGTTAATACGATTATTGTGCTGAAGGGTGAATGCAGAAGTGGGAACATTCCTCCTCAAGTTAAGCTTTATCGCCTGGCTTTAACTCACCCCTCCAAGACATCCCTGTCACTAAAGCAACAGCGGCAGCAGGAAAAGGAAATGGTTTGATAACTCTGTTGCTTTGTCAAGTTTCTGCTCCAAAACAGCCAGGCTGACATTTGGACAGAGATTGCTGATATAACACTGTGGTTCACATTTATTTCACCTCTTCTACCTGTCCTTTTGAAAAATGTTTACGTAGCTGAATAATCGCGGCTAGTGCCTGAATGTGTTCAACACTGTTTTTATTGTGGGGCAGAGATCAAATCAAATCAAATTGTATTAGTCACATGCGCCGAATACAACAGGTGTAGACCTTACAGTGAAATGCTTACTTACGAGCCCCCTAATATGTACATGTAGGTAGAGTTATTAAAGTGACTATGCAAATTTGATAACAACAGAGAGTAGCAGCAGTGTAAAAGGGGGGGGCAATGCAAATAGTCTGGGTAGCCATTTGATTAGCTGTTCAGGAGTCTTATGGCTTGGGAGTAGAAGCTGTTTAGAATCCTCTTGGACCTAGACTTGAAACTCCGGTACCACTTGCCGTGGAGTGATATACTGGGCCTTCCACTGTAGTGCCTTGCGGTCGGAGGATGAGCAGTTGCCATAACAGACAGTGATGCAACCAGTCAGAATGCTCTCAGTGGTGCAGCTGTAGAAACTTTTGAGGATCTTAGTACCCATGCCAAATCTTTGAAGTCTCCTGAGGGGGAATAGGTTTTGTCGTGCCCTCTTCACGACTGTCTTGGTGTGCTTGGACCATGTTAGTTTGTTGATTATGTGGACACCAAGGAACTTGAAGCTCTCAACCTGCTCCACTACATTCCCGTCGATGAGAATGGGGGCGTGCTTGGTCCTCTTTTTCCTGTAGTCCACAATCATTTACATTTACATTTAAGTCATTTAGCAGACGCTCTTATCCAGAGCGACTTACAAATTGGTGCATTCACCTTATGACATCCAGTGGAACAGTCACTTTACAATAGTGCATCTAAATCTTAAAAGGGGGGTGAGAAGGATTACTTATCCTATCCTAGGTATTCCTTAAAGAGGTGGGGTTTCAGGTGTCTCCGGAAGGTGGTGATTGACTCCGCTGTCCTGGCGTCGTGAGGGAGTTTGTTCCACCATTGGGGGGCCAGAGCAGCGAAAACATTTTTGACTGGGCTGAGCGGGAACTGTACTTCCTCAGTGGTAGGGAGGCGAGCAGGCCAGAGGTGGATGAACGCAGTGCCCTTGTTTGGGTGTAGGGCCTGATCAGAGCCTGGAGGTACTGAGGTGCCGTTCCCCTCACAGCTCCGTAGGCAAGCACCATGGTCTTGTAGCGGATGCGAGCTTCAACTGGAAGCCAGTGGAGAGAGCGGAGGAGCAATCTCCTTTGTCTTGATCACGTTAAGGGAGAGCATGTTTTCCTGCTACCACACGGCCAGGACTCTGACCTCCTCCCTATAGGCTGTCTCGTCGTTGTCGGTGATGAGGCCTACCAGTGTTGTGTCATCGGCAAACTTAATACATGAGTACATGAGGGGACTAAGCACGCACTCCTGAGGGGCCCCTGTGTTGAAAATGTTGTGATATCAGTGGTAGATGCCTTGTTAGGATATGGAAGTGTATGGTAGTTGCTCAAGTGCAAATCGGATTCCTCTTGTCCTTTTACATAACCATACATTTCTATCTCAATCATACCCTCAAGGGAAAAACCACATGAATTTCACGTGATCACATGTGATTTTATGTGAAGTTAATGTGAAAACCTAAAACTACACATGACAAAGTTTGAAAACCCAGGATCAAATGTCTTTAGGAATTGCATTGATATTACTTCAATTTAAACAGTCATGAACCTCTGCAGGTTGTGTCTAGTTCCTGGTTTATTCCACGAACATTGTGCCATGTTACCCCGGATTACTTGGAAGTCAACCTTACTTGAGATTTGAACTCACAACCTCTTTGCAAGGTACCTGAAGTTCCAGCACCACCAGGTCTGTGGACATAATGGCTATACCTATAATGCTAATAATTATTTTCTTCACTTTGCCTAAAGTATATACAATAACCTGAAGGTGTCATTTCTACAAAATGACAGTATGATGCTGTATTCTGGTTTCAATTAGCGTAATAAAAATGTATTATTTTTACCGTTTACACACATTGAGTTTCTCCTAATCCCACAACATTCCTCTCTTGCTATGTGAAGCTGAAGACATGGGAGGATTTGGTGGTTTTATGCCTGAGGAGCTGCACAGCAATTTATGTTCAATTAAATTAGTCATGTTGAAAATTATAATTAGTCATGTGAAGAAAAATAAAGACGCTGATTTGCTATGTCAGATTTGAGCTTTTTCCAAACCTATGAAGCGGTGAAGTCCTTTAATATTGACATAATTGTTGATAGGATGTCAGGCACACTTAGGTTAACATCATAGGTGATTATATGTCTGTATGTGTTTGTCTGCTTCCTATCCTTATGGTGTATAAGTAGAATCAATTTGTATCTAAAGTGAGTGAATTTCTTAGACTTTAAACCAGTCCTCTTACGTGAGTAGGCATTACAGTGTGAAATTCACTAGTTAAAGGCAGAAAATTCCAGAGCAATAAAACAGGCCATTACCCTCCATGAACCAGCTATGACAATTTAAGAGCTCTGGATACCCATGGAGGTTGCCTCTTGGTTCTACTTACATCCAGAACCTTCTCAAATGTCCCTGTCTGTCCTGTCTGTCTGTTCACCAATCACAGCTGATTAATCTACCTGTACACTACTGTACATTAGCAGGTAATTAGGCCAGTCATCAGCTGCAGCATATTTGATTTGAAACTGAGAGCGTGAAAACAGTAATAAAGGAGAGAGAAATGTTTTTGAATTACATACTTTGTGTGACAGGTGGGGGAAAAAAATGTTTTGAATGATGTATTTTGCATGACATCAACCCTGTCTGATTTAGCCATATCCTCATCATTCTCACCATACAGTTTTTCCATAGCCTTTAATTATGCAACAGGCAGCAGACGTGAATATACCTTTGCTGAAAGATTCATACACGGTAGGGCAGCCATCAAATATTGAGGAGCCTTCATTTGTGCTTTGTGCATTACAAACACCACACTCTTAGAAAGAAAAGGTGCTATCTAGAACCTAAACGGATCATTCGGCTGTCCCTATAGGAAAACCTTTTGGAGAGCTCTTTTTGGTTTCAGGTAGAACCCTTTTGGGTTCCATGTAGAACCATTTTCACAGAGGGTTCTACATTGAACCCACAAGGGTTCTACCTGGAATTAAAAAGCGTTCTCCTATGGGGGCAGCTGAAGAACCCTTTTGGAACCTTTTTCTCTAAGAGTGTACTGTGGAAATGCAATGGATGGGAGTAATGAGGATTAGGTCTAGTAAAGAATAGTTTTTTTCATGTTATAGAGCCTATGCAATGTACATTTTGTGACGTATACAAGGTTGAACACTGTGAACATCCAATATAATTGCTCAGATTGCTCAAAGTTTAGATCAGAACATGCAAATGGTACTTTGCATGAGCCACGAAAAATTCCCCCGTGAAACAAGGAATCTTTTCTCTTTCCTTGAGCTGAATTGATATCCTAGCGAAACTGGGATTCAAGATGATCCTGAACAATCACACAGCCTTCTGGTCAACGTGATAATTAGAACGAGAGAGGTAGCAGCAAGGACACTATGACAAGTGTGCTAAATCATGAGGGATATATTTACAGGGTTGCTAATGTGAACAAAATATCCTCGAATTCCCCTTAATGTCAGGCTTCAACCTGTGATTGCACATTAGTTTGAATGATTGGCGCTCTCTGGCAGCTGTAATTACCAAAGTGTCTTCAGCCAATCGAAGGGCAAAGCACGCAGTCTCAATTAGTATGCTCGGTTTTATCAGCCTCACTCCAAACACACTTCAATGGCACAGAGAAGGAAGTCTGTCCCAGCAAAACACAGCTGGTGGGTATGTCCTGTCCTTGAAACAGCACTGAAGGGAAGTCATTACAAAAAGCTGAAAAGAGCAGTCGTCTTTGAAGTCAGAGATGCTCTTTGAAGCGATGACAGAGTGTTACTCTTGATGTGTGTTGCGCAAAGGAATAGTAGAAGCCTTTTGATTTGGAAAATCAGAAAACATCTGGCAGTCTCCCATGAAAGTTTGCTTTTTGGTCGTAGAGGTTGATAGCTGACAGCGTTTGATAAGTAATTCAACGTAATTTGTTATTTTTGTCATCAATGTTTTTTTACAGTTTTTTTTCTCCATTAATGCAGAACCTAGTTTGAGTCTTAACCTTTTAGATGTTATTTTTATGGGTTCTGGACCGGTTCCTACTGACATTTTGTTGTACAAAGCGCTCTGTGAACATCGTAGGGTACAGTGCCTTATATTTCCAGAAAGCCCCATCTGCATGCTCTCCACTCCCACTGTCTCAGTGGAGCTGACTTGAAGTGTCAGGTTTCAGAGCAGACATTTTCACAGGGAGTGACGTGTCAAATTTTCTGGCCTATCCAGACAAAGGAAGGATTTCCTGTGCCTGTGAAACTCACAGCTGTGCTTGCAATAGGGGAGTCTAACAGATGCAACAATAGTAGTTTAATCTCACTGTGATATTCTCAGACAGATTTAGAGCTCTCAACATGAAAAAATACTACATAATTTCATAGAATTGAAACAAGACCACTTTGTCTTGGTCACAGATGGACGGAATCACGTTGTGCATAAAGCTGAAATTGTAACGGGTCTTCACACATTTGAATTGTGTCTCTGCACCGCTCAGTGAACGTTTAGGAGAACACTCTCTATAGTCAGTTAAATGAAATATTGCAAATATTGTTATGTTACTAAGTATGAATGTATTTATTTTAGGGTTAAATCTTATAGTATGTCATTTATAATTTGACTAGACTAGTGTCTTGTCCAGGTTTTGTACTTGTACATCAAGCTGCCTCACGCAACTGAAACAGGAAATAGGCTCCTGCCCTATGAGCCATTCCCGGCTTGTACAAACCAAGGCTTGTACAAGGCTACTTACTTACTTATTTACCAACTTACTTATATTTAGAAATCATTTCAGTCAGTTCATGCCCAATTACCTCACTTTCGTTGAATAAGATAAATATAATCTATGATTTTTCATATTTTATAATATTTGTACTATGTACCTCAAAAGTGAATACAATCCAGCAATGTATAACTATTTTTACCATAAATGTGAGTTCCAGACCTTTCTAAAACTATGCAACATTACAAATGATTGTTTATGGCCATCTTAAGAAAAATAATTAAGTTTCGGTATGTCTATTTTGTCCGAAATCTACATTTTGCCATATCATTCAAGAGGTTTTGAAGGGTCAAAAAAATAACAAAGCGTTCTTCCCACCACTTTTAGGTTTTATTTTTCAAGAATCAATGGGTACATGTTAATTTATAAGTCCAAAAATGTATGTAGCAATTGCTCCTTTAACCTCTCTCTTACACACACACACACACACACACACACACACACACACACACACACACACACACACACACACACACACACACACACACACACACACACACACACACACACACACACACACACACACACACACACACACACACGAGGGCTGCTGTACTTGAGAGCTGTATGTTTTCCCTGTCTACCTCATCATGCAGCACTTCACCGTGACAAATATATAGTTCCTGCAGGGAAAGACAGTGGGTGGTGGCTGAGGAGGGTGCTGCTTACACATGGGTCCAACTTTTACAAACTCAAGTGCACTCCTTTTAAAGTGTGTTGGAGTAATTTGACCTTTGGTCAATTTAAAGTGTGAACTACTGGTTTGCATAGCAGGATGCCAATGCAGGTAGACGATGACCTTACCGACTCTCTCACTATTGTTAGAGGCTGCCAATAGCCAATATTGTTGGTACCATCTGGCAGGAACTGGTGCATTCCAAGAAAGAAGGCAGCCACATAGATTTTAGACTGCCAAGAGCAACCAGGGGCAAATGTTTCTCAGTCCAAGACATGTTTGCAGTATATAATGGATTGGTGTGGAGCCAAGGACCTGACAGACCACCTGAGGCTACAAACAGGGGTCAAATGAGGTGTGAAGGAGTGAGATGTTGAGGTTTACATGATGACCAGTGGTAGGTTCAAGGGCAACCAGGCAACCATGTACAGCAATCGCTGAGTGGACCACAAGCAAACCACAAGCTATCCACATTTAAACCAAGTTTGCCCTTTTTGCATGTTAGGGATGAGATCCCACAAGAGAGTGATGTTCCAGATTTCAATTTACAAGGATTTCAATTTTAAGTGCATATAACTCCAGTAGCTCATATAAGTGCCTGCTTTTTCCCCCCACATTGTATATTGGCATAGATTATATACCACTACAACATTTTAGATGGCCATTACAAATTCCCCTGCGTACTGCTTGGTACAAACACTGCTCCCAAGTCACAATACGTCATAACACCCCTTGCCTCCCTGTCCCTTGTCCCCCATCGCAGATGACTGGAGCCTAAATGAGAGATTGCTCCATTTGCTTCCTAGCTAATTGGATTACAGCTCAAGGCACTACAAATAACCGTTGAATTTAGAGAGACAGAGGAAGCGAGAGAACGCAGGAGCTAGGAGCTGAGAAGCAGAGCCAATTTTCCAGTGAAATGAGCTTCGCTCCAGGTGAGGAGAAAAGTCCCACAGAGGATGTTTGCGGTGTTTCATTGGGAGATTAATCATGCTCTCAGATACTTACTGATGATGTGTCCCAGAATTTATGCCAGGTCACAACTGGGAGCTCACAGTCGACTATTGCCGACATGTGTCACACCTTCCACATTAGGTAATAGATAAATCACTTAAACACACTTATTCCCCATTCATCATTGAGTGAGTGCAAGAATGAAAGGGTATACCCGAGGACTGGCTATGTTTGAGATGTACTGTTATAGCACCATAGAGGGACGCACACATTTCTTACACAACACTGAACCAATCAACCACATATGGACAAGAGGCATATTTTAAGAAGTGTGGGATCTTGATTTGGTGTTGAGCACAGTGTGCATCCACAGTGGGAACACCTGTCTAAGAAGTGTGCAATTGAGGCAACCTTCCTTTTCTGTTTGACTGAGCTTTTTCAGGCTTATTGTCACTATGACAGGCTGCCTTGGCAACAGTCAGAGTAGGGCGACTGTGGCAGAAGGGGAAATGAGCAGTGGCAGAGTTGTAAATTACACAGGAAGTCAATTCAAGAAGTTCTGGAGAATATCTTAATGAACCACAGGCAGACCTCTTCAAACTCAAATGGTTCCCGTTTGAGAACTTTCAATGCTGTGGTACAACCCATTCCACTGCAATTTTTGTCACACAACTCTCTTATCCTCAGGCATTTTATCTACAGTATGTTCCATCGATTTTGCCTTTTGCCTTTTAGGTATATTGTCTTATTGAGATTGGTGTTCCCTTTCTCACTGTATGCAGTGAAGGGTGTTTTTAAGGCTGTAGTTGCCCTGGTCTGTTTGTAACTTCCCTGTTTAATATAGTCATGCTCATGCTTGATATAATAATTATAATTATAATAATGCATTTATTTTATATAATGCTTTTCGTTAGAATGAGCATCTCAAAGACACTTTAAAATAAAACAAAAACAAATATAGCGTTCTGGCAGGTGTAGTCGATTGTCAATCACAGTTGATCAGGTGTTGAGGCAGTTCAGAAAGGCAGTAGTTTGATCAACGAGAGTGTTGATGGTACAGGGAGGGAGGAGGGTCAGTCAAATAGAGACAGGCCCAGAACTCTTCATCGGGCACCTTATCGTATCATCCTCCTCCTCTGTAGGTAGGCTGGATCCTCACCTACCGAAAGTGTAGCATCCACCTTGGTGGTGCTTCAGGGGTTGAAGGCTGAGCTCAGCACCAAAAAGAACACCACACATTTGCGGTATGTCTGGTACAGTCCCCTACAAGGTGAGCCTCTGCATTGCAGAGGAGTAAACACAGCAGTCCACATCCTTCCAGAAACTGGGGCAAATGTAACAAAAAGCAGGCGTAGAAGCCTTCCAGTGCTGTAGGCTATTGATGCATTATTCAAATGATAGCAAGTCAAGCAAACAGACTTGCCTTTAGTCCAGCAACTCCGTGGGTCAAGACGACCAGATATTTTAGCTCAGTAACGCTTAACAAGTTATCAAAAACCAAAAGTTTATTTTAAATAAGCAATAAAATATTTACCAATGTACAGGAGCTATCTGCCTAGGCTTCCTCATGGCGCCATGGCAACCACAGATATGCAACCTATTTCCCCATTTTAGATCTCAGAGCAAACCCTTGGAATTATCCAAGCTTGGGATGTAGCAGTGAATGACCGTGGTCTGATTTGTTAGTTGTTTGGACCAAAGAGACAAAGAAAAGGTCACGGATCTTTCAAAATAGATAATTTTTGAAATTCTGAAACAAAGTAGTTTAACATTTGTTCACTTCCAAATATAATAGCCTAATTTCAATATCATTAAAAACAATAAATATGTCATACTTGCATAGGAAAAGGGTCTGAGACTTTGCAGCGCTTTGGTGAGGGGGATCTCTCATCTGAAGAGAAAAAAGGACCTATCCCTAGAGCATGACCTATCTCTGCAGTAAAATATAAGACAACATCATGGCAATTCCTGGTATAAGTAGAATTACTTTCCCAAATACATTAATAATCAAAGGTTTGGGGTCAGTTAGAAATGTTCTTGTTTTTGAAAGAAAAGCACATTTTTTGTCGATTAAAATAACATAAAATTGGTCAGAAAAACAGTGTAGACATTGTTTATGTTACTATTATGGCTGGAAACGGCAGATTCTGGAAATGGAGAGCTCGAGCACTCATGCTCCAGGGTTAAGCAATGTGAGAGACCAAAGGGATTCTCTGCAATAAAATATTGGATAATATCATGTCATTATTTTTTACAATTAGAATACCTTTGTCAAATATGATGATCAACAATAAGGAGGGATTACATTGTGAAGGGTCATACTCACCGTCATTACTTGGTGGCTTGTGCTGCGTTTTAGCCTTTAGCTTCTTGGTAACAGTAGCATGGGTTTTCTGGTGCTTCGAGGGCCTATTTTGTTGGGGGTTTTGGTAGACCTTTGCCTGAAAATGAACATGTGAGTATAAAAATAACATCCTCCCCTTTTTCTACACACATTTGTCAAAGTTAACCTTTCAAGCCCCTACCCAGGAAATCCACATACATTTAGTGAATAGTAGTGAAACATGATTCCATCTGGGTTGAGGCTACCATCCCACTAGCCACACGCTTGTACATTGTAAAGGATCAGGTAAAGTAATACGGTTAAAGGTCCTCACAGTCTATCAAAAGGCAAAGTGGTTGTTCAGTGGCTAGTTTTTCGGGTCTATTAGTAATCAGCTTCGCAGGCTACCATACTTACATAACTTGGGAGATGACATTCTTCATGCATTTGTAAACACACAACAATATACAGAATAAAAACCATCCCAAATAAATTGAATGTACACAAATATGCGTTTAAACATACCAGTTATACTGTACATTCTTTGTGTGTAGTTTTCTTTCAGTTTATCTTGGAGATCTCCTCCACTTCAGTGGCTTCGGTGATTTCGACATTTTCACATTTCTGTTTTGATTCTGAATGGTGGGGTGAAGGTTCAAACAATTTAACAGTAATTTTTTTTTATCAACTGGCAGTTCTTAGTTATTGTATTTTCAAGTATAATGTATCTACTATTTACCTGATGTCAGGTTAAACCTCAGACGCTGAAATTACTTCCATTTCAGAGAGGGTGTGGACATATCATTTATTGCTTTGTCATATTTATTTGGGGACCACCATGCAGTTTGGTCTTTGATCCAGTGCTCAGGAATAACACTCTACTTCCTTTTTATTTTCCATCCACACGGTTCTGGCCCACATTCTCTGAGGTTGTAACCTGGGGAAATAGAGATTATTAGACAATATAACATAAGCTATAACTACTCCAAACTATTCCAATAGATTTGATCTTACTTGGCAAAACAGTGCAACAGAGGGATCACTATGTATTGCCTATGATAGGACAGACATACACAGCCATGTTGATGAGGTCCCCAGGAGAAATAATTAGTGTGATTGCGAAGTAACACACAACTATTATTCGTCATACTTCAATTACTTATTCTCATTATTTCCACCACTACCTCTCCTTCAGCTTTTATGCGAAACAAACCATTTCAACTTTACAGTACAGCGTGCAGAGGTCTAACTTAAGTGACATTTGTATTGTAACACAGCATTTCTCCTGGTGCTGTTTAAATCTGCCATTTTAAACAGACAACACTCCATGGCTTAATGCTAATGACAATGGTTTTCACCCCTACATGCCAGGATTCAAATCCTGCCTGTGCCAAAATAATTGATCATATCGTTTAAAAACAAATATTTGTCACCTTTTTCTTCATTTAACAACAACAAATTACAATTAACGTTGGGTAAAGGTTTATTTACTTATTGTAGATTGAAGACTTCTCTCTAACTCCACTGATACCACAGGCTCTTTGCAATTCTTAGAACCCCACTGTTTTTTCCCTGTTGAAGCTAGGAACATCAACTTCATGATAGACCCAACATCCAGCTTTTTCATACATGATACACTTTTTAAACTACAGTATAATTGACATTTGCATCAATGGATTTTAGTGGCCACCATGATAATATTTACAACAGTAGGTCTACTATTCTTTCATATTTTCAGCAACACCAACTTTAGATTGTGCAGACTGAGACCTTCCAATATTTACATACAGCTTTGTAAATGCTTTTAGACTTTTTAATATGTAAGTATTTAAAGTTTGCATGAATTAAGATGGGTTTCAATGGATTCTTACACTAGCGGCTTCAATGTAGCATTTTGATAACTGCTAGGCATTACATTAAACTGTAAGCATTGGTTTTACTGGAAGATATCTCAAAGATATAGCCTAACTATCTCACTATGTAAACTTCTTCCACTACCATTAATAATAATACTTTCAGACAGCTTTTAGTTTTTTCTATTGCATTTGCGGATATTTGAGATTACTAGCGATGTTGAAGTCTTTGGAGGCACATGGAAGAATGAAGAGGTTATCAGTTTGAGTATGGTGAATGACATCACAGACAAGGTTTGCATCGTCTCTGATTTCTTTGACATATGCATATTTGTCCTGTCCGAGGAAGCACCCATCTCGCATGTTATTCTTGATGTATGGTTGAATGTTCTTGGCAGTATGTTTCATTTGGCTTGATTCAGACAGGCGCTTCGTCACTTGTAACAATGGATTATGTGGGCATTTCAATGGCACTATAAATGGTTCTCAAAGTCAAAGCAATTAAGTTAATTGAGTGAGCAGTTGTGAAATACAACATCTTCTGCCAAGTAAGTGATACCATGTACAGTCTATTGTACACTGTAAATGTATCACCATAAACACTCTTGCTCATCTCAACAAAGTGCATCAGAAGCTGTTTGGCATAATCAAGGTAACGCTTTATGCTGTCATCATCAACCAGAAGCCATGGATTACAGGCAACAAGCGTCAATACAGAACTAAGATCGAATCGTACTACACCCGCTCTGAAGCTCGTCAGATGTGGCAGGGCTTGCAAACTATTACAGACTACAAAGGGAAGCACAGACGAGAGCTGCCCAGTGACACAAGCCTACCAGACGAGCTAAATTACTTCTATGCTCGCTTCGAGGCAAGTAACACTGAAACATGCATGAGAGCATCAGCTGTTCCTGATGATTGTGTGATCACGCTCTCCACAGCCGATGTGAGTAAGAACTTTAAACAGGTCAACATTCACAGGGCCGCAGGGCCAGAAGGATTACCAGGACGTGTACTCCAAGCATGAGCTGACCAACTGCCAAGGGTCTTCACTGACATTTTCAACCTTTCCCTGTCTGAGTCTGTAATACCAACATGTTTCAGGCATACCACCATAATCCCTGTGCCCAAGAACACTAAGGTAACCTGCCTAAATGACTACCGCCTCGTAGCACTCACCTCTGTAGCCATGAAATGTTTTGAAAGGCTAGGTCATGGCTCACATCAACACCATTATCCCATAAACCCTAGACCCACTCCAATTTGCATACCGCACCAACAGATCCACAGATGATGCAATCTCTATTGCACTCCACACTGCCCTTCCCCACCTGGACAAAAGGAACACCTATTTGAGAATGCTATTCATTGACTACAGCTCAGCGTTCAACACCATAGTGCCCTCAAAGCTCATCACTAAGCTAAGGACCCTGGGACTAAACACCTCCCTCTGCAACTGGATCCTGGACATCCTGAAGGGCCGCCCCCAGGTGGTAATGGTAGGTAACAACACATCCGCCACCCTGATCCTCAACACAGGGGCCCCTTAGGGGTGTGTGCTCAGTCCCCTCCTGTACTCCCTGTTCACTCACGTGACACAACAGTGGTAGGCCTGATCACTGACAACGATGAATCAGCATATAGGGAGTAGGTCAGAGACCTGACCATGTGGTGCAAGGACAACAACCTCTCCCTCAACGTGATCAAGACTCCTGAACAGCTAATCAAATGGCTACCCAGACTATTTGCAATGCCCCCCATGCTGGTGATACTCTCTGTTATTATCTATGCATAGCCACTTTACTAACTCTACTTACATGTACATAATTACCTCCATTACCTCGACACCGGTGGCCCCGCACGTTGACACATTGACTCTGTACCGGTACCCCCTGTACCGGTAGCCCTGCTAGTGTTATTTACTGCTGCTCTTTAAGTATTTGTTTTTCTTATCTCTTACTTTTTTGGGGGGTGTATTCTTAAAACTGCATAATTGTTTAAGGGCTTGTAAAAGTAAGCATTTCACTCTAAGGATTACACCTGTTGTATTCAGAGCATGTGACAAATACCATTTGATTAGATTAGAACAGGTCTAAATATATGTCTTGACAGTGACACAGTTTACTAACCGCTGTGCTTCCAGTTATGCACTGTCAATTCTAGAAATACAACATGTTGCTGTTGTCAGGTGTTACACTAATATTCTGTACATTTGTGTTTCAGTAAAGGTTCTGTAAATCTACAGTAATTTACTGGCTCCTGTGCTGCCAGTATTAGCTGTGAATTTACACTGACCTACTGGCTACTGTGCTGTGTGGTTTTTGTATCACTGCATCTCAAGGGGACTGAGAAACTAAGGGAGTTTACTTTTGTGAGAGCAGACTTTTATTACCTCAAGGTGCCTTCAATAAAGCCTTAGTGGATTCAATGCTGTAAAACTGAAAACACGCTTTGTTCACCCATCGCTCACCTCATTTTCAAACAAATATGCAGCTGCTAGATAGGCCACTAATGTACCAAAAGGAAGCATGTGAATGTAATAACTATTCTGTGTGTGAGTGTGTGTGAGGTAGAAACATTCTGTGGACATCTCTAAAGGGCTTCTCTATGCTGTGGTGTGTGGTGGGTTATCCTAACAGGCCGCACATTGTGTTTGTCTGAGCTGTACTGACTGTGAACCTTTGAGCTGGAAAGCTGCCATAGCCAGAAAATGAGTGAACACCCACACCATTGGCACCTCTGTGAGTGAGTGTGTGTGTGTGTGTGTGTGTGTGTGTGTGTGTGTGTGTGTGTGTGTGTGTGTGTGTGTGTGTGTGTGTGTAGTGCCATCCTACTTAATTCCTTGTTACCATGGTAACTAATCCCATTTACTGAGAATTGGATCCAATATTCAGGTATTTGGTCTCAAAGCATAATATATTTTATCTCCCTTTCTCCTGTCTCAGGGACACTGAAGCAAGAGACCATAATAATAAAAGTAATGATAATAATTCAATTATTTTGTATAGAGATTTTCAATACAATCGTAAAATTACATGAAAGCAATTGCATATTTCCCTTAATACTGAAAATCTAATGCAATTCTGTTGTTGATACATTTAATTACATAAAAAGATTGGGTATGTTTATTATATAGTAAGATCGGGTTGGTTTACATTGAATGGTAATACAATTGAAGAGCCCTTATCGAAAAACCACATGAGTTTCATGTGAGCACATGTGAACCTTGTGAACATATGACCTTGTACGACCTCATGTGATCACTTGATTTCATGTAAAGTTAACGTGACAACATGTGACAACATGTGAAGCAACATGTGATAACATAAAACTACACAAGTGATAACATGTGAGCACGTGAGAACATGATCTCATGTGAAATAAATGTGACAACATGGGGATGCAACACACCAACATGTGACAGCATGAAATGACACATGACAACATGTGAGCATGTGAAAACACAATCTCATGTGAATTAGAAGTTACATAAATGTGACAACATGGGGAAGCAAAATTTCAACATGTGATGACATGAAAATACATGATGACATGTAAATACACGTGACAACACATGTTGAAAACACGATCTCGTGAAATATATGTGAAAAAAACAAAAACCTGTGATATAATGACACTACACATGCAAAAATCCAGGTGTTAAATATAATTTAGAATATTTTACTTTGAAAGACATAATTGACATGAATTCAATTTAAACAGTCATGGCCCCGTGCAGGCTTTGTCTGGTTCCCAGTTTGTTCCAGGGATGTTCTTGGAACATTGTGTTATTATTAGAACAGTGTGTAATTGTCTAGTTCTGGTGAAAATGATGTAAATCTAGATCTAGTTACTGTATTTTTACAGCATCATTTAGATGTTAATGTTAAATAACAGTATGGGATTACAGATTGTAACAGATTACATGGGACTCATCCTCACTTGGGTTTTCAACTCTCAACCTCTTGGTTGCTAGCTACCTGAAGTTCCTGCTGCGCCACCAAGACTGGCAAGAAGACATTTCTGCACTTTGCCTTAAAGTTGCAGTAAAATCTGTTGTGTTAATTGTTTAAAATAACAGTATGCTGTTGTATGCTGATTTAAATTACTGTAAAATCTTGAAAAGTGACCCAACCTTAAATGGGATTTGAACTCATAACATATTGGTGGCTATCAACAATAAATGTCCTGCTACAATGAAGCTAAACCAGCATATATGTGAATATGATAGAGATATGGCCACAGACTTATTGTCTGCACTTTGCTAATAACTTCCCAGAATCAAGTAAATAAGTATCTATACCAACTGTGCTCCAGGACACTTAACATAGAGCATTCTTCAAATATTTGGGGATTTGAACCTGCAGCCTCTTGGTTGGAGTGCATCAATGATTATGCTGTGTTACCAAGGTCTTTCCAGTTGCTTGAAACATACAGTATATTAACATACTCTCAAAAAATTAGTGTATGGTTAGGGTACACTACAGTGTTATTACCTGGGGTACAAAAAGGTTAAAGGTTTACTTTAGTTTAGTTTATTAGGATCCCCATTTGCTACTGCACATTCAGCAGATACTCTTGTGGCCCACATAAAACATTTGATAAAAATACAAATAAAATAATAATATTAATAGTTACATTTGGGAAGACGCCAAGTGACAACAAAAATGCTATTTACACACTATTCTTACATACTTTATTCATGTTCTTATGTATAGTTAAATTAGATCTTTGGAGACAGGAGAGGCGCTGTGATAAAGTTTTTTAAACCTAACAGGCTTTTTGTCTGAGTAACCTCTGGTGGCAGAAGATTCCACGAGGACATGTCTCTATACATACTGTAACTGAGAGACGCATTAAATCTGTTTTTAGTTTGGGTACAGTGAAGAAACTCATAGTGATGTGTCTGGTGGGTATGTATGTGTATTTGAAGTGCTTGCAAAAATATTATTCAAGTGGTTAGGCATCTTCAACACAGAAATGTTTCTTAAGAAGACTACAAGAGAAGTTGTCAATTTCTCCTCAACCCTCAACGACTATCGTGCATGTTGTTGATGTTAGATCTGTGTGTGCAGTTAAGGGCAAGGCATGCTGCTTTGTTTTGAGCCAGCTGCAACTTTGTTAGGTCTTTCATGGCTGCACCTGACCATATTAACAGACAGTAATCAAGATGGGACAAGATCATAGCCTGAACAACTAGTTCAGTTCTTTTGTGTCAAAAACGCAAAACTTATTTTTTATAACAGACAGCCCTCTCCCTGTCTTCAGAACTATGTCATTATGACTTTACCATGATAACAATAAGAGTTCAACGGTCACACCCTTTATGCACAATTTCAGTTGAGGTTTAGGTCTTAGAGAATGCTTTGAACCAAATACAATGCTTTTGGTTGTAAATGTATTTTAAGACCGGTTTATTGTTAATTACCCATTCGGACACCGACTGTAACTCCTTGCTAAGAGTCGCAGTGAGCTCACTGGCTGTATGCACTGATATGCAGAGTGTGGAATCATCAGCATACATAGTCATTTTAGCTATGTATTAAACGTACCCTTCCCAAGTACAAAGTTGACTATCTTTTAGGTATAATGGGATATTTTTCTACACAATATTTGGAATATACGGTACACTCATCAACATGCTTTGATAGGTGGGGGCAATGTACTGGTGAGGAACATTAGCATATTTGGGAGCGTGGTTAAATATATGTGTATTTGTGCCAACCGTCGGTGGAAGTGTTGTAGCAGGTTAAGTGTTTGATGGCTATGCCAATATAAGTAGATCACATCCTTTGACACTGTCTGTTCTGAAAATGTTGCATGAGAATGTGTCAGTAATGAGAGCTGCAGTAAAAGTTATTGTGTGTGTTCCAGTGACTTGATGGTAACATGTTGCTGTAAACTTGTTATTTCTCAACTGGCACTAGGAAACTTGCTGGAAGTTATGTTTGACACTGGAGCTCAGACCTTGCATCGAAATCGCTAAGGAGCTATTTTTCAAAGCAGTGTCCCTATGTGCGTATCACTTTATCAGACGTACATCATCAACGACGTCTGAAGCTTCACTTGATCACGTGCTTTTTCAAACAGTGTGTTGCAAAATGTGATATCCCACTGATTTAACCATGGTTCTGGTGCTTTCTTAAATTCCAAGCTGCTTTCAAACACTGACCTATGTGAAAGACTACCTTGAATCGGTCTTATGTAGCAAAATGTGAAATTGTGTGTTTTACATGCAGAGACACAGAGCTACAAAATGGTATATCATATACTGCATTTTTCAGGAACAATGGGAAAGTAATTATGCTTTGAAAGTTGATAAACTTGAAAAACTACATTTTGAGAAAATGGCCTTTCAATGTTTTGGTACTGCTACTGGAGAGCTCTCCTTTGTCTCCACCCATTCAGCATTGTTCACACCCTCTTAAGTCAGCCCCACCCATCTCTTTAAGGATTCACATGTGAGGTCTTGTGCTCCAGAGTGGTGCAGTGGTCTAAGGCACTATCAGTGCTAGAGGTGTCACTACAGACACTGGTTCAATTCCAGGCTGTATCACAACTGGCTGTGATTGGGAGTCCCATATGGCGGTGCACAATTGGCCCAGTGTAGTTAGGGTTTGGCTGGGGTAGGCCATCATTGTAAATAACAAATGGTTCTTAACTGACTTGCCTAGTTAAATAACATTTTTAAACAGTGAGTATTGTATCTAAGACTAAAAGTGGTAATAGTAGTAGCCTAAAATAAGAAACAATTCTAGGTAAACAGAAAGTGTCCAGATAAATATATTTTATAAATATTAGATGACGTTTACCCAGACACACTTGTCTAAATTGATGGTTCATGTGAAAGAAATGCTATAACACCCAGCCACATCTTGCTAAGTGGATGGGTCTCTACAGAAGGTGTAAACGGTACAGCCAAATGGCTATATGCATAGTACCAATATCAGAAATAGATAGTGGCAATATAAATGAAGTATACAGTATGTACAAGAACAATAACGATATCAGTGATAGATGAGGTAGTTAAATGCATACAATCAGGGGTAAAGTGGCTCAGCAGCGGGATCAAAAAATGTAGCAGCAAAGTATGGCGTGTGTGTTAGGAGAAAGTTATGTGAATAGAGGCACTGCAGATAGTAATGATGACTGGTCCATCCAAACCACGCATGAACAAGGGAATCTATATTCGGAGGGCTTGTTTCTGTCCTGCCCTTGCCTTTGGTGCATAGCCTCTCTGTCAGCATTGCGCAGCAGCTGAAACCTGGTCCAGACTGAGTCTGAACGCTCCTTGGCAACAACACCAGGCTCCAGAGCTTCGAAGCTGTAAAACAGGAAATAAAATGAAAAAAATTGATAAGACATTACAACCTTGCACAACATCAATTCCCCTCTCAAGTTTAGATAAGAAGAATAACCTCATACAATGCAATGAAAATGACATTCCCCTGAAGTGCTGGTACTGCTTGATCTGTGGCAGCGGCCTGAAGTACAGAGTTGTTGCCAGCCATAGCTTTCCACCAGCACTGTACAATCCTCCATTCCAACCAGCTGTGGGATGTTGACCCCTGTCACAGTGCTGTCCTTTTCAACACCAGCAATCTCAGACAAAGTGTTCACTTTGGTCTTTCTGAAGCGTTGCTTGATGAGGCCGACGCACCAGTCGGGGGAAAACTGGGTGTGGCCTGTGATCAGGAAGTGAAGATCCAGACTGTTGTGGAGCTTGTGCATGGTCCACCAAACACAATACCAGAGCACAAACGTGTTCTTGTTTTGGGCACTGCAGTTATCACAATTTAGGTCCATACGTGTTTCCCTAATTCCACAGTTGGTGAAGAAATGGTGCATGTAGTTGATGACTGCACTGCTGCCTTTGCTGGATGACATGCCTTTGTCAATCAAGTAGTTGACTTGCTGAGGTACAGCATGCATTCACAGCAGACACCAAACAAGCCACACTTGAGAGGAGTTAAAAAATCGATTGGGTTCTGGCAGCATAGGGTCAGAAAAATAGTGCACCTGCAAACAACAAAAGAAGATACATTTTAATTAATTGTCTCACCCCTGTCAGTCTGTCTTTACACAGCTCAGTGAAATACATTTGCCTGCCTCCCAAATATAACATGTTTTTTGTTGTTGTTGAGTGTACAGTGGCGAGAACCCTTTGGAAATACCTGGATTTCTGAATAAATTGGTCATAAAATTTGATCTGATCTTCATCTAGGTCACAACAATAGACAAACACAGTCTGCTTAAACTAATAACACAAACAATTATACGTTTTCATGTCTTTATTGAACACACTGTGTAAACATTCACAGTGTAGGGTGGGAAAAGTATGTGAACCCTTGGATTTAATAACAGGTTGACCCTCCTTTGGCAGCAATAACCTCAACCAAACATTTTCTGTAGTTGCAGAGCAGATCTGCACAACGGTCAGGAGGAATTTTGGACCATTCCTCTTTACAAAACTGTTTCAGTTCAGCAATATTCTTGGGATGTCTGGTATGAACTGATCTCTTGAGGTCATGCCACAGCATCTCAAATCAGGTTGAGGTCAGGACTCTGACTGGGCCACTCCAGAAGGAGTACTTTCTTCTGTTGAAGCCATTCTGTTGTTGATTTACTTCGGTGTCTTGGGTCGTTGTCCTGTTGCATCACCCAACTTCTGTTAAGCTTCAATTGGCAGACAGATAGCCTAACATTCTCCTGGAAAATGTCTTGATAAACATGGGAATGAATTTTTCCGTCGATGATAGCTAGCTGTCCAGGGCCTGAGGTAGCAAAGCAGCATGATGCTCCTTCCACCATACTTTACCATTGGGATGAGGTTTTGATGTTGGTGTGCTGTGCATTTTTTTCTCCACACATAGTGTTGTGTGTTCCTTCCAAACAACTCATCTGTCCACAGAATATTTTGCCAGAAGCACTGTGGAACATCAAGGTGCACTTTTGCAAACTTCAGACTAGCAGCAATGTACTGCTAGTTTTGGACAGCAGTGGCTTCTACCATGGTGTCCTCTCATGAACACCATTCTTGCTTAGGGTTTTATGTATTGTAGACTTGTCAACAGAGATGTTATCATGTTCCAGAGATTCTGTAAGTCTTTAGCTGACACTTCTTAACCTCATTGAGCATTCTGCGCTTTGCTCTTGCAATCATCTTGCAGTACAGCCACTCCTAGGGAAAGTAGCAACAGTCCTGAACTTTCTCCATTTATGAACATCTAGGCTTTTAGAGATACTTTTGTAACCCTTTTCAGCTTTATGCAAGTCCGTAATTATTTTTCTGAGATCTCTTTTGTTCGAGGCATGGTTCACATCAGGCAATGTTTCTTGTGAATAGCAAACTCAAATTTTGTGAGTGTTTTTTATAAGGCAAGGCAGCTCTAACCGCATATCCAATCTCGTCTCATTGATTGGACTCCAGGTTAGCTGACTCCTGACTCCAATTCACTTTTGGAGAAGGCATTAGCCTAGCGGTTCATATACTTTTTCCAACCTACACTGTGAATGTTTAAATGATATATTCAATATAGACAAGAAAAAGATAATAATTTGTGTGCTATTCGTTTAAGCACACTTTGTCTATTGTTGTGACTTAGATAAAGATCAGATCAAATTGTATGACCAAATTATGCAGAAATCCAGGTAATTCCAAAGGGTTCACATGCTTTTTCTTGCCACTGTATCAATGTCCTTAATCAGTATAAAGGAGGAAATGTTGCTTACTTGTTGAGCAAATCCAAAGCTTTAATGCATCCTGATGTCTTTGCTTGCTGGTTCATTTGGGGCCCTCAGAGACAACTACATGTCTTGACAGGTCTTGCAGTCAGCAACCATCTTCTGGTAGACAGACCGCTCATTCTGAACAATCAGGAGATGCTGCTCTTGCTTCTTCAGTTTGGCTGACTTAACAGCTTCTGGCAGATTGGCAGATCTGACTACCTGATAGTTGTTCCTCTGGCACTGCCGGTATAGGTCTGTCCTAGGCTTAGTGCTTGAAATGTTGGGCAGCAATTTTCTCCACAGATTCCTGAAGGAAGACAGCCCAACTACACGTACCTATGGAAAATACAGAAATAATATAAGATCAATAAGTAGTGCCAATCGTGTTGGAGATGAATTAAATAATCAAAACATGTTGTTTATTCTTTAAGCATGTTTTTGTCACATGGGATGGCAGCAGCTTTCCAACAAAGTGTTTGTGTCCTGGGTGGTGTCCTGGTAATACTATTGCATTATCCTCTGCGTAGTTGTTGATGTAGTTCACCACTCGCTGCAAGTCCTCATGCTTCAGGTGTACCCTGGCTTGCTTGGGCCGGCTCTCTTTTTGATGGGAGGAATTAGAACATTCTCCTTTAACTTGCAATGAAAACAACTTTATAACTAAATGTGAAACGTATAATATCTGAAACTGTAGCTAGACCCTTACTCATATACATGGATGAAAGCTTCACGGCAGACTGCAACCCCTTTCATTAAATGAGACGTCTAGTGTCTTTTCCGTTGAGTTTTTACAGTTTGCTTGGCCCGTTGTGTCAAGTCACTCTGGTTCACACTGACCATGTGCAATGCCATAAGAATCATCTTAAGCTTTAGCCCCCACCCAAATTTTTCTCGCCCTTGCAGAGGTGGTTGGGATGTTTTCATGTTATCCAGAGCAGCCATATTCAACGGGTGTTGAGCGTTCGTAAATTCATCAGTTTTTCTGTGCTCTGGCACACTCAGACGAGAGTGCTCTGAAACATTTGTTGCAGTGACTTTCTATTGAAATGGATACTTCCGTAGTGGAGTCTTTTGTTAATACGTTTTACTACGTGATAAAAAAAAACTAAAAGCCGTGTTAGACAGGATAACCTACACATACTGACCACCTCAAATAGACAGAAGCGTGCTATATGGCAGACCAATCCAAGCTCATCTCTCGGCAAGTCCAGCCCACTCATTATCTCATAATCATGATTAGCGGGAAGGTTATGTATTTCTCTGTGCCTTCAATAACTAGGCTTGTAATTTAACCATTTTATTCATATTTACAGATGGCATACAAGTTTGTTATTAAGGCACATGAAAGTTCACATGTTCCAGAAGGCAAAACACATTTTTATTTAAAAAGTTTACGTTCAAACGGCTCTCCTCTAAAGTAGTGACCCACGACATACGCCTAGTTTTCTGAAACAGGTTAGATATAGTTAGGATTTTGCACATACAGTTTCAGTTGACATGTAGCCTAGCAGGTAGTGTAGGGACAATGGATCATTCAGGGATGTGAGGGTATGAGATCAAATTATTTTGAAGAAAACTATTTCAAAATAGTTTTGTATAAGCTTCTGTCTTAAGCATCCTAAATAATGCCATAGATTACGTTTCTGAAAAATAGAAACCGTCAAAGCCTTTAGAAAGCCTTGGTTTCCCATAAATACTTTTTGCTCCTCGAAATATTTTTAGTAGCCTACTGTGCCTTCACTGACCCTTCTGTTGACAACATGCACATCACTTGATGATTGGTGGCATACTGCAACAGAGGCAGCCTATTAGAAGAATGCAGGTGTGTCTTATTTGAGACTAAGCTTTTAACTAGCTCTTTTTGGTCTCCCATAAGAGGGAATTTCTTCCCTGTTAAATTAACATTATTTATAAAAATGAATCTATTAATATGGTTTTTGAAATCTATCATTTGTTTAAAAGCATGATAGTTGTTATTTTAGCTTATGGTTGACGCTGCTTGTTGGCCATTAGGCATTTGGCATTTCTCAATGACTTCAAAGCACGTGAATGCATCCAACTGGTATTTAGGACTTCATAACTGGTAAATTCCCACCTCCCACATAGTTGCACAGCTTTATACTTTATATATTGGATAGAAAAATGTATAATTATACTAGATAATTCACACATGTACCAACCAGTACGATGTGTACCTTTTTTCTTTTACCCCATTTTCTCCCCAACTGGTTGTTACAGTCTTGTATCATCGCTGCAACTCCCATACAGACTCGGGAGAGGAGAAGGTCGAGAGCTGTGCATCCTCCAAAACACTGTCAGTGTGCACTGTGCCCAGCCTGCCACAGGAGTTGCTAGTGCGCGATGGGACAAGGACATCCCTGACAACTATTCCCTCCTCCTAACCCAGACGACACTGAACCAATTTGTGCACCACCCCATGGGTCTTCCGGTCGCAGTCAGCTGCGACAGAGCCAGGACTCAAACCCAGAATCTCTAGTGCCACAGCTAGCACTGCGATGCAATGCCTTAGACCATTGCGCCACTCGGGAGGCCCTCCTTATGTGTACCTTTGACCTTTTTTTACACAAGGGAACAACAATGTTCCATAACCATAGTCTTATTGTTAAGAGTGTGTGGATATACAGTACACTCAGTCTACAGTTTATTAGGTACACCCATCTAGTACCGTGTCGGACCCGCCTGTAGCCATGAAGGGATGCACCAGGTCAGCAACAATGTTCATATACACTGTGCTGTTCAAATGCTGCTCAATTGCTAACAAGGGAGCTAACGTGTGCCAGGAAAACATTCCCCACAACATTACACCATTGTCACCAGGCAGGATTGGGCCGTGGACTCATGCTGCTTAGGCCACATCTGGACTCTGCCATCAACATGGCACTATAGGAAACTAGATTTGTCGGAACAGAACGTGTTATTCCACTCCTCAATTGTCCAGTGTTAGTAATCACCTGCCCACTGGTGCCGCTTCTTCTTGTTTTTAGCTGATAGGACGGAGCCCTGTGTTGTCTGCTGTAATAGCCCAATCCTAGACTCTGTCGTGCGTAAATATGCCTAGGAGGCCTAGCCGTTTCCGAGATACTGGAACCGGAGCACCTGGCACCAACGACCATACCACGCTCAAAGTCACTTAGGTCACTAATTTTCCACATTGTATAATTCAATCGAATGCCTGTCGGCCTGCTTTCTATAGCAAGCCATGCCCACATGACTCACAGTCTGTAAGAGCGAAACCATTTTAGAGAATGTGTAGTGTACCTAATAAACTGGCCACTGAGTGTATGTTCTTGGTAATAAGTAGCCAACTGCTGGCACTGCTGAAACATGAATGCACTCTGGACCAAAAGGTTGCAAATTCTAATCCTGAGAGCATTTATGCACACTTAGGGCTAGATTCTATCAGATCCATGCTAATGGACATCCACATAGCGGTTGTTTTGGCGTGTCGAAGGTGGAACAGCTTTAGAGTTGTCATATCGACAAGCATCTTCTGGCATTATACCTGAAGCGGAAATTGCCATTGGCTGCACAGAGCTGCATTAAGATAAATCCATGCAGTCTTGTATACAAGTTGGAACACTGGAATGTGAAATGTAATATACACCTCGATAAGATTGATAGATATCTTAATTATTATTTTAGTGAATGATTTTCCATTTGAGTGTCATTATTTCTATATAACCTACTTTCTCGTTCTGAACTTCTAACACGAGTAGGACGGGTGTGGCTTCGTAAAAATGACTACATAAATTAGCCTCTCACCAATTTGACAGCTCTAAAACAGTTACACCTCAGACACTGCCAAAACACTAGCAATGCATGCGGGTGTCTGCTATCACGTGTCTGTGCTTGAACTGATTGAATCTAGACCTTAATGTCAAGTTTCCCTGAGCACTGCTACTTTTTAGTTGGTGTTATCAGATAATCGCATAAGTATTGACCTAATTTCGGGCAAATTTTAGCAAAGTGGAAGGAATATATTCTTGCCAATACATCTGTGGCTAAAAACTGTTATGGCCACAGACTTGGTACCGAAGCAGGAAATTCAGATTGCTGTCACCTCAAAGGTTGTGATTTCAAATCCCAGAGGTGGTTGTGTCCCAGGTATGTTAACCAATGTTGAGGTCAATTCTTTTTAAGTCCAAGCCAATTGAGAAAGTAAACTTTATTGAAAATAACTTAATTAGAATTGGAATGTATGTGTACTTCGTGAATACAGTTCATTGTTGTACATTACAAGTCAAAAGTTTGGACACACCTACTCATTCAAGGGTTTTTCTTTATTTTTACTATTTTATACATTGTAGAATAAGTGAAGACATCAAAACAACAAAATAATACATATGGAATAATGTAGTAAGCAAAAAAGTGTAAAACAAATCTAAATATATTTAATATTTGAGACTCTTCAAAGTTGCCACCCTTTGCCTTGATGACAGTTTTGCACACTCTTGGCATTCTCTCCACCAGCTTCATGGGGAATGCTTTTCCAACAGTCTTGAAGGAGTTCCAACATATGCTGAGAACTTGTTGGCAGCTTTTCCTTCACTTTGCAGTCCAACTCATCCCAAACCATCTCAATTGGGTGCAGGTGCGCAGGAGGCCAGGTCATCTGATGCAGCACTCATCACTCTCCTTAGTCAAATAGCCCTTACACAGTCCGGAGGTGTGTTTTCGGTCATTTTGGGGTCATTGTCCTAATAAGCGCAAACCAGGTGGGATGGTGTATCGCTGCAGAATGCTGTAGTAGCCATTGTGGTTAAGTGTGCCTTTAATTCTAAATAAATCACTGACAATGTCACCAGCAAAGCATCCCCACACAATCACACCTCCTCCTCCATGCTTCACGGTGGGAACCACACATGCGGAGATCATCCTTTCACCTACTCTGCATCTAAAATAAATCTCACAAAGTCACGGCGGTTAGAAATCTAAAATTTGGATTCATCAGACCAAAGGACAGATTTCCAACAGTCTAATGTCCATTGCTCATGTTTCTTGGCCAAAGCAAGTCTCTTCTTCTTATTTTTGTCCTTTAGTTGTGATTTCTTTGCAGAAATTTGACCATGAAGACTGATTCATGCAGTCTCCTCTGAACAATTGATGTTGAGATGTGTCTGTTACTTGAACTCTGTGAAGCATTTATTTGGGCTGTATCTGAGGTGCAGTTAACTCTAATGAACTTATACTCTGTTGCAGAGGTAACTCTGGGTCTTCCATTCCTGTGGCGGTCCTCATGAAAGCCAGTTTCATCATAGCGCATGATGGTTTTTGCGACTGCACTTGAAGAAATTTGAAAAGTTCCTGACATTTTCCAGCTTGACTGACCTTCACGTCTTAAAGTAATGATGGACTGTCATTTATGTTTGCTTATTTGAGCTGTTCTTGCCATAATATGGACTTGGTCTCTTACCAAATAGGGCTATGTTCTGCACCCCCCCACCTTGTCACAACACAACTGATTGGCTCAAACACATTATAAAGGAAAGAAATCTCACAAATTAACTTTTAACAAGGCACACCTGTTAATTGAAATGCATTCCAGGTGACTACCTCATGAAGCTGGTTGAGAGAATGCCAAGAGTGTACAAAGCTGTCATCAAGGAAAAGGGTGGCTATTTGAAGATCCTCAAATATAAAGTATATTTTGACTTGTTTAACACTTTTTTGGTTACTACATGATTCCATATGTGTTTTTTCTTAGTTTTGATGTCTTCACTATTATTTTACAATGTTGAAAATAGTACAAATAAAGAAAAACCCTTGAATCAGTAGGTGCGTCCAATTACTTTACTTGTACTGTATTTTGAAGATGGATTAAATTAATTATGCCTCCTTGAATTTGCCTACTTTCAGAATTATGAGCTGTCCATTTCCAATTGATTGTGCCGCGGCTGCTGCTTCAGATTTCAGCACCACAGTGTAAGTTACTTGAATATACTGTAGCTTATTGTGAGGTAATTAACTCTGATAAATACATCAAGGGCAAGAAACATGTTGTTTTTAATCAAATCAATTATAGTAGTAGAGAGCTATCAACGTTGACCTCGGGTCTTCCTTCTCATGTTCATGCTCTCCATCTCAAACTGAACATAGGCTTTAGTCTAGTCCGCATGCAAGATAATGTATTTTTTGGACTAGGTCTAATCCAAAATTATTTTAAGAAGAAGCCTTTGACCAAAACAGCACAGTGATTGGTTAGGTGGCCCACAAAAACATTTTTTGATCATCAACAGCAGAGCAGATTGGGGCTCAAGATTGAAATATCCATTGCAAGTGTGTAATGGAGCCTAGTTTTATTGACACCATCCCAGCAACTATCTTACAAATATAACGTTGCTCTTTTCTACCTATAGGCTATGGATCATTTGTTTGAGACCACACTAAATATCCTTGATATTACACACCCAGAAGAGAAGCAGATATGAGGGTTGCCATCGTCACACAGCGATAAATAGCCTAATAAGCAACTAATTCTAAAACACTGAGAAATATTGAACTTTCATCAATTACAGATTACATGACCTTCCCCTTGACTGAAATTTAAAAATGTAACCCTCCCTCATTTTCCTCCAGGTACCCATTTTGTACATTTCGATCCATCCCTAATTTGTAATTTATGAAATTAAGAAATGTCTCAGTCTTTTAGAAATATTTGTTTATTCGGCTATTAGGCCCGATGCCACCCCTCATCTATGATTCTCGCGCAATATCAAGTGTGCTTGTAGGCTATTTAGTGTTGTCACGACTCCGACGGCGCTCGGCGCTCGTCATCGCCGGCCTACTAGCTGCTACTGATTATTTCCTCCCCCGTAAGGCTTTATTAGTCAGCCGGCCCGCAGGGTTCCTTGTGCGGGATTAATTATTGTGATCGTCTGTTTGGTGTACTTGTGTGCACGTCTATGGGTTTTGTGTTTTCCCATTTTGTGGGTTTTTCCTGGACTGTTTAGCCCCCCTGTTTGGGGCATTTGTTCGTTCAGTACGCCCTGTGTTTTTTGTGAGGGTTGGCTTATGTTCAGCGTTTTCTGAGGGCATTAAAATAGCACTCCCCTGAACTCTCTGCTTCCTGACTCCTCACCCACTACACAGACCGTTACAAGTGTGGTTTCAATCAAATATTTATTTGTATTTATGAAGGATCCCCATTAGCTGCTGCCAAGGCAGCTGCTACTCTTCCTGGGGTCCAGCAACATTAAGGCAGTAATATACAATAAAAAATATTACATGACAATACATAACACTTTTCGCAACACATTAAGTGTGTGCCCTCAGGCCACTACTTTACTACCATATCTAAAAATACAAAATCAATGTGTATGTATGTGTAGATTGCATTTGTTATCATGCGTGTGTCTGTGCCTGTGTGTGTGTCTCTTCGCAGTGCCCGCTATTCCATAGGTTTTTTGTTTTGTAAAAAAAAACATCTGATTCTACTGCTTGCATCAGTTACCTGATGTGGAATAGAGTTCCATGTAGCCATGGCTCTATGTATCACTGTGCGCCTCCCATAGTCTGCTCTGGACTTTCCGATTGTGACGAGACCTCTGATGGCATGTCTTGTGGGGTATGCATGGGTGTCTGAGCTGTGTGCTAGTAGTTTAAATAGACAGCTTGGTGCATTCAGCATGTCAATTCTTCTTACAAAAACAAGTAGTGAAGAAGTCAATCGCTCCTCTACTTTGAGCTATGAGAGATTGACATCCATATTATTAATGTTAGCTCTCTGTGTACATTTAAGGGCCAGCCGTGCTGCCCTGTTCTGAGCCAATTGTAATTTTCCTGCCCCTCTTTGTGGTACCTGGCCACACGATTGGACAGTAGTTCAGGTGCAGCAAAACTAGGGCCTGTAGGCCCTGTCTTGTTGATAGTGTTGTTAAGAAGGCAGAGCAGCACTTTATTATGGACAGACTTCTCCCCTTAGCTATTGTTGTGTTGTGTCATGTTGTGACCATGACAGTGTTACTCCAAGCAGTTTAGTCATGTTACTTGCTCAATTTCCACCTAATTCATTACAAAATTTAGTTGAAGTTTAGTGAATGAGTTGTCTCAAATACAATGGTTTTAGTTTTTGAAATATTTAGGACTAACTTATTTCTTGCTATCCATTCTGAAACGGACTGCAGTTCTTTTTTAAGTGTTTCCGTAATTTCACTCGGTGTAGTATCTTATGTGTAAAGTGTTGAGTCATCCGCATACATAGACACACAGGCTTTTCAAAGCCAGTGGCATGTCATTAGTAAAGATTGAAAAATGTAAGGGGCCTATAGACAGCTGCCCTGGGGAATTCCTGATTCTACCTGGATTATGTTGGAGAGGCTTCCATTACAGAACACCCTCTGTGTTCTGTTAGACAGGTAACTTTATCCACAATATAGCAGGGGGTGTAAAGCCATAACACATACTTTTTACAGCAGCAGACTATGATCAATAATGTCAAAAGCTGCACTGAAGTCTTACAAAACAGCTCCCATAATCTTTTAATCACCAATTTCTCTCAGCCAATCATCAGTAATTTCTGTAAGAGCTGAGCATGTCGAATGTCCTTCCCTATAAGCGTGCTTAAAGTCTTGTTGTCAGTTTGTTTACTGTAATATAGCATTGTATCTGGTCAAACACAATTTTGTTCCAAAAGTTTACTTAGGGTTGGTAACAGTCTGATTGGTCAGCTATTTGAGCCAGTAAAAGGGGATTTCTTATTCTTGTGTAGCAGAATGACTTTTGCTACACTTTCTTGTAGGCTTAAATTGAAGATATGGCAAATAGGAGTAGCAATTTTGTCCTCTATTATCCTCAGTAATTTTCCATCCAAGTTGTCAGACCCCGGTGGCTTGTCATTGTTGATAGACAACAATCATTTTTTCACCTATTCCACACTCACTTTTCGGAATTAAAAAGTACAACGCTTGTCTTTCATAACTTGGTCAGTTAAACTTGGATGTGTAGTGTTGGCGTTTGTTGCTGGCAGGTCATGCCTAAAGTTTGTTAATCTTGCTGATGAAAAAATAATTACAGTTGGCAATATCAGTGGGTTTCGTGATGAATGAGCCATCTGAGTTTGATATTGTGCCCCTAATGTCAGTTACGGTGCTCCAAAGCTTTTTGCTATCATTCTTTACATAATTTATCTTTGTTTCATAGTAGCTTCTTTTTCTTTTTATTCAGTTTAATCACATGATTTCCAGTATGTTTGCCAATCTGTTGTGCAGCCAGTCTTATTTGCCATTCATTTCAACCATACAATTTTTTAATTCCTCATCATACCACAGTGATTTAACCGTTTTTACAGTCATTTTCTTAATGGGTTAGGTGCAGCATCTGGTTGCTCTTCATTAAACGCCACAGACCAGCAAATATTCTTTACATCATCAACATAGGAATCACTACAAAACTTTGTATACACTATATTAGGCCCAGCCTTTGGAACTTTGGTTCTCCTAGATAAGACTACCAGATTGTGATCACTACATCCAATGGATTTGGATACTGCTTTAAATCAGATTTCTGCAGCATTAATAAAGATCTGATTAATACATGTTGATGATTTCATTCCTGTGCTGTTTGTAAATACCCTGGTAGATTGACTGATAACGTGAACCAGGTTGCAGGCTCTGGTTACAGTTTGAATCTTTTTCTTGAGTGGGTAGCTTGATGAAAGCCAGTCAATATTGTAGCAACCCGCATAGACAGCTGTGTGTTATGTGTTAGGCTATTAGGTGGTTGTGTTGTACTTACTAGTACCCAGTGTTCCCGGGGTCCGATTTGCCAATCAACTTGCAATCACAGGAATGCCTGGAATGTTCTGATGCCGGGCATCCTGGTGGTTGGCGGAGTGGCGTGGAGGGGGGTTGGGCAGGGGTATGGAGCATTGGAAGTTAAGACCTGGTTTAGCCATTGTTCTTCCTCTTACGTCTGGGCTTCACAAGAGAAGGTCACGGTTGGTTTGTAGAGTATCTTTCATTTATTTGGTGTGGGCTACGGCCAAACAGTAACCTGTGTAAAGTTGGGTTAATAAACCATCAACTCGTTAACTCAATCCTCTGTCTGGACAATTGTTCCTTTATGATCTAGTCTGGTCATTACAATATTAAGGTCACCCAGAAAATGTGCCTCTCTGTTGATATCACATACATTATCAAGCAATTCACACATATTATCCAGATACTGTCTGTTGGCACTTGGAGATCTATAGCAGCTTCGCACAAGAATGGGCTTTAGGTGAGGCAGGTGAACCTGTAGCCATGTTACTTCAACATTATTTAACATGAGATCCTCTCTTAGCTTTACAGGAATGTGACTTTGAATAAAGACCGCAATACCGCCCCCATTGGTATTTCTGGCTTTTTTGTAGATGTTACAACTGTGTATTGCTACCACTGTATCATACAATTTATTATATAAGTGAGTTTCATAGTTCATTCCAGAATAGGAATGTCATCTCTTTACTATCAAGTTATTGATATCCCAAACCTTGTTCCTTAGGCTACATATCTTAATGTGGGCTATTTTTAGCACTTTTCTGGTATGCTTGATTGTTTTTAGTACTTTACTGGGAAGCTATTCAGAAGTAGACATGACAATGTTATTTACATTTGAACTGATAGTGCAGGGTGAGCTGAACACAGTGGACTTCCTACTAGGGCACACTGCCTCAGTGCTATCAGTATAACGTTGGTTCAGAGAAACATAATTACTGTATATAATAGCTGTAGGATCGACAGAGGCATTCAGGGGAGTTAGAGGGACATAACTTAGGTTACTTACATTGTGACTGCCAACACCCTTGGGATAATGTACATTTGCTGCAGCTTTATGATAACTCAGTGACATTGATAAGTAATTGTCTCAAAGCAGTATTCAGGGGTCCAGGATCCAAGATGATTCCTCTAGAACATCTTCTGTTTCCAGAAGGTGTCAAAGTTATCTACAAAAGTTATATTTTAGCCCGT
Organism: Oncorhynchus keta; assembly: GCF_023373465.1. Taxonomy (NCBI): domain Eukaryota; kingdom Metazoa; phylum Chordata; class Actinopteri; order Salmoniformes; family Salmonidae; genus Oncorhynchus; species Oncorhynchus keta. The sequence continues at coordinate 28,289,036 of NC_068424.1, read as the reverse complement.
GTTCTAATGACAGTACTGGACCTGAAATAATTGGCCACTTTTTGGAATCTTTCAGAGCTAGAATCAGTTCTTTACAATACGTTTTTAGCACTTCTGAGCTATCCCTCCTAATGTTGTTCGACCCCCACATGGACTACAATAGCGTCAGCTCCCGGCAGCTATCGTAGAACGTTCGGAAGCAGCCTTGTAATATCCCGTCAGCTCCCAGCAGCTGTCGTAGAACGGTCGTAAGCAGCCTTGTAATATCCCGTCAGCTCCCGGCAGCTGTCGTAGAACGGTCGTAAGCAGCCTTGTAATATCCCATCAGCTCCCAGCAGCTGTCGTAGAATGGTTGTAAGCAGCCTTGTAATGTCCATGATAGCACAGGGTTCTTGCTCTGGGAATAGAGATGTTTCTTATCATAGAGCTGCCGATAACGACAGCAGGTGAAATGGCTGAGGAGGTCCGGCCGATCTTCCACCTCGAGTGGTTTTGCAAACCCCTTGAGGACCGAAGGGCGGTGGGGCCCGATGGATCCGAGCCAGCTGTAGTATACATTGTGGGATGATGAACGGGCCGTAGTCTTAGACAGCCTCACGGTATGACAAGGGGGAGCTCTGAGGATCTGAACCCAAGGTAGAAACCACCAGAGAGGGAAACAGAACAGAGGACGAAGGTGCAGTAACCTCCGGATCCGATCTTGAATCGGAAGCCCACAGGGAAGAAGAAGCCGGAACCTCTGGATCCAGGGTGGCAAAGCTGTTTTTAGTCTGTGTCTGGCCCGGGCAAAGTTTGCAGTTTTCGATTTCCACGTGAGTGACATATCTCGAAGACTGGTTGGTAGGATCGAGAACAGGAACATCCCACAAGTCAAACATGAGCATCCTACTAGCTCCATTCTACCAGGGATGTGGTTTACCACTTCGGAGAGTGATCCCTGCAGTGTACTGGCCAGTCGGCTGTGGAGAGCCCACACGTCGCCAGAGCGATGTCCGGCTACTAGGGTGGAAGAGAAAGAAAAAGTAGGCGGGAGTGGATTCCCGCAGTAGCTTGTGTATGTTTGCTACTTATTTGCTAAGAGTAGCCACTTCGCCCCTGTAGCCCTCTGCAAGCAAACAGTTGCTATGTTGAAAGTCCGGGTGGTCCACATTTCCCCAAAATAAAACAAAATAAACACAGCTCCTTCAGCATTGAAAATGTTTGTTAGCATCCTCCATTTGAGGCTATAAGCTAGCTAGGCTAGCTAAGCTAGCTGGGTTTCTATGTCTCTCTTCTTGACAGGGACTTGTTCAAGAGAGATTTACACAGGTATCAAAAATGTCAGGCCATGGAAATTTTTATCAAATTCACAATGTGAGAAATGTATTGTAACTCAGGCTAGTAAATCACATTTCGTAAACAACACACTCACATTGAGGGGCATGTCTCTGGTGATGGAATTGTGAAATCCCAACCCATGTGATCCATATTGATTCCGAGAAGAATGTAAAATGACGTAAAATTGCATGAAATGCTTATAAAAGTTTTTTTTTCTCAGACCTACAAATACTATGATATATTCATGCAATGCTTTTACTATAAAATACATCTTTGAACCCTACTCTTGTCCACGGTGGTCCGCAAGCCCACAACCTTCTGACCCACAGCCCTGTATACTATCAAATGTCTTGCATTGCCATATAATGCCTACAAGACGAAGAACAGTTTTTAAAACTGCATATCTAAGGCTCTGGTCTGTCCAAGTGAGGGTAAACGAAGACATGTTCTCTGCTATCCACTACATTTTGCAGAAGGGAAGGCCATTAATTTTCATTTCAGAGAAGTCCGATTTTCTCAACGTAACCCTTATTATAAATAACGTTCACTCCCGTACTGAAACATACATGGTGGTGTAACAAGAATACCGGGTTCTGTGAACAGTGAGGTTGTGAGTTAAAATCCCAGATAAGGACATGTTGAATAATAATGACTGTATAAATAAACATACACAATGTACTCATACATGTCATAGTGTGTTCAATATGTAAGTTGAGAACACTGAATATTAGAGGTGCTGTGTGTATCATAATGACACATTTTTGTTTGCAGGGCATCACATGTGAAATCTCATGAGATATTTTGAATCCATATGTGAAAGGTTATGTGATCACATGAAAATCCACGTGAAACTTCATGTGAAATATTATCACATGTGAAGTGATCCAAAAACAAATGTTTTCACATGATTTCACATGTGAAATTATGTCGCTTTTCCGAAATGGAGAACATTACATTATTCAAAATGGTGGATGTATTAAGTCCACTGTCTAAACCAAAACATTTTCAATTACACATTGCACATCAAGTAATGTGGAGATTTCCTTCAGTGTTTGCGTTAGAATGATATCATGAAGAACCATTTCAAAGTCTGAAGTGTTTTGAAATGTTAGCCTCCAGGTAAGATAGCTAGCTTAGTTGTGTTGTTTTTAGAACTGTGACTGTACTTGTTTTATTTTAGCCTGTGCTCTTTCAGAGTGAAGCACTGACCCTCAAGGGGACTTTTGAATAGATGCTCTGATTGGTTGTTTTTCAGGGCAGGAAGACTTTCTTCTAAAAGTCTCCTCATTCCCTCCACAGAGCAAGTCATACAAATAATAATTTGACCTTTCTGTGACTCTTGAACTATGGATTCTGAGTAGTTGAGGCTCTAAACGGCAATATATTTGGGTTCTAGCTTTAAGAAACGTCTTCTATGTGTTCCCTCAAGACACCTACACTATTTAAAAAAGGTGCTAAATAGAACCGTACAAGGTTCTTCGGTTTGTCCCCATAGGGGAACCCTTTTTGGTGCTGGGTAGAACCCTCTATGAAGGGTTCTATAAATAACCATTTTATCATCTAAAGATTCCTCCTAGAACCGTCTGTGAAGGGTTCTACCGAGAACCTGTGAGAGCAAAATTGCAAGATTATGTTATAATACTTTTATTGGATCATATGGTTGTTTTATGCAACAGGATAGAGGGTTCTTATACCTCTATTGTGTCTGTGTCAACTGAAAGTGGGCCTCTGAGAGATGTAACACTGACAGGAAAAGTTTGATGTCTTTGGGTGCTACCGCATTCAAGAGCACGATTTAGTGTATCTGTACTGGCGTACCAGGGGAAGATAGTTCCAGTATGGATTTGGGGAACCATACCCTGGTCTCTACACAATGAGGACAGTTTTTACAGCAGATACCGTCTGCTGTGAATTATAAGTATCGTTCATACAAATGTTAACTTTGTGACCCGTTCCATACATCTGTTGTATGTCATGTAGACTGAAGGAGGATGACTTTGCTATAAAATGCTGTGGCTCAAACCAGCTCATTGAGTTCTCAGTGATCACCTCCAGGGGTGATTACCGACCAGCTCCATTACTGCAGTAATTAAATAACAAAGGTTTGAATGTTTTGAAGAAATGTACAAGTCTCTCCTTTTGATTACACTAATTCCACCACAAACCCTTTTATCTTTGGAGGTTTCCTCCTCTATGAACAGTTCCACCAGCTTTATTAGCCTTTAAAATGTAATAATTTATGACAATACATTACATATTTCAGAAGGCTTGTGATGTTAGGAATCTCCTGGTTTACAGGCCACATCAGGACTGCAAATTACATTATGCTGGCTTGCAAAGTAATTGGTAATGCCTATTGGAATCAAAACAGAGTTAGGATAGCCAAGAAGTGGAATTGTTAATCACCTATAACCTGCATTCAGAATGACTTCCAAGACATGGAAGATTGAATCTATCACAACCATCTCAGTAACAGGTGCAATAAATCCAATTACTAACAAATTGGATAAGTTTAGAAAGCTGCACACATATATTGTTTTATGTAGCATAAAATGTATCAACCAAGCAGTGTACATGCAAAACACAGATATAACAGTAAAACAAACCATTCGGAAAAGCTCCCTGCAATAGGGAATGCTAGGAAATATTATATATGGTTTTATGTAGAACCCTTCTTGCCTTCCAAATAATTATCAAAGAGCCCTTTCTCCAAAAACGGTTCTTATGATGTTAAAGGTTCTAGGTAGAACCCTTTGCTTTACAAAGAACCCTTGTCTTCCAAATATGATTCATCTGATCTAAACAGTTCTTGGTAGAACCCTATCCCTCTGCAAAGAACCCCTTTGGAACCATTTGTCTAAGAGTTTAATGGTCCAATGTGCCTCAGTTGGTAGAGCATGGCGCTGGCAACACCAGGGTTGTGCGTTTGCATTTGTTAATTAGTATATAATTTATGAATCATTACTCCCACATTTGAACATGTTAGTAAGTTAGTTGTTCACAAATTCATAAACAACATTTAAAGTATATAATAAGGATTCAGAAATTATTTATAAGAGGTTAAATATAGGTCCTTATAAACCATTTACTAAACTTTAGTCAAATATTTTTGCGTGGCGTTATATAACGTGAGTGTTGTTTGTACTTTATAAATACTTAATAAATGTGTTGTGTGACCAATGTAATATTTCAAATAAAAAAATGGACACGCCATTGGTAGACATTACAGCAGTACCGGATGCTCCTTAAGGTTTAAAAATGTCCCCTAGAACAGATCAATGCTTAAACAATGAACACATAATACAGAGGATGTTTAAAAGCTCTTAAAGCTCGGGGGCAGAATTTTCACTTTTGGATAAATTGCGTGCCCAATTTCAACTTCCTGCTACTCATGCCAAGCATATAAGATATACATATTATTCATAGATTTGGATAGAAAACACTCTGAAGTTTCTAAAACTGTTTGAATCATGTCTGTGAGTATAACAGAACTTATGTAGCAGGCAAAACAACGAGGACTAACTGTTCAGATTTTTCCCCCCCTCTCTGTTCACTAGATTGTCTTTGCCATTGGATATTTAATAGGAACCTAGTTTTCAGTTCCTACCGCTTCCACACGATGTCGCCAGTCTTTGGAAAATGGTTGAGGTTATTCCTTTGTGCTATGAAGTAGTAGGCCAACTCGGAACTGGGGACACTTTTGTGAGTTGCGCAAGACGTGAACAGCAGTGCTGGTTTGTTTTCGTTCCTGTATTGAATACAGATTGCCCTGTCTACAATTTGATCAATTCTTAATGTCTAAAAATACATAACGTTGTATTACAAAAGCAGTTTGAAATATTTTTGCAAAGTTTATAGGCAACTTTTGAAATATTTTGTAGTGACGTTGCGTTTTTGTAAGCTGTCTTTTTCTGGATCAAACACGCTTTATAAATGGACATTTTCGATATATATGGACGGAATTAATCAAATAAAAGGACCAATTGTGATGTTTATGGGACATATTGGAGTGCAAACAAAAGAAGCTCGTCAAAGTTAATGCATATTTTATATTTTATTTCAGCGTTTTGTGTAGCGCCTGCTATGCTAGCTCCTTTGTTTACTGCTGGTGCAGATGGGTGCAGGCTATCAGATAATAGCTTCTTATGCTTTCGCCGAAACGCATTTTTAAAATCTGACATGTTGACTGGATTCACAACGAGTGTAGCTTTAATTGAGTATCTTACATGTGTGATTTAATGAAAGTTTGAATTTTATAGCATTTTATTTGAATCTCGCACTCTGCATTTCCCCTGACAATTGGCCAATTTAGACGCTAGCGTCTCCCCTATCCATAAGAGGTTTTTAAGAAAATATATTAAATATATAATAAACAGTCACACTGAAATAGTGTGATGTGTAACTTCTGACACACTCTATGCCAGGGGTCCCCAACAGGTCGATTGCAAGCTACCAGTAGCTCACAGACCACCTTTGAGTATCTCTCCAACCAAACAATTCTGAAATTACATGCAATTTTCAAGTGTTCCACCACAAACTGTCATAAACAAATCTCACAAGTATCAGACACTGCAAGCTCTCAGCTACTATCTAACCAATGCAATATTGACATTATCCCACCCCTGGTTAGCCACAATTGGCTTCAAAAGCCAAACCTAACACAATATCTGCCAACTAAATTCCGGCAATATTGCCCCTTTCTCTGTGTGTGGTGCGAGCTTTTGTCTATTACTCTGTGTGTAGCCAGTAGTGATGGGTCGTTCACGAACGAACGGCTCTTTTTGAACGGTTCATATGGCTCCCCGATTTGCATACGTTTACTATTGTTTTTGGAGCACCAGACATCGATTATCTGCAGATAAATTACAAACATATTCTCTGGAGATGGTAATTCCTCAGTGCAGGAACAATATACTGAGGAGAGATTCAGTCTTCATTTTATTTTGCAGGCCATCTAATAATTTGGTCAGGTAAAGATACATTTGAACACACATTTCACAATCTGACAATGTTTCACGATCTGACAACATTTTAGGCTTTAAATTAGAGATTGGAGATCAATATCCAAGCATTACTGAGCTAAGGGGCGTTTGGGGACCGAAGAACGGCTATTTTTGGTGAACAGAGCGGCAATCTGCAGATGAAATAATAACAAAGTGTTTTCCCCGGCACTGTTTAGGTCAAAAGCTAAGCGATTGGGCTGGAGAAATGTAACCACTCTCAAATGCATAGACAGCTATGGATGCAAGGGCTGACCATCCATGACATCAACATTATAGTTAAAACTTCTTATGGCTTGGGGGCAGTATTGAGTTGCTTGAATGAATAAGGTGCCCAGAGTAAACTGCCCGCTACTCAGGCCCAGTTGCTAATATGATTTGGATAGAAAACACTCTGAAGTTTCTAAAACTGTTTGAATGATGTCTGTGAGTATAAAAGAATGCATATGGCAGGCAAAAACCTGAGAAGAAATCCAACCAGGAAGTTGGAAATCTGAGGTCTGTAGTTTTTCAACTCTTTGCCTATCGAATATAAAGTGTAAATTTGGTCCGATTGCACTTCCTAAGGCTTCCACTAGATGTCAATAGTCTTTAGAACCTTGTTTGGGGCTTCTACTGTGAAGGAGGAGAGAATGAGAGCTGATTGAGAAAGAGGTCTGCCAGAAGGCCATGAGCTCATTCAGCGCTCCCATGAGAGGTAGCTGCGTTCCATTGCATTTCTAAAGACAAACGAATTCTCAGGTTGAAACATCATCGAAGATTTACGTTAAAAACATCCTAAAGATTAATTCTTTACATCGTTTGACATGTTTCTACGAACTGTAATGGATTTTTTTTACTTTTTGTCTGGCCTACACGTCTTGGATTTGTGAACTAAAGGCGCGGACAAAAAGGAGGTATTTGGACATGAATGGACTTTATCGAATAAAACAAGTGAGTGAGTGAATATTTATAATACTATTTCTGACTTCTGTTGACTCCACAACATGGCGGATATCTGCATAGATGGTTTTTGTGTCTAAGCGCCGTACTCAGCAAAGCTTTTTTGAAATCTGACACAGCGGTTGCATTAAGGAGAAGTTTATCTAAAGTTCCATGCATAACTCTTGTATCTTTTATCAATGTTTATTATGAGTATTTCTGTAAATTGATGTGGCTCTCTGCAAAATCACCGGATGTTTTGGACATTACTGAACGTAACGCGCTAATGTAAACTGAGATTTTTGGATATACATATGAACTTTATCGAACAAAACATACATGTATTGTGTAACATGAAGAGTGTCATCTGATGAAGATCATCAAAGGTTAGTGATTCATTTGATCTATATTTCTGCTTTTTGTGACTCCTCTCTTTGGCTGGAAAAATGGCTGTGTTTTTCTGTGACTAGGTACTGACCTAACATAATCAGATGGTTTGCTTTCGTCGTAAAGCCTTTTTGAAATCGAACACTGTGTATGTTTGAGGAATTTTAATTATGACATTTCTGTTGTTTGAATTTGGCGCCCTGCACTTTCACTGGCTGTTGTCATATCGATCCCGTTAACGGGATCTCAGCCGTAAGAAGTTTTAACCATGTTTTGAGGTTAAACATTGCTTGTTTACATTTTCTTTGTATACAAACATTGGGGAAAAACAAGGATATATTTTGTGTTCTGATGGGGTACGGCAGTTGACTTAAACCTGTGAAGCATTTATAAGTTATATTCTTCAAGAATCAATAGGTTTATATCATTCATTTAAAATGCCAAAAATGGATGTAGCAACTGCAGATTTCCCCTTTAAACGCCCAGTAGAAGTCTCCCCAAGGAAAGCACAGTGTGAAAGTACTCTGCGGTTCAAAAGACAAGCACTGGAAGCATTTAAAGCTGGATTCCGCATAAAGTGAAACAAAACATCTGTTCGTCCCAGTGCCTTTGTTATTGTTTTGTTGATGAAATGGAGGAGAGAAGTGTCCGGCAGCATGGTAAAAAAATAAATAATAATCATCGCATTACATATTCTGGTGTTCTATCGCGCATGTCTAAGGTAGAAAAACAGTGTTTGTTATTTGAAGTAACTTCTTTGTTGTAATATCCCAAAAGAATGTGGCAGTTTCACCAAGTATTGATTGCAATTTTAAAAGTAAAAAACATATCAGCACTAATGAAGGAATACAAATCCACAAGAGAACAAATGTCCGGTCTGACCAGCTGTTGTGTGTAGGCTACATCTCCCTGTTCTATGATAAGTTTGTGTTCGCGGGGTTGACAACATTAGCAAAAGATTTGCATTGCCACTCTTCCTCATGTCCTTGCAACAATTGTTTTACAGCATTTCCTTAAAATAAAATGTTCCGATATATTTATTTAAACAAACTGTTTTGTGTGCTTATTCTTTTACCATTTATATGTTCTTCTAACGGCTTTCTTGTGGAGAAGGAGAGTCGGACCAAAATGCAGCGTGATGATGATTCATGATATTTTAATGAAGGAAAAACCATGAAGAAACTACAAAATAATGAAATGTGAAAACCGAAACAGCCTATCTGGTGCAAACACAAAGACAGGAACAATCACCCACAAAACACTCAAAGAATATGGCTGCCTAAATATGGTTCCCAATCAGAGACAACGATAAACACCTGCCTCTGATTGAGAACCACTCCAGACAGCCATAGACTTTGCTAGATACCCCCACTAAGCCACACACCCAATACCTAACAAAACACACCACAATAAACCCATGTCACACCCTGCCTGACCAAATAAATAAAGACAAACACAATATACTTCGACCAGGGCGTGACAGTTCTAAGCTATTTTGAGACCTTCAGGAGCACCAAGTACTGCTGGAATGTCTACCAATGGCATGTCCATCTTCTTGTAAGAAATTACACTGGTCACTCAAAACATGTATTAAGTATTTATGAAGTATTAATACATGCAAAAATACTTTAATAGTGATTAGCAAATGGCTTATAAGGACATATGTATAAACTTATGAATGATTTTATGACTCAGAATTACATTACATTTTATAAACTTGTGAATAACTAGCTTACTAACATTTACAAATGTGGGAGTAATGATGAGTAATGGGAGTAATGCTTTATTACCAGGTGTTATTATAAAGTGCTACCAAGTTATTGTGTTTTTGCAATGCAAATCTGTGGCACAAAACAACAGCCTCTATACATAATTCAGAGTATAGCCAAGATACCACCATTAAAACCAGCTGATGAATGTGGTGAGATGTAATGTTAAGGGCAATAGGACATATGTAAGAAACAGTGAGAGAAGGGGTGCTGTTGTTGTTTTACAAGGCCAAGATGGATGTTTTATGAAATGAAAAATAACATATTGTACTAAAATATATTTTCATTTTAAGGAACAGTGTGTTCTGCCCAAGGGCATCATGGAAAATAAAAAAATATACATAAAAGCCTTACAAAATAAACACAACTGAAAATATTTATACAACACTGTTATATGCATGCTTCTGATCTGTCATAGTCTACTATCGTTATGGAAAAAGCATATACATTTCATGTGATTACGTGTGATCTCATGTGATTTCATGTGAAGTTAATGTGATAACACGTGATAACATGTGAAGCAACATGTGGCAACATGTGCTCATGTGAATTCATGTGAAATAAATGTGACAACATGGGGATGCAAAATGTCAACATGTGAGAACATGAAACTACACATGACAACATGTGAGCACATGTAAAAGACGAGATGTTAAATGTAATTTAGAATACTTAACCTTAAATGGCATAATTTACATTAATTAAATTTAAACAGTCATCGTCCCATGCAAGTTTTTTCTAGTTCCCGGTTTGTTCCAAGGACTTTCTCAGAATGCTGTGTCATGGACCCCTGGTGGTTTTTGTCTAGTTGCTGTGAAAATACAATAAATCTACAACTAGCTACTGTATTTTTACAACTAAACTAAGGTATTAATGATAAAGGACAGTATGCAGCTGTATGCTGATTACTTGTGACTCAACCTCACATGAGATTTAAACTCACAGCCTCGTGCTTGTTAGCTACCTGTAGTTCCTGCTGAGCCACAAGTCTATGGACGAATGGAGAATGGCTGTATATTTATTACCAAGAATACATTTCTGCACTTTGCCTAAATTTGAAGTAAAAATAAAGTAAATATATAAAACAACTTGAAGGTGTTAAGTCTATAAAAGGACAATATGCTGCTGTATTCTGGTTTTAATTACTGTTAAATCGTGTATAATTTTGTACTGTGAACAAAATTGGGACTATCAACCTGCATAAAAAATAAAACAATGCATTTTTGCACTTTGCTAAAAGCAGCCCAGAATCAAGTAAATAATTGTACAGTTATGTCCACCAACGTAAAACTAGCAATAATCAAGAACAATTGACATAGCATATACCACAATTCTGTGGGGATTTGAACTTGCAACCTACATGTTGGGAGTGCATCAATGGTTCTGCACTGCCACCAGATTCATACTTACAATTAGGAGGATATATTAAACAATGGCTTTTTGTATGGCCACTCTTCCGTAAAGCCCAGCTCTGTGGAATGTATGGCTTAAAGTAGTGCTATGGACAGATACTCCAATATCCGCTGTGGAGTGTTGAAGCTCCTTCAGGGTTATCTTTTGTTTCTTTGTTGTCTCTCTGATTAACCTCTCTAGGGGGTGTGGGATGGTAGCGTTCCACCTTGCCAATATCCAGTGAAGTTGCAGAGCGCCAAATTCAAAAACAGAAATACTCATTATAAAAATTCATAAAACATACAAGTGTAATACATCGGTTTAAAGATTAACTTCTTGTTAATCCAACCACGGTGTCAGATTTCAAAAAGGCTTTATGGCGAAAGCATACCATGCCAAGCATATGAGAACAGCGCCCAGCAGACAAATCATTACAAACAGTTACCACCCAAGTAGAGGAGTTACACAAGTCAGAAATAGCGATAAAATTAATCACTTACCTTTGATGATCTTTATATGGTTGCACTCACAAGACTCCCATTCACTCAATAAATGTTTGTTTTGTTCGATAAAGTCCCTCTTTATATCCAAAAACCTCCGTTTTGTTTGCGTGTTTTGTTCAGTAATCCACAGGCTCAAAGGCAGTCACAACAGGCAGACGACAAATCTGAAAAGTATCAGTAAAGTTTGTAGGCTTTTACCAAATAGGGCTATCATCTGTATACCCCTCTACCTTGTCAGAAGACAATTGATTGGCTCAAACGCATTAAAAAGGAAAGAAATTCCACAAAATGCATTCCAGGTGACCACTGGTTGAGAGAAGCTGGTTGAGAGAATATCAAGAGTGTGCAAAGCTGTCAAAGGCAAAGGGTGGCTATTTGAAGAACCTAAAATATAAAATATATTTTGATTTGTTTAACACTTTTTTGGTTACTACATGATTCCATATGTGTTATTTCAGACTTTTGACCTATTATTCTACAATGTAGAAAATAGTAAAAATAAAGAAATACCCTCCAGCACTCCAGCAATTTGTATTTGAAATTATACAATGACTATGAGGTGAAAGTGCAGACGGTCAGCTTTAATATGAGGGTATTTTCATCAACATTGGGTGAACCGTATAGAAATTAGAGAACTTTTTGTAAATTTTAGTGGACCAAAGGTACTGGGACAAATTAACTTATGTGTATTAAAGTAGTAAAAAGTGAAGTAGTTTGTCCAATATTCATAGCACATAATGACTTCATCAACCTTGTGACTACCAATTTGTCGGAAGTGTTTGTTTGTCTTGGTTGTGACTCAGATTATTTTGTGCCCTATAGAAATGAATGGTTAATAATATATTGTCATTTGTTAAAACTTTTATTGTAAATAAGAATAAAAAATGTTTCTAAACACTTTTGCATTATTGTGGACGCTACCATGATCATGGATAATCCTGAATGATTCGTAAATAATGATGAGTGAACAAGTTACAGACACACAAATATCATACCCTCAAGACATGGTAATCTCTCAGGGGAGGTTAGCATTGGGGGTGTATGATATTTGTGTGTCTGTTACTTTCTCACTCTTCATTATTCACGATTCATTCAGGATTATCTGTAATCATGGTAGCGTCCAAATTAATATAGAAGTGTCCCAATACTTTTGGTCCCCTAAAATGGGTGGACTATGTGCAAAAAGTGCTGTAATTTCAAAATGGTTCACCGATGTGGAAGAAAATATTTTCTAATTAAAGCTGACAGTCTGCACTTTAAAACCCTCTTAAATGTAACTTAATGTAATTGAAAATGTAATCTACGTATCTAAGTCACTTTTGAGGACGCAAGCTCAAGTACACAGTACAAATATGATGAAAATATGAAATATTTTATACGATGTGTTTCCTATTCAACAAACATTTACACTATAAGTTATTTCAAGCCTGATTTATAATCAATTCATAAAACGACTAACTGTAAGATTTCACCTTCGTTATAACTGTAAAATACATATTTGTATATTTAATGTTAGAGAAAATTTACACATTTTCTAAAGGTCTCTCCTGATCAAAACATCAGCCCCATCGCTGTAAACATCTCACAGAGCTCTTCCTGAACTAGTCAGGAACTCGCCTTTCATCTTGTATTACATTTGTCCATTTAGTTTTTTTGTTTAAAATCGATTTTAGATTACTGGCTATAAATGTATCGCAATATGCTACAGTGACGAAACCACTCTCTCCTGTTGCCTTACGATGTGAGGATTCCAGGCATATGCATTAGTAGCTGTGACATGTGGTTCTGCCAGGTGTTGATGGACAGTTGGAAGAGAGAATGAAGTGGTGTCAAATTTCACATCCTTCTTCACACAGGCAGAATATACATACCCCTGCGAATGTGAGAATCAGGTCAATGCAAGCCATATTGATCTACAGTGTCCAAAGATCGATGTATAAGCAAAAATGACGGGTCAGAACCGATGCTTTGATTCAGTGAATATCTGATGGATTATAAGAATTCAAAACATTTGGAGTTTCTTCATCCATGTACCACCTGATGCATTTATTAGAATTGTTTATAAAACATGAAAAAAACTAATTTGGTCTGTTGCTAAAAGTAGCCATGACTTGATCATATTTGTCTGGAAATGAACTAGTCACGAGTAGTTGTTGCCCATGTGTAATTATATCAATCCAGCAAACCAGCTGGTTCACGTAGCCATAGGCTCCGGAGTCTAGCTGCATCTAGCTAGCTATCGATGTTGAAAACTAGCACTTTGCATAGCCTAGCTGAGTTGTTTTATCAGAAAATGTCTGAGATTACTCAAATGTACGTAGCTAACTAGAAAGTCCACCTCAGCGACAATGTTATTGGGGTGCAGGATGTCAAATTAGTCTTTTAATTTTAAGTTATCTTTCATTGAAGTTTGTAGTTCCTACTGGCTATGGATCTAAAGTGAAATAAATAGTTTTGTCACGAATTCCGTATCCTGAGTCTGTTTTTTGCCTGTGTTCTGTCCTGGAGTGTTTTTTCCGGCGTCCTGGAACGCACCCTGTCTGGTTGCCGGGCAATGTAGCCTGTTGGGAGTTCTGATTACCCGCACCTGTATCCCATCAGCTATCTGCACACCTGGTCCTGATCATCATCTCTCCTCTTCATAAGCCCGGACCTGACATCCATTCCCTGCCGGATCGTTAGCCATGAACCGTATGTTGTGCCGTAGTAGCAGCCTCAAGTTGGATAGAATTAGTTTTGTTGTTTTTTACGTATTGCTTGCCTTAAACTTACCTCCGTTTGTTCTGTCTTCAGTTACTCACCCGGATCATTTACCTCATTCCCGCCTGGTCATCGGAGGATTCCGCTACCCCATTGGATTCACCTATTTACTCCCATCAACTCACCACCGCTGCCCGCTACGCCACCTGGACATATCTACCCATTCACATTCACTTGTAAATAAATACTCACCTTCTTCCTACTCTCCTTGTCCTGGTCTGCTTCTGGGTTCGATTTTGAAGAAACGTGACAAGTTTTCTGTTTCGGCCTGGGCTCAGAGTTGGTATATGGAGATTTTGAAAACTGTCACCAAAGAAATAGCAGATTTATGAACACGTTTTATAATTAACATGAATATATGCTCATGATGCAATTTCTCTCTTGGTTGTTCTGACAAACAGTTGACTATCCATTTATTCAATTAGACACAGGTTCTCCCTCACACAGCTTGTTTGCAAAGGTGACCTAATTTCAGGGTTTCACATTCTGTCACTCTGCAGTGAACATATACTTTCCTTCTTGCCCTACGAACACAGGGTTTGATGTGTTGTTGAAAGGTTTAAACAAAATAATGAATCACTGGGGTCTGTTTCTCTCTCTCACAGTGCCTTGCGAAAGTATTCGGCCCCCTTGAACTTTGCGACCTTTTGCCACATTTCAGGCTTCAAACAAAGATATAAAACTATTTTTTTGTGAAGAATCAACAAGTGGGACACAATCATGAAGTGGAACGACATTTATTGGATATTTCAAACTTTTTTAACAAATCAAAAACAGAAAAATTGGGCGTGCAAAATTATTCAGCCCCTTTACTTTCAGTGCAGCAAACTGTCTCCAGAAGTTCAGTGAGGATCTCTGAATGATCCAATGTTGACCTAAATGACTAATGATGATAAATATAATCCACCTGTGTGTAATCACGTCTCCGTATAAATGCACCTGCACTGTGAGAGTCTCAGAGGTCCGTTAAAAGCGCAGAGAACATCATGAAGAACAAGGAACAAGGGGGCCGAATACTTTCGCAAGGCACTGTATCTAGTTAAGTGAAGGTTAAATAAAACATTTAAATAAATACCTGCACACAAACACGTGCTCACAGAATTCTATGTACCTAAGGAGATAATGAAGGCTGTATAACAGGTTTCAGAAAAAAGTTGAGTTCAAGATACGACTAGTAAAACATTTCACGATAGAGGGATTATTGCTGCATGTTGTGGTTGTTTTTCTAACTTTTGCAATGCCCTATGTGGCAGACCAGGGGGTTTGGTCAAAACGTTTACACAGATTAGACACTGACAGAGTAGGATTAGCTCGGTTTCAAGGATGTTTATTTGAATAACAAACCAAAATAAATGAATAGGTCTCCCCCTCTCCGGGATACTGTCTTCTGGCCTCCGGGTCTTGCTGTATCCTGTGGGAAACAAAAAACTGAACTCCCTCCTTTTACCCTTTTACCTCTGGAACCATCCCCAACTATAACCTTGCTTCCCCCAGTCCCTCTTCCCGTGTGCTGCCCTTCTAGCAGCTTTATGGGACCTGTCGAGCTGGTGAGCAATCAGCCCTTGATTACTCACAAACCACAATCAGCCCCAATTAGTCCTGTCCAGAGAGCCCGTCGAGACCTGGCACGTCCAGCAGAGGGAGTCATCGCCTTGTGAGGTATACTCCGCCTGTCACCAGACCTCGACTAGTCTCCCCCTGGTGGCTGACATGCTGTTCGCCACATAGATTTGTCGGGGAGGGGACTGTCATCAGTGCGACGTATGTCTCCCGTCTCAATAGGGCATCCGCGTTTCCATGCTTCACCCCTGACCTGTGCACAACAGAAAAAAAGAAGGGACAAGAACCACCTGGTGACCCGATAGTTTGTGTCCCTTCCCCTGGCCATCCAGACCAGGGGAGCATGGTCAGTGACCAGGGTGAAGTGGGTACCTAACAGGTAATACTTGAGTGTCTAGCACCAACTTTACCGCTAGGCACTCTTTCTCAACGATAGGGTACTTTTTCTCTCTCGGTATCAGCTTTCAGTTTATGTGCATGATGGGGTGCTCCTCTCCATTGTGTATCTGGGACAGAATGGCCCCTAGCCCCGTGTCACATGCATCCGTCTGGACCAACATCGACACCTGGATATTGGACGTTACGAGAATCGGATGGGAGCACAGCGCTTCCTTCACGCGCCTGAACGCCGCTTCTGTTTTGTCCGTCCAGTTCACTGTTTTCGGGAGGCGGGCCCTGGTTAGATCAGTGAGGGGGGAAGCTGTAGTTGCAAAGTTGGGGATAAACCGGCTATAGTATCCTGCCAGTCCCAGGAAGGACTTGACCTGTGTCTTGGTGCGTGGAACAGGCCAGTCACGTACCGCGTGAACCTTCCTCTCCTGGCGCTTGACGTTCCCCCATCCGATCATTAACCCCAGGTACTCCATCTCCTCGAACACTAGTTTGCATTTCTTGGGGTTCGCTGTCAACGCATCCAGCACCGCCTGGAGGCGCGTCAGGTGCTCTTCCCAACCTTGGCTGTGGATGACGCTATCATCCAAATAGGCCGCTGCGTACTGCTGGTGGGGTCGAAGTACTTTGTCCATCAGGTGCTGGAATGTGGGCGGGGCTCTGTGGAGACCGAACTGATATAATCTGTCTGGTGTTGAAAATGCTGTCTTCCCCCGGGTGGAGGATGCCAACGGTACCTGCCAATATCCTTTAGTCAGGTCAAGGGTGCTGATGTACCGGTCCTTTCTCAATCGGTCAATGAGCTTGTCCACCCTTGGCATGGGGTGGGTGTCGAACAAGCTGATGTCGTTCACACCCCGGAAATCATTACAGAAGCACAGGCTATCATCCGGTTTGGGCACCAACACGACGGGGCTGCACCATGCACTTTGGGACTCTTCAATGACCCCCATCCTCAGCATAGCCTCCACTTCCTGATTCACGGCCTTCCTTCCAGGCCTCAGGAATCCGATATGGCCACTTTCATACAGTTTCCCTGGGCCGTGAACGAATGTGGTGTTCAATGAGGGTCATGCTGCCCGGCTTCTCGGAGAACACCGCCGTGTTCTGATCTACGAGCTCCTTGTGCTCTTGCTTCCTGGCTGGGTCGAGGTCCTCATTGTTCGGGACCACCACTGGTACCGTTGGCGTCCTGGGTCCCGACCATAACACTCTTGTGCCACTTCTTCAACAGGTTCACATGGTAAATCGTTTGGGGTTTCGATCTCCCCGGCTGCCTTATGTGGTGATTGACAGGTTCCAGCTTCTCTATCACCTCGTATGGTCCGTGCCATGTTGCCAGGAACTTCGGCCGTGGGGGTTAAGACCAACACCCTGTCTCCCACCTGGAATTCTCAGGGCTGGGTTCCCCGATTGTAGACCTGGGTTTGGGCGCGTTGGGCCCTCTCCATATGTTCCCTTACCACTGGCCATATGGCTGTCATCCACTCCCTCATCGTCTCCATGTGCTCTACCACGCTGCGTAAGGGGGTCGGGAGGTACTTCTCAGATTGAGAACATTAGGTGGGGTAATAGCTGGTCCCAGTTCTTCCCGTCCTGCTCGATGATCTTCCACAGCATTTGTTTGAGCGTTTTATTGAACTGCTCGACAAGCCCATCCGTCTGCGGGTGAAAGACGGAGGTCCAGATCTGCTTGATCTGCAGGAGAGCACACAAATCTTTCATTAGGCAGGACATAAACTCAGTACCTTTGTCTGTCAGGATCTCGTTCGTGATGCCCACCCAGCTAAAAAGGTGGAACAGCTCTCGGGTGATTCACTTGGATACTGCCGCCTGTAGGGGAATGGCCTCGTGATACCGGGTGGCATAATCTACTATTACCAGGATGTACCGGTGTCCTTGTGCTGTTTTTACCAGGGGTCCCACTATGTCCATGGTGATGCGTTCAAAGCGCACCCCGATGATCGGTAGGGGGACCAGGGGGTTTCGAAAGTGTGCTTTTGGGGCAGTTGCGATAATAGTCCTCCACGGCCCTCCTCATCCAGGGCCAGTGGAACCGGGCGGCGATCCGTTCCCGGGTCTTCTCCATTCCCAGGTGCACCCCCAACAGGTGGGTGTGGGCCAGCTGAAGAACGGTTCCCACCTACCGCCGGGGCAGCAACAATACCTATCGAAGTTCCCCCTGTTGGCGCGACACCTGATACAAAAGGTTATTCTTGATTTGGAAATGGAGGTATCGCCAGTCACTCACCTCCGGAAGTAGCTGTCCATCCACCGCTATCACTTGGGCTGCGGCGGCTTTCAAGTTTGGATCATCCCACTGGGCAGTCCCGAATTGTCCCTTTAGTTGGCCCCCAGCGGGTGTCTCGACCTGCCCCTCGAAATTGAGGAGTGGGAGGCTGGGCTCCTCCTCCAGTGGTTCTCCAGGGGGGTTGGGTTCCGGCGCCCCCTCCAACTCCGATTCCGGACCTGTAGATACAGGTTGGTCAACTGTTTGCTTCTGGGCCGCACAGGCGATGGGTCGTCCTCGCTCTCGTCTTCGGCCGGCTCGTAACTTTTTCCTCAGCTCGTGCCTCCACAGGGCTGTGAACAGTGAACAATCTCATCCCATTATGAGAGGTACCGGCACCACTCGTACGGCACCCACCATCATCTGGCAGCTCCCTTGTGGTGTCACGATATTGGCCCATACGGTTGGATACCGCTTTGTGTCACCGTGAACACAGAAAATGGACATCTCTCTACCATGTTTGGTCCCCGGGTTTAGCAGGCTCATGGTTACGAGCATAACCATACTTCCGGAGTCTAATAGAGCTTCCGTGTCGTGTTCGTCCCCGGGACCATGGGTGCAGTTGATTTGTGGTGCGTCCAACAGGAGGTGACGTAGTTCAATGCGTGACCCACCTCGCCTTCGGGGCTTGCTGATGGCATCGACTCCTCTCGAGCCAGGCAATGTGCCCCAGGGCGCCACACTCAAAACACCTCCGTTGGTCTCCATCTACCTGGGGTCGTCGGTGATGGGTTGGCCCTACCCCAGCAGTCTCTCCATGAGTTTGCAGTCCTTTGGCCCTGCCAACTGTCGGTTCGGGGTACACAGAGGTGGGGCTGTCCATCTGTCCCCTCGAACGGGTCGCCAACTCGGCCCAACTCCCACTCAGCAGGGCCTGAGTGTTCTGATGCATCTCCACTGCTTCCAGGAGGCCCTCCAAGGTCTGGGGCGTGCATAGACTCGCTGCCCGCTTCATGTCGTGGGGTAGTGCCCGTAAGAAGCGATCCAGGACGACTTTGTCTAGGATGTAGAGTGTGGATACGTCGGTTTGGAGCCATGCCCTGGTGACACGCAGTAGGTCGCTCATCTGGGCTCGGGAGGGATGCGTCAGCTACGAACCTCCAGTTGTGGAACAGTTGAGCCTGATGGGCCAGGCTGTACCCGTAGCGGCTGAGTATCTCCCGTTTGAGTCCGTCGTAATACTCCTTTTGGGCATTCCCAAAGAGTAATGGGGCCAGCAGACTTGCCCACTTTGGCCTTCATTAGGATAAAGAGCCAATATGAGGAAACCAGCTGAAGCAGCAAAATACGTTTCTAATATACAGTAACTCTCAATGTCACATTTTGATGAACAAGCTAGCTAATTGGTTGTGAATACGAAAGGTTAACACTCCCAGAGAATGGATATCAAAACATTTCCAAGGTAACTGTATGCCTAAACAAAGAAAGGTCCCTCAAAACAATTCCATCAGCATCTAGTCTGAGATCACTTTCTGTTGTTAAGTATATACAGTGCCTTCAGAAAGTATTCTCACCCCTTGACTTATTCCACATTTTGTTGTGTTACAGCCTGAATTCAAAATGGATTAAATAAAAAAAATGATCTCACACACAATACCTCAATGACAAAGTGAAAATCTGTTCTTAGAAATTCTTGCAAATGTGTTGAAAATGAAATACATAAATATCTCATTTACATAGGAATTCACACTCCCTAAGTCAATGCTAGAATCTCCTTTGGCAGTGATTCTGGGTACGTTTCTAAGAGCTTTTGCATACCTGAATTGTACAATATTTGCACGTAATTGTTTTTATTCTTCAAGCTCTGTCAGATGGTTGTTGATCATTGCTCCACAGCCAATTTCAAGTCTTGCCATATAATTTAAAGCTGATTTAAGTCAAAAATGTATCTAGGCCATTCAGAAACATTCAATGTCATCTTGATAAGCAACTCCTGTGTATATTTGGCCTTGTGTTTTAAGTTATTGTCCTGCTGAAAGGTGAATTTGTCTCCCAGTGTCTGTTGGAAAGCAGACGAACCAGTTTTCCGCTATTATTTTGCTTGTGATTAGCTCTATTCCGTTTATTTTTATTTAAAAAAACTCCATATTCCTTGCCGATAACCAGCATACCCATAACATGATGCAGCCGTCACCATGCTTGAAAATACGAAGAGTGGTATTTGCCCCAAACATAACGCTTTGTATTCAGTTAATTTCTTTCAATTTTTTTTGCAGTTTTTCTTTAGAGCCGTATTGCAAACAAAATGCATGCTTTGGAATATTGTTATTATGTACAGGCATCCTTCATTTCAGTCATTTAGGTTAGTATTGCAGAGAAACTACAACGTTGTTGATCCATCCTCAGTTTTCTCCTATCAGAGCCATTAAAATCTGTAACTGTTTTAAAGTCAACATTGGCCTCATGGTGAAATCCCTGAGAGATTTCCTTTCTCTCCGGCAACTGAGTTAGCAAGGATGCATGTATCTTTGTTGTGACTGCGTATATTGATTCACCATCAAAAGTGTAATTATTAACTTCACCATGCTCAGAGGGATATTCAGTCTGCATTTTTTATTTTATTTGTATTTATTTTTTATTTTATCTACCAATAGGTGCCCTTCGCAAGGCATTGGAAAACCTCTCTGGTCTTTGTGGTTGAATCTGTGATTGATATTCAATGCTCGACTGACGGACCTTACAGATAATTGTATGTGTGGGGTACAGAGATGAGGCAGTCATTAAAAAATCATGTTTGTGTTTCTTAGTAGTGTTTCTTGGTAGTCTTACACCAATCTACTTTAAAACAAAAGTATATACAGTATATCACAAAAGTGAATACACCCCTCACATTTTTGTAAATATGAGTATATATTTTCATGTGACAACACTGAAGAAATGACACTTTGCTACAATGTAAAGTAGTGAGTGTACAGCTTGTATAACAGTGTAAATTTGCTGTCCCCTCAAAATAACTCAACACACAGCCATTAATTTAATGTCTAATCTGCTGACAACAAAAGTGAGTACTCCCCTAAGTGAAAATGTCCAAATTGGGCCCAAAGTGTCAATATTTTGTGTGGCCACCATCATTTTCTAGCACTGCCTTAACCCACTTGGGCATGGAGTTCACCAGAGCTTCACAGGTTGCCACTGGAGTCCTCTTCCACTCCTCCATGACGACATCACGGAGCTGGTGGATGTTAGAGACCTTGCACTCCTCCACCTTCCGTTTGAGGATGCCCCACAGATGCTCAATAGGGTTTAGGTCTGGAGACATGCTTGGCCAGTCCATCACCTTTACCCTCAGCTTCTTTAGCAAGGCAGGGGTTGTCTTGGAGGTGTGTTTGGGGTCGTTATCATGTTGGAATACTGCCCTGCGAACCAGTCTCCGAAGGGAGGGGATCATGCTCTGCTTCAGTATGTCACAGTACATGTTGGCATTCATGGTTCCCTCAATGAAATGTAGCTCCCCAGTGCCGGCAGCACTCATGCAGCCCCAGACCATGACACTCCCACCACCATGCTTGACTGTAGGCAAGACACACTTGTCTTTGTAATCCTCACCTGGTTGCCGCCACACACGCTTGACACCATCTGAACCAAATAACTTTATCTTGGTCTCATCAGACCACAGGACATGGTTCCAGTAATCCATGTCCTTAGTCTGCTTGTCTTCAGCAAACTGTTTGCGTATGCATCATCTTTAGAAGAGGCTTCCTTCTGGGACGACAGCCATGCAGACCAATTTGATGCAGTGTACGGCGTATGGTCTGAGCACTGACAGGCTGACCCCCCACCCCTTCAACCTCTGCAGCAATGCTGGCAGCACTCATACGCCTATTTCCCAAAGACAACCTCTGGATATGACGCTGAGCACGTGCACTCAACTTCTTTGGTCGACCATGGCGAGGCCTGTTCTGAGTGGAACCTGTCCAGTTAAACCGCTGTATGGTCTTGGCCACCGTGCTGCAGCTCAGTTTCAGTGTCTTCTTATAGCCCAGGCCATCTTTATGTAGAGCAACAATGATTTGTTTCAGATCCTCAGAGTTCTTTGCCATGAGCTGCTGAACTTCCAGTGACCAGTCAGTATGAGGGAGTGTGAGAGCGATGACACCAAATTTAACACGCTTGCTCCCCATTCACACCTGAGACCTTGTAACACTAATGAGTCACATGACACCAGGGAGGCAAAATGGCTAATTGGGTCCAATTTGGACATTTTCACTTAGGGGTGTACTCACTTTTGTTTCCAGCGGTTTAGACATTAATGACTGTGTGAGTTATTTTGAGGGGACAGCTAATTTACACTGTTATACAAGCTGTACACTCACTACTTTACATTGTTGCAAAGTGGCATTTCTTCAGTGTTGTCACATGAAAAGATATACTCAAAAATGTAAGGGATGTACTCACTTTTGTGATATACTGTACCTCACACACATGCTTATGGTATTAACAAAATAAGACACCTGTACCTTGTCAGATACAGAGTTGAAATGTATTCTGTTTTGAGTTTGCAATATTGTTTCCCAATATTACACTAAATATACAGGACCAGTGAAAAGTTTAGATAAACCTACTCATTCAAGGATTTTTATTTTTGCTATTTTCAACATGGTAGAATAATAGTGAAGCCATCAAAACTATGAAATAACACATATGTAGTATCCCAAAAAGTAAAACAAAAATCTAAATATATGTTCTATTTGAGATTCTTCAAAGTAGCCACGCTTTGCTTTGATGACAGCCTATCAATAACTTCTAAAATGTCTTCAAGTGCAGTAGCAAAAAACATCAAGCACTATGATGAAACATCCTATACTGAAAAGAATGAATGTTCTTAAATGGTTGTTTCTCAGTTCGTAAGGTTCCTTGGAGAATTCTTAACCGATAAAGAACCTTTACTTTAAGCATGGGGTTTTTAAAATGGAATCTACAGTTCTTCAGAATTCTAAAAGGTTATTGAAATGTGTGGAAGCCTGTCACTTTCATAGCACACAGCAAATGGACCAGTGTAAAAGCGGCAAAGTGTAACTTTTTGGGCAGCCCGAACAAATTCACATGGAAATGTGAGTTAGATATCTGTAATTCTAATTGAAAGCAAGTCTAAGAAGCGGTAGATCTGTTCTATAGGCGCTATTTCTATGATCCCCTTCTTAAGTTTCATTTTAGTGTCTTTTACATAAACCGAATTTAGGTAAACTATTAGAATTATAGCAACCAGGAAATGGCGGAGTGATTTCTGCATATTGCACCTTTAGCTAGTGTTGACTTTTCAGTGTAACATTTCTAGTGTTGATTCATGAGTGAAATTAACACTCAGTGGTTTTTAAGAAGCCACTTTTCATATTTATTAACAGAGTTTAACCAAAACTACGCCCATCATTATCATATTTCCCAGCATGTTATTTTTGTTTCAATATCAATGTTAAATACTGTTCTTCAGATATCTAAAAAGTTCTTGAAATGTATTTAAGCCTGCAGATGTGTCCCTTTCATAGCACACATCAAATTGGCCAGTGTTAATTAACTGGTGGTGATTTTTCAGTGTAACATTTCCAGTTTTGATTAAATAGTTAACTTAACAATGTAAAGACAAAAGTAAGTGGTGCAAAATTGCCACAGTGTTGCTGTTAATAATGAGAGTTGAACCAAAACCATGCCCATCATTATCACATTGTCCAGCATGCTCTATTGCAGGCTGATTTTTAGAATTGTTTGTTTTAATATCTGATTTTTTAATTAAATGGTTTTATTATTAGTGATGGATCAATTCATCTTATGCTACTCAAATTTAACTAACATATATTTTCCTAAAATGCTCCAACCAGTTACTTATTGCACCTGTTACTGAAATGGTTGTTCCAGTTTAGGGTAGTCTAACATCTCTGTCTCCCTAACCTTGGCAGTCATTCTGAATGTTGGTTGCAGGTCAATAAAAAATGATTGGATTTATTGGATTCCAATCAAAATTACACATCACTTTGCAAGCCAGCATAATGTAGCCTGTAAACTATGAGTTTCGTGCCATTGTATTATGATAAAAGCAGGCCCTCAAAAGACAGCTGTATGAAATATATTTTGTATGTTAATTTTAATTACAACATACTTAATTACAATAACTTAATTTTAATTACAACATTTTCACTAAAGCACTCACCCCTGAACTGAAAATAATTGAATGCAATAACCATCTCTCTGTCACTAGCAAACAGTCATGGGTGGTACTAGAAACTCTTGAATGAGTAGGTGGGTTGTACTATGGGTGGTACTAAGGCCTCCTGGGAAATATGCAAATAAGGCTCCAAATCCTAAAGCAGGGCTTTTCAATTTCGGGTCCTGTAGGGCCGAATTTGTTTTATTTGGACATTTTTTGTATGTTTCTTCATACGAACCATCCCATCTCAGGTTCTTTAGAGACCCTAAAATGGTTATCTTATGGCATCGCTCTCAAAAAACGTATTTATTTCCAAATTGTGCCTTTATTTTTAAGAGTGCACGGTACTCTGAATTGTGGAAGATGCTTTGAGAATCAAGCCACAATGAAAATGTACCCTTATTAATAATGATGGATGCCCTGTTAGTGTTTTTCGATGCTAAACTATTTAAGTATTATGTCAGGTCACAGAATTGACTCAGTGGATGCAAACTATTTGGAGGTGGCTAAAACATTGTTGTTGCCACATTATAAAGTTAATATTTTAGCGCCTGTGCTTTTTCTGTTTTGGTTGGAATTTCCGGTCATGTAATGTAATGCCAGAGAATGAATGATCTTAATCAAATGCTCATGGGTTATGAAGCACTTCGATCCTCATGTGTCACTTTTATGGATATTTGAAATGTTTATGGTTTTTCGGACTCTGTGTTCCTCCCTACAGATATATTACAGTCATCGTCCACTGGCTGTCATATCACTTCACTGTTTGACATCAAGGATGTCTGTCTCTTGTCATTTGAAGTATTCATTTATTTCCTTTTACTCCTCCATTATTTGTCAGCCTCTTGGTTTCCATGGTAACTGATGCAGAGAAGAAGATGAGGACAAATTCAATGATTTGATTTCCTTAAGACTCATAGAAATGCAATTTGTGTAAAGAACAAGTCCTTCGCACTTTAAAGGAAATATTCACCCATTTTGAATGTTATATCATATTTGTGCATCTCAGTAATACTCTATCAATTCCCAGGTCATTTTAATGTTTGCGTGTGTATTTGAGCTGCTGCCTTCCAAGCAGTTAGAAATTGTAACTTGTACGCTAAGTTTCGGGAAGCAAGTACAGGGAGTGAATTTAATAAATAACGGCATATTGCCCAAAACAAGAGACGCATACAGCCTTGAATCCCAGAAATAGAGTCAATAACGCCCAGGAACACAACCAAAGAGAGTGACAGATATAGGGGAGGCAATCAGGAAGATGATGGAGTCCGGGTGAGTCTCATGTGGCGAGCGTAAAGATGGTGGCAGGTGTGTGTAATAATGAGTAAACTGGCGAAGTCAAGCGCCGGACAGGGGGAGAGCTTTGTATCATATGATAACTTTGACATTGACAGTCATGTTATATGAACTTTGTCTGACATTCTGACACTGTAAACTGTAGGACCTTATATATTCTGAGAAGGGGTAGATCTGTTCAATGTGCACTTTTCTATGCTTCCCTTCTTATGTGTCATTTTGGTGTCTTTTAATTTCGGTTTCGTATACCAGCTTCAAAAAGATGAAAAAACAATATTTGGGGTTATTTGAAAGATATTTCAAAGTGTTTCAGATTTTACAATAATTCTCTTCTGTTTTGTCACAAACTGAAATTAGGCGAACTGTTAGAATTATAGCAAACAAGAAATGGTGGAGTGATTTCTGCATATTGCACCTTTAACTAGTGTTGGATTTTCATTGTGACATTTCTAGTGTTGATTCATGAGTGGAATTAACACTGTAAAGAGTTAAATTAACACTCAGTGGTCTTCAAGAAGACACTTTTTCATCTTTATTAACAGAGTTGAACCAAAACTACGCCCATCATTATCATATTTCCCAGCATGTTACATTGCAGGTAGATTTTCAGAATTGTTTGTTGCATTGACTGATTGATTAATGAATTAATTTAATCTTACGCTACTCAAATATAAATTACTAACAGTTTCTAAACTAATTCAAAATGTTACTTGGATTCATTGTACCCGTTACTGAAATGGTTGTTGTAGTTTAGATGGTATAATGTCAGTCATTAAAAATAGCATAAGTTGGATATCACCACAGTTGCTGGATACCAATATGTATTACACATCACCTTGCAAGCTAGCATAATGTGAATTGCAGGCCTGGAAACAACGAGTTTCATGCCATCGCATTACACAAAGAAAAGGTTTAGATTTGTTCCTAAAAGGTACTCTTTAAAGCGGAAGGTAGCCTAGTGCTTTGAGGGTTGGGCAAGTAACCATAGGTTGCTACACCAAATCCCCAAGCTGACACAGTAAAAATCTGTCATTCTGCCCCTGATCAAGTCAGTTAACCTACTGTTCCTAGGCCGTCATTGTAAGTAACAATTTATTCTTAACTGACTTGCCTAGTTAAATAATAAAAAATACAGAAGTGTTAATTCCCTAATATTGACAAAGTGTAACAGTGTCAGCACTAAGCACAATGTTAATTTAAAATAAAAAAATGTGGACTAGACATTGGCCCAATGTTAAATTGAATGCTGTCAGTGTTGATTTAACACTGGAGAATTTACTGTGTGTTCTTGTTCAAATCAAATGTATCTGTATAGCCCTTCGTACATCAGCTGATAACTCAAAGTGCTGTACAGAAACCCAGCCTAAAACCCCAAACAGCAAGCAATGCAGGTCTTGAAGCACGTTGGCTAGGAAAAACTCCCTAGAAAGGCCAAAACCTAGGAAGAAACCTAGAGAGGAACCAGGTTATGAGGGGTGGCCAGTCCTCTTCCGGCTCTGCCGGGTGGAGATTATAACAGAACATGGCCAAGATGCAAGGAGTCATCATGCCAGGTAGTCCTGAGGCATGGTCCTACGGTTCAGAGAGAGAGAGAGAGAGAGAGAGAGAGAGAGAGAGAGAGAGAGAGAGAGAGAGAGAGAGAGAGCTTGACTTAAATTCACACAGGACCCCGGATAAGACAGGAGAAGTACTCCAGATATAACAAACTGACCCTAACCCTGGACAGGAAGGGTCAGGAGACACTGTGGTGGCCCCATCCGATGATACCCCCGGACAAGACCAAACAGGAAGGATATAACCCCACCCACTTTGCCAAAGCACAGTCCCCACACCACTAGAGGGATATCTTCAACCACCAACTTACCATCCTGAGACAAGGCCGAGTATAGCCCACAAAGACCTCCGCCACGGCACAACCCAAGACAGGAAGATCACATCAGTGACGCACCCCTCCTATGGACTGCATGAAAGAGCACCAGTAAGCCAGTGACTCAGCCCCTGTAATAGGGTTAGAGGCAGAGAATCCCAGTGGAAAGAGGGGAACCAGCCAGGCAGAGACAGCAAGGGCGGTTCGTTGCTCCAGAGCCTTTCCATTCACCTTCACACTCCTGGGCCAGACTACACTCAATCATATGACCCACTGAAGAGATGAGTCTTCAGTAGACTTAAAGGTTGAGACCGAGTTTGCGTCTCTCACATGGGTCAGCAGACCATTCAATAATAATGGAGCTCTATAGGAGAAAGCCCTGCCTCTAGCTGTTTGCTTAGAAATTCTAGGGACAATTTGGAGGCCTGCGTCTTGTGACCGTAGCGTCCGTGTAGGTAGGTATGGCAGGACCAAATCAGAGAGATAGGTAGGATCAAGCCCATCTAATGCTTTGTAGGTTAGCAGTAAATCCTTGAAATCAGCCCTTGCCTTGACAGGAATCCAGTGTAGGGAGGCTAGCACTGGAGTAATATGATCACATTTTTTTGGTTCTAGTCAGGATTCTAGCAGCCGTATTTAGCACTAACTGAAGTTTATTTAGTGCTTTATCCGGGTAGCCGGAAAGTAGAGCATTGCAGTAGTCTAACCTAGAAGTAACAAAAGCATGGATTAATTTTTCTGTATCATTTTTGGACAGAAAGTTTCTGAGTTTTGCAATGTTACTTAGATGTAAAAGCTTGAAAGTCTTGATATGTTCGTCAAAAGAGAGATCAGGGTCCAGAGTAACGCCGAGGTCCTTCACAGTTTATTTGAGACGACTGTACAACCATTAAGATTAATTGTCAGACTCAACAGAAGATCTCTTTGTTTCTTGGGACCTAGAACAAGCATCTCTGTTTTGTCCCAGTTTAAAAGTAGAACGTTTGCAGCCATCCACTTCCTTATGTCTGAAACACAGGCTTCTAGCGAGGGCAATTTTGGGGCTTCACCATGTTTCATTGAAATGTACAGCTGTGTGTCATCCGCATAGCAGTGAAAGTTAACATTATGTTTTCGAATGACATCCCCAAGAGGTAAAATATATAGTGAAAACAATAGTGGTCCTAAAACGGAACCTTGAGGAACACCGAAATTTACAGTTGATTTGTCAGAGGACAAACCATTCACAGAGACAAACTGATATCTTTCAGACAGATAAGATCTAAACCATGCCAGAACTGGTCCGTGTCGACCAATTTGGGTTTCCCATCTCCCCAAAAGAATGTGGTGATCGATGGTATCAAAAGCAGCACTAAGGTCTAGGAGCACGAGGACAGATGCAGAGCCTCGGTCTGATGCCATTAAAAGGTAATTTACCACATTCACAAGTGCAGTCTCAGTGCTATGATGGGGTCTAAAACCAGACTGAAGCATTTCGTATACATTGTTTGTGTTCAGGAAGGCAGTGAGTTGCTGCGCAATAGCCTTTTATAAAAATGTTGAGAGGAATGGAAGATTCGATATAGGCCGATAGTTTTTTAATATTTTCTGGGTCAAGGTTTGGCTTTTTCAAGAGATGCTTTATTACTGCCATTTTTAGTGAGTTTGGTACACAACCGGTGGATAGAGAGCCGTTTATTATGTTCAACATAGGAGGGCCAAGCACAGGAAGCATCTCTTTCAGTAGTTTAGTTGGAATAGGGTCCAGTATGCAGCTTGAAGGTTTAGAGGCCATGATTATTTTCATCATTGTGTCAAGGGATATAGTACTAAAACACTTGAGTGTCTCTCTTGATCCTAGGTCCTGGCAGAGTTGTGCAGACTCAGGACAACTGCGCGTTGAAGGAATACGCAGATTTAAAGAGGAGTCCGTAATTTGCTTTCTAATAATCATGATCTTTTCCTCAAAGGAGTTCATGAATGTATTACTGCTGAAGTGAAAGCCATCCTCACTTGGGGAATGCTGCTTTTTAGTTAGCTTTGCGACAGTATCAAAAATACATTTTGGATTGTTCTTATTTTCCACAATTAAGTTGGAAAAATAGGATGATCGAGCAGCAGTAAGGGCTCTTCGAAACTGCATGGTACTGTCTTTCCAAGCTAGTCGGAAGACTTCCAGTTTGGTGTGGCGCCATTTCCGTTCCAATTTTCTGGAAGCTTGCTTCAAAGCTCGGGTATTTTCTGTATTCCAGGGAGCTAGTTTCTTCTTGGTGTGGCATCTACCGTTCTTCAGAATTCTAAAAGGTTCTTGAAATGTATTTAAGTCTGCAGATGTGTCCCTTTCATAGCACACATCAAATTGGCCAGTGTTAACTGGTGTTGATTTTTCAGTGCAACATTTCTAGTGTTGATTAAAGAGTTAAATGAACACTGTAAAGACAACACTCAGTGGTGTAAAATAACCCCAGTATTGCTGTTATTAATGAGAGTTGAACCAAAACAATGCCCATCATACGTTTCTTTTCCTTTGATTTAATATCCTCTTTGATTGGAGAAAGTAGCCATCCTAATTGTTTTAGCAACAAAGCCAATGCGTCTATGCAACTGTATGGGGTTGTATTTTGGTCCCTGAAGTTGTCTACAAAAAGTGAATTGTTGCTCCTGGAATCTGAATGTGATTAACTTTGAATTAGTAGTTCTTACAACACTTACAAATTGTTGGTAATGTCAGTGAAAATGCTCACAAAAATACTTTCCACTGCATAATTACCAACAGGTTCTCATAGAAAGTTGTAACACACCAATGATTCAACTGATGAACAACATATTGAAATGTAGATTTTCCTTGAAACGGTCCTGTGGATACTAACACAACTTCAAAAGGACCAATAACATAATAAAATATTTTAAAAAACAAGGGAAATTGCATTTGAAAGCAGTTCCCTGATACACTTCTCAGAACATGTCAAATTGATTTTGCCTGTTGACACACTGATCTTGTCTGTGAGGCAGTCATGTTCAAAGTAAACCACAGGTGAAGGTTAGGTCATTAGACCGATGTGGTCTCTATTGTCTGTCATGGGGGCGGATAAGGTCTACCTGTGTCACGCCTTGGTCATAGTGTTTTGTGTTTCGTTATATATTTGGTCAGGCCAGGGTGTGACATGGGTTTATTTTGTGGTATTTCGTATTGGGGTTTTGTAGTTATTGGGATTGCGGCTGAGTAGGGGTGTTGCATAGGCTTGGCTGCCTGAGGCGGTTCTCAATCAGAGTCAGGTGATTCTCATTGTCTCTGATTGGGAACCGTATTTAGGTAGCCTGGGTTTCACTTTGTATTTCGTGGGTGATTGTTCCTGTCTCTGTGTTGTGTTCACCAGATAGGCTGTATTAGGTTTCACGTTCCGTTTGTTGTTTTTGTATCTATAAGTTATTTCATGTATCGTCGTTTCTTTAGGGAGGCTGCAAATTTTCGCAGCTTTTTGTTAAAAATCGCGCAACATTTCAGCGCCCTGCTATTCATGCCAGGAATATAGTATATGCATATGATTAGTATGTGTGGATAGAAAACAATCAGACGTTTCTAAAACTGGTTAAATCACGGCTGTGACTATAACAGAACGTGCAGGAAAATCTGATTACTGAAAATTGGAAAATATATCCATGCGCCACTTCAACCAATTGTTAAAAGTGACCCACATTAAATGGGGCTGAGGTTGCAATACCTACAGCTTCCACACGATGTCAACAGTCTTGTCATTTGTCTCGGATTTGTTTCTTGGTCAAACCGAAACAAGGGAGCCAATTTCTTCCGGTCTCCGACAGGATGTTTTGGTTGAGAAATATCCGGACATGATTTCAAGACGTGGAGCTAAAGAATATACATCGCCCCGTGATCATTTTGATAGATTATTAATGTTTACTAATACCTAAAGTTGCATTACAAAAGTATTTCGAAGTGTTTTGTGAAAGTTTATCGTCAACTTTTTTAATTTTTAAAAATGACGTTGCGTTATCAAACTCAGTTTTTTCCTTGATTACACAGTCTTCATAGATCGATATCTAGGCTATATATGGACCGATTTAATCGATAAAAAATACCCAAATAAATGTTTATGGGACATCTAGGAGTGACAAGAAAGAATCTCGTCAAAGCTCGTCGTAATGAATGTTTTATATTTTATTTCTGCGTTTTGGGTAGCGCCGGCTAACGCATAATCTGTCGTGTTAGGTGACGTTGCAGTATTTTGGGGGTACATGCTATCAGATAATAGCTTCTTATGCTTTCGCCGAAAAGCATTTTTACAAATCTGACTCGGTGGATAGATTCACAACGAGTGTAGCTTTAATTCACTACCTTGAATGTGTATTTTAATGAAAGTTTAATGAAAGTTTGAGTTTTATCAAAAACTATAGGTGGCGCTCTGAAATTCCGCTGAGTGATGTTCCTGCATGGGAACTGTGTTCTGCGTCATCCTTAAGAAGTAACCACCACGCTGCATTTCGGTCCGACTCTCTTTCAACAAACGAAGAACGCCGTTACAACCTGCTCTTTTTCTCCTACCCATAATTGACTTCAAAGAGTTTAAAAAGTGCTTAAAAGCTCAACCGAATCCTTAACTTTGCATCTTTCAAATACAACTTTGTTACTTAAAGGGATAGTTCACCCAAATTACAAAATTATATATTGGTTTCCTTTCCCTGTAAGCAGGCTATGGACAAGGGTTGAAAGCAATCCATGCTTTGGTTAATTTTCCCTAGCACTGTTTCCAAATGCTAACAATTTAGCATTTCTACATTATTAGCATTTTTCGCACATCATGTACAAATCATCTATAGGAAACGTAGTTGAGCTACACAATCAATTTGAGATACTTTAGGATGAATTGGAGATGATGTGCAAAAAATTATAATATATGTACGATGACTTGCATTGGATTTTTGTTACAGCTTGAATTCAAATGGATTAAATATTTTTTTCCCACCCATCTACACACGATACCCCATAATGCTAAAGTGATTTATTTTATTGAAAATTAAATACAGAAATATCACATTTACATACAGTAAGTATTCACACTCCTTTGCTATGACGCTACAATTTGAGCTCAGGTGCATCCAATTTCCTTTAATCATCCTTGAGCAGTCGCTACAACTTGATTGGAGTCCACCTGTGGCCAATTCGATTGTTTGGGACAAAAGTAAACACACCTGTCTATATAAGGTCCCACAGTTGACTGTGCATGTTCAAGCCATGCCTTTTCGCTGATCCATGTGTGGGTTCAGGTAGGGTGGAGAAGATTCTGGGTGTTGTTGAGTTGGTAAAAGCAACCCACAGTGGACTTGTGATGTTTGTTTGTGTTGATTCAGATCAAAGGGAGCAGGTGCTCCACGCAATGCAACTTGGGGAAATACCTGCTTTGTGCTCAGGTACAGGACACCATTGAATATAGCAGTGGTGGAAAAAGTACCGAAATGTTATCAAGATACCTTAATAGAAGATTACTCAAGTAACAGTGAAAGTCACCCAGTAAAAGACTACTTGGCTAAAAGTATTTGGTTTAAATGTACTTAACCCTCCTGTTGTGTTCGTCCCGTGTTAATTAATTCTGTGTTCCTGGGTTTAAAATGACCGCTCCATTTTTAGCTGATTATAAATTCATAATAATAAATATATTATCATCTAATGTTGTGTTAGATATTTTTACCAACTTAAGTTATTGTGAACATTACAAGTTTTGAACTTCTATTTGCTTTTTTGGCCTGTAGGACTCATTGACCTGAGCTCATACAACTAATTTTTGAGTAAAAAAAGCATAATGTATGGATTATTTTGACTTTAACAAATACTCAGATGAAACATATTGTGCTATTTATCACAGACTACTTTCTCCTCTAATGCATCTTCACTGTCAGTTCTCTGGACCCTCTCCTCACCAGTGTCAAAATATCATAATCATAATATTGTTTGGTCATTGTGCTGCCACAGAATGAACTCAAAAAAGCTTTATATACCAGAGCTGCTAGAAAAGTTATATATATTATTGAAACCATGTTGCGATTGTTTGTGAGAATGCCAACAGGTGTGGTTCCCATGGGGGAAAGATTCTATTGGGGAAAGGTTCCTGTGTGGGTTGCCATGGAAGCCAAGAAGGGAAGTGAGGTGTGTGTGTGTGTGTGTATCTCAAACACACATGCATGTGGGGGACTAGGAGATGAAGTGTCCATCTGATGAATGGGCATGTCAACCACTCTTTCGTGTTGTCTAAGATTCACCAAAGATTGGAAAGCAGATGCGGATATCCCCCTCTTCAAAGGGGGAGACACTCTTGACCCAAACTGCTACAGACCTATATCTATCCTACCCTGTCTCTCTAAGGTCTTCGAAAGACAAGTCAACGAACGGATTACCGAACATTTAAAATCTCACCATACCTTCTCTGCTCTACAATCTGGTTTCAGAGCTGGTCATGGGTGCACCTCAGCCACGCTCAAGATCCTAAACGATATCTTAACCGCCATCGATAAGAAACATTACTGTGCAGCCGTATTCATTGATCTGGCCAAGGCTTTCGACTTTTTCAATCACCACATCCTCATCGGCAGACTCGACAGCCTTGGTTTCTCAAATGATTGCCTCGCCTGGTTCACCAACTACTTCTCTGATAGAGTTCAGTGTGTCAAATCGGAGGGTCTGCTGTCCGGACCTCTGGCAGTCTCTATGGGGGTGCCACAGGGTTAAATTCTTGGACCGACTCTCTGCTCTGTATACATCAATGATGTCGCTCTTGCTGCTGGTGAGTCTCTGATCCACCTCTACGCAGACGACACCATTCTGTATACTTCTGGCCCTTCTTTGGACACTGTGTTAACAACCCTCCAGGCAAGCTTCAATGCCATACAACTCTCCTTCCGTGGCCTCCAATTGTTCTTAAGTACAAGTAAAACTAAATGCATGCTCTTCAACCGATCGCTGCCTGCACCTGCCCGCCTGTCCAACATCACTACTCTGGACGGCTCTGACTTAGAATACGTGGACAACTACAAATACCTAGGTGTCTGGTTAGACTGTAAACTCTCCTTCCAGACCCTCATCAAACATCTCCAATCCAAAGTTAAATCTAGAATTGGCTTCCTATTTTGCAACAAAGCATCCTTCACTCATGCTGCCAAACATACCCTTGTAAAACTGACCATC
The DNA here is from genome assembly GCF_023373465.1 of Oncorhynchus keta. NCBI lineage: Eukaryota > Metazoa > Chordata > Actinopteri > Salmoniformes > Salmonidae > Oncorhynchus > Oncorhynchus keta. The sequence continues at coordinate 28,254,292 of NC_068424.1, read as the reverse complement.
CTACCAATCCTCGACTTTGGCGATGTCATTTACAAAATAGCCTCCAATACCCTACTCAACAAATTGGATGCAGTCTATCACAGTGCAATCCGTTTTGTCACCAAAGCCCTATATACTACCCACCATTGCGACCTGTACGCTCTGGTTGGCTGGCCCTCGCTTCATACTTGTCGCCAAACCCACTGGCTCCATGTCATCTACAAGACCCTGCTAGGTAAAGTCCCCCCTTATCTCAGCTTGCTGGTCACCATAGCATCACCCACCTGTAGCACGCGCTCCAGCAGGTACATCTCTCTGGTCACCCCCAAAACCAATTCTTTCTTTGGCCGCCTCTCCTTCCAGTTCTCTGCTGCCAATGACTGGAACGAACTACAAACATCTCTGAAACTGGAAACACTTATCTCCCTCACTAGCTTTAAGCACCAGCTGTCAGAGTAGCTCACAGATTACTGCACCTGTACATAGCCCACCTATAATTTAGCCCAAACAACTACCTCTTTCCCTACTGTATTTATTTTATTTATTTATTTTTCTCCTTTGCTCCCCATTATTTTTATTTCTACTATGCACATTCTTCCACTAAAAATCTACCATTCCAGTGTTTTTCTTGCTATATTGTATTTACTTTGCCACCATGGCCTTTTTTTGCCTTTTCCTCTCTTATCTCACCTCATCTGCTCACATCGTACATAGACTTGTTTATACTGTATTATTGACTGTATGTTTGTTTTACTCCATGTGTAACTCTGTGTTGTTGTATGTGTCGAACTGCTTTGCTTTATCTTGGCCAGGTCGCAATTGTAAATGAGAACTTGTTCTCAACTTGCCTACCTGGTTAAATAAAGGTGAAATAAATAAAATAAATAAATAAATAAAAATGTGCCTGAACTCAATTTTATACACTAACTCACCCATTAATTTCTAATGACCGGTCATGTTTGACCGGGAACATCACAGGTGTACAAAAGTTAAATAAAACACCCAAAATGTCATGAAAATCATCAAACTGTATTTGTGTGTTCAGATTCCCTGTGTGGACAAAGTCATGGAACCATATGACAATCAGACGCCATTTTTTTGAGAACTTGTAAATCGGTCCAATTTGACAAGAACACAGCAGGAGGGTTAAGTATCAAAATAAAATGTAATTGCTAAAATATACTTAAATATCAAAAGTAAAAGTGTAAATAATATCAAATTCCTTATATTTAGCAAACCAGAAAGCACAATTTTCGTGTTTTTTAAGTTGACAGATAGCCAGGGGCACACTCCAACACTCAGACATCATTTACAAATGAAGCATTTGTTTTTAGGACAACCACCAGATCAAAGGCAGTAGAGATGACCAGGGATGTTCTCTTGATAAGTGTGTGAATTGGACCATTTTCCTGTCCTGCTAAGCATTCAAAATTTAACGAGTACTTCTGGATGTCAGGGAAAACGTATGGAGTAAAAAGTAAATAATATTCTTTAGGAATGTAGTGAACTAAAAGTAGTCAAAAATAGTAAAGTAAAGCACAATTTTTTTAAAAGGACTTAAGTAGTACTTTACACCACTGGAATGAAGTGATCTCTGGGGTAGCATGGAGTTGAAGATTCCTGGTGTTTGTGATGCCACACAGATCTGATTGGGAGCTTAGGGAAACATGTTTCACGGTCTGTTCTTTTGAGCTTTGATTCAGAGTCTTTACCTGCCAAAGTATTGTTAGGATATATGAGTTAGGCTGTAAGAGCTTTTGTGCTGAATACACTGTGGTGCAATAGGGGTCACATTTATGGGCATGTCGCAGCAGTGTGTAGGAGAGAGATTCCATGACGTGTGGAGGAGGACATGGGACAGAGGAATGTATAGTTTCAGTTGAAAAACCTGTAGGTGTTAACTGTTGGGGTGTGCATGTTGCTGGGGATCTGAGGTTTCCGGTGCAAGAAAGCCAGGTTGAGGTGGCCAGGATCAGATTAGTGCATAAAATGTTGTGTGCTGAGGCAGTAAAAAAAGCAGAGGAGGGTGGCTCAAGGGTGGGGGATTCTGAGAGGATCCCTATGAATGGTAGATCGGTGCCAGAACAGAGGGATAGGTCAATGAGTGATATATGTTTTAGTAAAGTTGGCTTCTTTGCATTCCTAGCAGTGGTTAACAACTGTGCCGCAGAGATGCAACGTATGTCACAGAAAATAGATGCTGTGGTGGTAGCTGTGGAGAAGCACTTGGGGGTATGAGATTTAACTTCAGAAGAGTTACATGGTGTGTTGAGTGGTAGTGTCCCGTTCTCTCAGGTCATTGGCCTGGGGTAGGATCATTTTTCTCATTTCCCCTTTTCCCAGTGCAATGGATTTATACTATAATTCAGTTGGGGGTGGTAATGCATCATATTGGATGCCAACCGCTGTTAAACTCCACCAAAGAAGAAGAAGTGCATGTCCGAGCAGAAACCATACCGTGATGTCCAAGGAACTGTCCGTAGATCTCTGAGACAGAATTGTGATGAGGCATATATCTGAGTGTTGAACGTTTCCAAGGGCACAAAAGTCTCCATCATAGTAAAATTGAAATAAAAAATGTAACTACCCCGACTCTGCCTAGAGCTGGCTGTCCAACCAAACTGAGCAACCAGGCCTGAATGTCCTTGGTCAGCAAGGTGACCAAGAACACAATGACCACTCTAACAGAACTACAGAGTTCTTTGGCTGAGGTGGGAGAACCTGCCAGGAGGACAATGGTGTCTACAGCACTTCACCAATGTGGGCTTAGTGGAAGAGTGGCCAAATGGAAGTACTCCTGATAAAAAAAGGAACATGACAGCACCCCTGGAGTTTGCAAAAAAGTTACGTGAAAGACAGAGCGTTTTGTGATTCTGTGGTCTGATGAGGCAGACATTGAACTCTTTGGCCTGAATGCAATGCGCTATGTCTGGAGAAAACCAAACACAGCTCACCACCCCTCTAACACCTAGAGCTATTGCGGTCCTGAAATTTTGTCAGCCGGTGATTGTTAAGCAAATAACTGCCCTGCACACGGCAATTGACCGTTAATTAACATTAAGACATGTACAGTGCCTTGCGAAAGTATTCGGCCCCCTTGAACTTTGCGACCTTTTGCCACATTTCAAGCTTCAAACATAAAGATATAAAACTGTATTTTTTTGTGAAGAATCAACAACAAGTGGGACACAATCATGAAGTGGAACGACATTTATTGGATATTTATAACTTTTTTAACAAATCAAAAACTGAAAAATTGGGCGTGCAAAATTATTCAGCCCCCTTAAAAGTTAATACTTTGTAGCGCCACCTTTTGCTGCGATTACAGCTGTAAGTCGCTTGGGGTATGTCTCTATCAGTTTTGCACATCGAGAGATTGAAATTTTTTCCCATTCCTCCTTTCAAAACAGCTCGAGCTCAGTGAGGTTGGATGGAGAGTATTTGTGAACAGCAGTTTTCAGTTCTTTCCACAGATTCTCGATTGGATTCAGGTCTGGACTTTGACTTGGCCGTTCTAACACCGGGATATGTTTATTTTTGAACCATTCCATTGTAGATTTTGCTTTATGTTTTGGATCATTGTCTTGTTGAAGACAAATCTCCGTCCCAGTCTCAGGTGTTTTGCAGACTCCATCGGGTTTTCTTCCAGAATGGTCCTGTATTTGGCTCCATCCATCTTCCCATCAATTTTAACCACCTTCCCTGTCCCTGCTGAAGAAAAGCAGGCCCAAACCATGATGCTGCCACCACCATGTTTGACAGTGGGGATGTTGTGTTCAGGGTGATGAGCTGTGTTGCTTTTACGCCAAACATAAAGTTTTGCATTGTTGCCAAAAAGTTCAATTTTGGTTTCATCTGACCAGAACACCTTCTTCCACATGTTTGGTGTGTCTCCCAGGTGGCTTGTGGCAAACTTTAAACAACACTTTTTATGGATATCTTTAATTAATAGCTTTCTTCTTGCCAGTCTTCCATAAAGGCCAGATTTGTGCAGTATACGACTGATTGTTGTCCTATGGACAGAGTCTCCCACCTCAGCTGTAGATCTCTGCAGTTCATCCAGAGTGATCATGGGCCTCTTGGCTGCATCTCTGATCAGTCTTCTCCTTGTATGAGCTGAAAGTTTAGAGGGACGGCCAGGTCTTGGTAGATTTGCAGTGGTTTGATACTCCTTCCATTTCAATATTATTGCTTGCACAGAGCTCTTCACAACAGTATCTCGGACCTGCCTGGTGTGTTCCTTGTTCTTCATGATGCTCTCTGCGCTTTTAACGGACCTCTGAGACTATCACAGTGCAGGTGCATTTATACGGAGACTTGATTACACATTACACTGAACTTCTGGAGAGTTTTCTGCACTGAAAGTAAAGGGGCTGAATAATTTTGCACGCCCAATTTTTCAGTTTTTGATTTGTTAAAAAAGTTTGAAATATCCAATAAATGTTGTTCCACTTCATGATTGTGTCCCACTTGTTGTTGATTCTTCACAAAAAAATAGTTTTATATCTTTATTTTTGATGCCTGAAATGTTGCAAAGTTCAAGGGGGCCGAATACTTTTGCAAGGCACTGTATATACAGTCATTTACATTACATTTACATTTAAGTCATTTAGCAGACGCTCTTATCCAGAGCGACTTACAAATTGGTGCATTCACCTTATGACATCCAGTGGAACAGCCACTTTACAATAGTGCATCTAAATCTTTTAAGGGGGTGAGAAGGATTACTTTATCCTATCCTAGGTATTCCTTAAAGAGGTGGGGTTTCAGGTGTCTCCGGAAGGTGGTGATTGACTCCGCTGTCCTGGCGTCGTGAGGGAGTTTGTTCCACCATTGGGGGGCCAGAGCAGCGAACAGTTTTGACTGGGCTGAGCGGGAACTGTACTTCCTCAGTGGTAGGGAGGCGAGCCCAGTCATGGCCAAAGGTTTTGAGAATGACACAAATATTAATTTTCACAACGTCTGCTGCCTCAGTTTGTATGATGGCAATTTGCATATACTCCAGAATTTTATTAAGAGTGATCAGGTGAATTGCAATTAATTGCAAAGTCCCTCTTTGCCATGCAAATTAACTGAATCCCCAAAATGCATTTCCACTGAATTTCAGGCCTGCCACAAAAGTACCAGCTGACATCATGTCAGCGATTCTCTCGTTTACACAGGTGTGAGCATTGACGAGGACAAGGCTGCAGATCACTCTGTCATGTTGATTGAGTTCGATTAACAGACTGGAAGCTTCAAAAGAAGGGTGGTGCTTGTAATCATTGTTCTTTCTCTGTCAACCATGGTTACCTGGATATCTCAAAGTGATGTACAGAAACCCAGTGATGTACAGAAACCCAGAAAAACTCCCTAGGAAGGCCAAAACCTAGGAAGAAACCTAGAGAGGAACCAAGCTATGAGGGGTGGCCAGTCCTCTTCCGGCTCTGCCGGGTGGAGATTATAACAGAACATGGCCAAGATGTTCAAATGTTCATAAATGACAGGCATAGTCAAATAATAATAATCACAGTAGTTGTTGAGGGTGCAGCAGGACAGCACCCCATGAGTAAATCTCAGTTGGCTTTTCATAGCCAATCATTAAGAGTATCTCTACCACTTCTGCTTTCTTTAGAGAGTTGAAAATAGCAGATCTGGGACAGGTAGCATGTCCGGTGAACAGGTCAGGATTCCATAGCCGCAGGCAGAACAGTTCAAACTGGAGCAACAGCACGGCCAGGTGGACTGGGGACAGTAAGGAGTCATCATGCCAGGTAGGCACGGCCCTAGGACTCAGGTCCTCCGAGAGAGAGAAAGAAAGAAAGAGGGAAAGAGAGAATTAGAGAGAGCATACTTAAATTCACACAGGACACCGGATAAGACAGGAGAAGTACTCCAGATATAACAAACTGACCCAAGCCCCCCGACACATACACTACTGCAGCATAAATACTGGAGGCTGAGACAGGAGGGGTCAGGAGACACTGTGGCCCCATCCGATGATACCGCCGGACAGGGCCAAACAGGAAGGATATAACCCCACCCACTTTGCCAAAGCACAGCCCCCACACCACTAGGGATATCTTCAACCACCAACTTACCATCCTGAGACAAGGCTGAGTATAGCCCACAAAGATCTCCGCCATGGCACAACCCAAGGGGGGGGGCGCCAACCCAGACAGGAAATAACATCAGTGACTCAACCCACTCAAGTGACGCACCCCTCCTAGGGACGGCATGAAAGAGCACCAGTAAGCTAGTGACTCAGCCCCTGTAATAGGGTTAGAGGCAGAGAATCCCAGTGCAAAGAGGGGAACTGGCCAGGCAGAGACAGCAAGGGCGGTTCGTTGCTCCAGTGCTTTTCCGTTCACCTTCACACTCCTGGGCCAGACTACACTCAATCACATGACCCAATGAAGAAATGAGTCTTCAGTAAAGACTTAAAGGTTGAGACCGAGACTGCGTCTTTCACATGGGTAGGCAGACCATTCCATAAAAATGGAGCTCTATAGGAGAAAGCCCTGCCTCCAGCTCTTTGCTTGTGACCGTAGAGTACGTGTAGGTATGTACGGCAGGACCAAATCAGAGAGATAGGTATGAGCAAGCTCATGTAATGCTTTGTAGGTTAGCAGTAAAACGTTTAATTCAGCCCTTTTTTGCTTTGCACAAAAAGGGCTTCACAGGCAAGGATATTGCTGCCAGTAAGATTGCACCTAAATCAACCATTTATCGGAACATCAAGAACTTCAAGGAGAGCGATTATTGGATTATTGCGAAATATTGGATTAAAGCTTCAGGGCACCCAAGAAAGTCCAGCAAGCGCCAGGACTGTCTCCTAAAGTTGATTCAGCTGCTGGATCGGGGCACCACCAGTACAGAGCTTGCTCAGGAATGTCAGCAGGCAGGTGTGAGTGCATCTGCACGCACAGTGTGGCGAAGACTTTTGGAGTATGGCCTGGGGTCAAGAAGGGCAGCAAAGAAACCACTTCTCTCCATGAAAAACATCAGGGACAGACTGATATTCTGCAAAAAAGTACAGGGATTGGACTGCTGAGGACTGTGATAAAGTCATTTTCTCTGATGAATCCCCTTTCCGATTGTTTGGGGCATCCGGAAAAAAAGCTTTTCCGGAGAAGACAAGGTGAGCGCTACCATCAGTCCTTTGTCATGCCAATAGTAAAGCATCCAAGGACCATTCATGTGTGGGGTTGCTTCTTAGCCAAGGGAGTGGGCTCATTCACAATGTTGCCTAAGAACACAGCCATGAATTAAGAATGGTACCAACACATCCTCAGAGAGCAACTTCTCCCTACCATCCAAGAACAGATTGGTGATGAACAATGCCTTTTCCAGCATGATGGAGCACCTTGTCATAAGGCAAAAATGATACCTAAGTGGCTCGGGGAACAACGCATCGATATTTTGGGTCCATGGTCAGGAAACTCCCCAGACCTAAATCCCATTGAGAACTTGTGGTCAATCCTCAAGTGGGGGGTGGACAAACAATAACCCACAAATTCTAACAAACTCCAAGCATGGGTTGCCAGTCAGGATGTGTGGTTCAGAAGTAAATTGACAGCATGCCAAGGCGGATTGCAGAGGTCTTGAAAAAGAAGGGTCAGCATTGCAAAAATTAACTCTTTGCATCAATTTCATGTAATTGTCAATAAAAGCCCTTTGACACTTATGAAATGCTTGTAATTATACTTCAGTATTCCATAGTAATATCTGACAAAAATATCTAAAGACACTGAAGCAGCAAACTTTGTGGAAATTAATGTTAGTGTCATTATCAAAACTTTTGGCCACAACTGTATACAGTTGAAGTCGGAAGTTTACATACACCTTAGCCAAATACATTTCAATCACATCCCTTCAACTTTGTAACTGTTATAACGTCATCATTGATGAAATCCATCAGCGGTTTCCTTCCTCTCTGGCAACTGAGATAGCAAGGACGCCTGTATCTTTGTAGTGACTGGGTGGGTTGATACACCATCCAAAGTGTAATTCATAACTTCACCATGCTCAAATAGGTATTCAGTGTTTGCTTTTTTTACCCATCTACCAATAAGTGCCTTTCTTTGCGAGGCATTGGAAAACATCCCTGGTCTTTGTGGTTGAATCTGTGTTTGAAATTCACTGCTCGACTGAGGGATATTAAAGATAATATATTTGAAGTCGGAAGTTTACATACACCTTAGCCAAATACATTTTTCACAATTCCTGACATTTAATCCAAGTAAAAATTCCCTGTTTTAGATCAGTTAGGATTACCAATTTATTTTAAGAATGTGAAATGTCAGAATAATAGTAGAGAGAATGATTTATTTCAAATTTTATTTCTTCCATCACATTCCCAGTGGGTCAGAAGTTTACATACACTCAATTAGTATTTGGTAGCATTGCCCTTAAATTGTTTAACTTGGGTTTAGTTTTCTAGGCCTCCTTGCTTGCACAAGCTTTTTCAGTTCTGCCCACAAATGTTCTGTAGGATTGAGGTCAAGGCTTTCTGATGGCCAACCCAATACCTTGACTTTATTGTCCTTAAGTCATTTTGCCACAACTTTGGAAGTATGCTTGGGATCATTGTCCATTTGGAATACCCATTTGTGACCAAGTTTTAACTTCCCGACTGATCTCTTGAGATGTTGCTTCAACATCCACATAATTTTCCTTCCTCGTGAAGCCATCTATGTTGTTAAGTGTACCAGTCCCTCCTGCCGCAAAGCACCCCCACAACATGATGCTGCCACCCCTGTGCGTCACGATTGGGATGGTGTCTTCAGCTTGCAAGTCTCCCCCTTTTTCCTCCAAACATAACAATGGCCATTATGGCCAAACAGTTCTATTTTTGTTTCATCAGACCAGAGGACATTTTTCCAAGAAGTACAATCTTTGTCCCCATGTGCAGTTGCAGACAATAGTCTGGCTTTTTTATGCCAGTTTTGGAGCTGTGGCTTCTTCCTTGCTGAGCCGCCTTTCAGGTTATGTCGATATAGGACTCGTTTTACTGTGGATATAGATACTTTTGTAGCTGTTTCCTCTAGCATCTTCATCATCTGGGATTGATTTGCACTTTTCGCACCAAAGTATGTTCATCTTTAGGAGACAGAACACGTCTCCTTCCTGAGTGGTATGATGGCTGCGTTGTACCGTGGTGTTTATACTTGCTTACTATTGTTTGTACAGATGAATGTGGTACCTTCAGGCATTTGGAAATTGCTCCCAAGTATGAACCAGACTTGTGGAGGTCTACAATTTTTGGCTGATATCTTTTGATTTTCCCATGATGTCAAGCAAAAAGGCAGTGAGTTGGAAGGTAGACCTTGAAATACATCCACAGGTACTTCTTCAATTGACTCAAATTATGTCAATTAGCCTATCAGAAGCTTCTAAAGCCATGGAATTTTCCGAGCTGTTTAAAGGCAGTCAACTTAGTGTATGTAAACGTCTGACCTACTGGAGTTGTGATACTGTGAATTAGAAGTGAAATAATCTGTCTGTAAACAAAAGTTGGAAAAATTGTGCCATGCACAAAGTAGAGGTCCTAACCAACTTGCAAAAACTATAGTTTTAATGTCTCCAACCTAAGTATATGTAAACTCACGACTTCAACTGTATATACAATGATTATAAATATAAACACAACATGCAACAAATTCAAAGATATTACTGAGTTTCTGTTCACATATGAAAATCAGTCAATTGAAATAAATTCATTAGGCACTAATCTATGGATTTCATATGACTGAGTAGGGGTGCAGCCATGGATGGGTCAGGGAGGGCAAAGGCCTACCCACTTGGTAGATAGACCCACTCACTGGGGCATAAGGCCCAGCCAATCAGAATGAGTCTTTCCGCACAAAAGGGCTTTATTACAGAAATAATCCTCAGCACCCCCATCAGCTGATACCGCAGGTGATGAAGAAGCCAGACGTGGAGGTCCTGGGCTGGCATGGTTACGATTGGTCTGCGTTTGTGTTGTTGGTTGGATGTACTGCCAAATTCTCTAAAACGGCATCGGAGGCTGCTTATGGCAGAGAAATGAACATTGTTGCATCTTGCGTTTTTATTTTTGTTCAGTGTAAATGGCATTTTATAAGAAGTACCCAGACACTTTTTTTGCGATCTCACTTGTTTGCGAGAAACACACCCCTCCATTAATATACTTCTTCATGTTCATTGAGAAGTTATAGAGACACAGAAAAACATGAACAAAAGTCTTTAGATGTTTTACACATGCAAGTATGTCTTTACATGGTGTACACATGAAATAGTGTCATTGTGAAATTTATCCGGAATATTATATTCCATTTTGTGCGACTCAAGCAATACTTCTCTGTGTATCCCCACAATACTTTTCCATGTGTGCATACGCAGGCTACACGGAGAAGCAGCACAGCTGGATAGAGGAAACCTATCAAGTCCCAGAAAATGTAATATAATGTTGCGGATACATTTTTCTGTGCTCCTACATTTGCTGAACGAGCATGAGGAAGTATATCGCTGGTGAGGTTTCTCAAAAACAAGTGAGATCGCAAAAAAAGTGTCTGCACACTTCTATAACATGCCATTCATGTTGAAAATGGAGATTTGGTTGAAATAAAGTGAACTTCTATTTTAACTCTTGTATTTTCTCTGGTTTCAGCAGTCTTAACTTTCTCTCACGCACACACAGAACATGCACACATGCAATCTATTTCTCCGTCTCCATTGGCCTCAATCCCCACTGTGTCTCACTTGTTCCTCCAACCATGATGAAAAGCACATGCTGTTCTCAGCAGAACGCCTCCTCTACTCTGTGCCATTGAGATCCTGTTAGCGTTAGCGTTGAAGGCTTTTGGGAATTCTGTCACCCTGGCGGAGAAGGTTCAACTTGTGGCTCAGGGGTGGAGGGGACTAAAGTCACCTCTTGGAGGCAAGGCTAATGAAGCCAAGCTCTCTTGATCACAAGCCCACCTACAACGACTTGGAGAGTGGGATGAGGCAGAGCAATGCGGCTTACGTCCAAGTTTTATTTAGTAGTGTAGTTGAAATGAAGTAAACATGTCTTTGTCTTACAGAGTCTATGGGCGTGTTTCTCTGCCCATGCGAGGCGACACAACAACCAATGGTTAATCCTGCCAGTTCATGCTGGGTAAGGGATAATAGCCTGAAATTGTCCTAATTGTCAACATAAATGAAGCTGCGAAGGAAGTGGAGTCACCGCCTGCGTCAGCAACGCTAGTTAATCTCCACCGCCTAGCTCACGCAGCAACGCTGCTCATTGAACAAAGGAATGTTTAGCGGGTAAGAGTTATGCTAAATATCACCATCTACAAGGGAGGTGTGAATTTTAAGCTATTACTATGTGCTTAGGCAGAAAGGAAGAGGTGTGAGATCTATGGAGGTCTATGAGAAAGTGTCAAATTACGTGAAGGTTATTTGATCTAACAGAAGTTTCTTAATGTTTAGGCTGTTCCAAATGTACTGGGATACCTGCAACTTTGAAAAACATATTACTTGTGACTGTTGTTGACGTGCTTATCTGCCCTCTCATTGGTTAGAATGGTCCCACCTGATCTTGCCTCCCGCCTGCCATCAATCTTTGAGGACATGTATTTGCATTGTTAGAGAGGTCACTCGACTTTCTTGTCAATATAATATATAATCTTTGGCTCAGGAAGACGCTATTAGCCTAGTCATTAACCCAAACAAATAAAACCAGGTTAAAAATGTTATGCATTTCAGAAAGGAAGAGGCAAGAGGTGGGATAACATGGCCTAAAATCTGTCTTCTCCAGCAGGTGGCGTTTTTTTTTTTTTGCTAACCAAGCAAGGAGTTTTTGTATGGAGGTCAATGAGTGTCAAATTTGGTTAACAAAAATATAATAACTTATTTGCTCAAATAGAAGTTTCATAATGAATATGTTATTACGAGTGTAAGTAGGATATGTCATATCCCGGCAACTTTGAGAAAAAACACTTTCTGATTTGGCACTAGTTACCCCAGCCCAAAAGTCGTGAACCCTGCCTATTTCTACAATTTCTCTTCGTAAAATGTGGTTTTAAACCTAACCCTGACGTTAACCACGCTAACCTTATGCCTAAACCTAACCTTAAATTAAGACCAACATGTTTGTTTTCATTCATTTTACAATACATCCAAATTTGCTAATTTATTAAAAATAAAAAAACTGAAAGATCTTATGTAAATAAGTATTCAGACCCTCTGCTATGAGACTCAAAATTGAGCTCAGGTGCATCCTGTTTCCATTGATCATCCTTGAGTTGTTTTTACAACTTAATTGGAGTCAACCTGTGGTAAATTCCATTGATTGGGCATGATTTGGAAAGGCACACACCTGTCTTAGGTCCCACAGTTAACAGTGCATGTCAGAGCAAAAACCAATCCATGAGGTCAAAGATATTGTCCATAGAGTTCCTAGACAGGATTGTGTTCAGGCACAGATCTGGGGAAAAGTACCAAAAAATGTCTGCAACATTGAAGGTCCCGTAGAGATCAGTGGCTTCTATTAGTCTTAACTGAAGAAGTTTGGAACCACCAAGACTTCCTAGAGCTGTCTGCCTGGCCAAACTGAGCAATTAGGGGAGAAGGGCCTTGGTCAGGGAGGTGACCAAGAACCCGATGATCACTCCATAGTTCCTCTGTGGAGATGGGAGAACCTTCCCGAAGGACAATAATCTCTGCAGCACTCCACCAATCAGGCCTTTATGATGGAGTGGCCAGACGGAAGCCTCTCCTCGGTAAAAGGCACATGACAGCCCACTTTAAGTTTTTCAAAAGGCACCTAAAGGACTCTCTGACCATGAGAACAAAATTCTCTGGTCTGATGAAGCTAAGACTGAACTCTTTGGCCTGAATGCCAAGTGTTATGTCTGGAGGAAACCTGGCACCATCCCTACGGTGAAGCATGGTGGTGGCAGCATCATGCTGTGGGTATGTTTTTCAGCAGCAAGGACTGGGAGACTAGTTAGGCCCGAGAAAAAGATAAACAGAGCAAAGTACAAAGAGATCCTTGATGAAAACCTGCTCCAGAGTGCTCAGGACCTCAGACTGGGGGCAAAGGTTCACCTTCCAACAGGACAAACACCCTAAGCACACAACCAAGACAATGCAGGAGTTGCTTCAGAACACGTCTTTGAATGTCCTTCAGTGGCCCAGCCAGAGCACGGCCTGGAACCCGATCTAACATCTCTGAGGAGACCTGAAAATGGCTGTGCAGCGATGCTCCCCATCCAACCTGACAGAGCTTGAGAGGATCTGCATAGAAGAAAGGGAGAAACTCCCCAAATACAGGTGTGCCAAACCTGTAGCGTAATACCCGCTGCCAAAGGTGCTTCAACAAAGTACTGCGTAAAGGGTCTGAATACTTATGTAAATATGATATTTCTCATTTTAATACATTTGCAAACATTTCTAAAAAACATTTTTTTCTCTGTCATTATGGTGTGTTGTGTGTAGATTGATGAGGGAAAAAAACAATTGAATCCATTTTAGAATAAGGCTGTAACAAAATGTGGAAAAGGTCTAGGGGTCTAACCACTTTCCGAATGCATTCTATACTTATGTGGGCGAGTCAACTTTTTTCAAGGGCATTTCTTTAGATGATTTAAAACATGTTATTAACAAACAAATAAACAAATAAATGTGTTCCATTTGAGGTAGAAATTGAGAATAAAAACGATGAATAATTTTAAGTCTACAGGAAATAGTTTGACTGCTATGCTAAACAACAGCAGCCATGGCTGCTTTGGTTGTTAACAGCCTTGAGGCTCTTGTAGTCTTTTGACTGTAGAAAAACAGGAAACCTCTGAAGTTGTCACTGCAAATGCGTAATAAACTGTCTTAGCAAAGGAACAGAGCCAATAAATTAAGCAACCTGATGTAGAGATCAAAAGTGGTGCGTTAAAGTGGTGCATTGATTTGAAAAAAAGATAGACATGCCTGTGATAAAAGGGAACGTGCTTGCAGCATGCTCATTGCCCCTTGAGTGTTGGACATTTACACATTTTTTAAATATCGTTTTCATGTACGATGCAAAGACCCTAAATCAGTCAAACGTTTGTTTTCCATCAAGTTGACAGGGATTGAATCGACATAATTGATATCTTTTGAAAATGCTGTCTACCCTTTTCCTCCCGTCACATCAGATGTTCAACGCAGCATTGTTCAGTAATGCCCCCATGAAAACAAGAGAGAAAATGCATACAGATGTCTATTTTTTAATCCAAACCTCTCAGCCTTCCTTGAACATATCCAAAAACGTTTTAACCCATATCCCTGCTGTTGGTCGGTGTTTTTGATTTATTTTCAGAATTCATGTTATATTAATTAAGTGGTGACTTTTATTTGACCTTTAGTTTGCAAGACCGTGTCATTGTGATTAGTCAGTATTATCTGCTGTCTTTTCAACCATTAATTTTCGATTTAGAACATTGGAAAATATACCCATGCAGAATTTACATATTTCCTACTACATGTAGGTATTGTTCTGGTTATGTGTGTTATTTAAGTGATTGTGTGTTATTTAAGTGATAATGCTGGGAAGCCGGCGTTTGGAAGATATATTGGCACGGGTGTTGTTAGGCGGAGATGAAGTCGAGGGACGGCAAACCGTGCCAATATATCCTCCAAAGACCGACTTCAAGGGCATTACCACTTTTATACGGGTTACCAACATATTCAAATAATGATTGACATATTTTCATCCCAAACTTTATTTTGATCAATTTATTCATACTATTTCATCCTTCCACAAGATATAGTCCCGACACAAATGACCAGCCAGCTTGGGTTGCTTCCCAAGCTGGCTGATCATTCGTGCTATCGGTTTGGTTGCCACAGACGCGACACAGTCGTTCAGTCTTTTTGTTCTGTATCTCTGGATTCGACCCAGTCGTTCGTTCTAAATGTTCCATTGCCACAATGGCTGGCAACATTCTTATCCCTTGCTTGCTAGCTAGCCAACTGTGGCTAATTTACTGTCACGTCAAACAGTGCAGACAGAATAACAACAGTAGCTGTATTTGCATTTGTTTAAGCTGTTTTCCAGTGACATTTATTTGGATACATCCATAACACTGAGCTAATCAGGCACAATTTCACCTGGCATAGAGCATGCTCTCTAGTGCTCTCATCAGGACACTGTTGTGCAGAGGTTATAGCCAACAACACAGCTAACACAATCACTTCAAACTGAAGCTGAAAAGACTGCAAACTAGCCGCACTTTTTTTCAATTGACATTTCTTTATATATATCACAAAAAATTATGCCAGCTGATTCATTATTTCGATAATTTTGCAAATGGCGGAGAGACAAACCAGCAAGGTTTATGCAAATCTCTGCTGTTGAAAACTAAATTGTAGTCTAAAATAAATGTTAGATAATGTCAAGATGCTTTTTATAGTGGAGATCAAGTTTATAACTTGCCTGGCTGGATTGTGCAGTCAGATGGAACAGATTAAATAAGCATTTTAACTCATAGATTTAGCCGGTGGTGGAATAGACACCAGCTGAAATGCGCTTTTAACCAATCAGCATACAGGGTTCCAAAAGAACTCAGACCCCTCAAAAGAGCCCCCGAAGTTAAGAGGTGGTCTGAGTTCGCTTGTCTTGAATTTCACAGTCCGGTTCCCTTTTTTAGGGCAGTGTGAACACAAAGCTCCCCAGGTTTGTTTGTTATTATTCCTGCACCATACACTAGACTATTGCAACACCGAATCCCCTTACATAACTCCTCACATTGGTGTCACAAAAGAGAGAAGATGATGATGTGTAGGTTCGTGGATTAAAAACGTCCAATTTTTGGATATTGATTAGCGATTTTCAAGGATGCACACAAATTTCTTAATATGTGTGGAGTTTTGTAATGACACGATGTTCAGATTATTTGTTTGCCATATGTGATTTATAGGCTTCATAAGCTGTTTATTAGATTGTGGGCTTTGAATAGTGTGAGAAGACAACAACATATTTGGTGAGAATCACAACTTAGGGTACAAAATCAATGGCTCTGGGGTCCTTAGGACTCTCCAACTCTGACTTTAGCACATTTAAGTTGACATTTAAAATGGTTATGGTAAGGTTTATGGTTAGGGGTAGGTAAGGGTTATGGTTACGGTTAGGATTTAGGGTAGGGACGCCCAAAGGATCCCAGATAGTAAAAAACACCAAATCAACGCCCTCTTTTAAAGGGGAAGTAGCCTACATTGGATGTACAATTTTCAGATACAGCATTGTTTAATCTACAGTATTCTTTTATTTAGTCTGTTACCAATAATATTTACATGTTATTATTATCTTCTGATTATTATTATTGTGTCTCATCTTTTTTACTAAATGCAATATATTAGCTTCCAAAATGTAAAAACTTATATCTTGCTGTCTGACAACATGAACTGATGGAATGGCTTGTGCTACACTTTATAAAAACCCAGGGTGCAATGAGTGAATGTTGGAAAATGATCTTGGTTCCTTTCTAAACGTAGGAATGTGATTGCAAGGAGGACTCAGATCAGAAAATAGTTGAGCTGAACTGGTAAAAGACTTGAGTCCTTATTCGAATGCAAGGGCAGTGCGAATATAAAGGGGAGTGAGTGCTTTCACTTTTTTTTACTCCTGAGTTCAGTTTATTAACCCCTCTGGGATATGTGGGACGCTAGCGTCCAAAAGCCAGAGAAAATGCAGAGCGCCAAATTCAAATACATTTCTATAAAAATTAAACTATCATGAAATCACACATGTAAGATACCAAAATAAAGCTACACGTGTTGTGAATCCAGCCAACATGTCAGATTTCAAAAGGCTTTTCGGCAAAAGCAAACGATGCTATTATCTGAGGATAGCAGCTCCTTAACCAGCTCGGGAGTTTTATTCCTCTGCTGGTAGCGTGACTACAGCTCAAGCTCATTACCATAACGCACAATGCGCAAAAATATTCCTAAAAATATTTAACCTCCACACATTAACAAGTAAAATAGCTCAAATGAAAGATAAACAAGTTGTTTATCTAGCCAGCAAGTCAGATTTCTAAAATGTTTTACGGCGAAAACATAGCACATATTTATGTCAAACCACCACCGCAGACATAGCTCATTAGCATAGCCAAGTAGGAAAAAATATGCAATCAACAAACGCAGGATTAAAAGAAAAATCATTTCACTAACCTTTTGAAATCTTCATCAGATGACAGTAATATAACATGTTACACAGTACATTCATTTTTTTCAATAATATGCTATATATATCCATAAATCTCTGTTTACAATGATGCATCGTTCAAAAAATGCTACCCAAATGTCCTGAGAAATGACGATAGCCCCGGCAGATAACGTCAGCTAACAAGGAATACACATCATAAACTTTGACTAAATATGCATGTTTTACATATGTATAGCAAGATACACTTCTTCTAAATGCAATTGCATTGTTACATTTAATTTTAACGTTACATTTTGCGTTCACTAGACTATAATATGGAGTCGGCGCTCCCACAGTAGCATAATGACTCCTCTATCTTGGAGTCGACAGAAACCCAAAATTAATACATTAAATATTCCCTTACCTTTGTTATTCTTCCATCAAATGACCTGTAAGGGATTATACTCACCAAATTAGCGTTCAGTTTTCAAGTCTGCATCTTTCGGTTCTCAAAATAGCCTGATTTTGGTAAAAATGTAGTCAAAATTGAAGTGGTTGCGCACCAAAACTTCGAAAGTATATATAATATGTCGAGTAAACTTGTCAAACTAACTTCATAATCAAGCTTTAACATGTTATAAAGGTGTACAGCAATTTTGAGAACAAACAGAAACACAAGCACTGTTCAATCGATCTTGGAAAAGAGAGAGGACTTGACCATTGCGCACAGGTTTTTTTGAGTGACTGAGAGCTCACCGCGTGCTCAAACTCTCGCGAGCGGGCGATTCTCACAATGACAAGTCCCATTGAAAGCTGAGATCACGCTGAACACGTGGAGACTGTTCCGGGTGCTGTGACTGTTTGGGAAGGATGTTTGCGATGAGGTCAAAGGTGACCCAACTTTTCAGATGAGAAGAGATATTTTGGGAAAATGCAGATTTTGAGAGTTCTGCTATACATAGAGACATAATTTAAACGGTTTTAAAAGCTTTAGACTGTTTTCTATTCGATAATATTTTATATTTGCATATATTAGCAACTTTTGACAAAAATGTATCATGTTTTATATGGGTACCCAAATCCTCCAGAAGGGGCAGTAAACCGTGGTATCCTGAACAGGTTAAACAAAAGAGAGAAAACATATTTCAACCCTGCAGGCGCGACAGAAAATGCAGAAATAAAAATATAAATCATGCTTTATACCTTTGACAAGCTTCTTTTGTTGGCACTACAATATGTCCCATAAACATCACAAATGGTCCTTTTGTTTGATTAATTCCGTCGATATATCTCCAAAATGTCAATTTATTTGGCGCGTTTGATCCAGAAAAACACTGGTTCCAACTTGCGCAACGTGACTACAGAATATCTAAAAATGTACCTGTAAAATTTGCCAAAACATTTCAAACTACTTTTGTCATACAACTTTAGGTATTATTTAAAGTAAATAATCGATCAAGTTGAAGACGGGATGATCTGTGTTCAATACAGGAAGAAAATAAACTAACGCTAACTTTCTGGTCACACGTCTCTAACAAACAGTACACTTGAAGTTACCCTCGTTTTGAACAGGGCTACTTCTTCATTACACAAAGGAAAAACCTCAACCAATTTATAAAGACTGGTGACATCCAGTGGAAGCGGTAGGAACTGAAAGAAATCCCATTGAGAAATCTGGATTCCCAATGAAATCCCATTGAAAAGAGTGACCTAAAAAAAAAATCTGAATAGTTATTCCTCTGGGTTTCGCCTGCTACATAAGTTCTGTTCTACTCACAGACATGATTCAAACAGTTTTAGAGTGTTTTCTATCCAAATCTACTCATTATATGCATATCTTATCTTCTGGGGATGAGTAGCAGACAGTTGAATTTGGGCATGCATTTCATCCGGACATGAAAATACTGCCCCCTGTCACCAAGAAGTTTATTAAAGAGGACTGAGATTGGTTATTTTAAAGAGGACTATTATGTGAAATCACCCTGAGAGTGTTAAGTCACCTGTTGTGACATGACTTTATTAACATTAACCTGAAGACTGTTCTTTATTTAATCAACTAACTATGTTTAATTGTTACTGGTTAAATGAATCATGTAACAATGAACTTATTAGGATTTGGGGTTTGCTTGTTAAAGAAGAGATGGAGAGAGAGACACTTAACATTGGCACTTTCAGAAACTACTCTCACTTACAGTAACCATATACATTGCACACGAACCACTGCACGCTTTGAGTAAAAAGAGAGTAACATAATACCATGATTTGAGCAGAGTAGCTGACTGGTCATTCTTGAATTCACTTTTGAAGATACTTTACTGAGGACAGCTAATCAGTCTTACCTGTGATTGTCCGGGAGGTGAGTTTATTGTCTCTATGTCGTGTTGAGATTCAAAGTTCAAACCACTTAAACCTTGCAGCTTCACATCATTCTGGTCTTGTATGTTAATTTCTTAACCCATCATTTATACAGTTTGTTCGAAAGGGGCGGTTCTGTCAGGCTGACACGCTCTCTGACTTCACTCAGGGGCGTGGCTAGTTGTAAAACAACGATCTGTGGTCCTTCTGTAGCACAGTTGGTAGAGCATGGCGCTTGTAACGCCAGGGTAGTGGGTTCGATTCCCGGGACCACCCATACGTAGAATGTATGCACACACATGACTGTAAGTCGCTTTGGATAAAAGCGTCTGCTAAATGGCATATATATATCTCTTATAGCTTGTCAAATCACATCCCTCTCTTAACAAAAATACATTCATAATTTTTCATATTACATGCACAATGAATGGTGTGATAAGTTTGTACATGTAGTGGGTATACGTTCCAAGTTACAGTATTTCCTTTATAACATTTTTAATGACATCACAATAATGAACAACATTATATTAGTGTTCTGTAGATCGTTCTGACCAATCCCAAAGTTCTATGCTAGAAATATTGTTCCAGTATTTGCTTTTGAACGTGTTCGAGTTTCAAGGGGAAAAGTCTATTGCAACAAACAGCATCCTTTGGTGAATCTTGGTCGAGGGAAACCTGAATCTTCTCCCCTTGATTTACATAAGGATGTGAGTTGTTAATCCCTACTAGTTATTTCCTCCCCTCTGCAGGTGAGGGGGGGTCTGATTGAAGTTATTCATTGCAAACCTGATCGGACCTATTTGGATTCTCATAGACAGTCCTGACACAACACTGAACGTGTTGAGTCTGTGGACCTATAAAGACAATGGAACAGTGTTAAATTAACACACTAAGTAAAAGGCAAAAGTGTGAGGACTCTTGCCAAAACATGTCCTTAGATAGCCCGATGCATTTCTATGGGAATATTTTGGACCTGCGCTTGTAGCCTGCCTTCCCGCATTTGGGACAAGACCCATTTTGATGCATTTGACCATTTTATTTAAATATTTCCCAGAGTGCCTTGCCTTTTGAGTTAATTGTAGAGTTACCATCCAAGTCTATATTTGTTATGACAGAGACATGTTTGTTGCATTCCTCCAATGTCAGTCCTATGGCCTTCACCAAGTGAGATCCTGAATTAGTATGTTAACAAGCCCACAAAAAATGATTAACACAATACCATACATATTTCATAAGGCATCATTTTGAAGGCCTAGTTTAACCCTAATACAGGGGCCTGAAACTCATACACATCCCTTTGATCTAAAACCACACCCATCATTAGAATATTTCACTGCATGCTCTATTGAAGGTAATTGTATTAACTAATTCTTATTGGTCTATTAACTAATGGGTGACAGGGTTGGAGCGTTATGCTTAACAAGCCCAGTGTGACTACAAAACAGGGCAAATTAAGTGACAGAAACAGCATGTTTTGGCAGCAGAGGTGAGAGGTCAGTATGACATGTCCTGATGACAGCCCAGCATTCTTCTGTATTCTTATTTTTCATGTTTTGAATGTGCAAACCTACAATGTCCATCACAGAATATTGAACAAAAAGGTTCACTTATGGCGCTTTCAAGAGACCTGGGAACTCTGTAAAAACATCAATGGTCTTCAGGTTGGAAAATAGGAGCCCGAGTCAGATGCCCGAGTTTCTGACATGGAATTCCGAGTTGGATGATGTTAAACTTTTTTCATGTTCCCATTTCTCTTGAACACACTCAAGTCAGAAGTCAGAGATTTCCAAGTTCCGAGGTTGCAGTTAGTTTGAACGCGCATACATTTTTCATGAGATTATTGACAATTTTGAAGTCGCGAGGTAACCAGGAAGTGACATCCCACTGACCTCTTACACTCTCCTCTGCTGCCAAAACATGCTGTTTTTGTTTAAGTTTGTCTTGTTTTTAAAAGGTTCATAATGTGCAAAAGTACAATGTGAGCCTCAAAGTAGTGAAATAACAATGTTAACTAAATGTGTCATGAGTTTTATGATAATTTTGTAATGGTTATTGACTGAATTTTTTAAAATGTTGCCATAGATAGCTAGTTATACTGAACAAAAATATAAACTCAACATGCAACATTTTCAATGAT